>NC_066617.1:209590870-211004391 GCF_025201925.1 Gopherus flavomarginatus
CCTAGATTAGGAAATCTGTAGCACACATAGCTGTTCTGTTTTATTCTTTTACTAAGAAATTGGAGTTTGATCTTGGATCCACCGGAAAATGGCAAAATTGGCATCAGGGGGAACAGGATGGGGCCCTTACAGCCAAATCCTATGCCGTGTGACCAGCCTTAGTAGCAGATTTAGGGGAATAAATCCATAGCCCCTTATAAAAGCAGATCCAGACTAACACGGCTTTTACAGATCCAGACTAACATGGCTACCCCTCTGATACGTAGCCCCTTATGTGACCCTGGTGCAAGAAAGATTGGAGGATCCTAGTGTCATAGAAACTTCTGTCTCGGTCCCTTTACCCCTCTCTTCTCCTCTGTCACCACACCCCTGACTCAGAAAGGTATCCTGTCCTCACCCTTGCATAGCAGAACTACACCAATTTTGGAGTTCCTCTGCCCAATATGCCACAGAAGGGGTCTCCAGGGTAGTGATTGGGGTAAGCTGGAGGAGATTTCACTGGATCCAGAGTTATGTAGATCTAATGGCCCCAGTACACTGAGTAAGTGACAGAAAGGGGTTGCAGCCACTGCTCCAGCCTGGCCCTGAATTTCGCCTGCACTACTCCTCTCCACTCAGGCTCTGTGCAGGAGAAGTGAATTTCACACCATGCAATTTAAAGCAATCATAGGTAGGTATATCTCCGTGTTAGAGACTATACCAGTGTGGCTGCATGGCTTAGTTATGGTGGCATAAGCCCATAGTGTAGAGGGACCCTACATTGACAGAAGGAGTTTTTCCATCACTTTAAGAGCTCCACCTCCCGAAACAACAGTAGCTATGATAATACTTAATCCTGCCATGAGGGCAGGGGACTAGACTAGATGACCTCTCGATGTTCCTTCCAGGCCTAAGATCTATTATTCTATGATTCTATGTCAACTGAAGCATTCTTCCATTGACATAACTGTGTCAACACTGTGGGTTATGTTGACATAGCTATGTCAGTCGGATGTGGGCTCGCTTATAATCTTGACCAGAATAGCTATGTTGACCTCTTTTAGGTGTAGACCAAGCCTAGTTAGCACCCGGAAGAACAGAGATTTTATTCAGCAGTCTAAACACAAATCTCACTCCACTGCAAATCCAAGCCACCAACATAGCTCCTCGCAGAGCTTGATGGGGACCCAGTTGTGTCAGTGCGATATATATAGCTGGGTATTTTGCTGTGAGGGCTACCCTTTGAAAAGAGAGAGGCGGAATGGGGGCAGTAGAGTATAGAAGAATTGGGAGAACAAAAGTGCACTTGAAAAATTATTGCAAAAGGGCTATAATAACTGGGTCAAATGGAATAGGAAAGAGCACTTCAAAAGTATTTATCTGTAATTTGGGGGTTATTTCTCCTGTCATCCACATGCTTACCAGAATATCAATCCGTGGGTCTTTTCTCTCCCTGATGCAGGCTCCTGTTTTCTGGGTTTAACTCATTGATGAAAAATTGATTTATTATTATTGTTTCATTTTGCACCCAGGAACCCTAGTCATGAATTTAGAACTAGACGCTGGACAAGGCACTGGACAAACAAAGAACAAAAAGGAGGCTCTTTTCCTAGAGAGCTTACAATCTAGGTATAGGACAAGATGCAACAAGAGGAGACAGGGCAGCATGAGGAGACAAGATGGTAGGGTAGCCAAAGGATGTATCCAGTATTAAACTGAAAGCAGACACAGGGTGGCTTCTGGTACACCCTACCAAGTGATCTGTGGCTCAGTAAATATGAGCGGTATACCTCTGGATCTTACACTTGAATTTGGATGGGACACAGGGTTTATGATGATGGCTCTTGTCATGGTCAGGCTGTAACATCCTACATGTTGAGGCTAGGATTATTCTTCCTCCAGAGGAGATGGAGGCCTTAATTCATTGGTTCAACCCCAGAAGCTGATTTGACGCAGTTGGGTTCCAAAACACCAGGTGGAAAATACTGGTGAGCCACTCTACTAATGACACAGTGTAGCCATTCCCTATATGTGCCCTCCAATTACATCATCCTGGCTGTACAGATGACCTCAGAAGGAGCCAGTGAAGCAGACTACAGTGTCCGTCGTGGTTTGTCCAGCTCAGTCTAATCATTTGTGGCATAGGTGGTGATGATAAAAGCTACTAACAAACTAGATTTTCAGTCCTATGCTCTGTGAGTGTTTACAATAGAAGTGTGCCTTTACAACAATTACACTGGAAATATATGTACAATTATAGTGCATAAAATGCTCATGAAATAACCTTTTTGTTCTTTAATGTGTCTCTTTTTCAGGTGGCATTTTGGCAGGCATGATATCAGATAGATTGGAAAAAAGGGCTTCCACCTGTGGAATGATGTTACTACTAGCAGCACCTGCTGTAAGAGCTACTCTCCTTATTTTAGTTGTGCCCTTTTGTGCAAGGTTCTGTGAGTATTTCCATTAGAGATTCTGTTCTCAGAAGTCTCTGACCATTCACCGCAGGTTGAAAGTTGCTCTGAAAAGTCTCAGCACAAGAGCCAACACAGGTTTGGGCTGGTTTTAATAAATGAAATACGCCATTCTTTGGCACGTCATATGCTACAGGACTGTTTGAGAAATTGTCACATTCAGCTGGCTTTGACAGCACTCACTTGAAATAATAATTTTCCCTCTAATACTCGCACCTTCTTGTCAACTGCTGGGAATGGGCCACATCCACCCTAATTGAATTGGCCTCATTAGCACTGACACCCCACCCCCACCCCAACTTGTTAAGGCAACTTCCATCTTTTCATGTACTGTATTTTCCACTCCATGCATCCGATAAAGTGGGTTATATCCCACGAAAGCTTATGCCCAAATAAATGTGTTAGTCTCTAAGGTGCCACAAGGATTCTTCACTGTTTTTACTGATACAGACTAACACGGCCACCACTCTGAATCCTTTTACTCAGTTATTCAATTCTGAATCAGAATTTGGCAAGTGATTTGTCTTTTTGATTTCAAACAACCACCAAATAATCAAAATTGCTGAGCTGTTAATGTTAGGAATCTGGCTGCCACATATGTGCAGTGTGATTTTTATAGTGTGTTTCTACAATGCGTACGCTGATCTTGCCAGAATCAGTAGAACTCTGTGCTATGCTTAATGTGAAAGTGACAGGTTAAAAAATTATGGTCATATTAATTAGCTATCTCTATGAGACCCCTATGAGACAGGGAGCCATGTGGGGAAATTGACGGTGATTTCCATGCCATGGGACTCCAGCACCAAAAATAACAAATAATTTTTCATCACAAAGACAACTAGTATTTTTCATGTCGTGACATTAAGGTGGGGTGTGTGTGTGTGTGTGTGTGTGTGTGTGTGTGTGTGTGTGAGAGAACCTACAAATCTGTGAAGAGCAGGGGCCTTAACTGCCTCTCACTCAACTTCAGTGGGAATTTATGCTGGTGAAAGCATGAGATCAGAATCAAACCTTATTCTTCTGTTTTTACTACTTAAATGTTTACCCATTTATATCTATTACAGCTATACATGTTCTCTGCAATCAGTAAAATGGGCCTAGAAGCTACCGTAGGTGAGAACTTAAATTACATTCTGCCTGCTTTTAACTGCACTTGGTTTTCTTTTACTTCTGTTCCATTCACACTGATTTTTGGGGGGAAAAAGTCTAGAAACTAATTGTCTGCTTTTCAGAGGTGTTGAACGCCTGTGGCTCCCATTGACATCAGTTGGATTTCTGCTTAGCCTCTTTAGAGGCCATGAACCACCCGGAGAGAAAGGGCAGAGGACAGCATTTCAATAGCACAGTAATTTCATTTTGGGCCATAGGAAAAATAATTGCATTAGAGCTGGTCAAAACATAGAAAACCTCTTCCACAAAAATATTGGAAAATTCAAAGCCCTTTTTATTTCAGAGCTTTTAAAAAGAAATGAGATATTTCCTCTATTCAATGTATTTCATAAAAAAAAATGAAAAACTTTTTGGTTTAAATGTTTTATTTTTGCTTTTTGAGTTTTCTCTTCTCCCCTCACTCCATCCCCATTTTTACCCACTTCACTGCTGGTAAAGGGGAGGGAGAAAAACTGAGAGACAAACACAAACACAAAACTAAGACATTTTCACCAAAAAAATGCCAATTTTGAAAAAAGGACACTTTTGAAGGAGGGTTGAGGGGGAACACTTTGTTTGACCATTTTTGACCAGCTCTGAATTGCATCTAACCAGATTGTACCGCAAGAGGGGCAGTCTGACAGAGTAGGCTGAGGGGGAGGAGGTCTCTGTCTTGCAGAGTTTCTCCCCAGCCATTCTGTTGGAAATGGATGTTCTCTAGGGCCTGCCCCCAAAGCTGAAAGAGCCTCACATGCATGTGCTGCATGAAAGCCTGTATTTGCCCCCCAGAGCTTCCCATCAAATTCCCTGGCAGTGCAGCTGAACTGGAGTCACACTCCCAGGACCTTCCATTGCTTTGCTGTCCCTGCAATTTCCCCCCACCTCCTTAAATGGGGGTTCCCTTCCACTTAAGGACCTCTGCTAGAAAGCTAACGCCTCCTCCAAGCTGTGTCACTACTTCTGGGGACTCTCTATGGGACTTGAAGGAGGACAATGCCCTAGGAAGGGGAGGATGGTTGTCCCTTCCACTCAGGAGGGTGAGAATCATGCACAGAGTGGTTGGAAGTGTGATCTGGGCCATTGTTTGACTTACAGAAAGGCAGATTCAAAGTAGGAGTAGAGTTCATTCCTCTCAGCCACAAACACTGGTGAATCTTGAGAGCCTTTGTGGGGGGAGGGAGATAAGGAAATCCAAATACAATAAAATACTCTTGAATTAATGGGAACAGTTTGATCTCCTTTTGAAAGTGGAAAGGAACATAATTAACTTAAAAATCACACTTCTCTCTGCAAATGCTGTATCTATTATTGTTATAGGTAACCACTATAGCATCTTAGAAGAAAACAATTTTTTTAAAAGTCTTGTCCAGTTTTAGTGTATACATTTGTGTGTTGTACAGCCACTTTCACCATTTTCCCTGTTTGCTCGAGTCTTTCAACAGGGGGAGAAAAACACTAGGGGAAAACAGGAAATGTATATATAAAACCACCAAAATTATCCTGGGAACTCGGTAGCCAGGAGAGTTCTGGAAACTATTTGCAATTCTATTTTAAATGAACAATATCTTCATGAGTTTGCATTTTTAGGGGTCAGGATTGAGTGGATTGGGGACTGAAGCGTGCTGATTGTGTGTAAATAATTATTAGGAATTACGTGGTCAAATATTTCTGTAAGGAAGCTCAAATAGAGGCATGTAATTGTAAGGAGAATGTGCCTCTGAGCTGACCCAGTGCCTCAAAATGTACACTGTCGGATAACTGTGTTTAAGGGTGTTGGGAGTCCTACTCTCTGGCTCATTGCAGACTAGATTCATTGTTACAAGGATACATCTCTGGCTGCCATAAGCATGACTGAGTTGAGATGGGACAGAGGGAATTTAATCAAGAAAAACTGATAGAACAGCATGGATCAGAAAAAATGTTCTTGTCTCTCTGAAGCTATGATAAGGGGCTTTTTTTTTTCTTCTTTTTTTTTTGTATGATCACAAAATGAGTTGAGGTGGGGAGTGTGAACCATGAATAACCAGTGAATAACACTGGTTTCTGTACCTGAAACTGAGAGTGCTTGATTCCCTCTTCTAAGTATCAAAGATGATTAAAGAGTCTCTCATAAACTTAAAGGGATGCTGACCTTTTGTTTGGTGTGATAGACCCAGGCCAGTTGGGAACAGCACGGTAGCAGAAAGGAGATATACTGGCCACTGGATAAGCAGTTTTCTGTTCCCTGAGTGACTGCTCCAGGCTAATGAGAACACCTGACTCAGATTAACCTGCTAAGAGTCAGGTGAGGCAGTTAAGCACCTGACTCTAATTAAGGCCCCTTTGCTGCTATAAAAGGTCTCACTCCAGTCAGGCTAGAGGGAGCTAGAGAAGAAAAAGTGTGTGTGGGGAACTGGGAGCAAGAGATGTGTAAGAAACTAAGAGTGAGTAGGCATACTGCTGGAGGACTGAGAAGTACAAGCATTATCAGACATTAGGAGGAAGGTCTGGGGGTGAGGATAAAAAAGGTGTTGGGAGGAGGCCATGGGGAAGTAGCCCAGGGAGTTGTAGTTGTCATGCAACTGTACCAGGAGGCACTCTAGGCAGCTGCAGTCCACAGGGCACTGGGCTGGAACCTGGAGTAGAGGATGGGCCCAGGTTTCCCCCAAACCTCCCAACTCCTGATCAAACACAGGAGGAATTAACCTGGACTGTGGCTTCTACCAGAGGGGAAGGTCTCTGGGCTGTTTCTTGACCCACAAGGTGAATCTCTGAGGCGAGCAAATCCTCCAATAACCACAGGACCCACCAACATAGAGGAGAAACTTTGTCACATTAGATTATTTGTGGCCTCCTACCAAATCCAAAAAGAGAGGAGTTGAAATGTGAAGGCAGTGCTGGTGGTGAGGTTTTGTATGTATGGCACAAGCATCCAAAGGCCCTGTTGAGCTTTGGAGCCCCATTATGGAAGGCCCTGTACAAACAAAGGACTCTTCTCCGCCCAGAAGGGTTTACAGTCTAAAAGGCATAAGCAGCTGAAGAGTTGGGGATGGACACATCATGTTCTCCACTGTGCAGGAAGCAAACGCCCCCTTTGTGCTTAAATATGTCCATTGCTACTGAGATGACTTTTTATCCTTGCTTTCCCTGGTAGCCTTGTTAGCCATTTTGAAGCAAAATTGTACTTCCCATGAATATACTCTTGTAGTTATGTTGCATTTATTGAAGATGTGTAGTATGTTGAATGATCAAGGTCTAGATCATCACATGGGATAGTGATTATAAATAACATCAATTCTGGAAACTTTGTGTTTACTTTTCCTCATCGAACTTCCAACAGTTATGCTGCTTATCAGTGGAGCCCTGGTGAATGGCCCTTATGCTCTGATCACAACTGCGGTCTCTGCTGACTTGGTGAGTTTGGCTGTCTGTTTTACATTTAGCAGACAGCCCTGCTCATTTGTCCTCATTTTGGGGGGGAAGCCTGGGAGTTTCTGTGATGAGTAGTAAATGTGGGTAAAGCATTGAGGGCTCAATTCAGATGATGTGTGTGTTGCACTTCTATGTACAAGGTAAAGAGTAACGAGAAGGATGGGGAGCATTGAAGAACTCAACCCTGCATTAATACTGATGAGTGGCTTCCAAATTACTCCTGCCTTGTAAGAAGAGAGATCAAAGAGTGGATCTCTTCATGGGTATGCTGAGGATCACATATAAGGCCATGTCTCCTTAGATGTGCCATTTGCCACCCACATCCTGCATTTTTTTTAACCTGCACCTTTGAGATTAAGGGATCAGGTGTGCAATTGGCTGGAGACTTGTCTCTATTAGGTATGGAGGGCACTGCCTGGTGCTTGCCCTTCCTTGTGCTCATGTTAGCCTCTGCTCACCCATATACTGCACCCCAGTCAGCCTGTGCTCCCTGCTACCCTGCCACACCAGGCCCTGCAGGCGTGTGGTCTGACTACAGTACATGCTCCATGAAAACGTTGCCCTGGGAACCTTTTCTTCAATTTTGCTTTTCAGTGCTAGGTAAATGTATTGCTTTGAAAGATGCTGTACGGTGAGAGCCCCACAGAGTGAGGTCCTTCACCAGCAGAATAGGTACAGGAAAGGCAGTGGAATTTAAATCCACACCCCACCCCAGCATTCCTCCTGAGCCTCCTAGTGATCAAAAGGGAGCACCTGTAGGGTTGAGAGAGAGCTCCCCCTTCAGGTCCATTCAATAAATAGCCTCATTGCTGTGACTGGCAGCTAGACTGTAGGATCTGATCACATAGACACCTGCCCTCTGGAAGCTGGACGGAAACTGCCAACTGATTTTCTCATGCATCACTGAACAACCATCTGACACTAATGACTTTAGGCGACTGGTGACCTAGACTGAATTCTCCTCAGTGCCCTGAGTAAATGAAAGGCTCTGTCTTCTTAACAATCCTCTGAGCCATTCAGTCTCCTATATACCAAGTTATAAAATTGTTCCTATGATAATTAGTTTTGCTCTGCAGTCCTATTGAATAACTGACCTAATGAAAATGGCCTTCACAACTACTTCCTTTTGGTGCCTTTTGACTCAACCTGCTGAGTGGCCCTTTTTATGGCTTTTATCATTAATACTCTAGCTTTCTTAGTATTCTTGTCCAGCTAGTGATTATCTTCTATTCTACACAGTTTTCTGATATCAACAATGGTGATACTGACAGACTGCTGTGCAGTTTCAGAGAAAAACTGCAGGCTTGAAGTGCAGCCCATTCTGCATGAACACCTGGCATGCAGAATAGAAAGGATTATTTATAAAGAACATCATTTAAAATAGATTGGTCATGGGAGATTTTTTGAAGCAATGATAAAAGAGTCTTGTCCATACCTATTTAAAGCTACTTGGTAAAGTTCATGCTAACATGTTCATACCTGACTAACCTAATTGGCTTCTGTGATGAGATAATTGGCTCTGTGGATGAGAGGAAAGCAGTGGATGTGTTGTTTCTTGACTTAGCAAAGCTTTTGATATGGTCTTCCACAGTATTCTTGCCAGCAAGTTAAAGTAGTATGGGCTGGATGAATGGACTATAAGGTGGATAGAAAGCTGCCTAGATCGTTGGGCTCAACGGGTGGTGATCAATGGCTCCATGTCTAGTTGGCAGCTGATATCAAGCGGAGTGTCCCAAGGGTCAGTCCTGGGGCTGGTTTTGTTCAATATCTTCATTAATGGTCTGGAGGATGGCGTGGATTGCACCTTCAGCAAGTTTGCAGATGACACTAAATTGGGAGGAGTGGTTGATATGCTGGAGGGTAGGGATAGGATACAGAGGGATTTAGACAAATTAGAGGATTGGATCAAAAGAAATCTGATGAGGTTCAACAAGGACAAGTGCAGAGTCTTGCACTTAGGACGAAAGAATCCCATGCACTGCTACAGACTAGGGACCAAGTGACTAGGCAGCAGTTCTGCAGAAAAGGACCTAGGGATTACAGTGGAAGAGAAGCTGGATATGAGTTGACAATGTGTCCTTGTTGCCAAGAAGGCTAACAACATTTTGGGCTGTATAAGTAGGAGCATTGCCAGCAGATCAAGGGATGTGATCATTCCCCTCTATTCGGCATTGGTGAGGTGTCATCTAGAGTACCGTGTCCAGTTTTGGGCCCCACACTACAAGAAGAGTGTGGAAAAATTGGAAAGAGTCCAGCAGAGGGCAACAAAAATGCTTAGGGGGGCTGGCGCACATGACTTATGAGGAGAGGCTGAAGGAACTAGGATTGTTTAGTCTGCAGAAGAGAAAAATTAGGGGGGATTTGATAGCTGCTTTCAACTACCTGAAAAGGGGTTCCAAAGAGGATAGATCTAGACTGTTCTCAGTGGTAGCAGATGACAGAACAAGGAGTAATGGTCTCAAGTTGCAGTGGGGGAGGTCTAGGTTGGATATTAGGAAAGACTATTTCACTAGGAGGGTGGTGAAGCACTGGAATGGGTTACCTAGGGAGGTGGTGGAATCTCCTTCCTTAGAGACTTAAGGTTATGCTTGACAAAGACCTGGCTGGGATGATTTAGTTGGGGATTGGTCCTGCTTTGAGCAGGGGGTTGGACTAGATGACCTCCTGAGGTCCCTTCCAACCCTGATATTCTGATTTTCTCTGTATTTGTCCATTATTTCACAATGTTTTTTCTGTGGGAAAGGCCAGGAGTATAACGCAGATGCATGGCCATTTTCCAGGCTTATCTGTAAATGGTTCTGAACTGAGTATTTGTCACTGTAGGGTACTCATAAAAGTCTGAAAGGAAATGCAAGAGCCTTGTCCACAGTTACGGCTATCATCGATGGAACAGGTTCTGTAGGTAAGCTGTCGTTCGGAAGCTGCCTGCCTTATCTGCAGTAGGCTTTCTGTGGCTCTGGGTGCTAGAGAATTACAGTGTAGTTCTGCTCAGAAAGCGGACTAAAGCTGGCATCAAGGAGTTCCATGTCTGTGTCTCAGTGATTTGCACATCATGTGTGCATAGTTTGCATATAAAAATATGGCTTTTTTTTCTCTCCAAAAACTGCTGGTGGTACAAAATCAACTCAGGCTCTTTGCCAAGCTGGATTCTCTCCATGTCACACCTGGCCAGTACTCAGCATCACTTTGGGAGTGGGGAATGGGCAAAGATGGCTTTAGGCCTCCTTTGTACTTCCCTAGGCTTGGTGGTGGTGGGCTGGCCCCCAGCACAAATTAGAACAGTATACACCATGGGGCTGTTCTGGGCACCTGAGATGAAGGATGCCTTGGTTATCCCCTCTGCACCAGCAGTGGTGAGGAAGGCAGAGATCCACCGTGATAGACCTACACAACCTGCAGATGCCTCTAAGCAAAGGGAATCATCCAATGGCCATCCAGCTACACCAGTGTTATGGCAGCTTTGCAGCCATATATACTGTCTGTAAACCTTATGGATCCTCTTACAAATGTATGCCAAAATGGGTTTGCTTTTATGAAGGTTGAAACTGAGTAAAATATCCAAACGCAGAATATCTTGTCATTGGAACTAGTAATGTTTCCATCTCAGAATTTTAACGTTGTTTCACTATTGTATTTTAGGTGCTGCTCTAGGGCCTCTGTTAGCTGGTCTCATCTCTCCCTCTGGTTGGAACAATGTATTTTACATGCTAATGGTGGCAGATGCATGTGCCTTACTAGTAAGTCTAAATAAAACATTTAGTGCCATATTTCTTTCTTATAAAGCCCTTCATGTTAAAATGGAAATTTCCTCCTTGTATTGTGATTTGTATATTCTATTATTGAGTGGGAAGTTTCCATTCATATTGTAGAGTTTTTTGTTGTTTTTTATTTAAAGAACTAAGATAAGCATTTTGAAATTCTTATTGAACTTTGAAGCCGGAGAGCAGATTAGCTTCAATGGGTGATATCTGTATGCAGTAGCTCATCAAAGGGATTGCCACAAACATAGTTGGAAGCAAAAATTCACATCAGTTTTGGCCCACAGAAGAATTTTTCTGTTTTTTCTCTTAAAGGCAGCACTGAAGCAGCAACGCCAATTTACTGAAATAGTAACACATTTTGCCGCATTGCCACAGAATCAGTATCACCATGGTAATTCAACTGTTAAGAATAAATGTCACATATTCCAATTGGATGTCCATCACATCTTTTTCCTATTTGACAAAGTGTAATGGATGGGATGATCTGAAAAGAGGCTGTTTCTGACTTTTTATCTTATCTAGGCAGATTGTCTTCTGTGGTGTTTAAGGCACAAGATAAGGAGTCAGGAGATCTGTGGACTAATTACTTGCTAGTGTAACTCTGCAAAGGGAGGATGACATTATTGATCCACCTCAGACAGGGTTAGGGAAGGTTCATTTATTAATTCTTTGTAAAGTGCATTGCTATCACTTGCTGGAAGGCAGTGACAGAAGGGCTAAATTTTTGTTAGACACTTCAGAATCAGGCCCCAACTCTCCTGTCTGATCCGCATGGACAGTCCCGTATGCCATACGGTTCCATTTAATTCAGTCACCTACATGCAGGGAAAGTAGGGTGACCAGATGGCCTGATATTAGGGGCTTTGTCTTATATAAGCAACTACTATCCCCCCACACCCTGTCCCGATTTTTCACATTTGCTATATGGCCACCCTAAGGGAAGCAGTCCCCCTGTGAGGTTCAGATTGCACATCTCTAACTCAAGAAAAAGGTTGCTTTGTTGTCAAGTTGTTCCACATTATAGAGTAAGATGTCTGGAAATTAAAAAATAAAATGGGCAAGGTATTCAGATTTCAAGAGGCACTCTCACAAATATTCAGTAGTTTTTAGGTTGTAGCTCTTTTTGTACACTGAGAGACTGCATACATGTTGCTATGGACTGGTACAAGATCCATTTCTTTTGAAGGAGCTGAATGTCACTTTCCATCGTAGATGGAACCCTCTGCGTCCCACTTGCTGGGTTCTGTGAATGAATGTGTGTTTATAAATGACTGCATAACTACTTTACTTAGCCATTACTGGTGCTGCAAGGATTTCTACTGGCCAGTCGGTAAATTCCTTGTCAGAGTGATAAATCTGGCTATTGGAACCTTTTTTTCTTTTTCTTTTTTTTTTGCCCCAATATAACAAATAGAGCTTTTTAAGATCTATATTTTAAACTGATTTTTTTTTCAAAAGTGCATGAGGGAATTAGGCCCTTGAATTCAGTTGAATTCCAATGGGAATTAAGTGTGTAAAGGGGGAGTAGGTGCTTTGAAAAATCACAGCCTTCATTTCTAAAAATAGTTGTAACTGGTTCACACTGATAATAGCCAGAAAACATGGAAGACTGAATTTTTCTTAGCATGGGTTTTTTCATCAAACATAGTCTATAAGATCACTCTTCTGTTTCCTCTTGATGGAGGACTGTATTAATTGGTATACCTATGACAATAAGTATAAGGGCCTGATCCTGCAGTCAGTAATGGACCTGAGTACGTTTAATCGCTTACAGGATTAGACCCAAATGTGTGTCTCAGAGCAATGATGGTATAATAGTTACCATTTTTCTTGCAGTCTTGGGCTCCCTCTGCTGGTCTCATCAGAGTCTTGCTGGTACAATTGTGCTCAAATAAATGTTAGTCTCTAAGGTGTCTAAGTACTCCTGTTCTTTTTGTGGATACAGACTAACATGGCTGCTAGTCTGAAAATAATAAAATAGTTATTGTTAGAACTGGTTAAAAAAATGGTGAGGCAGGGAGGACAATCACCATGAATTTCACTCATTTTTATTCCACAGATTTAGAAGTGGGAAAAAAAAATTTGTTTGAAATAGTAATCCCAAATGTTTGGGAATTTGGGGCAGGGTGTTGGGGTGGAATGGGGATTTTCTTCAGTTTTCCTTCCTCTTCCCCCCGCCCCACTTTGCCACTGAAAGGGTGGGCAGAAGGGGGGGGCGGGAAAGGTATGTAGGGAGAGGAAGAGAAAAAAAATTTTGAAAAAACAGCAGTTTTTATTTTTTTTCAATTTTGTCACAGTGAGGGGTGGGATTTCAGAAATGTTCTATTTTGAAAAATGTCCATCAGCTCCAGTCCTTGCATAACCTCTGGATCCTTGCTGATACAGAGAAAGACTTTGATTTAGTTCCTCTCACATGAGTGGTACAAATTCATCTTCCAGCCATTGACTGAAAGTGTGCGAATATAATGGATTTCTCTTCGGTCAAACTGGAATAATGTTAAATGAAGAATTCAGAGTAGCAGTATGTGTTTGACACTGAAAACTTAGATGAGTGGTTCACTTGTCTAGATAGATATTTAACCTAGATTTGTTTTTGTACAGTTCTTACTCCGTCTTATACGAAAAGAACTCCAGTGTAAGATGGACCAGACCTTGTAAGTCTGTTACTTGTGTTTTTCTATATGATGATTAAATGTTTTCATATGTCATTCTTGGATTCTCCACCTCTGATGTGTGCCTTCTCCTTGTAGAAATCATAGATTCTTCTTTTATGTGCATGTACCTTAATCTGAGGGATTTTTCTATTTTGTAAAGAGTAACCTCTTTTTCTTTAAATCATGAAGATCTTTCTTCAAAACTGTTTTTTAAAACAGTAGAGAAAATTGAGTTCTCTCACATTCTCTGTACATTTTCTCCAAAAGTTGGGGCCCTCATAATTTTTCACTCTTTTTAGTGTGAAACTTGGCAATGTGAGGTTTTTGGTTGGTTGGAGGGTGGAATCATTTTAATAACTCAATTTGTACTTTTTTCAGAAGTTGACAGGAGAGAAAGGGTGGTTTAATATCTTCATTAATGATCTGGAGGATGGTGTGGACTGCACTCTCAGCAAGTTAGCAGATGACACTAAACTGGGAGGAGTGGTAGATATGCTGGAGGGTAGGGATAGGATACAGAGGGACTTAGACAAATTAGAGGATTGAGCCAAAAGAAATCTGATGAGGTCCAACAAGGACAAGTGCAGAGTCTTGCACTTAGGACAAAAGAATCCCATGCACTGCTACAGACTAGGGACCAAGTGACTAGGCAGCAGTTCTGCAGAAAAGGACCTAGGGATTACAGTGGAAGAGAAGCTGGATATGAGTTGACAGTGTGCCCTTGTTGCCAAGAAGGCTAACAACATTTAGGTGGTGGAATCTCCTTCCTTAGAGGTTTTTAAGATCAGGCTTGACAAAGCCCTGGCTGGGATGATTTAGTTGGGGATTGGTCCTGCTTTGGGCAGGGGGTTGGACTAGATGATCTCCTGAGGTCCCTTCCAACCCTGATATTCTATAAGTCTATGATTTCAAACCAGTGTAAGCCCAGAGAAGTTCCACTAAATCAATGGAGTTTTATACAAAAGTAAAACGACTGTAAGTGAAATCAAAATCAGGTCCCTCATCTATAAATATAGCATAGAATAGGAAAGTGTATAACAAAGAATGTGTAAAGCATTTTGAATGTATTGATTTTTTGTTATGCACTGCTTCCAAACTTCTCATATTAACTATTTCTTCACAGGTTTAAAGAACACTGAACTATGATATCTCAGACATGTGTGATCAAAACTACGCCCTCAAAAGACTGTGGAATAAATTATTCCGTATTTTGTGATTTGTTTTGTGTAGCATTTTGCACATTTACCAGGAGAGAATTGAGAAATTCAGCTGGTGAAATCCTGATGAAGTTTTTTTGTTTTTGTTTTGTTTCCTGTTTGCACATACATCCATCTTTCAGGATGGTGACTGTTTATCACATGAAGAGACAGAAGCTTTGGGAAGCTGCTAGCTGTATGCCTTAACTGAGCCAAAAAAGAAATACCAAGTGCCTTTTGATTCATTTTGATAGGATATTTTAAGTAAACCTTAAACTGCTTATTTTTAACAAAATGCAAGGAGATTTGAGAGTAGAGCACAAAGAAGAAAATGAACTCTCTTCAGATGCTTCAGCAGTGGAATGTGCCAGTGGTATTAGCAAAGCATTTGTGAGCCAAGTTTCCTTTTAAGAACAAAAGAATGGCCATACTGGGTCAGACCAAAGGTCGGTCTAGCCCAGTATCCTGTCTGCCGACAGTGGCTGATTCCAGGGTTCCCAGAGAGAATGAATAGAACAGGTAATCGTCAAATGATCCATCCCTTGTCTCCCATTTATGCCACCTCTTAAAAGATAAGGTCATCACACTCTATGTGAAAGTACCAGCTGTCTCAGATTCACTGCTATTCAATATCTTGAAACAGTTTAAACAGTAAGAAAATAGTCCGACCATATTATCAGACTTTAACTACAGCACTAACTTATCCTACACTGTAAAATCCCAAGACCAGCATTCTGCTCTTTTATGTATAATATATTGGAACTTGTACATAAGTAGTTACAATTTGCTGTAAAAAAAAAAAAAAAAGTAAGTAGCCTCCACTAGCCCCCTGGATGGGGATTTTTGCTCATTTGAGGTTGTCAGAAAAGGAGACTCAAACAACAAACAGGCTTCTTATGGTGTCGCATTTCCTCTAAGGAGTTCTAATGATTTTTAGGGCACTATACACTGGTTGTACAAACTTCATAGAATTGTTTTATTGTTAATGCTATAGGTTCCTTTGGAGCTGCAGGTTATTTTTAATTTGGAGGGCAAAGGCATTGTCTCATCTGTGACTGAAGCTTTAGCACTAGCTGCTTTCTTTTTTGTTGTTATTGGGTAAACAAAAAATTGGCTGGTTTAAACCCTGATCCTGAAATGGTGTTGAGTTCAGGCACCCAATTGACTTCAGTGGGGCTGGATGCAGCTGCAGGGAGTCTGTCCACTCAGAGCTCATTGCAGGATCAAGATCTTAATCATAGCACCAAAAATCTGTCAAAAAGACTAATATTGCAGTCCAAGTTTAGAGCCACAGTACATGGTTTCAAAAAAATAAATAACCTGGCGTACATACTGGACATAAAGTCTCGAGAGGAAATTCAGAGGTTTATATTATCCTGTAAGTGCAAGTGTTAGTGTTTTCATAATACACTGTTTCTTCTTGATCTGACAGTTTTTAATCTCCTTCCAATAGAAGACAAGCTTCTGGTGAATATTTGTAAGATGTACAATAGTATTAAAGGGAATATCTATAAAAGAGATGTTTGTTGACTATAAAGGTTAAATAGACTTACACATAACAATATACAGTTTATTTATTAAACCTCTGCATAACTGTTCTGAATTTTGCTTTTTTAACTTGTTTACAAAACACTGTGGTACTGTACATACCTCACTTGCTTAACAAAATAACCTTTTTTAAAATAACTCTTCAGAAAAAAGAAATTTCTTCTTTCTCATCAACTTCTTGTTTGCATTTTTGTTTCTGGCACAATGCTTAATCTTTTTGGGTTGATTTGGGTGGTGGCTGGGTTTTTTGTTTGTGTGTTTTTTTTTTAAACCCTTTAACCTTTGAGCAATTATTCTTGAACTCATGCCTTTCTCCTGGGTGTGTGGGGTTTTTTTTGGTTTTGGTTTAGTTTGTTTTTTGTTTTTTTGTGCATTTTAGGCCCTGATTCACCAAAGCGCTGAGGCATGTGCTTAAATGCCATTGACTTGAACAAGGCTTCACAAATGCTTAAAGCTAAGCACTTGCCTATGCACTTTGTGGCAAATAAAGGTCCCTACTCAGCAAAGAATCAGCCTCAATCCAGTAGATTTATGCATGTGCCAAAGTCCGTGTATGATCCATGCCAGACAACGGTCTCTGTCCTGCAAAGATTTACATAAATGCTTAACTTCACACATTGTGAACAGATTCATTAAAGTCAATGGGACGACACACATTGCATAAAGATAAGCACATGCCTAAGTCTTTGCAGGATTCAGGCCACAGTTGTCAAAACCATTTTATTCTTCAACTCCACCATTTGCAAGTATTGTTTTTTAAAGCTTTGTCACTCCAGCTAAAGTCTTATGTTAAAGTGCTTCTAACTGTATTAGTTGATAACATCTTAACAGTATAATTCTGTTTAATGTTTTCCAATTTTAAGTGTTTCCTTCTCAGGAGCTGACATTCATTTCATTTTTTATTTTTTTGCAAGATAAGAGCCCACATGTGAGGCAGTGAACATGTACCAGGCAGGACTAAGAGCCCTCCCTCCCACTGACTGCAGTGGTGAATTAGAGCTCTCAGCTACTCACATTGTGTCCTTTATGGTTCGGAAATTTAGATTCTTTTGAATTTACACAATCCTTGCAGTTCACTTGACTGATGTGGGATTTTCTTCAGTGTTGTGATATTCTCTTGAAGGGACTTTTTACCATGTTATTTGGGGTTGAATGGGAGAATCCACATCTGTAAATCAAAAAAAAAACCCACTAAAATGTTAGCTAGCAAATTAAATGTCAAGATATGTTGAGGAATAATAAACCTGGTGAAGCATTAATGATGTTTTCTAAGGTGCTAGGAAATTGATTAATTTCTGTGCCAGGAAAAAAATTGTCATATGGAATTCCCTGGTCATTAAGGCCAAAGGGTTTTGTCTGTAACAAGAATTCTGACTAAGAACAGCAGGATCAGACTTAAAATTTCCAAAGGAACCTCAGCCTAACCACTAAATGTGTTCACAGTTTGCATGTGTAATCATTTTCTGGTGCAGATAATTAAATTTGAAGGCCTAACTCCCATACCTAATTTGCCCATGGGCAAGGAATCATCCCTAAAATTCCTTGCATTCTGAACAAACAGTGCATTTTTTTAGCTTCTGGTATAGATATTCATTCACCTGGGGGCAGTGGTGAGCTGGAGCCAGTTCCCACCGGTTTGCGGGGACCGGTTGTTAAATTTAGAAGCCCTTTTAGAACCGGTTGTCCCTCATGGGACAACCGGTTCTAAAAGGGCTTTTAAATTTAACAAAAGCCCCAGCAGCTCCCTGCCCTTCCCCCCCAGCCCCAGCTCACCTCACTCCGTCTCTGCCTCCTCCCCTGAATGCTCCCGAGGCTTCTCCTCCCCGTCCCCGACCCCGTCTTCCCGCGAATCAGCTGTTCATGCGGGAAGCCTCGGAGAGCTGAGAAGGAAGCAGCGGCTTCCCGCAGGTGAGCTGGGGCAGGGGTGCGAGGAGGGCTCCAGGCGCCGCACTGCTCTGGCCTGGCTCTTGACCCCATCCCTGGGCGGCACGGCTCTGGCCTGGCCCTGACCACGGCCGGCCTGGCGGTACGGCTCCGGTCCCAATCCTGGCTGAGTGACCCATTCCAGTGCTGGCCCAGCCTGGCCCCCATCTCCAGGCAGCGCAGTAAGGGGGCAGGGAGCATGGAGGGGGTGTTGGATAGAGGGCAGGGGAGTTGGGGGGGTGGATTAGTGTTGGGGCGGTCAGAGGGCAGGGAACAGGGGGATTGAATGGGGGCAAGAGTCCTGGAGGGGCAGTCAGGAAGGAGCAGGGGTTGGATGGGGTGGCAGGGAGCAGTCAGGGGACAAGGAAGGGAGGTGGATGGGGCAGGGGTCTGGGTGGGGGCTGTCAAGGAATGTGGGGGGTTGGATGGGGCAGGAGTCCTGGGGGGGGTATGACCCCCTCATGGGGTGAGGAGGAGGGAACCGGTTGTTAATATTTTGGCAGCTCATCACTGCCTGGGGGGTGAACAAATCTGGTGACAAATGTGTAGCGGAATGCAGAAGTGCAGTAGTCAAAGTAGGGTTAATATCTGAATGTGAAGTGCTTCAATTTTAAATACTGATTATTTGCAGAGTAAAATATTTTTTCTTAGCATATATTGAATAAAGATAGATTCTGTATATAAATTTAAAATGTGGATCACTTTTTGCCTCTTTTATATCTTAATAAGGAATTTGTCCAAGAAAGAGTAGAGAGTAACCCCTTTCTTGCGGGAGTAGTGGAGATAATTTATTAAGGAAAACAAACTAGAATCTTTCTTTCAGACACAGTGGCTTTCCTACCTGAAAGTAGAATTAGACTCCTTGGAGCAGGATGTAATGACCAATGTGACCATTAGAGAGACAATATGGGTGAGGTAATAGCTTTTATTAGATCCATTTCTATCAGTGAGAGACATAAAGCCTTCCTCTCTGTCCTGTGTGAAAGCAGGCACTCAGGAAAGGAGACGGGGCCCAGCACTTCTTATACTAGTTACCTTAGAGTGCCATTTAAACTCCATGTCTATTATGTTCCATCTGTTCTTGGATATATATAGTCCATATGTGCAAACAATGAATATTCCTGTGTCTTTACTCTGCCCCATCTCTTCTCCTTTTCCCTCCTCTCTGTTCCCAGCCCTCTCAAGAATTTCATGGTCTTGATCAACTTACAGTGTTTAATGTTGTGTGACTCTCCTAGAGATATAATGGGATTTAAAGCACTTCGGCCTGGGGGGAAAATGCTAGGAGGTGAAAGCAAGTTTCCAGTTAAGGAAGCTTTGCAGAATTACATCAGAAGAAAGATTTCCATGTGTCTAAAATACTTCTAGAGAAAATATCAGGGGGCAGGGAGTGACCCTGGAGTCTAGTACTTTTTTATGGGGAAGGGAGGAGCAAGATATGAAGAAATGAACTAGTATTTAAAAAAAAATGGAAGCCCTGAGGTGCGTTAGAAAAATATAAAGGCCCATATAGTACAGAGCAATTTCAAATGGTTTTGGTAGGTGCAGTCTATAGCTGTGGCACTCAGCCTTACCGAGATAGAGAGCTACTGCAACATCACATAGATATAGAGCCATAGCAAAATAAATTGAGATAAATGTTCAGTCCATCTGGCTGGGTGTTTGTAGACACACACACACACACACACACACACACACACACACACACACACAAGTTTGACCTCCAGCAGGTCGCATACTTGTCACTGCAGTGCAGACATGAAGCT
This sequence comes from Gopherus flavomarginatus, assembly GCF_025201925.1. NCBI lineage: Eukaryota > Metazoa > Chordata > Testudines > Testudinidae > Gopherus > Gopherus flavomarginatus. The sequence goes on from NC_066617.1 coordinate 209,610,729, forward strand.
GGTGTCCTGGAATGCAAAACGTATTGGGAGTAATCCTACCTTTGAGAATTCCTGAACCACTTCCTTCTCTAGTGAGATTCCAAGTGGGACAGCTTCCAAAAACCACGTGGCGTAGTCCACTATTATTAGAATGCATGTATGTCTTCCTTTATCAAATCAAAAGACTCATCCTAATCTTCCCAAAAGGCCACTTCTCACTAGAACCAAGGGAACTAGAAGAGCCTGGTAACTGTCTGAGCCACTTTCTGGCACTCTGGACGGGAGGCACAAAAACTAGTCATCTCATGATGGGCCATCAAGATTGCAACCAGTCTCTGTAGAGTCTTCCCCCTTCCCATGTGGCCAGCAGAGGGTGTGATACGGAAAAGCCACAGAACTTCCCTTTGAACTAGCTTCGAGAATGATGTCAGATATCAGAATTCTTTCGGTTTTTGGATAAATTGGTCCACTCAATAAAACAACTCATTTCTCAACTCAAAATGACGAAGCTAGGTGGCCAATCTTTCACAAGTTACCACCCTATTTACCATCTGTCCACTGGTGGTGTGCCTCCCTGAGGTTCTTCTCAGTCCCGCTCTGCCACTAGATTAAATTGTTCTCCGAGAACGTCTAGTTCTAGGGTGGTAATTGATCCATATAGTAACCTGGTCTCAGAGGCCTTGAAAGTGAAAGCTGATTCCTTACTTAGATAGTCCCTAAACTGACTGTTTACATTCTTTTACTATGTGTTTGTACAGTGCCTAGCACAATGAGGCCCTGATCCTAATTGGAACCTTTAGACACAACCCAAATGAAAATAATAAAGAATATCTAGCCATGCTTTGTAACTGGTTTGGCTGGTCCTTCTTCCTTCTAGCTTTCTTTGCATTAGGCCATCCGAGAATGCATTGCCTCACATCCTGCTTTTGCTGCTCCGTGCCCAGGCCCTGCAGAAATTCTGTCCTCTCTGGAGCACTGTGGGATAGCCACCTACATTTTCCCAGAATGGATTAATACAAACAAGGTAGGTGCAGATGTACAAACATGGTTGTGATGGCAGTAAAGCTGCTGCATGGACACAAACTGAACCATGTTGCCTTAACCAGTGAAGGTGACTACGTCCCTCTCCCACCATACTAAAACGTGACTTGATAACATGACTTCAGACATTTTAGCCTGCATGTTGTCAGGGCTTTTTGGTTAGGCTAAGCAAACTCAATTGAGCTAACCCTATTGGAAAAAACATACCCATTTAGCCAATCAAATAAGGGTCTAGTAGTTTACAAAACCATGGTTCAAACTTCTAGTGAGGACAAAGGTAAAGGAAGTAACTTAAATCTACTGAAAGTGCCCTGGGAGAAGTGCTGTATTAAAACAGACGGGACCTTTGGCTCCTAGGATTTCTTTTCTCATCCTAGTGCTTATATTCCTATATAATACAAATGGCAAATGTGATGTTCATACAGGCTTATGGAGGGGCTTCAGTGCTTTGAGTTTGGTGACAGAATACAAAGATGAAAGAAACATAGCAGAAATGTAAACTTCTGTACCTCATTACAGTCCATTTTCTAGATAGCCAAATTACTGTATATACATTCCAGTGTCAGTCTTTCCTTTTTCATCTAATTGAAATAAAATTAAAATTAAAAAGAATAACAACTCTGGAACTTTGCTTATCAAATCATGAGAGCCTGAATGGAAGCCATAATAGCATTAACCATCCATTGTTTGTGTATACCTTTTGGGATGTAAGTCTTTTTAACTCTGGCAGATGCTGCTGTAAATTCCCTGGAAATGCCCATCTCTGTGCCTGAAAAAGTGGAGTTTTGTTTGTAATGGCATTTCACCTTCAAATACTAAAGAGACCACACTGAAGATTTTTTTGTCTTCAGCCTCCTGCAAGGGGGGTACATGTGTCATTTTAAAGAACAAAACAAAAAAACTCCCATTGTGGTGGTTCTTGCATCTCAATAAAGGAATTTCGGATAGGATTCCTCCTTACATTTGTAAAAGTTATTCCATATGCTGAGTGTATATGTCTCAGGTACAAAGACTTTAGAACAATATCGGGGATGTCTAAGTTATATTTATGCTGCTGCCCTATTAATTCAGACTTTCTCAGTGACCTCTTAATAGATTCAGACTTACGATTCCATTTAGTCACCACCACTCATAGATTCCTGCAGTGGTCAATAGACAGGGTTGATAATGTTAAAAGTGACAAGGAGAGCGAGGTAATATCTTTTATTGGACCAGCTTGTGTTGGTGAAAGAGCTCAAAAGCTTGTCTCTCTCACAAACAGAAGTTGGTCCAGTATAAGATATTCTCTCACCCACCTTGTCTCTAATATCCTGGGACCAACATGGCTATGATGATTCTGCAAACATCAGTTATAAATGTTGTTCAAAGTAAGACTGACCTAATATATTACAGAAGTCAGTGATGTTCAGAGTTGTTGGATGTTTTCAAACCTGGGTCTGATTTTAGTAAGATCAGTTTTAGTCAAATACAAGTTACTGGGCTCAATAAAAAGAGATCTGGGTGAAATTATTTGGCCTGTGATATACAGAATATCAGAGCAGATGATCTAATGGTCTCTTCTGTCCTTACAATCCAAGAAGTATGATCTCCTTACCTCTGAACTATGACTGTTTAAGATTTGGGGGAAGGGGTCTGGTTTTTGGGAGAGTGATTTAAAACTTTTGGAGCGGAAATCACTTGCATTGTCTGTCTTCTCTTGTAATTACAGATGAGACTGTTAAAGCTACTATATGAATGTAGAAACACATCGCTCCTTAATTTCAAGGGGAATTGTGCATCTAACCCCCCTAAATGGCTTTGAAAATTTCGCCTCATATTTCCTACAACGCTGAGTTAAAATTTTGTGTATCCTCTTGATTGAGGGTTGATTCAAATGTTTTTATGCTTTACTCTCAAGTGCTGTAGCTGTATTATAATACAAATTTCTCTTCAGAATGTAATTGTCTATATCGATGTAAAGAATTTAGCATTTCCTCTGTTCATTTCCCTTGTTACAGCTAATTTTCAGTGTGGAGCAATGCTGGAAATATATCTCCCTACAAGCAGAGAATTACTTGCCATTAGGTGAATATTCTACTGCACATGCCTCTTTCGACTGCCATGAACTTTTTGTGCATTCAAAGACTATGAACTCCACAGCCCAACTTTTCTCAGACATGTTGCAGCTGAACTGTCTGTCACTTGCTTTGAACACTGTGCTTTGAGAATCTGTCACAAGCTGTTCCTGAAGCTGTAGAGGGCTATATATTCCTTTGCTGTGTTTTTATTTGCTTTCTTCATCTGCCTGTTCCACTTTTTAGGTATATACAGGGTAGGGTAGGATTCCACACACCCTCCACCCTCGCTTTTACAGAAGGGCTTAGCCACGTTTCCTTCATTTCTATGAGTGATCCAGAAGTTGACTCCATCTTTAAGGCAACTCTGCACTACAATGGGCTTGTATATGTTCCTGTGGAAGAACAGCAGCACACAGTGCTGTATTTCACAGCTTTCTTCTCTGTTTACATAGAGCACAGGCTTCCCTTCATAGAAAAACATATTGTAATTGAATAACTGTTGTTTATTTTTAGTTTCCTTACATCGCAGTACTGCCTAGAGGCCAGGGTTCCATTAAGATAGGCACCGTATGCATAGGTATGCGTACAAAATGGAAACAGTTTCCCTGCCACATGAGTGTACAGTCTAACTACATCATTGCTGTAAATGACACAACTCAGATGCATCTTGCAAGTCCGGCAGACTTTTATTTTAAATTCCTGAATGACTTTTGAAACCGTGAATGACTTTGTGTTCACCTGTCCTTAATCACTAGTTAAGAAATATTTTGGTTATCAAATCCATGGGGAAAATGTAGCATTTAAACAGGGCCATTGTGATGTTTTATTTCCTGTTTTCTTTTCATGCTTATATTATTTTCCCGCGAAAAGAAACCAAAAAGAAAAAATTGAAAGTGAAAATCATTTTGTGTCATTTTCTGCTATCAGAGGGAACATTCTTTTCCAATTCTGGCAATGTTGATGATGATTTCCCAACATTAAGTGATGATTACGGTTTTGGATACACGATAAGACAGGCCTCTTGCTGCATACAAATGAATGAATTTGACGATGTGAAGTAGATGCTTCAAAAGCTAGAGCCTGGGCTATATCCAAGGTTTTAGAGATTGATTTGATTATGACTTGATTGTTTTATTTTATTTTTTAAATGACATTTTAATTATATTATTTTAACTAGTTTAAGTTCCACATGTACAAAAAGAAGATAGCAAGTGAACCAAGACAGGAAATGTCAGGACTATAGCACTATTTAGCAATAGAAAACATATGCATATGCTATTTGAAGAACACTTGGCCAAGATTTTGTTTTGAATGTGTGTCTATATTTAAGCTGATAAATCATTATGTAGATTTCAAAATTGTGGCCTGTTTTCAAAAGTGCAGAGCACCTAGCAGCTCTCATTAAAAGGTGAATTTATTGGCTAACCCGAGGGTGGGGGGAAGAGAGAGTGTGTGTGTGTGTGTGTGTGTGTGTGTGTGTGTGTGTGTGTGTGTGCACGCGCATGGGTGGGACAGGGCATTGTGCTAGAACCTTGGGTAGAGACTCAAAATCTTCACTGGGAAAACAGAATTAAAACTGCAGTCTGATAGAGTCAGTGAATCTGTTTCAAAATAAGGAAAAGAACAGATGTAGCAAAATAACAAACTGGTCTATGAATGTTCCTATTTTCAGTGTTATAATACAAAGAGTCAATTCCTTAAATGGAACAAATAGCCAATTTAAAGTACAATCAACTTCTTTCAGAAGGTTTTGGTTTTTTCTGAATGACCAGCCACAACATTGATATTAATTCTGCTGTAGAACATGAAAAAATATTTTTGGTCTGACAGTCATCATTTCATTGCATGGTATGTGAGGTTTTAATTTAATAAATAAGGCTGATTCTGAATCTGTTATTAAATCTCTCTCTCAATTATATGACGGGTAAGAACTGAACTTTGCAAGTTATCCCGTAACAGAATATGTGTATTTAGGTCTTATGTGATTACTTAGTTTTATGTATTACTATAGCTGGGATTCCAGTTAGCAGATCACAATTGGAAGTTCTTTATAACTTCTTACATGCCTTGCTTTCCTTTGCCCTCAGCTCCACAAGGTTATGCATAATGATGGAATAACAATTTTAAAGTCCATCTCAACAGAGACCACAGAAAATTTTTATTAAGAGTCACATCCTTTTATCTTGAACAGAATAAAGAACTCAAATGATGTAGAGGGATCTATGAGGGTCCTGCGCACTGGGATGGACTATCCTACTTAGGTTTTTGGTTTTGGTTCAATGCTGAACAGTTTTTTACATTTTCCTTAGTTCTTCTAGCTATATTGAAATACCATTGATTTTCTTTGTACTGGCCTCTAGGTATGAGTGCAAAGCAATTTGGATGATTAACATAGAATGATCATTTTATTTTCCTTTCCCTACCCTCACCCCACCCCTTTATGGCTGGCTGACTTTTTTTTTTTAAATGTTGCTGTTATCCAAGTCAAGGCACTTTGAAGTGGGTAGTGACTTCAGATTTAAAGAACTCATAGTTTTCAGGGGGAAAAAGATCTCTGAATCTAAAATCCTAAATGATGGTTAATTCTGAAAGTGGAATTAACTTTTTGCAGAGATAAGGAAATTGAATACGCTGGCTAGCTCTCCTCAGAACACCATCTGCACATTAGTGTTTGAAATAAGCCTGTGGATAGGAAGATTATGAATGATGTAATTGTTATCACTAAAAGCAAAGCTTCTGTGTTTGACTAATCAAAATCCTCTTGCAGAACACCAAAATAATCCACTTCTTAGAGCAACACCAAAATGTTGTGCCTGTATAACATCATAAAGAAATTATTTTTAAGTACCTATTTGCTCCCAGGGAATATTGTTTTTTAAGTGTCTTCTAATCCAAACCCTTAAAAGCATTCCTGAATTTAAAAACTGCCATGCATTCATTTTATCCTTTCATCTATACACGTGTAAATATCAATAACTAAGTTGATTCTTATGGTTAGCTAAAATTTTCCTGGGCACAACTGAAACTGCCCAGCCAATTTTTTGCATTGAAAGTGAAGAAGAACTACTGTATGCAGCTGTCAGTCCCAGGATATTGGAGCGAAGGTGAGTGAAGTAATATCTTCTACTGGACCTGAAGAAGAGCTCTGTGTGGCTCGAAAGCTTATCTCTGTCTCGAGTAGAAATTGGCTCTGTAAAAGATATTGCCTCACCTACCTTGTCTTTCAGAAGAATGACTGCCTGTAATTTATCATAGTGTTACGCATTTTTTGTATGAGGCAAAAAAAAGTCAGGATCAAATGAGCAGTCAGGAACTGCATGGTTTACAAGCAACTTTTAATATTCTATGACATATGAACCTAATGTCAAGCAAGGCTGTTCAAATGATTGTCATGGATTTCAGTCACATGTCATCCAGCATCAAATTCTGGGTCTGTTTCAAAACAGCTGGGCCTTACCCATTCAGGTATCTTAGCTCCCCACCAGATCTTCTATTCTCAATGGCAGTGCTCTGGCTGACAGAGTCCTGGTTTGAACTTGTGGTGGTCAAGGTCAAGATGTTCTCATGGGAAGACCCATGATGATGGATTTGGCTGCTGCAGGGGATTGGGTTGAGGCCAGATTTCATCACCTTTCAACTATGATGCCCATTGCAGACCCACTTGATTATGCTGGCAGCCCCTCAAGCAATCTCATAAAGTGAGAAACTCAGCACAGATGGAATCAATTAGCAGCACCCAAGCTAGGAAGGAAATTGACTTCAATGGAATGAAAAGAATACTACATTTTAGAGGTACCAAAATGTATCTTTAATCTTACCAGATGGTCTGATAACACAGTGAGTGTGCTATAGACATGGCTACAAATAATACTTGGCCAGGAAAATGTTTGTAAATGTAGACCCAATGATTTAGTATTTATGAGCTGATGTAACACAGCATATTAAGAATGTGTTTTTATAAAGCCATCACCTTCTTTTGCCCTGGACCAGATGACAGAACAAGGAGTAATGGTCTCAAGTTGCAGTGGGGGAGGTTTAGGTTGGATATTAGGAAAAACTTTTTCACGTGGAGGGTGGTGAAGCACTGCAATGGGTTACCTACAGAGGTGGTGGAATCTCCTTCCTTAGAGGTTTTTAAGGTCAGGCTTGACAAAGTCCTGGCTGGGATGATTTAGTTGGGGACTGGCCCTGCTTTGAGCAGGGGGTTGGACTGGATGACCTCCTGAGGTCCCTTCCACCCTGATATTGTATGATTCTACTCCATGTCTCCAATTAGTAGTGAGTAGCTGATTTAAACGTGTGAGAGTTTTTATAATGGATCGTACATTTTCAGGAATTTGTAAAACACACAAATAAATAAAAACACCAGGACCAATTCTGAGATGCAGATCATCAACAAGAGGCTTCTATGTGAAGAATACTTATAAAAAGGCCAATTTTGTTCACTTTCCTCATGTGCATAATTCCATTGGACTGGGAAGTGTGCAGAAAGCAAGAAGAATTTAGATCAAGATCACAGGTTTGATTAATGAAAACAAACTGATATATTGTACTTGGTCCTATCCTTCCAGCAAAGACAAAGCTCAGCTGTCATTGACATCAAAGAAAGCCGGACTTGGTCTCATTGGGGCTTGACACGAGGGGGTGTGGGAGTCCCAGGAACTGACTGACAAATTAAGGCTGCACCTAAGAAAGCCAGTGCATATTAGGAATATCTTGATTTAAATGTCTAAACTTTGCAAGAGGTAGGTAGGAATGGATGAGCTGCTTTTCTCCAAATTTAATTATCTATTGCAATATCACATGCTTGAAAACTGACCTCTAAATCAGATGTTATTAGGCTCCTGTTTAACTTAGGAGAGACTGTGAAAACAAAAGAGGGAAGAGGGAAAACTAATAGGGCAAAGGTGAAAAATGGAGCTTAGAGTGGGGGGAAAGGAGCAGAGAGAAATTTATAATGGCAGGGGGGAAAACAGTGTGAAAGTCTTATACGGGCCATGCACATGTTGTTCACCTATCTTCGCTATGTAGCTGTGTTACCATTTCTCACAATTGTATCACTAGTCTTGCAATAGTTACTATTTGACTTCAAGCCTCAGGGCAGGTCTACACTACAGCCGGGATCAACACTCTGAGATCGATCCACCACTGGTCGATTTAGTGGGTCTAGTAAAGACCAACCAAATTGATTGCAGATTGCTCTCCTGTCGACACCTCTACTCTACCCCCAACGAGAAGAGTAAGGTAAATCAATGGGAGATTTTCTCCCATCGTGCCCCACCCCCCGCGCGGTGTAGACCACACAGTAACTCGACCAAAGGTATATCAACTGCAGCTACATTATTCACATACCTGGAGTTGTGTAGCATAGGCTGACTTAGAGTGTAGACATAGCCTGATCACAGAAATCCTGTGGTTGTTACATAAGATTCTCTGCTTTCATTTATAAAATAAAATAAAAAATCTATTCTTTATGCTTGCAAATAAATGCTTGATAATATGGCAACTTAAAGGCTAAGAAACCAGAAGGCAAAGAAAAAGAGCCCCAATTTACTTATTTTTTTAAACTCTCTTGATTTTTTTAAGCCAATCGTGTTTTTTTGGTCCATGTGTCAGGATGTATGTTTGTGTGTTTGTTGTAAATTACAAGAAAAAATGGTTAATGAACTCTCAGGTTAATTTGTGGAATCCAAAAGACAGTCTGAGAGCCTTACAAAAAAATGAACTCCATGAGGCTCACCCGTCTCTGACTTCGCACTATTTTCATCTGTTGGAGACATTTTTCAGCACTCCACTGAGGCAAGTGAGAAGCCCTCAGTGCTGATCCGACCCATTGTGGATCTAATTTTATCTTCTTCACTTGCTAAAATATTCTCCCCCTCCTTGTACTGTCATATCAGTGAGTATATCCCCATACACTCTGATATGTGGATTCTCTGACTCTTTATACTGAAAACCATACATATCTCTGCATGTTAGTGGAAGCAGTGCAGGATCATATGCACACAGAACAAAAATGTGATTTGGTATGTATTATAAAGGAATCTGGTTTTGTATCATGCGAAGAATTATGTAAGCTAACTTCACCTGTACTGATGTAGCAAACTTCAGGTAGCTGATTCTGACCTCACTTATTGTACATGGGTGTAAATCAGAATTAACTTCTTTGCTAGTTGAGTTGTACTGGTGCGAGACAGCTGAAAGTGAGATCAAAGGCAGGCCCTGGACGTGTATAACTTGCTGTAAAACAAAGAATTTAGTTTTGTATATTACATCCATTTTAATTTTTTCCAATATGTCTAGACATAGCAAAAAAAAAAAATCTGTAAGCAGCGGATAATCTTACAGACACAAAAGGGTGACTTATAGCTGCAGCAATAATCTTGCCTTTGAATTCTTGTCCCCTTTTGAAATGAATATAAACCCTGATGGGTAAAGGATCTGTGCATAATTCCCTTTGGGGAGGGAAGCAATTATATAGAACTACTGTCCTTATAATTGTTCTGCAAAATGAGCATGTGAGAGAGAAAAATAGATACAATATTCCCAAATAAAACAATATTATCCAAAGCATTTAAGACTTCATGCATCCAGCGCGTCTGAAAATTTTTTTTGACACTCTATCAGGTCTGTGCATCCTTTCATCCTGATATCAAAGTCCATTGAATCTTCCATTCCAAGTTCAAATAATGCATTGCCCACAGTATTCCAGAGCTGATATTATGAAAATATCAATGCTTCTTTTCACTCTAAGTATTTCAAAACTTTTGCAGACTTTTTTTATTGTGATACCCAGGATCTTCTTAGAAAGATGAAAAGTACAAATACATAACCTATTTATAGATAAAGCTGTGATTCACTTAGCAGGATAAACCTGTTCAAATGTTACCTTCTGGTCCCTGTATCTGAATTATCTTACTTTCCTGGAGGATTGTCCCTAAATAGAATCTTATACTTGTCTGTCTCCTGTTTTGAGGCATATACTGTTGCCTCCAGCTCAGCTTCCTTGCCAAGAGGGTCAGCCAGTTTTAGGCTACTGGAGGGACTTTACTTTCCCATTTCTTGGCTATCATCTCTTTGACTGATCCAGCAGACGTCTCTAGACACAGTTAATTTGATTATTTGCCCATCAGTTATTGAAGTTTCCAGCTATTTCTGTAAATTCTTCCATAACTTGAGAAAACAAGTCCAGACAGATTTTAAGGTTGGGCTTTCCCAGAAACTCTGGATGTGGGAACCAGTATTCTGACTACAGCCCCAGCCATTTGTTAGAAGATTTATACTTCTTATTGTAGAAGAGTGCAGAATGTCTGATGTGCAAGATAGTGAGGTGCTCAGATACCGTGGCAAAGAGGGCAATATAAGTACCTACCATAAGTAGGAATGAATTGTTGAAGTAAGAGGGGGACAGGATAAGTGAAGGAGAGTGGAAGAAAAGGGAAAGGAGGGAGAAAGTAGTGTTATAAGCAGGAACGGTGAGACACTGCTGTTGAAGGGTTATAGTGGTAGGGGAGGTGGGATGAGAGAAGAGGGATAAAAAAACAGTAACACACAAATGGGGTGGGAAGTTTGTTGTCATTCTGCAATATTGGAGGCTGCCAGCAGATGGCCCCATGGTTTGGTCACATTCAATTTAAGAAAGAACTTTCTATGGGAACACTCAAAAGAGAGTCAGAAGGAAAAGTGCTTAGAGATGAGAAATAGCTATAGCCAGTTTTGTGCAGGGTTCTCTTAGTATAACCAGTGTAAGCAGGGTCTGAATGAACTCTCCACTGACATGTAGTGATGAGCTATGGAAGAAGACTTCAGGGGCTGATGTCATTTGCATGGGCCTAGGTGCTCAGCATGATGGGATTGCTTGCCCAAATGATGGCTTTTGGCTGGTGTTGGATTCCTAGTCCCCTTGTTATTGGGGCAGGAGTAATAAAGAGTTGTTGTCCTTGTGTGAATTAAAGACAGGAAAACTTTACTTAGCATACCCTGATTGAGGGACTCCTCCTCAACAAAAGGACACTTACTAGGCAGGGGACATGGGTTCCAACTTCTAGTGAGTGGAGAGAGGGTGGGAACAGGTACTTGTACCTGGCGGTGTGGGCCCTAGACACTGTTTGACCGTTCCTCTCTTCACTGTGTAATAACAGAGCTGATTAAGACTCAATTGAGAGTCTTGTTACACACCACAGAGCTGAAATCACTGATATCTAGGTGTAAGCACTAGACCTGCTTTGGGACAGGGTCTCTGATACAAGAGGCTGCCCAATGTGCAACAGCAATGAGGCTCTCCCACTAACAGCCAGCTGAAACCAGCAAGAGCTGTGTTAATCAGTGAGACCTGAAGACAACCAAGCGGATTGGTGATAGGGTGGCCAGTGGAGAGGACCATAGTGGAGACCTGCAGAAAGGCGTGATGATTGGGTTGCAGGGTGGCCAGTGAACAAGAGCAGAGTGCCGATCAGCCAGCAGGGAAGCTGGCGATGAGGAACGGCGAGCGAGTGCCCAGGCAGCGGAGTAAGTAAGGTGCCTTCTTACCCACCCCCCCACCTCCACCCAGGGTGGGAGGTGAACTGTGCAGATGCGCCTCTCAACTCTGAGTCTGTCCTGACCAAAGACAACAATAGTAAGTGGGGTGCAGAGAAGGTACGTGCACGCTTAAGGGAGTTTTGGTTGCTGGACCTAAGAACCTGAGGGAGAAGGACATTGCCTAACTTACTTGTGGGTGGTGGGTCTTTTGCTCATGGTTTATATTTATGAGCCCTGTTTGTGATGTTTTCCCAAATGAATGCTGGGTTACTTCCCTCTTTTTATTAAAAGTTTCTTTGCTACACTCAGACTCTGTGCTTGGGAGAGGAGAAGTGTTGCCTCTTAGAGGCACCCCAGGGTAGTGTGTAATTGTCCCAGGTCACTGGGGTGGGGGCTCGAGCTGGTTTCATGTTGTAATGTTGAAGAGGAACTCCTAGATACTGAATCTGGCCCTTGTTGCTGCCAACTCTGACTGGCAGAAGGATTATACCAGGAAGCAACTCTTCATCTCAGCACTTGTTTGTTCTACCAAGTCTCCTCATCATCTTACAAGCAGATGATTATAAAGTTTCAATAAACACCTGTCCACTTGAACTTCCTTTTGTAATGGAAAATGGCAAAAATGTTGGGCTTTGCAAGTGTCAAAGCAGCTTTCCTAAAGTCAGCCATTCTGAAGTAGCTACCAGAAACTGGAAGATTTAAAAAAAAAAAAAAAAAAAAAAAAGTCTGCCTGGAGTATAGTTAGGCACAAAAGGTAGCAAATGCTAAATAGTCTGATAGATATCTGATTTCATAAACAGGAAAAATTCCCCTCACACAGGGCACATGTGGGTTTTATTGCTGTGTTCTTTCCTCAGTTTTAACTGACATGCAGCAAAGATGCAAGCACAGGCCAACAAGTTTGAACAAATGTTTGCAATAGAGAGCTCTCCAGAGAACCTAGCTTATAATGTTGTGACATTCTACACCTTGGGGGAGCACCCTGGAACCCCCACATGCCTCATTTTTATATAATCATATAAAGCATGGTTTGTAAGGTATCAAGGGACAGATTATGATCTGCTAAAAGTCATTTCTCTATCCATATGTGTATATTATTAATGCATATGAAGTTATGAAAATTGTGTTGTATGGTGGTCACTAAAACATGCTGTAAATTGGGAATCAGCCAGATATTAGCTCCCAGAAGCAGCAGCAAGGAAAGTAGCCAACACCCAGGTGGAGTGTCAATCAACCCATCAACAACCATTGTCCAGCAAGGGACCTACAATGCAATGACTCACCTGCATGAGGCCTGTCATAAACAGATAGCTAAGGGTTAATGTCTCTTTCACCTGTAAAGGGTTAACAAACAGTGACCTGCAACACCTGACCAGAGGACCAATCAGGAGACGAGATACTTTCAAATCTTGGTGGAGGGAAGCCTTTGTGTTTTTTTGGGGTTTTGCTTTGTTCTCTCTAGGCTCTGAGAGTGACCACACATACTTACAGGCTCTCTAATCTTCTGTTCCAATTTTGTAAGTACAAAAGTAGAAAGACAGTTTAGTCTTTTTAATTGTTTTTCTGTATTTGCAACTGTGTATCTGGCTGGTAGAGTTTTAATGTGTATTTGAGTGAAAGTATTTTAAATTGTATTTCTGCTGGAGAAAGCTTTCTTTCTATTGTCTATAAGCTGAAAGACCCTGTAATATTTACCATCTAAATTACAAAGATAACTTGTACTTTTTTTTCTTCTTTTTATTAAAAGTACTGCTTTTTAAGACCTGTTTGATTTTTTCCCCAGTTGAGGCTCAAGGGAATTGAGTCTGTACTCACCAGGGAATTGGTGGGGAGAAGGAAAGGATAAATTTCCTCTTTGTGTTAGATTCACAGAGCTTGAATCTGTATTGCCCCTGGGTGAGGGGAAGGAGGAAGGGTGAAGGGGGAATCTCTTTGTTTTGATTCATGGAGCTTGAATCTGTCTATCTCTCCTAGTGTACCCAGGGTGGGAAGAGCTGGGAAGAAGAAAGGAGGGGGAAGGGAAATGGTTTATTCCCCTTTGTTGTGAGACTCAGGGAATCTGGGTCTTGGGGTCCCCAGGGAAGGTTTTGGGGGAGACCAGAGTCTATCAGGCGCTCTACCTAAGTCCTGATTGGTGGCAGCATATCAGATCTAAGCTGGTAATTAAGCTTAGGGAAATTCATGCTAGTACCCATATTTTGGACGCTAAGTTTCAGATCTGGGAATTATACTATGACAAGGCCACACCAGGGGAATTGCTCAACATTGCCTGGAGACTCAGCAATGCCCACCTAGACATGCCTGGACTTGTGTTTTCCAAGCACATGGACTGAGGGTATAAAACCAAACACAGGGGGCCTATGCTTGGCCTTTCCTTCACCCACCTATGCTGCAAGCAGCAAGGACACTCTGAAGACTACAACTGAGGGGACTGGCCCAGATTTCAAGAGTAAAATCTGTTTATCAAGAAGATAGCTAAGGGTTAATGTCTCTTTCACCTGCAAAGGGTTAACAAACAGTAAGAAAAGGCGGTCATAGTCTTTTAATTTGGTTTTTTTAATTTACATATGCATGTCAAGTATAATTCCCAATTCTGGACCTTAGCGTCCAAAATATGGGCACTAGCATGAATTCCCCTAAGCTTAATTACCAGCTTAGACCTAATAGGCTGCCACCAATCAGGACTTAGAGTAGAGCGCCTGATAGACTCTGGTCTCCCCCAAAAACCTTCCCTGGGGGTCCCAAGACCCAAATTCCTTGAGTCTCACAACAAAGGGAAATAAACCATTCCCTTCCCTCTCCCTTCTTCCTCTCAGCTCCTTCCCGCCCTGGGAACACTAGGAGATCGCCTGATTCAACTTCTTGAATCACCACACCGAGAGGAGTGTTACCTTCCTCCTCACCCAGAGGCCATACAGATTCAAGCTGTGTGAATCTAACACAAAGAGAAAATTTATCCTTCCCTTCTCCCCACCAATTCCCTTGAACCTTAACTAGGAGAAAAAAATCAAACAGGTCTTAAAAGCAAAGAAAAAAGTAAAAGGTTTATCTCTGCACTTTAGATGGTAAACAGTTACAGAGTCTTTCAACTCATAAACAATGGAAAAAAACTTTCTCCAGCAGAAACACAATTTAAGCTACTTCCAGCAAGTACACATATGCAAATGACAAAAAAACAAATTAAAAGACTATGACCGCCTTTTCTTACTTACAGTTCTGAATAAATAAGAGACTGTAGCAGGGAGATTGGCAGAAACCTGGTTGCACGTCTAGTCCCGTCCAGGACCCAGAGAGAACAAAGCCAAATCCAAAACCCACAAACAAAGGCTCCCCTCCACGAGATTTGAAAGTATCTTGTCTCCTGATTGGTCAGGTGTTTGCAGGTCACTGTTTGTTAACCCTTTACAGGTGAAAGAGACATTAACCCTTTGCTATCTGTTTATGACACAAGAACTGCCCAGTCTAATAGGGTTGAGAGATTAGACTGCATGCTTATATTTTATTTTATTTTGGTAACTAACTCTGACTTTTTGCCTATCATTTAATATCACTTAAAATCTATCTTTTGTAGTCAATACATTTGTTTAATTGTTTATCTTTACCAATGAGTTTGTTTGAAGTGTGTGGCAAATCTGCTCAGGTTTTGCAAAGGCTGGTGTATATTCACTTTCCGCTGATGAAGTGGTGAACCAATTAATAAATCTGCATTGCTCGTCTTGAGCAATGCATGACAGTATATTCCGGAGGTATAGTGCTGGGAGGATTTGGCTCTGATGCCTTTCTCTGTGTGCTTCATGAGTGGCTCTGGGACCATTCATGCAATTTAGCTTGGTGTGGGGTCTCCACATGCGGCTGTGCTGAGTGATAACGTGCAGGGGTTTGCTGCTGATCACTAGCAAGGCACTGTGATAGACAGCCCATGCTGGAGAGAGTTCAAAGGACACAGCAGTCTCACAGTCCCAGGCTGCACCCTGAGGAGGCCGTCACAAACATCAATATTGATGCAGGTTCAGCAAGGGAGGTTCAGAATAACTGTGCGATAATTAGGGCCCTAACAAATTTATGGTCCATTTTGGTCAATTTCACGGTTGTAGGATTTTAAAAATAATACATTTCATGATTTCAGCTATTTAAATCTGAAATTTCACCTTGTGGTAATTCTAGGGGTCCTGACCATAAAGGAGTTGGGGCGGGTTGCGGTACTGCTACCCTTACTTCTGTGCTGCTGCTGGCAGTGACACTTCTTTCAGAGCTGGGCTGCCGGAGAGTGGCAGCTGTTGACCAGGTTCACAGCCCTTGCTTCTGCACTATTGCCTGCACAGCTGAGCTCTCAGTCAGCAGCTGTCAATCTCCAGCCACCCAGCTCTGAAGACAGCAGCACAGAAGTAAGGATGGTATGGTATTGCTTATTTCTGTGCTGCTGCTGGTGGAGTGCTGCCTTCAGAGCTGAACGCCTGGCTAACAGCTGCTGTTCTCCAGCTCCCCAGATCTGAAGGCAGTGCAGGAGAAAGGGTGGCAATACTGCAATCCCCCTAAAATAACCTTGTGACCCTCCTGCAACTCCCTTTTGGGTCAGGACCCCCAATTTGAGAAATGCTGGTCTCTCATGTGAAATCTGTATAGTAAAAACACACAAAAGACCAGATTTCACGATCTGTGACACATTTTTTATGGCTGTGAATTTGGTAGGGCCCTAGCAATAAAATTTACATTTAAGTAGGGAAAAATCACATCCCCTTTTAATGGCACGTATTCAGGAAAGTACTTTAGCACTGTCTGGTTCTCTAGCTACGTGTCATGTGATATGTGGCTGAAGTTATGCCTAAAAGATATCTGCCATGAATGCAAATGGTCTCCCAAATGAGTAATTTTTAATTTAAAATCACATTTTTGACACTTCAAATGTGATGGGTTTTGTGTGAAATTTTTTTCTATTTTTTTTTCCCATGAAAACTGCCCTTCAGCTTAACAAACAGCGTACTTCAGCTATTACCAGCCCAAAGAGTTGTCTTTTACTGGTGAATGTGGCTTTTAAAAAAATAGAAGTAAAGCATAATCTTTAAAATTTTTGTGGGCAATAAATAAAAAATTGAGAAAGTCACTGAAATTTCATTAAATCAATATGGCTTTCATTGAATTAATGAAAGTACTATGAATTTTGTAAAGACCGGCACTTAAAACTGTGGAAAAATCTGCATTGCCTCCAAAACTTGAATATTAATTAATATTTCAAGTTTCTTAGCAAAAATGTTGTGAAAGGAAATGTAGGGGAGGGAGGGTTTCAAATTGCCCACTGCATTTGGAGGCCAGGTCTGTAGAGGTCTGACTCTCTTGCTTAGGTGTATTCTTTAGAAGGAAAATGGGTTTACATCAAGGACAATGTCTCTCAAAAAAGCATGATTTGCATCTTAATATATCACACCATATCTATAGCCCTATTCTGGTCTGGCCTGTCTTATAAAATATTGTATCTCAGGCTACATCTAAATTGCCAAAAAAAAAAAAAAGACACAGCAGCAAATCTCCATAGCTCGGGTCAACTGACTCAGGCTCATGTTTTTACTGGGCTAAAAATACCAGTGTAGACATTCCTTCTCCGGCTCTGAGGGCTGGCGAGGGGACTGGGTCTCAGAAACATCTATGATGCTATTTTTAGTCCTGTAGTGTGAGCCCCTCAAGTCTGGGTCAGGCTGTGAGACTTGCTGCCTGTTTTGCCGTGTAAACGTATTCACGGAAACCTACACTTTGTTTAGTAATTCGTCACTGTGTTCATTCTGCAAAAACTCTGCATTTTTTTTCTTGATTACTAATGTATTATATATGTTTTTAAAGTCTGTTTTCAGCTAAAATGTCACTGGGGCTTGGACTACCAGAGTAGGGGAGTTAGCCTCAGTGTCCTGGCCAAACCCAGCTTTGATTACACTATTCCCTCTTTAATTTATAGTTGGATACAGTATTATTAATTTCCTGTCCTAAACTGTTCTCTAGAGCTTCTGTGTGCTGTGAAACAGCTGCTGTTTTCCACTTCACTGGTCTTGGTATATATTTCAGTTTAAAATTATCAAGTGCTTTGGGATCCTTTTGGGCTGAGAGATGGTATATTATACATACATTTATACTAGTAATAATAAGCTCTAACTGCAATAGGATAAACTCTGCTAAATAGTACAAGAGCAGATGTGCTCTACAATAAAATCTTCCACCCACACACCATAGCTGAAACCCTCAGCTTTGACCCCAATCCTACAAACTCTTATTACTGAGCAGAGTGCTTACTGCAGTAAGTAGTTCCATTGAAGTCAATGTAGTTGATGATACTATTTGCAGCACTACACCCTCTAGCAAATATTTGCAAAATTGGGCCCATAGACTTTGCCGGGACTTATCACATAAGAATGGCCCTACTGGGTTAGACCAAAGGTCCATCTAGCCCAGTATCCTGTCTTCTGACAGTGGCCAATGCCAGGTGCCCCAGAGGGAATGAACAGAACAGGGAATCATCAAGTGATCCATCCCCTGTCGCTCATTCCCAGCTTCTGGCAAACAGAGGATACGGATACCATCACTGCCCATCCTGGCTGATAGCAATGATGAACCTATCCTCCGTGAATTTACCTAGTTCTTTTTTGAACCCTGTTATGGTCTTGGCCTTCACAACATCCTCTGGTAAAGAGTTCCACAGGTTGACTGTGTGTTGTGTGAAGAAATACTTCCTTTTGTTTGTTTTAAACCTGCTGCCTGTTAATTTCATTTGGTGACCCCTAGTTCTTGTGTTATGAGAAGTAGTAAACAACACTTCCTTATCTACTTTCTCTACACCAGTCATGATTTTATAGACCTCAATCATATTTCTCCTTAGCTGTCTCTTTTCCAAGATGAAAAGTCCCAGTCTTATTAATCTCTCCTCATACGGAAGCCGTTCCATACTCCTAATCATTTTTGTTGCCTTTTTCTGAACCTTTTCCAATTTCAGTATATCTTTTTTTGAGATTGGGTGACCACATCTGCATGCAGTATTCAAGATGTGGGAGAACCATGGATTTAAGTAGAGGCAACATGATATTTTCTGTCTTAGTATCTATCCCTTTCTTAATTATTCCCAGCATTCTGTTCACTTTTTTGACTGCTGCTGCACATTGAGTGAATGTTTTCACAGAATTATGCACAATGACTCCAAGATCTCTTTCTTGAGTGGTAACAGCCAATTTAGACCCCATCATTTTATATGTATAGTTAGGATTATGTTTTCCAGTGTGCATTACTTTGCATTTATCAACATTAAATTTCATCTGCCATTTTGTTGCCCAGTCACCCAGTTTTGAACGATCCTTTTGTAGCTCTTTGGAGTCTGCTTGAGTCTTAACTATCTTTAGTAATTTTGTATCATCTGCAAATTTTGCACCTCAGTGTTTACCCCTTTTCCAGATCGTTTATGAATATGTTGAATAGGACTGGTCCCAGAACAGACCTCTGGGGGACACCATTATTTACCTCTCTCCATTCTGAAAACTGACTCTATATACCTAACCTTTATTTCCTATCTTTTAACCAGCTACCAATCATGAAAGCACCTTTCCTCTTATCCCGTGACAGCTTACTTTGCATAAGAGCCTTTGGTGAGGGACTTTGTCAAAGGCTTTCTGAAAATCTAAGTCCACTGGATCCCCTTGGTCCACATGCTTGTTGACCCCCTCAAAGAATTCTAGTAGATTGGTGAGGCATGATTTCCCGTTCCTAAAACCAAGTTGACTCTTCCTCAACAAATTATGTTAATCTATATGTCTGACAATAGTGTTCTTTATTACAGTTTCAACCAGTTTGCCTGGCACTGAAGTCAGGCTTATAGGCCTGTAATTGCCGGTATCACCTCTGGAGCCCTTTTTAAAAATTGGCATCACATTAGCTGTCCTCCAGTCATTTGGTACAGAAACTGATTTAAATGATAGGTTGCAGACTACAGTTAATAGTTCTGCAATTTTGTATTTGAGTTCTTTCAGAGCTCTTGGGTGAATACCATCTGGTCCTGGTGACTTATTGCTGTTTAATTTATCAATATGTTCCAAAACCTCCTCTACTGATACCTCAATCTGGGACAGTTCCTCAGATCTGTCACCTAAAAATAATGGCTCAGGTTTGAGAATCTCCCTCACATCCTCAGCCATGAAGACTGATGCAAAGAATTCATTTAGTTTCTCCGTAATGACCTTATCATCCTGGAGTGCTCCTTTAGCACCTCGAACATCCAGTGGCCCCACTGGTTGTTTAGCAGGTTTCCTGCTTTTGATGTACTTAATAGAAAATTTATTTTTACTTTTTGAGTCTTTGGCTAACTGTTCCTCAAATTCCATTTTGGCCTTCCTAATTGTATTTTTAAACTTCATTTGCCAATGTTTATGCTCCTTTCTATTTTCCTCACTAGGATTTAACTTCCACTTTTTAAAGGATGCCTTTTTGCCTCTCAGTGCTTCTTTTACTTTGTTGTTTAGCCACAGTCACTCTTTTTTGGTTCTCTTACTATGTTTTTTAATTTGCCTCTACTATGATGTCTTTAAAAAGTTTCTACACAGCTTGCAGAGATTTCACTTTTGGCACTGTACCCTTTAATTTCTGTTTAACTAACCTTCTCATTTTTGTGTCGTTCCCCTTTCTGAAATTAAATGCTACAGTATTGGGCCCTGTGGTGTTTTTCCTGCCACAGGGATATTAAATTTGATTCTATTATTGTCACTATTACCAAGCGGTCCAGCTATATTCACCTCTTGGACCAGATCCTGTGCTCTACTTAGGACTAAATCAAGAATTGCCTCTCCTCTGGTGGGTTCCAGGACCAGCTGCTCCGAGAAGCAGTCATTTAAGGTGTCCAGAAACGTTATCTCTGCATCCTATCCTGAGGTGACAGGTACCGAGTCAATATGAGGATATTTGAAATCCCCCATTATTATTATTATTATTTATTATTATTTATTATTTATTGAGTTTTTTATTTTAATAGCCTTTCTAATCTGCCTGAGCATTTCACAGTCATGATCACCCTCCTGATCAGGTGGCTGGTAATATATCCCTACCACTATATTCTTGTTATTAGAGTATGCAATTTCTATCTGTAGAGATGCTATGGTACAGTTTGATTCATTTACGATTTTTATTTCATTTGATTCTACGCTTTCTTTCACATATAGTGCCATATCCCCACCAGCACGACCTGTTCTGTCCTTCTGATACATTTTGTACCCTGGTATTACTGTATCCCGTTGCTTATCTTCATTCCACCAAGTTTCTGTGATGCCTATTTTATCAATAGCCTCATTTAATACCAGGCACTCTAGTTCATCCATCTTAGTATTTAGACTTCTAGCATTGGTATAAAAGCAGCTTAAAATCTTGTTTCCTTTTAGCTGTCTACCATTACACAATGTAATTGAATGGGACTTTTTTTTTTATTTGACTGTTTCTGATCAGATCCTGCCTGTATTTTTTCATTTTCCATCCTCACTAGGACATAGAGAATCTCTAATAGATCCTCCCCTAAGGGATGTCTCTGTCCAAACCACGTGCTCCTCTGCACCTGTTGTCTTTCCCCCAGCCCTTAGTTTAAAAACTTCTCTACAACCTTTTTAATGTTAAGTGCCAGCAATCTGGTTCCATTTTGGTTTAGGTGGAGCCCATCCTTCCTGTATGGGCTCCCCCTTTCCCAAAAGTTTTTCCAGTTCCTAATAAATCTAACCCCCTCCCCCCTACACCATTGTCTCATTCACGCATTGAGACCCTGCAGTTCTGCCTGTTTAACTGTCCCTGCACGTGGAACTGGGAGCATTTCAGAGAATGCTACCATGGAGGTCCTGGACTTCAATCTTTTACCTAGCAGCCTAAATTTGGCCTCCAGGACCTCTCTCCTATCCTTCCCTATGTGACTGGTACCTACATGTACCACAACCACTGGTTCCTCCCCAGCACTACGCATAAGTCTATCTAGATGTTTCAAGAGATCTGCAACCTTTGCACCAGGGAGTCAAGTCACCATGCAGTTCTCCTGGTCATCACAGACTATCTATATTTCTAATGATCAAATCTCCCATTACTAACACCTGTCTCTTCCTAACAACTGGAGTTCCCTCCCGGAGAGGTATCCTCAGTGCAAGAGGATACCACAACATCATCTAAAAGGAGGGGCCCAACTATGGGATTGTTTCCCTCTGTTCCAGTTAGATGCTGTCATGTGCTAAAACCCTTTAATTGTCATCTGCCAGTCTTTGGTATGCTAGTGAAGTAGTAGTTCTAAAGGACAATGAAATGGTATACAAGCTACACTTTTAAATCATCATTATGTATTTATTTATGTTATAGTAACATTTAGGAGCCCTGATCAAGAATTGGGGCCTCATTGTGCTAGACTCTGGACAGGGCAAGTATCAGTGCAGATAGTCAAAGCTCCAGAGAGCTGCCAAACTACAAGGTAAACTGCATACAACATTTGTAAGAAACAGGGGTGGAGGTGGGGGATTTGGTAACAATACCACAGAGATTGCTATGAAAGGAGAAGTCTCAGAATTTCACTTTCCAAACTAATGCCAGATGATAGCGATTTGTAAGCATCACAGAAGAGGCAGGTTTTAAGGAAGGATTTAAAGGAGCTCTGCACATTTTAATGGGTATTTTTCCCCCACTCATAGAGGGCTGGCTAGGGGGAAACACGCAAAGTTGCATAAGGGGGAAGTGGATTGAGGCTGGTGTCACTGGTGGAGCAAAGGAGGGGGTTGATGTCTCACTAAGTGAATAGATCTGATCAATAGTGGAGGACTAAGTGGTGAAGTGCCTTCAAGGCAAAGATGAGGAGTTTGGCTGGAGCAGGGAGAGCTAGTGAAGGAGAGTACAAAGAGGAGGGTAAGGAGGTCTAAGGAGTGAGCCAGGAAGATGATCCTGGCAGCAGCCCTTTGAATGGATTTTTGGCAGGGAGGGGGGAAATGTGGCTAGTGCCAATAGTAGAGGTGCTAGAGGATGAAGGCTTGAACACACACCTTGGCAACCTGGACAGACAGGTGCAATGATATCTTAGAAATGTTCTGTGATCACTGATTCAGCAGGGTGTAATCAGTGTCAAATGTGATTGTTTCCAGTGCTGGCTAGGGGGGAAATGACAAAGGCATAAAAGAGATGGGAGGAGAGAAAGCATAAGGGCTAGTCTACATGGGAAAGTTGTACTGGTATAAGTGAAGGTGTGAATTTAAAGGGGTTTAAGCTAAACCAAAAAACCCCTCTCTGATTCCAGAATAACAGTATCCACACATGGGAAGGGGTGGCTGTGTTATGCCCAGTATAAAGATCCCAGTATAATGTGTAACACTTTCCTGTGAAGACAAGCCCTAAAACACAGATTAAGGGGGTGGGGGTGGAAATCTAGAAGTGAGAGTGAAGAAACTGAGGGGAAAAAACCCTGAAAGAGAGAGGAGTGAGAAAAAAGGATTCAGAGAGATAACTGGGGGCAGGGAGGATAGTGAGAGGGACATTTTTGAGCTTCGGGGCAGCGAAAATGATGCATTAGAATAAATGAAAGTTAAAAAATATGGAAGAGTTAAAACAGTAAGACAAGGCCCTCAGGGGAACCTGTGAAAATCAGACCTGAGAGAGGCTTATAGTAGAAGCTTGGAAATTGGAGAAAAGACACAGGTGAGGCAGAGGAAGCAAAATGGGAGGCAGAGATACAAAATAGGCTAGAAAAATGTTTGATTTATTTTTAATAACCTCCCTGTTCTTTAGCCAGAGGGATGGCTAGGTAACCTAATCCCAAGAAATACCTAAACTTCCTGAAACAGTTGGTTCAAATCATGCTAAGACCAGCGTCTGGCCCTTCATGCTTCTGAGGCAGAAATTACATTTCCATTTCCACTTCTCTGTCTCTCTCTTTCAGATGGAGCATTAAAAACTTTCCTATATAAATGCTAGAGAACCAGCAGTGCCTTCTGTAAGTACAGGGGTTTCCCCTTGGTGGCCTTGATGGCTTTGCCTCCCTTGCCAGGATTGCTGGGCACAGCTTTAGTGCGCAGGATGATTGAACCCAATGTCACAAAGGTCTGAGGTCCACACTAGAAAATTAAGTTGGCTTAACTATGTTGCTCAAGGGTGTAAAAAATCTACACCCCTGAGCAGCATAGTTAAACCGAACTAACATCTGATGCAGACTGTGCACTAAAGTGATGATGAATCCTTCCATCAATTTAGCTACTGCCTCTCAAGGAGGTGGATTATCTATGCTGATGGGAGAACCCCTCCAGTCGGCATGGGGAGTATCTCCATTCAAACACTGCAGTGGTGCCACTGTAGCATTTTAAACATAGACAAGCCCGAAGTCTTATTGTCAAAATTACTTCTAGTTGTCTGGGATAGGAATGCAGTTACATGGATTTGAAACTGGCTGGAGGACAAAATGCTGGTAATTGTAGAGTAGGGAATAATATGCATGGGCAGGGAATTGGATTAGATGGCTTTAGTCGTTCTTTAATTCTAGAGCCACAAGAAAAGGGAAATGGTACATGGCAATCAAGTCAGAAGAGAGATCAATGGAGGTACCAAAGGGATTGGTGTTGGGTTCAGTCATGCTTATCATAGATTCTAAGGCCAAGATGGACCACGGTGGTCCTCTAGTCTGATCTTTTCACATCTTCATTAATGATCATGAAGAGAGAGTAAACAGCATGTTCAGGACATTCACCAATGATGCCATGTCTGTGTGAGGACTGAGAGAGCCAAAATATGGGCAGGAAATAATGAAACGAGGTTCAACACTGATGAATGTAAACTCGTATCTCTGGGGAAAAATAATCTGAACTTTGTAATTGAAATGTTTAAGTTGTTGGTTTTTGTCCTATATAAATCCCTGAAGAGCTAGGAACTTGCCTATCACCCCATGCTACAGCCAGTAAAGACACTCTAGCTGGAGTCCTTTTTGGTTTAGGACAGAGGAGCTGACAGTAGGTTCCTTATGACAGCCTTGGCCTTTGGAATTCACTACCCATCTCCCTAGTCGAAGCCACCTGAGTACAATCCTGACCTAGGCATGTGTTCAGGCAGCTAGCCTGTCATGCTACAATCTTAGTGTACTAGCTTGATCAAAGCTAGCGAGTGTCTACCCAAGTGATCACTTCTCCATCTGCAGTACGCACATACAATAGTCTGAATTTACAACACATTCTGAAGAGTAAGGTTCATTTATTTTCTTGAGCTTTGAGGGAGGGCTGAGCTGTATAGAGGGGTGGGGAACTGTCACCTGGTTGATCTTTGCTGTCATGTGGGTAGGGAGCTTTCAGAGTTATTTTATTCGTTTATTTTTGTTTTTGTTGTATTTTCATGCTTTTTTTTTTTTAAACATGTTAGCACACTTAGTGCTAGGAATAGCTGGTGTTTTTTTCAGTCTAAGCATTTGCTAAATGAACAATATAAGCACAGGGACCTGACGCAATGGCCTAAAATCAGTAGAGTCTTTCCATTGACTTCAGTGGGCTTTGGATCAGGCACCAAGGAAGGAGAAGAATTATTTAGGCTAGCACAAAACGATGCAACTAGAAGTGATGGGGCACTGTTAACAGAGGGGAAATTTAGGCAGAATATTATGAAGAAATTCGTTAACCTGAACATCCATTAGACAGAAGAATAGTTCACCAAAGAAACTGGTCCATCAGTCCAGCACTTGGAACATTTATAACTAGATTGAACAGAACACTACCAAAAATGTACTTTTGGATACAATCCCTATACTGTCAGAGATGGACTGTCACCTCTCATCTCTACTGTTTAGGTCTCTTATCACTGATGTTTATGATTCACCAGTGTTTCAAGCAAATGGTGCTTTTCAATGTAGAGAGAGTTTGGATGAGGTGCTGTATTAGTAATTCTTAGTGTCTCTACAAAAATAGAAGTCAGGTTATAAAAACTAGGCTCAAAGGTAGTTAGACATACTATTGAAGTTGACTGAAGTTGCATGTGTTAGAGGACTGTTGTCCTCTTATTAAAACTCAGTGGGAGTGCTTTGGTTGGCTAGCTCCCAGCACTAAAAGTAACGGGAAGGGTCAATGGGAAATCAGGACTCTGAGACTGACAGTCCCAAGGGGCAATGGGAAGAGGCCATTGCCCCAGGTCCTGTCCTCTGTGTGAGCTGGAATTGCCTGGGTCAGACAGAGTGAAGCAGAACTAAGGAGAAAGCAGGCGCCCAAGCTGAGCTGGGGAGCAGAGCAGAATTGGGCCAAAAAAGCAGCCCAGGAAGCAGGTCAGAGCTGGGAGGAGCCCACAGAGCAGACCTGGGCTGGGAGGAGAGCGGCAGCAACCAGAGCCAGAGGGGCCAGAGAAGCAGCCCAGGGAGCTGGAGGCAGAGCAGCCGCCGTGCTGAGGCAGAGAGGATCTGGAGCTGAGGCAGAGTGGTGGAGCTGGGGCTGGAGCAGTCCGGAGCCGGGTGTGGGGAGCAGCTGGGAAGAGCGAGGGGGACCCTGGGCAGCAGGCCCAATGCAGGGAGATGCCCCCAACCAAGAGGCCTGGCAGGCCACACTTGGAGGGGGATCATAACCCCGACAGGGCAGGGGCAACGCTGGGAAGAAGGGTCCTGCCACCTAGAGCCTGAGGGCATGTGGCCACTGCCAGAGCAAATGTCTGGCCTGCAGCATCCCTGCAGCACAGCCAGGGCCTGAGAAGGAGGCCTGGGACTTGTGAGGAACAGACTGAACTTCTCTTACATTCCAGAGAGCACCCAAGAGCGGGGACACCCTAGCCTCTGCCCTAAGTGACCACAACACGGTTGGGGGTTGATCCCCCCAAGAATCCTGGGCCCAGCCTTGTTGGGCTTATGAGGACTCTGCCACACAGGAGAGTGGAAGGGGAGCCCTTGGGATCAGGCAGGCCTCTGGGTAAAGGAAGTGGAAGCAAGGACTCAGATCAGGGATGGGCAAACTTTTTGGCCCGAGAGCCACATCTGGGTATCGAAATTGTATGATGGACCATGAGTGCTCACAAAATTGAGAGTTGGGGTGTGGGATGGGGTGAGGGTTCTGGCTGGGGGTGGGGCTGGGGATAAGGGGTTTGGGGTGCAGGAGGGTGCGCCAGGTGGGACCAAGGGGTTTGGAGGGCAGGAGGGGAATCGGGGCTCGGGCAGGGGGTTGGGGTAGGGCAGCCAGGGGCACCACTCCTGCAGCTCCCATTGGCCGTGGTTCCTGGCCAATAGGAGCTGCAGGGCTGACGCCTGGAGCAGGGGCAGCATGCGAAGCCCCCTGGCTGCTTCTATGCATAGGAGCCAGAGGGGGGATGTGCTGCTGCTGCTTCTGGGAGATATGCGGAGTGGGGCAAGCCCTGGACCCTGCTCTCCAGATGTGGCCCCTGGGCCATAGTTTGTCCACCCCTGACTCAGATCCTTTTGCTAGCCCATTTCACCGGGGTAGTGTATAAAGCAGCAAAGTTCCTCACAATAGCGGAATCATTCCCCCACTTACACATGCATGGACAGAATTGAACTGAACTGAGAACTGGAGGAACTTCTTGCATTTTTCTGAATGCTAACCTAGACATGTTCCATTTGTTTGGATGCTTGGGATAAGGGGTGGTTCTCTCCAGCTCAAAGTGTTTTGAAAAGAACAGAGGACTGATCAAACTAGACAAACACAAAAACAGGTGAGTGATGTAACTAATACCCAAGATTATTGGTTGAATATATAATGATGCATGTGAGCCTCAGTAACAGAATAATGTGCTAAACAAATCAGCAGGGAAAGTGAAACATGTTGCTAAACTGTGTGTCATGCCCCTTTCCTCCAGGAGTTACCCTATAAATAACAGCCTACTACTGCTGCTTTGTAATGGAGGTTTTCCATTATTTCAAGTATTGGAGTTGTATAGTTTGGTACTAAATGGCCAGGATTCAAATCCTACTCCTGATCTGTCATGAAGTTTGTTACAAGAGAATTTAAAAAATCTGCTTATCTTCAACCAACTTTTATAAAACTACAATGAGATTATGAAATACAAGAGCAGACCTTCTAATAAAAGTGTTTTACTAAACTCTGAGATCTTATAAAGACTTCTAGCTCATCATTTATAAAGATTGTCTGCTGACACTATTAGGGTGGTATTGATACAATTGTGGGTCTGATCTGCACTTATTACTTGGGCAAAGCTCCTACTTAAATCCATGAGAGTTCTGCTTGAATAAGGCCTGCAGGTTCTGACTCACTTTTGACTCTGTCCATGGTCCTCTTCCTCAGTTACTTAGGGCCCATTCTGACCCCTTTACTCATAACTGAGGAGTGCCTCACTACACAAGTAGTCCCATTAACATCAGCTCATACAATAAGGGCCATCAGGTGAATCAGAGAGACAGATTTGGGCCTTCAGTGCATCCACCATTTCACATCTTCCATAGTTTCTCTCAGCTTGCCACACAAAAGTCAGTGAAATATTTTATTAACTCAGCTGCAGAAGCACTAAAAGCCGCAGAAAGCACTTAGAAATAAAAGTAACCTAATGCGCTATTTCCAGCAGCACTGCCTGCTCACAGCTTGCCTGATCATGTCTGCCTTGTGAAGTCAGAGGAATCGCTGTCTCAAAGTCTCTTCATGCTGCCACGGAGAATTACCAGCCACTGTTCTTGTTCCCCATAGACACTGACAATGGAAAACAAGACGGACATTCAGCAGATGGCATTTGGAGTTCTCTTAGAATCAAACAGCAAATGTATTGCTCCCTCCAGTTTTCAGACTGTGTTTTCAGATATGGTACACATTTCCCGGAGTACTTAACATTTACCTAAATTTCTTTTAAACAGAGGAATTGCATTTAGGACATTAGTCAATAGCAACAGGCAGGATTTGTTTTCTGCAGACTTTATTACTGTAACTCTTTCTTGCCTGGCTTGTGTTCAATGCAATGATAACAAAGGCGGTATATAAATGAAACTACTTAGTTTTAGCTGGGTCAGTCCCAGCTCTGGCTACATGGTGTTTTTAAAATGGGTTGTGTCAGCGTTCAGTGCAGCTGGGAGTCTGTCACACTTCTTAAAATGCATAGAAAGGCAACTGAAAGGATAGATGTTAATTGATTATTCTGTTTCCATTTCACCATAACAATAAGTGACACTGACTGCAGTCTAATGTAGAGGATTCTCCCAGTGACAAGTGGTACTTTGTCTTGTGTGTTGAAAGCAACTAATCAAACCCCGCTCTCCAGTACAGCATTACAGATTGATTGCCCACAGGCTCCCAGCTCTGAAATCAAAGGGGGTTGCTATGGGAATCGGGAGGGCACTTGAAGACAGGATCTGAAGCTTGTGTTTCCCTGTCCAAGGCAGCTGGAGTCAGAGAAAAGAAAAACTAAGAGGAGGGGGCACGCGCACACACAGCCACAGCAAAATGCATGCATGTTAGAGGAGGGATCTTCATAGCATAAGACTGTGGTATATGGAAGAGCAAAGACACTAAAGGATCTGGCAGAGGTGGCTCAGCGTTGTTTGGCTAATCTCTTTTTCCTGCTATATAGCTGACACTGAGAAAGTACGGTAAAAGTTCCAACTGTAACAAGATGGGATCCGGCTCCTCAACTTACCGACCCAAGTGTATTTATTTGGATATTGATGGAAGAATTCAAAAGGTACTTTTTCTTATTTTTCACAAACTGGTGTCTCTTTCAGCAAGCAGCAGCAATAATGATGGCAGGCTGTATTTAGTATGTGACCTATAAGCTATGAAAGATGTTTATATTCAGCTCTGGCATGGATCTTGACTCTTTGCAAAATGCTCTTGAGTAACTTCTGTTTTGCAAATGAATATAGGGTTTGGGAGATTTTTTAAAGTGCAATTAGGATACTCTGTGCTTCAGGGCGCGCGTGCGTGTGTGTGTGTGTGTGAGAGAGAGAATTCCTGATTTAATAGTCTTCCAGGATTGCTCTACGTGTTTGCAAAGTTTCGCATGTGGAAAGGTGCTTTCCTGGTTTTCACATGATCAATAGTAACTGGAAAAGAAGCTATGTTGCATTATTTTGAGATTGTCTAGCACACCGATATTAATGGCAGGAAGACATTTTAAAATACACTTTAAATGGTATGGGAAGCTATTTCATTATTATAGTGTATTATGTATCTGTAGCATCAGGTAGGGATCCCCAATAACATTGGCAAAGTCCTTCTTCCATATCATTAAACTTTTATCAAAACTTCAGATATTGTTTGTGTGCTCAGTGCTATACAGAACATAGAGGAAGATGCTTTCCCTGATCTGAGGAATGTTTAGTAACTAAAAAACATACAGCTCAGAATATGTGAAATATACTAGAGATGCATTTTACACATAAACACTCTACTGTTTCTATTGCTAATTTATCCTAGATCATCTTTCAGCCACAAATCAAGTGACTTGTCTCATACAGCAAATAGAAGACAGTAAGCTATTAAAGAGTGATCTTACTGTGACTTGCAAAATTCAAAATAGCCATATTTTTAAGGTTCAAGCCTAAATTATTATTTCACCTAGCCTCAGCTTTTCCTTTGCAAAAAAGAAAAAAAAGCAGTGTGCATTTCCCCAATGTTTTAAATGACCTTATAAACAGGTATACCTCTACCCCGATATAACACTACCTGATATAACACAGATTCGGATAGAAACGCGGTAAAGCAGTGCTCGGGGGGGGGGGGGCGGGCTTCACGCTCTGGCAGATCAAATCAAGTTCGATATAACGCAGTAAGATTTTTTGGCTCCTGAGGACAGTGTTATATCAAAGTAGAGGTGTAATTTAGGATTAGCTGCCTACAGTCATATCAAAGTGTGTCACCTTTGCCTGCAGTTTCACCCCCCCATCCCCCCCCCCCCCCCGACATTCTGCTCTGGTCACCTATAAGTTCACAGAAGCATGTCAGTAGAGAATTAGGCATGTAGTCAAAATAAGATCTCGGATAATGTACAGCTGCACAAGTTTCCCCAAAGCAGAATATTATCACCTCATCAGTTTGAGGGCTTTGAGTTGAAGGTGAAATCTCTGTTGCTGTCAGCTCTTCGTCACTAGCAGAAAGGAGCATCCAAACTCTGTTAAACAGGAGGGAGGATTTATGTTTTGCCACAGTCTAGCAGAGCTAGTTTCCTAATAATCCAAGGAAATGACACATGCTGTGTGAAGTTCCCTAACACCTTCAAAAATAGAAAAACTAAGATTTTAATTTTTATTTTAAAAAGATCAAGAGCATTTACATCGTATTTACTAAATAATACTTGTCACTTCTTCCTGCTAAAAATTGAGCATTTCCCAGGATTAGTCTCTGGAGAGTAATTGTATTGCAGAAGAACACTCCAGAGGCATGACTGCATGAAATAGCAACGCAAACTCAAGCAATATAAATTTTCCTCGATAAACGTTATCTGTTTCTTTTGTCAGATGTGAAATTCCATCTGTGCAATGTTTGGAAGGATTCCTGCAGTAAAAATATAGAGTAAATGGGGGTTCATTCAGGGTAAGCAGAGCATTTCGCAAAGCCTCATGCCTCCTAAGTAAAGATATAATTAGACGAAAGGAATCCATAATCTTCCAAGGAATGCAGTATTTGTGATTTCTAAAGGCAGCTCATTAAACTAATGCTGAACTACTCCTTACTTGACCCACTACTGAAATATGATCATTATAGAATTGTTTGAGTCTGAAACAATTTAGCCCCAAAGTCTGACCGTACTGATGAACATTTCAGAGTATTGTAATGGAGGTGGGCATCTGATGATAATGATGATAATAATAAATACTTTTGCATTTAAATGGCCTGATTCTGACCTCATACCAGTTTTGCACTAGAGTACACCATTGACTTCTGTGGAGCTACTCCTCATTTAAATCAGAGGACAATCAGACTCATTGAGTATTATGCCTGAGGATCTGTTATGTAGCACATTACACTTGAGGAGCTGTTAATGAAAACATTCACATTTAATTAAGCATCACATCCTAGCAGGTAAGTGTAATGTTAGGTAAAGTGATGCACAAAGCTGATACGTGACCTGACTCTGTCTAACTGCTAGACCAGAGTGCTCAGTATATTGAGACCCTAGTAATCTGCAGAATGAAAGTGTTTGTTTGAGAACTCAGCAGTAGAATCAGAGAATCGTAGGCTGGGAAGGAACCTCAGGAGGTCATTTAGTCCAGTCCCTGGCACTCATGGCAGGACTAAGTATTATCTAGAGTTCTAGACCATCCCTGATAGGTGTTTGTCTAACCTACTCTTAAAAATCTCCAGTGATGGAGAATCCACACCCTCCCTGGGCAATTTATTTCAGTGCTTAACCACCCTGACAGTTAGGAAGTTTTTTCCTTATTTCCACCTAAACCTCCATTGCTGTAATTTAAGCCCATTGTTTCTTGCTCTATCCTCAGAGGTTAAGGAGAACATTTTTTTCTCCCTCCACCTTGTAAGAACTTTTTACGTACTTGAAAACTCTTATCATGTCCCCTCTCATCTTTTCCTCAGACTAAACCCAATTTTTTCAATCTTCCCTCATGGTTCATGTTTTCTAGACCTTAAGTCATCTTTGTTGCTCTTCTCTGGACTGTCTCCAATTTGTCCGCATCTTTCCTGAAATGTGGGGCCCAGAAATGAACACAATACTCCAGTTGAGGCCTAATCAGCATAGAGTAGAGCAAAAGAATTACTCCTCATGTCTCGCTTACAATACTCCTGCTAACACATCCCGGAATGATGTTTGCTTTTTTTGCAACCATGTTGACTCATATTAGGCTTGTGATCCACTCTGACCCCCAGATCCCTTTCTGAAGTACTCCGGCCAACTTTCACATGCTCTTTATTCATATGAGTAGTCCTATATGAGTACCCATAGTCAGGGCTGCTCAGAGGATTCATGGATCCTGTGGCAGGGCTGGGTCTTCGGCGGTAATTCAGTGGCGGGTCCGTCTCGAAGGGAAGGACCCACCGCCAAATGCAGCTGAAGAATGAAGCGGCATCAGTAGAGCAGCCTAAGTGCCGCCCATCGCAGCTTTTTTTTTTTCCACTACTTGCTGCACTTGTGCTCACCAGGCGGCGAGTCCTTCATTTGCTCCAAGTCTTCCACTGCACTGAAGGACCCGCTGCCAAAGACCCGGCGCAAGTGAAGGGCCCGCCACGGAAGTGCTGCTGAAAACCCGGGGCAGGGCCTGGGGAAAATTGCCCCACTTCTGCCCCCCTCCCCGGGCAGCTCTGCCCATAGGATTACTGTTTTGCAGTGGCTCTCAACCTTTCCAGACTACTGTATCCCTCTTAGGAATCTGATTTTGTCTTGCATACTCCAACTTTCATCTCAGTTAAAAATGACTTGCTTACAAAATCAGACAGAAAAATACAGAAGTGTCACAGCACACTACTTCTGAAAAATTGCTTAATTTCTCATTTTTACCATATAATTATAAAAAATTAATTGGAACATAAATATTATACTTGCATTTCAGTGTATAGTATATAGAGATGTATAAACCAGTCATTCTGTATGAAATTTTAGTTTGTACTGATGTCGCTAGCGCTTTTTATGTAGCCTGTTGTAAACCTAGGCAAATCTCTAGAAGAACTGATGTACCCCCTGGAAGACCTCTGTGTACCCCCAGTGATACACGTACCTTTGGTTGAGAACCATTGCAGTTATGTGTGGGAATAATTGTCTGCAGGATCAGGGCCATAGTTCTTGATGGTAGACCCCTAAAGACAACAGCCTATGAAAAATAGTGCAGATCATGATTCGTGTAATTTGTTTCAACTTTCCCTGTGACTCATCAAATTTCAGTGAATTCAAGGAAGCTGATAAAATAGTTTCTTTATGTCTAGTTATTAATGCAGCAAATTAAGCAATGGACATTCTAAAACACCCTGTCATGTTAAACTATTTGTACAGTACAGCTTAGTGAATATTTTTTAGAGTAAAAAATGGTTTAAAACAGACTTCAGAAATTTGGAAGAGGGGATCATATCAATAGTCAATGCTCCCTTCTGCATTCTTTTTAAAAGGTGGTATCTCTGTTTTTAGCTGGTTGGGTATCTTCAGCATATTTCTTAGAGCCCCAAGCATTTTTCCAAGCACTTCGAAGGCTTAAGTTTAGGGCCACCATCCTTCTGGCCAGAAGTACTGAACAGATCCACACCGAGCTCTCATCACTTCCTGTACCGGTCACTACATCTCTACAAAGCACACAGCTTCTGCAGCACTCCTTCTTCCCATGGCATTCCTGACCAGGAATCTAGCCTGGAGCTCTCATGTGCCAGTGCTTACTTAGTTCCAGGGCTGAGCCCCGCGGGGCACCTCTCAGCTTGGCAGTTCAGAGCCCCATCACCGTTGGACTTGCTGTGTCAGTTATGAAAGTAAAAAAATTGCTTGAACCCCGGCATCTAATTGCTTGTAACTCTTTCATTACAAATTAAGCACTGACCAGTCCACCTGAAGATGTTTTCTTCCAAACCTCTCAGTTTGTGGATATTAAAAAGTAACAGAGGGTAAAAAGTATGTTTGATCATACAGTCGTGTGTCTTGAAATCACAATATGCAGGATCTTTCTGGCTTCTATGCTTCATTTCAGAATCACATGCTATCATTAGAAAAGTAATCATTTACTCTTCATCTGTGTACTGTGCTGAAGTGACTATCCTCAGAATCTGCCAGTGTTCTTGAGAGAAGACTGACCAATATAGGAGTCTGATCTAACATCCACCCCTCTGTCTGATACACAGGCAATGTAAAAAGCTAGTGGAGGGTTTAAATTCTTGGATTGCTGTTTCTCTCTTCCCCTACCCGCAACTAGAATTACACCTGCATAAACCAAAAATCAGGCATAACATTTTGAATAGAACATTTAAAACTTTAGTAGGATAATCACAAACACAAAATGAGCATCCTAGCTCAGTGTTGTATTGTATCCTAAATGGTTTAGACAAGACTACCAATTATAATTATACCCTGCTCTAATTGTGTGGGTTTTTTTTTTAATCAGTAGGTCCCAAAGCACTTTATAAAAAAGGCAAGTATCATTATCCCCATTTTATAGATGGGAAACTGAGGCATTGACAGGTGAAGTTACTGGGCCAATTATTAATTAGGTTGGGAAATAAAGGAGAAACAACCTGATATTTTGGATAGGGATAGACTCAAGTTACACTACTTGGATCTGAATTTCAAACACACATAAACTCTTGGTATTTAGAAGTGAGGTTTTAGATGGGGCTCATATCTATATTTGGGAAATATAACTGATAAGATAGGTAGTCTTCTCAGTACTTTCTCAGATTCTCAAGAACACCATTTGATTACAAAATTAGAAAAGAAATTTTCTTCTTTCCCCGTGATTTCAACACAGTAGTATTTAAGTGCTCCTGTTTCACATTGATATGGCCATTTAAGGCTATTGGAGAGGAAAGGATAATCATGATGAGAGAAACATCACATCAATCTTCCTGTTTAGCAGTTCAAAATTCTTCTGTGAAAACTGTTGTTAAAGCAATTCAATAACACTTTTCACAGCCTGGACAAGAAACATTACACAATGAGGCATAATCGTATTGTGCCAACTCTGCACCCCTTCTCTGAGCTAGACACAGGTGCTGGTAGATGTCCTAAGGAAGCATGCATTTGAACCTATTTCTCTTTTTGGTTTGGGCATAAACCCTCTTTGCTTACATGGATCCAGAAGCCCCTAACGCAAAGACCCAATTTCACACACAGGAATTCTGAGACCATTTATATAAAGGAATATAAGCAAGGGAATGGATATAGACTGACGGGTCGAAAGGGGATGGGGGACTGAAGGGAATTCATGCATTTGAACCTATTTCTCTTTTTGGTTTGGGCATAAACCCTCTTTGCTTACATGGATCCAGAAGCCCCTAACGCAAAGACCCAATTTCACACACAGGAATTCTGAGACCATTTATATAAAGGAATATAAGCAAGGGAATGGATATAAACTGACGGGCCGAAAGGGGATGGGGGACTGAAGGGAATTCAACAGCGACAATGAAACAATAGTATCATCCCTCCCCTTTCCGCCTCCCCCAAAGGTACCCAAAACCTTCACACACATGTGCAGCCCACCTAAGGCCTCAGATCACACCAGTAGTGTACATAAAGCAGAAATGCGCTAGCTTGGTGGGGTGCGCTGCTCGGTGACCGCTCAGTTTGGACCTCTGACCTGTCGGGGTACCCTTGCTCCTTGGCTACTCAGCCTTCACCTGCCCTTGGGACACATGTGAATCTGAATCCAAAGTGTTCACCATCAGTTGCAGTTTAGCAGTGTTCATCACAGTCCTGTTCCCTGGCCTCACAGACACCCACACCCAGTGCAACACAGTCCTCCTCCCTTTCCACCGAGACGCTTCTCCCCCTGCCTCTCCACCTACTCCTCCCATCTGTTCTGGAATCCTCCGGCTTCTTGCCCCTCTTGGTGACTGAGTTACCAAAACTTGGCTGCTTGCACTTAGGCACCATCTGCTGGCTTATTATGGTATGTTGTACGAGACAAGCTATGCTGCAGTGTTCTACAGACACTAGCATTTTACACAGTTCTAAAAGGTCGCAAACCCCATACTGTTTGACAGTGATCCTGCCTATTTTACTGACTGAAAAGATACATCACCTAAAACTACTGATGTCAGATCCAACAGGTTGATGCTACCATGCAAAGGGCTGGAAGCCAAGCACAGGCTTGCTTCGAAAGTATTTTTTGCACTACTCAATTAGGAATTTCACCAGGGGGGAAAAAAATTCAAATGCTTGTTGAAAAATTGGAACAAAATCCAATTATCAACAAAAATTAATAAAGGATAGAATTCTGACATGCGGAAGATGAGCTACTCTGAAGCTAAACATAGAACAGAATTTGAGTTTATACACTGTTTTCTGCTCATGGTATCCAGATCCCAAAGTGAAATACAAAGTAATTAGTTGTAAACTGGTAGGGTAGAGACTATGTGTAATCAGAGCAGTTATTGTGTCTTTAATAATAGCTCCTGCTCAGCCTTGAATATTAAAATGTGTTTTATTGAGTAGGAATATTGCGCAAGACACGGGTTATTAATCTCTACCCTCTCCGCAACGTACCATGAGATGTTTGACATACACCAGAGCTGTACACAAGGGACTAAGATAGAAAGGATGTTTGTCTAAAAATGTTACAGAAATATTAGCATCGTGGCTGTGACCCAAAACCCAGTCAATAAGCATTAGCGCTGACTCAGTGGCCTATTTCACACTCTTTGCACGCTTAATCCAACTATTATTTCCACTCCAGAAAGTCTCAGTCATCTCATTAGTCACTCTGCTTTCTTTCCTTGCTTCATGTTACTCTCAGAAGCAACCCGAGCATGTTCTGTGCTTAAATCAAATGGCTACATGTTGGGTTTGTTGGAGGCTTATTAAAATGATTGTGCAAAATATTATTAAATGATGACCAGTTTCACTGTCCTTTTTTCTAAGCCTATTGGAAATTCCTCTAAAGACAAGGGGGGGAACAGGGACTGAAATGTAGCAAATGTTATCCCTAAACCAGGGAAGCAACTATGTGCAGTTGCTATAATGTTTTTGAGGATTATATGCCTTCCATTGCTGTCTGGCACATGCACATGGGAGAGGCGGTTAACTGGATTTATATATGATTGGGGATCTTGAAGTTAGCAATCTGCAAATTCAGACTGAACCCTCTAGCGCCCTCTCCCCCACCTTTAGAGTGTTCTTAAAAGAGAACCAGAATAAAAATGACTAAACTGAGCTGGCTTTGATAGTTCAATAAAAAGAAGTTTGTGACAGTATTTCTTCAGGGAACTGGACAGGGAAGGAAATAGCTGGTGAAAGACAGAGCCTTCTATCTCAAGGTGGTGCATTCAAGTCCAGTCCAAAATTGTAGCAACTTTTGGTAACTACAACATGAGGTCTATTTGAAATGAACCTAGTGGCGCCAGTCGAGTTCCCAGCAGATAAGAATCCACACAATCTTGTCACCCTTGTCAATGGAGTTAACAAAGAAACTAA
The DNA here is from genome assembly GCF_025201925.1 of Gopherus flavomarginatus. Lineage (NCBI taxonomy): Eukaryota > Metazoa > Chordata > Testudines > Testudinidae > Gopherus > Gopherus flavomarginatus. The sequence goes on from NC_066617.1 coordinate 209,648,321, forward strand.
GGACTGAATGGTTATATTGCCTCAACCCACCACTAAACTCTAGATGTCAGTTCTCCAGGGTGTTGTTGGGGCAGTGTATGGCCACCTGAATTGCCACTGCCTGTGCTGTATCTCTTCTATGGATAAGCAGAAGAATTCAGTCAGAGTTCCAATCCAGCACCCTTCACTACAGTCACATGATTTTGGTAACTCTAGTGATTGGCACCCAGGTTGGCCTAGCAGCAGTGTGAGTGTCCACACTGCAAAGCCACAGGGGAATTGCTGCATCCACACTGGTACTGTACTCATGCCTGTAAGGCCATAAAACTTCTGGGAGCACATCCCATAGTTTTTAGTCCTGCTCTAAGCTGTGCTACTCTATGAATTTATTTTTTTGGAAGCATATTTTGGGACAACCTGGGTACCTGTGTGGAAGTGGTCTTAGCCCACCAATTCAATGAAGTACTTCTTGTTTGGCACTCTCTAGATTTCTGTCCAGGGTGGACCTCTGTCCCAATGTGTGAGTAACCATGGCTCCTACTCTGAGATGTTGGCATTAATGCAACTCAAGACGGATACAGGACATCAGACACAACAGAGGGCATTTCAGTAGCCGCTTGTCATCCTGAGAAAACAATGGCAGCAGGGCTTGTTAAGAAGATCATGCAGGCTGCATGCAGACATGGAGCAGTGGAGACAGCTGATGCAGCTTTTAATAGCTGTGGAATCCTAGTAAGCTGATTAGCAATTCTGGAGCAGGACCACAAGGAGAATGATGGGACTGCATTATCATGCAGACCTAGGATGATGACTGTTGGTGGTTCTAGAACTTCTGTATGAGGAAATATGCCTTTCTGGAGTGTGTGATGAGCTTCCCTTGGCTCTTAAGTACCGGGACATGCAGCTGAGAGAGGCCAGAAGTGAGTTGCAATTGCCATCTGGAAGCAGAATACCATAGACTGTGACAGGTCGGTGGCTAATCATTTTGCCATTGGCAACTAGGGTGACCAGATGTCCCAATTTTATTGGGAAAGTCCTAATATATGGGGCTTTGCCAATTACCCCCCATCCACTGTCCTGATTTTTCACACTTGCTATCTAGTCATCCTATGGGCTTGGCTACACTGGAGAGTTGCAGCGCTGGTAGTGGCTTTACAGTGCTGCAACTGAATCACCGTCCACACTTGCAAGGCACATACAACGCTGTATCTCCCTGGCTACAGCGCTGGTTGTTCTCCACCTCAACGAGAGGAATAACGACTATAGCACTGCTCATGCAGCGCCGCCCGGCCAGTGTGGCCACCAAAAGCGCTGTTATTGGCCTCCAGAAGTATTCGGAGGTATCCCAGAATGCCTGTTCTAGCCACTCTGCTCTTCAGTTTGACCTCTACTGCCCTGGCCTCAGGTGACCAACCATCAGATCTGCCCTTTAAATTCCCCAGGAATTTTAAAAATCCCCTTCCTGTTTGCTCAGCCAGGTGTGGAGTGCAATCAGTGAATCTTTCCAGTTGACCATGCCTCCACACGCCAAATGAGCCCCAGCATGGAGCAATGGCGAGTTGCTGGACCTCATCAGTGTTTGGGGGGAGGAAGCTGTGCAGTCCCAGCTGTGCTTCAGCCGTAGGAATTATGATACCTGTGGGCAGATATCAAGGGCCATAATGGAAAGGGGCCATGACCGGGAGGCACTGCAGTGCAGGGTTAAAATGAAGGAGCTGCAGAGTGCCTACTGCAAAGCCCACGAGGGAAACCGCCACTCCGGTGCTGCCCCCACGACCTGCCGTTTTTACAAGGAGCTGGATGTGATACTTGGGGGTGACCCCACCTCCACTCCGAGGACCACGATGGACACTTCAGAGCAGGGGGGGGAGGAGGAGGAGGAGGAGGAAAGCAAGAGTGAGGGTACTGGGGTGCAGGGAGACACCCTGGAGTCCCAGGAGGCATGCAGCCAGGAGCTCTTCTCAAGCCAGGAGGAAGGTAGCCAGTTGCAGCAGCCGGTACTTGGTGAAGGACAAGCAGAGGAGCGGGTTCCCGGTAAGCGGCTTTTAGTTTCAGGATGGAAATGTTTTGGGAGAGGAGGGAGGGTTAGGGCTGCACGCATGCATGCCTAGATGTGGAATAGCCCATTGATGTGGTCTATCACGTCGCGGTAATCGGCCTCGGTAATCTCTTCAAAAGTTTCAGCCAGAGCGTGGGCAGTGCTCTTGCGCAGGTTTCTTGGGAGAGCCACTGTGGTCCTTGTCCCAGTCAGGCTAACGCGTCCGCGCCACTGTGCCGCGAGGGGTGGAGGGACCATTGCTGCACACAGGCAAGCCGCATAGGGGCCAGGGCGGAATCCGCATTGCAGTAGAAGACCCTCCCGCTCTTCCCAGGTGACCCGCAGCAGCGAGATATCTTCCAGGATTAACTCCTGTGGAAAATGTTGGGATAGTGTTCAGTGTAGGTGCTCCCTGCAGCTGTTCCACAAGCGCCTAGAGAACCCTAGAGAAATACCCCTTCTGATTAACGTACTCGGATGCTAGGTGAGGTGGTGCCAGAATAGGAATATGCGTCCCATATATTGCCCCTCCACAGTTAGGGAAACCCATTTGTGCAAAGCCATCCACAATGTCCTGCACGTTCCCCAGAGTCACAGTTCTTCTTAGCAGGATGCGATTAATGGCCCTGCAAACTTGCATAACACGATTCCAGCGGTTGACTTTCCCACTCCAAACTGGTTTGCGACCGATCGGTAGCTGTCTGGAGTTGCCATCTTCCAGATTGCAATAGCCACCCGCTTCTCCACTGCCAGGGCAGCTCTCAATCTCGTGTCCTTGCGACGCAGGGTGGGGGCGAGCTCCTCACGCAGTCCCATGAAAGTGGCTTTTCTCATCCAAAAGTTCTGCAGCCACTGCTCGTCATCCCAGACTTGCAAGACAATGTGATCCCACCAGTCACTGCTTGTTTCCCGAGCCTCATAACAGCATTCCACGGTGCTGAGCATGTCCGTGAATGCCACAAGCAATTTCGTGTCGTACGCATTACGCGACTCGCTATCATCGTCAGACTCCTCATTGTCACTTTGGATCTTAAGGAATAGCTCAACTGGCAAACCTGATGTGCTGGCGAGACTCATCAGCATACTCCTCAGCAGTTTGGGCTACATTTCCTGCAGACCAAAACGGAACACAGAATCACGCTGCACTGAAACAGTGCAAAGATGGCGCCAAGTGTGGATGGGAATACAGGGATTGCTGGGATGTGAAATGATGCATCACGGGGCTTTGGAACAGGAAGCAGAATGACCCGCCCCCTTCTTACAACCCACGGCGCCAGAATGGGAAGAGGTGCTCTGTGGGATAGCCGCCCATAATGCACCACTCCCAACACCGCTGCAAATGTGGCCACACTGCAGCACTGGTAGCTGTCAGTGTGGCCACACTGCAGCGCTTTCCCTACACAGCTGTATGAAGACAGCTGTAACTCCTAGTGCTGTACTGCTGGAAGTGTAGCCAAACCCTATGTGGCAATGGAAGTTTGCATGTTAATATCGTTGTGGTTCACGCATAGATGGCGAAAATTGCTAATGTCTGTGTAATAAAAGCGGGCTCTGAGTAAATGGGCTTTTCAGACTGTGCTAGGGCTATAAATGGCACACATGTGCCCAAAGTCCATCCCCTCCATCCCACCCCCCTACACGAGTTACACATAATGTAAAATAGAAAGGATACTACTAGCTCATTAATCAGGCCTTAGGGCAAAATTACTCACCACCTCAGTCTCAAAACAAAGGGCCCAACCCTTTTCCCACTGAGAAGTCACCAGGAAAACTCCCATTTACTTCATCGGGAGTAAGAATGTGCAGGCAATCACAGAAACAATTGTATATTTGCTGGGAAATGATTGCTTGCTGGCTGACTGCTTTGCTTGAAAAGAGAAGGAAGCCAATGAGAAGAGTTCAGCAGCTAACAAAGGAAAAGACCTTTTATAGCATAAAATCATTGGATTAAAGAAAAAAACCCTAAAGACAATCGTTCAAATCATAGAATATCAAGGTTGGAAGGGACCTCAGGTAGTCATCTAGTCCAACCCCCTGCTTAAAGCAGGACCAAGCCCCAACTAAATCTTGAGCTCCTTATCAAAATGCAACAAGTGATTTATGAATCACAGTGTCTATCAAACTTTTAAAAGACCAAGAAAATTAGGACTCTAGCCCATAGTCCACTTTAAATATAACTTTGCAATCTTTTGTTATGTAACCCTTCTGCCCCTCTGAGATGGCAGCAACAAGGCCGGGTTCAGTATCCAGGGGTTCCATTTCAGTAACGCAATGCATAACCGGCTCTAACCCCCACCCAGTGACCTGGGACACTTACATACTACACACCCCCTGGGCGCCTCTAGGAGGCAATACTTCCCCTCTTGCAAGCACGGAGTCTGAGTGTAGCAAAATCTTTTTAATAAAGGAAGGAATCAATGAGGCATCCCATTGGAGAAACACCATGTCAAGTATAATTCCCAATTCTGGACCTTAGCGTCCAAAATATGGGTACTAGCATGAATTCCCCTAAGCTTAATTATCAGCTTAGATCTGATAAGCTGCCACCAATCAGGATTTAGAGTAGAGCGCCTGATAGACTCTGGTCTCCCCCAAAAACCTTCCCTGGGGGTCCCAAGACCCAAATTCCTTGAGTCTCACAACAAAGGGAAATAAACCATTCCCTTCCCCCTCCCTTCTTCCTCCCAGCTCCTTCTCACCCTGGGAACACTAGGAGATCGCCTGATTCAGCTTCTTGAATCACCACGCCGAGAGGAGTGTTACCTTCCCCCTCACCCAGAGGCCATACAGATTCAAGCTGCGTGAATCTAACACAAAGAGAAAATTTATCCTTCCCTTCTCCCCACCAATTCCCTTGAACCTTAACTAGGAGAAAAAAATCAAACAGGTCTTAAAAAGCAAAACTTTTAATAAAAAAAAGAAAAACCTTTTACTTTTTTCTATCTCTGCACTTTAGATTGTAAAAAGTTACAGGGTCTTTCAACTATAAACAATAGAAAGAAACTTTCTCCAGCAGAAACACAATTTAAGCTACTTCCAGCAAGTACACATATGCAAATAAAAAAAAAATTAAAAGACTATGACCGCCTTTTCTTACTTACAGTTCTGAATAGATAAGAGACTGTAGCAGGGAGATTGGCAGAAACCTGGTTGCACCTCTAGTCCCATCCAGGACCCAGAGAGAACAAAGCCAAACCCAAAACCCACAAACAAAGGCTTCCCTCCATGAGATTTTGAAAGTATTTTGTCTCCTGATTGGTCCTCTGGTCAGGTGTTTGCAGGTCACTGTTTGTTAACCCTTTATAGGTGAAAGAGACATTAACCCTTAGCTATCTGTTTATGACACACCACAAACAGCGTTATAACACAAACCATAAACAAAAACCCACCTCCAAGTACATTTGGCAATGTCCTTTTTCCCCTTAGGGTTTTAAGTCCAATCACCCCAAAGTCCAACAACCCAAAAGTCTCTGGGTCAATGCCACCCCAGAGTTCGAGAGTTTATCTGTAGAGGTCCCTCCCCGCAGCCTGGTTAGAAAGGGGCACCTTACGTGATCCGAGGCCAACTGCCCTGCCTTTCCGTGGGTTCGGCTTCCGCCTTCTCCATGAACTGCTCCGCTTTACCAGACGCTCCACTCTGCTCCTCCAGCCGTCCTCACAAACTGCTCCACTCCACCAGCTGCTCTGCTCCATGAGCTGCTCCAGTTCTCCTTGCAAACTGCTCGGCTCCGCTCGCTCTGTGGGCCGCTCCACCCATCCCACAGCTACTCCGCTCTGCCAGCCGCTCCTCTCCACCAGCTGTCCCGTGATCTGCTCCAGCCATCCCCACAAACTGCTCCGTTCCACAGTATAGCTTCAGGCTCCCCCACTAGTTAGCACAGTACTCAGTGCTCTCAGCTCAGTAATTTCAGCTCTTTAGTGATTTCAACTCTTAGTGATCTCAGCTCTTAGTAGGGGAGCCCCAGTGCTAGTGCACCATTAGCCCAAAGTGGGTTCAGCTCAGTAACCTGTATCTAGATTCTTGAGGGAATAAAAAAAAATCAACTCTGACATTCCACAGTGGAGAGAGGAGGGGGTGGAACTGGTGCTTCTGGCTCCACAAGGAGACTGCCCCACCAGGCACAGATACCTGTCCCCAGCCTCTCTCAATTCACTGGGTTTTGGAACCCATGTCCCTTGTCTAGCAAGTACCACCCAACTGAGGTTGAGTCATTTCTGTCACAAAGCAGTCCCACAGCTCAGCAGCCTGGGATGGGGTAGGCGTGCCTATGCAAATACATTCTCTGAAATTCTTTCCACCAGATGTCAGGGTAGAGCTCATCCTGACACTGCTTACAGTTATTATCTGGAACTTTTAAAAAATCATCCTGGCTTCATTGAAAGCCCTGTGTTTTCCTTCATGAAACAGGCTGGCTTTCTGACCTTTAGTGCTTCCTGAATATTTATCTTATCCCACTCTTATCGCAGTTTCTGGTCACTAATAATTGATTTCCAGAATGAGAACCCCGGACACCCGAAATAGTACTCCCAGCATGTCACAGAAGTTCATTCTGAGTTCAGCTGCAATTGCCATCATCTCCTAAATTATTGCATTTGTCAGTTGTTTGTACAGTAATGGGCTTGTGATATTGTGTCAGACAGTTTTAGTAGCTAGCACCTCAGAAAGATGCTGCATTTTGCTAAGAGCAGGATTTCAGCCATATCTAAATCTGATTAAAAAATATATTTAAAACCTTGATGTATTGCTTTGATTGCAGCTGGACTGTAATAAACTAAGGTCCATCACTGTGGTGATTATCAAAATAGCCATATAGGATAAATTGACTGTTGATGCCAATTACTTTCCAAATAATGTGTAATAACTGGTAACGATCTGCCTCGGCTTTTTAATGATCTAACTGTTCAATCCTGTAAATTTAATCTAGATACCTGAATGAGTGGGGAAATGCATTAACATTTATCCCTTTCTCTTAATATTAAAAAACCCCACCACCAACAAAAACCACATGCCACCACCACTACAATGAGGTTTTTAATTTCTCCCAGAGACTGGGATATGAAACATTGGTTAAATATCTGCTCTAAAAGGTAGCACATCTTACCTAGTCTCACATATCCTGTGCATTGCCAACTCTTAAAATTCTATTATGACTTTTGTGATACTTGGTGTGTGTTCTTAAATCCCCAACTCCTGGAATCTTTTTATTATGTGAAAATCTCATCTTTCATTGTCTGAGGGGAAAATGTTAAGTTTCTGCCCCAGGGTTGTGTAGAAAAGCTTGCCAACATGATCCCTAAAGGCTCAAAAATCAGGAGGCAAATAAGAACCCAATATCTGTACATATATACTTTGGTTTCAAAATCATGAGATAAATCTCATTTTTGGCCTAATTTATGATTTATTGACTGCTTAGTGCTGCAAGCATCAGTACAAGATTGAGTCCTGATCTTATAGGTGGGGCTGGTAGCACCACCTATTATTAAGATTGCCTGACACCTCACATTATAAGACCCTGTTTTCAGTTGCTTATAATTTTGCCAAACTTTGACTATATGGGTTGAAATGGTCTGTGTTGGATGTCTGCTTCAGGCTGAATTTATTTATTTAGTTTCATTTCAGCCAAAACTGTTCAGCCATATCTGAGAACAAGACTAGGGAAATGTAAATTTTGCCCAGGTTTAACAACTTCTGAGACCTTTTCTTTGAAATGATATGGGGGTGGGAGGAGGGGAGCTTGCTTTGGAGCAGGGACTTGAAATTTGGTCTTTGTATCAGGGATGTGCCTTTTATCATCCCTGTGAAAATCTGCCCAAATTTGGCCAAGGTTTAAGCCTTTGAAAAATTTCAGTTTGTACATGCTCAGTACAGACTTCTTAGATTTTAGTAGCTAAATCCCCTGAAGATTCCATGAGCACCGGGCACATTATAGCCCGGGTCTGAGCAGGACTTGCTCTGCAATTACAGCTCTAGGCTGCTACAGGCCAAGCTGAATCAGAGCCAAGGCCCTGGAACTGAAAGTAGACACTGGGCTCTTAATGGCCCCTCTGCTGGGCCCAGGCAGTGAGGAGGAGGGTGCTGCAAGGAAAGAGCCAGACCTGAGGGAGAATAGATAGAACAAGAAGCCTGAGGGGGCTGCATGCTGATAGAGGGTGGTGGGGTGGGGAGAGGGAGACTTGGGCAGGCTGGTCAAGGAGACTGGCACTGGCTGAATAAAGAGACTGGAATTATGAGCTAGGGAAGGAGGGAGAGGTGTTTCAGATCAGGAGTTGGGGCAAGAGAGGGACTAAGACTGGGAATCAGGGAAGTTAATGAGGAGCAAGCCAGTAGGTGGGAGAAGACTGGAAGTGAGGGGGGGTAGGGTAAAGGAAGTGACCAGGGAGGGGAAAGAGCTCTGAGGAGCTGGGTGCACAAGAGAAGTGGGACTGACTGGACAAACAGAGTGGTTCAAAGAGCTGGGAAGCAAGAGAGAACAGTGAAGTTGGAAGAGGAAACTAGGGAAGGAGACTGGGAATGTGGGTGGAGGGAGCAACTGGAGGCCAGGGTGGAGGAGAGAGGCAGACTGGATGAGAAGCTAGGAGGGGAGAACTGGGACCACTGAGCAAAGAGGTTGGGACTGGAATGAGAAGCCTGAGGCATGGAGACTGGGAGCTGCAAAGTGAAGAGAATGAGATTGGAAGAAGGAGCCAGGAGTGAGGAATCAACAGGATTGGAACAGGCTGGAGAAGGGGTCATGCTTGTGGGGGAATAAACAGAAAAATCCGTGCCTAGTAGAGCACACTTCCCATTAGAGCCTGGAATGGAAAGCAAGATCCTTGAGTCTCACTATTCCTCTGCTGTCAGCAAATATGTGTGAAACCCACTGGCAAAGTGTCCTGTCTCCCCTCTAGTGCTGATCCACATACAGGATGATAACCTACTACTGCTATCAGTTATTCTGTTATCTCAAATGGAAGAGGTCTGTGTGGCAGAAGGAATGAGGCAGGGGATTACAGGAAGACCATGAGTGTGTCCTTTCTCTTTCTGTTACCTTCCAACTTCTGCAACAAATGAAGCAGGGGTCTGACAGACAATAGCCTTTTTTACTATATAATCATGATTCATCTCCAGAGCAGGTCTATCCTGTGCACTGTAAGAGGCAGGGGTCCCGTAGAAAAAATAGTAAGTGATCATGTAGTTAAAGACTATATCATAATGAAAATGTACAAAGGGGTGGCATGGAAAACCTAACTCCAGCATTTCCTGACTTTTGGAGATTTTTAAACTGACATCTTTTAGGATTGTCTTTGCAACCTTAATAGTGTTTTTTTAACATCATTTTTGTGTGTAAAAGGAAAAATGGGCATTCTTTGGGGGTCAACAGCAGTGGGAAAAATTAGAATTTGTCTCAAGTGGATTCAACTGCTTACTTAACTGTACTGCAATAGTGCCGTACATTACAGTGGGAAGTTTGGCATAATTGGAAAACATTACATTCTGTCTAAATTACAGAACCAGATCCTTAGCTGATATAAATCAGTGTAGCACTGTTGACTTGAATTAACCAATGCCTGCTGACACTGAGGATCTAACCCATTATATAGACATCCTTCAGCACTTACAATTGTTTCTTTCTACAATATGTGGTCATGATCATTAGCTAGATTGTGTATGATAAAGTTTCTTTGCTATCATTTCAGGTACCGTATGCTATATTTATAGATAGTTGGTTTAGGATTGCAAAATCCCCTTTCCTCCTCTGCTTTCTCATCGAAAATAAATGAATTAGAAAAGTGGGAAGAGAAGAAAAAGAGGAAAGAATTCCAACACTCAGGGCAAATCAGATATTTCAAAAGCAAGGATGATCATTTACATAAAGCCAGTACATGAGGTTAATGTCCAATGGAATTTAACCATACCTTCTCTTCTTTCCTGTTTTCCTTTGCTGCTGCTGTTTTGCTTGGAAGGTGGTCTTCAGTAAATACTGCAATTCCAGAGATATTGTGGACCTCTTCTGCATTGCAACTGGGTTACCAAGGTAGGTATCACTAGGTACATTTGACAAGGGCTAACACACCATTCACCTTGGTTCCTTCCCTCTTCAGAACAATTCAGAAGTCACCCCAAAATGGAACCCCTCACCCAACTATCCCTGAGTTTTGTGAAGAGGAGAAGATATTTCAAAATCCAGACCTGAACCCAGATTTGGATTTTGCATCTCAGGCGTCTCTCAAGTTACAGTAGGTGGGAATCAGAAATTGGGGTACCAGTAATTCATGCATAAATATAAATAGAGGAGGGCTTAATGCACTAGTGGAAGGTGCTCAGATATCTCAATATTGGTCTGGTATAAGGAATAGAAGAGAAGAGAGGGGTGTTTTGGAAACTGTGCACAGACAAGCCCAGTCAAGGATACCAGTTTTACATTTGAGGCATTGTCAAATAGAACTATACCAATCTTGTTCAAGGCTCCTGGTATCCAAACAGAGTACCCACTAGAACTGTGCACAAGTGGGACAAACAAACAAAAATGTCACTGAATCCCTTGTTCTAGGCCATGTTCTCCTTTATTTGGGTTATTTCTGTGGAGGGGGTATGGTCTAAAAATTCCATGAGTCTCCACTCCTGAAATTTCTTGTTAATTGTTTCATTTGGGATAGAGTTTGGTGTTACTATCCTCCACAAAGGGAGTTGGCTGGAGGTTTCACCCATGAATCTGAGGGAATCAGCCAGCAGCCCTGTGTCTGTGCACTGGAGTCCAGTTCCCACTGCTCCCCGGACATCACAGAACCCTCGAAAAGGGGTATGCAGAGAGGAGGAGGATGTCCTTTAGATGTACATGCCCACAGTACAAAATCCAAGAAAAACAACAACAAATCATTAAATCACAGGGTTATTGAGTGTGGTTAACTCTGTGGGCATCTGGAGAATCCTATTGACTACTATTTACATAAAAACCTGGGATGGAATCCAATAAGCTTTGCTGTTTACCCTTGCTGTTACCCCTCCTTTGATATTGGAGAAATCAACAATTGTCATTTGCCTGTGATGTTAAACACTTCCACTGTCACTCAGAAAACCTTGTTTAATAAAGTAAGCCATTCGTGGACAATAGCAGGAGGGTTTCAGTTAAACAGGCTGGGTTATGGTTTGTTTTAAATAGGGCCGTACAAAAGGCTGCTGAAGTTGCACTAATTTCAAACGAGCTTCTGGTAAACCCATTTCAGTTTGTGGTGCCAAAACTAGCAAAATAATATTCAGAAAACATTGCCCTCTTTTCAGTTGCTGTTGGTGTTTTGCTTTTGTTTGTTGTGAAGAAGTTTCTTTAACGCTTTCAGAGTTCCCTTTTGTAAAAGAAGTGAATAACAACACTGATAATCACTTGTGTAGAATGAAGGGGGTTGGATTCTGTATGTATTATCTCAAGGGTAAGTATTTTTATTGATTTTTAACTCAGTCAATATCCATCTGCCAAGTCAATAAATCATGATACCTCCTCAGTGGAAGTCAGTATCTGATTATTCAGCAGCGCAGCATATGTGATTTTATAGGGAGCAAAGTTCCCTCTGGGGACAGACAAGAGTACAGTTGCATTTTAGTCACAAATGTCTCTTGTGGTTGTACTGTACAGAACATAGCCATTAACGACCTAATTCTCCTTGGCCTTGCCCCTTGTGTAGTCATCTACACCAGTTCAAAATGGGTGCGATACAGTAGCTACTCAGAATGGGAGGGTTTTAAGCCCACTTAACCAGTTATATCAGTGCAATGCAAGGTCTGAGGCAGCACAGAATCAGAACCATCGCTTTCTAGGTTAAATAAACCTCTTTGATTTATGTCTTTCAGGAACACAACTATCTCACTTTTGACGGTTGATAATTGCATGGTATCCATCGATCCAACAATGCCAGCAAACTCAGAGAGGTAAGCCTGAGGAGGGCTCGGACCTGTAAAATAGCATCAAGCCAAGGGAACAGGGTTTGCGTAGCCACAAACACCTTTCCTGTGCAACATGACAGGAGAGCCTGTGCAGTGGGAGGTAGCTGTCAGCAGAAGTTGGGCACAAGATTATAACACGAATGCCTCTTTGGTTTTTAATTTTACCTGTTGTTAAAGTAGGAAAAACTACTGCACATAAGTTTTTAATATAGAACATCTTTTTACCACCCACTACGTTTACTCCAAAGCTCCCAGCTCCCTTAATTCACAGGCTTCTTTATTTCTCTGTTAGAATGTAGGCATGCCAGTATTTAGAAACTGGGGGTCCCGGCTTTTATGAGGTGTGGATTCATATATATGCTGCTCCAAGCCCAACACGGCTCTAAACCCTATTTGCTTTTGTTCCCTGGCATCTCAGAGCTTGCTCTGCCTTGCTATTTTTTTCACCGTGGCCACTCTCATTAGTCTTTCTTTATTTGTATTACCATAGTGCCTAGGCCCCACCCCAGTCATGGGCCAGGACCTCACTGTGTTAGGCATTGTACAAACAGAACAAAAAGACTGTCCCTGCCCCAAGGAACTTTCTTCTTCCCAGTGACCATTTCCTTGACACCCCTATTTCCAAGCTAACCTGACTCTCCTCAAAGGGGAAAGATTTCTGCTGTACTTGCAGTGTGACAATGGTGTATTCTGGTGGCACTAAAGCAGCCTGACCAAGTCCTTTACCACCAATGCAGTGGCAAATTTGAAGGTGATAAATTCATAGAAAGTGCATGTTCTTTATTTCCATGGGTAAATTTTCAACCCACAAATTTCAAGCTAGCTCAGAATGCATTCATATACTTCTTCCCACTCTTCATGGCATGTATACCAGTCCTATACAGAAAACACAGTGTTTTATCAGTGTCATTGTAACCAGACCTCTTTGATATTTTGCAGTACTCCATATAAAGTGAGGCCTGTGGCCACTGGACAGTTATCAGGTAAAACACCTTTATTTTAGCCATATTTACTAAAACTCCTTGACTGAGCTGGTCATCTGGGATTAAAAAATCTAGGAAATGTATAACTTGTATGTTCTCTAGCTGTCATGCAAAAAAAATTGATCTGACATGGCTGTAACTATGCCATAATCAGGAATAGTGCAAAATATTTAACTTCCAAGTAAAAAGTGGTTAAAATCAGCCGGTATTCAAGTTAGAGACACATCTGTGAAAATGTAGGATGGAATTTTCAAAAGCACTCCCCATTGGTCGAACTCTGCTCCCACTGAGGTCAATGCTAAAGGTATCAGGGTATGTCTACGCAGCAACTAGACACCCATGGCTGGCCTGTGCCAGCTACTCAGGTTCAGGATGTGGGGCTGTTTCATTGCTGTGTAAATGTCTGGGCTCACGCTGGAGCCTGGGATCTAGGATCCTGCAAGGTAGGAAAATCAGAAGTGTGCAGAACAGTGAAACAGCCCTGCAACCCAAGCCTTGTGAGCCTGAGTCAGCTGGCACGGGCCAGTCACGGGTTTCTAGTTGCTGTGTAGACTTACCGTTTCCAGTGAAGTCAATAAGGGTAGGGCCATTACTGATCACTTCTGAAAATCCCATGTGTTGCATTTTGTCAGATTTTTTTTTTTACCTCTGCAAACATCTTATCAAAGTTAGGCACAACATTTGTACCCTAGGAAAGGGGGGTGTTCCTTCAAACATTTACTGGGTGCAGGTTCAGTAGCTCTAAATAAATGCGACATGACTGAAGAAGCTCTGGATGGACAACAACATTGCATATACCATGTGTGCTTTCAGGGGCCTGTTCTCCAAAGCAGCTAAGTTGTTCCCCCTCCAAATGGAATAGAAATGGCACTTTCACTACAGTCCGATCTGCTTCACATTTTCTCTCTACTTTTGAGCAACATTCTTAGGCCAGCAGCTCCCAGATTTTGGTGTGGGGTGCACAGGAGGTCCACAGAGCACTTGCTTGTGTTCAGCAGTGAGCTGGCTAGTCATGTGATACTGGCTGCTTCTGTCTAGCTGGTTCTAGAGCAGTGGTTCTCAAGCTGTGGGTCGGGATCCCATTGTAATGGGGTCGCCAGGGCTGACGTTAGACTTGCTGGCCAAAGCCCAACCCCACCACCCAGGGCCAAAGCCCAAGAGCTTCAGTTCTGGGTGGCCAGGCTCAGGTTACAGGCCCCTGCCTGGGGCTGAAGCCCTTGGGCTTCAGCTTTGGTCCCCCCGCCCGAGGCGGTAGGCTCAGGTGGGCTCAGGCTTCAGTCCCCCCTCCTGGGGTCATGTAGTAATTTTTGTTGTCAGAAGGGGGTCGTGGTGCAATTAAGCTTGAGAACCCCTGCTCTAGAGGGATGCTGGCTTTGCACTGCAAAGAAGTGTGCAGAGGCTATAAAAGCAGTTGGAAACAAGGAAGAATAGCATGGCCCTAGCTGCATCTTCTAGCTTCCATTGGGAGAGCAATGTCTAGAGGAAAAGGAAATGAGGCAGCCTGGCAGTATGTCCAGGGGAGACGGGAGGGCCAGGCAATTGGGAAGCATGTCCAGAGGGAGGGAACAGGTGATGGAGAAGCATGTGCAAGGAAGCAGGACAAGGGAAAGGAATAGGATAGATTGGAAGGGGGAAAGGATTTTATGACAATAGAGAGACTTAAAAGACTTCACATAGCAGTGACTGCTGAAGACTAAGGAAGGCTATCCAAATGAGAGGAGAGGGGTCCATAGGATAGCAAATGGGAAGGGAGCAAGCCTGTGAGACACTCTTCTTATTAAAATATGCTCCACACTGAGAAAGTGTCAGAACTCTTGGCCTAGGAGCTAAATACCTGCATTACAAGTGAGAAGGAAAGGGGTTTTAGGAGGTGTGACCTTCCTTAAATACTGACTAGTATCATTGTTTGCTTGCCTCATCTACAAAAAGGGACAGATCCTCATCTGGTGTGCATAAGTATGGCTCTGCAGTCGAGCTACGCTGATTTATTCTGGCAGAGAGTCTGACCCAATGGCTCCAAGTAGTTTGGTTTTATTTACATGAAGCTCACTTTGTATTTTCCAATTTGCCTTTTCACACTTTCTGATAGTCATGTTTTTTTGGCCAGCTGAAGGGGGCAGGTGGGGAGAATGCTTTGTTTAGAGTACAGCTCATCATTTTAATACTGTCTGTGGTTTCTTGCTTCGTTTTATGAAGCGGGGATTCCCAAAGATCTAAGCTGAAAAGGGCTGGAAATTCCTGGTGGTTTAGTAGCCAAAGCAGGCAAACAGTTTCTGTTCTGGAAAAAGGAAGCAAGTTGGACTGTATGCAAGGGAATTAAGGTTCTTTTCATTTCTGTTTCTCATTTACATTGGTTGCCATTAATTTTAAACATTCCTGACCTTTTGCGGGGCATAAAAAGAATTTAGAGTGGGAAATTGTTCTTTTTTGTAAAAATGTTCGGTTCTAGTTCTTTCTTTTTAAACAAACCTGACTGCATGAAAGGAGGATGCAACCACATTCTGCTTTCAAGAGCAACTAGCTGGTAGTCAAATAGATGCCAAAAAAGGGCCACAACGATTTCCACAAGGGGTGTAGCTAGCACTATTTTTTTCACTGCTCTCTGACATAGCTGGAAAACAGTGAAGTACGGGTAAGTGGAGCAAAGAAGAGCATGAAAGATGAGACTGGAATGTTTGACCCTTAGAAAGGAATATACAAGCAGCAGCTTCAGTACAGTCAGGCCTGGTCTATACTACAAAGTTAGGTCAACATAAGCCATTTTGCATTGACCTAGTTGTGCATGTGTATACACTTAAATTTGTCTCCCACCAATGTAAGCACCCCGTTACAGCAACACAGTTACACTCCCTCCCCAAGCGGCACTGAGCTATGGTTGATGTACAAAGGTCAATGCTGTGCAAGCAAAGACACTGAGTTACCTGTGTTGACCTTAGCAGTCCTCCAGCAGCTGTCCCACAATCTCGACATTGACCGCTCTGATCTCAGTTGTGAACTCCACTGCCCAGGAGTCACAGAGACCAGAAGGTCCCTCCTTCCTTTTAACGCCCCATGGATATTTAAAATGCCTTTTCCTGATTGTCCAGCCTGGTGAGCGCACCTGGAAGCTCTCCACTGTTGTGCACTACTGCCCAGCAGACTATGCTGGCTACATGCTCCATAGAAGCTCCAGCTTGGCATAGACAGAAGATACTGGATCTCCTAGGCCTGTGCCAAGAAAAGGCTGTGCAAGCACAGCTATGGACCTGCCATAGAAATGTGGCCATCTATGAGCAGATTGCATGGGGATTACAGGAGAAGGTGTACAACAGGAACCAGCAGCAGGGCCATGTGAAAGCAAAGGAAATGTGTCAGGCATACCAGAAGGCCAGGAAGGCCAACAGTCAATCCACAGGCCTTCTGTTTTTACAAAGAGCTGCATGACATACTTAGAGGAGAACCCACCACCATGGATACCTCCCGGGAGCCTGAGCCACAGGTCCCTGACCTGAACAGCAAGGAGGATGAGGATGGGAGACAAGCGACCGGGGGAGGGTCCATCTGTGCCATTAGCCAGGACCTGTTTGAAACTCCAATGCATCTACTCAGTCCTGGCAATCAAGAATGAGTGAGCCCAGTGGAAGGGAAGGATCTTCTGGTAAGTGTGTAAATTTATTTCCCATTACAGTGATGGCACCCCCAACTTAACAGGACACATTTATGGATTTTGCATTATTTTACTTGTACTAGAAGAGGTAGCAGTACAAAAAAGAGAAATAATGTTATCTACTTTTCATTCCCCTGTAGAGTTAGGCAAGATTGGAGCCATGAGGAGAAATTTATTTATATTTACAGGGATGTCCCTGGAATTCTTCTGAGAGATCTCGATGAAACTTTCATGGAGGTACTTTGCAGTCCTTTCCTGAAGGTTTCTAAGGATGTCAACCTTATTTCTTCCTCTGCAGTAGGACATTTTCCCATGCCAATCAGCGGTAACTTCAGCAGGCCAATGCAGTACACAGGCTAGCAGCAAACAGACGTAAGTGACTTTGAGTCACCAGTAGCAGCTGTGATCTCTGTGTCTTTGTTACCCTCAGTAGTGAGATATCAGCTAAAATCACCACAGTCTGTAGAAAATGGTGCCCGTATTCAGTGCCACTTCCCTAGTTTCATGCAACTGAGCAATTTCTTGCCTCATTTCTCTCACCCCTAGCAAGCCTTATTCACCATGGCAGGTGCTGAGTGGTGCCATAGACAAGCACTCCAAAGCAGAAGTATCAACATGTATGGCTTGTTTAAAACTTTGAGGGAGTGAGGGAAGTGAGTTCTGAACCTTAACTTTTGCTTTCTGTTGTGATTATACTGACAAGGGTACCCCTGTGTTGTATCTGTAGCTGCTGCTCTTGCAACCTTGAGGTGTTCCCCCTTCACACCGTGAAACACCTGAACCAGATAAGGAGGAAAAAGAAGAGGACTTGGGATGACATGTTAAATGAGATCCTGCAAGCCAGTGCTGCATGTGGTTGGGAGCAAAAGGCCTGGAAAGTGAACATTGCAGACAGCTAGGAGAAGGAAAGTGTGAACAGAAGAAAAGCCCAGGATTCACAGCAGGAAAAGGAAAGGGAGATGCATCAGGACCTAATGGGGCTTTTCTGGCAGCAAACACAGACTCTGCAGACTCTTGTGGATCTACGGGTTCAACAATCCTGGGGCCACCTCCCTTTGCAGTCCATGGCAAACTCTATTACAGCACTTCCCTGCAGCCCCCCCTCAACATTCCACATGGCACCAGGGATTACAGCCCTACCAGCCCAGGGGACGTTAAGGACAACCACTGCTTCACATGCACTGACCTGTGAAAGCCACGGAAACCGTATGTGTAGCACAAATGGATATGAACGTTCTTTCCCCTTGATACATTCTGTTCTATTAATTTATTAAAGTTTTGAGTGTATTTGCTTTTAAATTGCACAGATTTTTCTCGGCATTGGTTTTGTTACTGAATAAAATTCAGTTATTTGGAACATCTTCATCAGTTCATAACATACGCTGCAGAGTACCTAGCAGTTCTGAAAGCACCCACTTACTTGTTCCTGCATAGTGTGATACAACTCACAGGATCAGTGACAAACACGCACAGTGTAATAATCATAAATGTACAGCAAGCAGCACAAAATGAATAGGTATATTGACAGTGTTATATGCATAGATGTACACCAAGCGTCACACAATTCCTAACAGGCCCTCACACTGCAGGGCCAGGTAGAGCACAGCTCACCACACCACGTTACTGTGGTTCACTGATAAAAAGGTGCTCTTTCAAAGCCTCCCTGAGCCATATAGCTCCACCTTGAGATCTTCTAGTAGCCCTTGTGTCTGGCAGACAGCTGCTTTACCCTCCACTCCAGCAGCAACATTTTCCCCCTTTGCTTCACAGCTATTATGCTGGGCACAGCAGGCAGCTATAACTGTTGGGATGTTTTTCTCACTGAAATCCAATCTTGTGAGTAAACACCACCAACGACCCCATAATCTACCAAAAGTACATTCAGCTGTCATTCTGCACCTGCTGAACCAGTAGTTGTGCATCAGTACAAGCACTCCTGGTGATTGCCACACAGTGCCGATGCAAGGAGACAAGTATGCATGCACAAGCGTACATGAACTGCAGCAGCTTTACTCTGACATAATTTGCATCAACCAAAGTTTGTAGTACAGACATGGTGTAAAGGTGTGATGCACAGGAGTACTGGTAAGAGGCCAGTCTTTGTCCTGGCCATAGTCACATGGGTCAGGACTGCAGTCACATAATAGGGGCATCCTCCATTAACTCCAGTGAGTACTGTTCTATCACAAGTAGCTTTGCTGTCTTCACATTGCAGAAATCTGTCTCATTCCTGAAGTTAAAATGGTCCTAGGACTCACAGATTCATGACCGTAGGGTTGTGCAACAACTAAAGCTCAAGCACTTCTTAATACGATAGATGCCTGTTAAATTATGCTGAAGAGCAAATCCTACAGAATTCTGACCCTTGAGGAAAACAATAAAACTAAATTCCTCTAGCATTTTCTTTTTGAGGCCTCTGATCTGTCATTGCTTACATGCACTGAATTCACTTCTGAGCTTTTCCTAATGCCACTATCACTAGCTCAGTCAGACAGGTTCTTGGGAAAAGGGTAACAAAATAACCTCATGCCAAACTTGGACTGCATATTGAAATGCAAAGAGGTCAGTAGACTCTTTGTCTTATCAACTGAGGTGAGATCTAGACCAACACATAGGGCAATCAATGCCTTTTACCACTTCTTTCTACAGAGCCTCAGCATTAGGAACAATTATTACTCCATTTCATAGTCTGTTGACCAGACAAAGGGCGAAGAATGCATCTTTGCTTCCAACTTCAGTTGCTCTTTATTTGTCTTTTCAATTAGCTTGTTATCAACCACTCATATGAAAGAAAGCCCATGATTAATGTAGCTGCCTGGTAGGAGACCTGTGTGCAAATCTATTTATATACCTGCCTTGCTGATTGATGAGCCCATTGATGATATATAAGTGAGACCCACAGATTTTTTTGAATGGTTATATATAGACACTATCTTCCTTGTACCTGTTCGTTATTTGTGAAATGACAGAAACTTGTCACAATGCCTGAATCTACATATATGATCTATTTTCATTTAAGAACCAAGATAACTCTTAAAACTTATGCAAGAGTGTGACATGCTCATTCTAAACAATGTCTTCAGGAAAAAGATGCCCATCCTGCAAAGCTATTCCCTACATAACTTACTCACACAAGTAGCCCATGGGCTGGACTCCGATCTCGGGTATGCCAGTGTAAATCCAACAGCAGGTACTGTAACTTGCAAAGAGATTACTCACCCCAGGAAGGGTTTGCAAGTTTCAGCCCTAATGAACTTGTAGAGCAATCTTAGATGATTAACTGCAGTGGATTTGGGGTCCGAATTAGAGCTGACTACAAAACAAGAATTTCATTTTTGTGAAAAATTTCAAGGTTTCAGAATTTGTTTTTGTTCTGCAGTGGATCAAAACTATGACTTTTTAATAATTTTCCGAGAGGCAGAGCAAGAGACCTTGAGCAAGAGAATAGCCTAGTGGTTAGGGTCCTCGCCTGGGAGATGCGGGTTTAAGCCTATGCTCTGCCTGAGTTCTCTGGTCCTGTGATTATTAATAATTTCTGCAAAGTCCAACATGAGAAATTGAGACTGACTTTATAGTCCAGTGATTGGGGGACTTAGCTGGAATGTGGGAGGCATCTCTACCTCAGAACAGGCTCTTGAACCTGGGTCTTCCATATCCCAGGTAAGGGCCCTAATCAATTGACTATTATGCGGAGCGTCTCTCTTGTTCCCAGAAATTCCAGCTTAGACCTCAGCAACATTCCCATCCAAAGGTTTGCATCCATGGAAAGTTTTGGCTTTCATGAATTGGTATTTTCCAATGAAAAAACATTTTGTCAAAAAATTCCCAACCAGCTCTCATTGTGCCCATTTTTAAGGCTTTTGTTCTTCGAATCTTTTACATTTGGAAGTACTATCCTCCTTATCAAAATAAAATGCTTGGAGAGAAATCCTGACTGTGAGCTGGGCAGAGGCACAAGCTCCGGTACGTGTGGTGAGGATGGGACCGTAGGGCAGAAATTATCCAGCCTGATTCTAGTCCTTAGGGTGAGATTATCACAGGCCTTGCTTGGCCACCTAGAGAAGTGTGGTGCGGTAAGCCAGCCTTCCCCCACACCCACTGCTTTGACCTGCTCAGATTGCAATTCTAACTGTTTTTCAGGGGAGCAGGACCAAATTGCCTGCTACTCCTCCCGCTCCATGAGCAAGTCAGTAGGAAGGGGTGCTAAGTGATAAGATCCACATCAGTTGGAAGTAACAGAGGAGGAGAAGGACCTCGGAGTATTGGTTGATCACAGGATTACTACGGGGCGCCAATGTGATATGGCCGTTAAAAAAGTGAATGTGTTTTTAGGATGCATCAGGTGAGGTATTTCCAGTAAAGATAAGGAGGTGTTAGTACTGTTATACAAGGCACTGGTGAGACCTCATCTGGAATATTGTGTGCAGTTCTGGTCTCCCATATTTAAGAAGGATGAATTCAAACTGGAACAGGTACAGAGAAGGGCTACTAGGATGATTCAAGGAATGGAAAACCTGTCTTATGAAAGGAGACTCAAAGAGCTTGGCTTGTTTAGCCTAGCTAAAAGAAGGCTGAGGGGAGATTTGATTGCTTTTTATAAATATATCAGAGGGATAAATATCAGGGAGGAAGAGGAATTATTTAAGCTTAGTACCAATGTTGACACAAGAACAAATGGATATAAATTGGACACTAGGAACTTTAGACTTGAAATTAGATGAAGGTTTCTAACCATTAGAGGAGTGAAGTTTGGGGGCAGGGAAGTAGTGGGAGCAAAAGACATATCTGGCTTCAAGACTAAGCTTGATAAGTTTATGGATGGGATGGTATGATGGGATAGCCTAAATTTGGCAATTAATTCATCTTTGATTATATAATATAATGGAGATATACTCATCTCCTAGAACTGGAAGGGACCCTGAAGGGTCATTGAGTCCAGCCCCCTGCCTTCACTAGCAGGACCAAGTACTGATTTTGCCTCAGATCCCTAAGTGGCCTCCTCAAGGACTGAGCTCACAACCCTGAGTTTAGCAGGCTAATGCTCAAACACTGAGCTAGCCCTCCCTCTCCCAGGCAGGTAAATATGCCTGATGGTCTGTGATGGGATGTTAGATGGGGCTGGGATCTGAGTTAGTACAGAGAATTTTCCTGGGTGCTGGCTGGTGAGTCTTGCCCACATGCTCAGGGTTTAACTGATCACCATATTTGGGGTCAGGAATGAATTTTCCTCCAGGGAAGATTGGCAGAGGCCCTGGGGGTTTTTCACCTTCCTCTGCAACATGGGGCACGGGTCACTTGCTGGAGGATTCTCTGCACCTTGAGGTCTTTAAACCATGATTTGAGGACTTCAATAGCTCAGACATAGGTTAGGGGGTTGTTACAGGAGTGGGTGGGTGAGATTCTGTGGCCGGCATTGTGCAGGAGTCAGACTAGATGATCATAATGGTCCCTTCTGACCTTGAAGTCTATAAGATCCCTGCTTCAGCCTCCCCAGGGCTGTAGTAGCTGTCTGGGGCCAGAGGGAGGAGTAAGGCCCTCCACAAATAGGCTATGTCTAAACTACTGCAGGATCAACACTGCTGTGATCAATGCACCGGGTAGCGATTTAGGGAAGATCTTCCGTGGGTAGTGATCGATCTATCAGGGATCGATTTATCGCATCTTGTGTAGACGTGGATAAATCAATCCTCGAACACGCTTCCAGTCGACTCAGGAACTCCAGCTCACGAAAGGCGGAAGCGGAGTTGACAGGGGAGCGGCAGCAGTCGACTCGCCACTGTCCTCACTGCCAGGTAAGTTGACCTAAGATACGCCAACTTCAGCTACAACAATCTATTCTCATAGCTGAAGTTGCATATCTTAGGTCGACCTCCCACCCAGTGTAGACTAGGGCTTACTGGGTCTGGAGAAGACCTGCTAAATCGATGGCAGAGTGACCCAGCATGGTGTAGACGCCCCAGTAAGTCAACCTAAAATCCTCCTCTCTGATCTTATATTGCAGATCTCATATCTGTGCCGTGGAAGCACTGCTGAATATCATGCCCTCATTTGGGGATGAATTCCCATTGCTGTCATACAAGAAACCTTGCCAAGAGCTCTACACAGAGCAAGTGAAGAATAGGCAACAGATAGGTGCAGGAAGAGTTGAATTTTGTCTGTAAACTGTGCAGCATTAGTTTATTGCAATATCATTGGGTTGGTGTAAACCTTCTGGTTTTCACTTGCAAAATGTTGAGGAGCAAAACTGAAGTCCTTTGCAAATTATGCAAAAACGTTGTCTTGCAAAACTGTATCCACTTTTGTAAACGTGAATTTCAGAATGAAGGTGACAATTACATTTCATGTTTGTGTTCCAGTAGGAGCTAGAGGCGCCAGTGAAGCCTGGAACATGATTGTGCTATGCAGTGTGCATGCATGTAAGGTCAGATTGTGATATCCTGATGCACATTGAGTTACACAAGGAGTTGCAATGAAATCAATGAGATTACTGATGGCATAAAGCAGTACTCAGCATGAGCAGGGAGATTGCAATCTGGCCCATAGTAAGAGCCATTCCCTGCCCAAAAAAGCTCAATAGACACAACAAACAGAGGATAGGAGAACGGAAGGATTATTATTATCTTCATTTTACAGATGGAAAACTGAGACACAGAAGTGCAAATCCTCAAAAGTTTTTAGACACCTAACACCCATTGATTTCAATGGGAACTAGGGTCCTAAATGTCTTTGAGTATTATAAATGGTGTCTGCATAAATCTCAAATTTTTTTTGCAACAAGAAATTATAGCATTCTTGATTAAAATGTTTAAAAGAAATGGTACTTTGTCTCTTTAAAATGAGAGGAAGTGCCATTGTTAGTCATATATCTTTACTGTATTCTAGGGTTATAAAAACATATATTTTTGTTTTGAAAGTCATTTATTACATCTATAAACATCACATTGCAGTTGACTGTTCTCTGGATTAGAATGTCCTGGTACTCTTAGTGAGTTTTGACAGGCGGAAGGAGTGAAAATAGAACATCTAGTTTTGTTACTGAGCTGGTTTTTAAAAGCAACTTGTCAGTCTCTTGCATGCTACAGCCATTGAGACAGATCTGAGAGGTGCTCAATTCAGGGTACACGGGTTTCTGTATTTATTATTACTGCTGGACTTGTAGCATTCCAGGCATTGTATATGGTAAGTAGAGATGAAGCTTTCCTGGTATTTTAAATAAGTATTATTTGTTTTGTTTCAGCTCTTTGATTTTCAACAGCAGTTTTAAACCCTTTCTGGGATAACTGAAAACTATTCCCTGTAATGGAACAAATCTTTTCCCAAACATATATTTTGCATTGTGTATGTTATATTTATGATACATCTTGATATATCAGAAAAGTACAAGAGGCAGCTGTTAGAAATGCGAATATGTTGTTTATGCTTAAGGTATAAATGTGTGTGTGCCAATATATTAAAAATATATTTAAAACATATGAGAGAATATAAAATGTTTATCTTGCATTTCCAGGAGAGATTGAGAGAAATATAACATATTGCTACTGGACTTCATTTGTGAAAGACAGGGGATTATATTAGCACCTTTTTGTCATTTTACTTTTTTAAAACTAACTAAAAGAATCTATTTCTTGAAATCCAGTGTCTTGTTTAAGAAGCACTTGCTCTTTCAAACACTAATTGCACGGTCTTGTGGTTCATCTCAGCAAAGAGTCTGGGGATTTACTAGATGAAGGAGACCTGAACTACTCTGCAGAGCAAGTTTAATTGACACAGCTGCTGGAGACAAGAGAGCTGTCTACACTAGGACTTTCAAAGTTGCTAACAACAGTGGAGCTGAACCAGTGCGGGCAATAGTGGCATTTTTACATTTTTATTACCTATTGTAGACAAGGCTGTAGAGTTAGATTTGATTTTCAAGGGTTAGGTTTGATTTTCAGGGGAAAGTGCTTGGGAAGTTTGTACTGCAAATGCCAGTGCTCTCCCTGTCCTATGGATACTCAGAGGACTCCATTCTCCAGAGCTGTGAACCCGGCACTTCATATTAGCACTTCATGCACTTACATTTTTTAAAGGTTAGCAACTTTTTAAAGTACACTAAGGATTTTTTAAAGAGAGTCTGTTTTTTTTAAATAAATAAATTAATATGTTACCATATAATATAAATTTAGTGACCTGATCCTGCCATCCTTATGTAGGCAAGATTCCCATTACTCCATTAGGAGTTTTTGCTGTGTAGAGACTACTCCTGTGTGAATTCTGCACCACTGCGTACACACAGAATTCGAGTGCAGCACAGAATATTTTTTTCTCAACAGAAAATACATTCTGCCAAGAAGTGCTGCAGTTATGCCTTTCACCCACTAGGGGCCACTGTGTGCCAGAACAGAGAGCAGCCACTCTGGGGTGGGAGCAGCCCCAACTGCCGATAGGGAAGGGAAGAAAAGAGGCTGCGTTCCGCACAGTGCCCTGCCCATGGGGCCAGGTCAGAAGGCAAGGGGAATGGAGGGTTGAATAGTATGTGGCACATGGAGCTGCTGGGGGGTCACAGATTGGGGTTCAGAAGGGCTAGTGGGGGGCACAGACTGGGGTAGGGACTGAATAAGGATGGGGGTACAGGAACACATGGGGCAGAGTGAGGGGACTGCAGAGACACGTGGGGGGGGGCTGGATGAGTGGGGGTACAGGGACACATGTGGACAGGGGCAGATGTGCCTGAATGAATGAGAGAAAATAGGGGTCAGCCAGGGTCTACGTGGGAACGCTCTCTAACAATCTCCCACCCACACCCCCAACAACCCTCCAAGTTCACACCCAGCCTCCTCCTCCAACAATTACTTCCCTCTCCCTCAGCTCCTTTGTTATCATGGGCTCCCCCAAACCTTTGCACTGCTTCTGAGGAATATGGGAATATGGTTCTGTGTTGTAGTTTAAATTAATTATTACTCAGAGTTCTGTATTAATATGGCTAATAATGAATCTATTTCTAAAAACATTTCCTGAATCATTTTTGTTGTCTGTATTGTAACAGACAAATTTGCTGACAGGCATTTTGAAATAAATTACCAAAATAATTGAAATTGGTGTGATTATATTGTTTTATTTTGACAAATAAAATGTGCATAATTTTAAAATATTGTGTGCAGAATTTTTTATTTTTTGGCAGAGAATTCCCCCAGGAGTAACACTTCAGGATTAGACACTTATCTGCTTTATCCTAAGGATGTTTGTGCAGTACAAGGCAAGTTGCTCACTGTGACTTTGCTGTCCTGCTGCATTATCAATGGTTTAGAACACGGCTCTGTGATTCGGGTTTTACTTGGAAATACTGGGACTATGATTGGTCCTTGACTGGAGCTGCTGGGCGCTATGATGATGCAAGGAATAAATTATTGCCTGTAGCATATTGGTAAAGCAGAATGTACAGACTAGTTAGGTGGTCTCTACTGCAGGTGGGATGCATAGGTGTTAATGCTTCTAACTTAAGTCCATGTTTGACTGGGGAAGAAGGCATAAGCCATGTACACAGAGGTAAAAATTAAAGCGTGAGTAGAAAAATCTAATGTAGAAGTAGGTTATCTCCGAAGCAATGTCAACAACAATACATCTTCCATGTTTACTTTTTAGATTTACCTCATTTAATCCAAAACTTTGGACACATTTATGTTTAATATTATATCAAATGCTCCATCTTACTTAATTTGCATTCGCGCTGCAGACTCTTGTCCTAAGTTATTTCTTTTTCATACATATTATAGTTTACTGAATGTCAGTAAATACAGCTTAAAAACCAAACCAAATGCCAGCAAAGGATATCAAGGCTAGTGAGGATCATAACATTTCTGACAAGAGTTAAGGGGTACCATTTTTAATAGTACCTAAATTACTTTTGAAGATGATGCTTAGACGTGTAAGTCATTTAAATGCTTTGAAAATGTTTACCCAAGATTTACTTTTAGAATTATAGGCCTGTTCTACTTTAAAATGTCTATTGCTGATTTCTTCTCTATTGGTTACATTACATTTGAGTAAATAGCCCAAAACAAAGAGTTTGGGACGGATCCTCAATTGGTGTAAACTGTCATAGGTCCATTGATTTTCTATATATATAGATATACATTGATTATATATATATATATATATAGTGTGTGTGTGTGTATGTGTATAATATATATATATAATATGTGCCTGTGAGGGTGTACATATAGATGATAGATCTATGTGTGCAGATATAGGTGATGGATATAGCTTCTGCAGCTATACTAGGGAGGATGTAATTTGGCTATCACATTTCATGCTTCAGGGCATAAGCATAAATAAAAAATAATGTCCCTATAGTATGGCATTTCATAACTAGAGCAGTTACCCACTGTCAGGAATAGAAAGGATACTAGACAAGTTGGATCAAGGGTCTTCCCCAGTATGGTAGTTCTTAGTTTTTATTGCAATAATTATTTACTGGAAATTGTCAAAGGCAAGTATATCCTGAATGTCTTTCATTCCATCAAACATCAGCGTCTTGGAAAGTTGCTCCTTACTTATCTGTCTTAAGGTTTCCTATCATGTCAACCACCGCAGTACCGTACTAAGCATTGTAAAGCCAAGGTACAGTGTGAACCTTTCCTATGTGTCTAAAATGTACTTGCTGTAGTTGTCTTGTCATAAAGAACAGTAAAGGGCTAGAATTCTCTCCTGCAGTAAGAATTGGTCTCAATGTTTGGTGTATTGCTTTCCTTCCATTGCAGAATTAGCAATGTGTTTTACCTGTGAACATAGACACCACTTCTGTAGGTTTTAGACTGTTTTTTAATATGTACAAAAGCAAGGAATTTTACTTGCTGTTTTCTAGCTACCTGATCAAATCACTCAGTACTGTCTAGGGTTGCCAATTTTTTACTGACACAAAACCAAACACCCTAGCCCCACTCCTTCCCCAAGCCCCTCTCCCTCCCTGCTCACTACATTCTCCCTCCCTCAGTGGCTCACTCTCCTCCACCCTCACTCACTTTCACTGGGCTGGAGCAGGAGGTTGGGGTGCGGGAGGGGGTGAGGGCTCTGGCTGGGGGTACGAGCTCTGTGGTGGGGCCAGGGATGAGAGGTTTGGGGGGCAGGAGAGTGCTCCAGGCTGGGGCAGGAGTTTGGGGTTTAGGGTATGGGAGGGGGCTCTGGGTTGGGGCAGATGGTTGGGGTTCAGGAGGGGGCTTTGGGTTTGAGGGGGCTTAGGGCTGGGGTGGGAGGTTGGGGTTTGGGTGTGGACTTACCTCAGGCAGCTCCCAGCCAGTGGCGCAGTGGGGCTAAGGCAGGCTCCCTGCCTGTCCTGGCTTCATGCTGCACTATGCCCTGGAAGCAGCCAGGAGGTCCGGGTCCTAGGTGGGGGAGCCAGGAGGCGCCACACACTGCTCTCACCTGCAGGCACCACCTCCTCAGTTTCCATTGCCCATGGTTCCCAGCCAATGGGAATGCGGAGCCAGTGCTCAGGGCTGGGGCAGCGCGCTGAGCCCCCAGCCCACAAGCCTAGGAGCCGGACCTGCTGGCGTTTGTGAGGCACAAAGCAGTGCCAGGACAGGTAGGGACTAGCCTGCCTTAGCCCCGCAGCACCACCAACCAGACTTTTAATGGCCTGGTCAGCGATGCTGACCAGAGCCACCAGGTTCCCTTTTCTACCGGGCATTCCAGTCGAAATCTGAACGCCTGGCAACCCTAGTGCTATCCTATCATTTATAGTTTGACTTCCTTTTCAGTGTCATGTGTCAGGCCTTCTAGAAAATTAGAATGGGATTCTTGGAGTAAAGCTAATAGAGTAAATTAATACACTGACTGGTTTTTCTTGTTTCGGGACCTGAATTTTAATCCTAGTTTGGATTACAAAAGCAAATGCATATAGTGGTCTCCTCTCCTCCTGCAGACAAGTTTAAAAACAAAACCACTGCAGAACTAGCAGTCTCTGGGGAAGTAAGTAAAAGAGATTTGCAGGTCAGGCATGAGGTCCATTTACTGTATCGTGTGGGAGACTTTCGCTCCAGCTGTTTGCACTCTACCTGATTTAAGATCATGCTATTAGTCAATAACTTGCACGAGCACTAAATTTACCTAAAAATTTTTAAAGAAAAAACAAACAAACTAAAGGATCTAGTGGTTTCCTAGGTCTCCAGAAAGGTCAAGATTTTATATTTCCTGTAATGCAGTTTATTTCCACATTATAGTTAAGCACAATGGAGGACGGGCCAATATCTGGGGAGTGTTTTTGCAGGCAGTGGCTGAAATGAACTACAGACTCCACAGTCAACCAGCCAGCTCCAACTCTGCAAAATGACCTTATTTAGCAATGGTGTGTTATGCCCTTTTAAAGAAGATGCTTCTGATACTATTACCTACCCTAGAATACAGCATGGTTATGGAATGACAGTTCCTAGATTTAAGAAGTTACTGAACTTTGCTGCTTTTTACAGTCCGTGCCAAAGATAGGACTACAGTGTGATCCCAAGCTGTGCTTTAGCCACGTTGAAGCATTAACATGTTGTTACTGGGTTCTTCACATGGTGTGTTTATAGTGTAAATGCAACCTGTGTGAACCAGAAGGAGGAAAGTGGGCCACGATTTTCAAAAGCGATTAGTGATTTTGGGTGCTTCCAGTTTTGGGTGTCCACCCTGAGACACCTGAAAGGGGCCAAATGGTCAGAGGATAGGTGCAGAATTCTTTCTGGAAATCAGATATTTTTCAAATATCTAAAGTTGGGCGTCCCAAAATGACCAGCCTCTCTTGAAAACCTTGGCTATAACCTGTAGCCAGGGGACATGAGACTGTGGTAGAACCAAGGAAGTAGCAAATATAGTGAAAGGTACCCTCACTGGCATATCTATGATCCGTTCCAAAACGAATGGTTATATTCAATACACCAGAATAGCTGCTTTGCTATATGTTTCTTTGATGCAGACCCACAACAAAAACAGGACAGACACGTGGATGGATTTTAAGCCAAAGGCTACAAATCTTATTAAACTTTAACAGAGGGGAGGGATGCTACCCACCATCACCCCTGCTCGCCTATACCAGGCATTTAGTTGATTCCAGTGCAAGATTTCTAGGGCTCCAACCACATCACTCATAACTCAGCGTAGGCACTCCTCAGTCTACCCCCCGGGACTCAGCTCATTCTGAGTTCCAGCACAATGTACTCCCACAAGGGGAACAAAGGGTGCAGCAGGGTGGGGACTCTGCCCGCAGGGCCCCAAGGTCTCACTTTGTCCCAAAAACCCATTGCCAAAATCCTAGGTCTCTTATCTCTGGGAACTGTTTATTTTATCCTTGCAACCATGTGGGAAACCAGCTGCAAATTGTGACGAATCAACAACTCAAAGTACTCCCTTTAAGTACCAAATGCATTCCTACTTAACCCACTGTGGCTTGAAGGTGCTGCAAAGAAGCCAAAATATTCTCTGGTCCTCTGCTAGTTGGCCCATGGGAGGAAAAAAAAAATCTTTCCTGACCCCCCTAAACAGACGATCAGCTAGGCCTGCAGCATCTCTCAGGCCAGGTTCCCACTCCTAGTTCAGGGTGGGTAGGATGAGGCTGCAGGAATGAAGTCCAAAGAGGCTCCACATGGCTCCCCATTCCAGGTTAAATCCTGGGAGCTGGGGAATGCTAGCCAATCAGCACCCTTTTCCCCTCCAACTGGCCAATATGTACCAGAGACTCCAAGGGAGAGGTCCTTCCGTGAGTAGCTCCCTACCTCACTGCTGGGACTGTCCCCCTTCACTAGTGGCTCCATCAAGTTCCCCCACATGTTGCAGCAGGTGGGTGGCATTTGCCAAGCCCTAAAGTTGAAGTAATGCATACAGTGTCAGACTTCACTGCCTTCTTCTTCTGTGTCACATCCTATGTTTTCCCATTATTTTGTTTTTTAGAGAAAGAGGAATTGTTCCAGAGTGTACTGACACAGATTGCTGAACAATTCTCAAGGTAAAAACTTTACATCATTATTATGAATGCAAAGTTCTATTTCTTTTATTGACACCGGCTAAGGCTTTCAAAGGGGGCTAAAGAAGTGAGACACCCAACTTCCACTGGAATTCAAAGGGAGTTGGGCACCTCATGCCCTTAGAACTCTTGACAATTCCAGCCTTACTGCCGGACTCATCCCATACAACTCCCATTGACTGCAATGAGGAGATGCACAAGGCTTATGCCAAGAGGGAATTTGGATGGTATTTGCACAAGAAATGAAAGGTTAATTGATTTAATTGTGCTTCCATCATCTTATTGGCAGCAAAAAAAGTGCATCTTTGTTTAGTTTTGTAGGCTCAGCACTTGTTTAACGATTTTAATGTGCACATTTTTCTTCCATCAGATAACAATTCTGAATGTTTTTACAGATGCTTATTTTATCTTCACTGGCTTCAGTAAAAGGGATTAATTCTGCTATATCTCTGTAAGCCACCAATATGATTAAAAGAAAAAAGAGCTTCAAAGGTGTACAGATACCTGAATGCTGGTCTTGAAGCACCATCAATTTAGTTTTGCTTCCCTAAGGGGCATGATAACAAGTATCTACTGGAAGATGGGATATGACTTCATTTTCTCAGAGCTATAACTATAGCATTCTCTTTTAATATACATGGACTCTCCAGAGCCTTTGAATGTGCACATCTTTCTTCAAGGTTGTACATTCAGCACAGATTTTGCTGTTCTTTACTTGATGTTAAATGTCATTCCTTGGTCTACCCTTTGAAACTGGTGTGTGGTTTCTAGTACAAAATCTTTTCTTTATTGTATACATATAGATACAAATGTATATTTCATATCTGACTTTTTTCCCCAGGGTGTTTAAAATCAATGAACTGAAAACTGAAGTAGCAAATCACTTGGCAATGCTGGAGAAAAAGGTTGAACGTAAGTGTCCTCAATTTTTTAACAAAATTAGGAATTACTATATATAAAATTGACATCTGTTTAATTATAATACAAGGGTCTGGTAGCATTTGCCCGTTATTCAAGTCTCCTGACACTTCTCATTATATCACCCTGTTTTCAATTACTTATAAATTTACAAGACTTCAGATATTTGGGCTGAAATTTTCCATGCTGGGTCTTTGCCTGAGGCTGAATTGTTCTGGAAAAAAAGTTCAGCCATTTCCAAGAAGAAGGCTAGGGGAAAATATGGTGTTTTGTCCATGTTAAAAAATGCTGGTGACCTTTTCCTTGACAAGCTTTAGCGCCCCTATGCTTTGGAGAAGGGACTTGAAATATGTCAGGATGTGCCTTTTTCTGTCCCTATGAAAACTTGCCCAAATTTGGACAAGTAATAAGTCTTTGAAAAATCAGTTTGCACATGCTCAGTAGAGACTACTTCAATTTTAGCTGCAAAATTCCCCAAATATTCCATCTGTACTGAGCATGCTCCGGTCCAGTGATTAGCAGGATTTTCTGTATGATTGTAGTTCTGAGCTGCCATGGGCCAGAGCAGGGCCAGACACTGAAACTGAGGGCAGACAGCTTGTCTCACCACACCCTTCTGCTGCTAATGACAAGGTAGCCTGTAGGAAGAAGATGCCTAATTTGAATGCAGAGTGGACAAGAGCCACACTTGCAGGGGAAGCATAGGGAGCAGATGGTGACAAGGAGCCTGTGGGAAGACTGGGACTGGAGACTGGCAGGGGGAAGAGAGAAACAGAGACTGGAATTTGAGGGGCAGAGCGATAGCTAGGGAGGGAAACAGGAGGGAACTGGGAGCCAGTAGATCCAGGGGCTGCTGAGATTGGAAGAGAAGCTGTGTGGGGGGACTGGGACTGGATGGACAAGGAGACTGGGACTGGGAACCAATGGAACTAGGATAAGGAGATGTGGGAGGAGGAGAGACTGATCTGACAAAGAGCTGGGCTATGGAGGAGAACTGGGAGTGGCTGTGGGAGTGGGGGTGAGACTGGTACAGGGAGTCCAAAGAGTTGAGACTTGGAGTTGCTAGGCAAGGAGACTGGGCCTGGGAGGAGAAGCCAGAGCAGCGGAGACTTGGATGGGAATGAGGAACAAGGGATGGGGAAGAGAGGGCTGGGATAGGGACATGTTGGAGGGGATGGGGTAGAAGGGTCGTGTTTATGGGGGACGGACATAAGTCTGTGCTCACCATAGCACACTCCGGTCCAGAGCCTGACATGGAACCAAGGATTCCTGAGTCTCACCTTTCCTCTGCTGCCAGCAAATATCTGTGAAACCCACTGGCAAAGTGTCCTGTCCCCCTCGTCTGCTGGTCCACATGGGAGAAGACAATCTACTACTATTGGTTAGTCTATCAATTCAAGTGGAAGAGTTATCTGAGGTAGATCTAAAGGTTCCAGTCCACCTAATGACCCACGTTGGTGTCAATAAGATGCCACATGATGGAGTTTCTGTTTTTTCTGTTTGCTTTTTTAAAAACCTAGGAAATTACACACACACCACTATGTTAACAGAACAATATAAGGTTGCAAAGTCAAGCACTCAAAAGTTAGGAAATGCCAGAATTACGGTGGCTTGTGCTACGTTAATTCAGCACTCTTGTGTGTATGCGTTATGATACAGTCCTTAATTACATGATCACATTTTATTTTATTTTTCTGCAGGACACCTGTCTCATTTAGTACACAGGATAGACCTGCTCTGGAGAGGAATCAGGGCTGTGTAGTAAAAGAAAATGTTGTCTGTTGGACTTCTGCTTTATTTGTTACAGAAATTGGAAGGTGTGTAGTGAATGAGGCAGGAAGAGGAAGGATGTTTTCATGCTTACAGTAGTAAATGCTGGCTTGGAGAATTAGATTCTGTCCCTTCCTCTGCCCCAGAGCAAGTCACTTAAACTACACTTTTCAAACGTGATCACCAATAGTGTGTCCCTCCTTTTCTGGATTCCTGACTTGAGACCTAGGGATCTGATTTACAGAAGTGCTGAGAATTCAGAGCTGCAACAGCAGTCAATGGGAGGTGTAAGGTGAACATATAAAGTGGTACAGAATGCTAAGCACTCTGAAAAATGAGGTCCTGGGCATCTCAAATTGGGCACCGAAACTTAGTGAACCTTAATGAAACTTTTTACTTTAATCTTGCTGTGCTTCCGTTCTCCATCTGTAAATGGAGATAATAATATCCCACTCTCTCACCTTACAGAGGATTGGGAAGGTGAAGTAATGTTTGTGAAGCACTCAGATAACCTAGTGATGAGCATGAAAACCAATGAGGAAATTAATCATTGTATATTCAGAGCAGGGTTTGAATAGTGTGCAGTAAATCAGGCCTGGGGCCACATATTGAACAATGAAAAGAAAACAAAATAGCTGCTCATTAAATGAGCACTGCCCATCCTGTGCACTAAATGAGGAAGAGCGCCTGTGGAAAAAATAGTATGTGATCATGTAATTGAAGACTGTATCATAATGCATACCCACAAGGGAGCAGAATTAATTCTGGAATTTCCTATCTTTTAATGCTTGACTGTTCAACCTTAATACTGTACTTTTCAAATATGTTGGCTGTTTGGATGTGGATGTGATAGATATATATTTATAGTGGTGTTTTCACTTTCATGTGATATACAATTCCAAAAGATAAGTGCCTACACTCAATAAAGAGAGGATAGTCCTGTAAAATATAGTCTCTTTCCTTGAATTTTTTAGTACTTTAAAAAAAATAATCAAATGAGGATAGTGTCGTTAACTTCTTCCATCTTATGTGGTTATGCTGGATATCTGCACAGATCAGAACCCTTGTTATTCATTTATACTCCTTCCTCTTATTGTCAACCTCTTTCATTAATACATTTACCATATATTAAAGAGAATACCACTGAATATCTTCTTCTCATTGAATACTCCAGACTTCCCATTAGTAGCTTTAGGTTTTCAAGGTATTGCCAATATATGTGAAAGTATCTCACTTTCTTTTTCCCTTTCTGTACTCTCACACTGTATGAAATATGGGGCTCACTGAAGTCAAAGGAAAAAGCCTAATTAATATCAGTACAGGTTTTCACCTACTGTGGTTCCTATTCTAGCTGCAACACACACACTGATTCTGAATATGTAATATAAGTAAAATGTAAAATACTATATTGTCCATACCAATAAATATACTGCATATATAAAATAGACTACATATATTTTGTGTGACTTCACATGGTTTAGACAAGAAAGGCTACATATGCTTTTTATTAAAGAGGCAGAGGCTTTAAATTATCTCCGCCGAAACTGGAATTGTAAACACAGAACACCCACGCCTTTCATCCCCTGTTTCCTGGTTGCAGATTAAAACACTGCATGGCTCTATTATTGTTTCTATTCTTCCTTATTGTTTTAACAGTAAAATTTATTGTTCTTCGTTACTCTGCAGCAAGAAAGTAAAGTTCAAAGCAGCATTTTTCTGTATATAGTCCGATTTTTATTTTTTCACCCTGTGTGGTGCATAAAATAGACCTAAGGAAGAGAGGGCAATAGGACACATAAAGCACTAGCATACAGCACAGTTTTGACAGGGGCAAGTTCTCATTTATATGCTCCACAGGCATAGGCATATTTAAGACAGAAATTGATGGAGCCTTCTGCCACATCACAGCTGCAGCAATACCTTTTCGCTCTAGGCTAGTACCAGCAGCTTGCCAGAATCCATGGACCAGAGCAGGTGAGACCGGCACTTCTGTGGGTCTCCCCATCAAACTGGTGTACAGAGCAAGCACCAGAGTGAGTGCTGTATCCAACTATCCCAGCCAGACAAATGCTTCCTTCTTCCACTTGCTGTCTCCCAGGTGGCTTACTAAACCCCAGCTACAGATGCACTCTGCATGCACATCCTTTCAGCACTGGCAGACCAGCAGGAATGGGAGGAGATAACAAAAGGTTGCTGTCACATGGTTCAGGGTCCAATCCAGACCAGTGAGGGGTTATGTCACCACTTGCCCTGCCATCCTGAGTGCCTTACGATGCTTTGCTGCTGTAGCTCCCAGCCTGGGATGCTCACAAACAGCCTACAAGCATGCAGGTCACACCATGAAGTGTTTATGTGCTAGATAGCCCTAATTCAGCAGCTCTGACACCAGCACCCTGTCTACAGCCCCACTCTAGCTTCCTCCAGCCTTGTTTCCACAAAACTGTGCGCTCTGCAATATCCATCCTTTCCTGGATAGTTCAGAGAAATTATAAGGTTTCTGTGTTCTTCTGAAGACACAAAAGCACATCACATCTTATTAATTTAACGAGGGTAAACACATTCTTCCAGTTAAACACAGCTCTGAGTTGGTTTATAGTTAAAAATTGAAAGAACAATAATCCACACCATGCAGAGTCATGCACAAGAGTGTATTATGCACAGCGCTGGCGGAGTATCATTTTGCTTATTAGGCTCAGAGATACTGCAGAACAATTGATTACAATAGATTATATAGGGTGCTCATTGGGCAGAGAGAAGCGACGGGGATGGGTTTTCCCAAGCCCTGGATAGGTTCTAGCAGCAAGACAAGATAAGGCCAATAAGCCAATGGTCTAAAAGATTACATAATGGCTCCACCCACAGCTCAAATTAACATATTGCTGACAATCAGGTAATTGCCCTCAAACTATGTCTATTAAAGTGTATAGGTTAAATCCTAATTTTGGGAAGGGGAATGAGGATTTAAAGCAAAAAAGCAGTAATTAGTATTTAACAATAACAATTGTTTATTAGTTAACCCTTGGATTTCTGTGGGCTAGGATTGGCATACATCTGTGAGGAGAGGGTGTCATCACTTATGTCAATTATATTAGGCCTCTCCCTGAACTCTGTCTGGGATCTGAGGGGTATTGTATCACTATCTCCTCCCTGCATTAGGGAGTAAGCATGAGGCCTTTCTCAGCACTTCATGTGTCTATAACTCACGATAAGGACGTCCAATTACATTCAGAGTTATGCTGACTTCACTCATAGACTTGAAACACACAAGGTTATCTGTTTACCCCAGCTTTCTCTTAGCCATGTATTGCTAGTCCTCATCCAGGCCTATATGAAAAGTTCTTAGAAGAAACTGTAGTTAAGATTTTACATGCACAGCAAATGGATTTTGGCCCTTCAAAAAAAAGATCAACTTTATTAACAACAGGACATAGGTTAAGTGTTGCTAAGTAAAAGGAATAAAGTTAGAAAGGGCTACAAGCAAATAAAAATGAAAACATGCATCTAAAAGTCTAAAACTTAATCTAGCAACATTTCTCTCACCAGACATTCTTCTCCCCAGCCATGGCTGATTTTCCCTAGTCAGGACTTTCCACAAAAGTATAAGATGCTGGCTTCCCTTGGTAAAACATCTTTGCCTAAGCAGGTTTCTAACCTGTATTCAGTTTCCAGAGACTTCAAACCCCACCATCTTGGTTGAAGGACCCATCTTTCTCAGCTTGCAAGAGTTCTGGCTTCTTGTGTCTGTCTAGTGATGGGTGCCAAAGATGGCTTCTGTCTTTGCTTATATCTTGCAAAGTTCAATGAATTTGTTTCAAGAGAAGGATGGCTTCATGCTGTTCTTCCCTTCCTGTGGGCTTCTCATCCCTCCGTATGTAAATGGGGCTTCTGTTGTTTTGCTTTCACCATGCTTAATTTATATAGGACACAGATAAAAAGCTGCCTTCTCTCCTGTCTGGGGGGGAAGGGCGGGAGTACCTGTTTCTCCCTGTTTGGCCACAGACTGTAAAGCATAATATCATTAAATATCCAAATTTCCTCATATATTGTAAATATATACATTTCACAATGATATTAGTGTCATTAGCTTTCAGAAAAGACCTTACCCTATACACTTTTATAATACAGTAATATTCAATATAATCAGTTGATTCAATTGCTTATCACTCGAGGTTCACCTCCCCTTGTCTTTATAGACAAGTAAAACTTTACAATGTGTTCTTTGAAAAGTAAAACCCAGACCAAACTTCTCTCTCCTGCTGGGGCATAGACACCATCCTATCTCTTCCCCCATTACTCGGCTCGATAGCCCTGTTTACCCAATATGTAACTATGGACTTTCATGGTCTTTGCCTGAAGACCTGTCTGGTCAGAGAATCAAATACACATTCCTTTGTCTGAGGCAGCCTGTGCTTATGCATTGCTTACCAAACACATGGTATTGACCAATGGGAAATCTTGGCAAGTGATTGTAACAAGTGGCGGCATTGTCTCCATCAGGGTATCAAAGTCTGTGACAGAAGCTGGCTCCTACAGCTTGAAGAGAAAAGAGTCCATAGGAAATAAGCAGCTCACAACCAAGATACATACATTTGCAATAAGTGCCAATGATCATGCATATCTCTGATTGGACTGTTCAGTCACATGAGACATTGCAAACCCTCTACAACGTTGGCTACAATTCAAACCATCTCTCGCAGACGAAAGATGCCAACACGCACCAAACACATGTTAAGAATATAATTCTAGCACATACTCATAACTTTTTGTCCACACCCTTTGCATACACCATGACAGAATATTAATGATCAGTGAGTTATTAGTTTTCCAATGACGTATTGCATGATACCTTTTAGATACAGATTATAACCATAGTGAGTTGGGGCACATTGAATTGGTTGGGTCAGCCAAAACTCATTATCTGATACCAGCGAGTCCCTTTTCCTCTGGCACTGGGATGCTTTTAGGGTCACAGTTGCAAACTGTCTTATTTCAGCTACATGGTGAAATAAGTTACATATCTGCAGTACATGGGGCTTGGTAGTTGGATTTGGGAAGCCAGCATTCACAAAGCTGACAAATTTTCCCCAAACAAGGCTCTTTCTTAAACTGGATCTCTCTACTGATAGAAATAACAACAGATATGGCTATTCAGGGCTATTTCTGCATGAATGGATCAGATTGCATCTCCAACAGCCAGTGTTGGTGAAGAGGTGCTCATTTTTTCCTGTCTACGAGTGCACACATCTGCTCAGAATTTGACCTCAAGATCTTGCAACTGTGCCAAGTATGCAACATTTTGAAATAATTCCAGGTGTTCGTGTTTTAAGTGTATAAGTGCAATGAGCTGAATCCTGAACTTCTTACTTAGGCAGAGTCCCACTGAGTTCAATAAGAGTTATGATCCAGTGCAGAATTCAGAATTCAGCCCAAAGCCTTTTTAAACTATGGGGTCTTTTAAAAACGTATTTGTTGCTGCAAATTAATGTAAAGGGCCTTGATCTGTGTGCATAAACAAGGCAGTTTATCATATACAAGTAGTGTGAAGCAAATTACGCTTTTTTTCAGCTGCTTCCTTTGATCTTGACTTCTGCAATGGAGACCAGGTGCTGGCATACAAGGGATGTGAAATATATAAATGGGTGTCAAGTGGACACCTACAGAATTTAACTGACTGAAGTGTGTAAGGCCTTGTCTACACAGGAAAATTTTCTCAGTATAATCCAATGTATTTATACTTGGGCAACCCTCATTGGGACACTCCTATTCTGGTATAAGAGTGACTTTTCCTTTTCCTACATTGCTTGGGAAGGGTTTACAGCTAACTCCCACTCCTCACCCCCAAGCCATTTTTATGCTGAAATAAAAGTTGGGAGTAATATCTCTAAAATTAGACCTGTAAAACTTCACCGTGTAGATAAGCACTAAGTTAAGACAGCAAAGCATCCTGCAGTAGAATAAATGGCCTTAAACGAGGGACATGGAAGAGTACAACTGTGAATCCCAAAGGAGCATGACCCAGGGTGCACCTGAACAAAATGCACAACCACATCATGCCAGGAGGAAGAAAAATGACCCTTCTGCCCTGCTTAAAGGTCTATCATGTCACAGTAGTTATTAGACAGGTCAGCAACCATAGCTGAAATTAATCATCTGAAAAGGACACGTAAAGGAATGACATCTAAGGCCATAAGTGAGATCCAACCACTTTATCTATCTATCTATCTATCTATCTATCACTGGTGCATGGTTGATGGCATTACATTTAAGGACCATAAAGTATTTCACAAATGTAAAGTGAGGGCAGAATCTGGCCCTGCCTCTCAACTTAAACCACTGTTATATGTGACTGCACAATGCTAAAAAAATTAATTTCATGACTACAAATTAATTTCATGACCATTTCAGGCCTGTCCAAAAGTTCTTCCTAACCCTCAGTAAGGAAGGAGAAGAACACTTAATTTTTTTTAATTTTAAAAACACCCTTTAAAAAAATAATTATATTAGTTTTCTGCTCCAGTGTTGATGGTGAGCAGGTTTGAGGAAAGCTGAAGAGCGATTGTGACCGGGGTCCCACGGGAGCCAACTGAGGTCACTCAGTTAGGGTGAACTGCAAAGAATGGGGCTGACAATCCCCAAACTGGTGGATAATTCAACACTTAGATTTACCCAGCCAGCACAAAACAGCTTCCGTAATACCTCACTGGTTACCCAGAAGCCAACAACACAGTTCCCTTATAGTAACCCAGCCTCAGGCCTCCACCCAGATACCCAAGTCAAGTATGATGAGGATTGCTGAAAATCTTATTCATCATATAAAAAAGTTCTACCAATCCCAAAGGATCAGACAGATGACCTCCCAGGTTAATGAATATTCCCGATCTTACCCAAATACACACTTACAGCCAATTCTTATTAACTAAACTAAAATGTATTAAAAAAGAAAACAGAGACTATTGGTTAAAAGACCAGTACACAAACAGACATGAGTGCAATTCCTGAGATTCAAATTCATAGCAGAGATGGTGAGCTTTGTAGTTGCAAAGAGTTCTTTCAGAATTAGTTCACAGGTTATAATCCAGTGTTTATATTCAGGGCTGTCCAGTCAGAACTGGGATCTCAGTCCTTGTGGCTTAGGCTTCTCCTGCCTGAAGCCTCCAGCAGATCTGAGATAAAAAGGATTGGGACCCAAATATCTTTATATAGTTTCAGGCCTTCTTGTGACAGCTCAGAATCCTTAGGCAAACAATAGGCACTCATAGGGACTTTTAAGTGGACCCAGTTCCTAAACATTGCGAGTAATTATCCACACAGATTAACATAAGGCAATTTCCTGTTTTTCCACCATTCGCAGATGAGTTGCTATACATTTCAAAGAAAGGTGAATACAGCAATATCCTATGTTTACAGTTCATTTAATCTCTGAATTAACAGAATACAGCTAGATAGGGACTGTCTGATTACACTGTTGACCTCTACCAATATATGTGTAAAAACACAAACATTATCTCCCCATATGTTGTTAAGGGTTGAATTTGAGTCATTTATCCTGCAGGATGCTTAACCCTTTCCAGTCATGTTTCAGAGTAGCAGCCGTGTTAGTCTGTATCCGCAAAAAGAACAGGAGTACTTGTGGCACCTTAGAGACTAACAAATTTATTTCAGCATGAGCTTTCATGAGCTACAGCTCACTTTTTCGGATGCATAGAATGGAACACACGGACAGGAGATATTTATACACACAGAGAACACGAAAAGATGAAAGTATGCATACCAACAGGAAGAGTCTAATCAATTGAGATGAGCTATCATCAGCAGGAGAAAAAAACTTTTGAAATGATAATTAAGATAACGCATAGAAGGTGTGAGGAGAACTTAACATAGGGAAATAGAATCAATTAGTGTAATGACCCAACCATTCCCAGTCTCTGTTTAGGCTTGAGTTAATTGTATCTAATTTGCATATTAATTCAAGTTCAGCAGTCTCTCTTTGGAGTCTGTTTTTGAAGTTTTTTTGTTGCAAAATTGCCACCTTCAAGTCTGTCACTGAGTGGTTAGAGAGGTTGAAGTGTTCTCCCACTGGTTTTTGAATGTTGTGATTCCTGATGTCAGATTTATGTCCATTTATTCTTTTGCGTAGAGACTGTCCGGTCTGGCCATTGTACATGGCAGAGGGGCATTGCTAGCACATGATGGCATATATCACGTTGGTAGATGTGCAGGTGAATGAGCCCCTGGTAGCATGGCTGATATGATTAGGTCCTATGATGGTGTCACTTGAATAGATATGTGGACAGAGCTGGCATCGGGCTTTGTTGCAAGGATAGGTTCCTGGGTTAGTGTTTATGTTGTATGGTGTGCGGTTGCTGGTGAGTATTTGCTTCAGGTTGGGAGGCTGTCTATAAGCGAGGACTGGCCTGTCTCCCAAGATCTGGACCGCTTGTGTGCATTGGTCTAGGTTGAGGTCCATTTCCTAGACACTACTGTGCTAATAAGCGATGGTCACATAAACACCACCCTATACCGGAAACCCACTGACCACTATACTTACCTACATGCCTCCAGCTTCCATCCAGGACACACCACAGGATCCATTGTCTACAGCCAAGCTCTAAGATACAACCGTATTTGCTCCAATCCCTCAGACAGAAATAAACACCTACAAGATCTCTATCCAGCATTCTTAAAACTACAATACCCACCTGCTGAAGTGAAAAAACATATTGACAGAGCCAGAAGAGTACCCAGAAGCCACCTACTACAGGACAGGCCCAACAAAGAAAATAACAGAACGCCCCTAGCCATCACCTACAGCCCCCAACTAAAACCTCTCCAGCGCATCATCAAAGATCTACAACCTATCCTTAAAGATGATCCCTCACTCTCACAGATCTTTGCCGCGGAGCACCGGACTCTCCACAGGCACCACTGCGGCAGCTCCACCGGAGCCGCGGGACCAGCGCACGGGGTGCCGAAATTGCTGGCCGCCTAGGGCACTCAAACCCCTGGCGCCGGTCCTGCTTCTATGGATCATCTCAATTATCACTTCAAAAGTTTTTTTTCTCCTGCTGATGATAGCTCATTTCAACTGATTAGACTCTTCCTGTTGGTATGCATACTTCCACCTTTTCATGTTCTCTGTATGTATAAATATCTCCTGTCTGTGTGTTCCATTCTATGCATCCGAAGAAGTGAGCTGTAGCTCATGAAAGCTCATGCTGAAATAAATTTGTTAGTCTCTGAGGTGCCACAGGTACTCCTGTTCTTCTTTCCAGTCATGTGACACAGAGGTCATCATACAAGTGTATGAGACAGGAAGTGCAGCTGACTTCCAACAAAGCAGTAAAATTTAGCATGCACCAAGTGCTGTCAAAAGCACATCAAAAAACCACTAAATTAAATAAACTTTTTTCTCTCATCCCTTTCAGCTCTCATCATCTTAAGGGTTACTCCTAACAATATTAAGTACAAAATGTTCAGATGGAAATGTGATTTTCAGGTCCCTTTAGTCAAACATGAATTATTTTCAGAACTCTCTCCTTTTCCTCTTCTCATATGTAATAGTTTGGACTGAGCTTGTGTATTCCTTGTGTTTTTCCCCTTCCCACACCCAAAAGCAATAACTGTCGTTAGTAGCAATTAGATGAAATCTGAGTTCTCTGCTGATCTACAGGGTTATGTCCCTCCCAAGCAATTTTTCATCACTTGCATGTTATGCTATGGGTGGGTAGGATGATGACTATTTTAAGAGAGAGTGGATGAATACTGATCCTACAGTTAAAAGTTCCCTTGAGTTTCCTGCACATCAGCTCATCTACGTAAGCAGTGAGTACAGTAAACAAATGAGCTGTGGCATGATCACACTGTGAATGATATGCACTTAATAAAT
Source organism: Gopherus flavomarginatus (assembly GCF_025201925.1). Taxonomy (NCBI): domain Eukaryota; kingdom Metazoa; phylum Chordata; order Testudines; family Testudinidae; genus Gopherus; species Gopherus flavomarginatus. The sequence goes on from NC_066617.1 coordinate 209,691,429, forward strand.
GGTTTGGTATTGTGTCCTTGAGTATGTTGGTAGCCTGAGAGTGAGAAGGGGGGAAGATCCACGCATTGGACCTGTGTGAGGCTCTCAAGGCTGCATGGAATGAAACAAGCTGCAACATAAAGACAAACTTTCTGCCTTGTGGTGTTTATAATACATACAGATGAGAGTATAGTATTTCCTGTGCTGTATGCAACAATAACCCTGGATTGCACAACAGCTTATCCGCAAGGAATTATGACATATTTTAGGTACTTAACTAAAATAAAATTATTTCTAAGTGCCAAGACATTTTTTAAAATGTCTATTTTTGGTTTCTCTGTATCCAGGCAAGCCTCTCAAAGTCTCCTATTGCTCCTTGGGGAACTTTTTAAATTAAAACCTTTTATCTTAATGGGAATTTGAATTCTAGTAGGACACTTTTGTGACTGTGCTGTCTGACAATCTTATCACATCACTGGAGCATTTCTTTGCCAACTAGTTCCTTTGATTAGTGGTCTAAGGAAGAGGGGGTGCAAAAGGTAACAGAGCTGTAGACTGTTGCTAACTATTCTGAAAAGATCAGATGCTATGGCCATTTTGTGAATTAAAACACTTGAGCTCATTTCAAAAATTGGCAACAGAAAAGTCTTATGGATTTTAAAGCTACGTGGTGTCAGTAGCTCCTGCAGGTATGGGAACTGGTGCAGCATGTAAGAACCTGTTGGCTTACTGGATAACCCCACTGTTACAAGCCTTTTGAAATTCTGCACAATTAATGTTTCTCCATGGTAACACCCCTGTTGTTTTTGCTTTGTTGACAGTGGAAGGACTGAAAGTAGTAGAGATCGAGAAATGCAAGAGTGACATTAAAAAAATGAGGGAGGAAATGGCAGCAAGAAGCACCAGGTAAGTTTGCTTCAGTTACCATTGGGGAAAAGAAAAATCCAGCAGGATTTCTGGATTCAAACTCTGGTGAAGTAATTCCATTGAATTTAGTCATTCTGGTTTTTTTAAACACAGAAGCAAAGCAGCAGCTCAGTGCTGCACAGGGACTGGCTTCATTTGCAAAGACTGTGGTTTCATTTAAGAATTTATGGAAATTCAGTAGTTAAAAAAGCTGGTTCCAGATGACTGAAAGAAAAATCTTCTTGCAGACAGAGATTAATGTCTTGTTTGTTCTGTGTTCAGCCATCCAGTCATAGGAATTTTGCACCAAGTTTTATGCAGCGAGAGAAACTTTTGTCAAAGAAAATGTTTATTTTGTAAGAGGCTAGTGTTCTAATTAGCTCCACTAAGTTTTAAAATGTAAATTGGGAAAATATCACAATAAATACATAACCGTTCTTCTAATTATGATCTCACATTTCTGCAAAATGTTGACTTTCAATTTCAACTAGCAATGTGGGATTTCCTTCTAAATTCAAGGAGTCACCCTACTGATCAGCTATTACCAAGTTTAGACTTGCTGTAATTAAAACAACAGCAGAGGGGATTGTATCTTGTTGTGGTACACTAAATCAGCTGGAGAGTTGGACCTTTATGTCTCCGAAATATCTCATTAAGATAAACATATCGGCAACTAAGATATTATTAACACTGCTGGTAGAGTTATTAAAGAGAAATACACCAGGCAATTCAGACTTTTGCTAAAAAGAGTATCTCCTAAGTGAAGTTAACTATGTGTGTTATCTTGAAAGCCTTTCACTTTTGTTCTATAGGGTCACACTTTTTGGTCCTTAAGCAGACAAATCTTTCATTGAAGTAGATGGGAGATTTGTTCAAACACCATGTAACCTGGATATATAATAATTTGGTTTTATAATGTTATGATTATCCAGATGAATGTGATGCAAGAATTCAAAAAACACATTTGTATTGATACAATCTTAGGGCCAAATTCTACCCTGTCATTCTGGTGTAAATCTGGAGTAACCCATTAACCTCAGTGAAACTACTCTGGATTTACAACAGCGTGACTGACACAAATTTGCCCTGCTGGTTACATAGTGACTTGTTAAGGCAGCTGAGGGAATTTCATTAGCATGGCTAGGAATGAATTTGGCAGCAAAATAAAAAAATTGTATTCTAATATATGTTAGATTCAATTTGCATACTGTGGGGGAGGGGGGAGAGGCAGTTTGATTCCTGACTTTTTGTAATGTGAGTGTGTGCATGCAGGCATGCATAGAGAGACAGAGAGAGACAGAACAAAAAATTATGTTAATGCTACATTAAGATTGTACAGTTAATATCACACCAAAATTAGGAAATGCAAAATGCATTGTTCTAACCACAGTCTTGACTCGTTCGGGGGGTACATCCTGTTGTTTTGTGGTCTATATTTTGTAATATGAGCAGCAATATAGTAAGCTATCCATTTAATCAGAAAATCAGATATAGAAAATACTACATACATTCAATGTAGTCAAGTTAACATTGCTGTGGAACCGAAATGTTGTATTTTTGTGGTTTTACTTGGGCAGTCATAGGGTTGATTTAACACAGGTTTTTAGTATTTAAGTAACTAGGCTTTAAAAGAGAGAACAAACTTCTCTGTGCTTAATAATATGACCATTTAAATACATCCAATTAGAATGTGGAGTTCACACCTCCTCAAGGTCAGTGGTGCACTGGAGAAGTGAGATCCCATCTTTGCTGCTGCGGTTATTCTACAAGGCTGCAGATCTCTTTACACAGAAATAGCTGCATCTTTGCAGTGGAAAAAGATAGAAACTTGGGGTCTGCCTCACAACTGCAAAATTCCAGTTTTATTTTGATGTGATGCCATTGAAATCAATGTGTTACAGAGTGTGAAGGGTGAAAAAAAAATAAAATTGCTGATTGATTGTGGTTGGTCAAGGCAACCTGGTTCCCCTAAGGCCAGAGGGACCTGTGCCAGCAGGGGCCACTGTTCAGAGGTAGTGGTAGCGATTGTTGCTCTTCTTGAGTTCTCTTTGGCTGATCTTGGGCTAACCCCAGCTGATTCTTTTTTCTCCCACATGGGTAGCGGAGTCTTAATTTCCAGAGAGGTATAGGCAGCAGCTTTAATTGCCCAGTTATTGTCAAATCCCAGTTACATTTAAACTTGAGGCCCTCTGCTTCAAGGGCTCCTAGCCAATTTACTGCATTTATCCCCATTTTACAGATGAGGAAGATGAGGTTAAGAGACAACCTGCCAGGATCATGCAGTAAATATGGGTATGTCTACACAGCAAAGAAAAACTCATGGCTTGCCCATTCCAGTCTATTCAAGCATGCAGGGCAAGGGCTACAGGGCTGGGCTCTGGCTGCAGCCGGTGCTCTGGGACCCTCCCACCTCTCAGTGTTCTAGAGCCAGACCACAACCCGAGCCTGGAAGCTTATGCAGCAATGAAACAGCCCCACAGCCTGAGCCCTGCAAGCCTGAATTAGCTGGCACGGGCCAGCCACGGGTTTTTCTTTGCAGTGTAGACATACCAGTGGCAGGGCCAGGATTAGAATCTAGGTCTCCTGATTCTCCATCTTGTACTTTAACCACAAGGTCATCCCTCCTACCATGATACTTACTTTACTTACATGAGTCTTATGAGACTTGATGAGTGGAGGTGACCACTCTGACATCTTCAGGAGGAGAACACTGTAAAAGTGCAAAATTAATTATTTGTATTAATTAATTGATTTTACTTTAATTGAGAATGCTTACATCTCAGATTCTCCATTAAACTTACGGCTGCAGCCAGGAATCCCACAAACACACATACTCCCTTTCCCACATTACCAAGGTAAAAGAAAAGTATCAGCGTACTCATTCTTATTTTTAAAGTGAAGACTGAGGTCCAAGCTGAATGACCTAAAAGCGTGCAGAATAAGCCACCCACTGTAGTCATCAGCCTAACCAGATGGCTCTTGCATCAGCAGCTGGACCTGAGCCATGCAGAATAGTATCAAAGATCCCAGTGAATTGCTTTGGTTTTCTAAAGCAAGGAAAGTCTGCTCCTTGTGTGGCATTGTCCCTAAGAAGGACCCCCATTGAAGTTGTTGAGTAATTACAAGTAACTACCGGTTTCCCTAGCAACCTTGAGCACTGACATGAAGTAGTGTTGACTCAATGCAAGAGGAGCTTCATCCTTGAGTTGCTAAGCAAAAAATTCCTCCCCTTTTTTAGAGGAGTCTAAAAAAGACATCCAAGAGCAACTTAGTGGTTTTCTTTGCACTTCATCCAGCCTTTGTACCACAGTATTTCATTCACTACACAGCTTATTCAAATGTATATAGACATACTGTAATATTTGAATAGTATAGAATAGAATAGTAATGCTCAACGTATATGTTTTTAAAATGCCCCTCTTGAAGTGTCATCACATACAGTTGGAAGCACATCAGCTTCTTCAAAGAAGAGGAGCAAAGCTCCCTTCCCTTACCTACACATTAAGGGTCAGATTGTTAATACTGGCCTCTATTTTTTTGCACCTGCAGCTTGTAGAGGCTAATAACATGAAGGTGCTTGTGGGATATTATTTAGGTAATGCACATACGTAAGTGCCTGATTACATCCTGGCACTGGTGCAAGTTACAGCAACATGAAGGCTGTTCCATGCTGCTCTGCCCTCCTCCTACAGTAGCTATTTTCAGCCAGGTGCAGGGATGACCTGGCCACGCCAGCTTTTCTCCTATCATATCCCTAGCACAGGGGCTTGGAGAAGTGTGACTTATGAGCCATTAATGTGCCTGTCCTCCACCTGGGGATTCGTCCTACACTAGACAGGAGAAACTGACTGGTTAAGATGAGTGTACAAAGTTTAGTACCTCTCCCCCTCAAAGCAGCATAAATCAGCTTTGGGCTAGTGATGAATCTGGCCCAGAGATTCACTTTTCTCTTGCAGGCTCTGATAATGTGGAAGGCTGTTCTTGTGGTTAATGCATTGGACTGCATCTCAAGAGATGTGGGGTCAGGCCCACGTTCTGCCACAAGCTTTCTCTGTGACCTTTGGCAAGTCACTTAAGGTTAGATCCACAAAGGGATTTAGGCACCTAACTGCTACTTCAGGTGCTTAAGTCCAAAATTTAGATCCTCAAAACCCACACTCAGCTACTGCTTAACCCTGTAGGTACCTCAATTTCCAAGGTGCCTAAAAATCTGGCAGCGGGCACGTGTGCAGCTGCTGAAGTTCTGACACCTCACTCACACTTAAACCCTGATGGGATCCTCAAACCAGGTGTCCCCCACTATCTCGCCTGTGGAGCCCAACCCTGTAGGTGTGCTCAGATGGTGCCTTGGAGCAGGCCTACCATAGAATCATAGAAGATTAGGGTTGGAAGAGACCTCAGGAGGTCACCTAGTGCAACCCGCTGCTCAGAGCAGGACCAACACCAACTAAATCATCCCAGCCAGGGCTTTGTCCAGCCAGGCCTTAAAAACCTCTAAGGAAGAAGACTCTACCACCTCCCTAGGTAAATCCTTTCCAGTGCTTCACCACGCTCCTAGTGAAAAAGTTTTTCCTAATATCCAACCTAAACCTCTCCCACTGCAACTTGAGATCATTACTCCTTGTTCTGTCATCAAGTACCACTGAGAATAGCCAAGTTCTCCTCTTGGGAACCCCCCTTCAGGTAACTATCAAATCCCCCCTCTCTCTTATCTTCTGCAGACTAAACAAGCCCAGTTCCTTCAGCCTCTCCTCATAAGTCATATGCCTCAGCCCCCTGATCATTTTCATTCTGTAGTGGGGAGCCCAAAACTGGACGCAATACTCCAGATGTGGCCTCACCAGTGCCAAATAGTGGGGAATAATCACTTCCCTCAGTCTGCCAGCAATGCTCCTAGAGGTCAGGCCCTGTACAAAACACAATGTATAGACAATAGGCCAATGGTTGGGACACCTGGGAGTAGGAGACTTGGGTTTCAATCCCCATTCTAACTCAGAAGAGCAGGGACTTGAGCCCAGGTCTCCCAATGGGTTATGGGGCATTCTGGGGTGGGACTTTCTCAGTCTCTGTCATTGAAACTGTTCCACTTTATAAAAAATACTTAATATCCATTGAAGCTGGAACTGGCACCTGACTCTCCCACATTCCCACTGAGTGCCCTAGCCACTGGGCTCTCTCTGGCCCAGCAAAGATGACTGATAGACACACACACTCGACCCCCCACCCCATTCCAGAAATACCTCATAGCCTAGTGGCACAGATACTCACCAGGGAGAACTCATAGAATATCAGAGTTGGAAGGGACCTCAGGAATTGAGGGCCTGGGTTCAATTTCTTGCTCTTCTCAGGCAGATAGAGGATTTGACCTTGGCTTTCCCATGACTGGGGCAAGTGCTCATGTAACAGGTGATCTGCCCATTTAATAGCCCATGGTGGTGGGGGGAAGAGGGGAGCAGCCATCCCTACCCCAGAGAGAAGCCCAGCAGACATGTGGTGGGATCAAGCTGACACAGCTGATCAGCACCTTAGGATTGGCCCATACTCTTATCTGGAATATAAAGGAGAGCTCAGGCCATGAACAGGGTAAGGGGTGAGAGAGGATATTCTCTGGCAAACAGAGTTGATGGGCCAGCTGTCCCTCTGGAGCTCTGCTGGGGTCAGAAAGGGCCCTACTCTGAAGCCACTGGAGGCCAGAGGACCCCAGTCCAAACCCTTAAGCAGATTGTTATTGGTGTTGCTTTGTGTACACTTTTCTTGCTGTGTTTGGAAAGACAATAAACAGAGCCCTGAAGAAAAGGACAGAAACCTAACTTGGGTGTGGCTGTCTGTCTATCCCCAGCTGGTGACTACAGCCACCAGCCTACAGCTCTAATGACTGGGCAGTTGGGTAGAAGGGGGCTGGCAGAACTTCCTCCTCAATTTTTTGCAAGAAAGGGCTGACCTGACTTAGGTACCTAACTCTGGGAGCAGGCATAGGCACCCATAGGAAAAAATTAGTGGGTGCTTAACATCCACCAGCAGCCAAGCTCCCCCTCTCCTCCCAGTCCCTCTCGCCCACCAATGGGCTCGCTGATCAACTCTTTTCCCTCCCTCCCAGTGCCTTCTGCCCACTGTGATCAGCTGTTTCATGGCATGCAGGAGGCGTTAGGGGGAGGGGGAGGAGCAGGGATGGGGTGTGCTCAGAGGAGGAGGCAGAACTAGGTGGAAAGAGGGGGTGGTGGAGCTGGAGTGGAAAAAGGCAGGGCAGGCATAGGGCTTTGGGGGAAGGGATGGGGCCTGTGCTGGAGCAGGGGTGGGAAGAGGTGAGGAAAGGGTGGGGGCCTGAGGGAAGGGGTGGATGGGGGCGGGGGCGGAGCTGGGGGTTGAGCACTCCTGGGGCCCGGAGGAAGCCAGCGCCTGTGGGAGCAGGATCACAGCTGTGAATTCCAGGTGGAGATAGGTACCAACCTCTGGGCTAGAGTTAGGCACCTAAATCCCTGAGAGAGGTAGGTGGAGGCCACATCCATCTCCTTGGTATTTCCTATTGGCTAGCTTAGGCAGCTCCCTATTCAATGTGCTGGCTTTGTAGATCCCATTTCTGGGCACCTAACTCTCCTCATGTATTGTATAGGGAGCCTGAGTGCCTGACTCGGGGCTATGGGTTCCAGTAGGTGGCAGAGCACCTGAACTTAGGAGATGCAATGCTAAGTTTAAATCCCCTTTGTGGATCTAGCCATTGGTTTCTCTGCGCCTCAGCACCCTGCCTTTTAAACTGGGATAATAGTTCCTTCCTTCCGTACTTTGTCCGTCTTGTGTATTTAGATTGTAAACTCTTTGGAGCAAGGACTGTCTTATTCAATGTCCGGACAATGCCATCACCATGGAGTCCCAATCTCCGCTGGGACCTCTATGAGCTACTAAGAGTAATACTATTACTGTTCATGAACTGATTGATTTCTTAGAACTGTTTTGGACAATCTCTGACCTCACCAGTGATACTGCTAATTCATAAAGCCCTTGTTAGTCAGTGTTCAGTACTGATCACCATCAACCAAAAGCCAAAATTGCTTTGCAAAGAATATAAAATACAGCAACAGAGATGAAAGCAGACAGCAAAGTTACAAGGAAGAAATTAGAGAGTTGGGATAGTCACACTGGAATAGAGGAAACGTTGTGACATAATAGAAATTTCCAAAATTATGAAAGGAGGAAATAAAGTTGATAGGTTGTTTAGATTTTGTTGGGTTTGGGTTTTTTAGTTTTCTTTGTTTTTCGCTTCTTGTTTTACTGTTGGGTGTTTTTAAAATAAAGGGGGATAATCTAAACATTAGGACTCTGGGAATAAATGCCAAACTCAAGCAGAACTATTTTACACAAAAGATAATAAATGGATCGAATCAGTAGAATGGAAAGATTGTTAAATTAAAGAGTATGAATGAATTTCAGATACACCTATATTTGTTTCCGGAGAGTTTCTTAGATATTACGGTGGCCTCAATTATATATTGCCTCGTACGGGGTAAGAATGACTTGGCCCTGACTGTTTCTTATGATTAGAGAAAATGAGATTGTTAAGAGAGATTGGGAAGCAGTGTAACTCTAAGGATATGTCTACACTACATTGTAAACCCAGGTCTTTGGGACCTTGGCTTGTGGGTTTGGTGTTTCCAAGCCTACGTTTCAGCTTCCACACTGCATTGTAAACCTGGGTTTACAATTGCTGGACCCAGGTCTCACAGCCATGCCAACACATCCACATCGCACCACACAGATCTTCTGACTTGAATCTGCAGCTTGAGCTTCATCCACACTGCAAGATCACAGGGCTTGAACCTCAGTCCCAGCAGGACTTGGGCTCGGAGTCACCCCCTAGTGCAGTGGTTCTCAAACTTTTGTCTTGGTGACCCCTTTCACACAGAAAGCCTCTGAATGCGACCCCTCCCCCGTATAAATGAAAACATTTTTTAATATATTTAACACCATTATAAATGCTGGATGCAAAGCGGGGTTTGGGGTGGAGGCTGACCCCCAGTTTGAGAATCCCTGCCCTAGTGGGTCCTAAAACCCAGGCATCGAGTGCTTGCTAACCCAAGATAGACTGATTTGTGTGTGAATGGAAGTGGGGCTTGGGCTCAACCTGAGTTAGAACTCAGGCTTAAGATGCAGTGTAGACATACCCTCTATGTGACCACATACCAAGATATTTTAATATAGTCAATGCTACTCAAGAGAATGCACCCTCTTTTGTCCCAGTGTTGAGGGCTGAATTTTTTATTTGCAGGACCAGCTGTCCCTGTAAGTACAGCTTCTTAGATGAAAACAAGAAGTTGACACCCCGAAGAGACGTACCATCCTATCCAAAGGTACCATAAGATGCACTTTGTTTTCAGATTATTAATTTATAGAGCATGCCTTCCCATGAGGAGCTGGAATACAATGCATGACTTCCCATCACCCTATAGCTTAATTGTTTAGGTCACTGATTTCCAAACTTTTTCCCACCAAGGACGCCTTTGGCATCTAACTAACTGTTTGGGACCCCTTTCATTTCCTGTACTATTGGAACAACCCTACCAGTATTGGAACACCACTGCCAGCGTGACCTCTCATGCACAGTGTGCGAAAAGTCATGCTGTGCTGAGGATGTCATTTTGAGTACAAAATAGCCTCCTCCATGCAGCAAAAATACCGGATTGCTGTTCTAGCATGTTCCAGCCTTGGCTCAAGAGATGGACCCCCACATGACCCATAGCAAATCCCCCACAGTCACCACTTTGGGAACCACTGGTGTAGATGGAAGGCCTAATCCAAAGACCCTGGAAGCCAATAGAAAGACTCCCTGTCATAAACAGATAAGTAAGAGTTAATAGAACAAAACTGCTTCATATCTCTTTTGCCTGGAAAGGGCTAACAAGAACAGTGAGCCTGGCTGTCACCTGACCCGAGGACCAATCAGAGGACAGGATACTTTCAAATCTTGACGGAGGGAAGTTTTTGTGCTGTGCTGTTAGATTTTGGTGGTTGTTCACTCTGGGGGCTCAGAGGGATCAGATGTGCAACCAGGTTTCTCTCCAATCTCCCTGATACAGTTTCTTATAGATCCAGAATAGTGAGTACTAGATAGATAAAGCGAGTTAGGCTTATGTTTGTTTTCTTTATTTGCAAATGTGTATTTGGCTAAAAGGAGTTCAAATTTGTATTTTGCTGAAAAGATTTTAATTTGTACTTGTATACTTAGGCTAGGAGGGTGTTCCCAGTGTCTATAGCTGAAAGACCCTGTACCTATTCCATTTTAAATTTACAAAGATAATTTTTACTGTTTTTCCTTCTTTAATTAAAAGCTTTTCTTGTTTAAGAACATGATTTTTTTTTTATTCTAGTGAGACCCCAGGGGACTGGGTCTGGATTCACCAGGGAACTGGTGGGGAGAAAGGAGGGAAGAGGGGGAGAGAGGCTGATTTCTCTCTGTGCCAGGATTACTTTCTCTCAGGAAGAGTCTGGGAGGGGGAAAGAGAAGGAGGGAGGAAGGTAAATTGTCCTCTCTGTTTTGTGATTCAAGGAGTTTGAATCACACAGTGATCTTCCAGGGTAACCCAGGGAGGGGAAGCCTGGGAGGGGCAATGGTGAGGGAAAGGGTTTTCTTTCCTTGTGTTAAGATCCAGAGGGACTGGGTCTTGGGGGTCCTCAGGCAAGGTCTTGGGGGGACCAGAGTGTACCAGGCACTGGAATTCCTGGTTGGTGGCAGCGCTACAGGTTCTAAGCTGGTAATTGAGCTTAGAGGAATTCATGCTGGTACCCCATCTTTTGGACGCTAAGGTTCAGAGTGGGGAATTGTACCATGACACTCCCATTGATTTCAATGGGTTTGAAATCCGACCCTCAATGACCTTTAATATTCAGAATCTCATTAATGCTGAAAATGTTACTGGATTCCTGAAATTTGTTGAACATTTAGTGTTCTGTTTTATCTAATGATACTTAGTCTGCAGGCTCAGAGCAAGATTTATTATAGTCTATAACTTTATTCTCTATTCTGTAATGGCGCGTCTACTTTTTTTTCCTCTCAGTGAATTATTTTTCAGTTAAAGTAATTTATGTAGTCCTGGCATCTGTCTCTTGAAAATGGATTTAATGAGCTATAAAATGTCATTTCCATGTTGGCTTTGCTTAAATGTATATGTGTTGTTGACACCACTAACACATGCTTTTTCAAACTGCTCTACATTCCTTTGTTCCACGATATGTAGATGGCAACAATACATTAACTTTTTACCCACTGCTAGAATGCTTGTCTTCTGAGATTAACCATTACTGTTGAGAGCTGCACTAACTGAACACAGTGGTAAGATGTTGTTCCTTTCTGCCTAGAGCCAAAGGCTTTTAACGGTATGGTTTTAGGAGAAGTTTAGGTTTTGTTTGCTCTGTGTGTGACATTTGTTATGGCTTTAAATACTGGATTTGTGTGACCTCAGGCATGTCGCTTGAAACAGATTTGGTAATTACAATGCTGTTATTAATTAATACATCAATATTGCTAATTTAAAGCTGTCTAGCAAAACTCTATAGTACAAATAAAGTATCATGCAAACACAAGATTACTGCCTTCCGGAGATGGAGAATTAATCCTCAAATGTAATTCTTGCTTGAATTAAATAACAATGTAGTGGCCCAGATAATTTCATTTATATTCTCAGTATAGTATACCAAAACTAATTACAGCCAACTATGGTAAGTGGACCAATTAAGCTACTAGGTTGACATATTCCAAGAATATTTTGATCACATTGTCTCAAAAACACAGTTCAGTAGTGGTTGTTAGATACCTTACACATCTCCTAATACTCTAGAATTTTTTACAAATTGCCGGCAATTGTTACCAATCCAGTAACAACCCATAACTGTCATAACTATAAAGGGAAGGGTAACAACCCTCCTGTATACAATACTATAAAATCTCTCCTGGCCAGGGTGAAGATGCTCAAGTAATCTGGCTGACACATGACCCAAAGGACCAATAAGGGACCAGATACTTTCAAATCTTGTGAGGAGGGGGGTAGGCTTTTGTTTGTGCTCTTTGTTTTGTTGTTGTTCGCTCTTGGGACTAAGAGGGACCAGACATCAATCCATGTTCTCCAAATCTTTCTGAACAAGTCTCTCATATTTCAGACTTGTAAGTAACAGCCAGGCAAGGCGTGTTAGTTTATCTTTGTTTTCTCAACTTGTGAATTTTACCTTTGCTAGAGGCTTCAGGAACCAGCGCAGCAAGCGCGTGCCTGGGGTGGCAAGCCACGGGGGGTGGCCTGCCGGTCACTGTGAGAGTGGCAGTCAGGCAGCCTTCAGCAGCATGCCTGCGGGAGGTCCACCAGTCCCGCGGATTCGGCAGCTATTTGGCTGAAGGTACGATGAAAGCGCGAGAGCGGTAGATCACCTGCCGAAACACCGCCAAATCTGTGTCACCAGCAGACTGCCCACAGGCATGCCGCCGAAGGCCGCCTGAATGCCATGCTTGGAGCGGCAAAAAACATAAAGCCGCCCGTGGCTAGAAGGAGGTTTATCCTTGTTTTGTTGTAACTTTGAAACTAAGGCTAGAGGGGGTTCTTCTGGGCTCTTTGAATCTGATTACCCTGTAAAGTTATTTTCCATTCTGATTTTACAGAGATGATTTTTACATTTTCTTTTTAATAAAATCCTTCTTTTAAGAACCTGACTGATTTTTTTCCATTGTCCAAAGACCCAGGGGTTTGGGTCTTTGATCACTTTGTAACCAATTGGTTAGGATATTATTTTCAAGCCTCTCCAGGAAAGGAGGTGTAAGGGCTTGGGAGGATATTTTGGGGGAAAAGGAACTCCAAGTGGTCCTTTCCTGGTTTCTTGTTAAATCACTTGGTGATGGCAGAGTACTAGGTTTTAACCTAAGTTGGTAGAAATAACCTTAGGGGGCTTTCATGCAGGTCCCCACATCTAAACCCTAGAGTTCAGAGTGGGGAAGGAACCCTGACAGGGTCAAATGCTTAAAGTGCTGTGAAAAAAATGTGTGTGTGGGGGAGAGGTCTGTGATCCCCTTCACATCTGCCCGTCCCCTGCCCCCAACCTCCAAATCAATCCTGTCTCCCCAGCCCCACCACCACGACCACCAGCCCTGAGCTGCTGGTCTCCTTCTACTCCCTCCTCCCTTCCCCTTCTGTGAGAACAGTGTCAGCTCCTGAGGGGAGGGGGAAAGAGCCTTGCCTGCTTCCTGCAGAAGCTCTGATTGGCTGCACTTCCGCAGGATGCAGGCAAGCAGGGAAAGCAAGTAATCAGAGGGGCTTTACCCCCAGGGGTACTAAAAATGTGCACCCTGGGTGACCCAGCTTGCTTTTTAGAAATGTTCTTTCCAGGGTCTGTGTCCTGTGCCAGCCCGGCACACTTTAAGTCCTGCTGGAGGTTGAGTTGGATTTTGTTTTGGAGCTCTGAGTACACAATAAGCAACCGCTTTGCTGCCTGGCATCTGATTGAAATGTGGGAACCCTTGAGAAAAACAGCTGTTCAAAATAACAATATAAATCACCTGCAGTTAAATATTTCATCCCCCAAAATATGAAGAATTTAAGATTAAAACCAACAAGAGACGATGCATTTTACCAAACCACGGCTGAGGCACTACATTTTGGAAAATTAATTAATGGTATGCTGGAGAACTTCTGATGAGGGCAGAACACAGCTCCCACAAAGACATGAGGGGAACACAGTAGTGGTTAATAATAGACACTGTCTTTTTGTCCACAGTACATGCTGTCTCAGGAGACCATAGAAGCACTTCGGAAACCAACATTTGACGTCTGGCTGTGGGAGCCCAATGAGGTAATGAGGCAATGAGTAAACAAGTTGTGGTACTTGTGGCTTCTCCCATGACAGCACTGAGACAGTCAGGAAAGCCATCTTCAGTATCTAGCAATGGAAGCCTAGTGAAGGCAATGCGGAAGAAAGATCTGGCCTACACTCAGGAATACCCTCTGTTCATCGACTGGCAGCCAGAAGTCAATGAGGCCACCTGGGTGCTGACCCCAAAGAGTAGAAATGAACATGCAAGGGATTGCACTGTCTGAGCTCATCGTGCTTTATGCCACTTACAAGTAAGGGTGCGCCTCGTTTGCTCAGTCGGTACAAACCCCTGCATGCCATTCTCTACACTAAGGCTATGCCTTCACTGCTTAAAAGGGGGTGTTTTTACATGGCGATAGCTAACTCGAGCTAGCTATAATCCTAGTGGAGACAAGGCAACATAGTTCTTACCTTCATGCAGTTAGTCAAGATAAACCCCAGGTGGAGGGCATAGGGATGACCTCACCTAGCTAGACAGAGGTAAACACTACCTGTGCCTTCACTCCACTAGGATTTTACAGCAAGATAAACATACCTTTTTTGCAATGAAGACATAGCCTTTGAGTATGTCTATGCAATTAAAAACCCAGGGTTGTCCCATGCCAGCTGACTCAGGCTCATAGGGCTCAGGGACTGTTTAATTGAGGTGTACGCATTCAGCCTCGGGCATGAGCCCAGGCTCTAGGACTCAGCAAGGTGGGAGGGTCCCAGAGCTCAAGCTCCAGCCTAAGCCCAAATGTCTACATTGCAATTAAACAGCCCCTTACCCTGAGCCCTCTGAGCCCAAGTCAGCTGGCACTGGCCAGGCATGAGCATCTAATTGCAGTGTAGACATATCCTTAGAGGTCAACACCTGGCTAGCCACACCAATTGCTGGATCAGTGCTATTCCCAAAGGTAGATGAGGCCAAAAATATCCATTCAAGAAAGTTTTGTTTTTTCCTTTTCAGATCCTCTTACCTTACCTCAGGTTTTAAGTTGAAATTTGCTGTTTTAAACACGGAATTGGTGGATCTGGGTAATATGCCTGAAATCTAATTCTTTACTGAGTGAATCATTTTGGAGTGCAATAATTTTTGCTCCCTAAAGGTGCCAAATTGATTGTCCTTATTATAGAATTCCTTGTTTGTTTCTTCATAGTCCAAATATTGGTAATGTCATTCAAGGACAAGTGCAACAAAGTTAATGCCAGCCAGTGTTTTTTCATGTCATCTAGTATGAGTGAGTCTATGCCTATTCAGCAAAGCACTTAAATACATGCTTAACTTTAGGCAAGTGATCAATCCCACTGAAATCAATGACACTACTTACCTGCTCAATATTAAACAAGTAATTTAGGTGCTGTGCTGAATCAGGGCCTGGGTGCAGACATTTATTTGTATGCTCCTGTACAGGGATGTTAGTGTGCAATACATTCAGAGGAGATGCAAATCTAAGTGCACAGCATATTATTATTTATTAATTATTAATCATCATCATCTATGTTTTGGAAGCTCCTAGGGGCCCCATTGTGCCAACTGCTGTACAAACACAAAGGAAGAGGATGCCCCTTTTGTGGAAAGTTATAATGTGAAACATGATTCAACCAGTGGATGTAACAAATGATAGCACGGAAAGGGAGAAGAAGGACGTACCTAGATCAATACAATAGCAACAAAAAAAAGGAGAGAGAGTGGAGTTGCAAACTTGCAGCACAAATTACATCTTCAGGGAAGTGTTATGCAAACAGGAGCCATTCTGCTTCAAAAATGATGAACATATTCCATGGCTAAGCAAATTTCCAAAGATTAAAAAAACCCAATATGAATAATGTTCTTCATTCAGTTTATTTGTTAACATGCTTCCAGTTGGTAGGACTAACTGGAGGACTTTTATGTGGTTCAGAGTTCATTCTCCTGTTGGTTGTTCGAATATATGGCCATGCACATTCACATAGAAGGTAACAGAATTTTCACCACACGCTTCTTGCCTGTTTGAGGGAGATTCTTTATGGTTATTTTTTTTCCAGGCACCTATAGTTAAGCATCAAAGTCATTTACTAGTCAGGCAAAATGACTTACCCACCATCTTTCAAATATCTAGCCTGTGATGTCTTTACTGCCCTAAGAATTACAACATGCCAGGTGGATCATAAAAATGTTGGCAGATTGTTTAGCAGACCATTAATAAAGAGTAGGACTAGGGAAAAAAGCATTATCCATGGATTTTTGTACACTGAAGCACAGTATTTTAACAGCATAACTCATTCATCGTAATGGGAACCATTACATTGTGGCATGCACACTGATAGCATGAGGATATGGAGATTAGGAACATACCATATGTGGGATTTAGGCTCAGAAACAATCACACAAACCACTGTGAGCACAATACCATATGGTAATGTCTGTTGACATTTTCACCCTTTTGACTCTGTTTATGTTTACATGAACGATTTCAATTATGTTAACACTTACTTAACAGTAAGTGGTGGTTTATGTGCCTGATTTTGAGCAAGTGGGTTATAAATCACTATGCTAGAATGTAACCAGTGCGTAAGGCAATAATGTAATGGTTTGGTGTATAGTATTTCATCAGCCCACCTGGAGAATCTCTTGCTCCCTGAGGAATATATGACACTATAATCATATTTTGTCCAGTGGGGCTAAAACCTAACCTTCTCTTATGCAGTAGTAAGTGGGGTGTTAGTTCCTTGTTCCCTTCTAAAGCAGCTTACCAGATCAATCCTGAGTACAGTCGAGCTACATGCAGAAGGAGGACAAAGAAACGAGGTGACCACTTTCTGTTTGGATGTATGGAGCTGCTCAGGAGATAGGGCGCACTCATAAATTGACTTCCTGCCCACACTGAGTATCTCTGTGAATCTGTTGCCCCGTCTCTCCCCAGACAGGGCTAGCAGACTATCAGAAGTTATTGCAGCCATAGGGCTGTAAATACCTCACAAGGAGCTTCCCCATGGAGATTGAGAGGAACCAGAATGGCTCCTCACTCCAAGCCTTTAATGCTCATGTCTTTGGAGAGGGGTACTATGCTGCATATATATTTTTAAGCCCACGTTACTCCTTACATCCTTGAACTGGTCCATAAAGGTCAGTATCTTTTTCAAATCTCTCCTCAAAAGCCACCTCTTCCACATTGCTGACAATGTATCTGCCAATAGATGATGCCTAAGCTCATCCCTGAAGGGAAGGAAAGGAAGGAAAGAAGCTTACATTAACAAATCATATGTGAAAATTGTATATGTTTTCAGTGTTGTCAACCCCAAATGTTCAAAAATCATAACGCCCTCCCAAATCATGAGATTTTTAAATTAATAAATGGAGGAGGAGGGATGTTATTTTCCTTCTGGCTTAACTGCCATCCCCAAGGTTCTCATGTTTTCACCTGATTCCAGGGGCTGGGGCTTTAAGAAAAACTCCAAATATTGTGAGACTCACTATAAAATCACAAAGACTAGTCAACGCTGTATTTTAGTATTTCCTTCTCCCCCACATTTTGTTTGCCACTTTTCTTCTTTGATCCCAGTCCTGCAAGCTATTCCATGCTGACAAACCCCTGTGCTCAATGAGTTAAATGGGGCTCTGTGTCAGCATCACTGTGTCCCTTCCGCCACTCCACCCACCGATCACCAGCTAGTAGAATCAGGGCCTTAGACTGTAAACTCTTCAGGATAAGGTGTGTGTCTACATCTGTGTACAGTCCCTTGTACAGTGGAGCTCTGATCCATATTTGGCCTCCGGGTGCTATCACAATGAGTAATTGAACATGAATAATGTGCCAGCTTTTCAAAAGTACTCATCATCCAGCACCTCCTCAAGGGAGCTTCTCATTAACCTTAATGGAGCTTCTGGGTCTATATTTGCAGATCTTGCCACTTCATTTAGGTGCCTCAACTGAAGCTGAGCACTTGAAAATCTGGCCCAATTATAATAACCTGTAAACTGGCAAATTGGTTAAGCAGGGGTTGGGACTAGTTGTGTAGCATCTCCATAATGTCATCATCCAGGCCCAAACTGTGACAGCCAGATATAAAATATATAATAGATGTGTAGTATTTATAAATTAAAATTTTTCTGTCAATACTAAAAGTTTGAATTTTCTGAATTTTGTATCTGCAGAATTTCAACCATAATGTTGTCATTTTGCATCAGATTTCCCTTATTTTATTATAAACGACTGGGATCCTGTACTGAACCAAAAGATTTAATTTGCCAAGATCCAAATATATGCCTGCTAAATAGTTGCACTAGATGCAGTTAAATCATTAAGGAAAATAAAGCTCAGAAAATGTGAAGTATGCTGCTTGTTTCATTAGCAAAAAGTGAAGTGGAATGCAGGTCAAGTTGAATAAATTGAACTTTATTAAACCTTGTGTCCTGCTCTGTCCATGCGGCTGAGGAGGTTCCAACCAACCTCCCTGCATTGTCTGTTCTACTGGTGTCTCATCTATAACAGTACCTCCAGGGAACATGGGCCCTCTGACTCAAGTTCTACTGATAATGATGCCCTGCTTTCAATTTCTTAAGAACATAAGAACGGCCATACTGGGTCAGACCAAAGGTCCATCTGACCCAGTATCCTGTCTTCTGATGGTGGCCAATGCCAGTTGTCCCAGAGTGAATGAACAGAACAGGTAATCATCAAATGAACTATCCCCTGTCGCCTGTTCCCAGCTTTTGGCAAACAGAGGCTAGGGACACCATCCCAGGGCTGTCCAGAGGGGGTGGCAAGTGGGGAAATTTGCCCCGGGCCCCGCAGGGGCCCCGCGAGCCCTGACCCAGCGGCGGTCCGGGTCTTTGATGGTATTTTGATGGCGGGGGGCCCTTCAGCGCAGCTGAAGACCTGGACCGCCACCAGGTGAGTACAAGCACTGCAGCTCCCCTGCTTTTCCCCAGGCCCCCTAAATCCTCTGGGCAGCCCCGCCCATCCTGGCTAATAGCCATTGATGGACCTATCCTCCACAAACTTACCTAGTTCTTTTTTGAACCCTGTTATAGTCTTGGCTTTCACAACATGCTCTCGTCTTCACATAAAATGTTCTACCTTGTTAACTAAAATCCTAGCATGAGTGCAGTCATATTGATGATTTATGCTGGTATAGCTATACCAGTATGGGAAGGGAAATAAGCTGCACTGGCACTTTATACCATTATAACTGCATCTACACTAGCAGCTGTACAGGTATAACTATTTTGGTAATAAATCACAACCTTAACTGACAAAATTATACCAGTTCAACTTTTCAGTGTAGACCAGGCTTAAATCTTTGTTTCAGTAACAGGCTTTGTTTTGTTTGTTTGTTTTTTAATGTATCAAACAATATGTTCTGGCCTTGGGTGCCAGGGAACCAAGCATAATGCTGTAAAGCAAAATTGTGATGGTATTATCTGAGCACCCATCAGTCTTCTGAGATTTTTCTTGCAGTTTTGCGAGGAAACCTTTTTTATTCACATTGGAACGACCCAAAGCCAGCCATAATGGAATTTTACTAAACATGTTATTAAATTAAATATGAGCTGACAAACATAGGAAATTTCACTAAAGCAATTTTTCCGGGAAGCTATGCATGCCTAAAAAATAGGGCCTTAAAATTCAAATATCTCTTACGACATATTTATAACATTATTCCAGTGTCACTATAATTGAGATGCAAAAACTGGGTCAGGTAGTCTTACACCAAGACCTAAGTAGCATATAAATAAGTTATTTTCTATAATATTTCCAGACACAACAAAATCTAGACTTGCAAGGCATAGCTGATCTAGTTGTGTTCTGTTCTGAAAACACAAATGAATGTCTATGCTGTTCTCTTAAACAATATTTTGCCTTTGCTTTTTAGTATTCATAGATACACAGTTATGGAAGGGAATATGCACAAACCTGCTGTAATTTTGTAATTTTACAGTCTAAGGGGTTTTTTTTATCTGTTTAGTCTATTGAGGATACTTGATTTGTAAAAAATTCCAGGAAGTCACACATGAACTAGATGTGCCCACTTATCTAGAATGCACTCTACCTCCAGCCACTCTTTTCTTCTGTTGTCATATTTCTATGCAGTTGGGTCCTAATACAAAGTCCATTGAAGTCAATGGAAAGGCCATCATTGACTTCAATGGGCTCTGAATCAGGCCCACAAACCAGTTCCATTAGCAAAACCAAATTACTTCTTCATGAGGTGATATAGTTTTGATTTTCATGAGCAATGATCACTAAGGAGCTCTGGGATGAATTAGGGCCCAATCCAAATCATATTGAAGTCAATAGAAGGTTGTATTTTGTCTTCAGTGGGCTTTGGATCTGGTCCTTAGTGAACTGGTTTTGATCTTGCAATCTTTGAACAGCTTTGTTTCATGATTAACAGTAGGGCTCCATTAGACATTAGTGTTTGTAATGTGAAGATTTACATTACATTGTACTTTGTGCTTTATAAACAACAGTGATTAAAACAATATCCTGTCTATTCATCTTACAGATGCTGAGTTGTTTGGAACATATGTACCATGATCTCGGATTGGTGAAAGACTTTAATATCAACCCCATCACACTGAAGAGATGGTTGGTAAGTATTTCTTTAAAATTCCCAGTATTTGTGATTTTTAAAATACAGCCCCGAATCCTGCAAACACTTCCTCATGACATTAACTTTATTCAAATGCATAATCCCACTAAAGGCAGTGGAACTACTCACACGTTTAAAGTTAAGCACTTGTCCCAATGTTTGCATGATCAGATGACATGTTTTAGAATAGCTCTGTATTTGTTTACTTAATTCTTGATTCTGAGCTTTCTGTGGACTCACTGCAGCCAAATTTATTCCTTGAGTAACTCAATTGTTAACATAGAAAAAATGGATTAACACAGGATGCTTCAAGGCTAGATACTAGGTACAGTGTTTAATATTAATGATCTGAAAAGGAAAGTGAATAGCGAGGTGGCAAAATTTACAGATGAGACAAAGTTATATAAATTAGTCAGGACTAGGTAGACTGAAGAACTTCAGAGAGACCTAAATAAATGAATTGGCAAATGAAATTCAGTGTCAATAAATTCAAAGTAATACACATTGGAGGGAAAAAATTAAGCTACTAGTATGCTTTAAAAGGTTCTAAATTAGATGTGTCACCTTAGGAAAATATCCTGGGTGTTATTGCAGACAGTTCAATGAAGACCTCTGCAAAATGTGCTGCGGTGGTCAAAAGAGTTAACAGAATATTAGAATTCCTAAGGATTGGGATGGAGAATAACACAGAAAATAGTATGGTGCCATTATGTGAATCAATGATGTGACCTCATTTGGAATACCTTGGGTAGTACTGGTCACTGTATCTCAAAAAGGATATTGCAGAATTAAAGAGGTTTCAGAGAAGGGTCACCAGAATGATTAGAGTACATTCTATTAAATTAAAAGTGGTAAATTCAAAATAGAAAATGCAATGCATAATTAGACTCTGGAACTCATTGCCACAGAAAGTTGTTGAGACCAGGAATTTAACAAGATTCAGAAAGAGATCAGACACATATAGATATCAATAATACCCAGAGTTATCACGATAAATACTAAGACATTTTTTTTGGAAGAGACATATCATCTCATGTTTCAGGGTTTAAGCCAATCTCTAACATTATAAATGAGGTAGATCTGATGTGGGGGGGCAGATTATCCCACATTTCCCTGTGGGGTTCTTACATTTTCCTCTGAAGCATCTGGTACTAGATGGACGTTGGGTTTGATCCTGTATCAGTGGCACTGGAACAGTTTTTGGAGTGGGGGTGCTGAGCTGCACCCCACTTTCTCTGTCTGTGTCCCTCACCGCCCCCTAGAGCTGGGGCCGAGAGCAAGGCCATGGCTCCGGAAAGGGGAGGACGCAGACAGAGGTAAGGCAGCAGAGGCTGAGGCCAGAGATAGGGGCAGTGGTGGATCCTCAGGCATGGAGCCAGTGGCTGGAACCCCGCATGCGGGGCCTGTTGCCAGGAGCCTGGGACCGGCAGCGTCCCCGCACCCCTACTTCCCACACCTATGTCAAGTATGGCATTTTCTGTGTTCCTATATTATACATTGGTTTAGCTTGAAATTACTAGTACTGGAAGTGATTTGACTCACGATACCTCTGTGTGAGGGCTGTTTGACTGTTTTTCACAAACACGGCTTGCCCCTGCACTTCTATGCACAGCAGAAAATGTACTGCCTTTTAAGTGCATGTCACGTAGCATGTTGCTCTGCAGGATTATATCATTTTTGTCTGGAGGATGCAATGAAAACTATTTGATTGCTCTTTCTCTGGCCAAAAGTAGTAAATGTCGGTAAAATGGCACTAGCTGCAAGAATGATTCAAGGACTGGAAAACATGCTTTCCTGTGAGAGACTTAAGGAGATGAATTTAGTTATCTTACTGAAAAAAAATTCAAGAGGTGACTTGAGTGTGATCTATAAGGATCTAAACAGAAGCTTTCTGGTAGTGAGTAGGTCTTTAAACTATTAGAGAAAAACATAACAAGAGCCTGCGGCTGAAAGGTGAAGCTAGAAATTCAAACTGGAAATAAGGTGCAGATTTTTAAGAGTGAGGGTGTTTAACCATTGGGACAACTTACCTAGCAATGTAGTGGATTCTCCATCACCTGAAATCTTTAAAACAGGATTGGCTGTCTTTTTAAGGTACACTCTTGTTCAACCACAAATTGTCGAGCAAAATTCAGGAATTACGGGGTGACATTCTATGGCCTGTGTTATACAGGAGGTCAGATTAGATGATCACAATGGTCCCTTTTGACATTAAAAACTATGAATCTGTGCCACCTACAATATGTGTAGAGATGCGTTCACATCAGTTCAAATTTCCATGAGTAATTCAAAGTGCTACCATTAATAGTTAATACAATCTCATTCTGAACCATGTGTGTGGCTCCTTGTATATTCTATAAAAATCTGAGTGTTACAAAAATTCCTTTGCAAATATTGGCTTTTCAAAAAGGGATAATATAGTACCTACTTCCAGGTGCTGATATTTTCCCAAAGACTACAGTGTGCTTAGGGTTGAACTCAGGTGGACAAAAAGAGCTACCTCACTTTACTTGAACATTTCCTTTCTCAGTCCCACATTCACCTGCCTTAAAAATACCACCGAGAAACTGAGGAACAAGATGATTATTGCAACCAAATATTTTTAATAGCTCAACATAAAGGGCTGATGCAACTTCCGAATCAGGAATCACATTTAATGTTCTGACTTCCACTGATCAATGCATGCATTACAATCATGTTACCTTGCACAATGAATGTGTATGCAGGAGCGCTGCCAGCCTTTTTGACGCCTTAGGCAGCGGACGGTCTAGCCCCCGAAATACCCACGATGACCGGGGCGGCGGCTGCCCCCCAAATGTTAGCGCCCCAGGCAACCGCTTAGCTTGCCTAATGGGTTGTGCCGGCCCTGTATGTATGACCCACATTTCAGTGCAGAAGTTGTATGAGATGATGTTTATAACATTAGAGGAGATCATCAACATATAATTTTTAAAGTTATTTTCAAAAGTCCTTCTCTACTGAAATAGAAGTCAAACAACACAGACCTGGTTTTTCAGAAGTGCTGAGCTTTCCCAGCTCCCATTGACTCCAGCTGGAGGTTTGGATGCTTAGAACATCTGAAAAATCAAGCCCAAGAACAAGCGGCTTGATCCTGCAGGGTGCTGAGGACTCTGGTCGTGATCCAGCAATGCACTTAGACTCAGTTTAACTTTAAGAATGTGTGTAATCCCACATGTGGCGCAATGGGGCTAGTCCCATGCTTAAAGTTAAGCACATGCTGGAGGCCAGAGTGCTGAGCACCTTGCAAAATCAAGCCCTAAGTGTGTGGAGCTCAGTAGTGCTGGTGATGATTGACTGTCTGGTAAGATGACTTTAATGTATATTTGTAACTTAAATAAATATTACATTCTTGCCTTTGAAGACCTGAGGGTTGACATTCAGATTATGTCACAAATGAGTTTTGTGGCCTCTGTATATTCCTAAGTGAGCCTTTGTCCCCAGCACAGTTTGGCACAGCAGGTGTCTGCTCAGGAGAGATGCAAGACCAGAGCACGTGTTGTGCATCAGGACTGGGAAAGCTTGCTATTGCCTGCCTATTCTACTGGGTGAGGCAGATAACAAAGAGGGGGACTACTGACAATCTCTGGCCTCATATTGCTCATGTGGCTGGGGAAGGAATGCCCCCTGGTGCTTTTCAGTGACTTCATTAGATGGTTCAGGGATTCTGTTAATGAAATCTTCATAGGGAGCCATATCTAGTTCTCCTCAGCCAAAAGCAGGAGGGTGCTGTTGCAGGGCTGTGTGTTGTGATTTCTGAAGGGGCGAAAGTGGAGAATGATGTGGGGCTCATATGTCTCACATAGCGACGTGCAGGGCCTCAAGGGAAAGTGGGAAGTGCATGGACTCAGATCTTTCCATTCAGAAACAACTCTATAGTCATTAACTGTTTTACTCCCTCTTTTTGTAGCTGTGTATTCATGACAATTACAGAAACAACCCGTTCCATAATTTTCGGCACTGCTTCTGTGTGACTCAGATGATGTACAGTATGATCTCACTCTGCAATCTCCAGGTGTGTCTCTAGTTTGTCCACATAGCTATCTGTATTTCCGCTTCTATCACCAGATAAATATTCATCCACTAAGCATCATAAAACCCAAGACATTTTCCTTCCAAAAAGGACCATGATTTTGTTTGTACATGACTCATTAATTTATTGAAAGCAAGCAAGAAACTTTAGGAAACCTAACTATAATTGGTTATAGTGCAAAGAAAGGCTGGTCAATGGTTGGGGAACTAGCCTAGGGCTTGGGAGACCTGGATTCAAGTCCCTGTTCTGCCTCAGATTTCCTGTGTGACCTTGAGCAAGGCCCTTACCCTCTCTGTGGCTCAGTTCTCCGCCGGTAAAACTGAGATAATAGCATTGCCCTACCTCACAGGGGTGTTGTGAAAATAAATACATTACAACTGTGAGATGCTCAAATATGACAGTAATGGAGGCCATGTAAGTACCGAAGATAGGTAGGACGTGTCTTAAAAGTTTAGACAAGTATCCATAAGCATAAGAGCTTTACCAGAAATGACCTAAACTTATGGAAACTCTCAGCCTTGGATAGTCCCATGCTGGCTCCATCCCCATGAAACAAGTCCGAGCTCCTTCAGTGGAAAGCCATGCAGGAGCCCTCCCTTCTCTCTCCCTTTCACCAGAAGCAGCAGCTGAGGACAGGACCCAGTAGTGTCTCCACTGAGTGCTCCTTCACACTCCACTCATTCTGGCTCTTCCCAAGTACTTGTGTCCCAGACTACACCATCACCTTCTAAAGCCCCTGAGCCAATTAAACCTTGTGCCTGCCTGTGCTCCATCAGGGCATTCTGGGGAACATGTACCAGGGAAACTCTAGACTCTCTGAAAGCTTGACAAGAGCTGCAGCACCAATGGCCACTACAAAGGCAAAGCTGCCACCTAAGGAAGGAAGGAGTTTTACAGTCTTCCTCAAAAGAGGATCTGCCGCTGTAGATAAGTGGTTGGGCTGTTCACAGGACGTGGCGAAGAGACTTAATGAACAGATCCAACCATAAAAAGGAGGTTGTGTTTTGTTCTGAAATAAAAAATGTTTCCAGTGAGTTCTTATTTCACCCTGATTGGTTCATCTACATCTAATTATAATGAGAACCTATAGTCCTCGATTATATGAAAAGTCATTATTTAAATCTATGAATAAAATGCTCAGTCATTTCAGAGACTTTCATTTAGTCATCTAGGCTCAAATCAGCAAAGCACTTAAGCACATGCTTAACATTAGGAAAGTGACAGAGTAATCCCATGGAGACAAGGGATAGTCCAAGGTGCTGCACCCCTAGAGCTCTCACTAACTTCTTTGGGATTTGTGAGCACTCAACACCTCTGAAAATCAACAAGACAGCTGGATGACTGGCATTCCCCATGGAATGAATTAAGCTTTAGTTATAATATAATAGAACCCTACAAATAGGAAGACTAGAAAACATCTCCTTCTCTCATCCTGTCAAAGATATCAGTGATCCAGGGATGTAGTAAAATGCCAGATTTCCAGACAGTACACCTCTAACCCGTTATAATGCCACCCGATATAACACAAATTCAGAAATAACACGGTAAAGCAGTGCTCTGGGTGGGGGGGCAGGGCTGCGCACTACAGCGGATCAAATCAAATTCGATATAACGTGGTTTCACCTATAACGTGGTAAGATTTTTGGCTCTCAAGGACAGCATTATATTGAGGTAGAGGTGTAGTTGTGACTGAAGTATATCTTTCAGAGGGGTAGCTGTGTTAGTCTGTATCAGCAAAAACAACGAGGAGTCCTTGTGGCACCTTAGAGACTAACAAATTTATTTGGGCATAAGCTTTCGTGGGCTAGAACCCACTTCATCAGATGCATGGAGTGAAAAATACAAGAGCAGGTATAAATACATGAAAGAATGGGGGTTGCTTTACCAAGTGTGAGGTCAGTCTAACAAGATAAATTAATTAACAGCAGGATACCAAGGGAGGAAAAACAACTTTTCAAGTGGTAAGAGAGTGGCCCATTACAAACAGTTGACAAGAAGATGTGAGTAACAGTAGGGAGAAATTAGTATTGAGGAAATTGAATTTAGGTTTTGTAATGACCCAACCACTCCCAGTCTTTATTCAGGCCTAATCTGATGGTATCCAATTTGCAAATTAATTCCAGTTCTGCAGCTTCACGTTGGAGTCTGGTTTTGAATTTTTTCTTTTGCTGAAGAATTACCACTTTTAGGTCTGTTATTGAGTGACTAGAGAGACTGAAGTATATCTGACCTTCAACAGCCCAAGGGCAGGCCTCTTTGATTTTAATCTCAAATTTAGGTCTCCCCATTTAAATTGACCAAGAAGTAGAAAAAAAACATCAAGTTAAAGTTGTCTCTTCCTTGTCACTACTTCTCCAGAAGACCCCCAAATCACAGCTCAAAGAAAGAGTGCTTATTAAAGCTGGAAGAACCATTCGCAATGTATTAATGTAACCCTTTCCCTGAATGCAGGTAGTCTGACATTTGTATGAATTTGGGGCCTGGTCAAAATCCCAGTGAAGTGACTTTCATGGTCTTATGAATTGAGACTTCATTCACTATATAAAATATTTCAACAAATGTTTTCTGCAAACTAGATTCAGCCTATGGATTCCTCATGAACCACTCACTGAAAATATTGCTTTGCATATTCTATGTTCATGATTCAGATTTATTCTGTATGGTCATCTTAGCCAGATGTATTTTTCCCTCACTGGATGACCTAACATTTTGAAACTGTTTTCACTTCCACACAAAACAAATTTAGTTTCACTCAGAACCACATTTTGTTCCATGGTAAAATGAATCCCAGGTACTGGCAAGAATTTGTGTTCTTGTGGATATTCATATGAGCAAAACTGCTTCCACAAACATTCATCCTGTTTGGAAGTTGCTGAAATGTTTATGAAAAAATTTCCTCACTCTCTTCCCATCTCTAGTTAGTGTGAAAGATAATGGTATGTAAATTGTCTTCCAACCCTCCCTCAGCTAGTGTAGACACTGGAATGATTTCTAAAGGCCTGAGTATTAACATCTTTGTGCTTTAAAACATAATACAGACAAAATTCCACTGACCTCCTCCAAACTGCTTCTATTTCCTGCGTCAAAGCCAAATCTGAGTCATTTGTTGCTGCAATGAACAGTGGAATCTTCTTTCTTATCTGCAGTACATTTAATTAATGAATAATGGTTAATTTTACCCAGATGATTTGTTTTTCTGAAATGTGAATGTGTTAGGAGGAAAAAAAGTATAGAAATTGTGAGACACTATATTGTTATTTTTTTCTATTGCAGGAGAAATTTCCCCAAGTTGATATCTTAATTCTAATGACTGCCGCAGTATGCCATGATTTGGATCATCCAGGATACAACAACACGTATGTGTGCCCTTTATTTTTTGTTCCTTTCAAATATATTGGGAAAACAATGCAGATCAGCATTTTCTTCTCACGTCCAGAGCAGAGAGTAGGGCAGCTGAGTAGTAAATTACCCACAATGCTCTGCTATCATGATCAAACACTGACAAGGACAGAGCTACCACTGGTTAGGCCAGGGGTAGGCAACCTATGGCACGTGTGCCGAAGAACCAAAATGTCACTCTTTCAAGAACTTTCAATGTCACTCACACTGCCTGGGTCCTGGCCACCAGTCCAGGGGGCTCTGCATTTTAATTTAATTTTAAATAAAGCTTCTTAAACATTTTAAAAACCTTATTTACTTTACATACAACAATAGTTTAGTTATATATTATAGACTTAGAGAAAGAGACCTTCTAAAAATGTTAAAACGTATTACCAGCACATGAAACCTTAAAGTAGAGTGAATAAATGAAGACTCGGCACAGCACTTCTGAAAGGTTGCCGACCCCTGGGTTAGGCTATATGCAACGCTAGCCATTAGCTTACTCAGTCCTGAGCTGAGGCTGCTAACTGTGCTAAACTCTGAAAGGAAAATGGCTCCCTCTTCAATTTTCTCATAAAGCGTACGTATTTTCCATTAAAGTAAATTGGCAGCTAGAAAACATTCTCAGGTCATATTCTTTTGTTAATTATCCTATGTAGCAGAAGAATGATCATATGGTTGAGGCTCAATTACATGGGAAGAGTTTTTGGTTCTTTTCTCAGCTCTGCCAAAAAACATAAACAAAGCATTTAACCACTGTCTCTCGCCATTTGCCCATCTATACAATGGAGATAACAGATAGCTGGCAGGGTGACTGAAGGTTACTTCATAAATGTCTGTAAAGCATGGAGTGAGCCTCAGATGGAAGGTGCTCTAGAAGTGCTAATCATTACTACTTCTGTGTGCTTGTGTGAACTATATATAAACTCTAATTTACTTGCAATCAGCTATTAAATAAGGGCCTGATCCAATTTGCATGGAGCTCCATGAGCATCTTTCCACTGACTTTACTGGGAGCTAGTGAGAGTCAAGCCTTTGAGCTAAAGAGAAGAGTCCTCTCTATCCTTCCCACATATGTTTTTAAGTTATAGAAATTCAGTAATAACATGTAAATAATGAGAGTCTTTGAAACTATGTGGAAGTATGACCATTTTCTCAAAAAATATTTGGATTTAATATTAACTGTTACAATAAATAATTAATTAATTGGGTATTTACAACAATATACATAAAAATAACCAATATCTAACATGTAATGTATATTTTTAAGTGTTGGATGTAGGCAACAGGTGAGACCTCACTATTTTCCTTCACATCAGCTACCAGATTAATGCCCGAACAGAGCTTGCAGTGCGTTACAATGACATCTCCCCACTGGAGAATCATCACTGTGCTGTGGCTTTCCAGATCATTGCCCAGCCAGAATGCAACATTTTCTCCAACGTCACCCAGGAACAATTCAAACGGATAAGACAGGTATGAACGTTGATCCGGAAGTGAGGTTACGACATGCAAACCACTCTTGATGTTTCAGTGTGCACAAATCTACCTTCTATACAGAATAATTCCATCAAGCGGTTAGAACTGATCTCAAATAATCTCAAACTAGAAGTAACACAGAGAGATTCCTGGGCTATTTCTCTAGCAACTCTTGTTGGACTGTTGAGCTGTTCTTCCTTGGGTACCAATGAGCCAAGTTTGACTATTAAACTTATAGTCTTCTGTGTAGAAA
This sequence comes from Gopherus flavomarginatus, assembly GCF_025201925.1. Taxonomy (NCBI): domain Eukaryota; kingdom Metazoa; phylum Chordata; order Testudines; family Testudinidae; genus Gopherus; species Gopherus flavomarginatus. The sequence continues at coordinate 209,720,876 of NC_066617.1, forward strand.
CTTACATTATGAAAAGAGTTGTTGGAATGTGACTGTAAGTAGGCCAATATGCTCATATGGTAACAACTTAACCATTAAAAGAACATTATGCTGAACTTAAACAGGGAATTCAAACTGTAGAAAATTTGTAAAGACATAAACAAATATTTACCTTCTACACATTTTATCATCTCCCCTCCCCCCATTTTTCATCATTGTTAAAAATATTTGTGTTTATACAAAAGCTTCAACCTATGGAGCCCATCTCTTTTTTTGTTATGTGAGGCAATGAAGTCATAAGAATAAATTCTGTGACATCACAATATTTTCCATGACAATAAACTAAGATGTAATTCACGTAGCATTATGGGCCAAATTCCGCCCTCAGATTCATGGATGCAACTCCCATCTATATTAAATGAAAATGCAAAAATGCAAAACTGCCATTGACTTCTGTGGGACCAAGCTTAGGCCTCAGCACTTAGAACTGAGCTTTTAGTTTATTTCTTTCTGCGCTTTGCATTCATACTAAAAATCAAACAAAGCTCAGAACAAGAAGCAGCAGTTTCTCCAGCATATAATTATACACAAACCATTTACATAGTTAGTCATTCTCTTATGTTACTGTTAATTCTTTAAATTAATGGTCTAGTTTGTCAAGTGGCCTGAAGTATGAAAGTTCCTCTTTCAGTGGTGCTGATGTGATGCATGTGTTCTTCTTGTCTGTGTTGTAAGATATTTGTGTTAATTTAAGCACATTTCTTTACACAGCAATAGCTATGCCTTGTGAGACATGTTAAATCAATGTATTATTATGTTTGTTTTGATAGGGGATAATTACATTAATCCTGGCAACAGACATGGCAAGACATGCAGAAATACTGGACTCTTTCAAGGAAAAAATGGATAATTTTGATTACTCAAATGAGGAACATGTGACCTGTGTAAGGAGACTATGTGTTTATCGTTTTTCAGTGCCTACCATGGTTCATAGTGATACTGCTACATTCTGAACTTTGGTTTTGGCTTGGTCATGCATGATGTTGAGTAGAAATGGTCAGAATTTTTCTGTCAAAATCGGGTTTTTTTAAATAGAAAGTGAAGTTTGTGCAAACTTGAAATTTTGTGTGGGGAAAATTTTGATTTTGACAAGAAAAAAATCCAAATAGTTTGTTTTGGGTTGGATCAATTTGAACTGAATATTTGGATAACTCCTCTCAGTGTAGTATATAAGTGCCTCCCACACTCCTGTGAGGTAGAGAAGTACTTCTTTTACAGCTGGAGAAATGAGACCCAGAGAGACTAAGTGACTTGCCCCAGGTCTCACAGGAAATCCTTGGTGGAGCAGGGTATTGAGCCCAGCTCTCGCTAGTCCCAGCCTAGCTATCTAACTATGGAACCATCCTTCCTCCCCTTTTAGGCTGGCACTGTGAGTGAGTACCAAATACTGCAGGGAATTGTGTGCCTAAAAACAACGGTTTGTACTGTAACGTTAACAGAAATGGCAAAGTATTTCTTGTAGATTTTTATAAAAGCTTTTTCCCCAAAAAACAATGTGAAGTCTAGGAGCACTTGATATAAAGAAAGTCTAGATTCCTCTTTCAGATTTTGAAATCCTAGAGTCATCTGAGCAAGAAATAATTACTGTATCTGTCAGGATATAAATTCTTAGTTTCACTCTAGTCTCCATTACATCCATCATAACAATACTTTGTTTTAGACCTAAACCAATCCCATTGAACTCAGTGGGAATCTTTCCATTGACTTTAATGGGGGTGTGATTGGGCCCCTATAGTGCCTTCCCTCCCGGAATGTCAAAGCCCTTTACAATCATTCATGGATTAAGCCTCATAATCCTCCCATGGAGTCAGTAACTATTATCCCTCTTTCACGGAAAGGAAAACTGAGACACAGGGGGGTAAGTGACTTGCCAAAGGTCACACAGGCAGAACCAGGAATAAAATATCTCTGGATAGGAGGAAAAGAAACCAGATCAGTCTTGTGCCTTAGCTATAAGACTACCCTTCTTGTCTGAGATCATTCCCCTCTGCCTCTCTCAAAATGAAGGACTCGTGGCTTTTATGTCTTCTATAAAGACAAAGAGGCAGGCTTCTATATTACCCGAGTGTTAAAGTATTTTTCCTCCTTCAGTTGAAGATGGTACTGATAAAATGTTGTGATATCTCAAATGAAGTCCGCCCGATGGAAGTGGCGGAACCATGGGTAGACTGCTTATTAGAGGAATATTTTATGCAGGTAAGAATGAGAAACAGAGACACAGATACACAATCATCATCATAATAGTAGTAATTCCTATGTTAATATAGCTGACTGGTAATACTGTATGCCATTCCAGTGCCACAAGGATGAGGAGGTTTCTTTTGCATAAGGTGACAGAAGTGTGGCATAAGACAGTATGTTCAGAATAAAAGTGACTGTAATTGACTGCAATTTGTAAGATGAATGACAATAATGTAGAACTGCTAATGTCATTGGACTGCAGCTTGTTTTTACTAATAGGGCTGCCTAGTGAGTTTATTTGGCATGTAAACCCTTGTCAAGCCAAAAGGGCAAGAAGCGTGGGTATAGAAAAAGTCAATTAAATGGGCAGTATTAAATGGGCCAAGTTTAAATTATATCTATGATGATCTGAAATGATCGAGTCTGCATAGGATGAACATTTGCTTTAAAAATTAAAATATTCTGATTATTTCCAAAGGACACCATCAACTTCATTAGTCCTGAAAAGTCAGCTTATGCTCCCAAAACAGTCTTTCTGGATTCTCATCTCTCACTAGTGTGGTTTCTTGTCATATAAGGCAATATTAAAACTAACAGCAATCCTCTGCTCTCTCCCACCCAAGCCAAGCTGTCTGTACAACAGCTTGCAGCATGCAAAGCTTTATCCTGATTGGAGGAACAAGATGCCAGAGTTTTCTTCTTTCTATTTTTTTTTTAATCATTTCCCCTGTGCTGAAGGAATCAGTTTGACAAAGAAATTACATTAGACATATCCAACAGGGAAGGCTTGACATCAGGGAATCTTAATGACAAAATGTTAGAAGCACCTTTAGCTCATTGTCTCTGCAATATTTTTATGCAAAATAAAACGATCTGTCTCTGCACTTTATTGTGCTCTTCACCCTAATATCTGACAAAAGGTACTACGGTACGCACATTATCAAAGCAAGTCTGACAGATGAGAGTAAATGCTGGCAATGAAGTTAAAGGGGTGTCAATTTTTGGCATATTCTGTGCCCTTACTAACTATGCACTTATAGGAATAATGGTTCAGACGGTCAGGCTGATTCCAATCACTGTAGACCCATTTAAGTCAATGGAGCTACTCTGATTTATACTAGCTGAGAATCCAGCCCATTATTTGTAAAGATCTTTCCAAAATTTGGAACGCAGAGAAACATCCCTCCCCAAATCTGTATGTGCTAGGCGCCACTTGATAGACTAGAAACAAAAAACATTTTTGACCATGGTTGGCTAGTCCTAGCTTAATACCTAAAAGAATAATTCTCCAGAGGAGAAGGAAGTCAAGGACCCTTTCCCGCCTATGTAGAATGGCTAAGGACTAGATTCTGCTACCTTGTCTTACACTGAGTAGTGCTTTACTCCACAAGAAGTCCAATGGATTTTGGGTGGCTGCCTAACTGCCTTGTATGCCTCTGAGTATCTCCCTCCTATGGTATGTCTACACTATAGCAGCGACCAAGTGCAACCCATGCCTACTTGGTGTGGCACTCTGTCCCCCTCTAGTGGCAGCTAGAGATTGATGCGTCTGCTACAGCCTGGGCTAAGAGACCTGTCTTTTGGCTCATGCATTAAGATCCAGAAGTCCCAGATTTGATACTGACTAACAATGACCAGGTCTGTTGGTGTTACACAAGCCTCTTAAGCCAGACAGGCAGACTTGTGCTAGTGGGCTTCCACCAGGGGCGAAAGTAAATTAGGCCACTTACCGGTATGGGCTGGGGGGGTCCTTGATGAGACCATTTAGGGATCTGAGGCTTGGTCCTGCTGTGAGCAGGGGGTTGGACTAGATGACCTCCTGAGGTCCCTTCCAACCCTGATATTCTGTGAAAGACTATGAAAGGGGCGAGACCTCAGGCAGAAGGGACAGGGGTCAGCATCCCCCAACCAGCCCTTTCAGAATGCCTGGCCCACACCACCCGGGGCTCTCATGTTGATTTAAAGGGGCCCGGGGCTCTGGACGTCACTGCTGTACTTTTAAATCGCTGGCCCCAGGGCAACTGCTCCCTTTGCTCCCCCCCCGGGGGGGGCACAGAAACATTAAAGTGCTGCCGTGGCAAAGGACCATCCTTAAAGTTCTGCCGCAGCAATGCTTTAATGTCCCTGCCCCTTTTGCCTCCCCCGTCAGCGGCCCTGCTGGTATGAACCCCAGGGCTGCCGACGGGGGAAGGGGCAGCGACGTTAAAGTGCTGCCGCGGCAGCACTTTAAGGATGGTCCTTTGCTGTGGCAGCGCTTTAACGTCGCTGCCCATCCCCAACCCCTATTGGCAGCCTTGCCTGTATGGACCCTACCTGCAGGGCCCCCGACAGGGGAGGCAAAAGGGGTAGGGACATTAAAGCGTTGCCCCAGCAGAACTTTAATGTGGATTGGGTATGGGCTGGTGCGGGTTCTTACCAGTACGGAGTACCAGCCCATACTGGCTCACTTTCACCCCTAGCTTACTCTAAATATAACTGTGTGGACATTGCACTAGCAGAGGCTTGAGCTAGCCACCTGTGCAAAAGCCAACCCTGGGTTCGAGGTGGGGTGGCTAGCCTCCTCCAGTGCTGAAACATCCACACAGCTATTTTAGCACTCTAGCTCGAGTCCCACTAGTGTGAGTCAGTCTACATGGGCAGTGAGGCTTGCTCCTGACTGCATACATACTCTCATGGTCTTGTTACAATATGATACTTTTCTGTACATGCAGCATTTGTGACAAACCAAAAGAAACAACAATACAAAGGTTATTAAAACAATAAGAGTCAGCTTCTAAAAGGTATGACACACAGTTTCCCTTTCATTTGCTCTGGTCACATATACCACTGAGGCATGTGTACAGAATATCAATGATTTAGTTACTGGTCTGCAAACAGTTTGTGTTTTGCTGCCCTCACAGTCTCCCCAGGACCGGCGCTAGGGTTTTGAGCGCCCTAGGCAGACGGCAATTTCGCCGCCCCGCGCGTTGGTCCCGCGGCTCCGGTGGAGCTGCCGCAGTGGTGTCTGCGGGAGGTCCACCGGAGCCGCGCGAGCAGCCGACCGTCCGCAGGCACGACTGCAGCAGCTCCACAGGAGCTGCCTGCCGCCCCCTCCAAACACCCTGGGCTGCCGGCTGCCGCAGCGGCGCCCTGAAGGTCAGGGCGCCGCCGTGGCATCCGGTAGCCCGGGGTTTCCCTGGGCCAGGGGACCCCCGCCCCTGGGCTGCCAGCTGCCGGGGCGGCGCCCTGACCCAGGGGACCCCCTGGACTGCTGGCTGCTGCCGGCAGGTCAGACTCCCTCTCTGTCCTAGCAGCAGCGGCTGCTCAACCATTTAAAAAAAATTGGGAGGCACTTTTTGGAGCCCTCAAATCTCGGCACCCTAGGCAACCGCCTAGTCTGCCTAAATGGTTGCACGGGCCCTGAGTCTCCCTGTTGATAATAATCTTTGTTAACTATTGAATCTGTCCCAGAGTGATCGAGAAAAGTCTGAGGGACTTCCAGTGGCACCTTTCATGGACCGAGATAAAGTGACCAAACCAACAGCACAGATTGGGTTCCTTAAGTTTGTCCTGATCCCAATGTTTGAAACAGTGACAAAGGTAAGTTTTTACAGTTCTAAGATGCCTCCTGGACTTGAGAACATTTCAGCTTTGATTTTGATAAACATTTAGTCAGCCAGTGACACCTGCTCTCGCGCCATTTCTATCATTTACAGATAAATAAATATTTAAAGAAATGGTAGTTTGACTTTTCTCACTTTTGTTTAGCTTTTTCCAGAAGTTGACGAAGTGATGCTCCAACCTCTTTGGGAATCCAGGGACCGCTACGAGGAATTAAAACAACTAGATGATGCTATGAAAGAGGCAAGCTATACATACCCAGAACTGGGTGACATATTTCAGTCAAATACTAAATTTGCTCAAAAATTCAGTGAGGAGTGACCAAACCTATTCGTGAATATGGGTTGAATTCAGCAAATAGTTTTGGCTGAATACAATTTTTTTTTAAAAGTTGAAAAAGTCTAAAGGGTTTATTTTGGCTTTTTAAAGGCAAAATGTTTTGACTTTTCATGTCAAAACATTTCTTTTTGAAATCTAGCTCCATTTGTTCACATTTTTATTTCAAAGGGTAAAACACCGAAAATGTAACAAAATGAAAACAATTGTTTCACTCAAATTACATTTTGTGTTCAAGCCAAAATGATTTTTTCAGCCTTTTTGTTTCATCAAGGAAAAAAATCAGTTTCAGTTCAAAACAAACTGATTTTTTTTATTTGAAATGAAAAATCATTTATTCTCTCTGCTCTGTACATATGCTCTGCGTGGTACTAAGAAGTGAAACAGAGAATTCAAGTTGTTCTTCATTTTGATGATGTTTATTGCTTTTGATTATATCTATGGTCACTTTTTCTTCCTATGTATTTGTAAAGCACCAGGCATACCTATGGCACAGGATAATTAATAGTAATAATAAATAGAAAGAGCAAGAGAAGCAGTCATGATACCCAACCACAGAAAAGAAAATGGCAAAAAAAATTCTCAGTGCACAGAATGAGTAATTAAAAAGAGCCTGCGGAGATATTACCAGATGTCATTGGCATTACACCGGGAATTGCTCTTTCTCTCTCTTATACTGCATACACACACATACCATACAATATGATTAAACAGACGACCACATTAATTCATTTTATGGCCCAGATTAAACTATCTATCAATGATATTTACCAGATGTCTCTCCCTTTGGCATGAAAGATCTCTGAGAGCTGTAACCAGGCATCAGGTCTTTCAGCTCTCTCTAACCTTTGCCAAATCCTTTTCAGCACTGTGCAAGCAAGAGAATCACAGGGTTGTGCTTGGTCCTGCTCCCATTGCAGTTATGACATAGCTCCCATTGACTTCAGTGATACAGTGCTCAGACTGTGACCTCTACTCCTGAGTCATCTCCCTCTGAGGTCAGAGTTTAGGTTTCTTTTCATCCTGTCATGATGCCCAACAGAAGGTAACCCCAAATTCACTACACCAAATCCAGTGACCTTATATAAAAACAGAGTTTATGGGCACAAGAGAGAAAACAGAGAAAAATCCGAAAATAAATTAAGCTCATCTAGGTGGATGCTCTGATAAAAGCACTGACTGAGGGGCACAAAGCTGGTGGTACAAAGTATGGAAATGTTACTTACTGTATAGTTAGAAAAACTTTTTTTTGTCTGCCTTAAGATTCTTCTCCTACTGTGTTAGATTCATATCAACCTGTTTTAGAGAGAGAGAGAGAGAGAGAGAGAGAGAGAGAGAGAGAGAGAGAGTGTGTGTGTGTATGTGTGTGTGTGATATCTCAAATTATTTTTCCTCTTCCATGCACTCTAATTTAAGTGATCTTTCTGTTCATAGAGTCATTTTTCCCTTTAGGTATGATGGTGAAGAGAGTATCCAACTCTCAACTCCATTATCTGAGTCAGTATCCAGTAATACAGTGTAATTCTTCCTGTTGCACAACCCAAGTTCATTTTTCATATAACACCAATGTGCTTCCTATATGGTTAGATGCTAGCTATTCTGTTGGGTTTTGTCTTTTCCTGTTTCAAAGTTTATAAGAAAACTGATCTGTATGTAATACAAACATTTTCTCATTTCCTCCAAGACATTGGATCTAAGGGCTTGTCTACACTGGGGAGTTTTACACTGACATAAATTGCACTAGTGTTGCACTGGTGAAAACATGTTTTGTGCACACCCTGCGCTGAGTAGAAAGAGGACTGCATCAGTGTAGCTTTCCTGGCTTTGACAACATGGTAAATTGCATGAGTGCACATAGCTTGTTTACCCTAGTGTGGCATGTGTGCAGTGTCATTCTTGTAGTTACATTACTACAGGATACCAGGATGAGAGAGTTCAAGAGGGCGTGAAACGGTTAAGAGGTAAACGGGTGGGGTCCGCGCCTGGTGCCGCTCTCGGAGGCCCAAGTCCTTCTGATCGAGGCACAGCCCGTGGACGGTGTGAGGCCAGTGGCGGCCCCTGGCGTGCCAGGACCGGGTCTTCTCGGAGTCGGGTTGCTTGGGAATGCAGCCCAAAGTGGGTGGTAAACTCCATCTAAAGCTAAATACTGGCACGAGACCAATAGTCAACAAGTACCATAAGGGAAAGTTGAAAAGAACTTTGAATCTATGAATCTACCACAGTGTAGACAAGCCTTATAAGGAAACATGACCAGCAGGCAGTTCCTATAACATCTTTTTAGTTATTGAGTCCCTTTAACAGCTCTTTGAGAGAATGTTTCATTGTCATGCAAATAAAAATTAGTTTCCAAGCAGGCTATTTCTACATAGCAAGACATACAGAGCACAGTATTCCACTCCCCAGGGTTTATATAGCACATACAGCTTTTATATCACACAGACAAGACACTAATCCTCACATGGTTACTAAAGGAAAGTGAGAGAAAGTTTGCCGCTGATGGTCTAGTAGTATTGAGATGTACTGACATGTGGGAGATGCAGATTTATTTACCAGACCTAGTCCCTCACTCCCTGGGTGGTGGTGATTATTATTTGCCATAGCACCACTAGAGATAGGCACTTTCCAAACACTTAGGAAGGTCAATTCCTTCTCCAGGGAGCTCAGTTCTAATTCTGATTGAGAGTGGACAGGAGCAGAAGACGGGCCTTGGGGGGGCCGTTATAGAAGGGCAAACAAAATCTTGTGGAAATTCTCAAGTCTATGACAGAAACATTCCTTAAAGAAACCCAAAATAAGTTCAAGATGATAGTGGGGGCTTGTTGATACTTTGAGAAGTTTCAAGCTGAAGTGAATTTTTATACTCGAATGTAAAGCTGTCAAAAACAGTGTTTCTATGGAAACAAACAGAGCCTTAATTACAGTATATCAGCACAAGGAGGGCCGGTATAATGAGAACTGTGTAAACTCAGAAATGCCATCAAACAATAGCAGGTAGCGAATGATCTCAGAAATTAACTCAACAGATAATGAGAAATCCTGAGGTGCACTTTCTCCAGATGAGTACCATAGTTATTTTGGATGGAATGGGGCCTTTGATGACCAAACTGGTATATACTATTGTATTAGCGATTCAACTGCTACCTGTTCTAATATTTGTTCTGCTTTGCTCTTTATTCTAGTTGCAAAAGAAGAAAAGCACAAGTTTGACAACTGACAGCACACAGAAGTGAAAAGAAAAATACTCTGAGCTACACAAAAGTCACAAAGTGAGTTTGTTTGTTTTTTAAATATTTTAAAAGTAGACACACATGGACAGAAGATGGTGCAGCTCAACTGACTTCAGCGAACTTTTCCCTTCTTGTGCCCATAGAGAATTTGGCTGGAAGTCCATAGACATAAGATGAAGTTTTAACAGCCACCCTTTTCTGGAAAATGATTCCCAGAAGTCCAACAAAAAAAGTAATTCTGATTAATGCACTAAATACCTGTAGGCAGCCATATGACAATTATAGCATAATCTAACTAATCTTTGTATCCTAATATTTATGGGTCAGTGGGTGTAGCAGCACATGCTTTGTTTACCTAGTGATATTCCAGAGATTATGATCTAACAGTGTATATAATTGTCTGAATTTTATTATGTTTAGTTGACATTTAATATATTTGATCTGAATTTCCCTTCTGTACCAGAACAGAACTGATGAGACCTTAAAGGTCTGTTGTGTTTGTTCGTGGAGTGGATTGATACAGCTAAGTATCATGGGATCCTTCAGCCCGGAGGAAAGATGGCAGAAAGCCGCCGAGGCCATGGCAAGAACATATTTTGTAAGAACTGTTGCTATCCTCATGGATACAAAAAAAGGAAACTTTGATGTATAGTTTTTTTTTTCAACTGCTCTTCTAAATAATATATTCTTATACAAACCTGGGTGCTCTAATTATTTCCTTTCATGGATATGTATATAAAGAACTGCTTCTGTTCCCAAAGAAAAATGTTTTCATATATGTACATGGAGGAAGGGGTTGGGTGTTGGACTTTTTAGAGGAGACATTTTATAAACATTTGTATGTGGTATAGTGTGTGTCATAACAGTAAGAACAGAAAAATGCTTTATTATTCATGTATGGTTATGTAAATATTAGGAGCTAAATCCTGCCCTGGTGTATACCCACAGGACACTAACCCTCACATGGTTACTAAAGGAAAGGGAGAAAAAGTTTGACTCTGGTGGTCTAGTAGTGTTGATATGCACTGACATGTGGGAGAGGCAGGTTTATTTACAAGGCCTAGTCCCTCCCACCCCTGCTACCCTATTGAGGGCCAGATTGTGACTGATCCCTGTGCAAGAATACAAGGGAGGACAAGAGATGTTAAGGAACCATTGTTTCTTGTGCCCCTGCTGCAGGGGTGAGCCCCAATCTTAGTCCTGGAGCAATCTTGAGTGCAGGAACTGGTCCCTGCTAGCACTGGCTGGGACACTAGCTGCCAGAGTTGGCCAGCTGCACAATGGAGTCCCCCTGCTGGGGTGTATCCATGGGTGTGCTCTGTCTTGACAACTGCCCTCTTGGCTGACACATGGGGAACTGAGCAGGAGATGTCCAAACTGAAAACATGAGCTGCTACAGCTTGAGCTAAATAGCCAAAGTTCTGTAGCTAGTGTGACAAAGTTCCTCCTCTACCTTGGTGGGTCCTGCGCTTATTGGCAGATTTGCTCACCTCTGTGATCTTCCCCACAGTCTGGATCAACTCCTCCTGTGTCTGATCAGGAGATGGGAGGTTTGGGGGGAACCCAGGCCTGCCCTCTACGCTGGGTTCCAGCTCAGGGCCCTGTGGATTGCAGCTGTCTATAGTGCCTCTTGTAACAGCTGCATGAACTACAACTCCCTGGGCTACTTCTCCATGGCCTCCTCCAAACACCTTCTATATCCTCACCACAGGACCTTCCTCCTGGTGTCTGATAACACTTGTACTCCTTAATCTTCCAGCAGCACACCCTCTCACTCTCAGCTCCTTGTGCCTCTTGCTCCCAGCTCCTCACACACACTTCCTCTCCTCTGGCTCCCCCCTCCCTGACTGGAGTGAGCTCCTTTTTAAACCCAGGTGCCCTGATTAGCCTGCCTTGATTGGCTGCAGGTGATCTAATCAGCCTGTCTGTCTTAATTGGTTCTAGCAGGTTCCTGATTATTCTAATGCAGCCCCTGCTCTGGTCACTCAGGAAACAGAAAACTACTCATCTAGTGACCAATATATTTGCCCTCTACCATACTCCTGTACCCCACTGGTCTGGGTCTGTCACACTAGGGACTGCAACAACTCCTATCCTCTGGGTCTCGTCAGAGAGGGGCAGATGTAGCACATGTTCACCCAGAGTTACATCTGCACACAAGGGAATTCCAAGCTGCATGCACAATAGTGCCAGTGATGGAGTGGTGCTCCTCCATTCCGCCCCCAATGAAGGTTCATGGCGAGACGCCACAACAGAGCCTGGAACGGAGTTCCAGAAGTATTACTGAGGGCAGAATTTGGCCCTAGGTTTTTTAATCTTCACATGACAGAAGTATTGCACTGTAGCTTTCAGATGGGTATGCTTTTAATCAGACTCTTTTGGTGGAAGAAAACAGGCTGCCATTTCTGTGCTTTGTCTCCTAGGTTATTCTGTGATTGTGCTATAAATATGCAGAGTAGCACATAAGGAAGGCGTGGTGCCCACGAATGCTTGTGTTTCTCTTTGAAGGGCACACACACTGAAGCCATATGTCTGCAAGCTCCAAAGCTGCATATGAAGTCTTAGCTCATTTTAAAAAGAAAGAAGAAGGTGGGTGGCTAGTCCTCCTTCCTCATGACACAGGCAACACTTTGGGAATCTCAGGCTTTCCTTTCTAGGAGTACCAAGTGACTAACACTTGCTCTTTTCAGCATTGAATAATAATCTTACCTTCTTTTTGTACAGTGCTCTGGCATTTCAAAGCCTTTATTCTCCTCTAGTTTGTATGTGTTAATTTTCAGCTTAACATTGTTTTTCTCAGGGTGGAAATCCCAGTATTGTGATCTGCTCTCTAGTCCTCCACAGACTGGACACCTCCTTGAAATCTCCAACTCTTTCCCCACTTCCTGCTTGGCTGCCCCAATGGCAGAACCACCATGGGTGGTGCTGACTTTTCCTGTTGTAAATTGGATGGTAGCAAGAAGCAAAGCCCAGATTTGAACACCCCGACAAGGAAAGGTTCTAAACCCAGATTCATATGCAAGTTATACAAATGCCTTCATCATACACCTCTACTCTGATATAACGCCACCCAATAGAACACTAATTTAGATATAACGCGGTAAAGCAGCACTGCAGGGGGGGGCGGGGCTGCGCACTCCGGTGGATCAAAGCAAGTTCGATATAATGCGGTTTCACCTATAACAAGATAAGATTTTTTGGCTCCCAAGGACAGCATTATATTGAGGTAGAGATGTACAATGATCCAAATACTCTGATGTTTGAGAACTGAATCTGAATTTTGCAGCTACCTGTCTTTAGTAAATATTATACTCCAGAGTTCATGATGAACCAGATTCATTTTGCTGTGGAGTTCCTGGTTTCTTTTCACAAGGGAATCAAATTTACCATCTCCAGTTAAGTGGATTTCCTCCACAAATCAGCCCCCAAAGCAGATGTGCTGTGTAGTAATTACAAACAATTGCTTTAGGATATACCAAGTCCTGCATTCAACCAGAGCATTAAATGAGAAAATCTCTTGTAATAAGACCATCTGCCTCATCCCACTCATAATAAAGATTTTAAGTGTTTATTATTACGTTGTGTTACCTCAGAGATTTCATTTCAACTGAAAGACTCTTCAGCAAACCAAAGCTCTGACTCTCCAAGCATTTGCTTAACTTTACACACATGATAGTCTCATAGACATTAATGCAACACCTCACATGCATAAAGTTAAGCATGTGCATAACCGTTTTCAGGATCAGGGCTCATCATGAGTTTGAGCCTTCTCCCATTGAAATGAATGAGTTTTGTAATTGACTTCAGTGGGATGAAGCTAATTCCCCATCATGTTTAAGGGTAGCCTGAAATCTCGGATTTACTTCTGAAGGGAGATCACTATAAAGGACACTGGTGCAACCCTTCTGGCTTTAATGTAGGTGCATCAGTATTACTGAGAGGAGAATTTGGCTCTTACTTACTCAAACATATGCTAATACCTATAATTGTGTGTGTGTGTGTGTGTCATGTCATCTCAAATTCTTTTTCCTCTTCCATGCACTTTCATTTAAGTGATCTTTCTGTTTACAGAGTTATTTTTCCCTTTGGATATGATGGTTAAGAGAGTATCCAACTCTCTCTATCTTGTAACATATACTGCAGTTAACTAAAGGAACATGAAAAGTGCAGGAAGCTGTTTACACGAATTGAAAACAAGACCTCTTGTTTTATTAACCAGCTACTGACATAAACTGGAAAGCCCCATCACTTATTTTGGCCCCTTTGTATTTGCAGTGGTTTCCAAGCAGTCCCTGTCCAATTTATATTTAAATACGGGGATTGGAAGGCATCCTCTCTTAATTCTAGTTTTCACCTGTCTTTCCATAATATTTTATATTGTGATTCATATGTAAATGAATGGATTTGATAAATCCTGGCAATCAGCCCTTTCAATTGTCATGCATTTTCAGTCTGACATTTGAAATCTATACTTAGCATAAAAATGGAGCTTTTGGAGACATCCAGACAGGCATCTGAAGTATGATTTAATCATTTTTTTCTAACCCAGTCAAGTATATATCTATGCATGTTATATTGTGATATTATTTTTGACTCTGTGATATGTGCCTTACAAAATGTTACATTGTCTGCTGCTCATATCCTTTTAGCATCATTATTATCCTGAGTGCGTTCCAGCCCGGTATTTTTACCATTATCCTTAGAATCATAAGCAAATACAAAAGAATTTATATCTGTTCCACATTTTTGGCTTGGAAAGCCAAGCTAAGGCTCTGTTTTGTTTTTAAATAGAGAGATTTCCCCCGAGTCCGGTACACACTTCACTCTTGCGCAGAGCATTTCTAATCAGATCATAGTAAGGTCATATATCATAACTACATAGCTGGGAAAGAGACAGCTTTAAAAATTGGAATACCTCACAGCAGCCAATTTTAAAGGAAAGTTTCGTGCCTGTTAAATACACGGAGTATGTAATGCCAAATAAATACCTGTAAATGGAAATTGCTAATATCAGAGCTGCCTCTGTGGTGTAGTAATAATAGCATCTGTTCCCTATGGCAGTGAAGCACAATACTGGTACTGAGGATGAACCCATCCTGAAAAGAAATGTCAGACAATATTTAATTTTCCCATTTAAATCATGGGCTATTGTTCCAACCTGCCTCTCTGCTCCAGAAACACTGGAAGCTAGAGAAAGTCTTTGTGCCTGAGCTGTAATATTAAAAATTCATACACTTTTTATTATTCTCCTAATCTCATTCGTTTGTTATAATAATAACAATAATAAATAATAAACATAATAAAGGTTTCAGGAGAAATACAGTAATTCTGGAACAAATTTTCCACAGAGTTGGGCAAAATCTTCCCTAGCTTGCTTATACCCTGTGTCATCTCATTGACTTCATTGGGGTTGGATGGGGATAAGATGGGGCAGAATGAAGCTCCCTGGTGTAACATTAGAGGCACTTAATGCAAGTCTGGAGGGAAACTGCAAGAATTTTACACCTCTGATCCTGGAGCCTTTGTGTGTGGGCTGGTCCTTAAAATAAACACTGATTTCTAGAGGCCCCCAGGGGCTGTTTGCACAGCTGGGAATCGGGCAGGAAAAAGGTAACCTTGGCCACACACTGTGCCCCTCCTCCCACTCGTTATCTGGCCAAGTCCAGAAAGGGTGGCATACAAGGCTCTATATCACCTAAAGATTCCCCTGTGCATGGGGAATACTCCAGTGTCTAGATCTGCTGGGTAGGGCTGTTTTTTGCTGCCAAAGTGATGCAGTCTTCTCCACATACTGGCGAATCAAGGCCTGCTGTGTTTAAAACATTGCTAATGTTTTCCCAGGCAACAAAGATGTGGCTGGGAAGGTCTGTTCTTCTCAATCCCCCAGGTAAGCGTAGAGTAAAAGTTAATGACTGGGCTCTGACGAATTGCACTAGAAAGCAGGCAATAAGTGCACCTGTCACAGGAGAAACGCCAACAGCCATAAACATGGTGGACCCAAAATGTGCCCTCCCCTTCCTTAAAATATAGTTACATTTATAACGTTCCTCTGCACCCCTCATTTAACAAAAATTAGAAGCTTACCAAAAACCTTCAAAAATCAGAGCTGCAGAAGTATCCGTATAGCTTCCTGTCATGTTGCGTTCTGCCCCTACTAAACTGAATGCAAGAAATGAGGATTGGCATGTGGTGCAGTTATGCACAGGAGTCTGACCTATGTTTTCAGCTCACGGCCTTTCCCAGTGGTTTTCTTTGCATGAGAGTGAAATTCTTCCCAACTAGTATTCAATAAGTGTCATGTGCTTAGGGCTCAACTGTTCTGTTAAGTCCAAGTCTGATCCCCTGCCCCAGGGGAGCTGTGGGATGGAGCACCAAGCCACACAGGGACAGGGGATGATGCACCATCCCTTCAGCAAGCTTGAGTCACTGTGGCCTGTCAGCTCAGCAGGCCAGTACACTGGGAGTAAAGGGAGGAGACCAGGCTCCCATCTCCTCCCTGGCATTTCTGGGATGTCTTGTGACTCCAAGGTCAGTCCCTGTACTTCTCGAGCATCTTGTCCTGGTTTAGTACCCCAGGTGAGTTATCTGTTCGGTGAAAATATGTTACCTTTTAGCACCTTTGCTGCTTTTCAGTTTCATCGATTGGCTCCTCATTCTTGTAGCATGATAGAGGGTAAACAGTAATGCCTGGGTTACCATTTTTATGCCCGTTGTTATTTTATATACCCTATGTCATGCCTTGTTTTATTTGTGTTCTTTCTAATTAGATACACTCACACTAATATTAATAATATGTTACTGTAAGTATATATCTTGTATCCTATTTATAATTAAGAATAGCCTAATAATCCTATTACATATCTGAAAAAAATATATAAAGTTTGAGTGAAAAGGCATAATCCCTAGATGGGAGGCTTGTGGTTCTAGCTGGGGGCTGGATATCAAGGTCCCTAGGTTATATTCCCAGCTGGACCTGGACCTGTGATGCTTGTACTGGCTGGTATACAGGCCTCACACACACACTTGCTATCTGCATATGTTTTTGTAATGCTGGACTTTCTCTCTTACAAGGGAAACTTAGAATCGGGAGGGTCTGGCAAATATGAACGGATTCTGTCTCAGCCAGAACTCGCTATAATTCTTTTGAGGAAAACTCTTCCCCTTCCAAATGTCATAGCTCCATGCTCCCTGCCCGGTCTGATACAGACAGTAGATCTTCCCCGTCCCCGAAGGGGAGCTGCTAAATAGTAGGAATTTGGAATATAGCTATATTTCTTTCTTGAGTAAATCAGTTTTCTGTCAGACCATCAGTGGTAATTCTGCTATTAAGATAGCTGGGGCATTTCTGCTGTCAAAAAAATGCAAAAATACAATCAAAGTAAAATATATGTGCCCTAGTCTGTGTGCTCAGAGCACAGCTGCTAACAACAGAATATTTTCCCAGGCAATCAGTCCATATGGGGTCAGCTGCTCCAGTCATATGGCTCCACACCGTAGTGCTCATTCTAGGAAGACCTGCAAAGCCTGCCAGGCCCAGCAGCAGAGTGAGGGGTGCTTTCAAAGTGCCCTTAACTAATGCTGAGCTAAGGTGCCCTGTTAGACACACATTCTCTATCTGACAGGCTGATCCACTGCAAACCAGTTTTTGGAGCTCTGGATAGTTCATAGCCAGGCATACTGGCCAACTATTCATCTGCTGTTAGCCTGCCTAACATTTCCTGTTTGGACTTAACTAACATTAGCTAGAGAGCAGTTAAAAAGTCCCACATGATGAAAAGTGACATGGGGATACATAATAAATGCCTGATGGACCAAGTTCAGGTCACTCTGGCTGGAGTGCTCAGCAGATATTACTAAGCTGAATAGCAGTCAGTAGAAAGGGTTCTGAGCACATGCAAATAAATTGCCAAGTCAATGCAGCATGAAAGCCACTAACATTTCACTTTCCCATCTTGGTTTTGAAATTTGTTTTGCTCATTCCAATGTTTCCAATTCTTTTGTTGTGTTTTAAACAAATTTCCAGCTGGCTACAGAACGAGTTCAATCTGCTTTTCAAATCAGCAGGCTGACAACCTAGTCTAGTGGCAGTGTTTGGATCCTGCTAATATTAGCGCCGGCAGGTCTGTCTGCCTTTCCATTGTAAAAAACCTTGTAACTCAAGCTGTGGAAAGGATCATTTCTTTCTTAAAATGAAATTTTGAAAGCAATTAACCTGAAACCCTTCACGTAATCACTTTTTAAAAAAATAAAATTTCTCTCCCACAGCCCCTCTCACTCCTTACTTCCCATCCATTCGCTTCCCCTGCTCACTCCTGGTGCACTCTTTCCCACTCCACAGACCCAACGGTCTTTCAGCCTGTCTCACACGTCTATGCTTTGCCATCTCCATAGCTGCAATTCTTCACCATTGCAGCTCCGCTGACATGAGGAATGGTGGAAGCTGTTGAGTCAGCAACCCAGGCATTTTTATTTCTGTGTCACCTGACCCTGATCAGATGATACATTCTGCTTCCCATATTGGTTCTCTGATCTTTTTGGCTGCTTATTGCTAATCAGGCTTGTTCTACTAGACTCTGTGGATCTAGACTGATGTTTGGAAATTTCAGCAAAGTGTCCTTGCAAAGTGAAAGAAACCTTTGACACTGAAGAGGAAGTAAGGAAAGAAAGGTCTGGAGGTGGCACAATAAGGATGCATGGTAAAAAAAGGGAATGGATTAAAGGGTCATCTCCAACCAGGGCTATTGTAAGCAAAGCTGTGGGCCTCTGGATGCACAAGAAACATCTGCTGACTGGGGCCCAGATTTGTAAAGGTGTTTAGATGTTGCAGCACTCCATACTGCAACACCTAACTGATGCACAGGCCTAAATCACATTTTCAAAAGGGATTTAGGCACTTATGAGCCAAAATGCCCCAGTCAGTCAGTACCTACATCTCATTTGAAAATGAAATTGAAACTTCGAAATCACTGCCACACTGAGCATCTCAGTGCCAAAATGCCTTTAAAAATCTGGGCCTTAGAGCTCGGTCTTGCCTTCACTGAAGTCAATGGCAAAACTCCCATTAGCGTCCAGAGCGTAGGATCAAGCCACTGAGGAACAAGGTTTAACAATTATAAGGTGACAGTCCTCAAGGGATATGATTATTTGTCTAGCACAATTCAGTTACTGGAAACTGGTATGTACAGTTCCCGTATAGTGCTACTGAACTAACAAATAAAAATCTAGTAGCCAGGGAAGTGATGACTAACAGCTTTGGCTTGAACAGGGCATCGCATGAGCAGCTGTTGTGCAAGTTTCCCCACACAGCTCTGCTTATGCTCCTTAATCCCACCCAACACCTCTCTGCTACTCAAGTCCTAAACCTACCAATTTAATTCCCATGCGAATGGGTCCTCCTAATTTCCAAGGACACAAGCAACTTTCTAGGGCATCTGCCAATAGATCCTGCCTTGAAGAGCTCGTCCGCCGTACCACCTTTAGAGTTGTGGTTCTTATACTACCAACTTTTTCTTGCGCTAGCTCACAACAGATGTCACTGCGGCTGCCTCTGCTGGATTGTTGACAAGCTCAGGAAGCCCAACAACCGGATGGTTAGACTAATAAGGGGGAGAGGAGCAGAGTTAAGACTTTTATAAATTAATGGGGAAAAATCAGCAGCAGTCCTATGAGAACCAGCTAAATCTATTCTCCTCCAAGTGCTCTGCACTGGGGCTGCCAGCCACCAGATCTGGCTCTAAGGGCCTGATTTTCAGAGCAGCTAAGTTGAAGTCAGTAAGAGTGGAGGATACTCAGCACCTCTGAAGATTGTGTCTATATCATTGCCTACTACGATTTTCTCAGGATGGCTAAATTGGGTCCTGATCCAGCAAACCGTCCATGTTCAAAACTCCCATTGCTTTCAATAGGAGTTCAGCTCACAGAAGACTGGCAAGATCTGACCTTTGATCTCTGAGCCATTTGTTCATTGGGAAGAAATGGCTCATTTTTCACTTCCTGAAGGAGGCTTTGTGGACCACCCTCAGCATCAAGGCTCAGCTGAAGTTGCAACAGTCTTTTCACGAAGCCAAGGTGATAACCACTTTGTATTTTCATGGGTGATTTGACTGTTGAGCAGTTAAGACCTCTCTGTGATGAAGTGTGTATTACTGTGAGATGACAGGTATTTATATAGTATGTTCCAGTTAAGAATGACCACATAAAACTAATCTCTGATTTAATTTTCTCCCAATGATTTACAATTCTCTGTTTATTGTGTCATCCTTCACACGCATACTTTGCCCTTACAACAGCCCTTTCCATCTCCAAATCTCAGAGTGCTCTACAAACATTAAGTAAAATTCACAATACCCTGTGAATTAGGGAAAGATTATCACCTTTCTTTTACAGACTGGTAAACTGACAGAAAAATTAAGGGACTTCCCCATTCAGATGCAGAGCCAGGAATAGAAACCCGGAACCTTAGCTCTCCGCTACTTGCTCTAGCCACTATAGAGAATTCTTGACCCTGACAATCCTTTTCAATCTTCTCTCTACTTAATCCTCCTCTCTCCCTAAGCCCATGGTTTCCTTTTGATTCTACTCATGCAGTGCCTTAACCAGCCACCAGAACTAAGAGGACCATGGTGACTCTGCAACCTTTTGCTCAGATCTCCCACATGTGGGTAGCTTCAGTTGTTAGGCCCCCAACCTCAGGTTGCTAGAACAAATATTGCAGTGGTGTATAAGATTAACCAAAGTGGAGAAACAGTGCTAGATAAGAGCACCTTTATGTGCATAAATGTTTTGTACCTGTCCCATGAGGCAATGAGAGGCCAATGTAACCCATCCAGAGCTAGAGAAATAAATTTCTAGAGCATATAAGACAAAAAGTCTAAAACACAAAGTACCTGCAGGACGAGATCATTAGGTTTATATGCACATGTTGTAAATTAAAATGTTACTTCTTCCAGGCTGTTTTTAAGGACTTTGTTCTTCCTAGTCATAGTTGCCACTCCCTGTACAGTAAGGGGCAGATCCTCAGTGGGTATAGGCCTAGCTCTGTTGTCTCCATGGATATAAACTGATTTACAGTTGCTGATGATCAGGCCCATTGATTTTTTTTCAAGATAATTCATTTGATTAAATGAAAAGTTTTTCTTTTTTAAAATATTTCTCTCCCCATTTTCCCCCTCTCCTCCTTTTTAAGTGGCAAAATGGAAAAAGGACAAAGGGGGGGACAAAAAATTTTTGTTAAAAAAAATCATGAAAACTTTAGGAAACAAACAAAAAGAGTTGTTCCTTATTTAAAAAAATTCAGAATGAAAATAACAGGTCCAGTAGCCGTGCAAGCTCCCACACACTGCCCCTTCATTCCGCCATAACTGACACATAACCAGCTCCACTGGATGTGAAAGGCTATTTCATTCACCATGCCTATTCAGTCTGGTCCTCTCTGCTGAGACTGTCAAACAAGGTGACAATTGTGTAGTGAGGATATTTTTTGTGAGATGGACCTGTGTTCACTTTAGGATTTGAACCAAGCTCACCAGCTCAGTATAACATATAAACTGACAATGCCGATATGTTCTGAACAAATGTAGCAGAGTTTCAGATAAGTTATGGTTTGCCTTCACAGCTTGAGTCAAGGAAGGAATCTGAGAGTGGGAATGGATTGAGGGAGAACCTCCGTTTGCAACACACATTTTAGTAAGTTGAAAAGTTCAGGCATTCCCGCTTGTTTATTCTTTTGCACTTTATGCAACCAGTCATTTTATTTCTAAATCGCTTAATTAATCCTTTGTTTTTGTGGGACAAATGTTGCACCCTTAAATAATGGCCCCCTCCACTCTGCACCTGCAATGAATTGCAGGCATCTGTATATCTGCTCTGAGTCCCTTTATGGCAATCAGGCCCAGTGTATGTCCAAGATCTAAATACATGCAAATAAAGTAAATGCTACAAACACATTAAAAATGTATTAAATTTGATTAAAATAAATTCTGTTTTATTCCTTTCCCTTTGTACCAAAGAGTTTGGGGGAGAAGGTTCTTATTTTTCCATAACAACAATCATCAACATCAGAGGAGACCTCAATAAGGTTACTTTTTTCCTTTTCTTCTTTCATAAATGAGGTTAAATATATTATTCACAATGTAATAAGCTTATAACACCTCTGAACTTATCTCTGGGACAAAGGTCTCTCCTCATCCCTAGTTGTTAAAGTTTAACTAGAGAGATAATAGTTATCTTTGAAGACATATTTCACAGGGAGGGGGATTCTGTGGCATGACTTGTAAGAGGAATTCAGTGTTTGCAGAGTAAGAATGGTATTTACAGGCTGTAAAGCGAATAACAATGGGCTGCCTATTGTTACAAAAGAGGACAAATTCTTCATAGTCTTTGGGGTTTTTTTTGAGGTGAAGATATATTTACCACTGAAATAAACTGACATTGGAGGCCAGGGCACAGGCAGTTGTGAGCCAGATCTAATGCTGCTGCAGTCAGCGTGAATGCTGGACACAAACCCCAGGAAAGGCACTGCACTAACAAGTCCAGGGCTGTTCTCCCTGCTTCTCACAAGACTTGGAACAGCCAAGCACCCATGTGGGGTGCAGGAGGTGCAAACCACAGCAGACACGATAGGCTTGGAGAGTTACAATAGATGTTTCACTCTCCATGTTGTGGAGGTAAAATTCTGAGCCTGTGGGCTGGAAGAAGCTTCTTTGCTGTATTAATTTGATCCTTGTGTCATTCTAGGGTTCTGTAAAATGTAAACTATCACCAATAAAAACAACACAGAAATTAGCCCACTTGGTTGTAAAGACAGAGTTTGCAGTATGAACTGATGCAATGTAGACTTCCTGAGACAATAGACAGACATTTTGAACCAATCATCCTAAAGAGTCGGTGACTTGGCCCCATTTATTTCAGTTCATTACATTAGCTCTGAAGCCTAGTGGCAATGTTATAAACGTCAACAATGATAACTGTTTAACTGGTGATTATTTTAACAGAAACACCCAGCTAATGTTCTTAGCTCCATAGCGCTATCTTTTCTGTCCCAGGCTCTCAGGCCAAGATCCTCAGAGGTATTTAGGCACCTAACTTCCACAGAAGTTAGGCATCTAAAAAACTTTCAGGATCTGAGCCTTAGTGCCTATGCCTTCCTTCTGACTCAGCCCCATCAAGAGGATTGAGCAGGGGGAGATAAATCAAGTACTGATGGACTTCCCCACTCCCTGTTCAGAAGAAGGGGAAGAATAAAAATAACATTTTTTACTGTACTTCTACACCCCCCCACCATCCTGTCAGGTATGTCATTATCTGTTTCTGAGTCACTGATAGCTCAGAATAAATTGATCTTGAATGTTTACAGATCAGTGTCCTGGTACAGACCACCAACTAACACTAGGGAACAGGATGACTGATTCCTATACTAGGTACTTTAAAAGGATCAGTTTCACAAAGCTGCAAACAATTATGGGCCGAGTCAGCTGAGAGGAAGAATTTAATTAGAAAAATGTGAATCATAATTAGAAATCATTTAATAATACCTTACTAGATGCCCAAAAATCCACAATCTCACAACTGAGGAAGAAGGCTGTGCTGGTTAAAAACACAACTTGGTTTAGAAGGAAAGTGAAGGCAGCTATTAAAAAATAACAATAATATATAATAAATAGAAGAAAGGCAAAGTTGAAAGTAATTAATATAAATCAGAAGTTAGAAATTATAGAAAATTGACAAGGGAAGCAAAGGAACATCAGGAAAAATCTATGGCTGGCAGAGTTAAGGACAATAAGAGGGTTTTTGTTTTGTTTTTAATTAGAACAACAAGAATCCAGACAATGATATTGGTCCATTACTAGTTGGAAATGATAGAATTATCAGTAATAATGCAGAAAAGGCAGAAGAGTTCAATAAACATTTCTGTTGTGTGTTTGGGGGAAATGGATGATACAGTCACATGATATGGTGATGATAATGCTTTTTCCATGCCATTAGTATCACTAGAGGATGTTAAACAAAGCTACTAAAGTTGAACTTTTTAAAATCAGAAGGTCCAGACAACTTGCATCCAAGGGTGTTAAAACAGATGGCTGAGGAGCTCGCTGGCCCATGAATGTTGATGTTCAATAAGTATTGGAACATTGGGGAAGTTCCAGAAGACTGGAAGAAAGCTAATGTTATGCCAATTTTTAACAGGGGTAAATGGGATGAGCCATCTAATTAGTGGCCTATCTGCCAGATATTGCTCCCAGGCAAGATCATGGAGCACCTGATATGAGACTCAACTGATAAAGAATTAAAGGAAGATAATTTAATCAATGCAAATCAACATGGGTTTACAGAAAATAGTTCCTGTCAAACCAACTTGATATATTTTTCGATGAGATTACAAATTTGGTGGATAAAGGGAATAGCATTGTGTTAATATACTTGGACTTCTATAAGGCATTTGACTTGGTACTGCATGACACTTTGATTAAAACATAATAATGATATAGAATTATCATGGCACACATAAAATAGATTAAAAACTTGTTCACTCACAAGTGTCAAATTGTAATTGTAAATGAGAAATTGTCATGGAGTGGCTGCATTTTCAGTAGGGTCCACAAGGATCAGTTCTTGGCCCTATGCTCTTCAACATGCTTATCGGTGACCTGGAAGAAAACATAAAATCATCACTGATAAAGTTTGCAGAGGACTCAAAAATTTGGGTAGTGGCAAATAATGAAGATGAGAGGTTACTGACACAAAGCGATCTGGATTGCTTGGTAAAGTGGGCACAAGAAAACAGTATGCATTTTAATACTGCTAAATGTAAATGTATACATCTAGGAACAAAGACTGTAGCACATACTTACAGAATCGGGGACTCTATCCTGAGTAGTAGTGACTCTGAAAAAGATTTTGGGGTTATGGTGGATAATCAGCTGAGCATGAGTTCCCAGTGACTCTGTGGCCAAAAGGGCTAATGCAATCCTGGGATGCATAAAGAGGGGAATCTCAAGTTGGAATAGTGAGGTTATTTTACTTCTGTATTTGGCTCTCGTGCAACCACGGCTACAATACTGTGTCCAGTTCTGGAGCCCACAATTCAAAAAAGATGTTGATAAATTGGAGAGGGTTCAGAGAAGACCCATGAGGGATAGATTCAAGAAACTCAATCTATTTAGCTTAACAAAGAGTCGGTTAAGCTCTGGTCATCTGTAACCAATCTCTGGAGACTTGATCCCATTCTATAAATATCTACATGTAACACAAATGTTTAATAATGGGCTATTCAATCTAACCGAGAAAGGTGTAACGTGATCCAATGACGGGAAGTTGAAGCTAGACAAATTCAGCCTGAATATAAGACATAAATTTTTGACAATGAGGATAATTAACAACTGGAGCACTTTACCTAGGCTGAGGGGGTTTCTTCATCACTGGCAATTTTTAAATCAAGACTGGCTATTTTTCTAAAAGCTATTCTCAATTAATTACTTTGGGGAAGTTCTGTGCCTGTGTTACAAAGAAGGTCAGACTGGATTATCACAATTGTCCTTTCTGGCCTTGGAATCTATGAATCGCTGAAGTCTGCTGGCACAGCCGGTGAGGAGCAGCTGTCTCTGAATCACCTCCCTTTTAAATGCTCCACCTGCCAGTGCTCAAAGAGAGGTGGTGGAAGAGAAAAGTATTCATTATGATAGAGCCACCACAGAGTCTGGGTGGCTCTCTGTGGAAGATTTCCCATTGGAGTCTGCACTGAGGTGAGATTGGGGAGGAGAACTCTTCCTTGGCCCCTTTTGGGTAGTTAGCACTAACAGGGTGATAGTAGAGTGTAATGCTGGTGTGCCCAGAGGGATTATACCCAGAAGTTTCTTGCACCTTCTCGCTTGAGCGCCCATTCAGAGCCCAACTATAGTAACTAAGTAAAGGCCATGCTCTACCCTCAGTCCTTGTGCAAAGTTCCCATTGACATCAGTGAGTTCTGGTGTGCTGGGAGCCATATCATATGCTAAACTTGTAGCCATGGTGCCAGCCCCCTCTTCAAAATGAAATATGGACCTCCCATAGAATGTGTCTGATGCCCCTGCCCTACAATTTGTCACACCTAGGATACTAAAGGCCCTATAGAACTAAGCCAAGTTCTCTCAGTCACAACCAAGCTCTGGGAATTCTAGAATAACCAGGTTGCAGTAGGGTGACCTGCTGGGCAAGGTCAAAAGAGCCTACATCCTCTACAAGCTGCCATGGAGATGGTGGAGGCCTGTTTTCCACAGCTGGCCCCAGGAAAGGGAGGTGTGAGTGAGTGCCCATGCACTCTGTAACTTGCAGTAATGTGGCAATGGGATATCAGCTTTGTGAAGTGTTACTGTGTGTCCAAAAGGAAGTTTGTGCAGCCATACATGCCTTTCCCTGTTCAGAATTAATTGAGTCCACGGTAGACAGGGAGTGAAAGGAAATTGGTGTCAGTCACTGAGCATTGCATCTTAAACCTAGCAAGCAGAAGTAAGGAACATATTGCACCTAATTAATGACTGGTCTACACTACAGGGGGAAATCGATCTAAGATACACAACTTCAGTTATGTGAATAAAGTAGCTGAAGTCGAAGTATCTTAGGTCGAATTACCTACCGTCCTCACAGCGCGGGATCGATGTCCGAGGCTCCCCATGTCGATTCCGCTACCGCCGTTCAGATTGGTGGAGTTCCGGGATCGATATATCGCGTCTAGATGAGACGTGATATATCGATCCCCTTGAAATTGATTGCTACCCGCCGATACGGCGGGTAGTGAAGACGTAGCCTAAGGAACAGATGCTAATAGAAAGGAACCAATCCAGAAAACCAGGAACAGTTGGTCACTCTAAATCTTGGCTCAATGCTATTTTGAAGTCATAATACAGCATCTGAGAAATACTCTTAGCTGTTAAATTTGCATCCAAACTTTTTGCCTCTAAAAATTCATTCTCCAAGTCTAAAGAACATTAGATGTGTCAATTAGCATGGAACGGAAGAGAAGGAAAAGAAAACATATACCTGGCAAACTTGCTTTTCCCTCTGCCAATGCTGCTTGCTACAAAATGATTCCAATTAAATATTCAGCGTATACAAAGCAGCAGATATTTAGTCCTGATAGAAATACATGCTGTTTTAGGCAATGTGGTAACTATAATGTGTATTTTTCTATCTTCAAGGTGGTAATGTCCCTTTCTGTTCCTCCTTGTGTAGGCCCCCATCCATTCCCAAAGGAAGCTGCAATAGTGCAACAAATCTGAAAGCCTCTCATCTTCTCCAATTTTTCGTCTTTTCAAGGTTCTTTTATTCTCTGTTACACAACACCAGAGGCTTCTTTTTACCAAATGGCATGAATAAATGCATTCAATTTTATGTAAAAGCAGCATCTATTAGCAAGCAAAATACAGGACCCTACAATTCTTTTTATGTCTGTTACTCACTGTTTAAAATGTCATGGAAAAGTGATATTTAGGTATCATACTTCTCATGAATACAAAGCACTAATAGCTTGCAAAGGACCTATGCTTATTTAAGAAGTCCAGTGCATTAACTAAGTCATTATATTATCTAACAAAGGACATTGAAATCCATATTGGCTATTATCTACATCCAATTACCTCACTCCCCTTACTACACAGCTGTTGTGTTCAACAGTTATCAGTGAACAGCAAGAGAAGGCAGCAGCACAAAACTTTTATAGTCCCTGGTTCAAAATATCTTGGGTTGTGGGTTTTTTTAACTTTTTGTCACCAAATAGGGATGACCTTCATGGGATGGGATTATGTTTACAATAAAGGGCTTTTCTAGGCTTTTGACAATCTCAAAAGCTATTTATCACCTCATATACTCCTCCGCCAAGAATATTTTCTCAGAGACAATGCATGTCATCAGTCATTAGAATTCAATTATTAGTGGTTTTCCAGTCACAGCTCCTGTCAAAAACAGGCAAGATTTAAACACTGTTACAATCATAACTACTGCATGTGGGCCCAGATTTTAAATCCTTGGATCCAAGCCTGACATCCATTTCGGTTCTAGGAAGAATTCCAAACTAGATGAGGCCTATTTTCTAAATCCAACTTGGCTTCAGATGAAGATGGTGACAATTTCACTAAAATGGCCGATTACCACCATCTTGAACTCAAATGTCACAGGCTCAAACTCTAGCCTAAAATTATTCTAGATCCAAACACTCTCTCTTTGGCCTATCTCTAATATGAACTCTCCTACAGTATTTACCTACATAAACATATAGAATGGTAGCATTTCACTAGAAGCCCATTACAGCATTTTGGAATATAGCTAGCCTTGCCCAGGAACAATTACACATCATCTGGAAGGCAGAGGCTCTGAAGGTAAAAGTAAAAGTTACTGTCTTAGACTGTATATACTAAATGGATTTGTCTTGGACTCCAAGCAGAAATTCCAATAGACTTCATTAGAACCCCTCAGCAGGTATCTCGATTTCTAGTTGTTTCTGTATCTTTCTAGTGGAGGAACAGTCTTATTAGATCTATTTATGGTAACACCTAAGGTCCTCAATGAGGACTAGAGATGGGTGAGAGAGGGGTTGTTTTGTTAGGCACTGTGAAAACATAAAGAAAAACAGTCCCCACCCCAAAGAGCTCACAGCTTCACTGGACAAGGCATGCAGATGAGTTCAACAAGCAGTAGGAGGCGAGAAAGGACAAGAGCTACAGTAAAAGATTATGTGGTTTCCTGACTAGGCGAGCATCTTGATGATGCTGAATTGGTAAATGTGTTTTTTCTTCCTCCATTCTTGCTACAAATTCTGCCTGTTTACATTTGTCTGTGGAGAGAAGGGATTGTGTGGTCTTTGTTTATTTGGTGACTGACATGAAGGAGAGAGGTGGTGGTAGTTACAGGAACTGATCATTTAAGGAACCCTAGACTACAAGACCTATTGCATTGCTCCAAAACTTAGTTGCCAGTTGGAACCAACTGAAATTTCTCACCTGGAATTTCCATTAGGGTTCAGCTGACTTTATGGCAATGATGGTCACAGCATGTTTCATCTCCAGCAGTTGGAGGAGCAGTTGCCTGCCTAACATTACAGTCTGCAGCACTGATTGGATTAAATAACTGATACAGGTGCTTTCTGGTTGGTGGAGCTCTGCTAGATAATTTAGCAGACATCTTGGCATATATTGGTTGTTTGCTGCTCAAAGGAGCAAAACCTCTAATCCAAATATCCCCACTGGATCCACCATGAATTTTGTGCCTTGAATTTACCTATTTTCAAGAATAATGTTTTGTACTGAATTTTATAGGATCATTACAAGTGCAACCTCTAAACTTTTTATTGCCATGATCAGTTCAATTAGCTGCACAGAGAACGCTGAACTAATAATGAAACAGAACAAAGTGCAGTGAAGTGAAAATGTGGTTCCTTTATTCCACCCAACAAAGGATCCTCTTGGAGCTTGCCTGTAAGTGTGAGTGTAACTAACTAGACAATGAGCAGATGACCTAGAAATCAGTGGTTACTATACAAATAGCAATGAGGGGGAGAGAGACAGAACTGTATTATAACAGGGCCATGCCTTTGTCAGGTCTCTTCAATTGTAAGGTAAGGGCTCATTAATGTACAGCCCTCGGTTGGGGGTGATGCAGGTATTCACTGCTCCAGCAGGAGCTCCAGGAAGGCTGGGGCCAGATTCTTCCCTTCCCTGCACTGGTCCTGGGATTGATGGGAAATGGCTGGTACCTACTCAGTTCTGAGACTAAACTAGCCATCAGCACAGGTTAGAAATTGTGCCTGGGGCTGCCCATGACCAGAGGTGCTGGAACTAGGGGTGCAGGGGATGCAGCAGCACCCTCTGGCTTGAAGTGGTTTCCATTACATACAGGGTTTACAGTTCGGTCCAATGGCTCTCAGCTCTCAATTATACAGATTGTTCCAGCACCCTTGCCCATGGCCCTGAAGAGCCTTCTGCAGCTGGTTAACAACCATGGTATAGACACAAATCATTCCCATTTCCACCTGCCTTAGAATATGCTCTGCCCTGAGGGCTTCAGGATAGGGTTGGGAGCTGGGGTGCAGAGCTAATGAATGTTATGATGAGGAATCCTACTGTCAGGAATATCTTCCCAGGGGGGTTTTCTAGCTGGCACAAAGAGGCTGCAGTGCAGAGACGAATACTTCCTATTGTGTCTCAGGGTACGTCTTCACTACCCGCCGTATTGGCGGGTAGGAATCGATTGCTCGGGGATCGATATATCGCGTCTCATCTAGACGCGATATATCAATCCCCGAAGGCGCTTATATCGATTCCGTAACTCCACCAACCTGAACGGAGTTGTGGAATCAACAGCGGGAGCCGCAGACATCGATCCCCGCCATGAGGACGGTGAGTAATTCGATCTTAGATACTTCGACTTCAGCTATGTTACTCACGTAGCTGAAGTTGCGTATCTAAGATCGATTTTCCCCCATAGTGTAGACCAGCCCTCAGTGACTCACAGGAGAGACTGTGTGCATAGGCACCGACTCCGTGTGTGCTCCGGGGCTGAAGCACCCATGGAGAAAAATTAGTGGGTGCTCTGCACCCACTGGCAGCCAAGCTCCCCTCGCCCTCTGAGCATACCGCATCCCGCTCCTCCACCTACCTCCCAGTGTTTCCCACCTGGCTTCCCCCAAAGAGCTGTAGCAAGCTCCGGGAGGGAGGGGGAGGAGTGGGAATGTGGCATGCTCAGGGGAGGAGGTGGGGACAGGGTGGGGATTTGGGGAAGGATTTGGAATAGGGCAGGGAGGAGGTGGAGTTGGGGCGGGGACTTTGGGGAAGGTGTTTGAACCATGGGGAAGGAGGGGGTGGGGCGGGGACAGTCCTTTAGGGAAGGGATAGACTGGGCGTGGGGCCAGGGCCAGAGGGTGGGGTTGGGCACCCAGGGAAAAGAGGGGAAGTCCGGCACCTATGACTGTGTGATCACAACATCCCTTAAGGGGGTGCAGGGTATGCTCCCATCCTCATCCAGCCATAGCACCAACTTCTCCCTGTCTCTTCTGAGTAGCTAGTACAAGCCTTTCTGCTCAGGAGAGCACACGAATTGCAATATCAGCCATCCCTTTGAATCCTTCTCAGGGGCTAGCTGCAATCTACCCTTTTGCCTTTGTTACTTTAACTCTCCAATCAGTATCCTGTTATATAGGGAACTCAGCTCGCTTCTTAGTGAATAAGGCAGGTTGCTGTGTCACAAAAATATCCCAGAGTAATTGGCAGGCTGGCTGGCTGACAGTCTCTGTAAAAGGCCCAAGGGTTGAATGGGTATGGAGAATTAAATACCTTCTCAGCTCAGGGCTGGTCCCTCTAGCTCAGGAGTGAGAGAGAGCAGGTGGATGCTTACACTGCTGCTGATTGCATTCTGTTTGTCCTATAGGCAGAGAACTTCATTTACTGCTTCCATTTCATTGCCCACAGCTTTCTTGAGCACTATTTTTTAACAGAGAGCTCCACTGTGACATACACTTAGAGCTGAAACCTTTACTCATGCAAGTAATATTTACTTCACCTGCACTGGGGAAGGAACAAACTCATGAATGAGGTGTGTAGAGCTGATTCCTCTTTCCTTACAACAAATGGATGATTTCTTCATTTCTCATCTTTCATTGAGTCATTGTCTTGTCCATGTGCTCCATAATTTGCTTCTAGTTACTTATGCCATATAATAATATCATCTCCGGAGTGAGACCCTGGCGTACTCTGAAGTGCTGCTCCATATTCTTCTCAGAAAACAACACTGGTACATGATTTAAAATAGCTTAAAACTTCACTTAGCTAATCTCAAGACTCTCCATGCAGACCTTTCAAAGTGGAGGGCAGCTATGAGGGCTGATTCATGTTTTGAATGATTGCTAGCTAAATGATATATCTGTCTCATCAGTGACATTTTCAGTGAAATGAGGATTTGGGTGGGAGGGGTTGATCATGATATAAGAAAAAATTGTTGATCTTGCTTGTGAGTATATATTTTATTGGCATGGGGGTGGGTTTTAGCAATATTGATGATGATTTTATTAGATATTTTCAATATTGCAGAGTTTATATTAGTGCTAAGATTTTTTTAATAGGGAATTTTTTCTTTTTATTTTATTTAAAGTTTAGAGGCATAAGTTGTGGACTGGAGCTTTGTATTATGGTTTTGATTTAGCTTTGTTTTGATTTTTTGTAGTTAATTGCAGTATAAATGGCTGTTTTATTTTTGGATAGGTTAAGACTGGAGCTTGAGCTAAAACTTGTTTTAATTGGCTTATGGATTTTTCTTGTTTTATTTTTTTTTTAAGTCTGTGTAGTGGGGTTGAGGGGGTTTTTGTAAAGTTTTTAATAAAATTTTGAAAAGATTATTTTTCTAAATGATTTGAGAGTGGATATATTTGTGGGAGCTGGGAGTTAGGGGAATGCTTTTTTTTATTTTAAGTCAGATTATTTGTTGCGGTCATAATTGGTTTTTTGAGGGGCTATCTTATTTTTGCTTTTTTGGGTTTTTTTTTGTAATTTTGTTTAGGATTTTTTAATTTGCTTGATTTGGATATAAATTAAAATATTTATGTAGGAGATTATATTGTTTTAGGTATTTTATTTTATATTTTGTTTATATGGGTGTGATAAATAGTGGTATTAGGTTTATAGATATTTTTGTAAAACATAGTTGGTGTTTGAAAAGTGAAAGTAAATTTATAATTGTTTTGATGTAAAGGGATTGTAAAGAAAGTATTGGTTAAATTACAAATAGAAGTGATTGAGGGTTTTATAATGGAGGTTATTTTTTAATATATGGATTTTTTGTTTTGAAGGTTTCCTTTTTGTTTTTGGATAGTTGTCTGAAAAGATTGATATAAATAAGTTATAATTACTTTGTTTCTTAACTGACCAAATACCATCACTTCTATTAAAATTAGCATTCTGTATAAAACAGCTTTTCTAGAAAGTTGAGAAATGTTTAATTTGAAGCTATGGATGCTATGGGAAATAAGACCAGTTAAAGTCAGTTTTGATCTCTAAATAAATTAGAAATTTTCTTTACTGACTAGCTGACCAACCATGCATATT
The DNA here is from genome assembly GCF_025201925.1 of Gopherus flavomarginatus. Lineage (NCBI taxonomy): Eukaryota > Metazoa > Chordata > Testudines > Testudinidae > Gopherus > Gopherus flavomarginatus. The sequence goes on from NC_066617.1 coordinate 209,753,319, forward strand.
CCATAGCTCTCCCGGTCTTTAAAGCTCTCTGGTTAGTGATCTGAGTTAAGATCTGGATTATTTGCAATGGGTATAATTGGCAAGGGAAAAGAACTCCTCTTAGGCTGTGTCTACACTACAGAGTAAGTTGACTTTAGTTATGTCAACAATCATAAGCTTCTTTAATAACATCAGTGGAGCACATCCACATAATGCTCCTTGTGTCTGCTGAGCGTGTCCGCAGTTGTTGCTCTTGCACTGACAGAGCATTGCGTCGTGGGTAGCTATCCCACTATGCAATTTGTCACGCTCTGCCCCTGGGAGCTCTGGGAACTGATAGTGGTGCATCATGGGACTGATGCAGTTCTTTCATTCGATCATTCCATGGGTTTCCTACTTCATTTTGTGCAGTTTTTCAACAGCTCTTGTAAACTGTGCACCCACCATCTCTACCTGAGAGCATGGATCCTCAGCTGCTGATCATTCTGGTGATGAGTGTTATGAACACAAGGCAGCAGGTCTTGCAGTATTTCATAAGCTGCGAAACAGAAAGTGAATCAGTGGTGCCTGCCCTGGGGTCTGCCATGGAAACAAATAATTGAAGATTGCTGCTGGCATTCACAGACCAGTTTGCCATGGTGGACTAGTGGTACTGGACTTGAGAAAGAAGCACTGAGTGGTGGGATCACATCGTGATGCATGTATGAGATGACGAGCAGTGGCTGCAGAACTTTCGGATGTGCAAATCCACGTTCCTGGAACTCGCCCTACCCCTGCTCTGCAAGGATACCAGAGTGAGAGCTGCCGCGGCTGTGGAAAAGCAAGTGACAATTGCTGTGTGGAAGCTGGCAACTCCAGACTGCTACCAGTCAGTCGCAAATCAGTTTGGAGTTGGAAAGTTCACCATGGGCTTTTCGGTGATGTAAGTGTGCAGGGCCATTAATCACTTCTTGCTACGAAGGACTGACTCTTGGTAATGTGCAGGAAATAATTGATGGCCACCACTTCCTCCTCGGAGTTGAGTCCGCTGGCCACTGCCTCCAGTCCCCTCTAAGTATCCACATGGAGGTGGGGTTGCTGCCGAGCATAGCGTGCAGCTCCTAATAGAAGCGGCGTGTCTTCAGCACTGTACAAGAGCTATGGTTGGCATCCCTTGCTTTCTCACACACCTGCCTCACCACCTTGATTTTAGCACTACATTGCTGCGCATCCCTTTTGTGCCCCTTCTCCTGCATGCCCCTAACAATCAGCCTATAGGTATTGAAATTCCTATGACTGTTGCAAAGTTGCGACTGCACAGCCTCCTCTCCCCATATACTCGTGAGATCAAACCGCTCCGGTGTGCTCCACATGTGAGCACGCCTGCTGCATAAAGCTGGCACAGTCAGCTGGGAAGGTGCTGTGTGAACTGTATAGGTCAAGCTAACAGGAAAAGGAATTTCAAAAATTCATGGGCCTTTGAAGGTGGGAGGGCCACATATCCGTGTGACTTCAGAGCAGCAGAGTTCAAACTGCTGACCAGTGTGGTCATGATGGGCATTGTGGGACACCTCCTGGAGGCCAGTCAGGGTGATATAACCGAATAAGGTGTCTACACTGTTGCTGTGTCACTCTATGTCACAAAAAATTCTATGCTGCTCATCGAGGTAGTTTTATTGTGTCTGCAAAGCAGGGGAGTTACATCAGCAGGAGGAGCATTTCGGTGTGTACACCTCCGCTGTTTTGTTGATTAAACTGTGTAGTGGAGATAAGGCATCTAGTTCTATCCCACAGAGTAGCCTTTGCTAAATAATGTGCATAAGTGTTTGGAGGGTGTGAATTTTTTTACTAATCCATTTTGATTGGGTTAGAGCACCTCCAGTCTACTACTGCTTTGAGCTGGCTGTCTTGATAATACCATAGAACAGGGTTGGGCAAACTACGGTCTGTGGGTCAGATCTGGCCTGCGAGCCATTTTAAGCCAGCCCTGAGCTCCACTGGAGAGCAGGGGCCGGAGCTTGCCCCGGTCCGGCGCTCCAGCTGGGGTGCTGGGTCAGGAGGCTGCTCTAGCACTCCAGCTGGGGCGGGGGCCTTGCCACGCTGCTCCCAGAAACCATAGCATGGCCCCGCTCCGGCTCCTACGTGCTCCAATGTCCTCCTCCAGAGCTCCAATGGGAGCTACAGAGGCGGTGCCTACAGATAGGGTAGTGTGTAGAGCCACCTGGCCATACCTCCACATAGGAGCTGGAGAAGGGACATGCCACTGCTTCCAGGGGACGTTTGAGGTAAGCACCGCTCGGAAGCTGGACTCCTGAGCCTCACTCCATTCCCCAACCCCCTGCCCCAGTCGTGATCCCACTCCTGCGCTCCAAACCCCTCAATCCCAGCCTGGAGCACTCTCCTGCAACTAGACCTCTCATCCCCAGCCCTACCCCACAGCCCACACCCCCAGCCAAAATCTGCACCCCTGCCCTAGCCCTGATCCCCTCTCCCCCCTCCAAACCCCTTGGTCCCAGCCCAGAGCACTCTCCTACACCTCAGAGCCTGCACCCCCAACCAGACCCCTCACCCCCTCTTGCACCCCAACTCCAATTTTGTGGGCATTCATGGCCCACCATACAATTTCTATTCCCCGATGTGGCCCTCAAGACAAAAAGTTTGCCCACCCCCAGCACAGAATATTTGGAACAGCCTGTCTGCCCTGTTAAATGGATGTCCATAGTATTTATATTCACTCTTGGTTTTCTTTTCTTCTTCCATATAAATTCTAACATCTTCCATATTCCTGTTATGATCATGGAAAGATTTTGTAACAAAAAAAATATCCTTGGCAACATGTTCATTTTTACTGTAGCTATTCTTCCCAACCAAGAAATTGCATACTTCCTCCAGCACTCAAGATTTGTTTTTTTTCATTTGCTGAAGTAGTAGTTTGACATTTTAAATCCTAGAGCTCTTCTAAGTTGTTTGAGATTTGAATGCCCAGGTATCTTATAAAATTTTTTGCCATCTGTAGCCAGTGTTTTCTGGAGTGATGACTTCTCAGAATCTGGCAAATTTATAGCTAGCATTTCAGCTTTGGGATAATTTACTCTAAATCCATATGCTTTTCCAAAGTCTTTAGATACTAATTTTAAGAAAATATTTGGTTTAGATAAAAATATTATGTCTGCTTATAATACTATTTTATGATGTGTTCCTTCAAGTTTTATTTCTGTGAAAGTTTCATGGTTTCTTATCCTGTGTGAACAGCTCCAGGGCCAGTGCAAACTGTAAAGGAGACCATGGACATCCCGTCTTAGTCCCTCTGAGTAATTCAAAAGGAGATTTAATCCCATGAACTCACACAGCTGCTCTTAGGCTGGTGTAAAGAGCAGTTATCCATTGAAGGAACTGGGGACCATAGTTCATACGGTACAGGACTTGACACAAGAAAGCTCCACTCTATTGTATCAAATCTTTCTCTTTGTCAAGCGGTGATAAAAGAAATAGTTGTTTTTTATGTGGCATTATGGATGATACCAAGTACTCCCCAAATACTGTCTGACATTTGTCTATCCTTAATTAATTTTCATTTGAGCTAGATCTATATAAACTGAGCATGAACCTCTAAAACACAAATTGTCAACATCACGTGTCAAAATATACAAAGTAAATATCTTTAAAATCAAATTCTAATAAGTTCTCAAGCAGCATTTGCTTACTTTGCCTATCTGTAAATTTCAATTATCATAATGGAAATAATTTTTCATGGGTTTGGAGGAGAGCATGAAATTGGTGTTTACCAACATATACGGATAAAAATCGAATACTTCCAACCCTATTTAAAAGGATGAGCCACTGAGAATAACTACTTATCATATTGAAAAACTCAAAATTATTGTGATTCTTTAACTGTGTGGAGTCATGAACCCCTGAGTGGTCAATGTCTACCTTATTTCTAATTGTGTTATGTTCCTGAATATGGCTTAGTTTCTGTTTATAAGCTTCCGTATCCATATCTTGTAGTCATTTCCCCCAACCTTCATGCATCCCTCCCCTTTCTGGCATTCCCCTTATTTAACTCCAGAAATAAAATACCAACACAGCCCATAAATCAAACCCCAAATGCCCATACTTTCCCAATGAACACTTGTAATCCAAAGGGGGCACGTAGGGGACCTCAAACCTCAGCATTAGGGATAGATGATCATCTGATAATTTTGAAGGGGTAAGATTTACATACAACCTCTAATGGACCTTCCCCATCTCCTCTCTGTTTTCTCATTTTCACTGCATTCCTAAATCAGTCTGCCACTTGAGGAAAGTACGCTTATAATTACCACTCCAAACTGTTCGCCAAAGCTACACAGTGTGACTAACATGCTCCTTAAGGTTTCTGACCTGTTACCCTTTCACCTAAAAGACTTTCCCTCATCATCCCAAAGCCAAAGGGCCCAGGTTAATCTCCATCTTTCAATTGCAGAACCTCCAGTGTTAAGCACACATCATTCAAAGAGGAGAAGGCTGATCCTGGAAACCAGCCAAAGGAGGAAGGTTTAGGGGTTCACGGAGCATCGCAGTGCCTTGCATGATGAGAGACTATTTTTGATCAGCAACTACAAATCTTGCAGGACTAGTTTTAAATTAAGTGAGAAGGGCCATCGGGGACTCTTTAACATAGGAAATTGGTTGCAAAAGTCAGAACAGAAACAATGTTTCATAATTTCATCTTGTGGCCTAACAACTAAAGCTTATCTGGTGTTAGGATAAGAATGCAGCATTTAAAACAAAGAGACCTTCTCTGTCTCTAGAAACTTGACAGATTTGGGGAGAGACAAGAGAACTCTCTGAAATTTCTACTGTTCGTGCTAGAAGTCGCACCAAACAAAAGCATTTTGGACTTAGCTTAGTGGATTTCCTTGGCAAAGTATTCAGGAAACTGGTTGTGTGAATGTTGTTCCTGGACTGTAGAAAATAAAGGATATATTTTAAAGGATATTTGGTTACTTTTTAAAATTAAAATCTTTTTTAAATGAATTGTAGTTCCTGCACCCAGTATGGATCATTGTTGCAGGTAAATCTAAATATTACATAGGAGACACTATGAACTGCTGGCTAGATTATGACATTTGAAAATCAGTCCAACATTTTTTAAATGTAAAAAGTCCATATGCATTGTCTTAAATTTTCTTCTGTTGTGGACCATTAAAAAGCCTTTCCCCTTTAATGTAAAAGATTTGAGTCATAAAGGAGAATTAGGGTACCCAAGAAAGAGACTCTAAACATAACAAATTTATCTAAACCTCAAATAGGAAGTTGCTATCTTGATAACATGCTGATGTAAGATTCCAGGACTGCAATTCTTATTTAAATGCAGGACAAAAAACTAGGTTTGCATTGCATTGACAAAACAAGTGGGTTTCAACAGTGATGATAAGCTTTAGTTTAAAATATACTCTGCTCCTAATAAGTCTGCAGAAATGTAATGCTGAAATGGATGGATTAATGAGCACACTTCAGATTAGATGCTTTGCTGTTTCATGCCTGCCTTCCCTTAAGGTATGTCTACACTGCAGTTAAAAACTCACACCTGGCCTGTGCTAGTCGACTCAGACTCACTGATCTTGGGCTAATGGGCTGTTTATTTGCAGTGTAGACATTTGAGCTAGGACTAGAGCATGGATTGTAGGACCCTGTGAGGTGGGCATATCCCAGAGCTCAGGCTGCAGCATGAGCCTGGAGATAGACACTGCAGTTAAACAGCCCCACAGCCCTAGCTCAAAGAAGCCAGGTCAGCTGGCAAAGGCCAGCTGTGGCTGTCTAAGTGCATTGTAGGCATATGCTTAGTGTGCTACTTTGGAAGAGACTATTAGCAATTATGAATTTCTTACATATCAGCCCCGCTTTTTAATCAGACACAAGAAATCTCTGGTAATGAAAATGTATATTGGATATCTTTCAGCCAACTAGTGTACGGCTCTTTCTGTATATCTCCTAGGCCAATGCTGTTTTGAAAATTTGTTGGTGTTCCCAGACCAAAATTACATCAAGATGGAATTATGGTTGAAAACAAGGAATAGGAATTTTGGGTAAAATACATTACACAGCCGGTGAGATTATCCAATATATAAGTCTGGGAACATACTCAGGAAAACCAATGTTGTTAATGCTCCCCATTGTGACAACATACAATATCTAAATTTATGATTTATGTTTATTAAGGCATATTAGTATTTGTGGTGCCAGATTAGATTTTTTTTTTAAAAGATACGTTAGATTTTTTTCTTTCACTTTTTCTCCTCATGATATAACATCCACCCTTGAAGTAGAATGTTATTCAGCAGTGCAGGGCCAGCTCTACTGCTTTTGCCACCCCAAACAGCACGCTGAATTGCCGCTGCGGACGGCGGGGACAGTCTGTGTGCCATTAGGGCGGCACATGCGTTTCCACGGCAGTGGCAATTCGGTGGCAGCTTCTATGTTCAGCTGGCCATGGCGGCGCAATTTCTGTCTTTCGGCTGAAGACAGAAACTGCTGCTGAATTGCTGCCACCACGGAAATGTGCGTGCTGCCCTAACGGCACAAGGACTGCCCCCGCCGTCTGCAGTGGCAATTCGGCATGCTGCTTGGGGGCAAAAACACACAGACTGCTGCCCCTTGCAGATTGCTGCCTTAAGCACCTGCTTGGAATGCTGGTGCCTGGAGCCAGCCCTGCAGCGGTGGCTGAAGAAAACACTTTAAATTAGAAAAAATAATGGCAAAAAGTGACCATTAATCCTGGAAAAAAAGCAGTCAACACACACAAGTGTTCAGTGACCTTTACCTAAATGCAAAGTTTGAGGAGTTTGCATTATTCTGTTAAGATCATATGGAATAACAACAACAAAAAGTCTTTCTTAAAGGAGCCATTTTGGAGTCTCAGAAAATTAATTCTATACTCTTGAGTAGTTGCTGTGATTTTGCAGGGAAGAGATCTGGCTTTTTTCATATGTAACCAAGAGGCAGAGGTCCAGCTCCTCAAAGATTCCTAAATACCTTTGAGGATCTGGGCCTCAATTTCTAGTTTGTTTTTCACATAACCTGAACTATAGATCTGTGCCCAGATAATGATTACAGTAGTGCCCCTGAAATGCTATGGTATGTGGGACCAATTTCTTCTGCGGGGTTAAGAGTGATTCAAGGCTAAAGTTCAGTAACATTAGGGGCACATCAGTGACTACATAAGACTGTTAACACATTCACACTTCTATAAACTATTTTGTTGGCTGCTGATGAAGAGGCCTGGTTTTGAACAACTCAGTGCCATGAAATCACTCTCCAACCACAGACAGCCAATGAGCTCCCTGTCCCTCAGCCTCCTTCCACTGGGGTCAATGGGAACAAGATAGGGCCGCATTTCTTTTATGGGACCTTGTAATTCTTTTTCAACCATCCTTTTCATTTTCTCAATAGAGGAAATTCAGCTTATTTTCATATTTCAGTCCAAGCTTCCTAAAATAAAAGCCTCATTCTGTATTTAACATTATCTGACTAAAGGAACATTGCCTGCAATTTGTCTTTGTAACTCCAGCACTCTCCTCCCATCTTTGAGTGGGTAAGCCAATCATTCAAGTGTATGAACTAGTGTATGTGAGATTGAGGAAGTGTTGTATGTATATAGTTCCATTTGTGGTAGCCTATGTATTAATTATAATTATTCTTGCTAATCTTGCGGTAGCACCTAAAAGCCAGGTCCCTGTGGTGCTAGGCACTGTAGAGCAAAGAGTTGGGTTACAAGCTAATGTGGAGACAATACATAAATACAACAGACAGCAGAAACACAAGGTACTGTAATTGTCAGACCCTTGGAGACATCCCTATCACTAAACACATTAGCACACAGTTCTTAGTTTCTACACATGCAAAATTTACATCACCTTCTTGAAACAAGCCCATTATGTCTGAACCTACCTGACTCCAAAGAAGTAGCAGCCACTAGGGACAACCACATTTCCTGTGCACCTGTCTCTAACGATAATATGATTAATAGATTCCAAGACCAGAAGGGACCAGTCTGATTATCTAGTCTGACTTCTTGTGTAACACAGGCCATAGAACTTCCCCCAAAATTTTTCTAGAGCACAGCTTTCAGAAAAACCTCCAATCTTGATTTAAAAATTGTCAGTGATGAAAAATCCACCATGACCCTTGGTAATTTGTCTGAATGATTACACTCACTGTAGAATTTACATCTTAGTTCCGATCTAAATTTGTCTAGCTTCAACTTCCAGCCACTGGATTCTCTCTCTGCTAGAGTGAAGTGTTCATTGTTAAATATTTGTTCTCTATGTCGGCACTTACAGACTGTAATCTACTCACCCCTTAACCTTCTCTTTTTGTTATGCTAAATAGATTGAGCTTCTTGAGTCTGTCACTATAAGGCATGTTTTCTAATCTTTTAATCAATCATTCTCGTGGGTCTCTGAACCCTCTCCAATTTATCAACATCCTTTTTTGAATTGTGGACGCCAGAACTGGACACAGTATTCCAGGCATACCAATGCCAAATACAGAGGTAAAATAACCTCCCTACTCCTACTCAAGATTCCCCTGTTCATGCAGCCAAGGATCGCATTAGGCTTTTTGGCCACAGTGTTGTACTGGCAGCTCATGTTCAGCTGACTATTCACCCTCAATCTTTCAGAGTCACTGCTTCCCAGGATAGTCTCGCATCCTGTAAGTATGGCCTACCTTCTTTGGCTCTTCGCACAGCCCCTATGAAGTTAGCTCAACAGTCCTACAGGAAATTCCAGTAAGCTACCAGAGTTAACTTTACTTCACTGACCATGTCACTTACAATATTGACACTATTATTACGTATCAGTATTCAGAGATAGCAGCTTCTATCCATCACAGGCTGGCCAATAGGAGTGACACAGCACCAATAACTACAGCACTGACACTAAAAACATTATGAAATACAGTAAGTCACAGGACTAGAACTTAAACCCACAACCCTCACCATGAACTAGGGTTAAGGTAACTCTGGAATTCTAATCTTGGCAAGCAGCTTTCAAACTTGATTGTCTACAGCTGAGCCCCTGCATTCATGTTCAGGTACCAACATGGGGCTTGATTTTCAGACGCACTGAGATTCTGCAGCTCAGTAATGGAGCCAGGGAGAGCTGTGAGTGCTTAGCACCTCTGAAAAATCAGACCACTTACTGCAGGGATTCAAATAATGGAGTTAGACTCCTCATTCTAGCCATAACCCCTCTGGCTGTTTTTCCAATCTGAAAATGAGAATATTTGCTTTATCTACATGGCACAATGAGCATTGACTAAGGTACTGTACAGCACTTTGGAATATTGAGTACTACAACGTACTATTAAGAGTATTGGCTGCCCATTTACCTTCATTCCTGCAATATCTCAGCAGAGTCCTGATAGCAATGAAGTTTAGTAATAGAACCATTTTATACTAGGATAGTACCCACAGCTCTCAACCAGGATAAAGACCCTATTCTACAGGGCACTGAACAAACAGGTGGACAATCCTTCCCTGACTGTCCATTGATGCATCACACTCTAACATGAATGGAAGCTTTGTCATGGCACAAGGCAGACTCCTAAAGCAATATGGAAAGAAATCCAGCTTAGACCATTAAGATGAATTTAGGATACATCGCTACCCCGATAGAACGTGGTCATAGGGAGCCAAAAATCCCTACCGCGTTATCAGTGAAACGCCGTTATATCAGGGTATCGGTGGCAGGGCTGCAGCGGTGATTTAAAGAGCCCGGGGCTCCGGCCGCAGGGAGCCCCAGGCCCTTTAAAATCGCCAGCGGAGTCCTGCTACCGCAGTTCTGGGGTAGTGGCAGCAGGGCTCCAGCGGTGACTTAAAGGGCCTCAGACCGTTTAAAGCGCTGCCAGAGCCCTGCTGCTACTGTGCTATATGCGAACCCGTGTTATATCAGGTTGCGTTATAGCGGGGTAGCGGTGTATTTGATGGTTCCATGGTAGGTGCATATAATGCTTCCATCTTAAGTGGGACTCTCAAATGAGGTGTTCATGAAAAGGCTTTTTAAAAAAATTGATTTAACAGCAATAAGCACAAAAGGTTAAGTGTTTGGATATAAGTAGTGGGTTCTGCTTTGTTAATGATTAACAGATAATACTCCAGAAATAAACTGAAGTGGTTTTTCTTTGCAGCTCACCAATCTCTTGTATATTAGTTGCATGCAATGTTTTATTATTTAACTAAAAAGGCTCAGATCCCACAGTGATGAGCCATGTAAGTACCTGGATGGATTTTCAGTTCATAGTTTCTCATGTTTTGAATGATCATATAGATTTATACACCCAGCTTTACAATCTCATCTGAAGTATAGTATATTCCATGAAGACAAGTTGTGTTCTGACATAGTTTTCCTCTGCCATTAAATAAATGTATGTGATGAAGTAACAACTAATGCCATAAGATTCTCTCAACTGTTAGTCAAGATTTTTATTTCTTAGCTAGAGTCAAATGACACTTCTGTCACAAAAAGCAGAACACACAAGATAATATTCCACTAGGTCCTCTGAAACCACTTCTACAGATAAGCTGAAAAGTCAAAATGCAGCAAACCAGTCTTCTTCCCATGGCATTGAGGTTTGGTTGACACCTTTTGCTGCTTTACAGTATGTAAAATTTAGTCCTGCACTGCTCTGAGAATCCAGCACTGTTTAAAGTACTTATACAGAATTCATAACAAAAATCTGTAGTTTAAGCATAAAAATAAATTGACAAAGGCCTGCCAGTTACAGCCTTATGTATTGTATTTTAAAATTTTTTTCAAGAGACTAATTTTTCATGATTATCCTTTTATAGGCTGCCATATTAAATGAACTAACTAAAATACTTGTCAACTTCTAATTAGCACACTTTCTTCTTTTGGAAACCAGCCCCAAAGTAGGTTATACGTGGAGTCCAGTAGATAAGAGAAATCCCATTCTCCAAGTAAAGCACTATCTCAATATGAAGATATTGTGCTTCAGATTACTAAAACTGCTTTACCAGCACTAAGGTATCCAACTGTTGGGATAGAACAAATGGCAAGAAACAATATATACAGTAAATACAATATCTGTTGCAAGCAGGATATTGTCATTACAAGAAAATTAACCTGATTCATTAAAGCTGTTCCCTATCTGACATGCAAACTGAATGCTGATGTCTGTCAGTCATTCACTTGGCTTAAAAAAAAGAGTTCAGGGCTTAGATCGGTTTCTTTCAGTGTTGCAGAAGTTACAAGCAAATGGTGCAGTTAATGGTTAGTATGATTCTCTTGTTCTGATCTTTTTAGTTTGTTTATTAGATTCATGCTGCAGCTCTTTTCTTTTCTTCTGCTGCTGCTGTAGTCTTTCCTCTTTCTTTTGTAGATAGATAGCCATGTTGTCGAATGAGGCCTTGTAAAGACTGCTGTAGTAACTTTCTGTCTCAACAGAACCTGTGGCAGAAAAAACAAGACAATGTGGATGCTTTGAGCACTATTTCCAACTACTTCTTGCACTGAAATTTTAAACAAAATATTCCTGACTCCTGCACCATAATTCTAGGTATCTTAATGCACAACATTTTTATTCTGTTTAAATGTGGTGAGCCACTCACAAGTATCACTATTACACTCGTACATACCAAGGCCAAGATTTTTAACAGCCTAAAGTTAGAATTTGAAATCCATATTTAGGCCTCCCTGACTTTTCAAGAGTACTGCACACCCAACAGCTCATGCTGACATCAATGAGGGTCAAGGAGCATATAAAAATTCTAACTCTGGGCTTCTATTGAAAATCTTTGTAATATCACTAAAGACCCCCTTGGAGTGCATTAAAGAATTGGAATTATTCCACAATGTTCAAACACTACACAGGCTCCAGCTAGAGTACTGTATTTAGTTTGGTATTCCCTGCATTTAAAAAACAAAACAAAAAAACCCACCACACACATTAGAAAATTCAGACAGGACATTATGAAATAAGCATACACAAACTTCTCAGCAGTGATCACTGCATGTTCCGCCACTCCTTTGTGAGCCTATTATAAGTACATCCTTAAAGATTCTGTTTAAATGTACTCAGAGCATGATGCATCTGTCATTCCTGTAAAATGCCTGAACAGTCAAGGATGACAATTGGAAGGTTACTCTGGGGAGTATAGACTAAAACTGACAGGTTAGAGTTATTGTGTTTCTAGAAGCAGTTAGTGGGCGTGGTCTAATTCCCATCTGAGATTCCTTTCCCCCCCTCCATTCCTTCCCCCACCTAAAAAAATCCTTAACTGTAAGTAAAAGGAGAAACAGACAGGTGTGGGCAGGAAGAAGAGAAACATTAGTGAGTAAGCAATCAAGCTACATTATCAACTGTAATTTCCACCGGACTGGACTATGTTAAGGGTTTGCAGAATCTCTTTTCAGGGGCAACAGTTTATTCAACTGAAGGTTTAAGTATTCAATTTCTGCTTCTATAATCTTAGGTTACAAGAGGTCTTACAGATTCCATGATCACCAGCTGTCTAAGGGAGGACGCAACACAAGCAATCTCATTGTTTTATCAAGTAGGGTAAGTACCTTTTTTCATAATCTGTAAAAGCACTAATTACACAGCTGAAATAGGTGCTCATCAACTGAGCCTCCTCTCGCTAATTAGCTATAATAATCACTATGCTCTGAATAGTCATCCTTTCCCAGCTGCAGATACTCAGAGACTATTATAATACATTATGGTAATTAGCTATGCTGGAAAGTAACTTGTTTTCCACTACACTTCTGTATTCATTCTTACTCAGGAACCTGCTTTTAAATGGATCTACCTTGGAACATCTGAGCTGTGTAAAACATAGGCATTAAACACATTCCCTTCTAATGGATGCAGAAATCTACCTTCAAAAGGTAGATTTTCACAGCAATGGCATATAGAAAATACTCCTTAGATTAGATATTGAAGTTATTACATTTTATTTTCCAGCAACTCTGTCAAATTACATGGGCTGATAATTTTTTTGCATATACAATGGCCCTCCAAGGATGGAAGTTAGGGTTTTAAAAGAAGGAAAAGAAACAAGCTTCACAACATCCTAGCCTGAGGCCTCAATCATGCACAGAGTTAAGCCACACCTGTCTATATAGCAAGGCATCCATTGACTCTTACCCCACTCACCCTTGGTGATTCTAATTAAGTTTGTTTTTTAGTTAGCCTGCAGGAACTAGGCATTTTTCTAGAAAAACCAAGGAAAAAACCATAAACAAAACCTCCACCAAAATATATGCTTAATATTTTCATTTTCAGGTACAGCACAGAGTGGTAGGGCAAGCTTCCCTGTACTGTCTTCTCACAGTATCTCAACTTAGACATGCAGGGGCTGCCTTTAAGCTCCCAACTTCAGTATAGACAGATCCTAAGTGATTTGTCCAGAGCCAGAAGGAGAGCCATGAACAGAACTCTGATCCGATTCCTTCCCTTGTGCTTTCTCCCCTGTGACACATTCCCTGGCCCTTTCGACGAAGTTGCTCACCTTCGAACATTGTCCAGTTGTCTTGCAGGTATTTTGACATTTTCATTAATCCTTTGTCATCAGCGACAGGCTGGGAAAGGAAAGAACACCTATTCACTATGCTCCTCAGCAGCAATCATACAAAGTGCATTACACTGACCAGCACACTGAGAAATGCAAAGCCTCAGCTGAGTACCATGAAAAAAGGGAAATTTAACAGAACACCTTTCTTTCCCACAAACTCATCACTCAGGCCTGGCATGAGGTCACCATATTCTACCTAAGGCAGCCTGGAAAACAGAGATTGCCAAGGTTCTGAAGGAAAAATGGGAATCAATTTTCTAGAAGTCAGTGAGGTAAAAAAATAGCTTGAGGAAGAAGTGAACCAAGAACACTCTCATGAAACAAATTTAAAATGAAAGCTTTCCAACTATATCCCACTACTCTTAGATTTACAAGGGTGATGAACTTATTGTCTGGAAATCTAATGGCTACTAGAGGGAATCTGATAGCTCACATTTCAGCTTTGGTGACTCAGTTCTCAATGGAACGGTAACAGATACTAACAGGGCCACCACTGTTTCTTCTCTCCTCACAGAAGTTCCATTTGAGATAGGTACAGAAAAGGGTAGGCAGGGCACATTTTTCTCCATGCTTTCTTTTCTTTTTAGCTCCCTCTTCTTGAAGGCCACTAGCAGAATCTACACCCTACCACCAAAAACACTTTAGCAATGGAGTTAGCATATTTCTCACTGGGATGGATTGAGGCTAGGTAGTTTTCCCAGGCTGCAGCACTATGTCAGTGTGTCACGCTCTTCAGTGTGGAAGCTGACACTCATCCTGTAGAGTCAGTTGGCTGCTGGGACATGGTTAGGGTGGTAGACTACAACCAAGAAACTAGCACAGCTGCTCAGCCTACTAGTAAGACTGACTTCAGTCAGGCAGCTCCTCCTGCTGCTCCCATTTGAAATCCCCCCTCCCAGCAAGCCTTCATCACCACCAGTTAGGAGGGAAGCAGTTTTTCAAAACCACAGAGTGGGAGCTCTCACTGGGATTTTGGGAGGACGGGGAGCAGTATTCCCCAATGCTCCCTTTTAGTTTAACCACTGGGTTAAGGTAAGATGATGATGTGGGGAGCTGCAGAGGGCCCCTCACCCAGAAAAAAAGTCTGAGAAGGGACAAATTTGAGAGGAGTGTACAGGGTATTTTTTTTTAGTTGAGTGACATTCATGCTTAAGAGCAGAGATGCTAGTTTAAACCAGATTTAAGGCTGCCAGCCATTGTGCAGGTACCTCAATCCTGACCCGTCTAGGTCAGATCTGGGTATCTCCTGAGCTGAGACTGCGAGTCATACTAAATCCTGTGTTTTGCACAAATGCACGAAGTAGGATGAGCCCATCTCTGATCAGATCCAGATCTGACCTCAGCTCAGAGCTATAATGCATTAAAGCAATTGTGCCATTTAATTTTCATCAATTATTCTGCCTTTCACTGAGAGGACTGGAGCAGATAGAAGATACTGGCAATTGTATCAGAGTACATCTAACCTGCCAATGTTCATCCACAGGCCTGTAGAGTAGAAGTGATGCTTCTCTGTCTTCCTGCAGTATCCAGAGCCCACCTGTTTCCTCAAATGCAATGTCCCAGCCTTTATGCTTCAAAGAGATTTGGTGTCTGTAATTTAACAGCTGGGTAGCAGCATCAAACTGGAAGATGTAAACTGTGGGAATACTTTAAACAGAAATAAAATGGAATTATCATTATCACACCTGCCTAGGGCGACCACTTGTACACAGTAAATTGCATCTACTCACTCCAAAATTAGTACTGGAGCAAAATCAGCAGCATTTCAAGTATAACTCTAAAATAAGAAATTGACTCCCTAACACTGAAAACTACTTATTTGCAACCCCAAGGGCCAAGGTAAATTGCAGATACTGGAGAATTTAATATTTCTTTCCAAATGTTACACTGAAGAAAAATCATTCTGAACTGTTTTTCCCCAAGGTTAGACTATTTTAAAAGGTTAGCAAAAATAATAAGCCACATGCTACTAAAGGGTATTTTTGCATAATCAGATGTTTCACAGTGCAATTTACCATAGAGTTCACAGCTTGAAGGGTAATTAAAGAACATCAGCAGAAATAAAACCGGGTAAGGGGAGGGGAAAAAGAGAGAGAGAGAGAGAGAGAGAGAGAGAGAGAGAGAGAGAGAGAGAATGTACCTAAGGAGGGCCAAGAAAACAGGCTCTGCACTGGGGCTGGTGTGCACTGGGAAGGCCCAATATCTATTCCCCTGCATCCATGATCTCCACCTATAAAGCCTCCTGAGACCTGTTAAGCCCAGCAGCAGGTGTTTCAGGTCAGTTCATAGGAACAAGGCTCCCCGACTGGCAAACAAGAGGTTCACCAAAAGGGAGAAAGTGCCTCCGAGCTTCACAGCACAGGCAACTTAGGATGCCGTTCTCCTTCTCACCATACTCAAGCCTGTGTGTCAAGATGGAACTCATTTTGCTAAGCTTAACAGGTCACAACAGCCTGGGAGCTGGGTTCATCAGCAACTTCCTGGCCCCACTGCTCACTAGTACTCTGCTGCATGGCAGAGCCCATATCCTTGGGCCCAATGGGCAGCACAGCCCCTTAGCTGTGGCTCTTAATGCTGTTTTACACTAGTATCTCTGCTGACTTACACTGACTCCTGACCTATTGCACTGTAAAGACTGGACTCAGACCCAAAGACCCTGGCCTTTGAGAACTGTTCCACTGTGCCCTGAACTCAAGAGGAGCTAGAGCAGGGGCTCAAACTTTTGTACTGGTGACCCCTCTCACAGAGCAAGCCTCTGAGTGCAACCCCCCTTATAAATTAAAAACACTTTTTATATATATTTAACCCATTATAAATGCTGGAAGCAAAGCGGAGTTTGGGGTGGAGATTGACAGCTTGTGACCCCTGGCCCCTATGCAATAACCTCACAGCCCCCTGAGGGGTCCCAACCCTCAGTTTGAGAATCCCTGAGCTAGAGTATATAAGGACTTTATAAAACACTGCAAGAGTTTACTAAACCAAGCAACTTTCGAGCCACTTATGTTTGAATTGATACTAAGGGCTCTCACGATCCTCATGCTAAATCCACTGACATGCCCATGATGAAACCCATCCTTTAAGAGTCCATAACAGGACAGCCACTTTAAATTCAGAGGAAGTCAAACTCCCAGCAACAGATGTCTCATGGTCCCATGCCCTTTCTTGAAACAGCTATCATTTTAGCAACGTTCCCCTTTATTCTTACCAGTCACATAAAATGGCAATGTAATTTCCTTGACAACAATAGGCTATTCTCGACACGGCGTATTTCTGACAGGAGGGAAAAAAACATGTAATTATAACCTTAAACACTTAGGGGGGAAATTTAGGTTTAAATTTAGGCACTTAATCTACAGAATTTAATGGGGATCTTCATTTTAAAAAATAACGTAGTCAAACTTAAGTGAATATCTTGACAGTAGTTCTTTCCCCCCAGAATAGATCCCATTTTTGCTTTCTGTGCTCCACCTCCTCAAAGTGGTCAGCATAACCTATCCGAATAATATAACCAGACGTGAAGTCAGCACAGAGCCTAATGAGAGACTCACAGCAAACAAACAAGCAGGTGCAGCCTAGCAGAGATGACAGCATCATTTTAGCCTTTAAGGAGCTGTGAATTATAGGGGAAATAGCCACATATTTTAAGTGTCCTTAGCCAGAATGCCACACAATTGGTTTATAGGTTACATATAACAGGAAGATGGTGGCCACCAGGTTTGGTGTAAAAAGCGAATGCCATGATGTGTAGCCAATGTTCTTGTAAAGTGGTCTCAATTTCACCCTTTTATAAACCGGCTTCCAGTGGGACGTGTGCTGTAAAAGGGAAGGTGAGTGGGACGGGGGGGGGGAATGGCTCATTTCAGCAGAAACACTAATAAGCAAGGAGGGGGAGGTAGCTTTACTGGACAAAGCTATTAAATTCCTTTGCCAGAAATATTCAGAAAACTACTGAATATACTGCCTGTGGAGCACAGCATTAAGTTTGATTTGAGGGTGGATAGTAATGAAGAGCCTGTTTTTCAAAAAAACCACACCCATGACTGCAAAGGCAAAACTTACTCTTATGTATTTTTAAAAGCCCTGGAGATGTCATCTCTGGAAGGAATAGTTTCCCTATTCAGAGAAGAGGGAATAGCTCAGCTCCAGCAGAACAAGGAAATGATTCTAATCCTTCCTTCACTATGCTGGCAATATTTTAAAAGGGGCTTTTGAGCACCTCTGCTGGCACAACACTGGGTGAATGGTCAGTCCCTAATTAACCATGGCTGTGAGCTTAATTCAGGAGCATCCACAGGGTTCCTACTTCTTCAGCTGGGTGTTTGGAGTGCAGGCAGTGTCCCGGGAGTAATATTTGGACATGTAATCTGGGGAGGAAGCTAGGGCTGCATTGCTTTTCAACATCCAGGATAGCAAGTGCAATGCAAGGTAACCTTTCTTGCCCAGCGAACCAGACTGATGTAGATTTGTAGCCACAAGCTACAAAAATAGAGGCACAAACAGAAGGAAAGAAGGTTACACCATGGCTTCCATCCATATCTATACCCCACTAGTAGTATAAAATATCTTAATTACAGAGAAGAAAAGAATGCATTGTGCAACATCTCTAAGCTGAAAATAAAAACCAGGCAGCATGTACTTCCCTCCTCTAATCTGTTTGAACATGAGGGGAACATTTTCTAAAGGTCACCATCAACAGAGAAATAAATTTCAGAGCACTTGAGAACAGATGGGATTGGTCTGTTGCTACTCTGCAGAAACAATTATTCCATGTTTACAGGTGGGATCCAGTCTTTCTATACAATACATGGATACTAAATCACTCAAGGTTTAAGATATCGAAGGAGGTGAGGGTGAAGGGTTTGATGAGAGAGTTACTGCAACTACCAAGAATAGCTCCACAGTTGGGTAAATAGAACTGTTTACATTGTGATTTTGTAGAAATGGCTTCCCTTATTGACACACACCAGCAGTGGGCTCTCTAAACATTTAAAAAACAAAGTTGTACTCTATCTCCTACAGCATCATCTCCTGTCAGACAATTCGTGGCATAAGTGACGCTAACACATAGGATAGGCAGGGTACACTTTGTATTTAGATACAGAAGGGACACTGGTATTAAATGCCAAGCAGCACAGCAACTCAAAATTGTCAGTTTGACAGGGTTTTTTTTTTTGTGGATGTGAAATGAGATCTAGTACCTTATTTAATTGTGGAATAAAATACAAGCACTCAAACATTTTTTTCATTAGGCAAGCCCATGGGACCACTGAACCTAGTAAAAAGATAATGCTAACAAAACAATTCATGGTAAACAGGTGTCACTCTTTTTACTTCAGCCAGCCATCACTTTAAAATTAACCGTTGACATTCTATTAGAAGCAGTGACCCTGTGAAACACACTAGAAGTATCTGGGCAGAAATTGCACAATTTCTGTTTTGACCTTTAGACAAGCGGATCAGATCAGGTGAACACTTGGACTTCTAAGGTTATCTAGTCCTTGCCCACACTACTGTGGGATTTGTTCCCTATCATCAGCTAAAATGACTACTCCTGAGACCAGCTCTACATCACTTCAGCACAACTATATATTTCCCAAGACAAGTCTATTTGGCTTGATGGATGGCGAAAACAAATTAATTCTTGTGCTCATGTGCACTGTCATTACAATGAAGCATGGATTATAATAAGACAAAAATCAAGTCACTCATCTCACAAGCATCAGTGAACAAATAGCAAAAATCATAAAATGCCCAATGAAGCAGCAGGAAAAACAAGGACATCCCATCTGATCTCTCTTGTAATCAAAGCCATTGGTAGCTAATGCACTAGCTAAAGTCTGCAAAGTGCTGACAGGAAAAGCAGATTCTAAAGAATAAGGCAAGAGTAAGCGAGACCATTCCTTTACGCAATACAATGAAGTATGGCTCAAAGATAGTCACTATCCTCTGAAGCTATTGCCTCCACGTGAGAGGGAAATACCACAACTGGCAAAGTTACAGCAGTGACTTCTTCACCATTTCTGACACTGAATTCAATGTCAAACTTCTGAAGCATGGGTTCTTCTTCGAGTGCTTGCTCATATCCATTCCAATTAGGTGTGCGCGCGCCGCGTGCACGTTCGTCGGAGACTTTTTACCCTAGCAACACTCGGTGGGCCAGCAGGTCGGCCCCTGGAGTGGCGCCGGTATGGCGCCTGATATATACCCCTGCTGGCCCGCCTGCTCCTCAGTTCCTTCTTACCGCCCGTGTCGGTCGTTGGAACTGTGGAGCACGGCTAGCCGTTCTCCACCTCCCTAGCGTTTCACTCTTCTGCAGTTTAGTGTATATAGTTCTGTTATTATAGTAACAGTTGTAGTTATAAAGTTAGTTAAGTGTAGTTGTAGATAGTTATATAGAGGATGGGGGGTTCGCCCCTCTTCCTCCCCGTGGTGCCGGGGCCCATGGCCAGTTCACCCGGCTTTAAGCCTTGTGCGGCCTGTCATCGGCCGATGCCAACAGGAGATCCGCACGACTCCTGCCAGAGGTGCCTAGGCGAGTCCCACCTTGTGGACAAGTGCTGGATCTGCAAGGCGTTCAAGCCCCGAACGAAGAAGGAGCGGGACAGTCGCCTGAAGCAGATCCTGATGGAGGCAGCGCTGACTCCCCCACCGTCGGCACCGACTCCGACACCGGGGCCAAGTGTCGCCTCTGCTCCGGACCGCCCGGCACCGGCAAAGGCTTCGACTTCCCGCTCGGCACCAGCCCAGCACCCTAGCCGGCACCGCTCCCTCTCCCCGAGGAGCAAGAAGCACAGGGCTCCTGCGGTGCCTACAACTGCACCGCAGTCGGAGCGTGCCTCCAAACCTGACCGCTCGGCACCGTCATCCGCCGCGGCACCGAGTGTCATCGCACCGTCGACTCCGGCTCCTCAGGGACCGTTGAGTCCGGTGCATCTCAGCTCCCCTGTGAGAACAGCAGTTGAGCTCGTCGCACCCTCCACGCCGGAGATCTTCTCCGTTGCACGCGACCTCATCGCCATGAAGAGCCCGAGCTGCCCCAACCCCCGGCACCGCCGGTGCGGGTTCTCCAATCGATGGGCAAGCCCGCCATGGTGCGGCCGCATTCGCCGGGCACTACTGAGCATCGGTCCCGTTCCAGATCGGGGGACCACTCTCAACGACGCCGCTCGAGACCCAGACGCCGCTCACAGTCCCGAGACCGCTACCTGCGGCACCGGTCATACTCTCGGCACCGTTCAAGATCCCGGTCGCCGTCGTACTACTCTCGGCACCGGTCTAGATCGCGGCACCGACGTTCCTACCGCAGCCGATCCCGGCACGGCAGCGTACGGCACCGGTCGACCTCCCGGCACTGAGCTGGTAGCAGGTCCCGGTCCAGATCAAGGTACCACCATGACTCCCGGCACCGCTCGCCGGCACCGCGCAGCGACTTCGGGGTGCGCAGAGGCCTGATGCAGTCATCGACGGCTCATCCATGGCCTTCAAGGCACTCGTCCGCTTCTTCCCGAATGGACAGCGCCTCTTACGGGGGTTCAGATGTGCAGGCCCACCTGGACCAGGGACCACCACAATGGTCCTTTTGGACGCCCTGGGCATACCACCAAGCCCAGGGCGAACCTTCGGGCCCCGCTCGCTATGGCCAATCGGAGCATCGGGCACCGGAGGCCACGGTCAGCCGCCCCTCCCCCCCCCCCCCCCCCCGTCAGGTATGGAGGAAGTCCCTATGGATCCCCTGGCGCAGCAGGATGCTCAGGAAGTGGAGGTCCCTCTGGACGAGGCTTCAGTTCAGGAACCACTCCTCCCTGGGGTGTCTTCTTCCTCGTCCCCAGATGAGGCAGTTGCGGGCACATCTTCATCAGGGCCCCCATCGATTGATCTCCGGGCACACCAGGACCTTCTGAGGCGAGTTGCCCAGAACATAAACCTTCCTGTCGAGGAAGTCCCGGAAGTGGAGGACCCGGTGGTAAGCATCCTTTCTGCGGAGGCACCGACCAGGGTAGCCCTCCCCTTCATCAAGTCGATCCAGGCGAAGGCGGACACCATCTGGCAGTCTCCGGCCTCCATTCCACCCACTGCCCGCGGAGTGGAAAGGAAATATATGGTACTATCCAAGGGGTATGAGTACCTCTATGTACACCCCGCTCCCTGCTCCTTGGTGGTACAGTCAGTCAATGAGCAGGAACGCCACGGCCAACAAGCTCCTGCGCCAAAATCCAGGGAAGCCAGGCGCATGGACTTGCTGGGCCGCAAGCTGTACTCCGCGGGAGGCCTTCAGCTCCATGTGGCGAACCAGCAAGCCCTCCTGAGTCGTTACAGCCACAACACCTGGGAGACTGTCGGCAAATTTACGGAGCTGCTTCCCCAGAACTCATGCCAGGAATTTTCATCTCTCCAGGAATTTTCATCTCTCCTGGAAGAGGGCAGGAGGGTCGCCAGGACCTCCCTACAAGCGTCCTTAGATGCCACAGATTCGGCAGCAAGAACACTGGCATCGGGCGTAGCCATGCGCCGTATATCATGGCTGCAGTCTTCCGGACTACCGCCGGAGCTACAGTACACGATTCAGGACCTGCCATTTGATGGGCAGGGCCTTTTCTCTGAAAAGACAGATCCCAGGCTACAGAGCCTGAAGGATAACCGACTCATCATGCGGTCACTGGGTATGCACACGCCCCAGACTCAGAGAAGGCCATTCCGCCCCTACCATCAGCGCACTTACCCCCCGCCTCGCCCCAGACAAGATTTCAACCAGAGGAGAGGTCGGCAGAACCGTAGATGTCAACCAGGTCCTCAAAGGGGTAATACTTCTGGGTCCGACAAGCCACCGCAGGGACCCAAGGCGAACTTTTGAAGGTGCGCCCGAGAGCAGCTTACCAATCCCTTCCCTGGATCCACTTCATTTCCTCAACCGCCTCCGCCCCTTCCTGCCGTCATGGTCCCAGCTAACCTCGGATCGTTGGGTCCTGCGCACGGTGCAGTTTGGTTACCATCTTCAGTTTGTTTCTCCACTCCCCTCCCATCCTCCCTCCTCGTCCCTCTTCAGGGACCCCTCTCACAAGCAACTTATCCTCCAGGAGGTTCACAAGCACCTGCTCATTAGAGCTATAGAGGAGGTGCCAAGGGAGCTAAGGGGCAAGGGGTTTTATTCCCGGTACTTCTTAATCTCCAAGTCAAAAGGGGGCCTTCGACCTATCCTGGACCTGCGAGGCCTGAACAAATTCATCAAAAAGTTCAAGTTCCGCATGGTAACCTTAGGAACCATCATTCCCTCCTTGGATCCCGGAGATTGGTACGCCGCTCTCGACATGAAGGACGCATACTTCCACATTGCGATCTTTCCCTCACACAGGCGGTATCTTCGCTTTGTGGTAAATCAGGACCACTACCAGTTCACGGTCCTCCCCTTTGGGCTCTCCTCAGCCCCCTGGGTGTTCACCAAGTGTATGGCGGTCGTCGCCGCTGCCCTGCGCCGTCGTCGTATCCATGTCTTCCCTTACCTCAACGACTGGCTCATTCAAGGCAAGTCGGAGGCGCAGGTGACCGGGCACATCACCATCATCAGGGAGCTGTTTGCGAGCCTGG
This sequence comes from Gopherus flavomarginatus, assembly GCF_025201925.1. Classification (NCBI taxonomy): domain Eukaryota; kingdom Metazoa; phylum Chordata; order Testudines; family Testudinidae; genus Gopherus; species Gopherus flavomarginatus. The sequence goes on from NC_066617.1 coordinate 209,776,438, forward strand.
GTCTGATCATCAACCCGGACAAGTCCACTCTGGTGCCTACGCGGAGCATAGAGTTCATCGGGGCAGTGCTGGACTCCAACCTCGCAATGGCCAGCCTCCCCCGGCACCGATTCCAAGCCATAGTGTCCATGGTCACAAGCCTGCGGGCCTTCCCGACCACGTCTGCTCGAACGTGTCTCGCTCTCCTGGGGCACATGGCCGCATGCACCTTCGTCACCAGACATGCAAGACTCCGCATGCGCCCGCTGCAGACCTGGCTCGCGTCAGTCTATCGACGAGGCAGGGATGCCACAGACACAATTGTAACGATTCCACTGATTGTTCTAGGTTCCCTAGGCTGGTGGACAACGCCCTCCCAAGTGTGTGCGGGCCTACCGTTTCATGCCCCTCAGCCCTCAGTGTCCCTGACAACGGACGCGTCATCGCTGGGCTGGGGTGTGCACCTGGGGACCCTGCGTACACAGGGTCTATGGTCACAGAGAGAGTTGACTCTTCACATCAATGTGCGGGAGCTACGGGCAGTTCGCCTAGCATGCCAGACATTCCAACGCCATTTGCACGGCCGTTGTGCTGCGGTATTCACGGACAACACAACGGCCATGTATTACATCAACAAGCAGGGCGGGACCCGGTTCTCCCCACTGTGTCAGGAAGCAATACGTCTGTGGGACTTTTGCATAGCCCACTCTATTCATCTAGTGGCCTCCTTTCTCCCGGGAGTGCGGAACACCGTTGCGGATCACCCGAGCAGATCCTTCCTGTCCCACGAATGGTCCATCCGTCCAGACGTCCTCTCTGTCGTTTTCCAGAGGTGGGGGTTTCCCCAGATAGATCTGTTCGCCTCCAGATTGAATAGAAAATGCCAGGTGTTCTGCTCTCTACAGGGCCGCTCCCCGGGCTCCCTGTCGGACGCGTTCCTCATACCGTGGACGGATCGTCTTTGCTACGCCTTTCCACCCTTCCCTCTCGTCCACCGAGTCCTGATCAAGGTCCGGAGAGACAAGGCCCGCCTCATCCTGATCGCTCCGGCGTGGCCGCGGCAGCCTTGGTACACCATGCTGCTCGATCTGTCCCTGACGAATCCGATTGCCCTACCTCTTTGGCCGGACCTGATCACACAGGACTTCGGCAGGATGCGCCATCTGGATCTACAGTCCCTCCATCTGTCTGCATGGCTCCTGGCTGGCTAAGCCAGTCCGAGTTACGCTGTTCCGATGCAGTACAACAAGTGTTGTTGGGCAGCAGGAAGCCTTCCACGCGTTCAACCTACCTAGCGAAATGGAAACGCTTCTGCTGCTGGTGTAGCCAGCACGGCCACGACCCACTCGCTGTGCTAGTCCCCACCATTCTGGACTACGTGTGGTCTCTCAAGCAGCAGGGCTTGGCGATCTCCTCTCTGGGCGTCCACCTCGCGGCTGTGTCTGCCTTCCATCCAGGAGAGGCTGGCGGGTCCGTGTTTTCTCACCCGATGGTGTCTAGGTTTATCAAGCGCCTGGAGCGACTATACCCTCAGGTCAAACGGCCTACCCCTACTTGGGACCTGAACCTTGTCCTGACCAGGCTCATGGTGCCCCCTTCGAACCCTTAGCCACATGCTCGCTGCTGTACCTGTCCTGGAAGGTGGCCTTCCTAGTCGCTATTACGTCGGCCCGGCGAGTCTCGGAGCTTCGGGCTCTGACCGTGGACCCTCCGTATACGGTGTTCCATAAGGACAAGGTACAGCTGCGACCGCACCCGGCGTTCCTCCCTAAGGTCGTCTCCGCCTTCCATATTAACCAAGACGTCTTCCTGCCAGTCTTTTACCCGAAGCCGCATTCATCCCGAAGAGAGCAACAGCTCCACTCCTTGGATGTAAGAAGGGCCCTCGCGTTCTACATTGAGAGAACTAAACCCTTCCGACGTTCACCACAATTGTTTGTGGCAGTAGCGGAACGAATGAGAGGCATGGCAATCTCCTCCCAGCGTATCACATCCTGGGTCACGTCCTGCATCAGGACATGCTACGACTTGGCCAGTGTGCCAACGGGGCCCCTTACCGCCTATTCTACCAGGGCTCAGGCTTCCTCGGCCGCGTTTTTGGCTCACGTCCCCATACAGGAAATCTGCCGTGCGGCCACATGGTCTTCTGTACACACCTTTGCATCACACTATGCGCTGGTCCAGCAAGCTAGAGACGATGTCGCTTTTGGCGCAGCGGTTTTACAATCTGCAACGTCTCGCTCTGACCCCACCGCCTAGGTAAGGCTTGGGAATCACCTAATTGGAATGGATATGAGCAAGCACTCGAAGAAAAGACGGTTACTCACCTTTGTAACTGTTGTTCTTCGAGATGTGTTGCTCATATCCATTCCACACCCGCCCTCCTTCCCCTCTGTCGGAGTAGCCAGCAAGAAGGAACTGAGGAGCGGGCGGGCCAGCAGGGGTATATATCAGGCGCCATACCGGCGCCACTCCACGGGGCGAGCTGCTGGCCCGAGTGTTGTTAGGGTAAAAAGTCTCCGACCAACGTGCACGCGGCGTGCGCACACCTAATTGGAATGGATATGAGCAACACATCTCGAAGAACAACAGTTACAAAGGTGAGTAACCGTCTTTTCTCTTCTGGTCCTCACTCATGGGCTAACATTAGAGAACATTCTCTACGAGACTGAATTGTTTGAATGTTGAGAATCTGCGGGTGAGGAATTTAATATCAGTGTATTCACTGATGGCCAAGCACTCTCAAAAATCAAAGGTTTGGTATGCTAGCAATAGTGTGTATTGAAGGCTGTGATGTGCTACTGAGAGTAGGAGACAAAAACTGATGTCTGATGTTTGACCAGTATATTAGCATACATAATTAATGCAACAATACAGCAGTATTTTGAAACCACCAACTTTGAAAGCTAATTGACAGACTTCATCATTCCACAAGCATGGAGTCAATCCAAGACTAGCTTTTTAGAGGCGATGGAAAAAAGGCTACTTCATTTGTGAGAATTTGTAATAAACAGAGGTCTCACAGATTCAAGAAGGAGCTCAATCTGAAGTGACAATGGCTTCCAAGAAACTCATCTTTATGTAGACACTGTTTATTTTTCCATGCAAGCTGTATAGTAGAATTGTAAAATAATGCTGGCTTGCAATGATATAGCTGACATGTTGCAGATAAGCTTTTTTTCTTGGTGGGAAAGAAACTGAGAATAGATTCCTGGTACCATAACGAAATGTAAATACTCTCCATTCCAAGCTTCTCTCAACCCATGAGGAACAACTTACTCAAGTGACATCACTTGAGGTAACAGCAAGAGTCTGTTATATAATTCCTGAAAACTACCACTTAAAAAATTAACTAATTGTACTTTTTCACATTAGGTGTAGCAGTAAATGAGTTATAGACTTCTGGGTTGTGTATACATAGTTCTGAAACAGTGTTACTGTTCCTTCAAACTGAGTAAATAATTATACCAGTCTATGGGAGGATGCATTAATCCAAGAACTGTCTCCAAAAGGTTCCATTCATTAATATTTCATGACAGTTTAAAAATATCAACTGCCAGTTCCTTACTGTGGAGGGAGGAAAAGAGCCTTCTAAGGTTTTGTCTGAAATAAGACTCTGGATGCAACTAAAAGTAAAATTTTAGATTCAGAGCACTAGATTCTATGGCCTGGTCTACACTACGCGTTTATACCGATTTTAGCAGCGTTAAACTGATTTAACGCTGCACCCATCCACACAACGAGGCCCTTTATATCGATATAAAGGGCTCTTTAAACCAGTTTCTGTACTCTGAGAGGAGTAGAGCTGAAATCAGTATTACCATATCGGATTAGGCTTAGTGTGGCTGCAAATCGACGGTATTGGCCTCCAGGCGATATCCCACAGTGCACCACTGTGACTGCTCTGGACAGCAATCTGAACTCAGATGCACTGGCCAGGTAGACAGAAAAAGCCCCGCGAATTTTTGAATTTCATTTCCTGTTTGGCCAGCGTGGAGCTGTGATCAGCACAGGTGACCGCGCAGAGCATATCAGCACAGGTAACAATGCAGTCTCCTGAGAATCGAAAAAGAGCTCCAGCATAGACCGCACGGGAGGTACTGGATCTGATTGCTATATAGGGAGAGGATTCTATGCTAACAGAACTCTGTTCCAAAAGACGAAATGAAAAAACATTTGAAAAAATTTCCAAGGCTATGATGGAGAAAGGCCACACCAGGGACTCAGTGCAGTGCAGAGTGAAAGTTAAGGAGCTCAGACAAGCCTACCAGAAAACCAAAGAAGCAAACGGAAGGTCCAAGGCAGGGCCAAAAACATGCCGCTTCTGCACTGAGCTGCATGCAATTCTCAGGGGGTCCGCCACCACTACCTCACCCTTGTCCGTGGATTCCGAGGTGGAGGTGGTAATCTCAGCCATGGCTGAGGATTCTGCGGACGGGGAAGATGAGGAGGAGGAAGAGGAGGACGAGCTTGCAGCGAGCACACAGCACTCCGTTCTCCCCAACAGCCAGGAGCTTTTTCTCACCCAGACGGAATTACCCTCTCAGCCCTTCCAAGCCACTAGCCCAGATAATGAAGCCATGGAAGCGACCTCTGGTGAGTGTACGTTTGTAAATATAAAACATGGTTTAAAAGCAAGCGTTTTTTAATGATTGATTTGCCCTCAGGACTTGGGATGCATTCATAGCCAGTACAGTTATTGGAAAAGTTTGTTAACATGTCTGGGGATGGAGCAGAAGTCCTCCAGGGACATCTCCATGAAGCTCTCCTGGAGGTACTCCAAAAGCCTTTGCAGAAGGTTTCTGGGCAAGGCAGCCTTATTCCGTCCACCATGGAAGGACACTTGACCACGCCATGCATGTAGCAAGTAATCTGATATCATTGCATGACAAAGCCTAGCTGCATATGGTCTCGGTGATTGCTGGCATTCAAGCAACATCTGTTCTTTATCTCGCTGTGTTATCCTCAGGAGAGTGATATCGTTCATGGTAACCTGGTTGAAATTCCGGAATTTAATTAAGGGGACAGAGATGGCCATTCCTACTGAGCAGTTTGCCTGTTGCTTAAAAGAAATCCTTCCTTGCAGGTAGCCAAGCGGGGGGAGGGGAGGAGGGGTAATGGCGCTGAGCTTTTTCGCGTTTGGCTAGCAGGGATCTTCCCTGCTACCAGCCACGCGGTGGGAGGAGGGGTAAAGCGATCATCCCAGAGAATTGGATGGGGGGGTGGTTTCTGCTGCTGCATGTTAACAAGAAAGAAGCAGTACTGAACAGGCTTTGCTTGGTATTTGGGAAAGGAGGGCACTGTGTATATGAAGGCTGCAGAAGCCGAAAGACAATGGCTTACCATGGCCGCATGCAAGCTGATGCCCACACCTGCCTCTGTGAGATCTGTAACACCAGAGCCGCAGGCACTCAATATTAAGATGCAAAATGTGACCTTGTAGTGAAATCACATGTGCTATGTAAGGTGAATAGTGTTGTTCACTGTGAAAGAGTATAACCATTGTTCTGTAAAACGTATCTTTCTAAATACTTCTCTCCTTTTTTTCATCTCCCTCATGCAGCTGCAAATTTTTCTAGCCTCCCTACTCCATCCCGAAGGCTATTTCAGATAAGGCGGAGGAAAAAAAAAAAAGACGCGAGACGAAATGTTCTCGGAAATCATGGAAGTAACCCGCAATGAAAGAGCTCATCTGAATGAGTGGAAGGATGTGGTATCAAGTTACAGGAAAGATGCCAGTCAATGTGAGGATAGGAGGGACGAATGTGAGGATAGGAGAGACGCTCGAGATGAGAGGTGGCGGCACGAAGATCAGACATGTAGGCAGGAAGATCAGCGATGGCGGGATGCAACACTGGGGCTGCTGCGTGATCAAACTGATATCCTCCGACGTCTGGGGGAGCTTAAGGAACAGCAGCAGAGTCACAGAGTGCCGCTGCAGCCCCTGTGTAACCACCTTCACCACTCACCATGTTCCATATCTTCCTCACCCAGACGTGTAAGAACGCGTGGGGGAAGACTTCGTGCACCTGCCCACTCCACCCCTGTGGACAGCCCAACCAAAAGGCTGTCATTACTTTGAAATATTTTTAGCGGCCTTTTTCTTCCCTCCTATCCTCCTCCCAAACCACACCCGGGATACCTTGTCAGTTCTCTCCCTCTTTTTATAATGACTTTTTAATAAAGAATACATGATTTTTAAATGATAGTGACTTTATTTCCTTAAGCAAGCTGTAATCCAAGGGGGAGGGTGGGTTGCTTACAGGGAATGAGTCCATCAAGGGGGGGGTTCATCAAGGGGAAACAAACACAACAGTTACACCGTACCCTGGCCCCTGATGAAACTTGTTTTCAAAGCTTCTCTGATGTGCGCCGCTTCGTGGTGTGCTCTTCTAATCGCCCTGGTGTCTGGCTGCGCGTAATCAGCGGCCAGGTGATTTGCCTCAGCCTCCCACCCCACCATAAAGGTCTCCCCCTTACTCTCACAGAGATTGTGGAGCACACAGCAAGCAGCAATAACAATGGGGACACTGGTTTGGCTGAGGTCTGATCGAGTCAGTAACGTGTGCCAGCGTGCCTTTAAATGGCCAAATGCACATTCTACCACCATTCTGCACTTGCTCAGCCTGTAGTTGAACAGCTCCTGTGTATGGCTTCATGAGCCATGGCATCAAGGGGTAGGCTGGGTCCCCCAGGATAACTACAGGCATTTCAACATCCCCAACTGTTATTTTCTGGTCTGGGAAGTAATTCCTTTGCAGCAGCCGTTTAAACAGAGTAGTGTTCCTGAAGACGTGAACGTCATGAACCCTTCCTGGCCATCCCACGTGGATGTTGGTGAAACGTCCCTTGTGATCCACAGTGCTTGCAGCACCATTGAAAAGTACCCCTTGCGGTTTACGTACTGGGTGTCCTGGTGCTCCGGTGCCAAGATAGGAATATGGGTTCCATCTATCGCCCCCCCACAGTTAGTGGATTGCTTTGCTGCAATGGGATTCTCTATAACCTGCACGTTTCCCAGAGTCACAACCTTTCGTAGCAGCAGCTTAATGATTGCTTTGGCTACTTGCATCACAGCAGCCCCCACAGTAGATTTTCCCACTCCAAATTGATTCCCGACTGACCGATAGCTGTCTGGCGTTGCAAGCTTCCAGAGGGCTATTGCCACTCGCTTCTCCACTGTGAGGGCTGCTCTCATCTTGGTATTATGGCGTTTCAGGGCAGGGGAAAGCAAGTCACAAAGTTCCATGAAAGTGCCCTTACGCATGCGAAAGTTTTGCAGCTACTGCGAATTGTCCCGCACCTGCAAAACTATGCGGTTCCTCCAGTCTGTGCTTGTTTCCCGGGCCCAAAATCGGCTAGAACCTGCCCCATTACCAGCAGGATCTCCAAAGCGCAGGGGCCCGCAGTTTGAGAGAATTCTGTGTCCATGTCCTCATCACTCTCGTCGCCACTCTGCCGTAGCCGCCTCCTCCTCGCCTGGCTTTGCAGGTCCCGGTTCAGCATAGACTGCACGAGAATGCGCAAGGTGTTTACAACATCCACGACTGCGATCTTGACTGAGCAGGGTCAATGCTTGCTGTGCTATGGCGTTTGCACAGTTCACCCAGGAAAAAAGGTGTGAAAGAGCTGTCTGCTGCTTTCACGGAGGGAGGGATGAGGCTGTACCCAGAACCACCCGCGACAATGTTTTTTGCCCCATCAGGCACTGGGATCTCAACCCAGAATTCCAAGGGGCGGGGGAGACTGCAGGAACTATGGGATAGCTACGGGATAGCTACCCACAGTGCAACACTCTGGAAATCGACACTAGCCTCGGTACATGGACGCACACCACCGAATTAATGTGCTTAGTGTGGCTGCGTGCACTCGACTTTATACAATCTATTCTACAAAATCGGTTTATGTAAAATCGGAATAATCCCGTAGTGTAGACGTACCCTGAGATACAGAGGACCAGCCTGAGGGGGCTTACCTGTGGATTTGAAAAAGACTTGCACGCTATTCCTCTGACACGGAAGAACTTGTTAAATAACCTCTTCCCAACATTTAGAGAGCACTTTTCACAAAGATCCCAAAGCTCTTGACAAATTTTGGCCTCATTCTACAGTCCTTCCACCTGCTCAGCTCCCAGTTAAGTAGATAGGAATGTACATGCAGGCCTGTAGGATCAGATCACACACACACTGCTTAGAAAATGGCAAACCCTTTAAAGAGAGCCTAGCACTCAGCTGTAGGGAGAGGGTGAAGAATACCTTCTCCAACTGAAACAATAGAGGACTATTAGCAACACAGAATGGAATACTTCACTTGGATTCTAGCCTGGACACTGGGGTAAGCGCGCCCTAGGAGTAAAAACCACAAGTGGCCAAATCCTCTCAAGTTTTATCCTAAAGTCACTATGTAGAAACCCACGTCTAACACTAGACTGGAACACGGACTGACTGAGGGAAAGTGTCACCTATCCAACTCATTCGAAAGGAGATCAAGCCCCTGTTGTCTCAACGAAAGATAGAATAGCTAGACATTCACATTAAAAAACAAACAAACCTATCCAGCAAAAGATGGCTTCCCACAGATACGCAACACGTGGATGACCGACTGAACAGGCTAAGTGGTAGCTGGCTCAGATTCAATGCAGATGGCAAGGACTGTCATAAACAGATAGCTAAGGGTTAATGTCTCTTTCACCTGAAGCACCTGACCAGAGGACCAATCAGGAAACCGGATTTTTTCAACTTTGGGTGGAGGGATTTGAGTGTCTAAGGTCTTTGTTTTCTGGCTGCCTGCTTTCTCTGAGCTTTGAAAAAGTAGTTCTATTTTCTAGTCTTCTGTTTCCAAGTGTAAGGACAAAGAGATCAGATAGTAAGTTATATGGTTTCTTTTCTTTGGTATTTGCATAAATATAAGTGCTGGAGTGCTTTGACTTGTATTCTTTTGGAATAAGGCTGTTTATTCAATATTCTTTTAAGCAATTGACCCTGTGTTGTATCATCTAATACAGAGAGAACATTTGTACTTATTTTTCTTTCTTTTTATATAAAGCTTTCTTTTAAGACCTGTTGGAGTTTTTCTTTACTTCAGGGAAATTGAGTCTGTACTCACCAGGGAATTGGTGGGAGGAAGGAATCGGGGAGATCTGTGTGTTGGATTGCTAGCCTGATGTTGCATTCCCTCTGGGGGAATAGGAAAGTACTTTTTGTTTCCAGGATTGGGAACAGAGAGGGAGATTCACTCTGTTTGGATTCACAGAGCTGGTGTCTGTGTATCTCTCCAGGAGCATCTGGAGGGGGGAAGGGAAAAAGGATTATTTCCCTTTGTTGTGAGACTCAAGGGATTTGGGTCTTGGGGGTCCCCAGGGAAGGTTTTTCAGAGGGACCAGAGTGCCCCAAAACACTCTAATTTTTTGGGTGGTGGCAGCAGGTACCAGGTCCAAGCTGGTAACTAAGCTTGGAGGTTTTCATGCTAACCCCCATATTTTGGACGCTAAGGTCCAAATCTGGGACTAAGGTTATTACATGGTGTGCAGCTGGTGGGACTAGAATCCAGAAGCCAGTAGGAATATTATATTTTTCTTTTCTCTGCTAAGGGCTTTTTAGCAGAGAGAAACAGTTGGTTTTAAAAGGGAACCAGAGAGAATTTTTTTTTTTTCTGCTCTCTCTCGCAGTTTGTGGCTTGCATGTTAAGTGAGAAGCCATTAAGAACCTGTTAAGGGTCTTTTGTCATGCAATAGCCCTCCCATTAGGGGGCAAGTACCAGCACTTATAGGCATGCAAATAAAGTGGTTTTTCTGGTTTCCCTTCATTGAACATTAGCTAGAGAGAGAAAAGGAAAAAAGCACTGTTGCTAGGCAGACTCCAGGAGGCAACAGAACCTGCAGTTCAGAAGATAAACACCGGAGGGCACCCCAACACAAGAAAACAGGAACCATGACTTCTAAGGCAAAAATTGACGCCGAAGAACAAATCAAAGAAGCTGAACACAGGCGACAACTGGAAATAAAACAAAAAGAGATGGAGATGAAAGAAAGAGAAGAACAGATCAAAGAGGCAGCCTACCAAAGAGAACAGGCAGCCTGCCAAAGAGGCAGCCAAGGAGGCAGAACACAAAAGAAAACTAGAAGAAGAAGAGGTGGCCTACCGAAGGAAACAAGCAGAAGAAGAGTTGGCCCACAGAAGGAAGCAAGAAGAAGAAGAGGTGGCCTACCGAAGGAAACAAGCAGAAGAAGAGTCGGCTCACCACCGAGAAATGGAAAAACAACAAAAAGAGAATGAAGAGAAGGAAAAACAGAGAAAACATAAACTGGAGTTGGCTAAAGCTGGGCTGCCTGTGCCAGCCAACCCTAACAACCCGGCGCCAAATATTGCTCCACAGCCCAGGAAATTTCCCACCTACAAGGCAGGTGATGACACCGAGGCCTTCTTGGAAAATTTTGAAAGAGCCTGTCTTGGGTACAGCATTCCCGAAGACCAGTACATGGTAGAATTGAGGTCACAGCTCAGTGAACCTTTAGCAGAGGTGGCAGCTGAAATGCCTAAGCACCAAATGAATGACTATAAACTTTTTCTAACCAAGGCCAGATACAGGATGGGGATAACCCCAGATCATGCCCGTCGGCGCTTCAGAACCCAAAAGTGGAAACCAGAGGTGTCATTTCCCAAACACGCCTACTACATTGCAAAAAACTATGAGGCCTGGCTAACAGGAAACAACATTCAAACCTTGGAAGAACTGAACCTCCTCATACAAATGGAGCAGTTCTTGGATGGTGTTCCTGAAGACATCACACGGTACATACAAGATGGAAACCCCAAGAATATCGCTGAGGCGGGGGAGATTGGAGCCAAATGGATGGAACTGGCAGAAAGCAAGAAAGCTACTGTCAAGGGGAACGATTACCCCAGGGGGCACACAGACCATAAACCCTACAACCGAGGACAGCCAAAGACCCCACATACCACCCAAGTAAAGCCACAGATACCCTACCCTTCAACCTCACCAGTCTCCAGTAACTCACCTCGGCCCAGTGACCCATCAGATGGAAGATGCTTTAAGTGTAATGAACTGGGACATATCAAGGCCAAGTGTCCCAAGAACACCATGCGAGTGCAATTCATTACACCACCATCACACCAAAGATCCCCAGGCCCGGATGCCTCTCAAATACCCTTGGAGCGAAGGGAAAATTTGAGAGTGGGCGGAAAGAAGGTTACTGCATGGAGAGACACGGGGGCACAAGTGTCAGCTATCCACCAATCCTTCGTTGACCCCAAATTCATCAACCCAAAGGCCAAAGTTACAATTTACCCCTTCATGTCACAAGCTGTAGACTTGCCTACAGCTCAACTGCCTGTCCAGTACAAAGGCTGGTCAGGAATGTGGACTTTTGCAGTCTATGACAATTATCCTATCCCCATGCTACTGGGGGAAGACTTGGCCAACCAGGTGAGGCGGGCCAAGAGAGTGGGAATGGTTACACGTAGCCAAACCAGGCAAGCTTCCAGACCCATTCCTGTTCCTGAGCCGTCCACAGAGGCCCCGTCTGTGTTACCAGAGACCCAGACAGAGGTAGTGGACCCGGATTCCATGCCAACCACTGAAACAGCCACAGCACCTCCAGTCCCAGGCCCGGAACTGGAACAGCAACCAGCACCAGCAAGTGCAACCCCATCTTCAAACTCAACGCCAGAGGGCGCCAGCGAGCCAGAACTGGCAGAAGCAAAAAACAGCCATACCCAAAAGGCTCAGCCAGAGCCTGAAATACCCTCAGGTGCACCAGCGGAGAGCGGTACACCAGCAACGGAAACAACCCCATCACCTACATCGCTTCCAGAGGGACCAAGCCCAAGTCCACAGTCTGAGGAAGAACTGGTGACCCCAGCCTCAAGGGAACAGTTCCAGACTGAGCAGGAAGCAGATGACAGCCTTCAGAAAGCTTGGGCGGCGGCACGGAGCACCCCACCGCCTCTCAGCTCTTCTAATCGATCCCGGTTTGTTATAGACCAAGGACTTTTATACAAGGAAATTCTTTCTGGTGGACACCGGGAAGAATGGCAGCCGCAAAAACAGTTGGTGGTTCCAACTAAGTACCGGGGGAAGCTCTTAAGCTTAGCCCATGATCATCCCAGTGGCCATGCTGGGGTGAACAGAACCAAGGACCGGTTGGGGAAGTCCTTCCACTGGGAGGGGATGGGCAAGGATGTTGCCAAGTATGTCCGGTCTTGTGAGGTATGCCAAAGAGTGGGAAAGCCTCAAGACCAGGTCAAGGCCCCTCTCCAGCCACTCCCCATAATTGAGGTCCCATTTCAGCGAGTAGCTGTGGATATTCTGGGCCCTTTCCCAAAAAAGACGCCCAGAGGAAAGCAGTACGTACTGACTTTAGTGGACTTTGCTACCCGATGGCCAGAAGCAGTCGCTCTAGGCAACACCAGGGCTAACACTGTGTGCCTGGCCCTAACAGACATCTTTGCCAGGGTAGGTTGGCCCTCTGACATCCTTACAGATTCAGGGTCTAATTTCCTGGCAGGGACCATGGAAAAACTGTGGGAAACTCATGGGATGAATCACTTGATTGCCACCCCGTACCACCATCAAACCAATGGCCTGGTGGAAAGGTTCAATGGAACTTTGGGGGCCATGATACGAAAATTCATCAACGAATTCTCCAATAATTGGGACCTAGTGTTGCAGCAGTTGCTGTTTGCCTACAGGGCTGTACCACATCCCAGTTTAGGGTTTTCACCATTTGAACTTGTGTATGGTCACGAGGTTAAGGGGCCATTACAGTTGGTAAAGCAGCAATGGGAGGGGTTTACGCCTTCTCCAGGAACTAACATTCTGGACTTTGTAAGCAACCTACAAAGCACCCTCCGACACTCTTTAGCCCTTGCTAGAGAGAATCTAAAGGATGCTCAGGAAGAGCAAAAGGCCTGGTATGACAGACATGCCAGAGATCGGTCCTTCAAGGTAGGAGACCAGGTTATGGTCTTGAAGGCGCAACAGGCCCATAAGATGGAAGCATCATGGGAAGGGCCCTTCACGGTCCAAGAGCGCCTGGGAGCTGTAAACTACCTCATAGCATTTCCCAATTCCTCACTAAAGCCTAAAGTGTACCATGTTAATTCTCTCAAGCCTTTCTATTCCAGAGACTTACAGGTTTGTCAGTTTACAGTCCAGGGAGATGATGCTGAGTGGCCTGACGGTGTCTACTACGACGGGAAAAAAGACGGTGGCGTGGAAGAGGTGAACCTCTCAACCACCCTGGAACGTCTGCAGCGGCAACAAATCAAGGAGCTGTGCACTAGCTTCGCCCCATTGTTCTCAGCCACCCCAGGACGGACTGAACGGGCATACCACTCCATTGATACAGGTAATGCTCACCCAATCAGAACCCCACCCTACCGAGTGTCTCCTCATGCCCAAGCTGCTATAAAACGGGAGATCCAGAACATGCTACAGATGGGTATAATCCGCTCATCTACCAGTGCATGGGCATCTCCAGTGGTTCTGGTACCCAAACCAGATGGGGAAATACGCTTTTGCGTGGACTACCGTAAGCTAAATGCTGTAACTCGTCCGGACAACTATCCAATGCCACGTACCGATGAGCTATTGGAGAAGTTGGGACGTGCCCAGTTCATCTCTACAATAGACTTAACCAAGGGGTACTGGCAAGTACCGCTAGATGAACCTGCCAAGGAGAGGTCAGCATTCGTCACCCATGCGGGGGTGTATGAATTCAATGTCCTTCCTTTCGGCCTTCGAAATGCACCCGCCACCTTCCAGAGGCTGGTAGATGGTCTACTAGCTGGACTGGGAGAATTTGCAGTTGCCTACCTCGATGATGTGGCCATTTTTTCAGACTCCTGGCCCGAACACCTACTACACCTGGAAAAGGTCTTTGAGCGCATCAGGCAGGCAGAACTAACTGTTAAGGCCAAAAAGTGTCAAATAGGCCAAAACAAAGTAACTTACCTGGGGCACCAGGTGGGTCGAGAAACCATAAACCCCCTACAGGCCAAGGTGGATGCTATCCAAAAGTGGCCTATCCCACGGTCCAAGAAGCAGGTCCAATCCTTCTTAGGCTTGGCCGGATACTACAGGCGATTTGTACCCCACTACAGCCAAATCGCTGCCCCACTGACCGACCTAACCAAAAAGACCCAGCCAAATGCAGTTAAGTGAACTAATGAGTGTCAAAAGGCCTTTACCCAACTTAAGGCGACGCTCATGTCGGACCCTGTGCTCAGGGCCCCGAATTTTAACAAGCCATTCCTAGTAACCACAGATGCATCTAAGCGTGGTATAGGAGCAGTGCTCATGCAGGAAGCAACAGATCACAACTTCCATCCTGTCGTGTTTCTCAGTAAGAAACTGTCTGAAAGGAAAAGTCACTGGTCAGTCAGTGAAAAGGAATGCTATGCCATTGTGTACGCCCTGAAAAAGCTACGCCCATATGTTTGGGGACGGCGGTTCCAACTACAAACTGACCATGCTGCACTAAAGTGGCTTCATACTGCCAAGGGGAACAACAAAAAACTTCTTCGTTGGAGTTTAGCTCTCCAAAATTTTAATTTTAAAATTCAACACATCACAGAAGCTTCTAATAAAGTTGCTAATGCACTCTCCCGTGAGAGTTTCCCATAATTCAGTAGTTAAAAAGTGTTCTTAAAATGTAAAAGTCTGTTAGTTATATACTTAGGAGTATATGTAAAGGTGTATGTGTTGTATTAATCTGTTTATTTTCAAGTTCTAAAAGGAAATCGCCGCCAGTGAGCTTCCCCACTGTCTGCAATTTGGGGGGCGTGTCATAAACAAATAGCTAAGGGTTAATGTCTCTTTCACCTGAAGCACCTGACCAGAGGACCAATCAGGAAACCGGATTTTTTCAACTTTGGGTGGAGGGATTTGAGTGTCTAAGGTCTTTGTTTTCTGGCTGCCTGCTTTCTCTGAGCTTTGAAAAAGTAGTTCTATTTTCTAGTCTTCTGTTTCCAAGTGTAAGGACAAAGAGATCAGATAGTAAGTTATATGGTTTCTTTTCTTTGGTATTTGCATAAATATAAGTGCTGGAGTGCTTTGACTTGTATTCTTTTGGAATAAGGCTGTTTATTCAATATTCTTTTAAGCAATTGACCCTGTGTTGTATCATCTAATACAGAGAGAACATTTGTACTTATTTTTCTTTCTTTTTATATAAAGCTTTCTTTTAAGACCTGTTGGAGTTTTTCTTTACTTCAGGGAAATTGAGTCTGTACTCACCAGGGAATTGGTGGGAGGAAGGAATCGGGGAGATCTGTGTGTTGGATTGCTAGCCTGATGTTGCATTCCCTCTGGGGGAATAGGAAAGTACTTTTTGTTTCCAGGATTGGGAACAGAGAGGGAGATTCACTCTGTTTGAATTCACAGAGCTGGTGTCTGTGTATCTCTCCAGGAGCATCTGGAGGGGGGAAGGGAAAAAGGATTATTTCCCTTTGTTGTGAGACTCAAGGGATTTGGGTCTTGGGGGTCCCCAGGGAAGGTTTTTCAGAGGGACCAGAGTGCCCCAAAACACTCTAATTTTTTGGGTGGTGGCAGCAGGTACCAGGTCCAAGCTGGTAACTAAGCTTGGAGGTTTTCATGCTAACCCCCATATTTTGGACGCTAAGGTCCAAATCTGGGACTAAGGTTATTACACAAACCTATCCAGCAAAAGATGGCTTCCCACAGATACGCAACACGTGGATGACCGACTGAACAGGCTAAGTGGTAGCTGGCTCAGATTCAATGCAGATGGCAAGGACGATACTGTGTTGTTCCAGCTGCGAGTATGGAACAAATCATATGTGCAGGCAAGAATGGATACTACCAGATCCAAGAGTTTTCAGTACAAATTAAGATGTACTTCAGAGTTTCAATTCAGTAAGGTAATACTTCTGGTAATTTGTTACAAAGATTTTGAAACTTTCTGCTCAAATGTAACTTTGAGGATGTTAAAGCTATAATTTTACTAGTTTCAAAGTCGCTTTATGCTAGATTTTGAGTTTCACTAGATGTTTCTTCTAGACAATTTTAGGTTTAAGGGCAAGTTTTGTATACAACAGACAAATTGAAAGCTTCATCTTAATTTCAAACACAAGTTTTGGGAGAATTGCAGAAAGTTCTGAAAATGCCACCCTGTATTTATAAAGAAGTGCCTAAGAGCCTGTCCACACAGCAATTTGGTGCACAGAAAGCAGAGGTTCTTGCTTGCAGTGCACTAACTGGTTGCAAGGACCCTACTACCATCCACTGAAAGTTTCATAGTGCGTTTTGACCTACTGCATTTGCAAGTGCACAGGGGCAGGGTCCACACAGACTGTTAGTGCACAGCAAACTAGAATGCTTCAGATTTACAACCCGGCTTGCTGCCCACTAAACTGCCGTGTGGACAAGCCCTTTAAATGACCTAAGAGCACAAATTCTGTTCAGTTCCAGTGGGATTTACGTTCCTAAATTCCGCTCTTTATGTACTGTGGTTTCTAGAACTTAAACAGGATCTCCCACTCACTACCATAAAAGAGAGCTTGTTCCAACATGGATTTGATTTAAATCACTAGTCAGGAAGACTCGATTTAATCATGGATTTCTACATAAAAGAGCATTCTTGTTGGTTGTTTTAACTTTAAAACATATTCTTTCACAACTCTGAGATAGACAAGACCCAAACTAGATCTCTTTTATGGCCTGCTGCCATTGTAGGTTTTCCCTTCTTGAGAGAGAATGGTATGGCAGATCTCAAATCAATGGTATGGCAGATCTCAAATCAACAAAGGCTACACTTGGAAAGACCTCAAGACTTCTGGAATATGCTGCTTAAACAGTTTCACTTTCGTTTCTACTGCCTGCCCCTCCCTTCTCACATTTATCTCCAGACTTCTTCTCCTTGTCCAGATCTATTCCACCCCCAACAATCTTCTATTTATTAAAATTGTTGAAACTGCACTTTTAGAGAGAGGTAAGGGGTTTACTCTATGTACACAAATTTGCAGAGGGACAAGAGGGTTGAGGTCTGTTATTTCTCACTGCTATATATTACTTATTTAAAAACATTTCTGCTGTTAATACGCATGTTATCTCTGGAGATACAAATCCACAGTTTGAGAACTGCAAAACTAAGCATCTCTGATGGTATCTTCTACACTGAGCACTGAGTTCCAATGGGAAGATAGAAAGATTAAACTAAATAATCTATACAGAAGCCCCTGGAACTCCATAAGACTGAGTCCTTAAATCTATGACCTATTTTGGAACTCATTTACAAAAACTTTTCTTAAACATTACCTGAATATATTGTTTCATACCATAGAATTATAATTTATAATCCCTATTCCATGATGAGATATCTTTGAGCTATAATGTACCTTAATTAAAACTATCTTTAGATGTTTTTTCCTCAAAAAACACTTATCAAAAAAACCTGATTTAAATTATAAAATCCGCTTTTTTTATTTTATTTTTTTTAAATCATTGATTTTTATCTATCCCGAGTGGCTCTAATACTAACCAGCAACAGAACATATTTTTAAACCACAGGGTTCAGGGAGCACGACGACAGCATGAGCATACACAACTCATCAAAAACCCATACCTTGTCATTTTTGGTTGCCTCAGTCTTATTCAAACTGTTTAGATGACAGCAGTGCACTTCTTTTCCACTTTTGTATTCCCAAAGCCTCAGAGTACAATCCTGAATAAATTCAAATGGACAGGTTGATTAACATAATCACTGGCACAGAGAAGTCACTCGTGGTCATCAGAAGCTAGATCATACTTCGCCTCGAGATACTTCATGCATGAGATTCTAAACCCTCAAAGAAACTGGTTAAATGTTCTCAAATTGCAGATAGGGTATTTTAATGAACATATAATTCAGCTCAATTCTAAGTTATTCAATCAAACAAAAGTTATTTTTCCTTCGCAGAGGAAATTAAGTTGCTGGATGAGTGGATTTTGAGTGACTTGTAAATAGCACAACAGTAAATGCATTACTCACTCACCATCTTAATGACACTCCCCTTAGGTCGCTCTTTTCCCTCACCCATCCTTCTACAGTACCCAAATCCTTTGGATAATAATTCAGTGAGAGAGAGACCCTCATTTAGTTATCTTTGAGATTAAACTCTGTTCTGGAACACGTTTTAGTCTGTATCAGCAAAAACAACAAGGAGACCTTGTGGCACCTTATACACTAACAAATTTATTTGGGCATAAGCTTTCATGGCCTAAAACCCATTTCATCTGATGCATGGAGTGAAAAATACAGTAAAAACACACACACACACGCACGCACACGAAAAGATGGGAGTTGCCTTACCAAATGGGGGTCAGTGCTAACAAGGCCAATTCAATTAAGTTGGACCTTGATTGCACTGCCCTTGTTAACACTACAAAAGTAATTTTCCTTCTTTTGATATTCACCCCTTCTTGTCAACTGTTGAAAACAGGCTACTTCCATCTTAATTGAATTGGCCTCATTAGCACCGACCTCCCACCTGGTAAGGCAAGTCCCATCTTTTCATGTGCTGTAATATATATATACACTGCTTACTGTATTTTTCACTTCATGCATCTGATGAAGTTGGTTTCAGCCCATGAAAAATTATGCCCAAATAAATTTGTTAGTCTCTAAGGTGCCAAAAGGACCCCTCATTGTTTCTGTTCTGGGAAATATCACTGAAGTTGCCTCCCTGTGAACGAAATAAAGCTGAGGACAGCACTAACACTGATATTGCTCAGAGAGATACTGCATGGGAACAAAATACAGGACCTTTGGGCATGCAATAGGAAAAAATCAAATCAAAAGATACAAGTTACCACAAGATTACAGACTTCAGTTCTAGAGTGTATTTTCCCTCATTGTGCAGTTCCATTATTAGTATTAGACTGGAGGTTTGAGCTGCATACACATTAATAAGGAATATTGTTTCCCCTCTCTAGGAGGACTGGGGATCACCTCCAATTGTTCATTCTTTCTGGGTCTAGAGCTGTCATATCGTGCTACTGATAAAACAACTCTTGCTCTACCTACAACTATATGATATACAATTCAGAAAGTCTTGCAAGGAGGAGAGGTTTGATTAAGACTTCAAACACATCCTAGGTCATCTTAAATACTCTAAATAAAAGCATCTGGGATTCTAGTGCTTATTAGAGGGACATTAACTGTCAGGGCTGGCTGGTCCACCCAATGTTTAATCTACCTCAATTATTGAATAATCTCTTGATAATGTATTTGTCAGTGCTTTGAAGCTAGAGTTAATCCTGCAGACTTGGTGAGGACTGTGTGATTTCTCCATCCCATAGAACTAGAAATGATGTGAAAAGCAAGAAGAATGCACAGAATAAGCTGATGCTACAGCCTCACAGAAAGAAGCCTTGGAACAAAGAAACCTTGAGTGCGCAGAAGCAGAACACAAAGATACAGTAAGGTTATTTTTTAAAATATCTCAAGAAATAAAAATAAAAATAAGCAGACATAAGAAATCAGAAGTGGATAGGAAACAAAGGTGAGTCAGACTAGAAGCGGAGATCATTGGCAAGAAGAAAAAGGGTAGTAAGATTGAAAATTAACAATATTTAAAACGCATGTGATTATAAATCAACATTAAATTTAAACTAAAAATAGGCTTTAAATGTTCAGTTGGACTTTCTAGATACTGTCACGTAGCAGTTCAGAATGCTTGGTGCTCATCTTTGAATGTGATTCCTACTTAGAGTAGGAGATAGGGCCAGCTAATACGGAGACAGCTAACCATAATTGTGACCAAATTCAGATAGGTCAATATTTCCTCCATCCCAAACCTCACTACACTAAGATGAGTATTTCAATACATTTTAGGTCACTACACCATTCACAGCATTCAGTAACTTGCAGAGCATTCCAGACATTTCTATGAGTTAGTGGAGTTCCAATTTTAATTAAAAAACTGTTACGGTGAAAGTGCTCCCATCATTAGAAATGTCGATTTCAGTTCTTGTCTGGGGACTAAGAACTAAATATGTTTTCCCTAATAAGCAACTGGCATTGCTGTAAACTGAGATTAAATCACCACTATCTTACTAACAATAGAAAGATCGAACCCAGAGTAGAATGTTGGTGGGAGTGGAACTGAAGTGCAAGTCTTCCACCTCTACAGAAACCAAATCCTTGCAAAACAAGCAGAAAACTGAAGTCTGGCTCATAAAGACTGATCCTTTCAAAAAAAAAAAAAAAAAAAAAGTGTCAGAATACATACCCCAGAAGCTGATAGCATAAGATCTGGATAGTTTGGTATTACAAATATTCTGCTTACAAACCTAAAGGGAAAGAAGTTAAGAGTTCAACATTTATGTGTAGTGTCAGTGTAAACAGAGTACCAATATAATAGTAAGAGCATATTTTAAGGTTACAGTGTCATCCATTACATATATTTTAAGAAGGCAATAGAAAGGCATAAGTTACAGGGAATAAAGGTAGCTTTTCCCCTCAAACTAACTGGCAGACAGAGATAGTATACTCATTATATCGCTGCAATATTCCTGGAAAGATATTCCACATAATACAAGAAGTGCTTACTTTATTGTATTCCAGGAATTCAATTGATCCCCTTCTAACTGGGGAAGACAGCGCTGCTTGTGTGAATACGTTTTTGGTCATTTAGATCAGAATATGCACATGGAATTAGATTTACAAATAGATTTGTATCATGCTCATGGATCAATTATAAACGTAAAATTAAAAAAACCACGTACATCAATATAGATTTTGTTTTTAATTAGTGAAGTCAGAGCATCAGCGCATGAGGGTTCCCTCACAGCAGGTGGGGATCATCCAAGGCACCATCTACTCAGTTTTAGGGCAACCAAGCCATGTAACTATTTCCCCACTGTCCTTTCTAGGATTAGCTGCATCCAGTCGGGAATCTCAGTAACATTAAGGAGTTTATAATACTGGAACTTCAACCAGGATACCCCTTTGGAAGTTCTTTGTGGATTCATATGGACCCTAAGTTCCACACTAACCCAAGGGTCATGTGCACTAATGTAAAATGCTGCTGTCAATGCACTGCAGAGATTAGAACATATGTCTGAGTTTTGGTTTTGTGTTTTTAAAAGGGGGAATGTTGCTTCTGAAAATAACTTAAAGCTAATTAAAATATCAAGTGAATTTTGCTCGTTACAAAGCAGTAACTGCAGGTGCATGGAGGCATAATGCTGCAATTTCAATTACAAAAATAAATTTAAATAAAAATACACACCATTCAAAAACAGGAGAACTCAAGTGAGAAATACATTGAATCTCCAACTGATTATCATATTTAAATAATGAATTTTTAAAAGTGTTTGTGCCAATTGTATTAAGTGCCTTCCTATTGTGGAATTGTTAATGAGTTGTTTGTCCAGGTACCATAGCCCCTACTTACAGGCAATGTCTTTCTTGAACATCAAAACTCTTATGTTCATTAAAGATACAACTGTTAATACAATAAACAGATCAAACACAGCAATGTAAATACATAACAAAAGCCTTGAGTTCAAAGGCTATTTAAGAGCTTTGACATTAATTTAAAAATTATGCAGCTTCTAAAGAATGTCAAATCTATGCTGATATATTCCCAACAGTCAAAAGTGATATTAACATTAGTATTAAAAAGATATTTAAATATCTTATTTAACTGTATTCTTAGCACTTAGATGGGGCTAAGGTGACTGCAGCGTGTCCAATAGAGCACCACTCTCCTGACTCTTCTTTAACACCTGTTCTTGATGATGTTCATTGATACCTCATTGCACGTGAACAAGAACAAGTGAAGAAAAACATCTGAAAACATGTGTGCCCCCAAGTAGCCCCAGAGCCAGACAAGCAGAAGCGTGGTACACAGCATTGTGCAATGCTATGCAGGGACATTTCTCTGGTGTTCATTTTACTATGCCTATGAAGGCCAGAATAATGGAGAACCTCTATTGACCATGATGGAGAATATATATTAATGTCAAAACAAATCTAAATGGGAAGGGCAGGGTGTTCTGCAGAAGGCTTTGAAATACCACTACCTAAAATCTCTCCAGCCAAGCACCACTTTCTTCTGCTGCTCTCCTCTTCACGTACCCATGACTGGCAAGGCCCTAACCTCAACACTCAATGAGGAGATCAGGGAAAGGACAGGGCACTCTCCCTCTGCTTTTAAACAGGGGAGAGGAAGCTGTGCTTCCTGTAATCTCCTTCACTTTGTACTTCCCCAGCAATCTCCCTTGCTTCAAACCCTGCTTATATCCTCTTCTCCCTACAGTGAGCTCCCCCTATGTTCTGTCTCGCATACTGACTCAGTTATTATGCGTATTGGAGCCCTAGTCCTGGATACTGACCCCGCTGTGCTAAGTGCTGCACAAACACAGAACAAAAAGATGGTCCTTGCCACAAACTAAGTTATAACTGTATCCTGGACTAAAACAGTACAGCCTAAGGCGTTTCTTTAACCCAGAATCCAGTTATTGCTCCACAGACAGGAGCCACTCGCCTCTAGCCAGCCCTTAAATACAGTGCACAGCTCCACAAACTTACTCTCTGTGCCCAAGACAGAAAGATATGATGTTATGTGGCGCTCTAGTCAAACTGACTCGAATCTTCTCATCTCTGTCCGCAGTTAGGATATACTGGTCATCAGGACTCAGCGCCTGTTGGCACAAAATAAGCACACAGCACAGACAGCTTAGGATGTCTTTTGATGTGCTGCTTTGTAACTAGTGATTAAGCAATAAATCCTAATACACTAGTTTCATGATTTTGAACACATCGTGCAAGCAGAAAGCAACAATTTACATTTAGAACGCAAGCTCCATGCCTTTTTAATAAGAAGCAGTAGCAGAAGGCAGGAATATTGTTGAGTTTATCAAAGCCATTAACCTCCAGAAGGAGCACAAAGGAAGCCTTGTTGCATTTAAAAATGGACTAAGCACTAAGATATTGCAGTGCCACATTGACAGGCTAGACTGGATGACCTCACAAGTGAACTGCATCTCTAAGTTCTATGATTCTGTAATAAAAACAACAGCTCATAAAAAATTACACTAACAGAAGATCTATTCACTGCATTCCATCTGCAAACTGTTCTTCCTGCCTCTTGCGTCTGTGTTCGGGTAAGAACTCAGAAGGAAAACGATGCTGTTCTTCAGTCTAGCTTATACAAAAGAAACAAGTTTTTTTTTTTTTTTTTAAAGTCCTATGAACTTAGCGTAGGAATAACATAACGCTAAAACTTCTTTAAGGGAAAAGAAAGGCTGCGCGAAAACCCAATTAATAAACATACATACCACATCCAAGAGCAGGGACAAGTGCCCAAGCTCAATCTTTCCTGCTTTTTGTGGTTCTGTTATTGAATAAGAATAGACATCACCAGACTTGTCTGCAACCAGAATCTTATCCTCTGCAGCTGTAATAATCAGAGAAGTGCATCTTCTAACAACAGACCTGAAAGGAAAAAAAAAAATGGTCATGATTGGAGATACACAGATATTTTGACATGGCCATTCGGTCCCTGGTTGGGGCAGGTATCTCTTCCTCTTGAGTCATAGGAGTGCAGCATGGCCACCAACTCAGATTTCTTCTGATCAGAAAAAGTCAGTCCCTGCTGCGCATACAAGATCAGCTTCGGCGCATTCTTCAGCTGTTCACAACTTATTTTCTTCTCACTCTTTTCACTATTCCTTTCCTACAGGGCATGCTTTCACTGCAGTTGGCACTCACCAATTCACACCACCTATTCACACACTGCCACCACATCAGATTCAAGGTAAAAGCATCTTTAACTCCTATCCATGATCTACTCCAGAAATGTCCCCCCCAGGTCTCAGGCCTTCAGCCTTTACCTCTCTCTGAGCAGAAACCCAGGTCCCTCCTTTTTCCAAATCAGAGCTTTAGGCTGCAGTTCACTGCAATTCAACCCAGCAAGCAGGTCTGACTGAGGCCAGGTCTACACTACAGACCTATATTGGTATAATTATATCACGCAGGGGTGTGAAAAATACACACCCTTGAGTGCTGTAATTATACCAGCCTAACCCGCTATGTAGACAGTGTCTCCCACTGATATAGTTACTGCATCTCGTGGAGGTGGATTTAACTACACCGATGGGAGACGCTCTCCCACTGGCATAGCAGCATCTTCACTACAGACAAGCTCTCAGTTCAGCCCCTGTGCTTTGCTTTTCTCCAAGGGCTATGCTTTTCGCCAAGCATAAGCCAGCAGTGACCACACAGCTACTACAAAACACCTATATGCATACTAAAAACTTACCCGAGATCACCCATCAGTCCTATGGAGACCCCACTAGGTTCCAGTCTAACTCTCCAGCAGGTTGGGTGACCCTTTGGACCAAAGGTCATTTGAGTCAAAAAGAAGTCCCCTGAGCCTGTTTAAACTCAGCCTTTTATATAAAAACACTTTTTCCCCTCCTTGGGACTCCGATACCTGTTTGGAGCAATATACACAAGCCACCCTAGAGGGAGGCACTTCTCTCCAGCTGTTTACAATCCAAGGGACAGCAGTAATCACTCCTTTCTCGGCTACTATCTCCCCCCGCACCACACACAGTTTTTAGTTACTTAAAAAGCTGTGGAAACCCTCCCATGTAGAGTTGAATATAATTCTTTGCCCACAGTGATACACAGAACATTCATAAATTTAATATGATACAGTCCCCACAGATACCAAAAGTGGTTGCAATATCTGTCACTGTATGATCAGAGACATAAGATGGATGAAGTCATATATTTTTGGACCAACTTCTGTTGGTGAAAGAGACAAGCTTTTGAGCTATCTTCTTCATGTCTGGGAAAGGTCTCAGTGTCACACCTAAATAGAATAGTGGAACAGATTGTTTATGGTAAGTAGTTAACACATATTGTAAGAGAACATCAAGGTGAAGTGGCCTGTTAACACCTCTGCAGGCATAGGACTAAAAAAAAAAAAGGATTAGCGAGTTACAGATTGGTGTAATAAACCATACATCCAATGTCTTTATTAAGACCATAATTTTCAGTGTCTACTAAAGATATTAAGCTCTGAGGCTGGTCTTTTGAAAGCGTTGTGCAGGTTTCCTTTGAGGATGAGGACAGAGGTCAAATACAGAGCGATCGTTTTGTGAAGTGTTTGCCTACAGGTGAAATGGTGTTTTCGACTTATTTTTCTTTGAGATTTCATTTGAGAGAATAGCGATATGTGGGTGAAACCAAAGTAATTGTTACTGGCGCAGTTAGTGCACTGGAATGGCCACAGGCAAGCTGCATAGGGGCCAGGGCGGAATCGGCATTGCTGTAGAAGACCCTCTCGCTCTTCCCAGGTGACCCGCAGCAGCGAGATATCTTCCAGGATTAACTCCTGTGGAAAATGTTGGGAGACTGTTCAGTGTCGATGCCCCCTGCAGCAGTTTGCTCTCCCCAACGCACAGAAACCCCAGCACATCCCTGAAGCAATCAGTCCCCCTTACTCACTATTTCGTGGCTCCTGTGGGTTATGTGCACTCTGTTTGGTATGGGAAAAGTATGCTAAAGTGAAGACTGTGAACTCCTTCACTGTGTGGAAATAACTGTCTGGGTGAGATTATAAACAATGCAGCCTCTGTTAACTGTTGCCATTTTTGCCTTTCGAAAAGTGTCCTTGACTACTCAACTGCCCATATCATCGACTGCTCAGAGGCTACAAAACCTCAGGAAGAAGCCGCGAAAAAGCAAAGAAGACATGCTGAAAGCAGTTATGGATCACTCTGCCAGAGAGAGTAAAAAACTGCAGGACTGGAGGAAAAAACTGCAGGACTGGAGGGAAAGGGAAAGCAGGATCCGCTAGAGAAACGCAGCGGCTAAGAAGAAAAGCACAAAACAGCTGATAAGCATCCTGGCGTGCCAAGCGGACTCTATCCAGTCACTCGTAGCCATGCAGGCAGAGCACTACCGTGCCAGCCCCCACCCACCCGTTCCAAAGCTCTTTCCCTTGTGCCCCAATGTCAGCTCCAAACCCCATTCCCCAGCATCCAGGTTCTTACCACCACCAGCTGCCCCCAACACTGTACGTTCACCAACCAGCCCTGAGAACTATGACCCTTACCCTCTGCACTCAACCCCCATCACCATGCAGTATAGGCATCCTGAAATGCAGCAGTCATTGCACAGCACTCCAGGCAGGACATATTCAAACCTGTGACTGTACAGTTCACCACCCCACTCCCCTGCCCTTTTAGGTTCCCAAAATGTTGTGTGTCTGTCAATAAAGTTATTTTCTTTTCAATAAATGAATTCTTGGCTTTGAAAACAGTCTTTATTATTGCAGAAAGTCAAAGATATCGTAGCCCAGGAAAGAAACAGGCACTGCAAATCATTTTAGGAAAAACAGATTCCTACTAACATTGTAACCACTGCACTTCACTCCCGTGCAAGGCACCAAACATTACTGTTGGTTTTCAGCCTCAAATTCCTCCCTCAAGGCATCCCTAATCCTTGCAGCTCTGTGCTGGGCCTCTCTAGTAGCCCTGCTCTCTGGCTGTGCAAATTCAGCCTCCAGGCATTGAACCTCAGAGGTCCATGCCTGACTGAATGTTTCACCCTTTCCTTCACAAATATTATGGAGGGTACAGCACACGGATATAACCGCAGGGATGCTGCTTTCCCCCAAGTCTAGCTTCCCGTACAGAGATCGCCAGTGCCCTTTTAAATGGCCAAAAGCACACTCCACAGTCATTCGACACCGGCTCAGCCTGTAGTTGAACCGGTCCTTGCTCCTGTCAAGCTTCCCTGTATACGGTTTCATGAGCCAAGGCATTAACGGCTAAGCAGGGTCTCCAAGGATCACAATGGGCATTTCAACGTCTTCTACTGTGATCTTCCGGTCTGGGAAAAAAGTCCCGGCCTGCATCTTCCTGAACAGGCCAGTGTTCCAAAAGATGCGTGCATCATGCACCTTTCCAGGCCAGCCTGTGTTAATGTCAATGAAATGCCCACGGTGATCCACAAGCGCCTGGAGAACCATAGAGAAATATCCCTTCCGATTAATGTACTTGGATGCTAGATGGGGTGGTGCCAGAATAGGAATATGCATCCCATCTATAGCCCCTCCACAGTTAGGGAAACCCATTTATGCAAAGCCATCCACAATGTCCTGCGCGTTCCCCAGAGTCACGGTTCTTCTCAGCAGGATGCAATTAATGGCCCTGCAAACTTGCATCAACATGATTCCAACGGTCGACTTTCCCACTCCAAACTGGTTCATGACCGATCGGTAGTTGTCTGGAGTTGCCAGCTTCCAGATTGCAATAGCCACCCGGTTCTCCACTGGCAGGGCAGCTCTCAATCTCGTGTCCCTGCGCCACAGGGTGGGGGTGAGCTCAGCACACAGTCCCATGAAAGTGGCTTTTCTCATCCGAAAGTTCTGCAGCCACTGATTGTCATCTCAGACTTCCATGACGATGTGATCCCACCACTCAGTGCTTGTTTCCTGAGACCAAAAGCGGCGTTCCATGGTGCTGAGCATTTCCGTGAATGCCACAAGCAATTTAGTGTCATACGCGTCAGGCGACTCAATATCATCGTCAGACTCCTCACTGTCACTTTGGAGCTGAAGGGATAGCTCAACTGCCAAACGTGATGTGCTGGCGACACTCATCAGCAAAGTCCTCAGCAGCTCGGGCTCCATTTCCCACAGAAATCGTGCTGCACAGAAACCGCTGGGAGACTCACAATGGCGCCAAACATGGATGGAAAAACAGTGACTGCTGGGATGTGAAGCGATGCATCACGGGGCGTTGGGACAAGAAGCGGAATGACCCGCACCCTTCCGTCCCCTTCCCACAACCCACGGCGCCAAAATGGGATGAGGTGCTCTGTGGGATAGCTGCCCATAATGCACCACTCCCAATACCGCTGCAAATGCTGCAAATGTGGCCACACTGCAACTCTGGTAGCCGTCAGCGTGGCCACACTGCAGCGCTTTCCCTACACAGCTGTATGAAGGCAGCTGTAACTCCCAGTGCTGTACAGCTGTAAGCGTAGCCATACCCTTGGAGTTATCTTGCACAGTTCTCTGAAAACATCTGCTCACTGTGCAGCGGCAGTCAAAAAAGACAGAAACTTAGGAACCAATAGGAAATGGATAGATAATAAGAGTAACTATCAAAATACCACTATATAAATCCAAGGTATGCCCACAACTTGAATATTGCCTGTAGTTCTTCTGGTCACCCTATCTCAAAAGAGATATATTAGAAATGAAAAGATACAGAGAAGGTACAGAAAAGGTACAGATTAAGGGTATGGAACAGCTTCCATATGAGGAGAGATTAAAAAGGACTCGGACTATTCAAACTGGAAAAAAGACAACCAAGGGGGGACATGATAGATGTCTACAAAACCATGAATGATATGGAGAAAGTGAATAAGGAACTGTTATTTATTTATTTATCTCTTCACATAATAGAGGAACTAGGGATCATCCAACGAAATTAACAGGCAGCAGGTTTAAAACAAACCAAAAGGAAGTACTTCACACAATCAACCTGTGGATGCAATCCCAATGCTCTGCGTATCCCTAAACCTCTGACTGCCAGAAGCTGGGTCTGGACAACAGAGGATGGATCACTTGAAGATTGCCCTGTTCTGTTCATTCCCTTTGATGCATCTGGCACTGGCCACTGTTCGAAGACAGGTTACTGGGTTAGATGGACCATTGGTCTGACCCAGTATGGCCATTTTTATCTTCCAAACAAAATTGGATGGACTTTCCTAACATAAAATAAAAAATTCACACTCACAAAATGTGCATAAGAACCATGGGGAGGGAGACTTGGAAGCTCTCCTGATTTGCAATATCTTGTCAATAACAACGTGTGTAAATTCTGTGTACTAGCCCTTTCTGGAGACAGAACACCCTGTCTCATGCATCTTGCTACAAGAGGAAGCCCCTCTGATGTGAGCCTTAGGAACATCATAGCTAGATAAATTTGCATCATCCCCAGCTGTGTGGCTCTTAAGGTGCACAAAAGGGAACAGACTCAGATGCACCTTACACACAGCAGCTTCCCTCATCCTTTTGCATCTTATGAGGTTCTTATAAAGATGTGCAGGAAATAAGGCAAGGGCTTGACTATGCATTTGTATTACATTTAGTCACCAGGATCTGAGTTCAGAGTTTCCCTTGCAACAGCTGATATCAGCCACTTAAGGCAATACAGGATCACTACTTTGTGATTATGATTAATGTGAAGATTTTATCATGGTTATTTTTAGTAAAAGTCACAAACAGGTTACAGGCAATAAACAAAAGTTCAGAGTCCATGACCTGTCCATTACTTTACTAAAAATAACTGGGGGGACAGAGCTAGGTAGGGGGAGGAATGGAGTCGGGGAGGGGGGGTAGAGAGAGGGAATGTCAGGCTGAGCCCCCTGTCATGGCCACACACAGCCCCTGCTCCAGAGCTGGCTACAGCTGCGAGACAGCGGTGTATGGCCCCAGCTTCAGCCCCTACCAAGTCTGGGAAGCTGTAGGGCTGGAGCTGCAAGGTCCTAGCTTCATCCAACCCCAGTTGCAGGCATGAGACACGCAGTGCTGCCTCCTCCTTCTCCTGAAGCCCTAGAAGTCAGAGGTCCAGTAAAGTCATGGAATCCGTGACCTCTGTAACTATATCGTAGCCTTAATCATGATTTTGTCATCACCTTTCACAGGGCAGATAATTATAGAATCATAGAATATCAGGGTTAGAAGGGACCTCAGGAGGTCATCTAGTCCAACCCCCTGCTCAAAGCAGGACCAATTCCCAACTAAATCATCCCAACCTGGGCTCTGTCAAGCCTGACCTTAAAAGCCTCTAAGGAAGGAGATTCCACCACCTCCCTAGGTAACCCATTCCAGTGCTTCATCACCCTCCCAGTGAAAAAGATTTTCCTAATATCCAACCTAAACCTCCCCCACTGCAACTTGAGACCATTACTCCTTGTTCTGTCATCTGGTACCACTGAGAACAGTCTAGATCCATCCTCTTTGGAACCCCCTTTCAGGTAGTTGAAAGCAGCTATCAAATCCCTCCTCATTCTTCTCTTCTGCAGACTAAACAATCCCAGTTCCCTCAGCCTCTCCTCATAAGTCATGTGCTCCAGCCCCCTAATCATTTTGGTTGCCCTCTGCTGGACTCTTCCCAATTTTTCCACATCCTTCTTGTAGTGTGGGGCCCAAAACTGGACAGAGTACTCCAGATGAGGCCTCACCGATGTCGAATAGAGGGGAATGATCACGTCCCTCGATCTGCTGGCAATACCTCTACTTATACAGCCTAAAATGCCGTTAGCCTTCTTTGCAACAAGGGCACACTGTTGACTTATATCCAGTTTCTCGTCCACTGTAACCCCTAGGTTCTTTTCTGCAGAACTGTTGCCTAGCCATTCGGTCCCTAGTCTGTAGCAGTGAATGGGATTCTTCCGTCCTAAGTGCAGGACTCTGCACATGTCCTTGTGAACCTCATCAGATTTCTTTTGGCCCAGTCCTCTAATTTGTCTAGGTCCCTCTGTTTCCTACCCTACCCTCCAGCGTATCTACCACTCCTCCCAGTTTAGTGTCATCTGCAGACTTGCTGAGAGTGCAGTCCACGCCGTCCTCCAGATCATTAATGAAGACATTGAACAAAACCGGCCCCAGGACCGACCCTTGGGGTACTCCACTTGAAACCGGCTGCCAACTAGACATGGAGCCATTGATCACTACCCATTGAGCCCGACGATCTACTCAACTTTCTATCCACCTGATAGTCCATTCATCCAGCCCATACTTCAACTTGCTTGCAAGAATACTGTGGGAAACCGTATCAAAAGCTTTGCTAAAGTCAAGGAATAAAAACATCCACTGCTTTCCTCATCCATAGATCCAGTTATCTCCTCATAGAAGGGAATCAGGTTAGTCAGGCATGACTTGCCCTTGGTGAATCCATGCTGACTGTTCTTGATCATTTTCCTCTCCTCTAAAATCATGGACAACCACCTGATAATTGGCAGGTGAGTTTGAAAACAGATTTCACTCTTATTTTGCTTTAAAACTGTATTTATAATTTAATAATTATTGCTGCTATTATTTTTTATTTCTAGATCACTCTTCATCCAAATTGCTCAGTGCAATTGTAGATTAATTTATGCCTTAAGACTCCTGGGTAAATAAAGGACCTCATCCACCACTGAAATGCAACGATCCCTGGGGTGAAAAAGCATTATATAGGGTAGGGGTAGGCAACCTATGGCACACATGCCAAAGGCGGCACGTGAGCTGATTTTCAGTGGCACTCACACTGCCCGGGTCCCGGCGGCTCTGCATTTTAACTTAATTTTAAATGAAGCTTCTTAAACATTTTAAAAACCTTATTTACTTTAAATACAACAATAGTTTAGTTATATATTATAGACTTATAGAAAGAGACTTTCTAAAAACATTAAAATGTATTACTGGAACGCAAAACCTTAAATTACAGTGATTAAATGAAAACTCGGCACACCACTTCTGAAAGGTTTCCGACCTCGATATAGGGCTTAAGTCAATATACTCTACTGTCATTTTAGGACTTTTAAAGTAAGCTGTTTTTCACAACTTTATGGCTTATAAGATGCTACCAACTATGAATTCATCAGAGCTTTAGGATGCACTAGTATAGGAATAGGTTACTTTCTAGCTTGCTGACTAGCTGGATACTTTCTACAAACATATGAGACTTTTTTTTTGGCCCTACCTTTATTGCTATGCAACAGATACAGAAGTTCTCGTGTATTCATGACTTGCCAGCATTGTGTTAGGCTTGCTACATATCTTGCCACAAACAGCTGATATTGATTTCATCTACACCAGAATGAGGAGCTCAAACTTATTTTAGAGTTATCTTACCAAAAACAACAATCATTGCATGGAATTCCCAGTTTCCTAATGGAAGAGAGTGATGTTACAGAATTCCTGGCAAAACCCACCTGGGTTCCAAGCTGACAGTCTAGCAGAAAACTGAAAAACCAGGAACTATCCTCTACGCCTCAGAGTTAAGGACAACTAGAACAGGACAGAGGACAGTACTATTCTTTTGGGGCAGTGAGAAGAAGTGGATGCATGAGGAAACAGAGGTAAAATTCATGATAGTTCTGGCTAAAGTAGGCCTAGACTTGGGGTCTGACTGCATAAAACAGTAGCAATATTTCCATAGAATGGTTATCACTCTCTCACCAGAGTTAGAGCAAAAACTCCAAAACAATGACAAGAGACAAGTAGGCTCTGTGGTGAGAGTAATCAAAATTCACGCAGTAAAATGTAATCTAAAACTGCAGAGTTATGTGCCAGCAACACAGTCACAGATTCTGAACGTGTGTCCACACTGCAATTAAAAACCCACGGCTGGCCCATGCCAGCTGACTCGAGCTCAGATTGCTCAGGCTTAGGGGCTGTTTAATTGCAGTGCAGATGTTCGGGCTCGGGCTGGACCCCAGACTCTAGGACCCTGCCAGGTGGAAAGGTCCCAGAGCTCAGGCTGCAGCTGGAGCCCAAATGTTTATACCACAATATAAAAAGCCCTTTAGTCCGAGCCCCAGGAGCCTGAGTCCGCTGGCACAGGCCAGCTGTGGGTTTTTAGTCGCAGTGTAGACATACCCAGAGATGCTAATTAGATATCCCTCACCATGGATTTCCACAGTGAAAAAGTACTGATCAGCAAGCGATGCAGGAGCTCAACTTACCACTTCTCAATTTCTAATGTGTATATTTATTTTTTATAAGACTGACCAAAAGAGATTAGAGCATTGTTTGTTTACCTGTGCACTTGACTGAACCATGCAGTTATTCCATTTCTCCTTTTCCTTGTGTAGGTCTCCAACACAGCAAGAGGGAACAAACATTTTTAAAATGGGAAAATGTGGTTGTCAGATGACAGGAAGTTGGACGGGGCCTGGGAAGAGGGGACTCGGTAGCAGATGTAGTACTTGAAACCACTTCAATGCCTTTTTAAGATTGGCTTTTGTTGCAAGCTGATGTTACTTTAATTTATTAGGCTGCGTACAATCCTAATCACAAGAAAAGGAGGATGACCTTGTGGTTAAAGCACTAAAATGGGAGTTCCTTTCTATTATTTCTAGGTCTGCTACAGACTTCCTATATGACACTGGGCAAAACACTAGAAGTCCAGCATCTACACCAGGTAGAACGGAGGGAGGAATCCAATAATACAGTTCCATTCTGCTCTGTAGATGGGACAAGAATCTAGCATTCTTCAGAGTTCAACATAAGTGGAAGCTTAATTTGCCAAGATTTTGCTTTTGAAAAGTTCTACATGTCTTCACATAGAAAACTATCATAATCAGCAGAGGAAGATTTATTACAGGAGGACCTCTAGTGGAGAGTAAGAGATTCAAAAGGAGGGGGTTAGAGAAGAGAAGGCATGCAATACATAACTTGTACCTAAGGACAGATTTTTAGAACAGCCTCCAGAAGCTCCTTAAGATCCTCTCTCCTGCAAACCTATTTTGGATTACGTCAGTAGCTGGAGTAGTGCTTAGGTGTGGTTCTTTAAGATTTAGTGTTCACATAGAGCTGAGAGGGGCCCTCTGTTTTTAAATATCCAAAAGATCTCTCTTCACTTGTTCCAAAAAAGTTTTTTTCCCTTCTACCCTTGGCCAAAAGCTTGCCTTCCCAAAGGTATGGGCTTTTGCAGAAAAAAAAGGATGCAAGTTAAAATGGAGGAAAATTGAAAACTTTTAGAGGGAAGCTTGTAGAGTACAGACACCATTTCCGGCTTAACCTCTTAACACTGGCCCCTCACTTCCACCAGCATTAAATTCACTCAAGCAAATTAGAGGAAAGAGGGAGAAGCCAGTAGCAACAAACAGCTGTGCCCCAAATCCTGCTGATATTTACAGTATTAAAATAGCAGTCATTCCAATTTATAATACACGGACACTCAATATCCTGATTCCTTACCTGACACTAAGGCATTCCCAGCAAGGCTTAGTACGAAAAAGAACCAGACGTTTGTTGTCATCAGTCAAAGCAAAGTAGCCTCCTGATGAGGAGAAGGCAAAAGCAAGAATATCATCACTTGTTTTAACTGCTCGCTGTCCATCCTCTCTAAAATACAGAAAGGAGAAAATGGTTTATTCATGGACAGCTTTAAGCATATTTACTTAAAAGAGAAATATATCAAACTGCCAACAGCATTAATCGTGATTAATCGCAGTTTTCATTGCACTGTTAAACAATAGAATCCCAATTGAAACTTATTAAATATTTTTGAATGTTTTTCTACATTTTCAAATATAGTGACTTCACTTACAACACAGAATTCAAAGTATACAATGCTCACTTTTTTTATTACAAGTATGTGCACTGTAAAAAAACAAATCATATTTTTCAATTAACCTAATACAAGTACTGTAGTGCAATCTCTTTATCATGAAAGCGCAACTTACAAATGTAGATTTTTTTTCTGTTACATAATTGCACTGAAAAAAAACAGTGTAAAACTTTAGAGCCTACAAAAGTCTACTCAGTCCTACTTCTTGTTAAGCAAATTGCTAAGACAAACAAGTTTATTTACATTTGTGGGATATAATGCTGTCTGCTTCTTATTTACAATGTCACCTGAAAGTGAGACTAGGCATTTGCATGGCACTGTTGCAGCTGGCATCACACAATATTTACATGCCAGATATGCTAAAGATTTGGATATCCTATCATGCTTCAACCACCATTCCAGATGCAGATGACGGGTTCTGCTCAATAACTATTCAAAACAGTGCAGACCAATGCATATTCATTTTCATCATCTGAGTCAGATGCCTACAGCAGAAGGCTGATTTTCAATTTTTGTGGTTCGAGTTCTGTAGTTTCCACATCGCGGTATTGCTCTTTTAAGACATCTGAAAGCATGCTGCACACCTTGTCCCTCTCAGATTTTGGAAGGCACTTCAGATTTTTAAACATTGGGTCAAGATCTGTAGCTATTTTTAGAAATCTCACATTGGTACCTTCTTTGCATTTTGTTAAATCTGCAGTGAAAGTGTTCTTAAATGGAATAACACGTGCTGGGTCATCATCCAAGACTGCTATAACATGAAATATATGGCAGAATACGGGTAAAACAGAGCAGGAGGTATACAATTCTCCCCAAGGAGTTCAGTAACAAATTTAATTAACTTTTTTTTTTTTTAAATGAGCATCATCAGCATGGAAGCTGGAATCGTGGCAGAAGCATGAAGGGGCATATGAATGTTTTGTAGCCAGCACTGCAAGGTATTTATATGCCAGATATGCTAAAGTGCCACGTGAACAACTATTCTCACTTTCAGGAGACACTGTAAATAAGAAGCAGGCAGCATTATATCCCGCAAATGTAAACAAACTTGTTTGTTTTAGCGATTGGCTTAACAAAAAGTAGGACTGAGTAGACATGTAGGCTCTAAAGTTTTACACTTTTTTGTTTTTCAGTGCAGTTATGTAACAAAAAAGAAAAAAAAATCTACATTTGTAAGTTGCACCTTCACCATAAAGAGACTGCACTACAGTACTTGTAACAGGGGAATTGAAAAATAGGATTTCTTTTGATTTTTTACAGTGCAAGTATTTGTAATATATAAGTGAGCACTGTACATTTTGTATTCTGTGTTACAATTAATATCAATAAATTTGAAAATGTAGAAAACATTCAAAAATATTTAAATAAATGGTATTCCATTATTAACAGCGTGATTAATCGCACGATTAATCACGATTACTTTTTTTAATCGCTTGACTGCCCCAACCTAAACTAAATCTATAAAGTTAGATCTAAATTCCACTTATTCAAAAAAAATTATTAAAACAGTACCTAGAGGGATATACTCAACTAGAAACTTAATTTTAAAAACAGAACCTTGAAGTATACCTGCACTTAAATATCTACCTAAGCTTTTGTAGCTTTATAATCAGGTTTTCCTATTTCGAAAGTTTCTCTCTCCTGTTATTGTGTAAAAGACTGAAACCAATGAGAGGAAAACAGACTGTGGGCCAAATCCTGCATCAATATCTGCTTACCTATGTACCGAGGTCTGTGCTGGCAGACCTTGATGTAGGATCTAAATCTAAGCATCTAGGGGAAACATCGGAACTGACTATAGGTAAAGTACTGTCCAATGCTCAAAGTACAATTAAAAGATAGATTTCTCCTCCACCCTAATTTCTTTTAAATTCTTGTAAGTTTAGATAAAATCACATAAAAGCGTTGATTAAGTTGCCCATGTTCCTTTTAAACAATCTTTCACCATCATACACACTCTAAGCAAAATACATAAATTAGCGAAACAGATAAAACAACTAGAAATTAGGCCAGTCATCTCACGTCACTAGGCATTCCTAATTTATTCACTTTATTCTATTCAACATCACATCATCAGAGGAAGTGGTCCACCCTCTGAAAAGGTAATGAAGAGTTTATACAAAAATCTCTCACCCTCTGTCTTCTTGAGAGTTCTTGCCTGCAGTGATGCAGTCATACATGAAGAGATCATCAACACTGGAAATAAAAGCGTTAACAAAAAAATCACTGTTTTCCCATGAAGGGTGCTGATTCATTTGTATTACACCATAATTATATACTTTATTATGTCTCCTTGCCACTGCTGCCAACACCCCCTGGCACCTCAAAGGCATCCCCAGATTACTCATTAGTTGTTGAAGTTTGGCACCTCATATCCCACATGCAAACCAAACAGAAGCCACTAGTCAATAGGAAAGCAACAGTGATTTTTTTTTTTCAGTGAAAAACCATGAATATTTTACTTCTACTAGTCTCTCAATTGTATTTGCCATCTGCTCTTGAAATCTCTATTTTGGCATTTACTTTGATTCTAGAAATCAATGTGACAAGCATAAACTGGTTCTGTACAAGCTGCCAGGAATCAGAGACTAGCAGGCTTAAAATGTTATTCTTTATACATGAATAATTTGTGTAACGAATATCCATATACTCCTGTTGCAAGGTCTTGATTTCTCAGTCTCCAGTTTTGTCCCACATGTGCATGCTTGTTTACCTCATCTTGCCATGCTATCTGCATAGCCCTTAGGAGAAGGTCCTTCTACTGAAGGATGGTGTAATAAGCACACAAACCAACCAACCATGCTGGCTCTACTGTTGCTGGGTAATCCAGTGGTGTAGTTATTGTAAGAATGTTGCACGGATAATACTTATTCAGAACATGTTTAAGTCTTACCAAGGTTTTATTTTGGGCCTTTTAAAAGAAATGCCTTCAACTTTAAAAAAAAAGAGTTAAGTGGGAATATTTAACCTTCCATGGTTAGAATACCTAAAATTTGAGAAATTAGAGAGAAAATACTGCTTTTTCAGTTTTAGACCCCAATCCTGCAAATACTTGCGCTCAGACTTAATTAGATGGATATTAGTAGTCCCCACTGAAGTCAGTGAAACTAATTACATACATATATCAGGGTGGAAGCCGTGTTAGTCTGTATCAGCAAAAAGAACGAGGAGTACTTGTGGCACCTTAGAAACTAACACATTTTTTGGGGCATAAGCCTTCATGGATTAATGATGAAGTGGGTTTTAGTCCACAAAAGCTTATGCTTTTTACATACATGTAATTAAGCATGTATGTGCATGCATTTGCAGAATTGGGGATGTACCTTGAGCATGACAACAGTGTGTGTATAATCAGTTTCACTCTTTCCCCTGATGTATGAGTGTCTCTCTCATAGCAACAGGAGAAAAACATTTAAGATGCAGTGTGATATAAAACCACAAAAAACAGTAGCAGAGTCAGAGCATACTTTAACACCTAGCAGTACTTATAACCAACTTTTTAAAGTGATTAAGTGGTACCTCTTTAACTTTAGCAGTATCCCTTTAAACAATGCCCAGATATATTTAGAATTCCCAAGATATAAGAATAATCAGCATACAGGGTAGTCAAATAAAGTTACACACAGTTAAGAAAGATACATTCATCTCCAGTCGGGCCGGGGATTCACCCTCAACTGGTTTTAAAGGGACTGAAATGTCATCTGGAGCCAAGGGGGCAGGACTGATGCTCCTGAACTCCCAGGAAGGCGGCCGGTGGGGTGGGTTACGCAGACATCTCATTGGACGAGGTGAGGTTTAAAGACCGGATGCGTCCCCCCCCATCAGCTCCCCAGCCCGCTATACACACACTGCCGGGCGGCGAGTCGCGCTCACCATCCCGGCCGCCTCCCCCCGTCCCCAGGCAGCGCCGGGACCCCGCGGCCCGCACTGACCTGGGCTCCTGGTAGCGAGATGCCAGGAAGCGGCTCCTGCCGCTGGCAGCCATGAGAGCTCCGCAGAGCGCCAGCCCCGGGCCGCGACATCCCGCCGCTCCCGCCTCCATGCGGACAGCCGCCCACGTGCGCGCTCCCCGACCGCGGTTTACCTAGTAGCCGACGCAGGGTGTGGACGTCACACTACAATTCGCGCTGACTAATGACGTACAGTGGACTCCTCCCCTCTGCTGTGGGGGCTCGGCTGGCTGCGCCTGCGCAGTAACATACAGGAAGAGCGAGGTTGGCGGCAGCGGAGGAGTAGCAGGCGCTGGGTACAGGCAGTCTTTGTGCCCTGCCAGGCTCGTGCATCCCGCCTTGTGATCCCAGCATGGGTCCCTTCTTAACATGCCGGGCGGAGCTAGGCCAGCATCTGGGCCATGTTGCAACAAGCAGAATTAGAGCTCTGGCGTGCAGGCGTGTTTTGAAGAGTATTTTTATTTATACTTCTGTAGCGCCTAGGAGCCTTAGTCATGGACCCAGACCCCCTTGTGCTAGGTGCTGTAATACATGGGATGGGATTTGCCCTCTCCCAGCTGAGACTTTATTTTCCTTGTTCTTATTTCCCTGTTCAGTACAGTGCAACTTGAAGCCTCGGTCCTGTAATAAATTGCAGATAGTTTGGGTAGCATCTGTTATACCCATTGTAAATTTCCCAGAGACTTTAGGTAATTAAGAGTTAAATAATGGCAGAGGGACATAAATTAAAAAGATAGGCAACGGAAGAAAAAGATGATCCTAGTTGAGATTAAAAAAGAGAGAGCACGAGAGGCAGAAAGATGAAGTTTTCAGAGTAGCAGCTGTGTTAGTCTGTATCCGCAAAAAGAACAGGCGTACTTGTGGTACCTTAGTCTTTAAGGTGCCACAAGTACTTCTGTTATTTTTGTAGAAAGATGAAGGTTGTTTCAAACAGTAAGATCTGCACAGAAGACCAAATAGAAGAAGTTTTTCAATGTTGAGGCAAAGAGGTTCCTGGACTTCAGAATCTGGGTGGCTGGATTTCTATTTGATCACTTTTAATCAGTTACCTGTAATCTTTCATGCATGGTTTCGAAAGCAAACAAAGGACAACCCCAAGTGCTTATAGTGTAGTTAGGTTGACCTAGTCATGTCTGCCTCAAGGAGTTAGATCAACAGAAAAGTTCTTCCATTGAGCTAGCTACCACCACCCAAAAAGGTAGAAACTCCCCTTCCAGTGATGTAGGAAGCATCTGTGCTACAGAACTACAATGGCACAGCTGTATTATGTGCAATAAGTTTATTGAAAAATTTGAAGCCTTTGCCAGATGTCCCTTTTCAATTCTTTTGTGTTCTCTGATAACTCAAGCAATTAAAAACCATCCAATGTATAAAGGCTGCTTTTGCATCTGATGAGAAATTTGAACAAAGAAGACAGAAAAGGGAGGAGGAGGTCATAAGATTGAGGGAAATGGATTTTTTAAAAAGTTAGGGGAAAAATTTCCTCTGAGTTCTGACAGGAATTTGCAGAGCTCTGAAGAAGAAAATATTAAGGAAATACCTGCAAAAATTTGGAATGTGAATAAGTTACCTGTGTGAATGTAATGCAGATACACACTCCAAACTTCTCTGTGATGCTGTCTTCAGCACAAATTGCTCGTTATATTCTATACTGTTATATGTGGCTGGCAGCCAAATCAGTTGATCCAATTGTTGGGTTTCCAATAAGCTGCAGCGTATGTTTTGTGTGACTGTTCTTTTGTGTTCCCATGCCATATTTGGAACTCTATTCTCATGTTTTGAGCACAATGTGAAATAATTTTAAATACATTGCAAAATAGTCCTTAACACATTTGTGATTACTTAGTGATAAACAGACTGCTTTGTTAATGCTTTCCCTTCCCCGGGGCTTTGCAAGGGGTGCTCATCAATAACAGTCACAGGACAGTTGAAACAGAACAAGTAGCACAAAGAGAAAGAGAAGAGGTAAAAAAAGAGTGGGCCTGAGGATGTTTGGCATCCTGGATCCCATGCTCAACCAAAGCTCCCTTCTGATAAATGTAAAGAAAGGAACAGGAAAGCCTCTATATTCATAATTTAAAAAAAAAATCTTTTAGAACATATCAGGACATACTATGTATAGACTTACTATAAGAACACTGAATATTTTAAAATTAACCAAAAATGCAAATTGACAACGTCCCTTAAACATTGACTAATACCCCAGATTTTGCAGACACTTTAAATTTATGCATGACTAGTTTGACTGAAGTTAATGAGATAATTCATGTCTGTAAAATTACTCATACATGGATGTTTGTAGAAGTGGGGCCTAAGAATCAAAGGTATTTTCTCTCAGATGATCAAATAAGTCTGTTCTACTTTTGGTCTATGTAAATTATAACTTTCATCGGGCAAAGCTTTATAGAAAGGCAAGATTTTATTAAAAAGCAGGAAGCTTTAGTTAATATCAATACAAATTATACTATGACTATATAAACTAGAAGTGATTCAATCTAAATTTGCTACACTTCAGTGCCTAGATTTTTCTTTATAAAAGTCTCTGAAAGTAACAGTTTGTTTAAGTCTAATTTCAGAAGGCAGTGTAGTTTAGGGGTATGAACTAAGGCTAAGAAGGCAGTTTTCTTGAGTTCTAAACCCTACATGTGTCACATATTTACCATATGTCCTGGGCCAAGTAATTTAGGTTCTGATCCTACAAAGAGCTCTATGCACAGGAATCTGCATGAAAGTAAATTGTCAAACTATGCTGAGAACTTTGAGACAGAGAATTTATGGCCTTGATTGTTCAGTTTCCCCCTTTGTAAATTATGGATAACAATGTGTACTTACTTGACATGTACTCTGATAATTATTAATGTCAGTGATGAGCTGCCAAAATCTTAACAACATGCCAGGGGCCCCTGCAGGGCCTGGGGCAAATTGCCCCACTTGCCCCCTCCCTTCCCCTCTGGCCAGCCCTGGAGCTTGCAGCAGGAGCCCCCCACCTTGCTGGGCCACTCAAAAAGCGGCAGCAGGTTGGATGACTCCAGAGCTCAGCTGAACTGCCCAGCTGCTGGCCATGCTGTGGCTCTTCGTGGCGGGGGAGGGCCCCAGGGAGACATCTTCTTGGGGCCACACTTGCCCTCTCCCCTCCCCTCTGGCCAGCCCTGGAGCATGCAGCAGGACCCCCCCCCACACACACCTTGCCGGGACTCTCAAAAAGCGGCAGCAGGATGACTCCCAAGCTGAGCTGAGCTGCCCAGCTAGTGCTGGGGGCTGGCCTCGCTGCAGCTGGGGGGAAGCAGGGGAGGGGCCGGGGAGCCTCAGCCTCCCCAGCTGGGAATCCTGGGAGCAACAAGATGATCCGGCCCATGGACTGGAGTTCTTTGCCCATTCTCTGGCCCTTTAACAACTGGTTCTCCACGGAGGTCTAATTTTAGGAACCGGTTCTTGGGAACCTGTGGGAACCTGCTCCAGCTCACCACTGGTTAATGTTTGAACAGTATTTTTAAAAAGGAGTCCTAGTGTATGTTCTATAAATGTTAGAAATGATCATTCTACATAGTATCAGAGGGGTAGCCATGTTAGTCTGGATCTGTAAAAGCAGAAAAGAATCCTGTGGCACCTTACAGACTAAGGCCTGGTCCACACTACAGCATTAAATCGATTTAAACAGCGTTAAATCGATTTAACCCTGTAACCGTCCACACTACAAGGCACTTTAAATCGATTTTAAGGGCTCTTAAAATCGATTTCTGTACTCCTCCCCAACGAGAGGAGTAACCCTAAAATCAATATTACTATATCGATTTAGGGTTAGTGTCGACGGAAATCGAAGTTATTGGTCTCATTCTTTTACTGAGCTACCCAGAGTGCACCGCTCTGGAAATCGCTGGTAGCCTAGGACCATGGACGCACACCACCGAATTAATGTGCTCTAGTGTGGACGCGTAAAATCAATTTATAAAACCAGTTTTATAAAACCGGTTTTAATAATTTCGATTTTATGCTGTAGTGTAGACGTGGCCTAACAGACGTATAGGCACATGAGCTTTTGTGGGTGAATACCACTTCGTCGGATGCATCTTTTCTCATTCTTTAGATAGTAACACTGGAAACTTCAAGGGGTTGATTGTGTGCATACAGTCCTAAAAGGTAATTGATAATACTTATTTCATTTAGTACTCTGTTTAAAAATGTTTTCCTAATATCACTATAACTAGTTAAGGTATTTTTAAAATGTCACTGCACCTTCACATGTTATTGCAAGCTATTTAGACTTTTATGTACTGTGTTCCTATTTCCAAGCAAAAATTTAATTATATGGCATGCTCCTTGCTAATATACTGGTTCCCTGCAAAATTAAGATCTAATCTTGCACAACACTTAATACTGGCGGTAATAAGCCCTCTGTTTAGTAGTCGGTGTTTTGCAGAATTGAGGCCTTAGAAAACTACACTGAAAAGAGCTAACAGTGTCTTGTTGGAAAATCTTTGTCTTTACAAACGATCATAGCCAACCTTCTCTCCCGTTCTTTGGATGCTTCAGGACTGGCACTTAGGGTATGTCTACATCTACAATTTTGCAGCGCTGGTTGTTACAGCTGTATTAGTACAGCTGTATAGGGCCAGCGCTGCAGAGTGCTCACACTTACAGCAACCAGCGCTGCAAGTGGTGTTAGATGTGGCCACACTGCAGCGCTGTTGGGCGGCTTCAAGGGGGGTTAGGGGAACGCGAGAGCAAACCGCGGGGAAGAAGGTCTCCTTCCCCGCGGTTTGGTCTCGCGTTCCCTGAACCCCCGTGCAAGCAGGTCTCCTTCCCAGCGGTTTGCTCCGGTGTTCCCCGAACCCCCCTGCAAGCAGGTCTCCTTCCCAGCGGTTTGCTCCGGTGTTTTTTGAACCTCCTGAAAGCAGGTCTCCTTCCCAGCGGTTTGCTCCGGTGTTTTTTGAACCCCCCTGCAAGCAGGTCTCCTTCCCAGTGGTTTGCTCTGGTGTTTTTTGAACCCCCGTGCAAGCAGATCTCCTTCCCCGCGGTGTGCTGTCGCGTTCCCCGAACCCCCGTGCAAGCAGGTCTCCTTCCCAGCGGTTTGCTCCGGTGTTCCCCGAACCCCCCTGCAAGCAGGTCTCCTT
Source organism: Gopherus flavomarginatus (assembly GCF_025201925.1). NCBI lineage: Eukaryota > Metazoa > Chordata > Testudines > Testudinidae > Gopherus > Gopherus flavomarginatus. The sequence continues at coordinate 209,819,816 of NC_066617.1, forward strand.
CCCAGCGGTTTGCTCCGGTGTTTTTTGAACCCCCGTGCAAGCAGATCTCCTTCCCCGGGGTGTGCTGTCGCGTTCCCCGAACCCCCCTGCAAACCGCGGGGAAGATCTGCTTGCACGGGGGTTAGGAGAACGCGAGAGCAAACCGCGGGGAAGGAGACCTGCTTCCCCGCGGTTTGCTCTCGCGTTCCCCGAACCCCCCTGCAAACCGCGGGGAAGGAGACCTGCTTGATTACCAGAAAGGCTTCCTCTGGTATGCTGGGATACCTGTTTATTCCACGGAGGTCAAGAAAAACGCTGGTGAGTGTTTACACCTGATGACCAGCGCTGGATCCTCTACACCCGAGTTTCAACGGGTATACGGCCAGCGCTGCAAACAGGGAGTTGCAGCGCTGGTGATGCCCTGCAGATGTGTACACCTCCTAAGTTGCAGCGCTATAACTCCCTCACCAGCGCTGCAACTTTGTGGTGTAGACAAGGCCTTAGTTTATACATGGGGCAGGATAGTCCTGTGCTGTGGCTGAAGCACGGGGATGTGAAGTCATGACCGCAGGATCAGGGACATAAGTCCTCCTACCCCACTGTCACCAGGCTGGAGTATGCACTTCCCAGGACCCAACAGGACCCCAGCGCTTCTCCTCTTTGGCTAGACGTGTTCTTGGGCAGGTCACCCTGACTTGCTCTCTGGGCTTCAGCTTCCTCCGCCGCGAGAGGGGGCTGCTCACGTGGGTGGGGCTGTCACGCCTGCAGCACCAGCCAGCGGGGGATGGGGCGGGGCGAGGGGCTGGCTCCCGTGGCGGTGGGCGGGGCAGACGGAACGCTGCCTGCCGGGGAGGGAGGCTCTGCACCGAGGCCCCGCCCACGCCGCGGGGACACGCAGAACTAGATCCCCGAGGGGTGGGGACCGTTGCTGCTGGTGCCGTGTTTCCCCGAGGCGTTGGGGGGGGCCGGTTCGGGGGACACAGACATGGCCGCCTCCGCGCTGCTGGGCTGCGGCCGGGCCGTGACTCGCAAGGTGAGCGGCGGGGACGATGCGCTCCCGTGGGCGGGGGTAGGAGAGGCGCGAGCGCCTGTCCCCACTTGGCCGGCTGGCGTTAGCTTCCCGTTCTGATTAACCCAGGGCTGTGGCTCCTGCCAGGGGCGCATGCGCCAGAACTCAGCCACGCCCCCCGCGCACACTGTCTCAAGGGACCACTGACTCCTTGAGTAGGGGCGCAAGGAGAGTAGCACTTGCGCATGCGTCCTGGCTCTGCTGCCGTGCCACTCCCCCGGGGGCAGTTTTCTTGGCCGGGGTAAGCGGCGGGGTGAGGCTAGTGCGCATGCGTCACGTTGGCCGTGCTTCACCTTCCCAGAGGGAGCCTTTACACAATGGGGCGGCACCATTGGTGCTGCGCATGCGTCTTTGGGCGTGGGGGAAGTTGCGGCGGGGGCGGGCCTGTGCATGTGCTGGGAGGGCGCAGCCGTTTGCTCACCCCGAGGGGAGAGACTGAGGTTGTTGCTGCCCCTGCCCCTGTGCTGGGCAGGGCAGTGAGGCCTCTCTGCTCTGGAGCCTGGGGTGGCCAACTTCCACCCGCATGAAACAGAACACCCTGCCCCGCCACTTGCTCGCTCGCCCCACCCTGGCTCATTTTCATGCGGGGGTGAGGGCTCGGGGGTAGGGCTGGGGATGAGAGGCTTGGGGTGCAGGAGGGTGCTCTGGGCTGGGATCAAGGGGCTTGAAGAGCAGGAGGGGGATCAAGGCTGGGACAGGGAATTGAGATGCAGGCTCCAGGCAGTGCTTACCTCAGGCAGATCCCAGAAGCAGTGGCTTGTACCCCCTCTGGCTCCTATGCAGCGTTGCGGCCAGGCGGCTCTATGCGATGCCCTCATAATGCTCATTGGCTACGGTTCCCAGCCACCAAAAACCAGACACCTGGCAACCCTATGGGGAGACCTACTGGCCCGCAGAAGTGCTGTGGCTAGGAGCATAGAGCTGCACTGGCCCTTTCTGGCCCCAGCCTGAGTGGTGTGCCACGGTACCTTACTGTAGACAGGCCTCCCTCTGCACTGGAGCCTATCTGGAGAATGTGTCACTGCAAATTTTCAGAACATTCCAGCTTGTTTGCCTGTCAGCATGTCTCAATATCCAGGACTGCTATTGTCCTTCCTCGCAGAGCCCAGGCTTCGAGTCTGGTCATGCCCACACCACAGGAGAAAGGTGTGTCTGATACAGAGGTGGGCAAACTATGGCTCACAAGCCACTTCTGGTCTGTGGGACCCTCTTGCCTGGCCCTTGTGCTCCTGGCTGGTGGAGGCTAGACCCCTGCCTTTCCCATGCTGTTCCCCCTCCCCTGCAGCCTCAGTTCATTGCACAGCAGCGCAATGCTCTGGGCAGCGGGGCTGTGAGATCTTACTGGGCTGTGTGGTGTCATGGCTGGCTCCAGCCAGTTGGCATGACTACCTGTCCCAGTGCTTTAGGAGGCATGACTAGCACTGCCAGCCACTGGTGCTCCAGGCAGTGCGGTAAGGGGGCAGGGTGTGTGTGTGTGGGAGGGGGGTTGGTAGAGGGCAGGGGAGTTTGGGGGTGGTGGTCACAGGTTGGGGCAGTCAGAGGGTGGGGAACGGGGGGGTTGAATGGGGGCAGGGGCCCCAGGGGGGCAGTCAGGAAGATGGGGAGGGGAGTTGGATGGGGAGGCAGGGGGTAAGTTAGGGACGAGGGTTCCAGGGGTGGTGGGGGAGCAGGCCGGGGTTGGATGGGGCAGGAGTCAGGGAGCAAGAAGCAGGGGAAGATCAGATAGGGGGCGGGGTCTGGGCCAGGCTTGGCTGTTTGAGGGGGCACACCCGCCTCAGCCAGCCCTCCATACAGTTTCAGAAACCCGATGTGGCCCTCAGGCCAAAATGTTTGCCCGCCCCAGTCTAATGCTTGTTAGCCTTCCTCATGAAGACAAGGCTCAGGCAGACTGGGCTTCATTTGATGCAATCTGTTAGAATGGTGCTTGAAAATTATTTCAAACATGGCTATAAGCAGGCTTGGAAGGATTAGATTTTTACCAGTAAATGTCAATATCACTGTCCATACATATACTGATGAAAAATATTCCATCGATAATAATCAAAATTTATAGATAGGGAATGTAGGAAAAATGCTGCCTGAGAACTTATTACAGTCAAAAATCCAGTAATTTAGACTTTTAAGTTAGGCTTGTTACAAATAGACTAGTGAATGAAGAATAATAACAACACGTCTGAGTTGATTTAAGGATATCGCTTCTTGGCTTTTTTTGGCTAAGATCAATTATAGTTCTTGACATGATGTTGACAATTTGTGTTTTAATCATTATAAAACTTTAAATTTTTAATCTCAGTATCTACTGTTATTAAATCATTATTGTTTGACTCCACACCAGTTTCCTGCAACTGTGAAAATTTAAACCAATTAATATAAAAAGTAATAAAAATAAAAAATGCTTAAAAATAAACATCAATATTATCTGTCAAAATTATTTAAAAAAAATAGAATTCTGCCAATCCTAGTTATAAGCTCTAGTATGCAAGGGCTTCTCTGCAACGAGTCTTAAATGTTTCTACACAATAATGCAAGAAATAGGTCAAGGTGAAAACAAATCTCGTGTCAAAAGGTAAACTGACTATAATTGGCATCAGGAAGAAAATCCTACACACACATACTGTACTTCATTTTACATTTGACTGTGTGTGTTTAAATTGATTTTTGCCTTTCTTTAACAGGTAGTGGCTACTGTCTGACACTGGGCTGGATACATAGGTAGATAGTCCACGACCAGATCTCAAATTCTGTTCCATGTGCCTCAGAGATGGGCCTGGTCTACACTGTGTGTGTGTGGTGGTGGGGGGGGGGGGAGGTGAGGGGGTCGATCTAAATTGCACAACTTCAGCTACATAAATAACGTAGCTGAAGTCAACATACTTAGATCTACTTACCGTGATGTCTTCACAGCGGTAAGTCGACGGCTGACATTCTCTTGTCGACTCCGCCTGCACCTCTCGCCCTGCTCGAGTACCGGAGTCAACAGGAGAGCGCTCGGCAGTCGATTTATCACATCTAGATGCGATAAATCGATCCCCGCTGCCCGTCAATCTAGCGGGTAATGTAGATAAGACCACAGAGTTAGCAAAAAAGTGCTGTGTATCTTTAGGCTTGGAAGGATTAGATTTTTATCAGTAAATGTCAATTTCAGTGTACACACACAAACTGACAAAAATATTTCTATTGATGAAATGTACAGATAGGCAAAGTACAAAATTATTTATTAAAGTAAGAATTTATTAGTTAGATTTAAGGATATACTTTGTATATTTTGATGTGTGATATTGACAGTTGGTGTTTTAACAGTTACAATGCTTGAACTTTTTGAATCTGAACATCTACTGTCATTAAATAATTATTATCCGACATCCCTCAGAATATCCCGCTATTGTGAAAATTTAAATAGATAAAAATGTTTAAAAATAAACATTACTATTATCTTCCAAAATTATTATTTTTTAAATTGATTTCTGCCAAACCTATGTAACTTTTTCTACCAAAACAGGATTGTTCACTACTGCATACTTTGAGTGTAGCCCACAGTATCAACAAATATTCGAGCTTTACTTGCTGTTTGCTTTTTCTGTTTTTTTCCTTTTAGTGCAACATAATATAAACTAGGACACAGTATGGCAGAATGTAAAACATGATCCAATACGGCCAAAAATGTCATTCTGGAAGGAAACAGTGTAAACAACAAATAATTGCTCTACAGAATAAGACTGTAATGCTTGAATGCATACTGGGCAGCATTACCTTGACCCTTCTGGAAAAATGGTTAATTGGTTGCGGTGCAGGGGAAGCCCTTGAAACCTTTCCAGCAGACGGTTCAGTTTTGTCTAAAATAGAAAAAAAAAGTACCTGTATTACAGCAGCTGTGTGAAACAGCTTCAGCTTTGGCCTGGAGGGGCATTTTTATCATTGTATCATGAAATTTGGGACTAAGCATTGTTGTTGGCTGGCTGCTGCAGTACGGGTTCTATTATTTTTTTCTAATATAGATAGTCTCCAGAAGTGTAAGTGCAAAAGGTTGTTTAGTGAAATTTCTTCTTGAACAGAAAAGGAGTAAAACTCAAAGGTATTTTCTTTGGACTCAAAATTTGGATAATGCCAATAATGTTAGTTTTGGAAGCGCATTTTGGCCCTTTCTGTGCTATATAAATAACTGAGTCAGAGGCTCCGGTAACAGAATAGTTGTCCCCTGACCTGGTTTTACAGTACGGTTTAAAATTTGCAGAGTGAGCTATGGGAAGCGATGAACATGTGACATTTTTAAACTTGTAAGTGCTCTATAGCTGTTTTCTTTTAAATGAACATGAAATTTGCTACTGTGTAAGTTAAGGAACGCTACCAGTTTTTTTTAAATTTCTAGTCTTTCCCCCTCCCCCTAGCCCCCCTAAAATTCCTGAATATTTTAAAAGCAAGGAAATAAATAGTGAAGGGTAGGTAAATAAATACTTAAATGTATTCACAGTTCATAAAATCTTACAGATGCATGTGTAAAATCACATTGCCCTTGCTCAGAACAGTCCTAACTGCCTGCATCCGGCTTTTGATATACATATTTCATAACCACAACTTTTGAGAAATTTTTGCAATAGTTGTCTGCAAATGAAAATGTGATACATTTTATAGACACATTGGAAACACTCTTCTATTCTGGCCATAGTAGTCGGGGTTGATGATTGGGGTGTCTGTGTAGAATTGATTGGATGTAGGTAAATATGTGGTCTATATGTGAGTGGTAGGTGTTGGTCTCCAGTTCAAAATGGGGAGGTGTAACGGTTTTTCTAATCTATATAAGCAGCATGGATAAATTAGATTGGACTTTTTTGCCTCTCCAATCTCTCTCCAGCCCCCTTCAAATTCCATCTAATAATATCCTATAGAGTGTTTCTGGAATGTGTATTGAGAATAGACAATAAAATGTGGTTGTGATGGAGGAATGTTGTCTGGCCTGTATACGAGAGAGTAAAAAGCACAATTTTGGTGTATCAGGCTAATAATGTTGAGGGGACTGAAGGGAACTCCAGACTATATGAAGCAGGAGAGTCGTGACTTAATAGAGTTTGTAGCCTGCACTGAACTGCATAAGGGGGAGCTGGTAGAAACCTCTATATTTAGGTTGCCTGAGGGTGACCAGATTACATGAACAAAATATTGGGACACATTGGGGGGGCAGGTCTGGAGCACTGCCGAAGTGCCCCCCCTTAAAAGCCCCGGGCCAGAATATAGGGACAAATGGCATCCCGACCATACATCCGTCAGGACGTAGGACAAACGATTGAATATTGGGACGGTCCCGATTTTATCTGGACGTCTGGTCACCCAAGGTTGCCAAATGCTTTCTGTTATAGAGAATGTAATGGATCCTTTTTGCAGCTTACCAGAAACCCTGACCATTACAAAGAACCTGGCCTGAGTTCTGAACAAGCAGCAGATACTCTGCTGCCAGATTAGCTGTTATGAGAGTAGCCAGGGCAGTGGAGAGAGGCTGGAGCTGGGTTCCCTCCATAAATTCTCTCCAGACCCAGCTTGTGGTTCCAGTGTCTCATGCCACATACCCTCCTAGGGGGCACCTTTGTTGTAGAAGCCCTTCCAACTTCCAGGCGGGAAAAAGAGAACAAGACTGAGCTCCATCCAAACCATGACCTGTGAAGAAAGCATATCTCTCTCACCAACAGAAATTGGACCAATAAAAGATATTACCTTACCTACCTTGTCTCTCTAAAATCCTGGAACCAACACTGCTTCAACAACACTGTATACAGATTTATGGTTGTTCATGCAACCTTAACTTGGCTTCCTTGTGCAGATGCATTAAGATCTTGCAGTTACATGTTAGCATACTGTCTTTTCCACAGTCTCCTCTTCAGTGTACAGTTTGGATGTGCAAGGAGCACAGATAATGGTAAATCTAGCAGTTCCCGAAGTGTGAGTGCTTGGCTTTACAACCTAAATAATGTTATTTTAACATTTTTGTATTTGATAGGGTGAGTGGATGTCATGAGGGTTTCTGGTCTGTAAAATCATACTGTAAGAGATTCTCTGAGCTGAGTGTGTTTAACTATCTAGCTTTAGCTGTTTCCTTCAATACTTTTAAACGTTTGCTTAGTTTAACTGTATTATTCCTTAGTATAAGTGGTATACATAGATAGCATCAGTATTTTATCTGTGAGAGAAATCCCAATGAGGTAACCGTTCCACCACCACCTTTGTACTGCATCCAGGGAATTCATGTCAGTCATCCCTCTTTGCACCTTACGCAAAACGGTAGTTAACAGTAAATCAGAAGAACACTGCAGATGAAATTCAAAGCTTTATCTAATAAAAAAAATAAGAGATTTGTTTGATTTTAATTTTGCAGACTTTACAGCTAGAAGCATGGGGACTCCGAAGCCTCTCTCCATCTCTTTCTCTCTGCACCAAATCAGAGGGCTCTAAAAAAAGTCAAGAAAAGAGTAAGATGTTTATTTTTCTTAAATTGATAGTTGTGTGCATTTGTCATGTATATAAGCACATTAAAACAGGTGCACAGCTAATAGAAACTTCATTTTTCATTTGGTATTTAACAAGAAGCAATTTGAATGGCTTTTTAGTCTGTGGAATGTCCAGGTTACAAATTTTGATTTATTCTTCTATGTCATGTAACTATTTATACACCTTAAGGGGGAGGGGCAATTTTATCGATTTTTTGATTTTCATCTTAAACGTAATCCATATTAAAGGACTTCCACACTTTGGACACTTGTGACATACATTTAATACTTCTGGGGGAATTCTGCACCACTGTGCAATGCAGAATTTTGCAGATATTAACGTGTGCAGAATTTCCTTTTTCCCACAGAAATGGGCTGCAGTGCTGCTAGCTGCCACTAGGGACTGCTGGACTCAGCAGAATCCAGCGTGCACATAGAACACATTGCTGGGGGGAGGGAGACGGAGCTAGAGCAGTGGTTCTCAAACTTTTGTATTGATGACCCCTTTCACACAGCAAGCCTCTGAGTGCGACCCCCCCCCCGCCATAAATTAAAAACAATTTTTTTATATATTTAACACCATTGTAAGTGCTGGAGGCAAAGCAGGGTTTGAAGTGGAGACTGACAGCTCATGACCCCCCCATGTAATAACCTAACAACCCCCTGAGGAGTCCTGACCCCCAGTTTGAGATCTCCTGAGCTAGAGGGTTCCTGGCAGCTGCAGTTCCCAGCATGCCCTGAGGGAAGGAGAGAGTGGCGCAGAGGAAACTTTGATCGCATGGTTAATGATATATGCTGACAAATATAATATTTCACTCTTCACTGAATTTTAAATCATATTCTTTGTTTCCAATCTTTAATGATTCCCAGAATTAATGCTCCATTTCAGTATTGCTGCTGCCTTCTTTTGTTCAGTTTCTAAAGACTTCCCAGCATGAACACAGCTCCAGCCTTTGCTCTGTTGATACTCCCCTCCCCCCCCGACACTTGTGTTTACCTTGCCACTTCCTGTGTATTTAGTACAAGATCTTTTTATATTTGAATAAACTTTCTCAAATATAAGTGACAATGTCTGTAGACCATGGTGTCTGGGTTGATGACCCAGTATTTGATTTTGCTGTGCCTTACATACATTTTGTGTCTCTGAAATTATTTTAAAGTAAATAATACCTATATAATAAATCAGTATTTAAACTACTGTATTTGAAATATGAATAAAATTACCATATTTCTCTTCATGAAATGTTTTTAATTTCTTGCATCTGTGACTTTACTGATGTCTTAACTTGCATGTTGTTGAAGGCTTAACTGTACTCGGAATCGCTTATTTCTCATACATCCCAATTAATCTCCATAACTGTAAAACTGGTGGAAAAAGTATATGTAGAAATAATCAATACCCTGTGAACTATGCGGTACTTTAGATCCAAGTTACGCAGCATGGACTTCCAAGTTATGTGGCAGAGCTACACTAAACTACACACCAAAGTGGGAATCATGTAGCTATTTGTGGGAGAGTTTAGTAGTGCTGCATGGCAGCTGCCAGCTCTTCCTGAAGCTCTCCCTGTCCTCACAAGAATAGTCTCTGTCACTGGTCTTCCACTCCTCCAGCAAGCCACACAATCTGCTTTGAGTACCTAAGGCCCATGGGTGGGTAACAGTTTAGAAATTACTGCTTTCTTTCCAGCATCGCCAATCTGGACAGTAAAATTTAGTGGCAGTATCCACCTCTACTCAGAGAAAGAGTGGCGGGCTGGCAATTTCTCTTAGCTTGTTACAGTCCCCAGTATGGAATAATCAGAGAGCTGATGACAGGATCAGGAAATCCACTGAAATGTCCATGTGGAGAACTCACAGCACAGAGAAACAGACAGAGAGGAAGAAGGCAGGAAGGCAAAATAGTAAGTGGAAAAGCTCAAGAAGAGGAAGGGGCATCATTTTGTGGTTTTATGTAACAATTCAGCAGGTAAATTATGGGGACATTTTTACAACCAGTTACTTTATACTATATATGAGATCTTGAACAAGGGAAAGACATGTAGCCATCTAAGCAACGTTCATGAGTTATCCCTCTGTTGCTTATGAAGATAGCTATTCTGTTGTGATGATTATCAAAATGATCACTCAGTAATTATTCTTTGTTGTCTTGTTCTTAGGTTTATATATAATATTTATCACTGTAGTATCTGAGCACCTCACATGCAGTGATGAATTTCTTCCAACACCCTTGTGAAATAGGAAGATATTTTTGTCCCCTCTTTACTAATGGGGAACTGAGGCACAGAGAAAGAAAGTGACATTGCAGAGTTCTCACAAGAATTCAAACATAGCAAGGAACAAAAGCCAGATCTCATATGAGTTCCAGTTCTAACAGTAAAGAATGTCTGATGCTAAGTTCTTATTTTTACCACTTCAGATATATGCACAATATAGAAAATGTAGCAGTCTCTTCCAAGTTTGTGCAATTAATGAAATAACACTTTCAAATTTGATTTTTATACCAGAGCAGTTCAGAAACTTAACGTTGGATGTTTAGGATCTCCAAATTAACAGGAGTGTCAGAAATTATAATAATCCTCTTTATGCCATTTCCTAGATGTGGTGGCACCTCAGGAGAGCACCAAACTGCTGGCCACCAAAACAACAGTTGAATTCCCTAAAAAGTTGTTTCCTAGTTCTCACCCACCATCTGCAAATAAAGTTGAGACCAAGACCATAACTAGTACTAGCAATGATGAAGCTTTAAAGCTAACGGATGAAGAGGTGAGGAAATTCTTGTCAAGAAAAACTTTGGTAGCATTTCCTGAGCGAGTAACACTTTCCTCACTTGAAGGAAAGGCTTCTATCACAACAAGAGAAGGTTTGAGCAAGAAGTTGGCTGAGGAAGAGTCTTCATCCAGCTCTGAATCAGATTCCAGCTCTGATTCTGATGAAGAAGATAGTGCCTCAGGAATTTCCACTAAAACCAGAGTAGAGTTTCCAAGACGAGATCCCTTCTTTTTTGAGAATGGAACAGTGAAGGTAATGACATTGGCAGAAGAGAGCTTGTCCCAGAAAGGAGATGAAGAATATATACCTAAGAAGAAGCCCAGACCAGAAATTGAAGTGCCTCACATCAAGCAGATGGAGTCTGGTAAAACAGCAACAGCCAACAGTAAAATATTAAAGTCAGAAACAAGAGAATCTTCTGTGAAACAAAGCCCAAAAGGGACAGATTTGCAGAAGTCAATCTCAAAAACACAGGCTAAAGAAAGCCAAAAGCCAACAGCCGTCAGACTTAAGGAATCTAGACACTTGGCAGAGCCTCCCATTGGAGCCCAACCAGCAGCAGCACAGCTAAAAGTTCCGCCAGGGCCTCAGCAAGAAGTGGAACAAAAGCTGACTTTGAGATGGGAAGAAACCAAGACAAGGGAGGTACAGGAGACTGAGATAAAAGAAAAGGTTTCTCCTAAACTACAAGAGGAGTTTTTGAAGGAAACACCCTTCATGGTAAACACTGCAACAGAGGAGGAGATCATTCAAGAAGCTGGAGCTCAGACTGAAGAGCAAGGCACTACACAGGGTACAGCTTTAAATTGTTTGAACTATATTGGTTCTGGGGCTGGGGCTTGAAATGACATTTTTAATTATAACTTTGATCTGGATTCTCCATATTCTGTTATAAAGCTAGCTGATATAGCACATTGTGGAGGAAATAGTCACACCTTGGTGATAAATTCTTGCTATCATATCTACTTACGTTGAAAAACTTTCTTCTTTTTAATATGCAGCTTCGAGTTATGATGGTGAAAGGAAACATATTTTTTATTGTACTTACTTTTTTCTTAAATCAACATTATACTTGTTAACAGATAAGGAAACCAAGCTTGTTCCAGTTTCGAGGGACTGTTTTAGTCATAGTCTGTTGTCATAAAATCAGGATTTTGTTGCACTTTCAGTAGAACCACATCACATACAGCCAGCAACCTGTGGCCAACCTCTGGATTCTCTCCTTTTTCTTCCTGCATAACTTCTGCAAACAAACCCAGTAGCTGCCTTTCTGCTAAGCTGAATGTGCCACCATCCCATTTGCTCAAATGCTGCCACTGTCTAGCCCAATTTTGCCATACCACAGATTGCAACAGATTTGGGTAGCACAGGAAGATCACAGGAGCAGGAGTTAGCTGTGAGACAGGTGGACTTGTAGGGTGAGCAATATGTCAGGCCAGCAAAGGACCCAACGAAATCAATAAGATAGCCTGGGGAGAAAGGGGCACTGATGTCTTTCCCTATCACACATCATGCCTTCCCCAAATCATCTCCCAGCCATATATCTCTATCTCGCCTAACCTTCCTGGTTATAACTAGTCTCCTTAAACAATTCAGTTTCCCACCCTCAAGTTGCATGAATCCCACACCATCAGCCCCATTGCCAAATACTTCCTGTGTTCCCCATAGTCCAATAAAAGGAAAAATTTCTCCATCCCAATTTGTTCAACACCTTCTGTGGTGCATCCTTCTCTTCCTCCAGCCCATCAGAATGCTAAGTGTCCTGTTTTTGACATTCAAAAATCTGGCTACCATTTTGCTAGCACACTTAATATAAAGAACCTGCCTACTTGCAAGGATGAAAGCACAAATAAGGACTATTTGCGAGATCAGAATTATTTGCAAGAGGCTTATATGACAAGTAATGCTTTTTGCATGTATATTTTCAGGAGACAGTGCTGGGCAAAAGGGGTGCAGGTTTTATTTAATGGCAAAGTCAACCACTAATTTGACCTACCTTCCGAGTTAGAATCCAAGGATATTTCCTTAATATTTTTGAAATACAATCACTGTTATGATTAACCTTTCCAACTTTTTGCTCTTCTGCACAGCCAACGGAAGGCGCTTATGAAAGCCAAAAAACACCATTCTCTATGGTTGTCTACATTTGATGCTTCTCTTTCCCCACAATACTATCTTTAGACAGCCAAGCCCTGTAGCTTTAGTCACTCCCTTCAGTAGCTAACACCTAGAAAGTAACTGGAAAATTAAAGGAATGGGTCTAGTTAACCTCTGGTGAGTTGGAGAAAGACTTTATTCTAAAAGGCCCTGCTGCATCAAAGTGAAGTATGCACCATTTTCTTAACTAGTTCATATTTTAAACAGTGGCCTGGGTTCTGCTTTCACTCATTAGAGTAAATATAGAGTAACTTCATTAAAGTAAATGGAGGAGCTACTTCTCAGTTACACCTATTTAAACCAGCAAAATCTGGTTTTCATTTAACAATTTTTAAATTGTTTCTGGTCTTTTGCTGGTCTTTTTTAATAAACAGAAGAGCAATAGTTAACAGCACTGGTCACAGATTTTATGTAACCTACATTTCCTTCCTGTTTCTTCTTTCATTTATCTGCAAACACAGCAGCCAGACCAACTTGCAAGACATATTATACATTTTTCCTACTTAGAAATCTGTACTTTAAATCTGCTTCATCCCATAAAGTGGAATAGGAATGCTAAACATCCATCAAAACAAATGTGCCTTTAGCTGTTGGTAAGTAAAATTACCAGCAAAGTAACTCAGAAGTGTACCTCCGACTCACTTAACAAGAACATCATGTGAAAAGCTCATTCTGCTTGAGAGAGAGTGCATATGAAGATTGAAGTATGGAGGGAGAACTCAGGACTAAAGTCTTCTTTTGAGGAACCAAGTGCAGTGCATCATGGGCAGGAAAAAATGGGATTGTTCTTTCCTGAGCATCTGTCTCTTGACTTAGAAGGACCCTGTCTTGCAGGTTGACTGTACTATTTTCTAGGCTTGCTTATTCTTTGGGCTCTTTCCAGCAAAGATTGCAACACCTGGTTCAAATATATATGTAGTGGTTTCTGTTGTGAGATGTGTCCTGCTAGGAACTGAATAGAAGGCACTATTTATTTACCTTCATAGTTCTACCTGCCATTTAAACAAAATTGTGATTTGTTACACTTGCAAGAGTCTCAGTTATAAAATGCAACAGATACATGTGTTGAAACATATGGTATCACTGCACCAGTATAGGAGGATTAAGGAGAAAACACAATGTTCTATTTCTTGCTTGTTTATTTTTCTGGGAGACTGTCGCATTACCAAAAAAACAAATAACTGTAGAAGGTAAAGGTTTTGATATAAAATAAGCAAATGCAAACCACTGCATACAAGTGGCACAAACTTTTATTGCTAGATTGCGCTTAACTTTCTTTCTGACTGTCAACTCTTTTTTTATATAAAAGTACAGGCTAGCATAGGAAATACTGTTTTGCATTTCCCTGTGTGGTAAAGTGAATTGAACAGTAATGTTGTTATAAAAGATCTTATTTAAACTAGTGTAATCTTTTCTAAAGTACTAAAATTAATGTCAGCTTTAGTATATGTGGTATCAGAAATTTAAGCTTTTTATTATTCATTCAGAATTCTCTCTTTTAGAAAAGAAAGCCAGTGTGAGGTTTTGAAAAGAATAAAGAGTATACAAGGAATTTCATAATGTGGGGGTGGGGGGATTGAAATATAAAGTCCTTGATATATTTTCTGATACAGCCACATCTGAAATAATTTGTGGAAGTCCTTTTTATAACTAAGTTTTTGTGAGAAAGATCATCAGCTTAATTTGTTTTAATATCCTTATTTTGTGGTCGGACATGACAGATAGATATAAATGTGTAATTAATGCTCTTTTGCATCTCTTGGCTTGCTAAGAGTGTCACCTAATGTTCTGGCTGTGGGGAGAACCAGCTAATAAAACTAAGTGACATTAAGTATATACTAGGCTACATTCAAGAGAGACAGACTCATTTCCATCAATAGTAAATAATTTGTGTGTTGAAATAAAAGCACTGTTGTTAATGTTTTCCATTGTAAGGGAGTCATATATTTGGAATCCTGTGGTAGTTGATTCAAGTAATCTGTTGTTCTGTCTTTTCATTTAAAGACGTGTGATGTGCTTCCTTGATATCTTATAAGAAACAAACAGAAGTTTAGCAACTTTAGCCTTACACTGTAGCTGCTGACTTTTTTGTTTTTTTTTCTTCTTAAATGAATGAGAAGTCTCCAACTGTATGGAACTGATGTAGTCAGAAAGAGTGTTATCTCTGTTGTGGCATCACTAGATTCACTAGTCTTATTTTTGTTCCACAGAGACCAAAACAGTTGCTGCATCTGCACAGGAGGAATTTGATAATTCTACCTACAAGAACCTCCAGCATCATGAGTATAACATGTATACCTTTGTGGATTTTGATGTGGAGCTCTCACAATTCAGACAGCCTCAGCCATCTTCTGGAAGGCTGTCACCAAGGCACTAAAAGAGCCAAGATGAAAACAAATGTTGAAGCCTATTTGAATGAATTGCTCTGACACTGCTGCACTGTCCATATTGTAAAAAATAAATAAACTTCCAGTAATTTATGCTGATGATTTTGAGTCTATCTGAGTCACTTTCATAGATTCATAGACTCTAGGACAGGAAGGGACCTTGAGAGGTCATCGAGTCCAGTCCCCTGCCCTCATGGCAGGACTAAATACTGTCTAGACCATCCCTGATAGACATTTATCTAACCTACTCTTAAATATCTCCAGAGATGGAGATTGCACAACCTCCCTAGGCAATTTATTCCAGTGTTTAACTACCCTGACAGTTAGGAACTTTTTCCTAATGGCCAACCTAAATCTCCCTTGCTGCAGTTTAAGCCCATTGCTTCTTGTTCTATCATTAGAGGCTAAGGTAAACAAGTTTTCTCCCTCCTCCTGATGACACCCTTTTAGATACCTGAAAACTGCTATCACGTCCCCTCTCAGTCTTCTCTTTTCCAAACTAAATAAACCCAATTCTTTCAGCCTTCCTTCATAGGTCATGTTCTCAA
Organism: Gopherus flavomarginatus; assembly: GCF_025201925.1. Classification (NCBI taxonomy): domain Eukaryota; kingdom Metazoa; phylum Chordata; order Testudines; family Testudinidae; genus Gopherus; species Gopherus flavomarginatus. The sequence continues at coordinate 209,835,198 of NC_066617.1, forward strand.
GACCTTTAATCATTCTTGTTGCTCTTCTCTGGACCCTCTCCAATTTCTCCACATCTTTCTTGAAATGCGGTGCCCAGAACTGGACACAATACTCCAGTTGAGGCCTAGCCAGCGCAGAGTAGAGCCAAAGAATGACTTCTCGTGTCTTGTTTACAACACACCTGTTAATGCATCCCAGAATCACGTTTGCTTTTTTTGCAACAGTGTCACACTGTTGACTCATATTTAGCTTGTGGTCCACTATGACCCCTGGATGTCTTTCTGCCATACTCCTTCCTAGACAGTCTTTTCCCATTCTGTATGTGTGAAACTGATTGTTCCTTCCTAAGTGGAGCACTTTGCATTTGTCTTTATTGAACTTCATCCGGTTTACCTCAGACCATTTCTCCAATTTGTCCAGATCATTTTGAATTTTGACCCTGTCCTCCAAAGCAGTTGCAATCCCTCCCAGTTTGGTATCGTCTGCAAACTTAATAAGCGTACTTTCTATGCCAACATCTAAGTCGTTGCTGAAGATATTGAACAGAGCCGGTCCCAAAACAGACCCCTGCGGAACCCCACTTGTTATACGTCTCCAGCAGGATTGGGAGCCATTAATAATTACTCTCTGAGTACGGTTATCCAGCCAGTTATGCCCCCCCTCCCCTTATAGTAGCCCCATCTAAATTGTATTTGCCTAGTTTATCGATAAGGATATCATGCAAGACCGTATCAAATGCCTTACTGAAGTCTAGGTATACCACATCCACCGCTTCTCCCTTATCCACAAGACTCGTTATCCTATCAAAGAAAGCTATCGATTGGTTTGACACGATTTGTTCTTTACAAATCCATGCTGGCTATTCCCTATCACCTTACCACCTTCCAAGTGTTTGCAGATGATTTCTTTAATTACTTGCTCCATTATCTTCCCTGGCACAGAAGTTAAACTAATTGGTCTGTAGTTTCCTGGGTTGTTTTTATTTCCCTTTTTATTGATGGGCACTATATTTGCCCTTTTCCAGTCTTCTGGAATCTCTCCCGTCTCCCATGACTTTCCAAAGATAATAGCTAGAGGCTCAGATACCTCCTCTATTAACTCCTTGAGTATTCTAGGATGCATTTCATCAGGCCCTGGTGACTTGCAGGCATCTAACTTTTCTAAGTGATTTTTAACTTGCTCTTTTTTTATTTTATCTTTTAAACCTACCCCCTTCCCATAAGCATTCACTATGTTAGACATTCCTTCAGACTTCTCAGTGAAGACCAAAACAAAGAAGTCATTAAACATCTCTGCCATTTCCAAGTTTCCTGTTACTGTTTCTCCCTCCTCACTGAGCAGTGGGCCTACCCTGTCCTTGGTCTTCCTCTTGCTTCTAATGTATTGATAAAAAGTCTTCTTATTTCCCTTTATTCCCATAGCTAGTTTGAGCTCATTTTGTGCCTTTGCCTTTCTAATCTTGCCCCTGCATTCCTGTGTTGTTTGCCTATATTCATTCTTTGTAATCTGACCTAGTTTCCATTTTTTATATGACTGCTTTTTATTTTGAAGGTCATGCAAGATCTTGTGGTTAAGCCAAGGTGGTCTTTTGCCACATTTTCTATCTTTCCTACCCATCGGAATAGCTTGCTTTTGGGCCCTTAATAGCATCCCTTTGAAAAACTGCCAACTCTCCTCAGTTGTTTTTCCCCTCAGTCTTGATTCCCATGGGACCTTACCTATCAGCTCTCTGAGCTTACCAAAATCCGCCTTCCTGAAATCCATTGTCTCTATTTTGCTGTACTCCCTTCTACCCTTCCTCAGAATTGCAAAGTCTATGATTTCATGATCACTTTCACCCAAGCTTCCTTCTACTTTCAAATTCTCAACGAGTTCATCCCTATTTGTTAAAATCAAGTCTAGAACAGCTTCCCCCCTAGTAGCTTTCTCAACCTTCTGAAATAAAAAGTTGTCTGCAATGCAGTCCAGGAACTTATTGGATAGTCTGTGCCCCGCGGTGGTGTTTTCCCAACATATATCTGGATAGTTGAAGTCCCCCATCACCACCAAATCTTGGGCTTTGGATGATTTTGTTAGTTGTTTAAAAAAAGCCTCACCACCTCTTCCACCTGGTTAGGTGGCCTGTAGTAGACTCCTAGCATGACATCACTCTTGGTTTTTTTTTACCCCTTTTATCCTAACCCAGAGACTCTCAACACTTCTGTCTCCTATGTCCATCTCCACCTCAGTCCAAGTATGTACATTTTTAATATATAAGGCAACACCTCCTCCCTTTTTCCCCTGTCTATCCTTCCTGAGCAAACTATATCCATCCACACCAACATTCCAATCATGTGTATTATCCCACCAAGTTTCAGTGATGCCAACAATGTCATTGTTGTACTTATTTATTAGCACTTCCAGTTCTTCCTGCTTATTTCCCATACTTCTCGCATTTGTATATAGGCATCTAAGATACTGGTTTGATCTTGCCTCCCAGTTTTGCCCTGACTCTCCTTTCTCTCTGCCATTATAGCCCACGCTCCCTCTTGTTTCCGACCCATCTCCCAGGTCTTCATGTTCCCCACTTACCTGTGGGCTTTGCTCATCTGTCCCTGTCGAACCTAGTTTAAAGCCCTCCTCACTAGGTTAGCCAGTCTGTGTGCAAATAGGGTCTTTCCCCTCCTCAAAAGGTCAACGCCATCTCTGCCTAGCAGTCCTTCCTCAAATAGCATCCCGTGGTCGAGGAAGCCAAAGCCCTCCTGGTGACACCATCTTCGCAGCCAGGCATTCACCTCCATGATGCATCTGTCTCTGCCCAGGCCCCTACCTTTGACAGGAAGAATCGAAGAGTATACCACCTGTGCTCCAAACTCCCTCACCTGTACTCCCAGAGCCCTGTAGTCACTCTTGATCCGCTCAGCGTCATACCTCGCAGTATCATTTGTGCCCACATGGATGAGTAGCATGGGGTAGTAGTCAGAAGACCGGATAATCCTCGACAATGCCTCTGTAACATTTTGGATATGGGCCCCCAGCAGGCAGCATACCTCCCGAGAGGTATGTTGTGTTAGAATCCATTAGCGAGTTACAAATTAGTCACCCTGACTTCTTCTTAATTAGCTTTTCTAGATCCTAGTGCATATTGACACAAGTTGTAGTCTAAGCTAGGGGTGGCCAAACCGTGGCTCGCAAGCCACATACAGCCTTTTTACACTTTAAAGTGCGGCTCATGGAGGGCCCCCCTATTCTCTGCCTATCAGACTGGTGGGTGGAGCTTGGGGTTTCTGCCTTGGGGTGGGGAGATGGGAGTAGTGGCTTCTGTCCTACGGAGAGGGAGGTCTCAGGACTTCAACCCTATGGGAGGCATCTGTTGGGGCTCAGGGCTTCAGCAGGAGGAGGGCTGAAGCCCCGAGACCCTCCCATCCTACAAAGCAGAAGCCTTAGCCCCACTGCCATGCCGCAGGGCTGAAGCCCTGCTCTGCCTGGCACGTCCTGGCTCTTGAACTTCTGAAGATTGTCATATGCAGTTCAGAGAGTCAATAAGTTTGGCCACCCCTGGTCTAAATTGACTACATCTCAAATGTTAGGTATCTGATTCTAAACTTTGGCCTTGATCCTACCATCTGATTCACAGCAGTGTTTGTGTTTGAAGGAAATTGATGAACGAGCATCTGTTTGTCCATTATTTGCCTCTTTGTATTATTATTTATTTTATTACTTTTATTCTGCTAGTGTCAACATTGTGATGTTCTCTTCATACAAGAAGACAATCACTGCTTTAAAGAATGCATGCATGCTGCATGAAGTGAGAACTGAAGCCTTTGGTTGAAGATGGGGCTATGGTAAAGAATATCCTTGTTGGTAGAAGCATGTGAATATAGATTTTCCTTGTCTCCTTACTTAACATACAAAATGGAGACACTCCTAGAACTTGTAATAGAGCAAATAAGGGGCACCCATAAAACTGATTAATTACAGCTTTAGTTGGTTCTGTGCTGGTTCTCTGAAAAAAAAGTTATTTAATATTTAAGGGAACAACAGTTGGGCAATTCTTAATCCATTACATCAATTAAAATTTTATGGGTATTATCTCCATATGTATGAGAATTGAATATTTAATAATTAAAGCAACAGTGATTGTGTATTTAATAACTCCTTGTGCTGATGGGCTAGGAGCTTTGGTGCATAGCATTGGGATCATATTTAAATTCCTACTGTTCTTTCAGAATAAAAGTAAAAGTAGCTGTTGAGTCTCACTTAATCTACAAAAAATGTGCTGTGATGGGAGAAGAGTAGTCTTCAGTTCATAAATCCTGTGTTAATTTATATTGGTACTAGTAAATTCTATATTTTTATCTTATTAGTTTCCCAGTGGATGGAAGGTGATTACTACTTCGATGGTTGCCAGCCTATGTGTGTTTAGTTCCACTCTAGTTTTCTTGTTCTTTCTCTTTTAAAAATTAATTGGCCTTCAAACAATGTGCTTTGCAGCAAACCCAGAATTTTCCATTACCTGCTTTTACTTTTACAAACGCTAGAACAAGTTTGATCAAAGGGAAAATGAAGTCAGCCAGTGGACAATCTGGATATTGGCCACAAATCCCTGGGTGCCATTAATAGAACAGTTATTTATATCTTCACCCACCAAAACTAATTTAAAAAGCATTTTATAACCATAGTAAGAATGAGCAAGAGGCCCACGTGAATCTGTTGCTTAGCGTTTTAAGTTAGGAACCAAGAGAACTGTTTTCTTTGCTAATAAAATGAAAGTAAGATGCACATTAATCCTCCATTAACTACACTTAGAGCTGTGAAATTTAAAAAGCAGCAAATGGAAAATACAGATCAATGTGTTTACTCTTCATGCACATTTATACTAATAATGTTGACACTAACATTAATGAAACATCAGGGTTCACTGGGACAGCAAGTCCTATTCTGAAACCATATATACTGTATCTGTAAGATGGAAAGGACTGTGCTGTTACTAACAAACATAAACATGAAAAGGTGTCTCTTCAAAAGTAGCCTTGTGAGTTTTTCTGCTGAAAAACCTAGTCTGACATCAGTGAAGTCAGTGGGAGTTTTGTCTTTGACTGACATGGGAGCAGAATTCCACTTCATGTCAGGCCTATAATACAGAACTATACCAGTGCAAAAATATCTGCAAACCATGGTTTTAGATTTGTAATTACATATGGAGTCTGTAGATCATGTCAGATATTTATTTGCATAGAGTAAAAGTAAAAATGAAGTACAGTCTAATAATAATGTGGGTCATAGATTTGCTAAATACAATCACAATGTTTTATAGATTCATATTCATAGACTCTAGGACTGGAAGGGACCTTGAGAGGTCATCGAGTCCAGTCCCCTGCCCTCATGGCAGGACTAAATACTGTCTAGACCATCCCTGATAGACATTTATCTAACCTATTCTTAAATATCTCCAGAGATGGAGATTCCACAACTTCCCTAGGCAATTTATTCCAGTGTTTAACTACCCTGACAGTTAGGAACTTTTTCCTAACGTCCAACCTAAATCTCCCTTGCTGCAGTTTAAGCCCATTGCTTCTTGTTCTATCATTAGAGGCTAAGGTAAACAAGTTTTCTCCCTCCTCCTGATGACACCCTTTTGGATACCTGAAAACTGCTATCATGTCCCCTCTCAGTCTTCTCTTTTCCAAACTAAATAAACCCAATTCCTTCAGCCTTCCTTCATAGGTCATGTTCTCAAGACCTTTAATCATTCTTGTTGCTCTTCTCTGGACCCTCTCCAATTTCTCCACATCTTTCTTGAAATGCGGTGCCCAGAACTGGACACAATACTCCAGTTGAGGCCTAACTAGCGCAGAGTAGAGCCGAAGAATGACTTCTCGTGTCTTGTTTACAACACACCTGTTAATGCATCCCAGAATCACGTTTGCTTTTTTTGCAACAGTATCTCACTGTTGACTCATATTTAGCTTGTGGTCCACTATGACCCCTGGATCTCTTTCTGCCATACTCCTTCCTAGACAGTCTTTTCCCATTCTGTATGTGTGAAATTGATTGATTGTTCCTTCCTAAGTGGAGCACTTTGCATTTGTCTTTATTGAACTTCATCCGGTTTACCTCAGACCATTTCTCCAATTTGTCCAGATCATTTTGAATTTTGACCCTGTCCTCCAAAGCAGTTGCAATCCTTCCCAGTTTGGTATCATTTGCAAACTTAATAAGCATACTTTCTATGCCAATATCTAAGTCGTTGATGAAGATATTGAACAGAGCCAGTCCCAAAACAGACCCCTGCGGAACCCCACTTGTTATACCTTTCCAGCAGGAGTGGGGGCCATTAATAACTACTCTCTGAGTACGGTTATCCAGCCAGTTATGCACCCACCTTATAGTAGCCCCATCTATATGGTATTTGCCTAGTTTATCGATAAGGATATCATGTGAGACCGTATCAAATGCCTTACTAAAGTCTAGGTATACCACATCCACCGCTTCTCCCTTATCCACAAGACTCGTTATCCTATCAAAGAAAGCTATCGGATTGGTTTGACACGATTTGTTCTTTACAAATCCATGCTGGCTATTCCCTATCACCTTACCACCTTCCAAGTGTTTGCAGATGATTTCTTTAATTACTTGCTCCATTATCTTCCCTGGCACAGAAGTTAAACTAACTGGTCTGTAGTTTCCTGGGTTGTTTTAATTTCCCTTTTTATAGATGGGCACTATATTTGCCCCTTTCCAGTCTTCTGGAATCTTCTGGAATGTTGTAGATTGTAATCTCTTTGGGGCCAAGACTGTTCATTTTGCGTGCTCCTTATTAAGTATACTGTCAGCCTCAGAAGTGGGTAAATTATACATAGTTTAGTGGATCTGCTAAAAATAAATGGATTCTAGTAGAGTGCAAACTCCTTTAGGTCCTAGTCTGTACTTGAAATTAATAGGAATTTGGCACATAAATCAGTGTGCACAGGATTAGCTTTTTGTCATCATGAAAGAAGAGTAGCAGAGACAACACACACACAGAATGTCCTTTTGTACTATATGACACAGTTCAAGTAACTCAGACAGTGACCCTATTCTCCACATCTTTTCATAGATTCCAAAGCCAGAAGGGACTATTGTGGTCATCTAGTCTGACCTCCTGTATAACACAGGCCATAAAGGTCAAAATTGGAATAACTTCACAATTCTATCAACACATGCCCTAATACTATGTTGTCTTATAGTCAAGTGTTGTATTCTACAATGAAGAGAAGAGACCTTAAACTGCTCTATGCTTCCTACCATCACCATAAAAATATAACTTCCTGGATTTTTGTAGAAAAGTGTGTCGGTACAGATTAGATTTTTTGTAGTTGCTTGTTACAGAAGGACTAGTTGCATTTCTCTTCTGAATGTAGTTTTATTTCAAAGCACCTCTTGTTCTGAAAACAGAATGTGATATAATCAAAAGATTTACAAATTTCTAACCTGCCACTTTTTTATCATTTGTTTATAGTACGTGATATGTAATATGACATCATCCAGGTCAGGATTGTGTCCCATTGTTCTAGACATTTGTCAGAGGTAGACGTGTCCACCAAAAATCTTTCAGCCTATGATGTTTATACAGTTCTGTTACACCTCCAAAAGTAAAACAAATTAGGCCCAAAACATGTTCTACAAAACCCAGCAGAAAATTCCTAATACAAATTTAAAAGCAGTGTTTGCAATCTAAATGTAGCATTGTGCAAGTAGATGAGAATGTAAGAGAAACTCACTAGACTCTAACTAAAAGTGAAACTGGTTTATTTTCATTGTCTAAGATGCATAAACAGCAGAAATCAATAAGAAATATGATTTTTTAAAATTCAGATGCAATTATTGAAGTTATGAATAACAGAAATGTAAAGACTTTTTGTTTTGAGATCCAGCTCAAACCCAGTAAACAGGTATAGCAGTAGTAAAGTCAGTAGTCTTTTTCAGACCTGTTTTAAATAGATGAAAAGTCTTTTAACTTGATGGTGTTTAAGATAATTTCTTCCAAAGTGTGTTGCATGTTTTGAACAGCTGAGCAGAAAAACAGTCACGGATGTTCAAAATAAATGGCTTTCTGAACAGTTGCATAAGCCCTAGCACGTGAGTCTTGAACCCTGTCTTGCCATTGACCAAGCTGCTTTTAAATGTGCATTAAGGTGACTCTTTCTTGTCTGCAGCAAAAAGATAATGAAAATACCAGGACCTTTTCCAAGCATTTAAGAAGGTCTGAGGAAGATGGGTAACTCTTCAAATAGCTCATGTTCTCGCTTCCATTAGTACAGGCAGATGAGAGCCAAAACTGTCTGAGCCTGCTGGAGAGGTGTGGCAAAGTGGGAATGCCAGTTCTGTGGAATGTTCTATCCACTTGGAACTACACACTTGAAGAGGTCATGCTGGCTCAGGCAGTTGTGCAGAGGGACTGTATCTTCATGCTGTCCCAAGTGTGCTGCTTGTAAGGGACCTGTTTTCAGAGCCTTACCAGTTCTTTGTTCTGGAATCCTGCCCGATAGGCTAGAACAGGTAGGCAACGTATGGCACGGGTGCCGAAAGCGGCACACAAGCTGGTTTTCAGTGGCACTCACACTGCCTAGGTCCTGGCCACCAGTCTGGCGGGGGGCTCCGCATTTTAATTTAATTTTAAATGAAGCTTCTTAAACATTTTTAAAACCTTATTTACTTGACATACAACAATAGTTTAGTTATATATCATAGACTTATAGAAAGAGACCTTCTAAAAACGTTAAAATGTATTACCAGCACACGAAACCTTAAATCAGGGTGAATAAATGAAGACTCGGCACACCACTTCTGAAAGGTTGCCGACCCCTGGGCTAGAAGTTCAGGGAGTTGAAGCTGAATTATTACCAGAACACCTAGAGGCCCCAACCACGATTATGGTCCCATTGTGCTAGGTGCTGTACAAACACATAGTAAAGGACAGTCTCTGACCCAAAGAATTTACAGTCTAAGGTCCCTATCCTACATTGTGTAGCATACAATTGTGTAATTTAAGATTGTATCACATCCATGTGCACAAGGGAAGCAAGTAAAGTTTACACAGGCCACCTTGATTTGATGTTTCTTAAGTTCTGAGTGCTTGACTTTGCTACCTTAGTGTTCTTTTAATATTTTGGTTAGGTTTTGCAGGGGTAGTGATGGAGTGTTTATATATAATTTTCTTTCTCCTCTTTTAGATGACAATCATCTGTGGGGATTAGGATTTTATTTAAAATATCCCATCAACATCCTTTCCAGATTTTTCCCATTTCTAATTCTACTCTTCCTAAATAGTTTTTTAAAAACAAAACAAAAAAAATTGCATACACTTCATGGTTTTGGAGATGTATCTTAAATTTTTATTTCAGGAAGACAGAGTTCCCAGTGTACTTTTTCAGATCTGTTGCTGTTACCCCTTGATAGACAGTGTACATTCAGTTATTTTTGGAAATCAAACCCTTACTCAGTGCTGTGAAGCACTTTTACAATATGTAATAGTGGAGAAAACCACACTATATTCTGGCAGTGGTGGTGGGAAATATAGCACAATGACACCCATCTGATGCATGTGTTGGTCTACAGCATCCGACTGTACACTATACATAGTGTACTGTATATTGTATCATATAGGTCCAGTAAGATTGATACTTAGGTTTTTAGCAGATAACATTTTTCTGTCCCCACAAACCACTGTGCAGTTTGCTGAACACTAGCTGGTGCCAACCCTCCCTCCGAAATGTGACTATTTCAGTGGCACTCGATGGATAGTTTTTAAAGCACTTAAAATCTTGTCACATAAAAACTACTTAATTATAACATTTGTAATTTTAATCAAATTATTTTCTGATTGCCTGCTACCTTTTTAATTCCTACCTTTCCCACACCTTTGGAGAATTTCAGGTGTTTCACTTCTATATGCTAGTTCTACAGTGGAAATGATCTGTGCCCTAAAATCTATGCAGTATTCCACAGGAGAACATGTGAGGCTTAGTAAAGACGGTTGAGCCACAGCATCAAAATTCAAATTTTAATTACTACAGTAAAAAAAACTTGCAAATTCTGCCTGTCCTTTCTGTCCATCCATTTCTCCCTTCACCCCCCCCCCACCACCAAAGGAAGCAACAGCCCTTTGCTTCCAGATAGCTGGACAGAGTTTCCCTTTCTTTACTTCTGACTATCTGATGAACTAGTTTTACACAAAATCAGTACCCCAGTAAGATATAAAATCCTTTGTTATGCTGAAAATCTTTGGAAACATATTTTTTAAAGTTGGTGAAATTTCATAAATGTGTATTGCAGGGGTCAGCAACCTTTCGGAAGTGGTGTGCCAAGTGTTCATTTATTCACTCTAATTTAAGGTTTTGCATGCCAGTAACACATTTCAACGTTTTTAGAAGGTCTCTTTCTATAAGTCTATATATTATATAACTAAACTAGTGTTGTATTGTAAAATAAACAAGGTTTTCAAAATGTTTAAGAAGCTTCATTTAAAATTAAATTGAAATGCAGAGCCTCCCGGACTGGTCGCCAGGATCCAGGCAGTGTGAGTGCCACTGAAAATCAGCTTGTGTGCCACCTTCGGCACACGTGCCATAGGTTGCCTACCCCTGGTGTATTGTTATGGAGATCACACGCAGTAAATTAGTATTCCCTTTTTCTAAAAGCAATGAACATTGTTATGAACACACTAAACCTCTGTGACTGATTAATTTAAAATAATGTCTGTTTCAGTGAGTTAAATATGTAGTAATCTGGAATGAGTACATTTAAGAGCACATTTAAAATATAAAATCAGCTTAGAAATACCGATTAAGAAAATGTAAAAGAGAGAAGAGCTGCATCATGTATTCCATAATATTTAATGTTGTATACAGCTGATTCACCCTTATTACAAAATTTTTGCAAATAAATGTCTGACAAACTTCAGGCATATCAAAAAACTTATGACTGACATTTTTTATTCCCAAGTTTAGTGCTTTTAATTAGGTACCTTCTGCATGTCCATTCTGCGTGAGGGAGAGGGTACAGGAGTCTCTGTGGGGAACTGTGACTCTCCACCACTGTGAGGCGGGCCGGGCGTCTTGTTATTCTTTCTGCCTTGTTTCTCTGCCCCTGCTGCGCTGCAAGCTCAGGCTGCCATCAGGCATAGGGGCAGCAGTTTAATAATACTGCATAGGACCCCATAAATCCTAAGGACGGGCCTGGGGGCACCAAAAAGCGGTGCCTTTGTTCGACAGGGAGGAGCCTCCTGGAGGCACCAGAGAGCCAGAGTGTCCGGCTTGCAGCAGCGGCGAGCCCCAGCCATGGAGGAGCCGGTGCGACGCAGGGGGGGCAGGAGCCCCGCAAAGGTGGCGGCACTGCTAGCGGGGAGCAGCCGTACCCACCGCTTCTCCTGCCCAAGCTTTGCCCTGGCGTCTCCCTGGGGGGCTCCTGCAGGCTGCAACAGATGCCTGCGGGCAGAGGCCCCCATGTGCCCCCCGCTCCCTCCCTCGCCACTCTCAGGCTCTGCGGCTCCTGGGCATGTGAGCGGGGACGCAGGGCCCTGAGCCTGCTTCAGGAGGGGCAGCGGCTGCAGCTCACACTCCCGGGAGCCGCATAGCCCGAGCGTTGTGAGGGGAGACTGTGGGGGTGGGTGCACGGGAGCCTTTGCCTGTATGCATCTGCTGCAGGAGCCCCCAGAAGGCAGCTCCTCCCTGCCGAGCTCCTGCAGCGGCCCAAGTCCAGCAAAGCCAGTGAGTGGACTCAGGGTGGGGAGGGATCACAGGGGGCTGTGCACCCTCCAGGGGAGTTTCGGGGGCAGGGAGGGGGGAACCTGGTCTGGGGAGCAGCCCCTGGGCACGGCTGGCCCCTGGGGTCTATAAAGGCTCGTTGGGATTTGCCTCTCAATGAACTGATGTTACTGGGGGGGGCGGGGTGCAAGTGGAAGTTTCGCCTAGGGCGCAAAATATCCCTGCACTGGCCCTGCTCCTGGACATTATCTCCGGCAGCTACCTGGTCTTTTGGACATACCACCCAGCTGCCTTGTTTTCTTTTCTTCTGCGCCCCTGGTCACTCGGCTCCCATGTTTTATTCTAGATGCTAACCATTGCTCTTGGTTCCCCTCCTGTTCCATTTATACAGCAGGGGCTGGGTGGCTCCTTCACCTCATTCCCAGCTGCTTTTGGAAAGTCTCCCAGTTCTTCTATGCTATAAAAACCCTGGAAACCTGTAAAAGAAGCTGGAAATGAGTAAAGACAGGTCTCCATGGATCATAAGGAAGTGTTCTGTGGACCTTAGTTTGAGAACCTCTGATGTTTGTTTTCTTTTTGCATTTTATCGCATTTCACTTGGGACCCAATCCATTTCCCATTGAAGCTAACAGGAGTCTTTCCACAGACTTTAGATTTGGGAGATGGATCTGGCCCATTTATTGGAAAGTGAAAGTAGGCTAATTGGTTTTATTTTTATTTCTAGTCAGTTTCATTCTCAGGTTCTCATGCACTGACTAGAATAATGTTGTTTGCATTCCCAACACTACAGGGTAGCAGTTAAATAAATTGTTCTTATTTAATTTTTATATTTAAATCATACATATAAGGGCTCTCCCTCCTTCCCTGCCTCCCTTTAAAAAAAAACTATAAAATTTAGGTTTAAAATTTAGTGTGTCTTTTCAAACAGTTTTATATTTTGGAAGAAAGTTTGCAATCAAGTGACCAAATATCCACAATTCCTTGGCACCAATAAAAAACAGATAATTTCCCCTCAAACTCTGTCTACATAATTTATGATATCTCAAATGGAAAATAAATGTACTGAGTTATGAAATAATTTAGCTCTATTACCATTAAATTCCTGCAGCAAAGAGTGTTGTAGGTAGGAAGGCAATATAGCATTGTTTTGGGGTATTTTTGTAATACTATTCACTCTGCTGTATTTGTTGTGCTGGTACTATCAGCTAACTTTTCAGCCGTTTGTTAAAATGTTAGAATGGGAGTGAAAGGTGTCAAAGTATTGGAGAACATATAGAATGAAATATATATATATATATATATATATATATATATATATAATGCCTTTTATACTCAAGATAGCCTAACATTCTTTCCAAATAACGCATGTGATACTGGTAAGGCAATGACTCAACTGTATAAATAGATGGAATAACTATTATGCAGCCAGTGATTCAGCTAATTTACAGCCCTGGAAATTAGAATTTGTTTTAATGAGAGAGGGAATGCTAAGAAGGAGATAGGATTTATTCCTTTCTCTTTTTGGGAAATGCCTTGAGGTCTTTACTTCTTCTCTGAACAGAGATGGGTAAATGAAACCGTGTGATATCTCAGCCAAAGAATTACATCTTGATCAGGGTGCAGAATTCCCTTTGAGCTGTACTGCACTGCAGTGCTAGCATTTGATATGAGCCCAAAGCCTGCTGTGGAACATGATCTTTTAACATTTTTGCCTAGAGGGAATGTTATCAACTGAGTTATATTGTATTCATGGACTTAATATCTACTTAGACTCAGTTAAATCATTAATATTAACATAAATAGATTATTAGTAGTATTAACATGAGTCCTACATCTATTGTACAACGAGTCACAAGTTTTTTTTCCACTACTGTTACTATGCCATGTAAAACTCTAGTAGACTATATGAATGTTCAGCATACATGGACAGACATACAAGGGCTGCTTTTCTGAATGCACTCCAAATAGCCATAGGACATCAAAATTCTTAACATATATCTTTTATTATTTAACTGATTTTTTTCCCATTAGTAACAAAAGAGAGCAGCAGTTGAGCCCTTCCTTTGTTAAAGCTCAGCACTTAAGAAACTGACATCATTGTAATGGAAACCTGTGTGAAACACTATGACAGTGTTATGCCAACCTGATCATTGGAACTAAAGTTTTTATTCAGTATAATGTTATGCACATTAGTGATTGCCACATACACACTAACCCATCCCAACACCACTTTAAAAACATAGCTTTTAATGGTTAAATATCAAAAAGCTTCAAAGTACATAATAAAGACTACTGTCAAATGAAATGTTTCCTTTTTTCTGTTTGAAAATGTTAAGTACAAAACTTACATCAATATACTATGCATACAGTTTTAACAATCAGAACTTAGGAATTGCAAAAGTTAAGGATGTCACAGTAACCTTAACAGGTGTACTGTGTATATACAGGATCCTGTTTTGCCCTCAGATACAACTGTACAAGTCCTATTTCAGAAAATTGTAGTTGTATGTCTATGTCTGAGAACAGAATTGGGCTTGTTATCTATTAAGGCTACCTTTAATAACTTTAGTCCTGAGCCTGCAAACACTTATGCAGATGCCTAACTTTACAACCATGAGCAGTCTCATTAAAATCCTTAGGGTTACTCATGGTAGTAAAATTAAGCATCTGCATAAGTGTTTGCAGGACTGAGGCTTAAGTTATTAAAGGTAGCCTTACTACATAATAAGCCGAATTCTGTTCTCAGAACTACACATACAGTTTGTACTAAATATGTCCAGTGTGAAAAAAAAGTTAAAATTAGTATGAGAACCTTGGTATTTAATTACTTGTAACTGCAAAACTTTAGTATTGCCAGTCATTTTAAGCTTTTTGTAAATTGTAATTGCAAGCATTGAACACTATGACAGCTATGACAATATCCTGGGCAAACCATACTGAATTAAATTAAACCTTATCAAATTAAGCTTAAGTATTTTAACAGTTCATTGGATTAAAAGTGCAAGTTTATGCACTCTTAAGGGATTGTATGTATTTCTGTGGGGGAAGGGGACCACAGCCCTCCAGGAACTAAGAACCAGGGCTGGCTTTAGGCCAATTCAACTAATTCCCCTGAATCGGGCCCCACCCCTAAGAGGGCCCTGCACGCAAGCCCCAGTACGGCATACTGGCAAGAGCTGGTGTGCTATACCAGGGTGGCCTAGTTTCCCCAGGAGCCAATTTAAAGGGTTTGAGGCTCCCAGCAGGGACTGGAGCCCCAGGCCCTTTAAATTGCCACCAGAGCCCCACTGCTGGAGCCCTGGGGTAGGGCTGCGGGGCTCTGGGGGCTATTTAAAAAGTCTGGGGCTCCCGTTGCTTCTACTTCCCCGACCCTTTAAATAGCTACTGGAGCCCAGCCGCTTCCCCAGGGCTCCCGCAGCTATTTACAAGGCCAGGGCGGTGGAAGCAGGGGTGCCCTGGGCCCTTTAAATAGCCCCCGAGCCTGGGCTGCTGCTGCTACTCTAGTGGGGGAGGAGGCACTCACTGTACAGGATGGGCTGTACCCCCTGTACCTGCACCCCCTGCCTGCAGCCAGCCCGAGTCTCCAGCCAGCCCTGCACCCCCTGCCTGACCCGCACCAGCCCCTGCCCTGCCTGCAGCCAGACCCTACCTCCAGTCAGCCCCTGCCCTGCCTCTAGCCAGCCCCATGTCCACTGGTGCCCTGCAGTTCCCAGGGCAGTAACCCTGCACGCATGCTTCAATGAGGGGGGCAGGGAGCAGCTGGAACCCACACATGTGCACACCCTAGGGTGACCAGACAGCAAGTGTGGGCACCCGCATGGCCCCACAGTATGCCAACATTTTTATGGCTGACCTGGAACAACACTTCCTCAGCTCTCCTCCACTCACGCCCCTTCTCTACCTACGCTACATTGATGCCATCTTCATCATCTGGACCCATGGGAAGGAGACTCTGGAAGTATTCCACCACGATTGCAACAGCTTCCACCCCACCATCAGCGTCAGTCTGGACCATTCTACATGGCAGGTCCACTTCCTAGACACCATGGTACAAATAAATGACGGTCACGTTAACACCACCCTATACCGAAAACCCACCGACTGGTATTAAGAAAATGTGTCCACGATATATTTTTATTATCTGCCTCCCTGATCGTGGGCAGCTAGGCCCTGGCGAGGGCCTGGCTATGTGTGTGTGTGGGGGGAGGGAGAGGCCAAGAACCAGGGCCTTGCCTGGCGACAGGGGGGAATAGGGGCAGCAGAGCAACTGGGACACAGGGGATGCCAAAGCCACACACACAAGGGGCTCTGAGGGCACCACACCTGCCAGGGACTGGAAGGAGGGGCACCCTGGCAGCAGGGGCATTTGGGAGCCTGGGGGCAGCAAAGCAGGGGCAGCACAGGCCAGGCCTCCCTCGCCAGCTCAAGGCGGAACCTTACGGGACAGCTGTAGCAGGCCCTGAGGCAGATGCCTGAAAGGGCGCTCGCCCCCGCCCCCGCTTCACTTGGTATCTCCGTCCCCCCACTCGCCCGCCCTTGGGAGTTGGTTTCACCTCCCTCTCACCCCGACCACACAGAAGAGGCGGGGAAAGGGGCGTGACAGAGACCTTATTCGCCTCGCCCCGCCCCCTCATGAGTATTCATTGAGGACGTGTGGCGGCGCGCCGGCGTGAGGAGGAGCCGTGCGGCCCGCCCAGCCCACTCGCCCCAGCTAGCGTAGTGGTGGGCGAGTCCTGCGCCGGCGCTCGCCCCGCCTCCTTGGTGAATATTGATGAGGCGTGATGCTCAGCGTGCTGTCGTATAGTGTGGCGCGGACGGCGATTGGCCGGGTGCGTGTGTGCGCGGTGACGCGTGTCGCGGCGGTGCGGGTCCCGATTGCTGCAGCCGCTTGTCAGTGTGACGAAGATTGGCACCCAGGTAAGCGCTGTCACTCAAACCCGCTCCCAGCCATCCATCCATCACGGCGCGCCCGCCGCCGCTGGGTGGCCGGGCCCAGACACACAAGCAGACCGGGGATAGCGGGGGGAGCGAGAGCCCGCCACACGGAGCAGCGGGGAGGGGGGCACCCGCTCTATAGCCAACCCGGGAGGGGGGGTGGATAGGGGCGGTGGCGGGCAGGCGCGGGGAGGGGAGGGGGAAGCGAGGAAATTTCTGGAACAGCCGCCGACTAACCGTTGCCTTTGTGGGAGCGCGAGGGAGGCGGCGCGCGCGCGCCCCGAGGGGCGGGGGCAGGGAGGCGGCGCGAGGGAAGGGGACGGGTAACAGCTGTTTGTGCCGCGAGGGCGGCGGGAGGGCGATATTTAACAGGACCTTTGCGAGGATTCCGATGGAGCGGGGGCCGGGCCGGGCCGGCGGAGCTGCTGCCGGGCTTCTGGAGGTGGCGGCGGGGGCTGCGGGCTGGGAGGTGGCTGCGGTCGCTGTGGCCTATCCCGGGCCGCGGCAGTCCCTGGGTGAGACCTGGCCCACGCGGTGCTAAACCTCCAGCCACGTCCCCGCCGAGCCCTGACTTGCCACCGGGGCCGCTTGCGAGCCGCCTGCCCGATAGTTCGGGTCACTGCTGGGTGCTGAGAGTCTGAGTTACAGTTTTTCAAGGCAGAAGAGCCCACGAGATCATCTGGTCTGTGGCCCAGGCCGCCATCAGCACCAGGCTGCTTCCTCACTGTAGGGGCTGGAAAAGCTGACTGAGGTTCCTGCCCCAAGGAGCCTACAGTCTAAACACTTGAGCCTGACACCACTAGACCTGGCTTGCAGGCGTGGGTTATTAGGCCCCCACATAAACAACAAAGGTCCCTACTGTATAGTTCACAGCCCTTCTCAAAGCCCATCTTGAATTCCACTTTTTCCTTGACACCCACAAGAAATCAGCCAGTTAATGAATTGTGGTCTGGCAGCGTGACTCAGAAATTACAAGTTGTGCTCATAGGTAGGCTGGGCAGTGGCTGATCTTATTAGCTTTATGCTAAACTGACCAGCTACTATAGTTGCAGCTTGTTTCAGTTTCTTTATAAGCAATTTGAGGCATGGAGCATGACTTCCTACATGTTTGCACAGCACCTAGAACAATTTGGCCCCAAAACTTGACTGGGGCCTTTGGCCACTGTTGTACTACATATACATAGTAATAATATTGGTACCTCATTTTATCCTGAAATATTTCCTCAATTAGCCACACATCCTGAGTCTATGGAAGTGTGGAAGTGTGTGTCCTATGTACTAGTAGATATCACCCAGAGCTCACCAATTAAAACTCCAATGGTTAACATTTATACTATATGTTTCTCTGCATGTCTTGCTTTATTTTTTTTAAGATAATTTTTTCATCTGTCTAATGGTGTCCCAGCAGATAATATTTTCAACACTCTTAAAGATGCAATAGCTATTTTTGGCTTCGTGTGCATCTTTCAATTAATGTTCTCCTTTTGTCCCAGTCATCTACAGAAATGTAACTGGTGTGGTTTCAGGAGGGAAAGTGAGGTTCCAGGTTTATTTTGATATCCTTATGAATTAGGAATGTTGTGCTACATAATAAACTATTTTTCCCACATAGTGCAATCCAGGCAAAACTTTTTTTTTTTCCCTTGACCCTACTTGAACTCTAATGTCTGTTCCTTTAAATATCTTACTGGAGTAGAGAGTATGAAACACATTTTGGCTTAATTTGTAGACTTCTTTAGAGAACTTGAGAATCACAGAGGGTTTTTTTGTTTTTTGTGGGTCAATTTATTATAAAAGGCTCATCTAATTTAAAATGTCCTATTTAAAACTTGATTGATTTATTGTTTTTTTTTTTAAAGCTTTCTTGCACATAGTTATCACTGCTTGCTTATTCTAAAGTCCATGATCTTGCTCTCATTTCCAATATTTGGTCTATACTCAGTTTTTGTACTGGTATACCTAATTCAGTTAGGGGTTTGGTTTTGTTTTTAACTTTGAAGGAGTTATATTAGTTGGTACCCTAATTATATGGGATTGGAAATAAACAATACCTATATGAGAATAACTATATTTGATATAAAGCACCTTTGTACTGGAATAACTGGGTCCACATAGGGGTCTTGTACCTCTTTAACTATACATGTATAGTTAAAGTGATACAATTTGTGTGTGTGTGTGGACAAGCCCTAAAATGTTTTTCAAGAATGTTAATTGTGTATACAGGATACTTTAATCTCTCAGATTATATTGCAGGCCAGAAAACTAATGACTGCTGGAGCATCAGAAATTTCCTGATCCAAACCCACAATCTCCAGGGTAGCAGATAATAAAAATATATTGTGGACACATTTTCTTAATACCTCTGCCAAAAATTGCAGAAAATTTGTATATTTATAAACTAGTAAGTACAAAAAGTTATAATGAACTGTCTTAAATTATAGAAACTATCTGAGAAATGAGACAAATAACATCACATTTATTTGGTGAAATAGAAAAGTGTGTCTTTTGAGTTTATCTTTGTTTTTACTATAGCTTAATATTTAGTGCTTCTTTAATTTTTGTTACAAAATTAGTGCTGCTTTATTTTTTTTACAATGAGAATAATTTCAGTGCTCAGTTTGTGTTCCAAACATATCTTCAGTTTAGTCTATCACCATGAATACTTTCAATTTTAGATATTCCCCTGCCCCGATTTATAATAAAGGGCACAAATGTCAACATTAAAATGCAAACTTTATGGCAAGTTCTTAATTTAGGGACATACTTACTTACTCACTTAAGGACATACTTTAAGCATGTGAATAGTTTCATTGACTTCACTGGCAGTGTGGTGTAGAGGATATAGCACTAAAGAGGAACTCAGGAGAGCTGCAGTTCTATTTCTGGTTCTATCACTGACCTGTTGAGTGACCTTGGGCAAGCCACTTCACCTGTTTCTCCATTTCTAAAGGGCAGTTAATTATACCTGCCGCCTTTCATCTGTGAAATAGATATTTATTTATTCATTACTCACTAGCTTTAAGTGCTCTGCTGAACTAGAACAGTATTTAGTTACCATTTGCTGTATGCTTTATAGAAGTTTAAGAACTCTGTGTGGTGTGTTACAATGGAAATTGTGATACACACTTGGAAAGTCCAATTTGGCATACAGGTTGTTGGCTTACATTCATTTTCTTTATAGTAAAAGGTGTAACTTTTAGATTTTTATTGTTTGTATTATTTTCCATGTCAAATATAGTTGTAAAAGTATGGGTACTCCTTTGAGGCATTCTGTTTAAAAATACTATATTTTTAAAACAGAGTCTGATCTTGCATTCCCTATACTCCCACTTAAATCTATAAGAGTTTGAGGTATACTAGAAATACATGTTCAATCTCAGATTTTTCAGATTCTTACAAACTGGGTGTCTTTTGCTAGTTTTAGTTGCTTTGTTTTTTCTCTTTGTTTTTTTTCCAAACTACTGTGCAAGAACCAATTTTTATATATTATTTTATCCACACTGCAGATGTAATGCTATAATAAAGTGACAAAGGGTCTAATAGCTGATGTATAAGTAAACTGGAAATGGTTTCAAAGGCATTACCATACGTAATCATTTGATTTATATTGAATGGCATATACTAACAACCAAGTATGAATGACTCACAGTACCAGTGCATTCATGAAATTGTCTGTTGTAATAGTGCTGTTAATATCCTTAGTGCCAAAGAGATGGGGATCAAAAATGTGTGGGATTTGTATTTAGTGGTCTGGTAGTGAAGAGGCACTTATGCAAAATTGTCACATGCACCTGAATTTGCAGAATTGTTTTACTGCAATAAAGCACATTAATGTCTATACCTTGTTGGTGTAAGTGAAACAATTAGAACTATTTTAGGTAGTTTTAAAATTCCAGATATATTATTAATCTCTTGCAGTAGCTGGTGCCTTTTACCTCATTTGCTTAAGGGTTGTGCATGGTTAAAAAGAATAATTCTGTCAAGGGATTATTTTTCTCCATTTTTACTGTCTTACCACGATCTGGATTGTATGAAATGTACAACTCCACTGCTTTTCTAAGTGTTGTAAGATTCTCAGAACAGTAAGTTAAAGACAGAGCTTCAGATTTAACTCTTTGTTTTGGTTGCACCCAGACAAGTATTACAAAATACTTTATCAAAAGCCATCCTATCCTTTCCCATGATTGCTGAATACTAAAATATTTTTATGCGTAAGCAAATTTTCCTTTTACTCAGTTCGTTCACTGGTACTGTTGTTTGTGATCTCACACTTCACGATCATGGAAGTGATTCTGATGTCACAAGCATGGAACATTGGTAGCCTAGAATGAAAGTGGGGAAGGGGAGAAAATACAAGGAAACCTTCATCTGACAATATCAAATTTTAGCTAAGTAAGCCTCAAAACAAACCTGCGAGGTAAGTAAACAGTAACAACTTAGTTTCTTCTTCTCTAGAATGGGGATACTGAGGCTACATCTGTATTAGAGACCTTACAGCAGCACAGCTATATCAATGTAGGTGCTCTATGCCGACGGGAGAGAGCTCTTCTGTTGGCATAATTAAATCATCCCCAACAAGTGTCGGTAGCTGTCATTAGGAGAGCATCTCCCGCTGACATAGTGCTTTGCACACGTGCTTCTG
This sequence comes from Gopherus flavomarginatus, assembly GCF_025201925.1. Lineage (NCBI taxonomy): Eukaryota > Metazoa > Chordata > Testudines > Testudinidae > Gopherus > Gopherus flavomarginatus. Next base: position 209,856,481 of record NC_066617.1, read on the forward strand.
TCAGGGTAACTTATGTTGGTTGGGATGTTTTTTGGGCCCCCCCCCCCATCCCTGACTGACAAAAGTGCTAATGTAGACATAACCTGAGGTAAGTGACGTGTCCAAGATTGCCCTATGTTAGAACTGGAAATAAAACCTAGATCATCTGCTTTACATACATGTGTTCTTCCTCCTTGCATGTACAGAACAAGTTTGTGGACCACTGGTTTGATATGATAAATATGTGATCTAGGATAGAGGAGTAGCTGGTTATTCTAAATATTCATTTCAGTTCCAAGTGGCAAAGTACAATAAAAAATCTTAATTTAAATAACCCTGGACTTTGATGGGTATCGCATGGGAAGGAGAGAGAGAGGGAAGGGTTTTCAAGTTGAGAGTTTAGCTAGGTCTCAGATTGTTGTTTCTTGAGACAGTCTTTCTTGTTCTAACACAGAAACGACACACAGATTGTAATAGAGTATGTCAACAACTTAGTACATAATTTAAAGTAGTGATACTCAGTGGTTCAGGAGCCAAAGTAGTGATCAACATTACTCAAAGAGCCACAGTAGTATGAATTCATTGTTTCATTTTCTATACATATATAATTATTCTCACAGCAAAAAGACTGACCAGATATTATTATTTTATGAACTACAATTGTTTAATAACATAGTAAAAGCATTCTGTTTGGTTAATAATTAAATCATATTGTTTTAATATCATGTGCTGCAAAGAGCCTCAGGAGACGCAATAAGAAGCCCCTTGTGGCTCTTGAGCCTTAATCTCAGTATCACTGATTTAAAGAGTGAATTTTGTAAACAATTTATAAAAACCCCAACTCTTAAAATTCATTGGTGTGCATGACAGTAATAAGCCGTGTTTAAATTACTGTATTATTTCATGCTGCAGTATTATAAAAACAAAAACCCCTTGTTATTCCTCATTTGTCTCTTACTGGTGAAGCTGTTAGTAAAGACTCAACCGATAACTCAGAAAAATACTTTATAAAAAATATGTAATAGTTGGGTCTACATTCCAGGCTTTGTAAAGCAAATCTTGATGACAGGGGATAGAATTACCAGTTTAAGTAATAGTCATATGCTGCCCTTAGACTGGCATTCTCTGGCTCTGTCTGGTGGAACTCCCTGCCTTCTGCAGTTCCTACTGCTGATAATAAAAGGGTTATGGTGATTTACTTCTATTGGAATAAAATAAAAATGAATTACACCGCCAGCAGATTAAACCTGTGTTTGTGGGCTTTCAGACTAGTTTCTCTGCCATTTTGAGGATATAGTGAGCTTTGGGGGTAGTCACAGTGGGCTAGGCCCTCTCTACTTACTTACTTAAAAACAATGGACTAAAGAGAAGGGAAAACAGTAATACAGGCTTCTTTTTTGTTCTCTCAAGTATATGTCCTGTATAAGAAACATGGAGCATTCTAAAATGAGAGTTGGAACTTAAGTACATAATGTGTGTATAGAATATAGAGGAGTGAGAGGTGTGTGGGTGCATGTATGTATGCACTGCTTACGCTGTACCTGTTTAGCTAACGAACTTAGGTTTCCAGGTCAGTCAGTTCATAACCACTAAATTTATATACTAAGTAATGAAGGTAACAGTGCCTTCATAGTATAGTAAGGTTGCCTGACACTCTCCATTATAAAATTCTTTTTTCAGTTGCTTTTAGCTTTGGCAAACATAAACCGTTTGGGCTGTCTTAGCTGAAACTTTCCAAAATGATTCGGTTTAAAACAGTTCAACCGTTTCTGAGAATGAGATTAGGGAAAAATACATTTTGCCAATTAAAAAACCTTACAGTCTTTGTTTTGAGGGACATGGATGCAGAGACTTGAAATTTGATAGAGAGATTGCATTTGTGCCAGGATTATATTTTTTGCTGCCCTTGTGAAAACTTGCCCAAATTTATTTGAGTTATAAGCTTCTGGAAAAAGTTTACATGTGATTAGCAGTTTGTTAGAGTTCGGCAGCTAAATTCCATGAAGATTCCTTCTGCACTGAGCATGCAGCATCCCAGGACTATAGGGGCTGAGCAGGACCTTCCCTGTAATTGTTTCTCCCAGTTACCAATACCACTGTGGTACCAGGCACAGGAACTGAGCGTCTCTCCTGTCGGTGCTCCTCCTACTGGTGCTCAGACTGCAAGAAGAGCAAGGAGGAAGCAGCCTAAGTGAAATGCAGAAGGGTAAAGAGCAGAATTGGTAATGAGGATAAGAACCTGGTGGGGAAGGGAACAGGAGTCAGGCGAGGGCAACGGGCAAGATTCTATACGACAAAAGAGGGGAAAGGGAATGAGGGGATAGGAACTAATGAGGGCAGAGGAAATAAGGGAGAGGGACAGGAGTTGGGTGTGGAGGCAGGAGGGGAGGGGAGGGGCCAAGATGGGAGCAGAAGGGGATAGGGAGAGGCTAGGGACAAGAGCAGAAGATGCTTTAACCATTACACCACACTGGAATTAAACCCATTATTCTTGACTCAACATTCCTTTGCTAGCTACAAAATAGTTGTGAAAGCCACTGGCAAAATTTGTCTCACCTCCCTCTAGTAGCAGGACCACATAGAACATAGTCTTTTACTACTGCTGGTTACTCCATTATCTCATGCCAGACGACTGTGCTTTGGATATAACCATCCGAACGCTGCTGGACTCTTGACTTATTCAGTCCACACAAAGACTGTGCTCTAGAAAAGCATCTGGGTTTTGTAGTGAATGAGGCTATGGTCTTTAGGACCCTTGCTTCATTTGTTGCAGAAGTTGGAAGGTGTGCTGTGAATAAGGCAAGGGACTGCAGGATGAGCAAAGGGTGGTCTTGTGGTTAAGACAACTGAATGCTTCACTAGAGAATTGGATTCGATCCCTGCCTCTGGAACGTAGTTCCTCTGTGATTCTGCACAAGTTACTAAACCCAGAATTTTCACAGTTAGATGCTTATTGGGTGTGCTTTGTTTTCTGGGTGTCCAACAAGAGACATCTTGGGCCAAATTTGCTGAAGTGTAAAGAGCTCATGATTACAAGTGATGTCAATGGTAGTTCCAGTCTGAGTCTATTCATTGCTATAAAATACTAAGTACTTTGAAAAACCAGGCCTTGGGCTTCTCAAGTTGGGCACCCAGAATTAGTAGACACTTTTTTGACATTTTTGTCATTGGTCTCTGTCCCTTAGTTCACCATGTCTAAAATGAGGATACTATCTCACAGGGATATTGTGAAGATAAATTCATTAATGTTTGTAAAGAACTAAGGTATTAAATTGAGTGCACTGCAGAAAAACCTTTAAGAGATTAATAATTCTTTATTCTGTGCTGGCTTTGGATGAAGTGAAGTAGATAGTGTATGGGCCACACTGAATTACAAGGCTAAAATAAAATATGGAATAACTACCCATTCAAAAAGCACCATATGTTAGTCCCATATGAACCTACTTTGGCTAACTGGAGGCCAAGTGAAGCTGCTAAAGCCAGTGGGAATAGAGGACAGTGATGAGCATCCCAAGGTTCACTGGCAGGAGGTCACAAGCTTTCTAAGGTTCATGATGTAAGGAAGCTGTCATGAGCAGGTGAGGGAAAATTCATTTACCAGGAAACCCTAAAGGGGTCCTGGAGACTAGTGAGGAAAGGCACCTATGGCCGAGATCCCCTTCATGGGGCCTTGAGAGCAAAAGAAAGGATAAGGAGATTTCTCCCCACCCCCGTCCACTTCTGAACTTCAGATCTCCTTCCAGTCCACTTTATTCCTCACCACCATTCCTGTAGAATTTAGGAGGACAGCCCAAGTCCTGTGTTCAGTAGGAAGCTGAGAGGAAGGGAACTGTTGTGTTCTGTAGGAGAGGATCCCTGATTCTGAGTACCCTTATAGAGTTACAGGACTTCTCTTCACCAGATGGGTGTGGGGATACTGGTTATTTGGAGAGTTTGTAGCCAGCAGCCCCAGGTAGCATTCACTCCAGACCTCCAGGAGACCTTCCAATATTTGGACCCCCTTCAGTTCATAGGAAAAAGGAGCTTTCCTCCAGCTAGCTTAAGGTTTCTTTTTAAAAACCCAGGACTTTTTAAGGGGAAATGGAGTTTGCAGGCATATATATTTGGGTTAAGTGAATGTTACCTCAAGGATGCTAATGTAAAAACAAAGGAAATGTAAAGTTACGTTGCGCTTCTTAAATGAAGCATCCTAACTTGTTTAATTCTGCCTTCATAGTGATGCATTTAGAAAATTAAAAACTTGTACTTCCTTATCCATCCATACTAAAGTTTCATTTTAACAGTGACCATAAAAACAAAGTTAATGTAATCATACAATGGTTGTGCCACTTAACAACATTGTTAGTCATAAGTAGCACATATAAAATGATTTTACAAATTCCTAGTTTGACAAACTGTTTATTGAAGGCAGTCTTTACTCACTCATCACTAAGGACTTAATCCCATCAAATGCTGAGGGCACATAACATTTCATGTGAAATGCATAGTACTTTATAGGCTCAGTTTCTCTGATGGCACATGGCCAAGTGTCACTAGACACAAAATGATCCATATGAAGTTTTAGCATGCCTAGACTATTACATTAGATTATTTACAAGAAAAAAGCAAAGATTAATATAGTAACAAAGTAACAGTGGAAATGTCTCTATGAAACATAAATCCAGTGTTATGTAATGCATATCTTTAGCGCTCCACGTGCAAAGAAATGATGAAGGTAAGCTTTTGTCTCCTCATGGGCAGAGTTTGGGTGCCTTGTTTGAGAAACGTAACATTTCCAACATTGATTTCCAATTTAACATTCTTGAAAGATAAGATGCACTCAAACCTTAACTTTGCCTTACTCTCTTTTTCATGTCTGTGTGGGGTAGTGGCTTGGTTGGATCCCAAAGCAGTCAAGGGAAAAGTTACAGAGAGTCCTGTGGCACCTTATAGACTAACAGACGTACTGGAGCATGAGCTTTCGTGGATGAATACCCACTTCGTCGGATGCATGTAGTGGAGTGCATCCGTCGAAGTGGGTATTCACCCACAAAAGCTCGTGCTCCAATACGTCTGTTAGTCTATAAGGTGCCACAGGACTCTGCTGCTTTTACAGGTCCAGACTAACACGGCTACCCCTCTGATAGGGAAAAGTTATATAACATCAAATTTTCCTCTTACTGTAATGGAAAATCATAGAAGTGACTTTTGTCTACATGGGGCAATTGACTAGAATAGCTATAGTGGAATAACTGTTTCACTATAGCAGAATAATTACTCTGCTATAGCTGTGCTGTTATAAGTCACCGGTGTGGGCATACTATTCTGGAATAAAAGTGACACTCTGGAATAGAATGGCCATGCTGCAAAGTCACTCCAGCATAGCTATGGTAAAATCGTTATTTGACTCTAGATATGTTAGTCAATTTCCCTGTAGACAAGCTTTTTTTGCAAGCTGATGCTCTGGGAATCCCATAGACATCCTTCAGACAAACAAAGATTGCAATATTTTTAGCTATCCTGTAAACAACAGACACAGAACAACTATAGTATATGCTCAGTAGTGTTTAGGTAAGTCAGAGACAAGTAATCACTTCAACCGCAGTGGAATAAGTGAGTCCCTGTGATACAGTACACCCTTGTACACTATGTTGCTATATTATTGCATTAGTAAGTTCATTGATTTAAACAATATCTTTAATGTATGCATCTGTTAAGGTGTGCACAGGTCTTCGTGTTTTTAAAAGATGAAGTAGGCATTGAGAGAATGAACGTGCAATGTAAATTCTTCTGTTAAGATGCTAGGATATTATTTTGTGTGCTTTCTTTTATAGAATTGGGCCTCTGGGCTCAGGTTACCTTGTTTTGGTTTTTAGCAAAACCTCAGTGGTGCTTTGCCTTTTTCAAGTGACAAAAGCAAACTGCCTTTGATTTTGACTTCCTAACCTGTAGGGATCTGCAGTATTTTACACTTGCCAAGTTACTGTACCCTTTCTGACCGTATCAAGCTAAAATAGTCTCCATTTTGGCTTTCATTGGTTTCATGGCCATTGTGATCATCTAGTCTGACCTCCTGTAGTATGCGCCTTAGAACTTCCCCAAAATATGTCTGAGAGCAGGGATTCTCAAGCTTTTTCTTTCTGAGGCCGCCTCCTCCCTCCCAACGTGCTGTAAAAACTCCACTGCTCACCACTGCCTCGACAACTGTTATTTTGCATATAAAAAAGAGGGCCAGCAAGCAAAATGGCTCAAGCTAAGGCTTGAGCTGTGGGTGGTGAGGTTCAGGGCCCCAGGCTTCAGCCCTGCACGATGGGGCTTCGGCTTTCTGCTCTGGGCCCCAGGGAATCTAACATTGGCCCTGCTTGGCGAACCTCCTGAAATCTGTTCAGAGCCCCCCAGGGGGCCTCAGACCCCTGGCTGAGAACTGCTGTCTTAGAGCACAGCTTTTAGAAAAAATCCAACGCTGTATTAAAAATGGTCAGTGATAAAGGAGCCACCATGACGCTTGTAAATTGTTCCAATGGTAAATTACTGTCACTGTTTTTTAAAAAAAAGTTCTTATTTCCTGTCTGAATTTGTCTAGCTTCAACTTCTGCTATTGGATTGTTATACTTTTCCCAACTCATTTGAAGAACCCATTATCACATAATTTGTTCCCCTTTTAGGTACTTACAGACTAATCAAGTCACCCCTTAGCCTTCTTTGTTGAGTAAAATAAATTGAGCTCCTTGAGTCTATCACTATACCATATATAGTATTTTCTAATCCTTTAATAATTCTCATGGCTCTCTGAACACTTTCTAGTTTATCAACATCCTTTTTGAATTGTGGACACCAGAACTGGATACAGTCTCACCAGTGCCATACATGAGGTAAAATAACCTCTCTATTTCTGCTCAAGATTCTCCTGTTCATGCAGCTGAGGATCGCATTAATCCTTTTGGCCACAGTATCTCACTGGAAGCTCATGTTATGGTGATTATCCACCAGGACCCCCAGTTCTTTTTCAGAGTTGCTGCTTCCCAGGATAGAATCCCCCTCGTGTAAGTATGGCCTATATTCTATGTTCCTAGTTGTATACATTTAGATTTTGCTGTATTAAAATGCACATTGTTTGCTTGCGCCCAGTTTACCAAGCGATCCAGATCACTCTGTATCAGTGACCTGTTTTCTTCATTATTCATCACTCTAATTTTTGTGTCATCTACAAAGTTCATTGGTGGTGATTTTATTTTCTTCCAGATCACTGATAAAAGTGTTAAATAGCATAGGACCAAAAACCAATCCCTGCAGGACCCTGTGAGAAACACACACGCACACATTTAATCCATTTAATGTGTGCCATGTTAATTTTATGTCATTCTAGTTTCTTAATCAAAATGTCATGTAATACCAAGACAAATGCATTACAGAATACTAAGTACTTGACTTCAACACACCTTTATCAACCAAACTTGTAGTATCATAAAAAAAAAATACCAAGTTAGTTTGACAGGATCTATTTTCCATAAATCCATGTTGATTTACATTGATTACCCTTCTTTAATTCTTTATTAATCAAGACCCATATCAGCTCATCCATTATCTTGCCCTGGATCAATGTCAGGCTGAGAGGTCTGTAATTACATGGGTAATCCTGTTTACTATTTTAAAATATTGGAACAACATTAGCTTTCTTCTAGTATTCTGGAACTTCCTCAGCATTCCAATACTTAATGAAAATCAACATTAATGTTCCAGTGAGCTTCTCAGCCAGTTCTTTTAAAACTCTTGGATACAAGTTATGTGGGCCTGCTGATTCAAGTGTCCAACTTCAGTAGCTGCTGTTTACCATCCTCCTGAGATACTAGTGGAATGGAAAGAATGTTATCATATGATATAACTATTATCTTTTTTTCCCTTATATACAGAACAAAAATATATATTGAACACCTCTGCCTTTTCTGCATTACTACTGATAAATCTACCATTTTCATCTAGTACTGGGCCAATACTATTGTTAGGATTCTTGTAGTTACTAATACGCTTTAAAAAACTCCATACTGTTCTTAACTCTTCCAGTCATAGATATCTCCTTGTATCTCTTTGCTTTCCTTATCAATATTCTACCATTCCTAGCTTCTGATTTATATTAACTACTATCAACTTCTTCTTTTTTCCATTTTCATATAATATATATGTGTGTGTGTGCACCTTCACGTCCTCTCTAAATCAGGTAGGGTTTTTTGTTAACTAATATGGCATTCTTCCTCAGTTGTGAGATTTTGGGCATTTAGTATGGTGTTCTTAATGATTCCCAATTATCATTCACATTTCCCTGATTAAATTCCTCCTTCCACCTAACTTTCCTCATAAGTGTGTTACATTTTGTGAAATTGGCACTTTGAAAGTACCACGTATATATATTACTGGTCTGGATCTTTACATATTTAGTGTGCAAACAGAATAATCAAGTCATGATCACTTGTATCTTAGGCCTGGTCTACACTACGCGTTTATACCAAATTTAGCAGAGTTAAACTGATTTAACTCTGCACCCATCCACACGACGAAGCCCTTTATATAGACATAAAGGGCTCTTAAAACCGCTTTCTGTACTTCTCCCTGACGAGGGGAGTGGTGCTGAAATCGGTATTGCCATGTCGGATTAGGGTTAGTGTGGCCGCAATTCGACGGTATTGGCCTCCGGGTGGTATCCCACAGTGCACCATTGTGACCGCTCTGGAAAGCAAGCCATCTGAACTCAGATGGACTAGCCAGGTAGACAGGAAAATCCCTGCGAATTTTTGATTTTCATTTCCTGTTTGGCCAGCTTGGAGAGCTCACCAGCACAGGTGACCATGCAGAGCTCATCAGCACAGGTAACAATGCAGTCTCCTGAGAATCGAAAAAGAGCTCCAGCATAGACCGCACAGGAGGTACAGGATCTGATCACTATGGGGAGAGGATTCCGTGCTAACAGAACTCCATTCCAAAAGACAAAATGAAAAAAATTTGAAAAAATTTCCAAGGCCATGATGCAGAGAGGCCACACCAGGGACTCAGTACGGTGCCGTGTGAAAGTTAAGGAGCTCAGACAAGCCTACCAGAAAACCAAAGAAGCAAACGGAAGGTCCGGGGCAGGGCCGAAAACATGCCGCTTCTACGCTGAGCTGCATGCAATTCTCAGGGGGTCCACCACCACTACCCCACCCCTGTCCGTGGATTCCAAGGTGGAGGTGGTAATCTCAGCCATGGCTGAGGATTCTGCGGACGGGGAAGATGAGGAGCACGAAGAAGAGGACTCACCCTGATGGAATTACCCTCCCAGCCCTCCCAAGCCACTATCCCAGACAATGAAGCCATGGAAGCGACCTCTGGTGAGTGTACCTTTGTAAATATAAAACATGGTTTAAAAGCAAGCGTTTTTTAATGATTAATTTGCCCTGAGGACTTGGGATACATTCGTGGCCAATACAGTTACTGGAAAAGTCTGTTAACATGTCTGGGGATGGAGCAGAAATCCTCCAGGGACATCTCCATGAAGGTCTCCTGGAGGTACTCCAAAAGCCTTTGCAGAAGGTTTCTGGGCAAGGCAGCCTTATTCCGTCCACCATGGTAGGACACTTTACCACGCCATGCACGTAGCAAGTAATCGGGTATCATTGCATGACAAAGCCCTAGCTTTGTCCCGGTCCCAGTGATTGCTGGCATTCAAGCAACATCCGTTCTTTATCTCGCTGTGTTATCCTCAGGAGAGTGATATCGTTCATGGTAACCTGGTAGAAATTCCGGAATTTAATTAAGGGGACAGAGATGGCCATTCCTACTGGGCTGTTTGCCTGTTGCTTAAAAGAAATCCTTCCTTGCAGGTAGCCAAGCAGGGGGAAAGGGGGCGGGTGATTGGCGCTGAGCTTTTTCGCATTTGGGTAGCAAGGATCTTCCCTGCTACCAGCCACGCGGTGGGGGAGAGAGGGAGATGTTTAGCAGTGATCTTCCATGATACCAGCCACTCTGTGGGAGGAAGGGTAAAGCGATCATCCCAGAGAATTGGATGGGGGGTTGGTTTCTGCTGCTGCTTGTTAACAGGAAAGAAGCAGCGCTGAGCAGGCTTTGCTTGCTATTTGGTAAAGGAGGGTGCTGGATATATGAAGGCTGCAGAAGACAATGGCTTACCATGGCCGTATGCAAGCCGAATTCTGCTGCCTGGACCTGCGTCTGTGAGATTTCTAACACCAGAGCCGCAGGCACTAAATATTGAGATGCAAAATGCGACCTTGTAGTCAAATCATATGTGCTATGTAAGGTGAATAGTGTTGTTCACCGTGAAAGAGTATAAGCATTGTTCTGTAAAATGTATCTTTTTAAATACTTCTCTCCCTTTTTTCCCTCCCTCATGCAGCTGCAAATTTTTCAAGCCTCCTTACTCCATCCCGAAGGCTATCTCAGATAAGGTGGCAGAAAAAAAAGACGCGAGACGAAATGTTCTCGTAAATCATGGAAGTGACCCGTAATGAAAGAGCTCATCTGAATGAGTGGAAGGATGTGGTATCAAATTACAGGAAAGATGCCAGTGAATGTGAGGACAGGAGGGACGCTCGAGATGAGAGGTGGCGGCAGGAAGATCAGACGTGTAGGCAGGAAGATCAGCGGTGGCGGGATGCAACTCTGGGGCTGCTGCGTCATCAAACTGACATGCTCCGGTGTCTGGTGGAGCTTCAGGAACAGCAACAGGATCACAGAGTGCTGCTGCAGCCCCTGTATAACCGCCCTCTCCATATTCCACATCCTCCTCACCCAGACGTGTAAGAACGCGTGGGGGGAGGCCCCGTGCACCTGCCCACTCCACCTCCGTGGACAGCCCAACCAAAAGGCTGTCATTACTTTGAAATATTTTTAGCGACCTTTTTCTTTCCTCTTATCCTCCTCCCAAACCACACCCGGGCTACCTTGTCAGTTCTCTCCCTCTCTCCCTCTTTTTATAATGAATTAATAAAGAATACATGATAGTGAATTTATTTCCTTAAGCAAACTGTAATTGAAGGGGGAAGGTGGGTAGTTTACAGGGAATGAGTCAATCAAGGAGAAGGGGGTTCATCAAGGGGAAACAAACACAGCAGTCACACCGTACCCTGACCTGTGATGAAACTCATTTTCAAAGCTTCTCTGATGCGCACTGCTTCCTGGTGTGCTCTTCTAATCACCCTGCTGTCTGGCTGCGCATAATCTGTGGCCAAGTGATTTGCCTCAGCCTCCCACCCCGCCATAAAGGTCTCCCCCTTACTCTCACAGAGATTGTGGAGCACACAGCAAGCAGCAATAACAAAGGGGACATTGGTTTGGCTGAGGTCTGAGCAAGTCAGTAATGTGCACCAGCGCGCCTTTAAATGGCCAAATGCACATTCTACCACCATCCTGCACTTGCTCAGCCTGTAGTTGAACAATTCCTGACTACTGTCCAGACTGCCTGTGTATGGCTTCATGAGCCATGGCATCAAGGGGTAGGCTGGGTCCCCCAGGATAACTACAGGCATTTCAACATCCCCAACTGTTGTTTTCTGGTCTGAGAAGTAATTCCCTTGCTGCAGCCGTTTAAACAGAGTAGTGTTCCTGAAGACGCGAGCGTCATGAACCCTTCCTGTCCATCCCACGTGGATGTTGGTGAAACGTCCCTTGTGATCCACCAGTGCTTGCAGCACCATTGAAAAGTACCCCTTGCGGTTTACGTATTGGGTGCCCTGGTGCTCCGGTGCCAAGACAGGGATATGGGTTCCATCTATCGCCCCACCACAGTTAGGGAATCCCATTGCAGCAAAGCCGTCCACTGTGACCTGCACGTTTCCCAGAGTCACAACCTTTCGTAGCAGCAGCTTAATGATTGTTTTGGTTACTTGCATCACAGCAGCCCCCACAGTAGATTTTCCCACTCCAAATTGATTCCCGACTGACCGGTAGCTGTCTGGCGTTGCAAGCTTCCAGAGGGCTATTGCCACTCGCTTCTCCACTGTGAGGGCTGCTCTCATCTTGGTATTATGGTGTTTCAGGGCAGGGGAAAGCAAGTCACAAAGTTCAAAGAAAGTGCCCTTACGCATGCGAAAGTTTCGCAGCCACTGGGAATCGTCTCAAACCTGCAAAACTATGCGGTCCCACCAGTCTGTGCTTGTTTCCCGGGCCCAAAATCAGCATTCAATGGCTAGAACTTGCCCCATTACCAGCAGGAACTCCAAAGCGCAGGGACCCGCGGTTTGAAAGAATTCTGTGTCCATTTCCTCGTCACTCTCGTCACCGCGCTGCTGTAGCCACCACCTCCTCGCCTGGTTTTGCAGGTCCTGGTTCAGCATAGACTGCACGATAATACGCGAGGTGTTTACAGCATCCATGATTGCTGTCTTGAGCTCGGGAGGGTCCATGCTTGCTGTGCTATGGCGTTTGCACAGTTCACCCAGGAAAAAAGGCACAAAATGGTTGTCTGCTGCTTTCACGGAGAGAGGAGTGAGGCTGTACCCAGAACCACCCGCAACAATGTTTTTTGCCCTATCAGGCACTGGGATCTCAACCCAGAATTCCAAGGGCAGGGGAGACTGTGGGAACTATGGGATAGCTATGGCATAGCTACCCACAGTGCAACGCTCTGGAAATTGACACCAGCCTCGGTACATGGACGCACACCGCCGAATTAATATGCTTAGTGTGGCCGCATGCACTCGACTTTATACAGTCTGTTTTTAAAAACTGGTTTCTGTAAAATTGGTATAATCCCGTAGTGTAGACATAACCTTAGCTACCATTAATTTTTACTTCTGTGACCAGCTCCTTTTTATGTGTTAAGATGAGGTCTTATATAGAGTTCGCCCATGTTGGATGCAACACTTTTTGAATTAGGAAATTGTCATCTATACTATTTAGAAATCAAGGATATTTTATTGCTGGCAACATGAGACATCCAGAATATGTCACTCAAATTGAAGTCTTCCATGATCATGTAGCATTTTTCCCTATATATTATAGGTAAGTGTGTAAGGAGCTAGTCATCCTGTTCACTAGTGTGTTTTGTTGGTCTGTAGTAGACACCAACTAATACCCCATCTTGTGCTTTATCTGTGAGTACAGTATTTCCCAAACTTAGGATGCTGCTTGTGTAGGGAAAGCCCCTGGCGGGCTGGGCCGGTTTGTTTACTTGCTGTGTCCGCAGGTCCGGCCAATCACAGCTCCCAGTGGCTGCGGTTCGCTGCTCCAGGCCAATGGGAGCTGCTGGAAGCAGCACGGGCTGAGGGATGTGCTGGCCATCACTTTCAGCAGCCCCCATTGGCCTCGAGCGGCGAACCGCAGCCAGTGGGAACCACGATTGGCCGAACCTGTGGATGCGGCAGGTAAACAAACTGGCTCATCCCATCCCGCCAGGGGCTTTCCCTACAGAAGCGGCATCCCAAGTTTGGGAAACACTGTTAGGACATTGATCCATAAATAGTCAGGATCATTTTCTTCTAATTTGTCAGTGATTCAGAAATAGATAATATTATTTTTGACCTAGTGCACCATTCGCTCTCCCCTTTTGCCCACTTTATCCTTTTAAAATAGCGTGTAACCATTGATTTTAACATTTTAACCACCAGGTTTCAGTAATACCAACCAGACTGAATGAGGAGAAAAAAAATGAGCAAATCCTTTTGTTACCAGGGTCCTAGCATTGGTGTTTAGGCAATTAAAGAATTTCTTCTCTTTATTTCCTTTGGTTCCTTTAATTTTCTTCTCAACAGCTAAATCTGTGCTGTATGAGTGCTCATACCTTCCCTCTTTTTACCCTCTCTAAATCTTGCCTTATTTCTAGGACTACACGAGGAATAAAATGAGTTTTAAAAAACCTCAGCAAAATTAGACTCAAGCCTAGGCTTCACACTGTCCCAACCTATGGACGCCCCGTGATTTCCAATGGCACTCCAGTCTTCTCTCTCCCCCGCCCTTTTATCTCCAAAAAGATCCTTAAAAGGACAGCACATGCCAACCTCGTCCAGCCCTCCCTGCATCATTTTCTCATCTTATGTCTTCTGGAGGAAAACATAGTCGTCTGCTAATGCCTCAAGTATCTTCATGGGGAGGACTGCACAACCACAACCTCATGTGATTTCCTCCCATCAATACTAACACAATTTCCTCTCACAGCATCCTTTCCCATCCAGTCTCCACACTTCAGTAGTACCCTTCCACCTAGGTTTTGTCCTACTTAAGCACCTTTCTCTGCTCACACTTGGTGTCTTACATGAGTGAGGGTCAAGGGACTGTTTTTAATTCCTAGAGGAGCAGTGTTAACCCTCCCCCATAGAGTAGAATACAATCTCTAGTCCACAACAATACATGTAATATGTACTGATAACATTCATAAAGCTAATATAATAATCCCCAGACATACTGCATGCAGTTGAAGTACTGAGGCCACAGGATCTCTCTCCACAAAGACAACAGTGAGGAGTTGCAGAAAACAAGGGGTATCCAGCTGCTTGGGGGAGGTGAGGCTTTGGTGGATAAGGGAGAAAGTACTATGAGCCACTGTGTCCTCATTATAGTTTATCTCAGGAATAAAAAACTGGCCCTTTGAGGTATTGGTTCTACAGTGAACACAACTGACGTTCTAGATCTCAAATCCAACCATTTCCAATTCAGTTTCCAAAATTTAGTTTTGGGGTTTGTCTTTTTTCATTCTAGCTACATTTTAGAAAAATTGCTATATGATTAGAAATATGGAGTCTTGAATAACTGAGTACATAGTTTTATTTTAAATTACAACTGTGTATTAAAGAATCACTTCTTTTAAGCTGCTGTTTCACTGCTCGACCTCTGTATGGCATTAGCATCTTGACCATTCCCTTGAGAGAGTTTTATTGACCATAAATTTTGCTCCTGGGTTAACTGCCATTTTTCAATAGTGTTTTCAGGAACCATATTTTCTGAGTACATTTTCATAATTTCTGCATCAGTTTTATGATCGTTTTAAATGCTAGTTTTAAAATGTCAAACATAATTCAATATTAAGTGCTAATTTAAAGAAGGCTTTTTAAACTGCTTTGTAAACCTATAATACAACCAGTAGCTCTTTGCATATGGGAAGAATAGTTTCTAACATTATATTCTGCATATTTTTTCATGTAGTATTTTGAGAGAGTACAATGAAGGATATCAAAAAAGCTGATTAATAATTCTTGACTCTGTGTTTTGATTTGATATGGAAGAGCTTTCTTTAAGACAGTACACAGTTGTTCTGATTTGCCATCACTAGATTTATTTTGGATTTATTTTGCCTTGGGTTGCCCAAGCAAACAGATGTTGATCCAGAGAGTAAAATACAAAGGTTCCACATACAGTGGAAAGAAGATCAGCAGTCACAATATTTGCTTTCTTTTTCAAGCACTGGCACAGGGGTAGGCAACCTATGGCATGGGTGCTGAAAGCAGCACGCGAGCTGATTTTCAGTGGCACTCACACTGCCTGGGTCCTGGCCACTGGTCCATGGGGCTCTGCATTTTAATTTAATTTTAAATTAAGCTTCTTAAACATTTTGAAACCTTATTTACTTTACATACAATAGTTTAGTTATATATTATTGACTAACAGAAAGAGACCTTCTAAAAAGGTTAAAATGTATCACTGGCACGCGAAACCTTCAATTAGAGTGAATAAATGAAGACTCGGCACACCACTTCTGAAAGATTGCCGACCCCTGCACTAGCAAAAGCAATGTTGGAGGTTGTAAGATGAGGGCAAGTCAACAATAAAGACTAGGCAGTTTATTCTTTTTTTTTAATATGTCCTTTCCCGCCCCACCCCCAATAGAAATGGTAGAAAAAAAATCTTACCATTACATTTTTTTTTAATAACCCTTGTTTTTATTACTCTGTTTTCTGGGGGGGAAATTTCATTTCCAGCTGATAAGCTATTTACCAAATTATTATTTCCATCTGAATTTTTCCTTATTGGTTCCTAGGTGTGTATCTGCTATCTTGTGCAGCAATGAGCCTGGAATTCAATCTGCTGGAATAAGACAATGGCCTCTACATCCAGTTGAAATAAAGGGGTGAGCAGCTTCCTTGCAGCTGGTACCATGTTAACTCCTCTTTTAACAGGCAGATGGAGGCAAATTCCATTATATTTTGCTCGCTAGCCTGCCTTGGGCAGGAGAAATACCTTTTTTTTTTTTTAAACTTTGCTGTGTATGAACACAAAAACATGGATGGTTGTATAAAAAGTATTGGTACTACCGGTACTGCTACTAGTCAAACTGGATCAGGTCAGTGGTCCACATCTATCTGTCTGTCTAACTGTGGCCAGTACTAAATGCTTCAGAGGAAGGTGTAGTTTAATAAACAAAAAATCCTATAAGGAATAATTATGCACTAATAATTCCATAAGAGAAGTTTCTTCATGACCCCAGACAACTAATGCTTGGTTTATACCCTAAAGAATGAGGTTTTATATCTCTTATAACTATCTGCTGTATTTAGTCTTACTCCGGATGACATTGTTTATATCTGTTTCTTTATTGAATCCTACAAAGCTCTCTTTCAGCCATATCTTGCACCAATGAATCCCACGAGATAGTTATGCCTTGAGTTAATATCATTGGGTGTCCACTTTCTTAGTTTATTATGAGAGTAAATAGGAGCACATTACTGGCCTGTATACCATTTAGCATTTTATATACCCGATTCAGCTCACCTGTTGATCTCCTGTCTAAACTACATAGATGGTCTTGTTCACACACGGAACTCTTTCCATGCCTCTAACCATCATTGTTGCTCTTCTGTGAACCTTCTCTATTTCTGCTATCCTTTTTTTAATTGAATTATATTTTTGCTGACTTGAATTGAGTGCAATATTACAAATGAGGAAGTACAGCCAATTTATATAAAGACGCTATATTATGTTTTTCTTATATTATCTCTTTCTTAATAAAACCTAACATAATTTGTTTTTACCACCACTGCATAATGAACAGATATGTTTCTTTAGTTATACACAATGAAGACTCAGTCTTTCCTCATAGATATAGAATCATAGACTTCAAGGTCAGAAGGGACCATTATGATCATCTAGTCTGACTTCCTGCACAACGCAGGTCACAGAATCTCACCCACCCACTCTTGTAATAAACCCTGACCTCTGTCTGAGCTACTGAAGTCCTCAAATCATGATTTAAAGACTTCAAGGTGCAGAGAATCCTCCAGCAAGTGACCTGTGCCCCACGCTGCAGAGGAAGGTGAAAAATCTCCAGGGCCTCTGCCAATCTGCCCTGGAGGAAAATTCCTTCCCGACCCCAAATATGGTGATCAGCTAAACCTTGAGCATGTGGGCAAGACTCACCAGTCAGAATCCCAGGGAAGAATTCTCTGTAGTAACTCAGATTCCACCCCATCTAACATCCAGTCACAGGCCATTGGGCATATTTACTGCCAATAGTCAAAAGATCAATTAATTGCCAAAATTAGAATATCTCATCATACCATCCCTTCCATAAACTTATCAAGCTTAGTCTTGAAGCCAGATATGTCTTTTGCCCCCACTGCTCCCCTTGGAAGGCTGTTCCAGAACTTCACTCCTCTGGTTAGAAACCTTGTTCTAATTTCAAGTCTAAACTTCCTAGTGTCCAGTTGATATCCATTTGTTCTTGTGTCCACATTGGTACTGATCTTAAATAATTCCTCTCCTTCCCTAGTATTTATCCCTCTGATATATTTATAGAGAGCAATCATATCTCCCCTCAGCCTTCTTTTGAGGGTGTTTAGGCTAAACAAGCCACGTTCTTTGAGTCTCCTTTCATAAGACAGATTTTCCATTCCTCGGATCATCCTAGTCACCCTTCTTTGTACCTGTTCCAGTTTGAATTCATCCTTCTTAAACATGGGAGACCAGAACTGCAAACAGTATTCCAGATGAGGTCTCACCAGTGCCTTGTATAATGGTGGATTCAGTTAATTTAGAGCCAATCAGTGTGCATGATTAGCTCAAATTGTTCTTTTCAGTTTGCATTACCTCGGAGTTGTCTTTGCTGAATTTTTATCTGTCATTGTCTTGTCCAGTATCGTTCTCATCCACCGAAATCCACAGAAGGAGGCTATGGGGAGGACAGCTCTGATAGGATTCCTTTTAAAAGTTCTCCTCAAATGTTCCATTTAGAGGAGATGGTGTTGGAGCCCTTCTCAGTGGAATGGGCTGCAGATCTGCTTCCAAATACCAAATCTCTCTTCCTCCTCCCCTTCCACATAGGTGGGGGAGATGCAAATGTGGGGAGTGCTCTCTGTGTCAGAATCAGGCATGATGGGGTCATCCAGGCTGTTGTTAGGACCTTGTTAAGTTCCTCATGTGCTTCTGTAGTGTTGACTAGTTTACATAACTTATCATCTGCAGATTTTGCCACCATACTCTTCACACTCATTTTCAGGTCCTTTAATAATGATATGAAATTACATTAGTCTGAAAAAGATTCCTTTGGACAGACTCCCTAATAACCTCTTTACACATTGAAAATTAATGATTTATTCCTATTTTCTGTTTTCTCTGTCTTGACTAGTTTCTTACTAAGAACAGAACATCATCTCTCGTTCTGTGACTACATAGTTTCCATAGTAGCCTTCTGTGAGGGACTTAATATGAACTTTCACAAGGATTTTACCAAATTATATCTTCTGGTTCTCCTTTATCCATTTAATTTGACTTATTCAAATAATTATAAGAGATCAGAGAGGCACAATGTAAATTTATAGAGCCATGTTGATTTGTCTCTCTATCACCATCAGACATGAAATGCGAGTAGCCTATAACAGTAGGGAAAATGTACAGTTCTTCTTCTCCTCACTGCATTTACAAGTGAAGACATCTACATGGTTTCCCCAAGCATAAACTATCAGATAAAACAGAAAGAGACACATCTGAAGATATGATGAAACTCTGAGAAAGCTGCTACTTTAGAATGTGGCCCTTCAGAATCATACAAATTTTACTGAAACCTCCACTTTAACTGGTAAGATGAACATTGGTCATTACAAGACTGCTTAGTCCTCACAATCATGTGTCTCAGTACAGTAACAAAATATTCCCTTATAGTGCGGAACCACGCATGGATCCCAAATTTAATTACCTTCATTGGAATCCATGGTAACACGGTCCCTGCTATAACGTGGTCCCCGCATTAACGCGGAACCACGCATGGATCCAAAACTCTGCGTTCTAGCGAGGGTCTGGTGTACAAGTTTGATTAGTAAGTGCATTTATTGCTTCTATTCCCACCTTCCCCTTTTTTATAACTTCTGTAGTGGAGAAGTCTGTAATATTTTGCCATTCCAAAAAATAGATACTGAATCTATAATTTTATGGAGATGGAATAGCAGTTAACTGATACCCTTCAAGGTAAATATTCTCCTCTAGTAAATATATGGGACAGTGGAATTTAAATAGTAAACCTAAGACAAATGTAGCAAGAACTTTGAAATGTTCCTCATTCTTTCCATTCCATAATAAAATAGTGGAATGACACTAACCTAGTAGTCATTACTTAGTACATTTGGGTTAGAAAATAGAAACCTCCAAGTATCTAAGGATTTGAAAAAACATGTTGATCTAATTCCCAAGAAAGTAAGTGAAAATTTGGCTTATAAAACCCTTATTTAAATACTTTATAATTTCATTATCCCCTTTTATTTTATTTTTTTATTGACCTTTCCTAACATGTTATTTATAAAGTAGTATAAAATGTGAACCTTTTATTAGTCCTTGTTACATTAATGTGTGGTGCCTCACAATATTCAGCACCACATTTAAGAAATTAAATAGCAAAAATCTATATTAAAATAAAGTTGTTTCTTAGTGCTATAAACGTTTTCCGGAACATAAATACTCTCACGATCCTGAAGAGATTAGTCTTAGTAAGATCAGATAAGCACAAGACATAGGAAAGCTGGATTTATTTTAAGAAGGGCAGAGAGGGAATGTCTCTGAGGAAGCCAAGGAGGTTGTTCCAGGAGTAGTTGGCGGCAGTCTAGAAGGCAGAGATCTAAGAATGGAAGAAGGAGACGAAGGAAGGAGGAAGGCAAGTGTTCAGGGGAAGGAGGAAGAAAGCATGGGAAATTCAGTGTAGAACAAATAATGAGAGCAAAGATGTAAGTTTAAGACAGATTATGTAAACCTTTCTAGGTGATGAAAAGGAGCTTTAATTTTATACAACAAGAGATTGGAAGGATGGAAGAATTAATAGGCTGCAGGTTTAAAACAAACAAAAGGAAGTACTACTTCACACAATGCAAAGTCAACCAGTGGAACTCATTGCCAGGGTGATATTGTGAAGGCTAAAACTATAACTGGGTTCAAAAGAGAATGAGAAGTTCATGGAGGACAGGTCTGTCAATGGCTATTAACCAGTATGATCAGGGATGCAATCCCATGCTGTGGATCTCGTCAGTCTCTAATTGCCAGAAACTGTGAGTAGATGACAGGGGATGGATCACTTGATATAAATATATTCTGTTCATTCCCTCTGAAGCATCTGTCATTGGCTACTATTGGAAGACAGGATACTGGGCTAAATGGACCATTGGTCTGACCCAGTATGATCATTCTTATGTTCTTAAGAATAAAATGTGGTATTCGAATGGTATGTGAGAAAACTAACATTAGTAGCATATTGGAATGATAAAAAATAATTGAAAGTTATAAGAAGATAAGAGGATGATTGAGTGTAGACATATTTTAAGCAGTGGTCATAATGAGAAAAGGACAGCTATGGAAATATTAAAGAGGAAGAAACAACTGGAATTACAAGGAGTGGATACATGAAGAGGAGGAGAGAGAATATAGATTTTGGAAGTATTGTAAAGTTTTCAGAGAAGGGAGAGGTTGTAGTAGAAAATCTTAAACCTGTTTTAATATGTCTTAAATTTGAAATGGCAGTTAAACATGCAAGAATAGATTCTTCTTCAAGTAGCGTCCCTATGGGTGCTTCACCTTCGGTGTGTATGTGTCCCTGTACCGAGGATCTGAGATTTTCAGTAGCAGTGCCTGTTGGACTGCACATGAGCTCCTTCTCCTCCGTCTCACATTGTGAGCGGCAGCTATATAGCACTGTTTAAACCAACCACCTTCAGTTCCTTTGCAACCGCCCTTGGCCAGAAATGGAGTCCTTGCAGAGCCCTTTCTAGGCAAGTGCCTTTAGTGCACTTTATAATTTTTTTTTAAATTTAGCTCGTTAATAGTTGCTTCCATTTTCTTTCCCTTTATCTCCTTGTTTAAAA
This sequence comes from Gopherus flavomarginatus, assembly GCF_025201925.1. Classification (NCBI taxonomy): domain Eukaryota; kingdom Metazoa; phylum Chordata; order Testudines; family Testudinidae; genus Gopherus; species Gopherus flavomarginatus. The sequence continues at coordinate 209,877,690 of NC_066617.1, forward strand.
CAATTTTTTTTTTCTTCCTCCTTGTTACCCTTTAGGTCAGATTGGAGTTTCCCTAAATTCTTCCCTTCACAGGAGTTATCCCTACATGGGGTTATGTCAGGATACCCTGGGTTCAAAAGGTTCCTCTCCTGCTGGGAGGCCATCCCCATGAGCAATGGGCACTCCTCGTGCATTCGTTGCTTGGGAGAAATGCACTTCCCACAAAAATGCACCCACTGTCTCAAGCTCAAAACTCGGGCTCGAAAAGCCTGTGAATTGAATCTGAAACTTTTTATGATGGAGAGTTTGCTGCGGCCAACCTCAGACTCCAGCCCTGGCATTTCTCCAGAGTAGTGATCACCGGCATCTGCCACCTCACACTCTCCACTATCCATAAAGAGAGAGGCAGCAGACTCTCACAAAGAGAGTAAGACAAGGGCCACAAGTTTCCCTACCAAAGAACTATCCCAGAGAGTTCCCTGACAAGGTTGGGAGCCTCCACTCCGTCAGGTACTAAGCACAGTACCTTTGACTCCCCTGGGATCTCCAGTACCAACACTGCCAATAAGTCCAAGGACCCCAAGAAGGCTGGACTAGACAAGACAGCACTATCAGGTGATAGAGGCAAAGACAGCAGAGAGTACACCACCTAAACGCACAGTACCAAGCACTTTGGCACTGACCAGAACTTTGCCACCACCTATCTATCTCACAGTCGACAGAGCGCATAGTCATCTTGGCACCATCAGCGCCAACAGTATTGGCATTGATGCACATGTCTCGGATGGTACCAATGTTGATGCCAGTACTGCAGGAATTTAGATTCCCAAAAGACCTGGTCATCTCTGAGACTCTGGAATCACCCCTGCTTCGCATTGAGCTCCCAGCGGTACACATCTGTCCCTCCAGAGTGCAACTGGTACCACATTGTTCACTATCACCATCTGGGACTGCTTGCTCCTTCTCAAGTGAAGATGATGAAGTTCTGTATTCAGTGATATTGTGTACCCTCCACCCTCATATCATGGGACTACACAGTGTGAACTGCACACACGTACTAGGTACCAGGAGACCAGACGTGATTCAGGGCTTGGTATGGGCACCCCATGGATGCACCCCCATGCCTGTTCCCATGCAATGGCCTTGCTGGGATTCATGGGTTGCTTTTACACAACAGTTTCCCAGAGGGAGAGTACTCAGAGGGAAAGACCTAGACACTCCCTATCCTCCTCGGTATCCAGATCTCAGCCTGAAGGACAATCTTTTGAGGAGCAGGAGAGAATAGAGGAAACTACACCTCGGACCAACATCTTGTTATCTTCACCAGACAAGACAATTATGCCACACTCTCTCTCTCCCCACCCACCCCCAACATCAGTAGATGGCTTAAAACAATTTCATGAGCTATTCCAAAAAATTTCAGACTCTCCAGATCCCATTGGAGGAAGTGAGAGAATCACAGCACAAGTTGCTGGACATACTGCGAACCTCCACATCTGCCAAGATAGTGCTTCCTATCAATGAAGCCCTTTTAGACCCAGCCAAGATTGTCTGGCAGATTCCAGCCACGATACCCCACACACGTAAGAGGGCCAATAAAAAGTATTATGTCCCTTTCAAGGTTATAGATTTCTTATTCATGCATCCCACACCAAATTATCTGGTGGTCAGTGAAGTGAATGAAAGGGGGAAGCAACATCACTCCAAGATGACCCCCTACCAGTGGCAGATTGTTGAACAGGCCCATGCCCATGGGCCCCAACCAATTTGGGCACCCCCACAGGAGCTCTAGAACTCTGGCCCTGACCCATGCTCCTCCTCTTCCTTGGGGCCCTGCTGCACTGCTTCTCCTCTTCCTCTTTAGGCCATGCCCCCAGGCCAGGCCAGAAGCCGGAGCCCGGCTATAGTAGAGTGAGCATATTTCTTCCCCACCCCCCATCTCTCTCCAGCAGAACTAGCCTGAGCCCTGCCCCCCTTCCCCAAGTCCATTTTTGGCAAAACTGGGCATTTGTCCTGTTTGCTCTTGCCAAGTGATCATCAGTTGGCAAGAGCAAATGGGGCAAATGCCTAGTTTTCCCAAAAAAGTTGGGATGTCTGAGACAGGGCTTAAAAAGAGGACTGTTCCCGCTAAAATGGGATGTATGGTCACCTGAAGCTATAGTAAGAGCTGCCCGGGCAGCTATGGGGAGCCCTGGATCCTCCACTTAGGGTGACCAGATGTCCCAATTTTATAGGGACAGTCCTGATTTTGGGGGGCTTTTTCTTATATAGATACCTATTACCCCCCACTTCCTGTCCTGATTTTTCACATTTGCTATCTGGTCATCCTACCTCCACTTGCCCTGGGCAGCGGCCAAGGTGCCCAAGAGCAGCTCCCGGCCCATGTCCCTGCTCCCTCTCCCCCAGGGCATGATGCCCAGGGCAGGTGGAGGGTCCTGGGTTTCCCACAGCTGCCTGGGCTCCCTGAGCAGCTCTTACCATGACCCAGGTTCTGGCCAGGCCAGGAGGAGAGGCCAAGGGGGGGAAAGAGAGGAGCAGGATGCAGGGCCTCAGTGCAGGGAAGGTGGGTGGGGGGAAATGTTCTTTGTGCTCAGGGCCTCAATATATCTTAATCCACCTCTGCCCGCTACGATAAGGACTGGAAGAGACTGGATCTCTTTGGACAAAAGACATACTCATCAGCGACTCTGTAATTCAGAATTGCTGATTGTGAGGCACTTATGTCAAATTATAGTCATACAAATTACTCGAAGTTAGGGATGTAATCAGTAAAATCATGTGAGGACAAAAAAGAACAGTTCTGGGCAATCATCACAGAGTGTCAGCTGCTGGCAGGGATGGCACTGCAAGTGTCTTTGGATGCTGCTGACACAGCTGCCCAATCAATAGCAATATCAGTGGTCATGAGACTGGCTTCACTTGTCAGAGTTCCCAAGGGAAGTGCAGGCTACAGCAGAGAATCTTCCATTTGAAGGCTCTAACTTATTCGCTGAGTGCACTGATGAATCCCTTTATTCCCTAAAGGATTCAAGATCAACACTGAGATCACTCAGCATTTATAGACCAGCACAGAGGAGAAGACCAGGTAGATGCCACCCTACCCCACAATCAGGATCCCTGACCTCTCTGCCACCTCACTGTCAGGGACCACTTAAATGGAGACCGCCTCCAACATAATCTGCTATGTCTTACCCACCTAGCTCAAAACAAGTTTTTAGAATTTAGTTGAGGCCCTGAGATGCCTCTTCCTGATCCATGTGCTGCAACTATCAACCAGTGTCCATCAGTTTGGCGACCAGTTGTTCTTCGAGTGCTTGCTTATAACTATACCACAGTAGGTGTGCGTGCTTGCTACGTGCACCAGTGCTGGAAGTTTTTCCCTCAGCAGAACCCATAGGGGGAGCACTGTTGCGACCCCTGGAGTGGCGCCGTGATAGCGCGCTATAAGGGGAGCCGTGTGCTCCCACCACCCTCAGTTCCTTCTTGCCACCAGTGATAGTGCATTGGAACTACTCACTCCAGCTTTGCTGCAGTTCATCCCAGACCAAAGGTTTGTGGTCAACCGGATTGCTGTCCCTTCACATAAACATCAGGGAACTCAAGGCGATATGCTTAGCCTGTGTGGCATTCAGCTCATAGCTACGCGGCAAGGTGGTCAGAGTACTCACGGACAACACTGCCACGGGGCGAGGTCCTCGGCCCTCTGCCAGGAAGCCCTCAGCCTCTGGGAGTTCTGTATGGCCCACAACATCTCCCTGAAGGCTTTCCACCTGCCAGGTGTCAAAAACATGCAGGCCGATTTGCTTGAGCAAGGTTTTCTTCTCCCAACACGAGTGGTTGCTCCACCCAGAAGTCACTCATCAGCTCTTCTGAGCGTGGGGCACTCCCCAAGTAGACTTGTTTGTGACCCGACAGAACCGCCGTTGCCACAGATTCTGCTCCAGGGCGGGTGTGGGGAGGAACGCGATCTCGGACGCCTTCCTCCTGTCATGGTCAAATCAACTCCTTTACGCTTTTCCTCTGTTTCCCTTCATTGCCAAAGTCCTGGAGAAAGTAAAAACGAACAAGGCATACATCCTTTTGATCGCCCCAGCTTGGTCCCGGCAGCATTGGTATAGGACCTTCTAGGCTTACTTGTGGCCCCTCCCCGGCTGTTGCCACTCTACCTGAACCTACTCTCCCAGGACTGGGGCTGCCTCCTCCACCCCAATCTGGCCAGCCTTCATCTGACAGCATGACTGATCAGTGGCTAGATGTGGAGGAGAGAATGTGTTCGGAGAAGATCAGGCGTGTCCTCCTCAAAAGTAGTAGGCCATCCACGCGCTGAGCCTACCTGGCAAAGTGGTACCGGTTCTCCAGGTGGGTGGGAAAGCGGGATGTTACCCCAATGTCTGTCTCACTCCAACTTATCCTTGAGTACCTGCTTCACCTTAGGACTCAAGGTCTGGCCCCTTCGTCTGTCAGAGTGCACCTGGCGGCTATTTCAGCATTACATCCGCCGGGGCAGGGCTGCTCAGTTTTCTCCCATGCCATGACTGGGCATTTCGTCAAGGGCCTGGACTGGTCCTTCCCTTATGTTAGAACCCCTGTCCCTCAGTGAGACCTAAATTTGGTGCTATCTTGCCTTACGGGGCTCCCGTTCGAACCCCTGGCCACATGCTCGTTGTCTCATCTTTCCTGGAAGCTAGCGTTCCTCATGGCCATCACGTCAGCCCGGCAGGTCTCGGAGCTCGGTGCCTTGACCTGCGACCCCCACTTACACTGTCTTTCACAAAGACAAGGTTCAGTTCCATCCACACCTTGCATTCCTCCCTAAGGTGGTCTCTGTTTTTCACGTGAACTGGGACATCTTCCTACCTGTTCTCTGCCCTAAGCCACATACCTCTAACGAGGAACGCCGCCTCCATACGCTCGACGTACGCAGAGCACTGGCCTTTTATCTGGAGTGGACTAAGCCATTCCACAGGTCTTTGCAACTCTTTGTTGCTTCGGCTGAGTGCATGAGGGGCCAACTGATCTCCACCCAGAGGCTTTCCCGGTGGATTACATCGTGCATCCACACATGCTACGACCTAGCAGGGGTTCCCGCACGACCTATTGTAAGGGCTCACTCGACAGGGGCTCAGGCCTCGTCAGCTGCCTTTGTAGCCCATGTCCCTATCCAGGATATCTGTAGAGCTGCTACCTGGTCCTCAGTACACATGTTCACATCTCACTATGCGATCGTCTCCCACACCAGGGATGATGCTGTAGGGCTGTGCTTCAGCCAGGGAATCTGTGAACTCCTACCCACCTCCATCAGACACAGCTTGTAATCACCTACTGTGGAATACACATGAGCAAGCACTTGAGAAGAAAGGACAGTTACCTATTCCGTAACTGGCGTTCTCCGAGATGTGTTGCTCCTGTCTGTTCCATGTCCCGCCCTCCTTCTCTGTCGGAGTTGGTCCGGCAAGAGGACACTGATGGTGCAGGGAGCACACAGCTCTCCTTATAGTGCACTATAGTGGCGCCACTCCAGGTGTCGCAGCAGCGCTCCCCCTACAGGTACTGCTGAGGGAAAAAAAGACGGTTGCTCACCTTTGTAACTGTTGTTCTTCGAGATGTGTTGCTCATATCCATTCCATTCCAATTAAGTGTGCGCGCGCTGCGTGCATGTTCGTCGGAGACTTTTTACCCTAGCAACACTCGGTGGGCCAGCAGGTCACCCCCTGGAGTGGCGCCGGTATGGCGCCTGATATATACCCCTGCTGGCCCGCCCGCTCCTCAGTTCCTTCTTGCCGGCTACTCCGACAGTGGGGAAGGAGGGCGGGTGTGGAATGGATATGAGCAACACATCTCGAAGAACAACAGTTACAAAGGTGAGCAACCGTCTTTTCTTCTTCGAGTGCTTGCTCATATCCATTCCAATTAGGTGATTCCCAAGCCTTACCTAGGCGGTGGGGTCGGAGTGAGACGTTGCGGACTGTAAAACCGCTGCGCCAAAAGCGGCATCGTCTCTAGCTTGCTGTACCAGCGCATAGTGTGATGCGAAGGTGTGCACAGAAGACCATGTGGCCGCACGGCAGATTTCCTGTATGGGGACATGAGCAAAAAATGCGGCCGAGGAAGCCTGAGCCCTGGTAGAATGGGCGGTAAGGGGTCCCGTTGGCACACTGGCCAAGTCGTAACATGTCCTGATGCAGGACGTGACCCAGGATGCGATATGCTGGGAGGAGATTGCCATGCCTCTCATGCGTTCCGCTACTGCCACAAACAATTGTGGTGAACGCCGGAAGGGTTTAGTTCTCTCAATGTAGAACGCGAGAGCCCTTCAGACATCCAAGGAGTGGAGCTGTTGCTCTCTTCGGGATGAATGCGGCTTTGGGTAAAAGACTGGCAGGAAGACGTCTTGGTTAATATGGAAGGCGGAGACGACCTTAGGGAGGAACGCCGGGTGCGGTCGCAGCTGTACCTTGTCCTTATGGAACACCGTATACGGAGGGTCCACGGTCAGAGCCCGAAGCTCCGAGACTCGCCGGGCCGACGTAATAGCGACTAGGAAGGCCACCTTCCAGGATAGGTACAGCAGCGAGCATGTGGCTAAGGGTTCAAAGGGGGCGCCATGAGCCTGGTTAGAACCAGGTTCAGGTCCCAAGTAGGGGAAGGCCGTTTGACCTGAGGGTAGAGTCGCTCCAGGCCCTTGATAAATCTTGACACCATTGGGTGAGAAAATACGGACTTGCCAGCCTCGCCTGGGTGGAAGGTGGATATAGCCGCGAGGTGGACGCGTAGAGAGGAGATCGCCAAGCCCTGCTGCTTGAGAGACCACACGTAGTCCAAGATGGTGGGGACTAGCATGGTGAGTGGGTCGTGGCCGTGCTGACTGCACCAGTAGCAGAAGCGTTTCCATTTCGCTAGGTAGGTTCAACGCATGGAAGGCTTCCTGCTGCCCAACAACACTTGTTGTACTGCATCGGAACAGCGCAACTCGGACTGGCTTAACCAGCCAGGAGCCATGCAGACAGATGGAGGGACTGTAGATCCGGATGGCGCATCCTGCCGAAGTCCTGCGTGATCAGGTCCGGCCAAAGAGGTAGGGCAATCGGATTCGCCAGGGACAGATCGAGCAGCATGGTGTACCAAGGCTGCCGCGGCCACGCCAGAGCGATCAGGATGAGGCGGGCCTTGTCTCTCCGGACCTTGATCAGGACTCGATGGACGAGAGGGAAGGGTGGAAAGGCGTAGCAAAGACGACCCGTCCACGGTATGAGGAACGCATCCGACAGGGAGCCCGGGGAGCGACCCTGTAGAGAGCAGAACACCTGGCATTTCCTGTTCTATCTGGAGGCGAACAGATCTATCTGGGGAAACCCTCACCTCTGGAAAATGACATAGAGGACGTCCAGACGGATGGACCATTCGTGGTACAGAAAGGATCTGCTCAGGTGATCCGCAAGGGTGTTCTGCACTCCCGGGAGAAAGGAGGCCACTAGATGAATAGAGTGGGCTATGCAAAAGTCCCACAGACGTATTGCTTCCTGACACAGCTGGGAGGACCGGGTCCCGCCCTGCTTGTTGATGTAATACATGGCCGTTGTGTTGTCCGTGAATACCGCAACACAACGACCGTGCAAATGGCGTTGGAATGTCTGGCATGCTAGGCGAACAGCCCGTAGCTCCCGCACATTGATGTGAAGAGTCAACTCTCTCTGTGACCACAGACCCTGTGTACGCAGGGTCCCCAGGTGCGCACCTCAGCCCAGCGATGATGCGTCCGTTGTCAGGGACACTGAGGGCTGTGGGGCGTGAAACGGTAGGCCCGCACACACTTGGGAGGGCGTTGTCCACCAGCCTAGGGAGCCTAGAACATTCGGTGGAATCGTTACGATTGTGTCTGTGGCATCCCTGCCTGGTCGATAGACCGACGCGAGCCAGGTCTGCAACGGGCGCATGCGGAGTCTTGCATGTCTGGTGACGAAGGTGCATGCGGCCATGTGCCCCAGGAGAGCGAGGCACGTTCGAGCAGATGTGGTCGGGAAGGCCCGCAGGCTTGTGACCATGGACACTATGGCTTGGAATCGGTGCCGGGGGAGGCTGGCCGTCGCGAGGTTGGAGTCCAGCACTGCCCCTATGAATTCTATGCTCCGCGTAGGCACCAGAGTGGACTTGTCCGGATTGATGGTCAGACCTAGGCTCGCAAACAGCTCCGTGATGATGGTGATGTGCCCGGTCACCTGCGCTTCTGACGTGCCTCGAATGAGCCAGTCGTCGAGGTAAGGGAAGACATGGATACGACGACGTCGCAGGGCAGCAGCGACGACCGCCATACACTTGGTGAATACCCAGGAGGCCGAGGAGAGCCCAAAGGGGAGGACTGTGAACTGGTAGTGGTCCTGATTCACCACAAAGCGGAGATACCGTCTGTGCGGGGGGAAGATCGCAATGTGGAAGTACGCATCCTTCATGTCGAGAGCGGCGTACCAATCTCCGGGATCCAGGGAAGGGATGATGGTTCCTAAGGTTACCATGCGGAACTTGAACTTTTTGAGGAATTTGTTCAGGCCTCGCAGGTCCAGGATGGGTCGTAGGCCCCCTTTTGACTTGGGGATTAAGAAGTACCGGGAATAAAACCCCTTGCCCCTTAGCTGCCTTGGCACTTCCTCTATAGCCCCAATGGACAGGAGCTTGCGAACCTCCTGGAGGATAAGTTGCTTGTGAGAGGGGTCCCTGAAGAGGGACGAGGAGGGAGGATGGGAGGGGAGTGGAGAAACAAACTGAAGATGGTAACCAAACTGCACCGTGCTCAGGACCCAACGATCCGAAGGCAGCTGGGACCATGACGGTAGGAAGTGGCGGAGGCGGTTGAGGAAATGAAGTGGATCCAGAGAGGGGATTGGTAAGCTGCTCTCGGGCGCACCTTCAAAAGTTCGCCTTGGGTCCCTGCGGTGGCTTTTCGGACCCGGAAGTGTCACCCCTTTGAGGACCTGACTGCCGTCTACGGTTTGGCCGGCCTCGCCTCCGGTTGAAATCTTGTCTGGGGCAAGACGGGGGGTAAGTGCGCTGATGGTAGGGGCGGAATGGCCTTCTCTGAGTCTGGGGCGTGTGCATTCCCAGTGAACGAATGATGACCCGGTTATCCTTCAGGCTCTGTAGCCTGGGATCCATCTTTTCAGGGAAGAGGCCCTGCCCGTCGAATGGCAGGTCCTGGATCGTGTATTGTAGCTCCGGCGGTAGTCCGGAAGACTGCAGCCACGATATACGGCGCATGGCTACGCCCAACGCCAGAGTCCTTGCTGCTGAATCTGCGGCATCTAAGGACGCCTGTAGCGAGGTCCTGGCGACCCTCCTGCCCTCTTCCAGGAGAGATGAAAATTCCTGGCGTGAGTCCTGGGGGAGCAGCTCTGTAAATTTGCCGACAGCCTCCCAGGTGTTGTGGCTGTAACGGCTCAGGAGGGCCTGCTGGTTCGCCACACGGAGCTGAAGGCCTCCAGCAGAATAAATTTTACGGCCCAGCAAGTCCATGCGCCTGGCTTCCCTGGATTTTGGTGCAGGAGCCTGTTGGCCGTGGCGTTCCCGCTCGTTGACTGATTGCACCACCAAGGAGCAGGGAGCGGGGTGTACGTAGACGTACTCATACCCCTTGGATGGTACCATATACTTCCTTTCCACGCCGCGGGCAGTGGGTGGAATGGAGGCCGGAGACTGCCAGATGGTGTCGGCCTTTGCCTGGATCGACTTAATGAAGGGGAGGGCTACCCTGGTCAGTGCCTCCGCCGAGAGGGTGCTTACTACCGGGTCCTCTACTTCCGGGACTTCCTCTACAGGAAGATTTATGTTCTGGGCAACTCGCCTCAGCAGGTCCTGATGTGCCCGGAGATCAATCGGCGGGGGCCCTGATGAAGATGTGCCCGCTACCGCCTCATCCAAGGACGAGGACGAAGACACCTCAGGGAGGAGTGGTTCTTGCACGGAAGCCTCGTCCAGAGGGGCCTCCGTTTCCCGGGCATCCTGCTGCAGCAGGGTATCCGTGGGGTCTTCCTCCATACCTGAGGGAGGGGGCCGACTGACTGTGGCCTCTGGTGCACGACGCTCCAATGGGTTGGAACGAGCTTGTCCCGAAGGTTCACCCTGGGCTTGGTGGTATGCCCAGGGCGTCCAAAAGGACCATTGAGGTGGACCCTGGTCCGTGCGGGCATGAACATCCGAACCCCCGTAAGAGGCGCTGTCCATATGGGAAGAAGCGGACGAGTGCCTCAAAAGCCATGGAGGAGCTGTCGATGACTGTGGCAGGCCTCTGCGCATCCCGACGTCGCTGCGCGGTGCCGGTGAACGGTACCGGGAATCATGGCGGTACCGCGATCTAGACCGGTACCTGCTACCGGCCCAGTGCCGGGAGGTCAACCGGTGCCGTCCACTGCCGTGCCGGGATCGGCTGCGGTAGGAACGTCGGTGCCGCGATCTAGACCGGTGCCGCAGGTAGCAGTCCCGGGACTGCGAGCGGCGTCTAGATCTCGAGCGGCGACGCTGGGAGTGGTCCCTCGATTTGGAACGGGACCGATGCCCGGTAGTACCCGGCGAATGTGGCCGTACCATGACGGGCTTGCCCATCGATTGGATAACCCGCACCAGCGGTGCCGGGGGTTGGGGCAGCTCGGGCTCTGTCAGTGCGATGAGGTCGCGTGCCGCTGACAAGGTCTCCGGCGTGGAGGGCGCGACAAGCTCGACCCCTGTCCTCACTGGGGAGCTGAAAGGCACCAACTCAACGGTCTCTGAGGGGCCGGAGTCGACGGTGCGACGACGCTCGGTGCCGCGGCGGATGACGGTGCTGGGCGGTCAGGTTTTGAGGCACGCTCTGACTGTGGTGCAGTTGCAGGCACCGCAGGAGCCCTGTGCTTTTTGCTCCTCGGGGAGAGGGAGCGGTGCCGGCTAGGGTGCCGGGCCAGTGCCGAGCGGGAAGTTGGAGCCTTCACCGGCGCCGGGCGGTCCGGAGCGGAGGCGACACTTGGTCCCGGTGCCGGAGTCGGTGCCGACGGTGGGGGAGTCAGCGCTGCCTCCATCAGGATCTGCTTCAGGCGACTGTCCCGCTTGTTCTTCGTTCGGGGCTTGAACGCCTTGCAGATCCGACACTTGTCCACAAGGTGGGACTCGCCTAGGCACCTCAGGCAGGAGTCGTGCGGATCTCCTGTTGGCATCAGCCGATGACAGGCCGCACAAGGCTTAAAGCCGGGTGAACCGGGCATGGGCCCCGGCACCGCGGGGAGGAAAAAGGGGCGAACCCCCGATCCTCAGTATAACTATTTACAACTACACTTAATTAACTTTATAACTACAACTATTACTATAATAACTGAACTATATGCACTAGACTGCAGAAGAGTGAAACGCTAGGGAGGTGGAGAACGGCTAGCCGTGCTCCACAGTTCCAACGACCAACACTGGCAGTAAGAAGGAACTGAGGAGTGGCCGGGCCAGCAGGGGTATATATCAGGCGCCATACCGGCGCCACTCCAGGGGGCGACCTGCTGGCCCACTGAGTGTTGCTAGGGTAAAAAGTCTCCGACGAACGTGCACGCGGCGAGCGCACACCTAATTGGAATGGTATGGATATGAGCAAGCACTCGAAGAAGAACTTCCGGCACCAGTGCACGTGGCGAGCAAGCACACCTACTGTGGAATAGACATGAGCAACACATCTCAAAGAATGCTAGTTATGGAACAGGTAACTGTCCTATCCCGTTCTATACAGCATGGCAGACTATCACCTTGGACAAGTGGGTCTTGAAAACTTATCCATGAAGGTTTCTTGATTCCGTTTCTCTCCCTCCTACCCCCATCCCCTCCATTTTCAGGGGCCTCTCTCTCATGAGCACCTTCTACAGGAGGGAATAAACCATCTGCTGCATTTGGGTGCAATAGAACCTGTTACGACCCAGTTCAGAGCGAAAGGATTTTATTCCAGCTATTTCTTAATCCCAAAAAAGAACAGGGGCTGGAGACCCATTCTAGACTTAAGAAAAGTCAACAGATTTGTCAAATTACAATTCAGGATGGTCACACTCTCAACAATAATTCCAGTACTGAACCAGGGGGACTGGTTTTTGGCCCCTGACCTCCAAGATGTGTATTTCCACGTTACTACACATCTTTCCCACAGGAAATTCCTAAAATTCAACCTGGGGCCAGATCACTACCAGTAGAAGGTACTACCGTTTGGCCTGTCTACAGCACCCAGAGTATTCTCCAAAGTCCTGGTGGCACACCTCAGAAAGCACAGAATTATGATAGTCCCATAATTGGATGATTGTCTAATCAAAGCCACCTCTCAAGACAACGCAGTCATGGCTACACAGATGGCTGTGGACCTTTTCTCACAAGTTAGTCTAGAAATAAACGCTCAAAAAATCAACAGTGACACCAGTACAACACCTGGAATTCTTGGGGGCCTACCTCAAGACACTGGAGGCCAAAGCCACCTTACCAGCACACAGATTCACTACTCTAGCAAATTTGAATGCTGCAGTACAAGCCAGAACCTGTTTTACAACTCCTAGGGCATGTGGCCATGACCACCTTTGTGGTAAAACATGCCAGACTACATATGCAATGTCTTAAAGGCTGGCTTCAGACAGTATATGCCTTGCACAGGCATAGTCTAAGCAAAACTCTCTCGATTCCAATTGAAGTCAAGAACTCCTTGTTCCTACAGTCATCTATCAATGAAGATGGCCTTTCTTGTAGCCATCACACTTGCTTGTAGCATGGGGAAAATTGGAACCCCTCTAGCGTACCCATCCTACACAGTCCTGTTCAAAAATAATGTCACATTAAGACCCCACCCAAGGTGCCATCTTCATTCCATCTGAACCAACCTATCCATGTTCCCTCTTTCTTCTCTAAGCCACAAGGAAATAAACAAGAGGCCCTTTCCCACATGCTAGATGTTCGTAGGGCATTAGCCTTCTATTGTAGCTTTCCTGAACAATGTACCAATACCAGAGATTTGTAGAGCAGCATCCTGGCTGTCAGTGCACTACAGAATTGAGCAGGACTTGGCATCAGAGGCTCTGTTAAGGCTGGCTGACTGTCCTATCATCAGTAACAAAAACAAATCTGAAGCCCCAGCCTTCCAACCAGGGGAACTGCTCTACAGTCACCTAAGGTGGAGCATCTATAGGGACACTCCTCAAAGAATAAGAGAAGGTTAGTCACTCTGCTATAACTGAGGTTCTTTGAGATGTGTGTCCCTATGGGTTCTCCACTACCCACCCTCTGCCCCGTTGCTTTCGAGTTCAAACATGGACTCTGCTGTAGAGAAGAACTGATAGCAGTTGGACTGCACAGTGCTATATAGCCACCACTCATGGTGTGGGATGGGGTGCATATGTGTCCAATGGGCACTGCTACCAAAAATCTCTGATTCTAGGCACAAGGACACAGACACATCTAAGGTGGAGCACCCATAGGGGGAGACATCTCCAAGAACCTCAGTTACTGCACGGCGTGAGTAACCTTCTCTTCTTCTTCGAGTAGTGTCCCTATAGGTGCTCCACCTTAGGTGGACTGGAGAGCAGTGCCTTCTTCTGTATGTTAGCTAGAAATATGAGGCCAGACTGAGTTGGAAGGTCACCAAAACGGCATTATGCAGTCACCAAAATGGCATTATGGCTCAATTTTTCCATCTGTAAAATGGAGATACTTTCTTCTTCAAATGCTGTCCCTGTGGAAGCTCCACTTCAGGTGTCAGTGCATCCCGGTGCCTTTGATCAGACATTTTGAGGAGAAGTTTCCATTTGGGACTCGTGTGCAGTAGTCATCTTGCAGCACCGTTGGCGCCTCATCTAGTGTGCACACAACCTGACCTCCTCAGTTCCTTCTCCACCATCCTTGGCCTGAGACAGAGCTCCACGGCAGTGTCCCAGCATCTCTCACAAACCTAGAGAAACATAATTAGAAATAGTTTAGTTTTTTCCTAGTATAGTTAATGTTTGGTTAGTTTTAGTCAGTTACGAAAAAATCTCTATGGCTGGCCTCTGATCCAGGGCAACAGACTCTTTCCACAGGAGCTCCCCAGCTATATCCACTTCAACTAAGGACAGCGCTCATTCCTCTAAAAGATCAAGGAAAAGAGCCACAACTTCACCACAGAGAGATGAATAAAAAGAAACTGTCTCCTACTAGGTCACTGTCTTTGTTGCCTACCACCCCACGGGTGAGCACTTTTGAGGAACAGTGCACCTCCAGCAATGTGCACTGGGACCTCTGCCTAGCCCCATCGGAAGGACAAGGAGTCAAGGCATGTATCTAAGACTGCCTTCTCCTCTAAAGCACCGACCATACTGTTAAGAGAGACAGCATCGAGGCCCTCACCAGTGACTATGCTTCCACCACCAGTGCTGGCGACCTCGTTGCAATCACCACTCTTGAGCATCGATGGCTCGCCTGAGCATACAGCATCAGACCAAGCAGTCTCGCTCACTGCCCCACCATTCTCGAGTGACGATCAGATGAACAGGAAAAGCATGCCTTCTCTTCACACCGCTCTTCACCCACAGAACACAGACCACCCTGGGGACCTATTAAATCAAAGCTCCCTATGGACAAAACATGCAACCTTGGTATGGTCAACCATGGATGTACCCACCTATGCCCTTTCCCATGCAATGGCCAGCCTGGGACCCATGGGCAGCATACAGGACTTATTACGACAGACCTTTAACCCCACCCAAAGGTAAAATAAGATCACCACCACCACTCAATAAAAGATTCCCAGGTGACTCTCCATACTCTCAGGATATATCACCTGCAATGAAATGAAGACGGTACTGGACATACCAACGCAGCAGAGACACCTTGTTCCTGCATCAGCAGCAACGACATTACAAACCCAAAAAGCACAGGCAAAGACCACAGAGATGTAAAGCATCTCAAACCCAATTCTTGACATCACAATCAACATCAACCAGATTTTCAAAATTATTGCTTGGTTGAGGGTCTGAACGACCTCCCTCACCAGATGGCGCAACTATCAACCAGGCCTTTGGCCACAGCTTACGTCCTCTTTACCATGTCTGGGTGTCAGAGATCCCTTTTACCTTAGATGGAAAATGTTATAGAAGTCTAGTGTTGTAATATCTAGGTACAAAATACCTTTCTTGTTTTGATTTTTATCCCAGTATTAATGTGTGTAAGTTTGTTTATGGCAATATAGCAATATACCTTTTCTCATGAGAAATTTTATGTAAGAAAGATTGTTCTAATGGAAAAGTTTGATGAAGGATATTGTTAATATCTGACCCACCCACAGGGGTGCTGGAACTAGGAGTGTTGGTGGTGTAGCAGCACCCCTTGGCTTGAAGTAGTAATAGCAGCCAAATACATGGTTTCTGCTTTCAGCACTCCCACTATAAAAATTTGTTCCAGCATCTCTGCCCACCTATATCTATATAGATTAGATTAATGAGAATGCAATGCAGTATTAATAGTTCTTGTATCTTTAGTGCTTGCTTTGGGGTTGTGTGGGGTGAGTATAGGGAGAGTTGCATTTTAAATAGAGAGGGCCAAGAATACAAAATCAGGCCTAGGCTTTCAGTTATTAAATGACAGAATCTTATGATCTGCTCTTGTGAGGTTTTTGACTTGGAATGGTGTACCTTCTGCCAAGATCAGGTGCTCTTATGAGGCTTCTACTATCTTGGACTGAAATATTGTAAAAATGCCTGTTCTCATGAGATTTTTGTTGTCTCCAGACCAGAACCAGAAAATAACCTCCTCCTAGTTTTTCATTAATACTGTAAACAAAGGTTTAAAGGATCTAGGAATATGAATCTAATCCCCTTTTCTTCACAAAATTGAATGTCTTTCTTAAATTATGCTGTAGTTCAACCACAGAATAAAGATTTGATTTAGGAATTGCTGAGTACTGTTCTATGGCCTGCATTATGCAGAAGATCAGATGATCATAATGGACCTTTCTGGCCTTAAAATCAGTGAAAATGTAGAGTAATGCCCAAAGGCCCCAATCAGAATAGGAGCCCAATTAGGTTCCATATAAACACATACACAGGCTTGTCCCAAAGAGCTAAGACTAATCTTAAGATTTTGTCATGGTTATTTTTAGTAAAAGTCACTGGCAATAAATAAAAATTCACAGGAGCCCAAGACCTGTCTGTGACTTTACTAAAAGTAACCAGGAGACAGGGCTGGGGGAGGGTTCCGTGGGTAAGAAAGAAGAATGACAGCTGGAGCTCCAGTGGGGGGTATGGGCTGACAGCACCAGCCCCAGCGCCATGGGTGGGGGGCGTGCACAACCCCGACTCCAGCCCTGGCCGCAGGTGCGGTGCAGGGGCACACAGCCCCAGCTCCAGCCCTGGCCTCAGTTGCGGTGCAGGGGCACACAGCCCCAGCTCCAGCCCTGGCCGCAGCTGTGGTGCACGGCCCCAGCCGAAGCTATGGGGCAGGGGTACACAGCCCCAGCGGGGAGAGAGGAGTGGACAACAATGGATGGCTCTGGCCATGGGAGGGCGGCAGCGGCGCATGGCCCAGTCCCGGCCTGGGGGGCAGGGGTTTGTGCATGACTGCAGCTCAAGCCCCGGCCAAAGGGGTAGGGGATACACAGCCCCAGCTGAAGGCACACAGTCCCGGCTCCAGCCTCAGCTACGGAGCAGGGCACACAGCCCTGGCCAAAGCCACAGTCCCAGCTTCAGTCCCTGACAGCTGAAGCCAAAGAAGTCATGGAGGTCTGGTAAAGTCATGGAATCCGTGACTGCCGTGACCTCTGTGACTAACTAGTATTCTTAGCTATGACCTTCCTCTGTTCATGATATGAAAACCCTTCAACAAAATGAAAATGGAGAATATTCTTCAAACTATCTGAAATGTTTTCTCAATGAAAAAACTCCACTTGAGACTATTTTTAATAACTAGAAAATAGAATACATCTGGAAAATAATGAATAATTAGTCATCTTAATAGTCATATACTACAGTGATGTGCAAGAGTAGGGGAAAGATTTGGCAACAACCAAAGCACTCCTGATGACTAGGCACATTACAGAAGGAAAACTTGTAAGGTTCAGAACCTTAAATTGCCCTAGCTCAATTGAATTAAATGTTTTGTTTGTGAGAGTGGTGGCTGCCTAAAAAATGAATAGAATTGCATTGTCAATTAAATTACTGATTCGCTTTGCTATTGTACACAGAAATTTTGGTAACATTTTTTGCATTGTGTAGAATCCATTTTTAAAAAGATTATTTTTGTAACTGACATATTTTACTCTTTTCTAGAATGTGTTCTCACTTGTGATGATTTGACATTATTAACCCTTCATTAACCATGATGGCAACACAGACATTAAGTATAGACAACTATCAAGATGGACAAGTGAGAGCATTTTTTCTCCTCTATGTATTGCACTACTATTAGCAAATGAAAAATGACCTTTTTTGTTTTAGGTTAGGCTCTATGTGATGTGATATGATGTTGCATCTTTGAGCAGTGGTTCCTCAAACTGCATTTAAATTAACATTAGTTAGGGGCCAAGTCATGCCATTGATCCGCACTCTGAAGACCTGTTCTCCGTTATTGCTATATGCCAGTCTGAGCAATAGGTACAAATCTTCCTGCCAATAGATGGAGACAGTGTTAACTGTCAGAAGAAAAACTGAGTTGTTGCTTCCCCTACAAAGAGGCCTGGTTAGCTGAACAGTCAGTTCTTTTATTTCCAAAGAGGCAATTCTCTAGATTGCTATCTTCTGTTTGGAGTACCTCCTGCTTTTATTTTGGAGAGCTTTTTTTCCCAAAAACTCTTTTCTTTGACAGGTTTACTTAGTTTAGAATACTTGTGTGCCTTGGTAAAGAGCTGGTTGCTGGATGAATAAAAATCAGTGATTTGATTTTTTTTAATCGGATTTTTTTGGTAGGTTTTTTCCTCAAAAAACATTTATCTAAAGATAGTTTTAATTAACATACATTATAGCTCAAAGATATCTCATCATGGAATAGGGATTATACATTCTAATTTTGTAGTATGAGACAGTATATTCATGTAATGTTTAAGAAAAGTTTTTGTAAATGAATTCCAATAGTTCATGGATTAGGGACCCAATTTTATAGGGCTCCAGGGGCTTCTGTATAGATTATTTAGGTTAATCTTTCTGTCTACCCAATGGAACTCAATGCTCAGTTTAGAAGATACCATAATGATGCTTAGCTTTGCAGTTATCAAACTGTGGATTTGTGTCTCTGCTCCAGAGATAACATGCTTGTTAACAACAAAAATGTTTTTAAATAAATACATAATATATAGAAGTAAGACATCAATCCTATTGTCCCTCTGCAAATTTGTGTACACAGAGTCAATCCCTTACATCTCTCTAAAAGTGAAAAGTTTTAAAAAGTTCAATGAATAGAAGATCGTTGGGGGTGGAATAGATCTGGACAAGGAGAAGAAGTCTGAAGATATATGTGAGAGGGGAGGGACAGGCAGTAGAAACAAAAGTGAAACTGTTTGAGCAGCATATTTCAGAAGTCTTGAGGTCTTTCTGAGTGTAGTCTTCATTGATTTAAGATCTACCATACCATTCTCTCAGTAGAAGGGAAAAACCTATAATGGCAGCAGGTCATAAAAGAGATCCAGTTTGGGAATATTTTAATGAAGTTCCTTTACCTGTGGGTAAGACAGGCATGTGTACAATATGCAAACAGTGCAACAAAGAAATGCAAGGCCTGGTTGCCTGCATGAAACAACATCATGAGAAGTGTTCCTTCTCAGGAGGAAGCTGCGTTGAAGATGATGAAAGGAACATGTCTGAACATGCAGGATCTTCAGGTTGGTAAACTTTTTTTATTTCATACTTCTTTCTTAAGGACTGCCTATCTTCCTTCTGGACTATTCTTGAATTCTTATGTTTGAGCAAAAAATATAGTTGTTACTCTCTGCTACTATCATTTTAGATGCAGCTGTGATAAAATAAATAGCTGAAATAGGTAGATCTTCCTTTTACCATTTCACCTTTAAAGTAGTACTGAATGTCAGTGAATGCAATGAATAATACTAAATGAGCAGTATGGTGGTAGTAATTAAATAACGGCATTGACTTGTTTTGTTTAGGAGAATCTATCCTCAACATACGGGATTCTGAATACGACCCACCTTCAAGATTACCATCATTTTCTATAGTTTCAGAGTTATCTGCCAATGATAGTGTAGTCACATCATGTATGTCACATAGCCACAGTATATCACCTGTAGCAAAAAGGAAAAAAATCTCCATCATCCAGAAACAACCATAGATAAGTTTGTGATAAGAACCAGCAGATTACAAAAAGGCATAATTGATGAAAAAATTGCGTGGTTTGTTTATGCAACAAACTCCGTTCCATATAATTGAGAACCCACATTTCATTAACATGGTTCAGTCCTTAAAACCAGGATACAGTCCACCAACAGAGCAGATATCACAGGCAAATTGCTGGATAAAGTATATGAGAGAGAAATTGAGCAGTGTGCAAAAGGTCTAGAGGGTAAAATTGTTAACCTGAGTCTTGATAGGTGGAGCAATGTCCACAATTATCCTGTTGTATGTGCTTGTGTGACAACAGAAGAAGGGTATGTCTTCCTTGCTGAAACAATTGATACATCAGGAAATGCACACACAGCAGAATATTTACAAGAAGTAGCAGTAAAAACTAAACAAATTATGAAAAAAATTCAAATGTCTAGTATGCAGCTTGATCACAGACAATGCTGCAAATGTATCCAAGATGAGAAGAAATTATTGTGAAGAGAGTGAAGAGAGTCCCAAGCTAATAACATACGGTTGCAGTGCTCATTTGATGCACCTCCTAGCCAAAGACTTCAGTGTTCCAGAAATAAAGGCTAATGTTGAAATTGCAAAATACTTCCGTAACAACCACTTTGCAACAGCTGCTCTGAAAAACATGGGAGGAACTACACTAACTACCACAAGACATGCGATGGAACTCAGTAGTGGTCTGTTTTGAGCACTGTATCAAGAACTGGCCTAATCTGATGACAGTTTGTGAACAAAATTGTGAAAAAATAGATGGCAGTGTCACAGCCAAAGTTCTCAACATTGGACTTAAGAGAAGTGTTGAACATATGCTGAGTACCCTGAAGTCTATTTCTGTAGCCTTGAACAAAATGCAGGGAAATAGCTGTTTTATTGCTGATGCTGTTAAAATTTGGAAGGAACTGAGTGAGATCTTTAAAAGAAAAATATGCAATAACAGAGTTAAATTACAAGCATTAAAAAACGAATGAGACA
This sequence comes from Gopherus flavomarginatus, assembly GCF_025201925.1. Taxonomy (NCBI): domain Eukaryota; kingdom Metazoa; phylum Chordata; order Testudines; family Testudinidae; genus Gopherus; species Gopherus flavomarginatus. The sequence goes on from NC_066617.1 coordinate 209,897,936, forward strand.
AGCACTATTTACAGCTCATTTTCTTGCAAATATTCTCAATACTCAGTACCAGGGTCAAACCTTAACTGCTGAAGAAGAGGAGTTGGCTATGACATGGACGTCCAGCAGTCATTCCTCCATAATGCCAACTATAATATCCTTCAGAGCTAAAGGTGAACCATTCAAGAAATATGTTTGCTGATGATGTTTTAAAGAAAGTCACACCAGTGAAGTGGTGGAAGTCACTTAAGCACTTGGATTCAGAGACAGTTGAAGTGAATATCTCACTTTTAACAGCAGTAGCTTCTTCTGCTAGCGTAGAAAGAATATTTTCTTCCTCTGGATTAATTCATTCCAAATTGAGAAATTGTTTGGGACCTGAAAAAGCAGAAAAGCTTGTTTTTTTTTCTTTTCCAGATAACGAACAAATAGGAAAATGAAGGTGAAGACAACTGAGTTAGCTGCAGAAGCCAATGTTTTAAATTTCTCATGTTGACCTGGCTGACATAGTCAATTTAATTTTTGGGTTTTTTTTCAATAAAACAATTTTAACAAAAACAAAATTGATTTTAAAAAACTTGACTGTTTAAATTCAAAAATGCATATGCTTGTTTTGTTAAAATATGATGTTTCCTGTTGAAGAAAAAAATCCAGAATACACAACATTGTTGTTTTAGTTAAATAAAAACATTTAGATGTCTGTTTGGTGATGGTCTCCTCCTAGTACAGCAGGGCAAGAAAATCCTCCAAATATTAACAATTAACCTGTTCACCTCCCAATGACTTTGTAAATAGAATTGGAGATGGTTCACCTCCCGACGACTTCATAAATATCTGCTTCAGTTACCTTTGGTAAATGAAATAACCAATCATTCCTTTTCTGATATAGCTGTAAAACTAATCTGAAAATTTTTCAAAATAAATCACTTTAAAAATGTATAGTGTGTACGTTCTAAAAATGAAACCTACATCTATCTCTGAGTTGTGAAGAATATGTATTAAGGTTATAACAACCAACAAGAATGCACTTTTATGTAGAAATCCATGATTAAATCAAGTCTTCCTAACTAATGTTTAAATCAAATCCACCCTGGCTGGTGGCAGTTTACTCCTGGGGGAATTCTGCGGCCAAAAAATTAAAAATTCTACTCCATAAATTAAAAATTCTATATACAATAGTTTAAAATTTGGCAAAAGTCTGCGTATTTTGTCAAAATAACACAATATAATCATGCCAGTTTAAATTGTTTTGGTAATTTAGTTCAAAAAACCTGTCAGCAAATACATAATATAAGTAATAATTTATTTAAACGACAATACAGAAATGTATTTCTTGCACCCCTCAGAAGCAGTGCAAAGACTTGGGGAAGTCAAGGGTAATGGAGGAGTTGAATGAGAGGAAAGTAATTGCTGGGAGGGAGCCTGGGTGTGAACCTGGAGGGTTGTTGGGTGTAGGTGGGAGAAGTATGGAACAGTTTTTTGGGGGGTGGGGTGGGAGGGTTGTTAGAGAGTCTCTGCCGTGCAGATCCCTAGCCTCTTTAATTCAATTAGGCACATCTGCCCCTGTCCCCATATGTCCCTGAACTCCCACTCAGCCAGCCATCTCTCCCACTGTGAGCCTGCACCCTTCTGTCCCCATGTGTCCCCATTCAGCCACCCCCCATCCCCTTGTGTCCCCGTGCCCACGCTCCCAGTCAGCTCTCGCCCTAGTCTGTCCCCCCACTAGCCCTTCTGAACCCCACTCTGTAACTCCCTAGCAGCTCCAAATGTTCGACCCTGTCCACCCCCCGCATATCCGATGCCTCCTGACCTAGTCCCACAGGCAGGGCGCTGTGAGGACCAGAGCCTTTTGTCTTCCCTTCCTGCAGCTGGGGCTGCTCCCACCCAGGAGCATCTGCTCTCTGTTCTGGTGCCACAGCACCCCCTGGTGGGCAAAAGGCATAACTGCAGCACTTCTCAGCCAAATGTATTTTGTGCTGAGAAAAGAAAATTCTGCACTGCACATGATTTCTGTGCATGTGCAGTAGTGCAGAATTTCCTCAGGAGCAGAGCAGTGGTTCTTTTTTTTTGTTTTGCACCTCAGGAGTAGTCTGCCACAAGGTAATCTTCTGGTTTTGGTGTGTCTTGTCTTCTGTCATCAGCAGGAAACAGCTGAAAGAATGTATCCCCCAGTTTTAGGTAACTTGTTTTTTCTTTCCAGTGACTCAAGGTGAAAGTCAGGGGGAGGGATAGCTCAGTGGTTTAAGCATTGGCCTGCTTTAAAACCAGGGCTGTGAGTTCAGTCCTTGAGGAGGCCATTTAGGGATCTGGGGCAAAAATCTGTCTGGGGATTGGTCCTGCTTTGAGCAGGGGGTTAAACTAGATGACCTCTTGAGATCCCTTCCAATCCTGATATTCTATGATTCTAAGACCCCTTCATCTACAGACTCTGCAAAAATATGGCCCGACCTTTATGATTATATGCATGAGTCTGTTTTCCCATTGCCCAGCCTTCCTTTTGTTAGCCAAAAAATAAGTCCATCGGTTATGTCTTTCTTCAGGCATAATGGCTTCCAAATCAGCTAAGCCTTCCAGGAGAACTTCTGAAGGGTCAGGAAGTTCTGCCATTTTCTCAAAATTTCCTGTTGAGCTAGAAGAGGGCTCAGGCATGTCAGACAACAAAGTACAAATAACCTATGCAAGACTTATTCCAGGATAGTATCTTAAATTCCTTTTTGTTCATTGTGTGTGGAATTAGGTGCAGCTTTGTCTCTAGGATGATGTCTATATTGGTTACTCTAATAATTACTAAGGGCCTGACTCTCCCTTCAAAGGATTGCTCCTTTGATGACAACTCTTGTGAGGGTGGGTCCTTCTGTGCTTTTTCATTTTCTTTCTGAGGCCTTGATCCTAGTGTGATAGTGGTGCTTAAGACACAAACTGCCATGGTCAAGCAGAAAAAGAATCTTCCTATGTCACTGGTTCAGTGCCCCTAGGGGGATGTGACTAATGCTGAAGCGGGAAGAAAAATGCAATCCTTTTTGAAGGGAAGATTGGATTCCATGGTGGATAAGTTCAAGCGGGATGATCTTTCTGTCTCCGCTAAGCGAACTATTAGTCTAAAGATACTTTGCTGTAGGTGAAGAAGAATGGAAGTCTCATTTTAGAAAGCCATCAGAAAGTCTCGAAGACATTCCCAGTCCATTGATGCCATTCAGGATGTGCTGTATGTGCAGATTGAATTGCCGTACTGTAACTCTAACAATGTTCTTGAGGAGCTATAATATACCCAATATGATCATGGAATAACATAAAACTACCCAAAGATTACAGGACTCTCTATCTTGTTACTAATGTTTAAATCATGACTCTTTAGGTTTATCTTTTAAGGTGCATAACAGAAAGCACCAAAGCATCTTTTTCTTGCGTCTTAATATTGCAGCTTTTACTTGTGCCCTGCACTCCCACATAAACTGCTGAGTAACTGTTCAGACTGATAGTCTCTCTCTAACACACACTATTGGATGCCTTTTTAGGCTGGTATCTTTCACTTAACTAGATTTTTAATTATTTGTTGTTCTGTTATAAGCTGATTAAGTTGGTTCTGCATGGATGTGAAGATGAGTTCATTGAACTGGCAAACAAATACCTCGTTAAAATATTTTTAATGGCAATTACTTTGCTCCATTCTGCTGAAAAACTAGTCAATATTGCTCTTTAACTACAACTACCGTTATTTTCTGTTGCTTTTTACACTGAGTAGGTATTCCTATATTGTTTAATATCATCTGTATATGTAAAAGTTTAAAGGTAAATTGTAAGGTGAAATTGCATTCCTGATTAGTGAAAGACTGCAACAAATGCTATATTTCAATTCTTTATAACAAAGTGTGAATTTTAATAGATGAGGAAACTAGCTCCAGGGTCCCCATTTGCATCAGTGTCTCTGTGGAAAGGGAGAAGGAAATCAATAGAAGGGTAAAGTTTTTCTTGTGGTTTTACCACAAAGGCTGTTAATCCAGCCGTTCCATAAACTAATTTTTGGAGCAATATATGTCTAACCTATTCCAAAAATAGCTGTTTGTGAGACACAAAATGCTTTAGCAGTTCACTAATATCAATCATTCCAATTTTAAAGCTGAGTGCTGAAACTTGAAATGACCTTTACACTATCCAACAAAAAGTGTCAAGGATTAAATGAGTTTCTTGTTACTGCTTATGCTTTTTGTATAATTGCCAAATCATACCAACCTTCTGGCAATTTACTAGCTTTTTGCATTGCTATTTACTTAGAAAACAGTGTACTAACTAATAAATCTTTGTGCTTGGTGACGTAAAATAACTTATCCTCCTTTTTCTACAGATGCAAGTAGTAACTGAGTTAAAAAGTGAACAAGACCCAAACTGCTCTGAAACTGATGCAGAAGGAGTGAGTCCTGCCCCTGTAGAATCTCAGACGCCAATGGATGCAGACAAGCAGGCCATTTACAGGTAGTATTATGGACTTTGGTTGTGTCTTTGAAGGGTAAAAAATATTGTTTTGGTGTGTTTTTTTTCTTTTTTTTTTTCTTTTAACTAGGCAGATTAAAACCAGATGAGCTGTAGTTTGCATGTAAACAATGATTAAGTTCAAATAAAATAGTTTCATTTTCAGCTTCTTTACTTAAGGCAAAACATTTCCCCAAATTTAGAATTCCGTTGCATGATCTTAAAGACTATTATGAAGTGGAGATATGTCAGTTATTAAAAACAGATATTGCTGTAGCTGTAATGAGCTTCGAGCTTTAAGTTAGCAATAGTATTTTGTTTAGGTTATTGAGGAATAGTGACTTTAACTCATACTGTCCCGTTATGTTTTATATGTTAGAATTAGCTTCAATAGTATCTGAGGCCTTTCCTCATTTATTTTATTTTATTTTTATTTTTGTGATCAATCCAACCTGTACCACTTTTTCTTTAGGTTAAAAATAAATAAATAAAACGTGCCTTTTCTCACAACTCTGTAATACAAAAATACTTATCTTAGCACTTTTTTTGAAGATACTAATCAGTATGTATAAACTGCAAAGTGAGGGTGTAATTGTAGCACAGATCGGCATATCTGTGTTAGCTTTAATCTAGCTAGTGTGGGTAACAATAACAGTGCACACATAGTGGCAAGGACTTTAGTATGAGCTATCAACCAGAGTACAAGCCCTCCATGGACCCTAGGCGTGTGCTGTACTTTGGTTGGTACCCCATTCTGAAACCTGTGCTGCTATGAGTACATTGCTATTGTGACACGTGCTAGCTAAATTAAAACTATCCCATGTATGCCTACCTACAATCACATCTTCTCTTTGCAGTGTAGACATGCCAAAAGTGCTTCACAAAGGCTCTGTTATTGCCAGTTTACACATGGGGAAATGACACATAAGGAGAGTAAGTGACTTGGCCAAGATCACAAAATGAGTTAATGATAGAATCATCTTAGTCCTGACCTGAGCCAAGTTAGCTAATTTCACAATGAGTCTCTCAAAATATAGGCCGTTCTCAATTGTATCAAACTGTAAGGTGATTTTGTTATATTGAAATGGGGCACATATTGGAGACCAGATGGTTGCTCTCAGGCTTATTTTTTTGTAATTTAAATCTGGTTTCATTCTTTGTGTCAGTGCTAATTGTGGCAAAGTACCCGCTTCTCCTCTGCTGGCTCAGTCCCTTGCCACCTTGGAGCCACAGGCTTGGGCAAAGCAAAAGCCCTTCCCGGTCGCACAGGGTCTGGCTGATCCCTTCTCAGTCAGTCCCTTGCTCACTTTTTCTCTCCTTCTGGGGAGAGTGCAATCTGCCTTGCAGGAAGAGTTTCAGAGTCCTGCTACACCTACTCGTTGGCAGCTACTCTACTTCTCTCCTCCCCCTGCCCCCCCGCTTCCCTGCCAGGGAGGGTTTAAAAAGTCCCCAGCAATTAGAGCCAGCTGAAGCCAATTAGTTCCCTGGTAATCCCTGTTCCAGCTGAACCTTGTTTCTCCATGGCTATCTCCCCTCAATGGATAGGGAGAGGCCTTTTAACCCCTCTGGGACTACTTACTACCCCTCTCCTGGTAGCTAGTTGTCCTGAGTTTGCCACATAATCCATTATACATTGTACTAATACATCACCTTCTACTAACTTACAATTAATAAAATGGCATTTCATAGCTTCATAATTACTACCCTCTCCTGGTAGCTAGTTGTCCTGAGTTTGCCTGGGATAATTGGCCCGGCCTGACCAGCTTCCCTGAGACCAATGTGACTGCACTTCCCGAGTCTATTAAGGCTGTGGTCTCTACGCCGTTCATCTTAACGGGCCAAGTGTATCTATGAGGGACCATCGCAACCTCGACTAGACTTATTAGCTCGCATGGTCCCCCTATATCTCCCAGTTCACACTGCATAGGCTCTCCTAGATTAGGGCATTAGGCAGCAATATGCCCTAGTTCACCACAAGCATAACATCGGTACCTCCCCCCGGGGCAGCCCCCTATTTTTCAGGCTGCTGGGATTTATCCCCCCAGTCTTCCTTCCCCAGTCCTCCAATCTCTCCAGGACGGCCGGCTGCTCTTCCGCCTGCTGCCTCCCCTCCATTTTCCGTCCTGGAGCTAGGGCAAACCGGGGCCTCGGCGCAGAGGCTGGTCTCCGATTCTGGCTCCTTCCTTCCCCGGTGGTTCAAGAAAGTTCCTGGGCTGCTAAGTGTCTCTCCACGAGAGCAACTAGTTCGTCATAAGAGGAGGGATCATTTTGGCGGACCCACCCCCGTATGTCCGGCGGCAACCCCCTCATGTACCTGTCCAATACCAGGATTTCCACCACCTTCTCCGGCCCATGGGTCTCGGGGCGGAGCCACTTCAAATAGCTGGGACCTCGGTGCTTTGTCATCCCGGTACTTCCACTTGTGGAAGCCCTGGGCCCTTAGGGCCGGCGTCACGCCTGCCCTCGCCAGGATTTCCGCCTTCAGCTGAGGGTAATCCATAGCTGCTTCTGTGGTCATGTCAAAGTAGGCTTTCTGGGCCTCCCCACACTGGAATGGAGCCAGGAGACCTGCCCACTGGTCTTGGGGCCAGGCCTCCCACAGTGCCATCCTCTCGAATGCAAGGAGATATGCCTCTGTATCGTCGTCTGTTGTCATCTTCTGTAAATAGTTGCTCGCCCGTAGCAGCCGGGTCCCCTGGGCCCCGTGCATCATCGTGGTCAGGGCTTTCAACTGGTTCACTACTTCGTTCAGGGTGGCTCAATCTTGGGCCGCCGGGCTCATCAGCAGCTGGTTTGTCTCCTGTTGGACCCATACTGACTCACGCTGGGCCGCCACCTGTACTCTGGTAGCCTCTTGTTGAGCCGCGGTGGCCTGCATCAACGCCTTCACTACATCCTCCATTTTTTTTTGGGCGGGGGGGTTTACCTTGCCCTGTGATGACTTGCCACAGAGCCTCCCTCCTAATGCATCCCACTCCTGACACCACGTGTGGCAAAGTACCCGCTTCTCCTCTGCTGGCTCAGTCCCTTGCCGCTTTGGAGCCACAGGCTTGAGCAAAGCAAAAGCCCTTCCCGGTCGCACAGGGTCTGGCCGATCCCTTCTCAGTCAGTCCCTTGCTCACTTTTTCTCTCCTTCTGGGGAGAGTGCAATCTGCCTTGCAGGAAGAGTTTCAGAGTCCTGCTGCACTTACTCGCTGGCAGCTACTCTACTTCTCTCCTCCCCCCCCCCCGGCTTCCCTGCCGGGGAGGGTTTAAAAAGTCCCCAGCAATTGGGGCCAGCTGAAGCCAGTTAGTTCCCTGGTAATCCCTGTTCCAGCTGGACCTTGTTTCTCCATGGCTATCTCCCCTCAATAGATAGGGAGAGGCCTTTTAACCCTTCTGGGACTAATTACTACCCCTCTCCTGGTAGCTAGTTGTCCTGAGTTTGCCACATAATCCATTATACATTGTACTAATACATCACCTTCTACTAACTTACAATTAATAAAATGGCATTTCATAGCTTCATAATTACAATTATGATATCTTCTTATCAATGTCCAATTAAATAGTCATGCTTTATTATACAGTTTTAGTTGTGTCTAAATCTTATACAGTTTTACTTTTTTTTTAATAACATGGATTTTTGGCTAATATTGTCCGTTGTGTTGTAGATAATCTTTTCATAAAACTTATGGAATTGCTTTTCTGGATGAACGGTGGTTAGGTTTTTACTTTTTGGATACCTAACATTATAAAGTAGGAAATATAAAGTAAAAAAATATTTATACAGACCTGATTTTATTATTTGTTTATTCCTAGGCACCCACTGTTTCCATTATTAGCACTATTATTTGAAAAATGTGAACAATCTACACAGGGCTCAGAAGGCACTACCTCTGCTAGTTTTGATGTAGATATTGAAAATTTTGTAAGGAAGCAGGAGAAGGAAGGAAAACCCTTTTTTTGTGAAGATCCAGAAACTGATAATTTAGTAAGTATAAAGTATTTTTATGAAGCAAGTGACACTTCTCCCTTTTATTCCCAATTACTTCTCTCAACTGTTGCTCTCAGTAGATTCCCAAATCTTTTGACCCTACAATGGTGTATTGTTAATATTGCAAGTACTGAATTCTGAAACTAAAGATCAGAAAAAATCTGTAAACTTAGTTTGTATTTTTATCCTTTTTTTCTTATCTACAAACATCTATTGCATCCTTCATTTTGACCACCTGCCTCACATGTTTCAGTACTTGTTTCCAATATGTGCTCCTAAAATGGCTGAGATTGACATTATATTTAGAGATGAGTTAAGACACATACCCACTACAATCCAGTTGACTGTGCAGAGTAGTTTCTCAGAAGACAATCAGATAATTTTTGTTCACTGTTCTATATATCTTATCTAGTCAGATTTTCCTGTTGTGTGTTCTTTGCCCTGATGCATCTGCATAGTCTGAGGGAGGAAAGGTTAGAAAATTGCCCACTAACTTTTATAGATAAAAAGAAGTCTGAGGCCCCATATGCAATAGGAATATAAGGAAATCTTTTTTAAAAAAAATTCAAGTAGAACAGTTTGTGTTGAATGATAAATCAGTTTGAGAAGCATTTCTAAATGATACTCAGTTTGGTATTTGGGGCCTATGTAAAAAGCTGTTCAAATCGAGAGTCCTATAAGGTTGTGTCTGTTTTGTAGCAATAAATGGAATTCTGCCATTTCAGACAAGGCAGAGAGAAGGAACTTCAAATTAGGCAGCTGATGAGTACTTGCAGGTAGAGAGGATCAGAGATTCAGTACCTCTGAAGTCCCAGTTGCTCAGAGGAAGCCTACCAAAAGAGCATTCCAACTTACACGGAAAGAACTCACTGTCTGGTCCAAAAAGGCCAGTGTGACTCTTTTTTGGCATGCATCACACAAAAAATGTTTGACTACTTTATTTTTATGTTAGAGTGAAATACCTTTTCTCTGTATTCTACCTAAGTCAGTGAGTCCTGCTAGCTTCTCACGCACACATGTCAAGCCCAGTTGTCATGGTACAATTCCCCACTCTGAATCTTAGCGTCCAAAAGATGGGGTACCAGCATGAATTCCTCTAAGCTCAATTACCAGCTTAGAACCTGTAGTGCTGCCACCAACCAGGAATTCCAGTGCCTGGTACACTCTGGTCCCCACAAAACCTTGCCCGGGGAACCCCAAGACCCAGACCCTCTGGATCTTAACACAAGGAAAGAAAACCCTTTCCCTCACTGTTGTCTCTCCCAGGCTTCCCCTCCTTGGGTTACCCTGGAAGATCACTGTGATTCAAACTCCTTGAATCACAAAACAGAGAGGAAAATTCACCTTCCCCCCTCCTTCTCTTTCCCCCTCCCAGACTCTTTCTGAGAGAAAGTAATCCTGGCACAGAGAGAAATCAGCCTCTCTCTCTCTCCCTCTTCCCTCCTTTCTCCCCACCAATTCCCTGGTGAATCCAGACCCAGTCCCCTGGGGTCTCACTAGAATAAAAAAACAATTAGGTTCTTAAACAAGAAAAGCTTTTAATTAAAGAAAGAAAAAACAGTAAAAATTATCTTTGTAAATTAAAAAAAAATGGAATAGGTACAGGGTCTTTCAGCTATAGACACTGGGAACACCCTCCCAGCCTAAGTATACAAGTACAAATTAAAATCTTTTCAGCAAAATACCAATTTGAACTCCTTTCAGCCAAATACACATTTGAACTCCTCCCAGCCAAATACACATTTGCAAATAAAGAAAACAACCATAAGCCGAACTCGCTTTATCTAGCTAGTACTCACTAGTATGAACTTATAAGAGCCTGTATTGGAGAGATTGGAGAGAAACCTGGTTGCACATCTGCTCCCTCTGAGCCCCCAGAGTGAACAACAACCAAAACTAACAGCACAGCACAAAAACTTCCCTCCCTCAAGATTTGAAAGTATCCTGTCCTCTGATTGGTCCTCGGGTCAGGTGACAGCCAGGCTCACTGTTCTTGTTAACCCTTTCCAGGCAAAAGAGATATGAAGCAGTTTTGTTCTATTAACTCTTACTTATCTGTTTATGACACCAGTAAAGACCCTTCTCCATAAATTCATCCTCAGAAGTCTGTCGTAGTACGGCTTGCATTGCTATTTCTTGGTAGGGCTATGATTTCAGTGTTTTTAACGATGAGTGTCAGAAGAATGTTGGCTTGTGATCTATGGCATCCACACAGAGTTCCAGACATATTTTTACAAGGTATTATTGCTTGAAGTCCGCCTCATTGAACCTGTTGAAAGCAGGCAAAAAAGATTATTATATTACCTTTTGATCAAGATCTATTTTACTTTGTTTTTGTTTTTTTCGCTTTGATACAGTATATTTATATTCTTCCTACATTGTTGCAAGTTATGTATTTTTACAAACATGACCTTGGAACTTTAGAGACTCAAAGTAGGGATCTATTATATATCTTTGGAGAAAAGATAGTTTCCTATCCTTTGTTTTCTAAAAGTGTGTGCATAAGTATATTTTAAAGATTAAAAGACTATAAACAAAGATTAATGATAAATGGCAATAGATTGAATTGGGGAAGGTGTCTATTGGGATGCCCACAAAGGCAAGTGGTAACATTTTTAGCGGTCTTGAAGAGTCAGTAAACATGTTTCATTTATTAATGTAATGAAATTAGGAAACAAGTCAGGGCAGAAGAATGTTGTAATAGAAAGGGACTTAGATTAATAACTTGGGGGAAGGAAAAGGTGGGAGACACAAGTCAATACATCTGGGGAAAACGTAAATTCTTATTTTTGGGTTTAACAGATGGGAGAAAGCTAAGTTGTTTGGAAGTGACACAGAGGTGATATCAAGGTGATAGAGTGACAGAGAGGTGACAGCAAATTAGACATGAGTGTACCTGGCTGCCAAAAGTCAATTTTGGCTACATATAGAAAGACATGATATCGTGGAGCAGGGAGGTAGGTAATAGTTCTTATTTATATGGCATTTGTGTGACTGTGGTTGAAATACTGGGTTTCTTTCTGGGTACAAGACGAGAAAGGTATTGACAAACTGGAAGGAATTCAGAAAGGATCATCAGAAACTATCAGGGTTCTGGAGGGAGTGAAGTCTGAGGCAACATTGAAAGGGCTTAATACATATTTAAATTAAGTTACTTGTGGGGAGAGGAGAGAATGTGCTGTACTGGAAAAGTTACAGTAGGCTTACTTGGAGATTATATACGTTTGAGGTGCAGAGAAGAGCTCATGGTGGAGGGCAACTCCATGACTAGACTTGAATGAAAGGGAGATAGATAGCTGAGGATATTTCCATTGTCAAGTAGAAAGTTTGTTTTGGTGACTTGTAATTGAACAGAGTTAGACTGGAAGACCCAGTTTGTGTTCAAGAAAGATGGACAAGCAGTTAAGGAGTTAGTAAAATATTTACATTATATTCATTTATAGGCCTTTCAGTGGCACTCCTCTGTAGTCTGAGTACCCCAGAGGCTTTAATGCATAATCAACACCTATGCGAGGTGGAGAGATCTTACTATCCCCATTTTGCAGATGAAGAACTGAAGCACAGCGATTCAGTGGTTTGTCCAAGGTCCCAGCTAGGAATAGAATTCAGAACTCCTGAGTCCCAGTCTAGTGTTTCAACCATGAGATCTTTGTATCTCTCTAACAGAGAGGCAAAGTTTGGGGTAATTTACATAAGAAAAGGTCATTGATATTGTGAAATAATTTGCCCAAGCAAAAAAAGACGAAATGTGTTTGTATCCTATAATGGTTCTGTGGTTAAATCCAGTAGTAGAGTGGCTGTTGCCACCATAGACAAAAATAATGGACAGAATGTGGAAGAGAGAAAATAAACCAGGTCCTTCTACAGGCTTTTTGAAAGCCGCAAGCAGCAGGGGCACATGGTGTTTGTTCATTTTAACTGGAATGTTAATGACCCAGTGAAGTCCTTGTGAAGTACTCATACCACTATATTATCATAAGTGTTGATAATAATAATAACTGCTTCATTAAGAGCTATAATGATATATTCTCTCCCATCATATGAAAAGTATAGCTGAACCATGAAAAACACTGCAGGTTTACTGACATTCTGTAAGACCCACCACATTGTTACCACCATTTTAGATTCCTCTTGAAAAGGAAAGAACCCTGCTGGAGACATTTCACACCTTCAAATTGTTTTCAGTTAAAATATCTTGTTTAAATATGAGGTTCATTGTCAAGGGGGGAAACACATTTAATGGTTTTAAATAGCCAGAAAGATTTCTTTCTGAGAAAGATTGCAGCTATTATTTCAGATTCAGTCGTCTTTGATGTCATGAGTCACATGGTACATGATCTTGTGAGTCTGTCACTTGATAACATGACAGAACTGTAAGCAGAATTCCCTAAACAGACCATTGGTGTTAGTGTCATTTTTAAGTCCATGATCCTAGTATATTGACTGGCAGGAATTCTTATAGTATTAGAATTGAGGGACAGCTCTTTTCTTTCCTCCCTTCTGCCAGTTTATTAGCCTGTAATGCCTCTGTCAGTTCTTTCAGGACTGACAGCAAAGGAGCGCCTGATTGCTGCTGCTCCTATATCAGCCACAGCTTTTGGCTGGTATCTTAGCATTTCTTGTGGGGTATTTTTTTTTTCAGACTTCTATTAATCTGTCTTAGATTCTGTCATCAAAATAAGTAAAAATGAAAGTCATTTTATTCTGCATGAAGTAGATCAGATGATACTGCCTCAAGGTATTTTTAACTTTTTTAATATTAACAAAGACACTGTTTTCCTTTGCCCTCTGCTCCTGGTTTCTTTTGAGAGGAATAATCAAAATCTTTAAAGCTTATTTGCCCATAGATCATGTGGACTTGTTTATGTCTTACTCCAAATACCTTAGATAGGTTCTCTATGGTATGTCTGTTAGCCATACTCCTCCCCTATTTGGGAGCTTTCCACTATGAGATAATTAAGAAGTGACACCTTTGACCAGTGTAACCTCTTCCCCCACCTGTTGGTATTATTGGACATTCTGTATTGGTCGCACGTCAATATACAGTCCAGTCAGTCAAGGGTACCAAAGAAATGAGCAGAAGAGTTAGTCCCCAAGAACCAACCAGACACAGGGTCTTATGTCAACTCTCCTTGAATTATTGGTGTTCCCACAAGTGAGGTTTGCAACTGGTTGCAATGGCAGCCTTTCCTCCCTTATAACCTTTAAAAATATATATTTATATATCCCAGGTGGAGTAGGCAGGATCCTTAATTACAAGGTTGATTTCTCCTCCTCCTTCCACCCACCCCCAGCTTCTCTTCTTCTGTCTTTTGCCTCAGCTCATCCAGGCAAAGAAAGCAGGCACCAACAGGGGCTGTTATCAGGATAGCCCAGAGAGACTCAGACTGGGCCACACAACTGCAAGGCTCCCTTCCCTCCAGTCCAGGCCTGTTCCATTTTCTGTGGACACATAAACATGTTGGGGGTAAATACCAGCTCAATAGTACAGTGTCATCTTGGAATAAGAGCTGAATTAGAGAGAGCCATGCATTTCAGTATTGATTTAAAAGAAGCCACATATTTCAGTACAACAGACGAAGAGCCATGAGCTTGGCCAAGGTGAAAGAGCTTTCTTTTTACTTTGGGGGCTGGGGGAGAACAGCTTTCAGAATTTAGACTTAATGGACAGCAGGTTAAAACAAACTAAAGGAAGTATTTCTTCACACAATGCACAGTCAACCTGTGGAACTCCTTGCCAGAGGATGTTGTGAAGGCCAAGACTATATAACAGGGTTAAAAAAAGAATTAGATAAATTCATGGAGGATAGGTCCATCAGTGGTTATTAGCCAGGATGGGCAGGAATGGTGTCCCTAGCCTCGGTTTGACAGAAGCTGAGAATGAGCGACAGGGGATGGATCGCTTGATGATTACCTGTTTTGTTCATTCCCTCTGGGGCACCTGGCATTGGCCACTGTTGGAAGACAGGATACTGGGCTAGGTGGACCTTTGGTCTGACCCAGTATGGCCACTCTTATGTTCTTATGACTTACTCAGTGTTGCTTCAAGGACTGTTCTGAGGTCACAGTAGCTCCCCAATAATTGAGATACTGTGACCATGGTCCTCAGCAAACCCATATGGCTCAAGGGCAGCACAGAGGCTAATCCACTAATTGCAGGACACTCTGAGCAATCATAAAGGATGGTCTGGGAGTCTCCCATGGATCAGTAACAGAACCCTACAGGTGATTCATACACCTAAACTGGCTGAGATACTCCCAAGGAAGGGGTTGATCAAGTGTACATGGCCTCTAAAGAGTGGTTTGCCAACATGGCAAAGATCTTTTGGGAATGAAGCCGTTTGGCTAAAATGGGAGTGGATTGTGAGCTTTATTGGGTTGCAGAATCTTAAAGCACAGTGATTCAGCAGTTTTTAGTAAATTTTAGTCATTCTGATGACTTCCTATTACTTTGATCCTATGAGGGCTACTCACTTCTTAAGTGAGCGGATGGATTCCTGCATTAATGCTATGCAAAAGATTTCAGCATGCGAAAGTTTAGCAGAATTTACTTGGAATATTTCTAAGAACCACCTTAGTGCACCTATAGTTGAGAGTGACATCTAAATTAAATTTCAGCACTGTCTGATTATTTGAATTGAGAGGATTCACGCAATTGAATCAATTGGCATAGTATCCTAAAGGGTGCCACTCCGAACATCGTCTCATACAAAGACCCTTGAAATCAGTGGAAAGACTCCCATTGACTTCAATGGACTTTGGATCAGGCCCCAGTGAACAACTCTGAAGTAATCTATCCTAGGGAAGATACACATTAGTACTTGTATTCTTTTCATCCTAGATGCAGTGTAATGGTACAACCATTGTTTGCACTGGGTAATGAGATTTCTTTATTGGGTCACGACTAAGAAAGCCACAGGGGCTTACTAATGAGACTTGTTAGCAGTATGTTTTGTGAGTTCTTTTGTTACAGATATTACCAAGCAGAGTATTTAGAGTAGCTCAGATCACCCAGAGTAGTGAACAGGCTATCTGGCAACATTTAAAAAGAAGACTTACCAAATTAGCAGTTTAACATTATCCACTTATTTTTACACCTATTTGAACTGATCCGGAGAATTAAAGATTAGTTAGAATTATCAGTTGGTTGCATTACTCAGAAGCGCACGCTAACGCTTTTCAAAGACAACACTGAGGCGTACGTGTGTTCTTTTGTAACATAATCTTTGATGTGTCTGCTGATTCCAAGGTACTGAGGTGGCCTCTTGCGAGTAGTGTGTCTGACTATATTTCTCAACATATCCCTGTGGGGGACATATGGAGGTGGTGTTGCTAATCCAGGCAGTTATTTATCATATGAGAAGTAGCATAGAAACTCAGAGCAGTCCATGTTTCCTTCATCAGATTTATGGTATTATTTAGAGGCAAGGAGAAGCTTTCCATAGAAAGAGTGATCTTGAGACAAATAAAAGGGTTATGGCAAAGGTGGACAAAATAATGAATAATATATAAAAAATGAATCTGCACACTCCTGTTTACTCTTTCTCATAATACAAGAGCAAGGGATTTTCAGTGCAATTCAAAGGCAACACATTTAAGGCTCATTTTTAAAAACAATTTTCACACAACATGTGGAATTCATTGTCATTGAAGCCAAACTTAATAGACATCAAAGGATTAGACATTTTGTAGTGATAATATGCCTGATATGACTCTCATTGAAGTCAATGGGAGTCTTTCCATTGACTTTAATTGACTTTGGTTTAGATTCAGTACAGTTGCAATAGATTCGATACAATTTTTTAGAAGAAGAATAAACCCTCATCTTTTAGAGCATAAGCTAATCTGATAGGATATCTGAGATGGTGGAGAGTCAGAAGGAAACTTCTTCCATGGGCAGTTTATTTTATAACTGTCCTGCTACAAGGTTTCTTTCAACTTCCTCTCAAGTATCTGATGCTGGCCAGTTTCACTGAAAGGATATTGAAGTCCTATTTCCTGTTTTGTAGTATATGCCTGGGTTTGCTTAAAACAATATCGATGTACTTTTTACTGTCTGGTACCTATGGAGAAATTATTCTGCTTACTGGATTTAACCATTAGTGGATGTTCCAGATTTGTTTCTGCAACTGGAAAGACAATATCAGATGGCTATTGACACCCATAGTTAGGTGACATGTAATAGTCAGTCATGCTGGGGGAAAATAATTCTAATGCTTTGTCCACAGGAAGTTAAGACTGCAGATGTACTTGTTCCATGCGAAAACATGCACATCCCAATTTTCAGGCTGTCGTCTCTTTTTCTCTCAAGCGAATTAAAATGAAATATTATTTTTGCTGTGATTGTATGGAAGCGTTTCTCTATGGTCTGTTTGTTCTCTTTTGGACTATTGTGCTAGAATTTTATTTTTATTCTCTTGTTTTTAGTGTGTCTAGCTCTCACTTTATCTTACATTAGTTTTGTCCTTGCTTTAATGTTAATTACAGTATCACCACTAATCTGAGACAGAGGGTCAGAACTGAGGCAAGGTAACTTATTTCAAACAAGTAAAAGTTTTGATACCTAGGTAATACTATGGGTACTGTCCATCTGATCCTATAGATTAGCATTAGTCAAGCCCTCCAGTGAATGCTACCTACTGTTGCATGCTCATTGTGACTTTGTCCATGAGTGTGTTTTGTTCCTGGTCTGCCTTCAAGCCAGTAGAGAATAGTTTGGTAAGGCTAAAAAAAGTTTATATTTAGGCTGTTTACTTGTAGTTACATCAAGTCTTGCTTTGCCACTGGTTGTTTTGTTTTTAAGTTCTTTGTGCAAAATCCATATTCTACCATTGTGGCATTACAGGACAATTATTTAATAATTCTTCCACCAAGAACAATATACCCTTAAAAGCAGGTGACCTGCTGGTTAAACATGTTCAATATGCATGTTCATGATCATTTATATGGGATTTGGTGGTATTTAAACACAATTTTAAAGGCAACCGCTGGAAGAGGGCATTGGTCTAGAAGATTGTCTGTTGTATACTTTCATAATGGCTCAGTGCCTTTTTTTTTTTTTTTTTAATCACTAGGACTCTGTGTAGTCAAAATATTGAAATCTGGTGAATGTGCATAAATATTTTAAATAACACTTTGAGCACATGGATCTGATTTTTCTGCAGCTTTTCTTTTAAAAACTCAGAAGCATTTGCCATCCCTACAGATAAGGTTTTGGACCGAAGGGCTAGGATTGCCTTTCATTGCTGTGAGTTTTGACATACCACTTTCTAGATTTACTAAAAGTTCATACAAGAAAGAGATCCTCTCCTTGAAGAGTAAGGAAAACTTCAGGCACAATGTAGGTTCCATCCATCATGGAAAACATTGTACACACAAATTTGCCTGTCTTAAGATGCCCTTAACTAAGGTTACTTCAGCCCCTTAGCTTAATTTCTGCCATATGTAGCAAAATAGGTGACTGTTAAATGATCATTTTTGATCACTGGCTTCAGTGCTCTGGCCAGGCAAGCAAATCAATGTACATGGTGAATACGTCCAAAATAGTGCACAAAAGAAATCCAAACTTTATAGAATAAGGCGAATCTTTTGTGAGATCCAGAATAGCAAGTCAGTGTTGTAGATGATGCACTGTACAACAGCCAGCCAAGGAGTATTGTGTCTGAATTTGGCCTGCATACTACTTCAGCATCCTGTATTCACTACTGTACAATCAGTCTTGAAAGACCATTTGGTTTTGGTTGTAGCTTTTCTGCCATGATATTTACAATTCCTGACACTGTTTTTATTCCCTGAGTAGTACCACTAGTTATCCCGGATTGCAAGTCTCCTGTATCAGCAAAGAGTACAAGATTTGTTATCGTGCGCAAATCAGATTTCACCATCTCTTGCTCAGTTACTTACCTGTCCGTTGATTCATCAGCAAGCACAGTAACAAAGCTATCTATTTGTATATATTTCTGAGGCACTTCCTGAAGAGACTTTGCATTTGTAAAGTCTTCCATGCTATAGTTATTAATATGATTTGATCTAGGACAAGGGTGGGCAAACTTTTTGGCCTGGGTATGGAAATTGTATGGCGGGCCATGAATGCTCATGAAATTCGGGATTGGGGTGCGGGAGAGGGTGAGGGCTCTAACCTGGGGTGCGGGTTCTAGGATGCAGGAGCAGTTCAGAGGGTGGGAGGGGGATCAGGGCTGAGACAGGGGGTTGGGGCGCTGGAGGGGTTCAGGGACGCAGGCTCCGGATGGTGGTTACCTCAAGCAGCTCCCGGCAGCAGTGGCATATTCCCCTCAAACTCCTACACGGAGGTGTGGCCAGGTGGCTCTGTGCGCTGCCCTATCCACCGGCACCGCCCCTACAGCTCCCATCAACTGCTGTTCCCAACTGATGGGAGCTGCGGGGGCAGTGCTTGGGGTGAGAGCAGCATGTGGAGCCCCCTGGCTGTTCCTATGTGTAGGAGCTGGAGTGGAGACATGCTGCTGCTTCTGCTTCTGGGAGCCGCATGTAGCAGGGCAAGCCCTGGACCCTGTTCCCCAGCTGGAGCGCAAGGGCTGGGTTAAAACATCTGAAGGGCCGGATGCAGCCCCCAGGCCATAGTCTGCTCACCCCAATCTAGGATTAAGGACACTTTTGGCCTTCAAATAGCAAAATCTCAGAATCCATAGAACTAAAATCTTGTTTAGTGACTGTAAAGAGTGTTAAACAAGGTGACAAACTGTTGGATCTCCTTATTTAACACTTTACAGAAAATTATATAGTAATAGGTTCTCATTGGGGGCAAAACAGCTTGTTTTCTGCCTCAGTGTATTTTGCATGAGCAGCAGAGAAATCATGTATGTGTAGCAAATCAATTCTAAAGGTTTTTCACCCACTTACAAGAAGAGTTCTCTTATCAGAGAGATACGTTTTCTGCAAATTACACAGAACATTTCATCTTTCTGACATGAAATACATCAGTAGTAGCTTTTAATTAATTCTGGAAATTGCATTTAACTCTAAGTATCTCATTCTTCTTGTGTGTTATGTGCTTTATTCTTACTTGGCCCGGGGCCTTCTATATTGCGCTCTGCTGATGCTGGTTTTTTACCCCAAAACCATTGTGTTCAATGTCTTCCAGACACTTTTCAGATTTGTTTAAAATTAGGTGCGTAGATAGTCTTTACACTAATGTTTCTTAAGTAAATCAAGGATTGCTGTGAAAAATCAGACGACCTGTCCTTAGTAGCAGTAAATTTGCAGTTTGAAGGCTGCAACAGAGTATTAGAGAGAGATCATCTCCATTCTAAATAAAATCAAATTGTGTTTAGCAGCAGCAAGTAATGAAAATTTTAGTTAGTTTGAGTAAACTGTAAGCTCTATGGGGACAGGGGCAGACTTTGTTAGGTACATCTAGTGCTTAGCACAATGGTGTCGATCTCTGACTGAGGCCTCTAATGCTGCTACAATATAAATAATAATACACAGACTACGTTGGCTCAGCTGAAAAATTAAACTATTGCTTCCCTTTTTGGCAAAGATTCCTGACTGCCTTTGAACTATCTGACTGCAGCACAGACCTCTGATCAGAGCACTTATATCCAACACATTATCCTCAGATATGCTCAGTAGTGTGCTTTTTCCCTTGTATCAGCCCCTTTTCCCAAAGCATTGCATATCTGGCTGACAGCAGCTAGGCCCTTCCCTCTGCCCAGCATCTTCTCCCCTCCACTCTCACTAGTAGTGGTGTTACTGCTCCCCTCTGTCCCTGCTCTTGAGGCAACTTAGTTCTTTCTGATCCCCTTTCCCATCCATCTGTCCTCTGACTAGGGAGTATGCTGCTGTGTCTGATGTCATTCTGGCTCTCCTCATGTTCTTGTTTGGTGAACAGGAAGTCTGATGCTTTTACTTGCCCAAATAACAATTCAGCCTGTCTAAGGCTTCTGGGTGATAGGTTTTCCCCTGCCTACCACAGGATTTTTTTTATATTTTGTACATTATAAGTAATACAGTTCTGTAGGCCGGATAAGTTTACACATGCATTCCCATTGTCTTCAAATTATCCCCTGAGTGTCACCAGTTCAACCTTCTTACCTTCAGTGAGTTTGTACTGGGATAACAGATTGGAGCTTTGTGAGCAATCCTGTTGATGCACAAGGTGAAATAGGGTGAGCTGAGGATTCTTTCTTAGATGTGTTAGCTCTGCAAACTGGCATAAAAAGCAGAAAAACAATGCATTTTTGTTACTAAAGTCAGCAGATATGGCTGAATACACATAGGAGCAGATCTGTTGAGTAAGATATCAGTTTTCTGTAGTCTTGCTTTGAAATAGAACTGCATTTTAAAGTATATGATTATAAATATGTTTATATCCAAAGGATGTCATGAATGGTTATTTCTATTTATTTATTTGTTTGTTTATTTGCTTGCTGACAGGCTCTGTTCTTGTCTAAGAACTGAAAGTTCCTCTCCCACTTTTTCACTTTCACAGCTCTGTTCTTGAGGCCTTATGTTGCTGCCAATGTCCTTTTAGGTAATAGGACAGCATTAATTGGCCACCTGAGTTGCCGAGTAATAGGCAGCACTCCTCCTCAGCAAGGCTTGCATAGCACTTATGGTTTCTTCTGATCCAGGGAGTAAGGGAACGGAACTGAAGAATTGAACTCATTCTTCTGGGTATAGTTCAGAGTACTATTGTTCACCACACCGGCCTGAACCATTTTTTTTTTTAAAATTGTACAGTAATATAGACTGTGGCCAAGACAAGAAAAATCCTATGCTGTATTTGTGTTTGTTCTGTCTTGTTTGGCAGTTTACCTAAGCAGTGGATCAACACAGGATTTTGTTCTAAACACATGCCTTTCACACTCCAGTAAAATACAGCCTGGGAAAGAGTATTGTGAGCAGCCTTCTGCATCAGTAATTCTGTGTTCTGGTAATTGAAATAGTATATTCTTACACGTTTTTAAAGTTTGCCCTTTATTAATTATTCATGCAAGTAATAGTGTTTTCTTGCCTTGTTTCTAAGTCTTTTTTTCATCTTTCTCTCTAGATGGTAAAGGCAATCCAGGTTCTACGTATTCATCTGCTTGAGCTAGAAAAGGTTAATGAACTCTGCAAGGATTTCTGTAGTCGTTACATTGCCTGTCTGAAAACTAAAATGAACAGTGAAACTCTACTAAGTGGAGAACCTGGAAGTCCTTATTCACCTGTACCATCGCAGGTACATTTCAAGTTAATTTAAATGAGCTTTTGCTTAGAAATACCACAAAATTTATAAATACCTTTTTGCTGCACTTTGTAAGAATTTCACTTATACACTGCTTACCTTGTTCTTTGTGATTGTGTTTTTATTAAGGTTAGCAACCCTCTTTTGAGGAGCTGAACAGTGGATAAGTTTATCGAAAAGTGTCAATACTTAGAGACATGCTATAATTACTGTTTGCCTGCATTCCTTGTAGTTCTTACCTCAGTCCAACAACTTCAAAATAAAATTAAAAAAAAAACTTGGATTTGCTGGATGTGCCGCCTTGATGAGAACAGATGTTAAAAAAGAGAATGGACACAAGTTGTCATGATATACATTGCATCTCTTTGGCAATGTCACCTTAGCTTTGACCGAGCTGTCAGGTTTATCTGCCTCACTGAAGGTGAAAAGTGGGGAGGGATAGCTCAGTGGTTTGAGCATTGGCTTGCTAAACCCAGGGTTGTGAGTTCAATCCTTGAGGGGGTCACTTAGGGATATGGGACAAAATCAGTACTTGGTCCTGCTAGTGAAGGCAAGGGGCTGGACTCAATGACCTTTCAGGGTCCCTTCCAGTTCTATGAGATAGGTATAGCTCCATTATATTATTAAAAGATGGTTTGGCTCCATGTGTATATATAAACTGAACATATAAATTGATCCAAACATTTTAGAGTGGACAAAGGTTAACTGTTGGTTTTTAGTCAAAGTATTTTAGAGATGTCACGTGTCTGTTCTATCTACCTTGTAATATCAACAGCTGCACATATTCTTATACACGTGCACTGTATTTGCTAGATTGTTGAAATATCTGATTACAATACCTAATCTATTGTATAAAATAATCTGAGAGATAATGATTGCTTTATTACTCTTTTTGGTACACCTGCTATTCTTTCCCTGTAGAGTGACCAGGTGTCCAGTTTTCAACTGGAAAACCCAGTCAAAAAGGAACCCTGGTGGCTCCAGTCAGCACCACTGACTGGACTGTTAAAAGTCCAGTCAGGGGTGCTGCGGGGCTAAGGCAGGCTAGTCCCTACCTGTCCTGGCACTGCACTGTGCCCCAGAAGCGGCCAGGAGGTCCGGCTCCTTGGCAGGAGGGCCACAAGGCTCCACGCATTTCCCCCCTCACAAGAACCTGCTCTGTACTCTCATTGGCCTGTTCCCTGCCAATGGGAGCTGGGGGGTGATGCCTGCGAGCAAGAGCAGCGCATGGAGGCTCCTGGTCCCCCCATCTAGTAGGCACCGGACCTGCTGGCCACTTCTGGGGCGCAGCATGGTGCCAGGGTGAGCAGGCAGGCAAGAAGCCTGCCTTAGCCTTGCTGAGCTGCTGACCAGAAGTCGCCTGAGGTAAGCCCGAGCCCTAACCCCCTGCCCCGGCCCTGAGCCCCCCCCAAACCTGGAGCCCCCACCTGCACCCTAAACCCCTCATCCCCAGCCCTAGCTCAGAGCCTGTTCCCTGTCCTGCATCCCAGCCCCCTGCCTCAACCCAGAGCCCCATTCTACACCCCAAAGCCCACACCCCCAACCAGTGCCCTCACCCCCCCAACCCCCTGCCCCAGCCTAGAGCCCCTGCTCACACTCTGAACCCCTCATCCCCAGACCCACCTCAGAGCCCGCGCCCAGAGCCCTCACCCCCTCCTGCATCCCAACCCCCTTCCTCAACCCACAGCCCCATCCCACATTCCAAATCCCTCCGCTCCAGCCTGGAGCCCCCTCCTGCACCCCAAACCCCTCATCTCCAGCCCAGAGCCCTTACCCTCTCCCACACCCCAACTCCTTGCCCTAGCCTAGAGCCCCCTCCTGCGCCCTGAACCCCTCATTTCTGGCCCCACCCTGGAGCCCGCCCACAATTAGAGCCCTCATCTCCTCCCACATCCCAACCCCCTGCCCCAGCCCAGTGAAAGTGAGGGTGGGGGAGAGCAAGCCACCAAGGAAGGGGGAATGTAGTGTGCGGGGGTATGGTGTTCGCTCTTGTGTGATTAGAAAGTTGGCAACCCTATTCCCTGAGTGTGGACAATGATGTCATACTATCTAGTAGTGCTTCAGTCTAGGATGCGTGTTTAACTTTATGTACTATGAATTTTCCTGATGGTTTAAATTTCAGTTTTTAAAACCCACTTTTTGCTTTTGGTACTTTGAAGCGTGGCAAGGAAGGTTTGAAATTAGATAGAGATTACTTAAAATAATTTTTGGTGGCATGGCTACTAGCTTTTAATCCTGCAGAGACACATTTGCTTAACTTTACACATGTACTTCCTTTGAAGTCAATGGGACTGTTCATAGGAAAAGTTAAGGATATGTACAAATATTTGCAGGATCAGGGTTTACAAACATAATTTAAATTACATAACTGTAGTACACAGTTTAATTAGATTAAAATAATATTAAGGTATCATGTACATATTGCATTTTTAAGTCAGAAAGCTACAGAAGGAATTAAGTTATTTATTAAACCTCCAAATTCACTTGTAATTTTACCTCCTGAGACCAATTGTATCTGTTCTTTATCTTCTGTGTCTTTGAAAATTGTTGTTTCACTTCTGGTTTAGTTCTGTATCCAAAATCTTCTTTTTTATCCCCAAATATATTTGGGTATTTCATGTCTGCTTTATGTATTTATTATTTAATGACTAATGTTTTCAAGCTGATCAGTTTGCAGTAATGACCTTTGAGTAGAGTCTTTCTCTTGGAGATGATCCTCTTTTTAAAGCCCCAGATTTGTTGCAACTAAAAATTACATGAGCATACTTAATTTAAAAAAACTAATTATTTTATTTTTATAGCAAATTCAAAGTGCCATTGCGGGCACACTGAGTCCCCAAGGGATTATGGTGCCTGCATCAGCATTGCAGCAGGGAAATGTAACTATGGCAACAGTAGCAGGTATGACACAGAAAAGAAAAACTGACATTGTTTTTTGTTTTGCTTTCTTTCACAGTTGTTAAATGTACAAAGACAGGAATATTTTATTATTAATAACTCATATAATAGTAACTTTCCAAATGTTATACAACCAAGTGTCCCAACTGTTCTTTTGAATACTGGTTTCATGTGTTTTGTATAAATTAAGTACAGTATATACCAGGGTTCTCAACCTTTTTCTTTTTGAGTCCCCCCAACATGCTATAAAAACACCTGTTCCAAAACTATTGGTTTTCTGCATATGAATGCCAGGACTGGCATTAAAGGGGTAGCAAGCAGGGTGCTTGCCTGGGGCCCTACGCCACAGGGGGTCCTGTGAAGCTAAGTTGCTCAGGCTTTGGCTTCAGCCCTGGGTGGCATGGCTCAGGACCCCAGGCTTCAGCCCCATGTGGTGGGGCTTTGACTTTGTGCCCCAAACTCCAGTGAGTCTAATGCTGGTCCTGCTTGGAGACCCCCTGAAGCCTGCTCATGACCCTCCAGGAGGCCCCAGACCCCTGGTTGAGAACCACTGGTATATGTATGCAACGAAAAAAAGGACATTGCACAGAAATATATCTAAAGGATTTAGTGGGAAGTGGGGGTGAAGGGTGTGATACATTTCTGTGCAATGTCCTTTTATAAATGAAAACATTATTTGATCTCTTATTGAAAAGAATATATATTTTCTATTGTTTTTCAAAATACTATTAGGCAAAAAATATGTATTATTGAAATGCTATGCTTTAAAGTCTTTCATCGCATTATGTAGATTGGTAACAGGATCTGAAAGTCAGTGAAATCCTGACAACTTCAAACTGCACCATTGTGCTGGGCTGGCATTCAAGATGAAATACACTTGAAATGTCTTATCACTAAGGTCACTATGAACATCTGATGTGGCATGTCTAAATTGGATGGAAATTGAGTCAAACTTGTTATGGTTTTGTATGAATGAAACTTGAATGTTAAAGAGTGCATCTTAATGTGTTGGAGAAGTTGTAATAAAAAATAGTTAATATCAATTATCTAAAAAATGCATTTCTGTTTGTCAGCAATAATAATATTAAAATAATTAAATAGAATGTTATTTGTCCCTCTTTAAATTAGACATGGTACAAGAAAGATGTTTGTCAGTAAAATAACTCCCATCAAGATGTTCACTTAATATTGATCTTAGTGTTGAAATGCATGTTTTTCAAATATTCACTTTCATATACTTTATAATCATAATTTTGTTTTTGTTTTTAAAGGGGGTGCAGTGTATCAGCCAGTCACTGTGGTCACTCCACAAGGTCAAGTAGTGACACAAGCACTGTCACCTGGGACAATTAGGATCCAGAATTCACAGGTTTGTTTCATGGTCTTCGTGGAATAGTTTCTTGGAGTAAAAAACCTATTTTTGTAAAGTAGTAGTAATGTATTCAGTATGATAAAGTGACAGACTGAGCATTACACAAATAAACATTAATTAATGTAGAATTAATTACTTTAATACAGAAAAAAAAATTTAAGCATTGCTGCAAAGATCCCCACATTTGTAATATGGCATAGGATCTCAAAGATTTCCAAAAATCTCCCTTGGCAGGACAAAGCATTATGACATCAACTATCAATTTCTTTCTTCATGGTGATAGCAGAGAAGTATTTGTATAGAAGAAAAATATTTTACTGAGTAAATATTAAGCATTTTTAAACTTTCTAACTGAAGTAGTATTATGGCAGGATGGATGTACACGGTATGTTATGATGCCATACTGCTAGTGTCAGAAGTGTCACTTTGCAAGAAGGCTACCAGCACCAGTAATTTAAAACTTTATTTTTATATATTTCAGAGTTTACACTTGTCAAGAGGTGTTTCTCACTACAGAAATTTTCAGAGTAATGTGTTGAGCTAAATGGGTGACAGCCAAATAATGTGCATTACATCACACTCAAGAAAGAGAGAGGTCAGCCTTCTTTTGCTCAGAAGCCCATTTACAGTTTAGAATAGTACAGTCCAATGAAATCTGGTTATAGGAAAGGAAAATATATGATAACAGATTGACAGTCTCAGATCAGAACATCAAGATAGTGGTCCATGTATCAGAAAGTAGTAAATCAGATCATCCGGGAATAAGAAGACCCTAGAATGGATTAATTTGTTAAACATTTGAACAGGAATATTCATCTGCACAATATGAAGTCCATTAACAATCACTGATTTTCTTTCATGAAAGAGTATATTTAAAATTCACTTATTCTTTGTAACAGCATGTACCTGGCCAAAGTCTGCCCTCAGATATATATACCTTTGAGTTAATAGGAATTGTATCCATGCTCCTGACTTGTAAAATTGCTTGCATAAACTGGATTGTTGGGAGGGAAAATTATTGCTTCTTTGAATGGGAAAAGTGTGGCATCCAATGGGAAATAATACCTCAACTTATTCACAAATATGTCTGTAGCTTCCTTTGACTTCAGTTGGAACTCCAAAGTCCATCTGTGGGTTGACTTTGACCCTGTATTCCACTGTAACCCTTGGGCATGAAATAGAACTTCCTAAATTCCTATTTCCAGTGTTCCATAACTTTCTGAGGGAGTGGGGAAGAAATTTATCTTGTGGGAGTTGAAAAATGCAATGATGGGCCTCTGCAGAGAAGCCGATTGCTGTGAATTTAAAGAAATTGGCTGTGTGTGTTGTCAGTTCTGAATGTGTTTGGGGGCTAGGAGAATTTTTTTTTCATATGATACTTTACACTTAGCTCAAGAACAACCTTTTAAAAATAGATTCACACTCAGCATATACACAATGCTTGGCGATGAACCAGTGTTCTGTCTTGTTTGAAGAAACTTGGTTTAGAAATAATGAAGTTGTAACACAGTTGTTCAAAATGATATAACATATGTGAGCTCTATGCTATTTCCTACTAGGTTTGGATAAACAGTGAAGAGCATCTCTCCAACTGTTCATAGATGCAGATTTTTTCAATGTGGGAACATCTAGATGCATCAGTTGAGAGTGAAAAAAGGAGACAAAAGAGGGAAAGATTGATAACCTATGAAAGATTCATACATCTATGTTAAAAATCATTAAGGTCTAGCTTTTACTTGCTGTTACGGATCTACAGTAGCCTGAACTCTTCCTCGTGTAGGCATTACATTAGGGTCTTCCATTAAATGATCCTACAGTATAGATACAGTACAATACAACATTATTTTTTTTCAGATGTCTTGGGGGTTGTGGGGAGACCTGGCCAGCAGACTTTGAAATCTGTTTCATGTTCTCTATCCCAAGTGCAGACTTTTCAAATCCTGCTGACTTCGGTTTCAGAGGATTCCAGCTGACTGAGAGGACTGTCTCGTTTCAAGTCTGTATGCTGTGCTCCTTTTAATCATGCAGTGGCCTGCCAGGTTTGGGGGACCAAGAACATTTATGGGTGAAGCCAGTCAGCCCTTTCTAAAACAGCTGGTGCCACTTGGTTATGCTCTGTAGCTGAGGAACATGGAGAATATAATACCGCCTCAGAGGCTATAACCCAGAGTTGGTAAAACAAAACACTAAATATGTGCCTCTGAAGCTGTAGAAAAGGTACAGCATAAATATAAATCAAGTGCGTGCAGCATTGGTTACTGACTGAGTAGAGTTAGAATTTGTGTGGAAACTCTAATTCAGAATCTCCTGATTTTTGTGCGTTTAAACTTTAAAACTTAATTTTGCTTTAGTGTAGTTTTTAAAAATGTGTGTGCACATATAGATAGAAGTATGAGGAAAACCTCATTAATTGGTATTTTAAGCATGTAAATTTAAGCAATAGATTCTCCCTATACAGTGGCTTTGCATACAGTTATATACTTTCTAAAGGAGCTACTGAATTTCCACTACAATCGGTTAAACTTCATCATTTATTTTACTCTGTTCTCATGCTGTTTTGAACTTATTGTTGCAATAATTTAAATTCATCAGGCCAAACTCAACTTGAACATGCATGCATGCACTTCCCAAGAAACTGCATACATACGTCAAGGACAGAGTTTAGTCGATTTTTCTCTTAAGAGTGGAGCTGGTGACAGCTGTTCATTTTACAAAGTTAGTTGTCATACATATATTCTTTGTATCTGTTATATAGCTTTCTTTAAGGAGTTGGTGTGTGCACCTCTCACCAGTTCAGCTTTGTAGTTTTCAGAGGCTGGAGGTGGGGATGGGGGAAACGTTAAGTAGTGAGAGCTGTCATTATTGTCTTCTTAGATGATGACGTATTGAGGCACATGCACAGACCTATTGTGCTTTGAGAGTTTTGATGTATTTTTTTAGGCTGGGGAAGTAAGAGTCTTAGAGTTAAAATCACCTCAGTGCAGAAGACCCGCACAAGGTGTCTTATGCTACTTATGCTCCATGCTAAGCCCCTAAGGCCTGATTCTTCACAACCTTGCATCTTGTGTAGTCACACCTGTGTGAAAAACTACCAAATAAGCATAGCATGTTGCACTCTCTGTGCACTACGCATAAATGGCTACATGAATTTGCAAGTCAGTAGAGAATCAGATTCTCAATATGGTGTTTACAGGATAAGGAGGATCTTAGGCCTGGCCCCCTGCACTGGAATGAATTTTATTGTAAGTGAAAATAAATTGGCACTTGGTAGCTGTGATGCGGTGAATACAGCCTCCTGGCAACTACAGCAATTCTTGAAAGAGGTTCTAGAAAATTCTAAAACATCAGAAACCTGATAATATGTAACCCAGAGTATGGATCTCTTTAGGATAATACTGCAAGAGAACTTCCACCACTACCGCTGCAGGTAAATAAAGTACCCTTTTTTGACACAGTTTATAGAGCTAATTTATTTCATTGCTTTCACATGATAAAAACAATTTTTGTGCAATATCTTTATTCATTAAAGTAACTTTATAACTGTCTACATTTTTCTTAAATTATTTGTGCAGCTTCAGTTACAGTTAAACCAAGATCTAAATATCTTGCATCAAGATGATGGCTCGTCAAAAAATAAGAGAGGGGTTCTTCCAAAGCACGCTACTAATGTGATGAGATCTTGGCTCTTTCAGCACATAGGGGTAAGGATTAAACATCATCAGCAGTCATAAGTATTCAGAGAAGACTTCCTGAGGAAGTTAAAACTTTTTGGCCTTACTTTATATGCATTAAGGGCCCAATTCAGCTTCCACTGAAGTCTGTAAGAGTTTTCCATTGACTCTAATCTGAGTTGGATACAGCCCTAATTTTGAATATATTTAACATTTGAACTGCAAGATCTTATTAAATTTCCTAGAAGAAGTTGTTCTTTATTTCAGTCATGCCCAGGATTTAGTGCCAGGTACTCCTCCAATGCATGGTTTACTTAGGAGCAATCACGCATAAATTATATGTGATGGGGAATTGAATTTTCACCAAACCTTCCAACAACTGCTTTGTGCCAACGGCTCTGTGTTATTCTACAGTGTCTTCCCTGTGCACATATACTTGCTCTGGAAGGGGAAGATAGGTCTCTATTAGTAATAAATACTCCATTAATTTATAGTGCTCTATCTTCTGTTTTAGCTAACCAATGTTACAACTGATAAATTATGCCTGACAATCACACATGCATTTCTTATGTTACATACAGTTTCCTTGCCCTGTTTAATTTGGGGGGGGGGGGGAGGGAGGGAAGTTGTTGTTTAACCGCATAAGGCTCATCAGCACTCTCATGTGACATGGCCGTCAGACAGTGTAACTAATCAAATCTTACCACATGCTGTGCTGGTGAAGGATCACACTGTCTAACAAGGGGTCTGGCAGCTGTGAGAAGCATTTTTTTTTTCTGAATTTGACATTGGCAATTAAATGATGGCATATACACTTTATAAAGATAAAATCAGTTTTTGTTTAGTAAAGTTTTGCTTGTTAAGTGACTGTATCAGTAAAAATTTGTTTTAAAAATTTTGTTAATGAAACAGGTGTGTTTTTTTTTATTCTAGCAATTTTTAATCAATAGTAATGAAGAAAGTTTCATTTTCTTTTAAAGAAAGCAAAAAGTTTACATACCTTTTTTTTTGTCCTTAGCATCCATATCCAACAGAAGATGAGAAAAAGCAGATTGCAGCCCAGACAAATCTGACACTACTGCAGGTTAACAATTGGTAAGATCCAAAACTTTGGCGTAATGTCCATAATTGGAGTGTGGGTATGGAGGTACACTCTGTGTATGTGAGTGCCATCCACATGTGTACAATACATAGAAATAAAATTCAGAGTCTCACTTAAACTAAAAGATCATGAACATCTAGAGTCAAATCTATAGTTCTACACTAAACTTGCCTGGAAACAATGGATAGTCTTTCATATAATAGTACTCCTGCAAACTTAAAGCACCTAAAGACCTCAAAACACTCTACAGGCACTAAGGAGTTTCACCTCATAACATCCCGAGAGATATGGAAGTAGTAATATGCTTATTTTGCTGATAAAGGAATTGAGGCTAGACAGCTTTAATGACCCGTCCAACAACCCAGGACTCTTTGTCATATCTGGCATAGAGCTCTGGTCTCATTCACAGTCCTATGCTTTGTCATGAGAAAATCCTTCCTTACCTAACTACAGTGAAATTAATTACTGATGACTTGTCAGGCTTTTGAATTTATGTTCAGGAGCAGAAAGAGAGGGAAAGATGGTTCCTGTGCAGGAAACGGAGGGGCCTGAAGTAAATGGGAGGAGAGCAGGTAGTTACAGGGAATTGGGAAGAAGGTGGAGAATCTGTTTGGTAGAGACTGTTGACAAGAGAGTGGATTGACTGGAGCAAGAGCCAGGCATGAGAGATTTAGTGGGATCATCAAAGGATGTCAGGCAAGAGCTAAGGACAAACCAGAGATAAACAGGAAAGAGCCAGGTAAGCAGGGAACCTGAGCAAATGACCTAAGTAGGAGCCATGTCTGGGAGGACCCTAATTAGAGGAACGTCCATTACCTGGGCCGTGCTGCAACGATTCACAGCTTATATTGAGTGGGTGGACCTTGGAATGCACCTGGCTAGAAGAAGAACTGTACCAGTTGGTAGTAGAGGAGGGAGGAAGAAGAGCCTGCCAACCAGGGAGAAGTAGAGAGCTGCTTCCTTAGTTAAATTTGCAATATCAAAGGACTTCAGTGCTCCAGGAGCAGGTGGTGTGGTTCAGTAGTTCTCGTGCATCCCTAACATGGAGCGTGAAACCAAGCTGCTAAGAAATAGCATTTTTCATTTTAAATATTAATTTCTATTTAATTTTTATTTTTTGCATAAAACATTGGTTGAGACAGTCTCTGTGTGTACGTGCATGCGCATGCATTCACCATTTTTTGGTCATTAGCTGTGAGGGTTTTTTGTTGGTCATGTTTAGGTTTATCAATGCTAGAAGACGAATTCTTCAGCCGATGCTGGATTCCAGCTGTTCTGAAACTCCAAAAACAAAGAAAAAAACAGCTCAAAACAGACCAGTTCAGAGGTTCTGGCCTGATTCCATTGCATCAGGAGTTGCTCAGCAGCAATCTAATGAACTTACAATATCAGATGGTAAGAAAAATTGGCTGGAACATGTATAGTAAAATGAATTCCTTATTTAAATGTCTTTATTGTGTAGAAATAAAGTGGCTTTTGTTGTTATGTTTTGGGGCATTTCCTGATGAAGCTAAACCACTGTGTTGATAGTCTGGAAAAAATTGACAGAAATTTCTCTCTCAGAATTTTAGCTAAATACTTGGATTTTGGGTATATAATATAATATAATATAATTAGAAAAAATGTGTTTCAAGAATGTTGTTTAGGTTTCTCAAGGCAAACACTCGGAAGTTAGGAAATGGCAGAATTAAAGTTGTCCATGCAACCTTAATTCTTCGCTCTGGTGCATATATATTATGATATAGTTTTTAGTTACATGATCATGTATTATTTTTCCCAGAGTGGAAGAGCCAAACTTGTTACATGGGGCCTCCTGACTCTCCACGCTGTTCTCATTCCTGCAGACCACCCTGCCTTACTGCCCAAGGTACTACAGCTCCCATTGAATTGTCTTGTAGTGTTGTGTGCTCAGTGCTGCAAATCAGGCCCCAAGAGTCTCTCATTGGGCACTGAGAAATGAGGACTATATCACTGAACTTTTGGTTTAAATGACTTGGCTAGCATCACATAGGAACTTTGTGGCAGAGGCAGGAATAGACCCAGTTGTCCCTCCTGGGTGGCATCCAACTGCCTTAACCACAGGACCAGCCTTTCCCTTCCTGCAGTCCCCTGCCTCAGGTCCCTACTCACCTTGCAGTGTCTGCATCAAGGGCCTGATCTGACTCCCACGGAAGTCAATAGGAAAGCTGCCAGTAACTGTTGACAGGGTGGGTGAGGTAATATCTTTTACTGGACTCACTAATATCCTGGGAGCAACACGGCTACAACAATGCTGCGATTAATTGGTGACATCAATGGGAGTTAAATAAGGCAGCAGTTTCATCCGTTTAAGTAACCCTGATTCATTCCCTGAGCACCTTCCAGCCTGTACACTGAATGAGGTAGGGGTACAGTGGGAAATATTAGTTTGTGGTCATGTAATTAAAGACTGTATCATGCATGCACACAGAGGGACCAAACAGAGTCTTGCAATCTCAATTCTGACATTTCCTAACTTTTTTGAGTGCTTGACTTTGCAACCTAAATAACATAGTTAGTTGTTATATGTAATTTCCAAGGTATCCTATTAAAAACATTTTTTTTCTTGTGTAATGTTAAATCTAAATTCTGATTTGATCATTGTTTTCAGTTTACTAATTGTATACATGTTTTCACCTCTCCAGGAGCTGTTGTAACAATTACAGCTCCAGTCAACATGAATGTAGACAGTCTCCAGTCTCTGTCATCTGATGGTGCTACTTTGGCTGTTCAGCAAGTTATGATGGCAGGACAAAGTGAGGATGAATCTGTGGATAGTGGTGAAGATGATGGAGCAGACCTCTCAACAACAAACATCAGCGGGCTTGTTTTGGATAACAGTGATTCTCTGCAGTAGGAAGCAAGAGAATGTGACAAAATATGTAGGAAAATGAATGGACTGACTGTTTTTATAGTTTGCACAGCAAACATTTTACACAAGTTTTATTTCTAATATGTTTTATATGTAGATATAGAAGGGTGCACTTTTTTGTATTTCATAGTAAGCTTAAAGAGTGTCTTTGCAGGTGCAGCAACTTCTTTCAAATGTGTTTTTGAATTTGAAGAGGGGTTGGGTTTGTTTGGTTTTTTTTAATTACAAAAAATTGCGTCTAGTAATATAATGACCACATAAATGCCCCTTTTGTTTTCTCATTAAATTGAAAGTGCTGCAATTTGTAAAGAATTATGCAGTTTCAATTAGACCTGTTGTTTAACACAGCTCTTGGTTGACTAACGATATAAATTCAAAGCATATGGCACTTGATCATTAAGTTAGACACACATTTGAAAGATGCGTCTGCACCTTAAAAACTGCCAGTCTGAAGTGGGCAACAACACACACCCACAAAGAAAATGGAGATGTGTGATTCAGTAGCGAATGTATGACAGTTTAAATAAGTTTAATTTCTCTCATAGTCAGTGAGCTTGTTTATCATTTGCTATAAAAACTCCTATTTTTACCTTGGTGGGATTATTGGATAAAAAAAATATTTTTATAAATTCAGTAGGAATTGGAATGACAACTGTATTGAGCATGAGAGAAAAATTTCCAGAAGGGGAAAATAAATGTTTAGTATTCCTATTTGGAAGGTTCTGAAAATTTGACCAAATTTAATAAACATGCCTAATGCTAGTGTTCCATGGTTCTCTGCTATCCCATAGTGGTATAGTATATTTGATAATAGCATAAGAAGGGGCCACAGTTTGATGGGATTTTGATATTGTCAAACTTTGATTTATATATGTGTAAACTAATGCTCAAATTACATTTAACTCTGTATCTAAACTTGTATCTGAAGATATTTGCTAAATAAGTATTCAGGTAAGTAAGTACAATTATCCACAAAATTTCTAGTAATCAACAGAGAAACTTAATAGTTCATGTTTTTTCAGTCTGATTTTTAAAAATGAAAAACTGACTGGCCAGTTTTTCCACCCCAGTTATATTATTGAATTTGAAATTTTTTTCCACATACAAAAAATATAATTTATGGATTATATAAAGAATCTTTTCAAATACATACATCACTACCAGAATTTACAACAGGCTTGTAAAAAAAAAATCCTTGTGTGTCTTTTAACAAACTCAGAACTAGTGATGAAAATAGATTTTTTGTGATAATGGTTCATTTCAGTTTATCCACAGATCTTGAGTTGTGTATTGTTATTTCTGAACACCTGTTACTGACACTTCATGCTGAAAAAGTTGGTCTTTCCCCATTGTTAAGTGCAAGTAACAGTAGACTCAAGAAGTCTTGTAGCAGGACAGTGTGAAGAAAAGAAGGATGCGACCTTCAAATCTGAAGCACCGATTGAGCAAAGCACTTAGTTATGTGCTTAACTGTAAGCACTTACTTAAAGCCATTCCTGTTCCACAAAATATCCAAGCATGTGCTTAGGGTACGTCTACACTACGGGATTATTCCGATTTTACATAAACCGGTTTTATAAAACAGATTGTATAAAGTCAAGTGCACGCGGCGACACTAAGCACACTAATTCGATGGTGTGCGTCCATGGTCCGAGGCTAGTGTTGATTTCTGGAGCATTGCGCTGTGGGTAGCTATCCCGTAGCTATCCCATAGTTCCCGCAGTCTCCCCTGCCCCTTGGAATTCTGGGTTGAGAGTCCAGTGCCTGATGGGACAAAAATCATTGTCGTGGGTGGTTCTGGGTACAGCCTCACCCCTCTCTTCATGAAAGCAGCAAACAATCATTTCGCGTCTTTTTTCCTGGGTGAACTGTGCAAACGCCATAGCACAGCAAGCATGGACCCTGCTCAGATCAATACCGCAATAGTGGACGTTGTAAACACCTCGCGCATTCTCGTGCAGTCTGTGCTGAACCGGGACCTGCAAAGCCAGGCGAGGAGGAGGCGGCGGCTATGGCAGCGCGACGACGAGAGTGATGAGGACATGGACACAGTTATCTCAAACCGTGGGCCCCTGCTCTTTGGAGATCCTGCTGGTAATGCGGCAGGTTTTAGCCACTGAATGCCGATTTTGGGCCCGGGAAACAAGCACAGACTGGTGGGACCACATAGTTCTGCAGGTGTGGGTCGATTCCCAGTGGCTGCGAAACTTTCGCATGCGTAAGGGCACTTTCATGGAACTTTGTGACTTGCTTTCCCCTGCCCTGAAACGCCATAATACCAAGATGAGAGCAGCCCTCACGGTGGAGAAGCGAGTGGCAATAGCCCTCCGGAAGCTTGCAACGCCAGACAGCTACCAGTCAGTCGGGAATCAATTTGAAGTGGGGAAAATCTACTGTGGGGGCTGCTGTGATGCAAGTAGCCAAAGCAATCATTAAGCTGCTGCTACGAAAGGTTGTGACTCTGGGAAATGTGCAGGTCATAGTGGATGGCTTTGCTGCAATGGGATTCCCTAACTGTGGTGGGGCAATAGATGGAACCCATATCCCTATCTTGGCACCGGAGCACCAGGGCACCCAAAACGTAAACCGCAAGGGGTACTTTTCAGTGGTGCTGCAAGCACTTGTGGATCACAAGGGACGTTTCACCAACATCCACGTGGGATGGCCAGGAAGGGTTCATGACGCTCGTGTCTTCAGAAGCACTGCTCTGTTTAAACTGCTGCAGCAAGGGAATTACTTCCCAGACCAGAAAATAACAGTTGGGGATGTTGAAACGCCTATAGTTATCCTGGGGAACCCAGCCTACCCCTTGATGCCATGGCTCATGAAGTCATACACAGGCAGCCTGGACAGTGGTCAGGAGCTGTTCAACTACAGGCTGAGCAAGTGCAGGATGGTGGTAGAATGTGCATTTGGCTGTTTAAAGGCGCGCTGGCGCACATTACTGACTCACTCAGACCTCAGCCAAACCAATGTCCCCTTTGTTATGGCTGCTTGCTGTGTGCTCCACAATCTCTGTGAGAGTAAGGGGGAGACCTTTATGGCAGGATGGGAGGCTGAGGCATATCACCTGGCCAGTGATTATACGCAGCCAGACACCAGGGCGATTAGAAGAGCACACCAGGAAGCGGTGCACATCAGAGAAGCTTTGAAAACGAGTTTCATCACGGGCCAGGGTACAGTGTGACTGCTGTGTTTGTTTCCCCTTCATGAACCACCCCCTTTATTGACTCCTTCCCTGTAAGCAACCCACCCTCCCCCTTCGATTACAGCTTGCTTAAGGAAATAAAGTCACTATAGTTTAAAAATCATGTATTCATTATTAAAAAGTAATTATAAAAAGAGGGAGAGAACTGACAAGGTATCCCAGGTGTGGTTTGGGAGGAGGATAGGAGGGAAGAAAAAGGCCATTAAACACATTTCAGTGTAATGACAGCCTTTTGGTTGGATTGTCCACAGGGGTGGAGTGTGCGGGTGCATGAAGCCTTCCCCCACGCGTTCTTACACGTCTGGGTGAGGAAGATATGGAACGTGGTGAGGGTGGTTACACAGGGGCTGCAGCGGCACTCTGTGACCCCACTGCTCTTCCTGAAGATCCACCAGATGTCGGAGGATATCAGTTTGATCATGCAGCAGCACCAGCATTGCATCCCGCCACCGCTGATCTTCTTGCCTACACCTCTGATCTTCCTGCCGCCACCTCTCATCTCGAGCGTCCCTCCTATCCTCACGTTGGTCCCTCCTGTCCTCACGTTCACTGGCATCTTTCCTGTAATTTGATACCACGGCCTTCCACTCATTCAGATGAGCTCTTTCATTGCGGGTTACTTCAATCATTTCCGAGAACATTTCGTCTCGCGTCTTCTTTTTCCTCCGCCTTATCTGAGATAGCCTTCGAGATGGAGTAGGGAGGCTTGAAAAATGTGCAGCTGCATGAGGGAGGGGAAAAAAGGGAGAGAAGTATTTAGAAAGATACATTTTACAGAACAATGGTTATACTCTTTCACAGTGAACAACACTATTCACCTTACATAGCACATTTGATTTCACTACAAGGTCACATTTTGCATCTTAATATTGAGTGCCTGCGACTCCGGTGTTACAGATCTCACAGACGCAGGTCCGGGCATCAGAATTCAGCTTGCATGCGGCCATGGTAAACCATTGTCTTTCGGCTTCTCCAGCCTTCATATACACAGTGCCCTCTGATGCTTCTTTCCTGTTAACATGCAGCAGCAGAAGTCAACTCCCCGCCCATCCAATTCTCTAGGATGATTGCTTTACCCCTCCCCCCACCGCATGGCTGGTATCATGGAAGATCACTGCTTATCACCCCCCTTTCTTCCCCCCACTGCGTGGCTGGTAGCTGGGAAGATTCCTGCTAGCCGAACACAAAAAAGCTCAGCGCTGTCCTTCCTCCCCTCCTCCCACTTGGCTACGTGCAAGGAAGGATTTCTTTTAAGCAACAGCCCAGTAGGAAAATGGCCATCTCTGTCCCCTTACTTAAATTCCTGAATTTCAACCAGGTTACCATAAACGATATCACTCTGCTGAGGATAACACAGCGAGATAAAGAACGGATGTTTCTTGAATGCCAGCAATCACTGGGACCATACGCAGCTAGGCTTTGTCATGCAGTGATACCCGATTACTTGCTACATGCATGGCATGGTAAAATGTCCTACCATGGTGGACAGAACAAGGCTGCCTTGCCCAGAAACCTTCTGCAAAGGCTTTTGGAGTACCTCCAGGAGCGCTTCATGGAGATGTCCCTGGAGGATTTCCGCTCCATCCCCAGACATGTTAACAAACTTGTCCAGTAACTTTACTGGCCGCGAATGCATCCCAAGTCCTGAGGGCAAATGAATCATTAAAAAACTCTTGCTTTAAAACCATGTTTTCTGTTTACAAAGGTACACTCACCAGAGGTCGCTTCCATGGCTTCACTGTCTGGGCTAGTGGCTTGGGAGGGCTGGGAGGGTAATTCCGTCTGGGTGAGAAGAAGCTCCTGGCTGTTGGGGCTAACGGAGTGCTGTGTGCTCGCTGCAAGGTCGTCCTCCTCTTCCTCCTCCTCCTCCTCATCTTCCCCCTCCGCAGAATCCTCAGCCATGGTTGAGATTACAACCCCCACCTCGGAATCCACAGACAGGGGTGGGATAGTGGTGGCGCAGCCCCCTAAAATTGCATGCAGCTCAGCGTAGAAGCGGCATGTTTTCAGTCCTGACCGGGAACTTCTGTTTGCTGCTTTGGTTTTCTGGTAGGCTTATCTGAGCTCCTTAACTTTCACTCTGCACTGCACTGAGTCCCTGGTGTGGCCTTTTTCCATCATAGCCTTGGAAATTTTTTCAAATATTTTTTCATTTCG
Organism: Gopherus flavomarginatus; assembly: GCF_025201925.1. Classification (NCBI taxonomy): domain Eukaryota; kingdom Metazoa; phylum Chordata; order Testudines; family Testudinidae; genus Gopherus; species Gopherus flavomarginatus. Next base: position 209,936,863 of record NC_066617.1, read on the forward strand.
TCTTTTGGAACGGAGTTCTGTTAGCACTGAATCCTCTCCCCATATAGTGATCAGATCCAGTACCTCCCGTGCGGTCCATGCTGGAGCTCTTTTTCTATTCTCAGGAGACTGCATTGCTACCTGTGCTGATGAGCTGTGTGTGGTCACCTGTGCTGATCAGAGCTCCACGCTGGCCAAACAGGAAATGCAATTCAAAAGTTTCCAGGCTTTTCCTATATACCTGGCCAGTGTATCAGAGTTCAGATTGCTGTCCAGAGCTGTCACTGTGGTGCACTGTGGGATACCGCCCAGAGGCCAATACCGTTGATTTGCGGCCACACTAACCCTAATCCGATACGGTAATATCGATTTTAGCGCTACTCCTTTTGTCGGGGAGGAGTACAGAAACCGATGTAAAGAGCCCTTTATATCGATATAAAGGGCCTCATAGTGTGGACGGGTGCGGCGTTAAATCGGTTTAACACTGCTAAAATCAGTTTAAACGCGTAGTATAGACCAGGCCTTTTTAGATCCCGTTGACTTCAGTGGGGTTAAACCATGGACTTGAAATTAAACACATGCTTAGGTGCTTTGTTGAACTGGGGCTTTAAAGTCTGCTTTACTGAGCAATTTATAGGCAGCATGAAAAGAGACCTTGACAGGAGATGCTAAAAAATTGTTTTGTGTACACAGAAGGCAAATTTATTTTTCAGAGGTTACCGTTTTTAAAAAAACCTTGTTTTACTGGCACTGGGCTACACTCACCACTAGCATGAGCAGCTGACTTCGCTCCTGTAGCACCTACTTATGCCTGTGATGAATTGGGCCTGTTGACTCAACTGCAGTAATGAGGTATTATTATGGTTAGAATTATTAAAGTTTTTAAAGTATTTGTTTTAATCTATTTTCTCTGTTTTTGCCTCTAATACCCTTTCCATATGTACTGAGCAATTTAAAGAAAATACTAAGATGTATAATGAAAGATTTAATTATGAAAACTGGTATAATGTAATTGATTTAAGGCATACTGACAAGTCCAATTTGACCCAAAAATTAAAAGGGCACAGTCAACTTTAAAAATCAAACTCCTGTATGAAAACATTTTGCCTACTATTGTTACAAGCAATACCTAAGATGAATATAACTGACAGAGATTGGAAGCAAAAATATTTTTCTCTATCTTTTCACTTTGTTTACCGTTTGCTTCTGCCAGCACTTTATTTTCAGTGTTTCCATGGTAGAGCCATTTTTTCCTATTGTACTGTGTATGTTTTTCATACGACAGAAGGTGAGAGGAAAAATATTTTTAGGGCTAGATTCAGCAAACTTTGTTCATGTTTAGTAGCAGTTGAAGCCACAGAGCTGTAAATACTTACATACATGAGTAGAATAATGTATTGACAATACGAGCAAAGCTGGCAGAACTGAGTCCTCAGAAAATAGGAAAATGTGATTTTTTGGCAGGGGGACTTCGGTGCGTGTAGTACCTGAAACTTTTAACTCAGTTGAAAATAAGTAGATTTCAAGCTGACAATGTCCCTTTTGATTTTATGAAAGCAAGCCAATTAAAAGTGTTTCCTTGGATTTTTTCCTTAGTTCTAGCGGAAATTTATATATTTATATTCAGTAGAATAAGAAAGTGTTCTTGCTGGTGGTTGCAGCATTTATCCAGTGCATAAGTACCTGGAATGTGAAATTGACTGGAAAGTTACTAGTGACAAAAGAAAATGGAGTCATCCATTTTTAATGTCAGTCTCAAGAAAAATGCAAAAAGTAAACAGTATAGTGAAAAGTAAACAATATTTATAAAATTACTTCGGTTTTAATAATCAAAGGTACTATTTAACAAACTATGGGGCACAAATTTTTTCAGGGACTGACATCTAATAACTAAAACTGCAATATTTAAAAAGAAATCATGGAAACTATGGAAAATTAAAACAGATGCAATTGATTATAATTAAGTTAATTTAAGTTACTAGTGATTCAATTTTTGATACCAAACCTGCTTGGGAGCAATTAATGAATAATTATTCAGTCTATGCAAGATTAAATCACCCCTCCAGCCATAACTGTGGGATTTATAGGTACACTATTGTTGTATTTTTGGTCTTCTTTTATTTTTGATGATCATTGAGACAAAACATTCACCAAAAATTCAGCTGGGTTTAAAGTTGACTAGGCAAAATATAATTCAGAAAGCATGTTGGAAATATAAGTAACCTTCATTCCCTTGTGAAAATCTAAGATGTTAACACTAGTGAAACATATTTCTATTTCTAAAGTTTCCGCCTCTGCCATAGTAAATATAATGCATTCAGATTGTAATCATCTCCCCCCAAAAGTAAAGCTAGCCAAGAAAAATCAATGAGAATGCAAGTTTAGCTGTAGTATTCAAATGAACAAAGTAAAACCTAAACAGGTATTACTTCTGAATTGTTAAATGTATTGCTGAAGAGTACTCCTGGAAACATTTAGGACGACTGAACTTTGTTGTTGTTTCATTGTAGATTGAATAGCTAGGTTGGCTTTGCCAAACCAATTTGATTTTCTAGGCTTGCTAAAGTCTTTCAAGTATTTTATTTTTCACATTATAAAATAATTTTACTTAATTATCCAACATGAAATCGAATGAAAGATGGCACAAGTATGCTGTTAAAAGATCACCCTAACCATGTCATTTGGCTACCTGTGCAACATGGAAATATAAATGTTGTTCTGCTCTGTAGTTCTGCAGGATCTACTGAATAATCACATCTTTTTTTTTTTTGACTGTGTAAGAGAGCACTCCTTTTTACAAACGTACTAACCTTGTAGTCTACTGTCAAAATATTTACCTAATGTTATTAGATACCCATGTTTTCAGATAGTGACAGAAATAACCCTCAATCTTCCACTGTTTTAGCAACATTTGTTCTATAAAACTGACAATCTTTAAAATGTGAACACTGTAAATTTAGCTTTTCTTGGACAGTTGTCTTTAAAGGGATATTGTGAAGCAACTGATCTATCAAAGCAAAGAAAAATTAAAAATCAGAACATGCTTCATGGATGATGGATTTTTACATGAACAATCTCTGTAAATGGAAAAAGCATGCCTTGTCTTTAAACTTGAAGCATTCACATTGCTTTAATTATATTAGCATTATTTAGTTCAACATCAGTCATATTTTCAGGAATCTGTAACGTAGCTGGAAGATATCATATCAGTCTAGTTACCCAAGATTTTTGTCTGGGATAGTTTTTTGGCCTGTTTTGTTTTATTTACCCAAATGCAGAAAAAATGGTTTACTAGTTCTTAATGTTTTGGGTGGGAGAGGGGGACTGTGATTTTGCAGTGTAAAAGCCTTTTTGAGGAATGAAAGACTTAGCAGGTAGTTAGTCTATGATATGTGTTCTTTGTTTTTGTGGCTCTGAAATTGTTAATTAAAATGGCATGGACATTGAACTTCCAAAAAGTGGCTTCCAGGCATGTACAGAACCTGCTTTTTTCAAAACATTTTCAGAAGGATTTTTCCTGTGCAATGCAGTACAAGTCCTATGTGCCAATTTGTCTTTTCAAAGGCAGATAGACTGTAATGGATTTCTAGAACTATCATGCTCTATTAGATCAAGAAATCCTCACTTTAAAAAGCAGATAAGCTTTTTATGTGATTACAGTTGCATTTTCTCCAAAGTCATTACTTGGCCGGATATGTAATTATAAGTTCATAAAAATATTTTCAAGGACAACAAAGATTTTATGATTATTCTGCAACTCTGGTATGTGTCCATGAGAGAGAGAGATTGTGTTGGTTACACTTCATACTAGGAATACATTTATAAATGGTTAATAAAGGGTTAATGATTATAATAGACGTTATAGACATAAATAGTATGTTATAGTAGTTGGTCTTAGACACATCAGTATTTTATTATGTCTTTAATGTGACATTGAAACCACAGATTTAAAGCTGTCCTGACAATAATTAAACTTATAATAACCACCTAGCAGCACAGCATAATTACAAATCAATTAACTCCACCAGCCTTCCCTAATAAAGGGCAGGTAACAGTGTACATCAGATAAAGACTACAAATTAAAAAAAAAAATCTGGAAAAAAATCTTTCAACCACAGATCATGGACATACATCCTCATCCTCCCCTCAAAAAACTTACAAATGGCCCTACTAGAAGGTGATAGAAATGACTCTAAGCAATCTATTTCTTTCTTGATACCAAAACAATTGATTAACCACTTATTAAGTATATAATAAGCCTTTATTAACCCTTTTGTAAACAGTTTTTATAAATGCACCTTTTAATATAAAGTTAGATTTTTACAAAAAAAATGACGCTTAATAAAAGGAAACATGCAAACTAAAAGGTTAAAATAACCCTCTCACTTGAACTGACACAAGTCATAAAATCAGAGTTCTGCCAAATGCCTGGTCCATCCCCCATTTAATAATGCCAAGAATATTGCGGGACAATGCAAGTGCTCAGTACTGCATTCCTGGCATACTCAAAATCCTACTGAAGTCAGTGGGAGTTTTAAGTGTGCAAGGCATTCAGGATCCGGCCTGTTGGCTGTTAAATTGCCTACTGTTGGGAAACCCCTGCAAAATCTAGAGCTGGGACAATAGGCCAGATCCCAACTTTACTTCTTAAAAGATTAATAATGCAAATGAAGCATGATCCAAAGCCTATTGAACTCACTGAAAAATCTCCCATTGAATTAAATGGACTTTGATTCAAGCCTATTGTTCCCTTGACTTCAGCTGGGCTATTCACATAAGACACAGGAGATTAGAATAATTTCCAGCCTTCTTTCTCTATATATTGGTTTGAGTTAGTTTCTGGCAGACCCTGAATGTTGCTTAAAGTAGGTTTTGTGTGACATTAGTATTAAAATAAAAACGTCACATTGGAGATGAGAGGAGATTTTTGTCTCGATCCAAATGTCTTTCTGCTTTATGGGGTTTTTTACTTGTGAAAAGTGTGCAGATTATACTGATGGTCCCTGGTGAAATTGGGTATTTCTTGCATATAGTACTTAATCTGCAAAAGAAAAGGAACAGCATTTAATCATAGGGAAAAAATCAACCGGATGCTGCATTTTGTTTTGATGTTTATATAATATATATACTTCTAATGTGGAATACAATTCTGTTACAAACCTTCGCTGGTCTTGCAGTCCTTGACCTCTATTAATTTGTGTGTGGGTAAACGTGTCAATACATCTCTATGTCAACTAATTCAGCCAACGGTCTGGAGCAGGTATGGTGTCTTGGAGATCTTTTATACTTAGATTAATGTGTTTTAAGCATTTTTGACATAAAACAGTGTGCATGTTTTCTTCCAAATATTAAGGAAAAAAGATTTTCAAAGATGACAAGGGGATTTATCTGCATCACTTCTATTAATTTCAGTGGGTGTGTTATAGCTAAATTGCCTAGTCAGCTTTGAAAATCTTAATCAAATGGACTATAATACTATAGTTCTGATCTTCAGATGTGTTCACCTGAATAGAAGTTGTGGATGCAGAGCACATCTCAGGATCACGTCCTTTCATCAGAGAATATAATATCTGGAAAAGACTGACAGCAGTCACAGCTATAAGTATATTCATGTAAAGGTTTAACAGGTGTTTAGGTAGAAAAATATGGCCCAAAGATGCCAGACCTTTGGAGAGAGAAGCTAATTTAGATAAGCTGCCTGGAAATCTTGTGGTTTTTTTGAGATGTGGATGTACACATTCCATGACCCTCCCACCTTCCCCACTACTTCAGACATTACATACAGCAGTGGGAAGAAACAGAGAGGGAGGCGGAAGACACACCTCTTTTATGTCCTTGCCTGAGAGCATCAGGAGAGCAGGAGCACATGCACCACCTTGTGGTACTGCTGGCAAAAGTCTCTGACTTGAGTGTATTGGGAACACATACACCTGCAGTGGAATGTATATGTGCACAACACATTTCAAAGAACAACATTTACTGTACGTAAGTAACTGGTTTTGCAGGTAGCTTTGATTTGTCCATTGACATGCTGAAAGAACACACGATAAGTTTCCACTCCTTAGTAGTTCACTTTAATGTTTCATAGTTTTATGTAACAGGAATTTAGGGGGTTCATGTTAAAAGGAGAGTGACAAGTAGTATAGGTTCAAAACTTGACATACCTTAATATTGTTGCACTCTGGTGAAGAAAACCCCATCAATTCTATATATGGCTACAGAAAATAATACCTGAGAATGCTTGGCAGAATTATCACACAGCTCAAGCAAAAGCCAAAATTTGATTTGTAATATATAAAAAATCAATTTATTTTTAAAAGTAGAAAAAATGTTTTTGTGTTTTCATTAAATATTTTGCAACATTTTCAGTATATTTTTAGGGCAGAGGGTGTGTGTGTGCACACATACATGTGCAGTTTTGCAGATGTGCAAACTAATGATCACATGTAAATCCTGACTTGCATATAGACATACTTGTATATGCTGCAAAATGACCTTAGTGCATATGCAAAATGAGTACCTACAGAAGTGTCTGCACAGCTTTGTGCAATCACGGTTGAAAATCTGAGCCTCAAAGTAAATTTATACACAAACACAAGCAATACTGTATTCTAAATACAGACAACAATAAACGAAACAGGACAGCACCACTAGAACTAAAATACACTCCTTCCCGCATGAAGTTGTGAATCAGACATGTTTAGGATATGTCTTTTTTTATTTTTTTTCTCCCCCTCTCTTTCAATTATGTGAATACATTCTGGCAACAATTTAAATTAAACTTTATCACAAAGTCTTTTTTTATACAGAGTTTTTTCTCCTTTAATATGTTAATGTAGTTGATCTAAGAAGGAGTAACATGAACTGACTATTTCATTCTAATACAGTGAAATATATACACAGATCAAAAGAGAGTGGCTGTTTCTTGTGCTCATACAAGTATTGGTATTTGTACAAAACAAGATTATTGTTTATTTGCTATTTGTCAGTTCTTTCTATTTAAAAAGTTTATTATACAATCAAAGGGCAGAAACAATACCATGTGACATACATGACCAATCTCACAACAAATAGTGAATAGTCAAAAATGAACAGTTCTCATATACCTCATTGTCTTAAATTTGTTTGCACAATGTATTCATTGTACACCTGTAGATAATGTATTTGCAATCTGATCCTGATTTCCTCAAATAATCTGCAAACAAGAAAGACAACTAAATTCATTGGCTAATATATTCAAACTTGAAAGAATGCACGGAATATTAGTTCCATTTGTATAATTGTAAATACCTGCATAGCAGGTAATTAAGACTTGTAATGTGGTGATGGTTCTGCTGCTTCAGTGTTAAATGCTAACAAAGGAGGTCTTGGAAAGTTTGAGTATTGTAATGGATTGTATGTGCACCACAGTTCTCTCTCTGGAATGGATCAGGTCTGTGTTTCGGGGGTGACTTCCTCCTCTAGAGTTGGTTTACACTACGGGTTTATACCGAATTTAGCAGCATTAAACCGAATTAACCCTGCATCCGTCCACACAACAAAGCCCTTTATTTCAATATAAAGAGCTCTTAATATCAATATCTGTACTCCTCCCCTACGAGAGGAGTAGCACTCAAATCGGTATTGCCATTTCAAATTAGTGTTAGTGTGGCCGCAATTCAACGGTATTGGCCTCCGGGAGCTATCCCACAGTGTACCATTGTGACTGCTCTGGCCAGCAATCTGGAGTCGGATGCACTGGCCAGGTAGACAGGAAAACCCCGCGAACTTTTGAATTTCATTTCCTGTTTTCCCAGCGTGGAGCCCTGATCAGCATGATCTGTATGGGAGATACAGGATCTGATCGCTTTATGAGGAGACAAATCTGTTCTATCAGAGCTCCGTTCAAGAAGTCAAAATGCCAAAGCATTTGAAAAAATCTCCAGACAGAGGCCACAGCAGGGACTCAACACAGTGCTGCGTGACAAGCGTAACGGAAAGCCAAAGAATCAAATGGACACTAATGGAGAGAGGGAGGGGAGACTGAGGACTCCAGCTATCCCACAGTTCCCGCAGTCTCCGAAAAGCATTTGCATTCTTGGCTGAGCTCCCAATGCCTGAAGGGTCAAAAACATTGTCCCGGGTGGTTCAGGGTATATGTCATCAATTTACCCTCCTCCCCCGCCCCCATGAAAGAAAAGGGAAACAAATAGTTTCTTGCTTTTTTTCAATGTCACCGTATGTCTACTGCATGCTGCTGGTAGACGCAGTGCTGCAGCGCTGAACAGCAGCATCCGCTCCCCTTCCGTTCCTGATGGCAGACAGTACAAAAGGCTTGGAAACCGTCATCATCCCGTGAGGGATCCTAGCTGGCCTCGGTGAGTTCAGCCGAAGGCACCTGGGCAAAAATGGGAATGACTCCTGGTCATTCCCGGCAGCCGGTACAAAAAGATTGAAAACCGTCCTCATCATAGCAACTGGGGGCTGAGCTTTTCATCCCCACCCCTTTCATGTCTAATGAAGAATCTGTACTGCCTGGACTATCATAGCAGCAGGAGGCTGCCTCCTCCTCATGTTATCTCACTAAAAAGTCAGTGTGTCTTATTCCTGCATTCTTTATTACTTTATCACACAAATGGGGGGGGACTTTGCCATGATAACCCAGGAAGGTTGGGGAAGGAGGGAAGCAATGGGTGGAGGTGTTGCAAGGGCACCCCCTAGAATGGCATCATCATTTCTGCGGGATCTCTGGGGCTTTGACGCGGAGCGGCTGTGCTCGTTGGTTCTCTAGTACACTTGCCCCATATTGTAGGCAGGACTGACTCATTTTTAGATAAAACATAAAGAAGGGAATGACCGGGGAAGTCATTCCTATTTTTGTCCATGCACCCCCGGCAGACCGCAGCAAGGCCAGTCAGGTGCACCCATGACAGCAGCAGATGGTACAAAAGGATTGATAACCATCATTGCCAATTTCCAATTGCAGACAGTGTTATAGGGCTGGTAACTGTCTCTGCTACCTTGCAAAGGCAAATGAATGGTGCTGTGTAACACTGCAGTACTGCGTCTGTCAGCAGCATCCAGTACACATATGGTGACAGTGACAAAAGGCTAAACAGGCTCCATGGTTGCCGTGCTATGGCATCTGCCAGGGCAATCCAGGGGAAAAGGGTGTGAAATGATTGTCTGCTGTTGCTTTCACAGAGGAAGGATTGAGTGACGACATTTACCCAGAATCACCCGTGACACTTTTGGCCCCATCATGCATTCGGATCTCAACCCAGAATTCCAATGGGTAGGGGAGACTGCGGAAACTATGGGATAGCTACCCACAGTGCAATGCTCCGGAAATCGATGCTAGCCTCGGAACATGGACGCACACCGCCGAATTAATGTGCTTAGTGTGGCCGCGTGCACTCGACTTTATACAACCTGTTTTAAAAAACTGGTTTCTGTAAAATTGGAATAATCCCGTAGTGTAGACATACTCCTAATGTTTGATCTAAAAGAAGGATAAAAGCCTTAGTGCCACTGTGATCTAAGGGACTTTCACCTTCAGCTCAAATGCAAAAGAACTAGTGGTGGAGGTGCTTGAGCTGAAATTACAAGTTCTATTCCCTGTGCCAGAGATATGCACTCTGTAAACACCTGTAATATTTTTATGCAGCCACAGATTGTTATTGATTGGCTCCTGGCTTAAGTTTTGAATGGACCTCCAGACACTTTGGTTTGTGCTGCCTTAGCTGGGTTAGTGTGTACATGTAATGTTTTCTGGTTCCTGTGTTGACATCTGCTGAATGGAATCAAACCTGATAAAGTGTTTTTGTTTTGTGCTCTAGTCCACTGATTGGTTGTGACCATCTGCTGCGGTTCCCAGAATTGCGAGTTACTGTGTTAGCAAGTGAAAGTTTTGCTACTGCTAAACTGTGTAACAAATCCCTGACACACCAGCTTGTCTTTCTTGCCAGGAAACTCTTCAGGACTCAGTCCAAACCTTGACTGACCAGTAATAAAACAGTGAATCCCAACTCCTGAGTTCCCCAGAGATGTCTCCGTGCAGTTTCTAGTCCCCCTTACTGAACACTCACAGAAGTTTTATGTTTGTTCCTCCTTGGAAGAGGCAGTACACTGCAGCCTGTTAGCTTAACTGAGGTTCACACACCCTTCCTTTCTACCTGCGGACTGAATTGTTGTATAGTAAAAGTAAAACAAGTTTATTAAACAAAAATTCCTAGGTTTAAGGATCAAGTATAAGGAGTAAAGATAGAAAGGGTTACAAACAAAAGAAAAATATGCTTCTATGACATAAAAAACTTAATTTCAGCAACTTACAATCTTTGCCTAAGCAGTTTTCACACTGAAACTCAATTCGCAGAGCCTTCAACCCCTTTGCTTGAAGGATCCAACATTTTGTGATTTTCAAGAGCTGTGGTCCCTTTAATCCCCCAATTAATTGGTACCAAAATGGCACTCCATTTTTGCTTATGTCTCCCAAAGTTCATTGACCCTGTTACAAGAGGCAGGAAGGCTCCCTGCTGTTCTTCCCTTCTTGTTGACTTCCCAGCCCTCTGCTGATAGGTATGTAAATGGAAGATGCCATTGTTTTGATTCCATAATGCTTAATTTACACTGGAGATAGCTACTTTCCCTCCTGTCTGGGGGAGAACCTGTGTTTAGTTGGACTTTAAAGCATAATATCAGTGAGTGCCTATAAGTCTGCATATAGTGTCAATACATACATTTCACAATGGATTAAAGCCTGTGACACACCGGTGAGTCATAAAGACCTTACTCAGTACACTTCTATCATACAGTAATATTCCGTATAATCAGTTTGATTCAATAGCTTATCACTTGAGGTTCTTCACCTGTCTTCTATAGCCCACTAAATCTTTGCAATGTATACTTTGAAAAGTAAGCCCAAACCACATTTTTCTCTTCTGCTGGGGTGTAGACACCATGCTGTCTTCCCAAAGTTCACTGACTGTGATTCAAGAGGCAGAAGGCCTCCCTGAGGATGCAATCTCCATATCCCCCTCATCCCTTCCCCCACGTCAAGACTGTTAAGTATTCATCTTTCTCCACTTACTCTCCAGCTGGCTTTGTTTGCCTTGCATGTGAATGTGCTTTTCTTTGTCTTTGGTCACACTCTGCCTAATTTACATTGGAGATGCATTCAAGGAGGTGGAACCATAGTCCTTTGTCTGGAACAGACATGGCTTTCTTAAGCCTTGTTTGCCAAAATACATTGTAAGAACGAACATGTTTGCAGCACATAGCCATAAAATCCTTTCTGGGTTTACCATACATACATCACACAATGATTTGCAGGACCAGCACTTTACCAGTATATGATCCCTTACATGATACCTTTTAGATACAGATTATGACAACAGTATTTTAGGTGTGGTGAGTATGTCAGGCCTGACAAGAGTTGCTGGCACAGTGTAGTAAACCAACAATGAGCCTCTGTGTCACACTGGTTTACAAAGATAAGAGTAAGCTCTTAATTCAAGCGCGAAGGAAAGCACTCTTTAGCACAAGTTTCCTCTCCATATTTGTACTACTGGGATGAACCTCCATTGCAGGAACCTTCTAGAGAGCAAGGCTTATGGGGGGGATTCATGCGTATACTCTTGCAGCCTTGAAAATTTGGAGTATAGCTTATATAAAAGGAATGCAGTTCCAAAAGCCTCAGTCCTTTTCTGTGGCTAGCTACAGGTGTAAGGACATTCTCTCTAGGTCTAGAAAGGTGTCTTTTTAATTCAGAACTCCACTAGAATTGTTAAATGTCAGTATAATGAGTAAATGTTAGGAGCTTGCACCATTGCACACTTAGTTTTTTACCTGAACCAGAGTCCTTAGAACTCTTGAGTAGTGACCAAGCTTATCCAAACACCTGGATAAGAAGGTATGGATTTTGAACAGTGTGTGTCACCCCCCCTTCATGTTCATAGAGATGGACGTGCATTCCCATTGTCTGCTCTGCATGAGAGGAGCCCATTCCTCAAAACACCACTAGGCATGTAGGAGCTTCACACCTCAGCTTACACTGATAAGAAGCAAAGTCTCTTTGCCTTTTTCATGGAGGAAACCTTACAAGTCCAGTTCCTGGATTAAACTGCACGTCAGTGGCCTACACTGTCAACATCAGAAAACTGAAAGAAGTATTCATTCTGTTGGTGTCACTAGGCATAACCCTAGGTAACTCGGGAGGGTGGTAGACCACAAGTGTCAATGAAGCCCTCCTGCTGTAGGCCTCAATTAACCAATGTTCCTCCATGTTAAACACTTTGTATAACCTAGTGTAACCTAATATGTTAAGAGCTGTAAAATGTAATGTCAGCAGTTAGTTTTCTGATTGTAACAGCCAGTTCCCTGCTGTAACACACTGGAGCTAAATTGAAGCAAGTTTCAAGGCCGCTTTTAGATACAGCATACATGTCTCTGTAGCAGAAAGGGGGAGAGGAAGGGGGAAGACAAAGGAGTGTGTGAGAAGAGAATGCTGCAGCCGGACAGAAGAGGGAGAGGAAACGGGGGATTGTTAGTCAGCAAGAAAAGTTCTCATGGGATATAAAGGAACACACTGCTTGTTTTAGCTGTGCTTGATTTGAGGCATCAGCCTCCCTGCACCGCTTTGAGATCTCAAATAAACTTTGCTTGCTTCTCCACCCTGGTGTGTTTATTGGCGCTACACACTCTGGGCAACGAACCACTGTTGCTTGCCTCTGGCACTTCTGTGTCAGCAACAATTCCAAACCTCATTAAATGTTACTTGCTTGGTTCTTTCTTAAGTTTGAACTGCTCAATACTTACTGCTTTAAAAAAGGTGGGGTGGGGGGAGGGAGGGGGTGTAGATTAAGCAGTGCAAAAATTGCTGACTTCAGTATGCCCAAGTTTGTATTCCTTTTGTATTTCTACTTCATGTGGTTTCCATTCCTTTAGTTTTATTGCATGTTTCTGTGAATCCAACCTGGTGAAGGCAAAATTCTAAAAATGAAATTGTTGGACGTGTCTGGCTTTACAAGGATTCCCTCGTGCTCATTTTCCTCCAGAAGACCTACCATGTGATCCATGGTCCCACATTTCATTTTTGAGGTGGGGTTGGGGCTAGTAAAGTTTGGAGTCAGATGAGATTCCAGATACAAATTTTGCAATTCAGACAGGACTGTCACTTAATGTAACTCTGAAACTTAGTTTAGAACAATCTGGAGAGGGCCAAAAGATTCCCTGGGACTTGCAATGAAATCAAATGGCAGGCTCCAAAAATTTCCAGCTACAACTTGCTTTTCATTCCCAAGTCCAAACTCAGAGAGCTCAGAATATCTTATTGATATTGTGAAAATTTGCACTGTTGGATTCCCTTGTATTACTCTAAATGTTTGCTGTTCTCTGGTGTTTGAAGACTAAAATAGTTTTGTTTTTCAGATAAGACTTCCTTTTAAACCGTTACTAAAGAACACGGAAGTCACTGGAGGTTGTAGGAGCTCAGGTCCCAAGATGCAGCAAATCTGACTTAGGGTCTGCTCCTGGAGTACTTCTCCCTGGGACTTCAGTAAGAATTGAGGATGTGTTCTGCATTTTGCAGGATTGGACCTAACATTATTGCCCAGTAATCTCAGTGTCTGTGGGAAAGAGAGGGAGGTTTCCTAAAGCATTCGAGCTTGTCTACAGTTCAAAACTGTGTTGCATTCATAGGCACCAGCTCCGTGGAAAAATAGGTGCTGAGCACCCACGGGCAGCCCCTCTCTTCCCCCCCCTCCCCCCGCGGCTCCTGCCTGCCAGCAGGCCCCACCAATCAGCGCCTCCCCTTCCCACACCTCCCATCTCTGTTTTGCAGTGTGTGGGAGGCTCTGAGGGGAAGAGGGTGGATATAGCACATTCAGGAGAGGAGGCGGAACTGGGCGGGAAGAGGGTGGAGCGGGAAGGGGTGGAGTGGGGGCAGGGCCTGGAGTACTTTGGAAAGTAGGCACCTATGGTTGCATTCAAACATCATTGTGAAGTGTCAAGTTAGCTGACATAATAGTGTCCACAAAAAAACAGTCAGACCCATGCAAATCATGTCAGCTTTTGATGATGATCAAATTAGCTGAAACCATGGTAAGAATGATTTGCCATGATCTGCACTAGCCACTCAGGCATGGTAAGCAGCATGCCAGCTAACTCTTCGCAATTGAGTTTGAATACTACAGTTTATAATGTAGACCAGTCCCCACCCCCATTTAGATTAATGCGCAGCCATATCTGGCAGCTTGCTCTCATTTCTGCCTGGTTAAGTTCTTCCAACCCTTCTGTTCCTTGCTCCCTTTCTTTCCTCGTCTCTGGCCACTGCGACTTGTGGAATCAAACAAGATTCTTCCAAGCTCTGTAACTGGGTTTAGCTCCTAGAGACTGAAATTCAATATTTAATCACTGTGCAGCAAAACAAACGCTTTTGCTTCAGACCGAGTTTAAACCTTGGGTATTAAACAAACATCATGCTGATCGTTTGTGAAGGCCCCACAGGCTCAAAGTTATCAATGCTAAACAAATGGGAATTACTGTCATGCTGGGAGAGAGAAAGCTCACATCTAGCATCCAAAAATAGAACAGCTGGTTAAAGAGAGATTAGACACAAACCGTCCAATTGAGAAAAATAGAGCAAAATACCTGAGCAATTTACATTTCTCGAGAAAGGGCATAAAGTGCCCTCAAGTTGCACATATGACACCCCCTCCACCCAGCCCCATGGCATTAATGGGCATTCCGTGTACAAAGTTCACAATCTGGCACTAATTCTAATGTTGTTTTTCCCCCACAGGCGTAAGGGATAGTTGCAAGAGTGTTTTAAAATGCACACATCAGTTGCTGTGATTTAATTTTGCCTCAGTGAATCAGTTTCCGGTCAGGCATTATTACACCATGTCTACACTAGTCAATGCAAGATGCGTTGGCATACATACAGCTGCCAAAGTTTGTATATAACTTGGCTGCTTGCACTGGTACTGGGCGTACTCACCAGGAGTGCTTGGGTCAATGCAAAGCGCAATGCACCATGAGTAGGTATCCCAGTGTGCCACATGCCACTCTCTGGCATAAAGCTTTTGGGGAAATTTTCACCATGTGTTGTGAGACGGAAATGACTCTCCAAGGGATCTCTCGGAGGTAGGGCTCAAGTACCCAGCATGCAACTTTCTCCATCCCATAATGCCATCCCTGTCCCATAACTTTCATGCTTTTTGAAAAATCCCACAAACCCATGCAGCACTCTTTTGTGTCTGCTATCTCTGACAAGAAACATGGAGCTCATAGAGCTTTGCATTGTTCACATGGATTTTACAAATACAGGCCCCATGAGTCTCCTGTATTTGCAGACCCACAACAACAGAGGACATCATGATTTCTTTGAGGACAGTTCACCAAGGAACATAGCAAAAAACAATAAGGTTGTTGGTGGCATTCAGAGAGCAGCTGCAGACGATGGAACGCTGCTTCTGGGCCTGAGAAATTAGCACTGACTAGTGCAATTTCATTGTAATGTAGGTTTGGGGAGATGAGCTGTGGCTGCATAACGTCTGGGTGTGCAAGGTCACACTGCTGGATCTGCATGCTGAGCTTACTTCTGCACTGGGGCACCAAAATGAGAGCTGTACTGACAATGGAGAAGTGAGTAATGATTACACTATAGAAGCTTGCAACACCACGAGACTGGTACCAGTCCATGAGCAATCATGTTAGACTTGCAAAAACCACAGTAGGTGCCACTACCATGCAAGTGGGCAGGACTAAACAGGACTGTGATTCTGGGTAGTGTGCAGGACATAGTGGATGGATTTGCAGCAATGGGGTTCCCAAACTGCAATGGAGCAAGAGAGGGCATGCATATGCCTATTTGACACCAGTGCCCTTGCCACAGAGTACTTCAAAAGAAAGGGCTACTTTTCTATGGTTAGGTAAGCACTGGAGGATCACCATGGATGCTTCACCAAGATCAGTGTGAGCCAGTTCGCAAGAACCAGTTGTTAAATTTAGAAGCCGGTGTAGAACCGGTTATTAAAGGGGCCGGCGGATGGGCAAACTCCGGTCTGCGGGCCACATCTGGCCCACAGGACCATCCTGTTCTGCCTGCCTGAGCTCCCAGCTGAGGAGGCTGCCCCCGGCCCCTCTCCACTCTTCTCCCTCGCAGAGCCCCAGCGCTCTGGGCAGCTCGGCAGCTCCTGCCGCTTTGAGTGGCAAGGTGGGGTGACTATATTTCACTATTTCATTTTATAGGAGAGTTTGAAACACCTATAGCAAGATAATTATTTTCTTATACATTCTATAGGATTTTGCATCAGGATGCCCAAAGATACAATGGGAGTTCTCTTATAGTCTAATAACAAAACGCTTTGCCCTCCTGCAATACTTAGCTTACTTGGAGAACAGAGCCTATTCATTGGTAGATTGTAGTGGACTGAGGGGTGGTTGAGATGCAGAATAGTTTGCCTCCGTCAGGGGGACATACACAAATCTCACTGTCCCTGGGGATGGTGCTACCAGCAATTACGATTCTGTCATTGGCAATGGGACATACACACTGGGGACAGCCATCAGGAGGGCTTCCGGTCTCCTTGCACGTAGGTGAAACCGTGGGGCAAACTGAAGTGCAGGAGATATTCCCTGTAGAAACACAGGTGCAGAGTTGAGTGGCAAAGTCTATGTGGAAAGACTTCCCCACGGGGACGTTTCCATCCTCGTAGCCTTGCATGGCGCATTCAAATTGCTGGTAATCTGGACAGGAACATGGAGGGGCACATGTAGCACAGCAGTTATTCTCTGAAGTCACCGCTGTGTGTTGCTCAGGGCATGGGCTACATTTGACAAGAGTGCAGTCTGCTTTCAAGGGCTTACAGGCAACTTTGGGTAGTGGAAAGCAGCTCAGCAACAGGCAAAGCACGTGTTCAGGCTTCATGTTTTCTATTTAAAAAAAAAGAGAGGGAGAGAGAGAAGCAAAGAGAAATAGCAGAAATGGCTGGTTCAGGCACTTGAGTCAATTATACAATTGTAAATGTGAACATTCTGTGTGAAACTGTGCTACTGAAATCAAATGGTCACACTCCCGTGAAATAGTTATTCACTGGCCAGCTGTACTGTTACAATCGGTGTAGCACTAGCACCTCAGGTCCCCAGGCCAATCATGCTAGCTGCTGTACAAAACACGCACCAAAACAAAACCCCCTGCCCCAGAGAGCTGAAATTAGTTCTTCCTTTGTTTACTCAGCAAGACCAGTGTTCCAGTTCTGGGTTTCTCCTCAAGTAGACTCAAACGGAGATAGTATGTTGTAATGGACTGATCATTGTACTGGGAGCCAGGGACCGTGAGAACTAATGCTGGCTTTGCCACTTACACTCTAACCTTGGGCAAATTATTTAATCTCCCTGCCTCAGTTTCCCCATTTATAAAATGGAGATAAAATTTACTTTCCTACTTCAGAGGAGTGATGTAATTCACAAAGTGCTTTAAGGATGAGAACAGCTAAATATTAAACTTTTAAGTCTATTTATAAAAGCTGGTTTGGTCATTTTTAATTTGCATGCCACTGCCTGCTTCAATAAAGTGTCAATTTACAAGTCTTGTAGATTTTTTCAGACCAGGCGGGACCATTAGATCACCTACTCTGACCCTAGGTATGGCACAGGCCATATAATTTCATCTAGTTACCCCGGTATTGAGCCCAATCACTCGTGTTTTGGCTAAAGCAGATCTTCTAGAAAGGCATCCAGTCTTGATCTGAAATTTGTTCCCAGAGCCGGTGCTAGCCCATTGGAGTCCATAAACAGGAATATCCTCCCCTCTCCCCTCCCTGATACTAAAGCAGGCAAATTCTTGTAACAAAAAGCAAATAGGGGGCCCTCTTGAGCTTTCAGGCCCATAAGATATAGCTTAATCTGCTTATGCCTAACGCTGGCTCTGTTTGTTTCAGTGGTTGATGACCATCACTGTTATTCCGATTAGAAAGGCAGAATTTTTTGGTCTGGCTTCAGCTTCCAGCCATGGGTTCTTGTTCTGCCTTTATCTACTAGAATTAAAGAGCCCTGTAGTACCTAACATTTTCTCTCTGTGAAAGTACTTATACGCTGTAATCAAGTCACCTCCTGATCTTCTTTACGATAAACTAAACATACTGAGTTCTGAGTCTCCTGCTGTAAGGCATGTTTTCCAGCTCTCAAATAATGTTGTGGCTCTTCTCCTCTCCAAGTTTTCACCATCCTTTTTAAAATATGGACACCAGAACTATACACAATATTCTAGCAGCCAAGGCCATATACAGAGGTCAAATCACCTCTCTGCTCTTACACACTCTGCCTGTGTTTGTATTGCATTACCCCTTTTAGCCACAGCATCGCACTGGGTGTTCATGTTCAGTTGTTTGTCTTTCTGACACTCAGGGCTTGGCTACACTGGAGAGTTGCAGCGCTGGTGGTGGGTTTACAGCGCTGCAACTTACTCACCGTCCACACCTGCAAGGCACATACTGCGCTATATCTCCCTGGCTGCAGCGCTGGCTGTACTCCTGCTCTGCCTGGGGTATAACGATTGCAGCGCTGGTGATGCAGCGCTGCTCCGCCAGTGTGGCCACCAAAAGAGCTGTAATTGGCCTCCAGAGGTATTTGGAGGTATCCCAGAATGCCTGTTCAGCCACTCCCAACAGCACTGCAAATGTGGCCACACTGCAGCGCTTTCCCTACACAGCTGTACAAAGACAGCTGTAACTCCCAGTGCTGTAAAGCTGCAAGTGTAGCCAAACCCTAAATCCTTTTCAGAGTGACTGCTTGCCAGGATAGTGTCCCTCATTCTGTAGGTATGGCCTGTGTTTGGCTGTATTAAAGGCATTTTGCCTGAATAGGCCCAGCTTACCAACCACTCTCCTGATTTAGCATGAGTCTTTTGATATTTGTTGTGTTTCTTAAAGCCCCAGCTCCTGGAGTTATGTCAATGCACAAGAATCTCAGTCTTTTTTTTGTTAAATGAAATTCTCTAGGCTTCATGGTTGCAGAGAGAAGCTTGAAAATATTACCAAAATGCACCTTTAAAGGCTCTGAAACCAAAAGGCAAATAACAAGAACTCAAAAGGAATTCTTTTAAAATGTTTTCATTATTGTTAAGCCAATCTTCCAATTTTTGAATGCTTACCAGTGACAATATTGCTTCCTTGTCCACATCATTATTTACCATTCAGCCAATCTTTGATTCATCCACGAATTTTCTCTGCAGTGATTTTACATTTGCTTCCAGATCACTGATAAAAATGGTACCAGACTTAAGAACTGATCCTTAGAAAACACTTCCATTAGATGGTGATTTCCCATTGAAAACTACTTTTAGAGATCTGTCAGCTAGCCTGTTCTTAATCCTTTTAACATGTGCTTTATTACTATTGTCTAGTGCTAAGCTTTTAATCAGAATGCTGTGCAGTACTAAGTCAAAAAAATCTAAGCATATTATATCAATGCCATCCCCTTTGTCATCTGATCAAAAAATAAAATTGGGTTTGGTTGACAAGACCAATTTTCCCTAAAGATACAACATTAAAGAAATTTGTTACTTAATAGTTTCATAGGGATGAATTTTATGCTCATATCAGTCCAGTTTTCTTTAAGATACCCCATGTCTCCTGATCTGATCTCCAGAGCCATTCCCCAGCTACCACACACTCCTGGGAAATGGTTGCTCTAATTGAATTAACTGCTTGTAATTTATATTTCAGAATAGCAGAAGGAATCCTTTTTTAAATCAAATACGTGCTTGTGCTCTAAAATATTAAAGTTTTAATTACCTGGATAGTCTTGATGCCAAATGTGACAGATGGTTTGGCCCAGGAATGATGATCAGCCTTTTGATTTTTCTCCCAGCATAACCATACCAGTTCAGCTGCAAGGTCATCTATTTATATGCAATGGCTTAGTCAGCCTTGATGCAATATAAACAGGTAGAGAAAGCCTTTGTAACACAAAATGCATGGCTGGGAGTGGTCAAAAAGATTTTTATCTTGCTAATGATTTCAGTTGAGTCTCTCTCTCTCGGTGATCTGTAGATTTGTGAAGTCTGTTCCAAATTGTGGTGCAATCCTAACCTTCCCCACCCCGCTTTAAACTTTGACGAGAGTACTGAAAAGACCATTAGACTGATAGCCTGCTAAGCACAGCAAATATAGAGTATATTTGTATATAGTTTTCCATCCACAAGCATACAGAAATGATTCAAAAGCTATGAATGTACAACACCACTACTGAAATGCATCCAGCGCTGGAGAATAATGAACTCAGGAGTCGCACAGCTGGTAGCTTCTGTAGGCCAAGCGCATTGCCCATTCCAGGGGCTCCTGACATCCCTTCATTCCCCGCCCCCACCCCAAGCTCCCTGTGTGCCACCCTCCCATCCTCCTCTAACTGGGAGTCCCGGCAACTCCTCCACACCCACCTCCACCAGGCTGCCATATTGTTTCCCCCCATTCTAGAGGCTGTGAACACTCCACGTGCTCCGCTAACAGATTTCCTGCCTTATTGTCCCCATGGCAGGGGATATGTTTGCTCCCTTTCCCTCCATGCTCCTCATTCACTCCCAATCTCTTTCCTGCAAGGGATTATGTGTGACCCCCATTTGCCCCCACCCCCAGAGCAAGGCCTCCCATCCCTATCAATTTTATTCCCATCCTAATCTCCTTGAAGTGTCCCCCTCCCTGTAGGATTTCTGTTCAGCCTACCACTTTCGACGGGCTCCTGACAAATGACTATTGTTTCTGTGGAGTCTATTAGCTGGGACAAGCTTTGCTCATTCTTTTCTAATTCATTAGTGCCACAACTCTTCCAGCCTCAACTTCC
Source organism: Gopherus flavomarginatus (assembly GCF_025201925.1). NCBI lineage: Eukaryota > Metazoa > Chordata > Testudines > Testudinidae > Gopherus > Gopherus flavomarginatus. Next base: position 209,957,662 of record NC_066617.1, read on the forward strand.
ACAGCTACTGTTCCAGTTTCTGGGGGCAGCCCAGCTAAGCTTCTGTCTCCTGTCTTACCCTCTCAGGTGCACCCCTTAAACCTGAAAAGCACTTCGCACTTCACAAGTCAGATAACACCCAACACTTGGCTTAAATGAACAAGGAAGCATGTGATCCTCATGGTAAATGCAGGTGGTTTGAGTCATGCCAGCCATGCCCCAGATGGCATTTGCAAGCAGGGGTATTTGGAGGAGTGGGCCCATTGAAGGAGTGAATTTAGGGCCTGATGTTGCAAAGAGTTATACATGTTCTTCCTATAACTTCACTGTGATTCCTCCTAGTGAAATGACACAAATGCTGAAGTGTTTGTTTGCAAGATTGGGCTCTCCCAGTCATTGTGAAAATAAATGTCCTGGTTAGTTCTTTAGCCACAAGCCTGGCACAGTCTCCAAATTTAGCCTTTCTAATAGGGGAAGAAAGAAAAGAAAAATACACCTTATCTCCCCACCCACCCCTTAAGCTTAAAATTCCACTTCACATTGTTCCTGTCTGACACCATCCCTGTGGCATTATAAATATGCTCCCACCTATGCTCTAGTTCAAAGGTTAAAAACTGTAAAATTCCTGTGTTGGCCAAAGGAAAAAAAGGCAAAAGTCACACACAAATAGGAGCAATTGAAGTGATAACTCATCCCTGAGTGGCTAACAGCTTTCAAGTGGCACCTCAGTTGCATTAGCACAGGCAGCTTGTGCTAGGCAACATTACTAACAAAATCCCCTTTCAGCTGTCACATTTGTTCATAGACTTGAGCACCAGTCCCTTCCCCCAACCGCCACACACTCCTGAAATCATCCAGTAACCACTCAGACTCACTCCCATTCCCAGCTCACCTGCAACCCCCTCCCATGCTCCACCGTATGCAACATTCTTCATCTTCTCAAAAGATTGGAAAGTAAAGGGTGGCAGAGTGAGGAGGGTTATACAAGACAGACAAGGTGGGTGAGATAATGTCTTTTATTGGACCAACTTGAGCGGCTACACAGAAGAAGAGCTCTGTGTAGCTGGAAAGCTCATCGCTTTCAGCAGCAGAACTTGGTCCAGTAAAATATGTTACCTCACCCACCTAGTCTCTCTAATATCCTGGGACCAACAAAGCTACATCACCACTGCAAACAAGGATTATACAAAGCACTTGTGGCTACAAACAGCGGGAGAAAGAGAGACTTTACTGTAATAAAGGGGGGGGGAGAAAATAGATAGAAAGACCTGTTAGATCACAGGTTTTGTTGTTTAGCTACATAATTGCAGTATATTGGCCCCAAGTGTGTGGGGAAGGGTAGCTGAGGCAAAGGCTGAAATAGCTAATTGCTGTTTTTTGTTTGCTCTACCCACTGGGTTTGTTTAATCCTTCAGTCTTTTTGCAATGATATTTCATCTCTTTTGTGTAGCCCTTGGAGAGCTACAGAAAAGCCGTACTGTATAAGAGCTAAGTATTGTCATTATAGTTCTATCACACAATCTCAAATTCCTCACATACTGTCCCAGCAAATAAAATCCCCACCCGGCTGCCTGATTTAAGCCACCTTCTTCCACACTCATAACGTCTACAAAACAGTTTTGCTTTGTCACTACAAAAATCTGCACCAAAGTGAAAATGTACAGAGTAAAGTAAATGTAATATAAAAACAAACAGCTTGAGGAATTTAGTTCAGGGTGTATTTGTTCATTTTCACATTGCATACAATCCTTTATTTTAAACTTACCTGTGTCTACCCCAGAATTTGTAGTCTGCCTTAGAAAATGTATTGCGATTCTGATTATTCATGATTGTATGATCAAGGTCAAGGCTCTCGTCCTGGCCTTAGGGTTTTACAGTCTAAAACCAAACAAAATGTGGTTGTAACAGACAGGAGGGAGGAGGGCATGGAGGACAAGGGTAACGGTAATAAGGACGCCATTTTTCACAGGTTAACAATCTCATGGCTCTGAATCATTTGAGAATATTCCTTTTGTAAATAAATGAAACCAGCTAGTCAGAAACCAAGGTGCCTTGCTACTGATTGTAGGTAGTTTGCTTCAGGCAGCACACACTTGGCCTTGAGTTAGGCATGAATGAGAATGACTTTTATAAAGAATCTTTCTCAGATCCTACTCAGAAGGATCCCAAAATATTTTACAAAACTATGAACCCAACCCTGCATCGACTGAAGCAGCATGACTTGGCCTTCTATGCCCTATGGTAATACAAATACTAAAAATAATAATAATCTTAACTTTAACTATTGATCCCACACTTAAAGTTCATGCTTAAGTCACTGCAGAAATATGGTTAAGCTACAGGTATCATTACCCTCTCTGCTGGAATGCAGCTTTCTCTAGGGTGGAATGTGACATATGTCAAATAGTGCACAGCATCACTACAACAGTTTAGGACAGAACAGAAAGACTACTGTATACTCTACAGGGAGAAATTTAATTACACACATTGGAATATGGCCAACACACTGAGTTAACAATCCCCCCCTTACTCCTGCAAAACATTCCATGGATTCTTTAATGACCACAAATGACTCAAGCCTCTGAGCTCTGTTTCAGATCTTGTCCTAAAGGGGCAAAACCCTCTCAAATAATTAACTATATTTTTGTTTCAAATATTGTATTAGTTTTTATTTGAGTACGTAGTCATATAAAGTACAATGATTTTTCTTCATATACATAACAAAGACAATTTCTTGCAGCTTTCAGAACTTGGGTGCTGCTGGACAAACAGCAAATGTCATCTCTCTCTCTCTCACACACACACACACACACACACACAGAGCCAGCTGCACTCTTTCCTACTGAAAAGTTCTTGTTCTTGTGATTAATTTGGTGATTTTTTTCCCTCTCAATTTATGAAACCACTCTCTAGCTGAATTTGAGTGGGAAAAAATCCACCAGCAAGGGCCTGATTCTGTCTTCTCTGAAATCAAAGGTGAGGTTCCTTCAGTTCAGTAAGGGTAGGATCTGACCCTCAGGCTTGGTCTACGCTATCAACTTATGTCAGCATAACTACGTCACTCAAGGGTATGGAAAATCTGCAACCCTGAGTGATGTAGTTATACCAGCCTAACTCCCAGTGTAGACAGAGTTTTTCCCATCGCCATAACAACCTCCTCTCGGGGAGCTGCATTAACTATGCCAATGGGAGAAGTTCTCCTGTCAGCATAGGTAGCATCTTCACTAAGCGCTGCAGTGGTGCAGTGCTATAAGCATAGACAAGCCCTAAAGCCAGGGCTACACTACAGTTATACAGACGTAACCCCCTGCGTAAACAGCATTGTGCTGATGGGGGAGCGTCTCCCATCAATATGGCCTCTCGGGGAGGTAGATTAACTACACCACTGTAGTGCTGTACATGAAGACAAGCCCTAAGTCTCCATCCAGGTAACAAACACTGTTCGTCAGGATGCCCTCTCTGGTTTTGGAAGAGAGACTTTATCACATTTTGTTATTCCCTCTCCTCTCCGCTCTCACCCTCCCCCACCATGGTTTTTGGGTTTAGTGTGGAGGCCATCCCAAACTGTTTGAACTTCCTGAGTCTGCAAAGGATCTCCCGAGATTTCCAGTTCTAGCTCTAGTGGGAAATATTAAGAGGACAGTTTCTTGAGGTGCTTTTCTGGCCATAGACCAGATGTGAACAAACACTTACCCAACTACTTGCAAAAGATTTGCTGTATTGTGTATAACTCAGCAAACAAAAAGCAGCAGACACCATTCCTAACCATAAATACTTCTTCATTTATCAAAAATCTTGTATATACTAGGTTAGATTAAAAACACAGACTTGTCGCTTAGGAAAAGTTAAAACTGAAAGTAGTTGCTCCTCTCTCATTCTGCCCACAGCACATGCCTGAAACAATTGTGCCTATTCCCCTAAACTGGGCTGCAAAAGTGATTTCGTTTGTTTACTCTTCTCTTGCTGTGCACTTAATTCCTTCTATGTTTTTGCAGCTCTAACACGTGGCTCTTCTGAGCTCTGCAAACAGCTCCTGGAACGGACTCCAAAGCTTCAAAAATCACATCAGCCCCCAAAAATAATTAATTGGCCCCAAAATCATGATTTTTTTTTAAAGAAAAGATTACATTGTGTTTTGGGGCTGTCTTTTGAGTTTGGGGCTCCCCCGTGCATCCCCAGTGTGTCTAGGTGACAATTAGAGCTGGCCACTCTCCCAGACATCCTGGGTAAGGGGATTTTGGCCTTTGCTGGAGGAACTGTCCCCTCCCCATCTCACAACCCTTGTCCAGGAAATAATCCTGCCCTTCAACTCCCATATCAATCCTGTCCCCTTGGTAGCTCCTGCATCGGTTCTGCCCATTCTCTCAACCCCCACATCAATTCAGCCCTACTAGCCTCACCTCTGCTCCTCCTACAGCTTCTGAGAGTCTTCACTCCTTTCTCCTAGGCCCTGGTGTGAAGCCGGTGTGGCAGGGATGGAGGGCAGATGGGGGAGGAGCAGAGGAGCCATCCCATTGTTCTCTGAAGTGAAAGGAAGCAGAGCTGCCCTAACTTGCTGGGTCCTACATGCTCCCTTCTCCCCTCCTGTAAGAAAGGGTCAGCCCCTGAGGGGAGGGGAGAGAAACTCTGCCTGCAGTAGTTCTGGGTTGGCTACCCTTCCCCAGAAGGGTGGTGAGTGGGGAAGGCAGCCAATCAACAGGGGTTTCCCCCAGTCAGGGATGAAATTTGGGAGAGGACTAGAGCTTCTCCCACCATGGCTCCAGCCCCAGCCATAATCATATATCACTTGAAGTGGGAGAAGGTGTTAATTAACCATGAAAGCAGCAAGAGACAAGTCTTACAAAATCTGTGCAATAAGACCCATATATCATCCCCCTCAATGTTGTGTTGTAATGTTATCTCAGTATAACTGCTTATTTTAATTAAACTTTGTTCTTTAGTCAGATCATCCTGATCCACAGATTCCTTTGATGTCATTTCAGATGTGGTCAAATGTATGGGACGAAGGATTAGTCAGTTAAAATCTGAGCCTCGTCAGTTTGAAAAATCTTCAGTGGCTTATTTCAGATTCATCTGAGGCAACAGAGACCCTTGGTGAAGCAACTTTTTGTAGCTGACTCTTGTCCTTTCGGGTAATGAAGTTCAGGAGATCCAGGGCCGTCACCACTCCAAACACCATCTGTTTCTTGGCGTAACTGCCATCTCCAATGTCTGTAAGCACACAGCGAAGTACATTACTGAGTCATCCGACAAAGCAGTCCAGAAATGGCTGTGATTTTATAAAGATAAGACCTCAAACCAGCCAGCGTCATCCCTACTATGATTCTACTGAAAAGGATTCCAGGCGCTACCCCACAGCAGTCAATCAGGTTACATCAGGGATGTATTGGGCAACAGTGCATTCTTTACCACTACAAGGAGTCTAATTTGTCACTTGACCTTATAAGACTTTTGTTCCAAAGACTCCTGCCCTCCCCATCCCAAATCAACAATAATCTTTAACAGTAGCAGCGATAACTGTATTTACAAACAACCCTTGGCCCCCACTGCAGCTGACATAGTGCTGTACCACACCACTACCAAACAATATAAAGTGCAATAAAGTATAACTTTTTAAAACACACGTCCTCTTAAAAGCAAACAAATAAAAATCAGGTGAGGGTGTCTAAATCAAAGAATGAAATACGTGTTGGGAGGGATGGGAGGAAAGTAATAAAAATGGGGTGAACTGTGGTCAGACTAAAATAGCACCTGTTGACTAAGAAAAGTGTTCAAGAAGTGAGGTGAGTCTAGCTGGCTGAGTTTTTCTACCACGACCATTTTTTTCAGTAAAATTTTTTGTCAAAATTAAAATGTTTAATAACAAATTTGGTTTAGAAGACATTATTGATTTTTTGACAAAAAAAATTTAAACAAAAATTTTAAGTTTTTTTTTTTGGTGGAAAAAACTCCCCAAATCTTCCACAAACATTTTAAAATCAAATTGTTCTGGTCTTAATATTTTGCAGAAATATACCTGTTGTTTCCAACCCTCCACAACTGAGATTGATGGCCAGCCTCCTCTTCTCACTGAAGAGGTATAATCACAGAGGGATTCACAGAGCCATTGCTTGATTTTCTTGTGTTGGGAGATGCATATGGATTTGCAGGGTCTGAGTTCAGCATGCCAGCCTGACCCTCAAACTGCAGCCCCTTGCAGGCGAACAAACCTACATGGCGTGCTATTTCACTAGCTCGTGCATGAGCGGGCTGTACATTTAACATTGTTCTTCCATAAAATCAGCCTAATTACGCCCTGAAGTTCTAATGTTATCCAGCGTGCAGTTATCTTGACTGCTTTGTTGTGGCAGTGAAATCTTAAACAAAGCACTTCCCATAAGAGAAGGCATCATCTACACTTACAATTTTTTACCACATAACTATGTGGTAAGGGGTGTTATTTTTGCCAACATAGGTATATCTCTAAAAACTCTTGTGTGGATGCAGTTATACTAGCATAAGGGACTATATACTGGTTTAAGTTATTTATTTCCCTGAGCCAGAAGAAGTTACTCCAGTATCAGCACTTTTAGCTCAGTATAACTGTGTCCACACTAGGAAGGTTTCGCTGCTCTATGGCAGCATATGTAAAGTGGCAAAACTTGTTAAGTGTGAGCAAAGCCTAAGAAATTATCTCCTTTCTGAAAACAGTTTGCTGAGGCTCTGGCTACAATACAGATGGTGCAGCTGTGCTGCCATAAGCTCTCTAATGTAGCTGCTCTAAACGGACGAGAGAGAGCGCACCTGTTGGCTTAATTACTCCAGCTCCCATGAGTGGTGGCAGCTACGCTGGCAAGAGATGCTCTCCCACCTGCATAGTGCTGTCTACACTGACACTTAAGTTGGTGTAACTTACCTCGCTTAGGGGGGTGGCTTATTCACACCTCTGAGTGACATAACGTATACCGACCTAAGCTGTAGTGTGTACATAGCCTGAGAACCCAACTCTTTCATTTACAGAGGCTCTCCAGGGCAGGCTTTGTCATTTACTTTATATCTGTACAGCACCCAGCCCAATGGGGATCTAGACTGATTGGAGCCAGACTGCCCTGGAGAACGCTAATTGGGGTAGAGGAGAGGGCCTGCTGCAACTCCGCTAGGAGGAACTGCCCATCGGGTCTCATCTCCAAATGGGAAAATCCAGCCCAGACCTGAGCACGCTTGCTGCCATGATTCTGGGCAGAGCCATGGAGTGCTGCCTGGCCAGCATGGGCTGGCTCAGTTCCTGGTGAGCAGAGGGGATATTGAGATGGTAGTGAGCAAATGGGGCACAGAAAACCAAAGTGCTGCCTGAGTGTGAACACAGAGCAGAGCCGGGCAAAGCACGCCATGTGCTTGGGGGGCATGAGGGAGGGCAGAAGAGCAATGAGCCCCCTAGTGGCCAATATGGCTAAGAAGGCTTAGAGAGGCTGGCAAGTCTGACTGGAGCCTCTAGCACAGGGCCGGCTCCAGACACCAACCCAGCAAGCAGGTGCTTGGGGCGGCCAATGGAGAGGGGCAGCACATCCAGCTCTTTGGTGGCAATTCGGCAACAGGTCCCTCGGTCCCTCTTAGAGTGAAAGACCAGCTGCCGAATTGCCGCTGAAGACTGAAGCGGCAGCAGTAGAGCTGATCGTGGCTATTTCTTTTTTTTTTTTTTGCTGCTTGGGGTGGCAAAAACCCTGGAGCTGGTCCTGCTCTGGCAAGAAATTGCAATACTCCTAAAGAATAACAAAATGAACTTTTCCCCATCTTAATCACCTAACTTCACCCCACCCTTCTGAGTCCAGGTCTCAGCTGAGGAGAAGTGAATGGGCTCTCTGAGTATGTCTACAAAACAACTAGGCACCCCGCAGCTGGCCTGTGCTTGCTGACTCAGACTCAGGGCTCAGGCTGCGGGGCTGTTTCACTGCTGTGTAGACGTCTGGGCTCATGCTGGAGCCTGGGCTCTAGGATCCTGTGAGCTGGGTGCTCCCAGAGCTCAGGGCACAGCCTGTGTCCAGATGTCTACACAGCAATGAAACAGCCCTAGCCCCGTGAGCCTGAGTTGAGCAGCATGGGCCAGCCATAGGGTTTTCTTTGCTGTGTAGACATACCAATCAGTGTCATTCTTTCATTGGCCTAATGGCTCACTCTCAAGTCCCACACAGGATTCCCTCCTTCTCACAGCTAAGCAAGCTGCCTCACCCAACCCCTGCTGTCTTAAAGAGGAAGTGACAAGAGAGAGCATTCTCCTTTCCATCTGCACAAACATATGGGAGCTCTTGGGTCCAAGCCCAGGGACAGGGAAGTGGGGAGCGCGGTCCCCTTAGCAACTGCCTCTTCTCTGGCACTCTGGCAGCTCCTCTGTTCTCAGTGGTACGGTTCTCCTCAGGTCTCCTATTAGGAATTCACTGGGGTATTAACACTGCTCTCAACAGCATTACTGCACAAACTCCTTTCTGCAGCTGGTGCTGCACAGAGATGGGGGACTCAGCCATGGCGGCTGTGTTACTACAGTCCTGGCCAAAGGTTCCAGCTGAGGTCAGGACACTGTTATGTTGGGTGCTGTACATGAACATAGTAAAGAACAGACAGTCCCCTGAAGAGCCTACGATGCCAACAGACAACAGGTGAGAAGAAGGCGGTATTGTTATCCCTGGTTGAGAGATAGGAAACTGAGGCACAGAGACTGCATGACTTGCCCACAGTTGCGCACACAGTCCATAGCAGAGCTGGGACTTGAACTCTGACTTCCTGAGTCTCAGTCTGGTTCCTTTTTACCGTAGACCAGACTTCCTCTTTTGATCATCTGGCCAAGAAATGACACACTTTACAATAGCCGTAAGGGCACCACTAAAATAAATCTGTTTGTGTCCAGCTGTAGAGCTAGTTAAATAATCAGAGTAAGAACCTTAGTGTTTCAGGGCTGGTCCACACTAGGGGGGGGAAATCGATCTTAGATACGCAACTTCAGCTACGTGAATAACGTAGCTGAAGTCGAATATCTAAGGTCGGATTACTCACCCATCCAGACGGCGCGGGATCGATGTTTGCGGCTCTCCCTGTCGATTCCGGAACTCCGTTGGGGTTGATGGAGTTCCGGAATCGATATAAGCGCGCTCGGGGATCAATATATCGCGTTTAGATTAGACACGATATATCGATCCCCGAGCAATCGATTTTAACCTGCTGATACGGTGGGTAGTCTGGACGTACCCTCAGGCTCCCCCTGCCTCTCTTCAGGCTACCACACATGGGGCTTTGGAGAGGGGTGAATGTCTGGTGGATCCATGACTCTGCTGAGTGATGGGGAAAAATCCCTCATGCAGGAGGAACATAGAGTTGCAGGTGCTACTGCCCAGCTGCTCTGCTGGTACCTTCATGGCCCTATTGGGAGGATTCCATTTCCCCACCCTTCCCCCAGAGAATGCCTGTGCAAAGCCCATATAATCTGGTTGGTGCAGAAGTCAGAGTCTGGCTTTTAAAGAGGTTCTTTCCTTTTCCTCATTAAAAGATACTTACATTGCATCTGATCATGTACAACTATAGCAAAATGATCATTCTCCAGGATATTAGAGAGGTTTCCAAGGTTGTCATCCAGGCTAATCTAAAGAGAGGAGACCAAAAAAAGAAAAAGGTCATTTAAATGCTTCACTTTGTGACAGCATTAGAGACTCAATTCTTACTTTTAAAGCACAAGCCTGTGCGGGGGACAATATAGAGGTGTAGGAAGGGAGTATCAGAAGGCACAGGTGTGCTGATGCAGATGCAGCACTTCCTGGAGCTTTGGGGAGTGTGAGAGAAACACAAAAACAAGCACAAAGGACCACGTCCTCATCAGGTATAGTTTGGAGTAGCTCCATTAACCCCACTGGAGCTACGTCAGTCTATTCCACCTGAGGAGTTGGCCCAGTGACAGTAGTCATCCCCAGACCTCGCATGGGAGCAGAGAAATTGGGGAATACCTCTTTTGCTCTCCCTCCTTTGCACATCTGCAGAAAGCCCGGCATAAACTAACTTGTAATTAGACAAGTCATACAGTGGAATGCTTCAGAAACACAGACTATATATAGGATCAGCTCTGCCAAGTGCAGAATTCTACCATTTCAGCAGCAGCTGTTTGCCATGGTATGAGTGGGAGCAGCAGCAGGTCACCAAATTGGCACAAATGCACTGATCATAAATCTGTACTATGAGGATTACTCATGGAGTATTCAAGTTTCTCCAGCTAGACACTATCCTTGCATTTTTCCTTGCCTAAAAACCTCAGATGACAGATCCTGGCAGGCTGTGTGTCATTTCGGTAAGATTCTTTTCTCATTATCTCTCTATCCCACTTCAATTCCCTGTCCCCACTCCTCTTTCCCCTCTCATTTCTACTGTCCCTTCTTCTTCTCCACACTCCCTTCCCATCACCTCTCATCTTCTGTCTCTCCCTCTTGCTCATCCCATCCACTCTCTCCCCTCCCACTCCTTGGAGTGCGGATCATGCCTTCTTTCTGCTTTGAGGGGTGCCTAGCTCACCTCTGGGCTCTATTTGAAACAAATCAGTAATAACTGTAATACCTTTGAAAACTGGTCATTGATGACCTTGATGACTGGGTCTGAGAACTGAGCATTTCCAGCCAGCACAGAGGAGAGGATGTTACTGGGAGTCACCAGTCCCAAAATGTGACTGTAAGAGAACAGCGAGATTTGCAAAGGGTCAGCCTTGAGGTGGTCAAATGGCTAAACAGTGTTTAGGGACCAATCCTGCTCCCTTTGAAATTAATAACAAAATTTCCTGCCTTCAATGGGAGAAGGAGGTGGCCCTTAGTTCATCTGAGCATCTTTTAGTGGGTGCATGTCTTCCGGACTGTCATTTCTTGGAGTGTCACAGTAAAAACAAGACTGAGAAAACCAGCGCACTGTTGGGTCATCTCTTTCTTTCCTCCTTCCTGGGCTATGGGGTGAGCCTATCCTCCTGTACTAGAATCAGTTTCCACCACAGGAGAACATAGTTCTGACTCGTGTACCATCTGGTAGGGGAGGAAGCTGCCAAGCAAAGTGCATAGCAAGGAAATAACAACGGCACAACATTTAGATGCTAATACAGAGAGATGGGGATACAATTTCAGACTGGGAACTTTCCATCTCCAAACCAGAGCCTGGGGCCAGATCATTATTAGCTGAGATACACTGTGCTGCAGGAAAAGCTCAACTTGTTTAGCCAGTGAGGGACTCCATTGTATACCCCCAGCTGCTATTGTAACTGTTTCATTAAAACATGCATCCTCAGGAGGAAGATCCGCTTCCTAATAAAGTGTTTTTAATAGCAATTATTGTCTGAAATTTACAGCTCGGGATTTAATATTTGAAGAAAAGTCAGCTAATGGGCACTTGCTATCATTTGCTAGTGCGTTTCATATCCATTCCTGACCTTTGCTGTACACTTCATTGGTTAGGAGCCTGGTCCAACACCCATTGACTTCAGTGGGTGTTGGATCTGGCCAGTTCTTCTCTTTGCTAATTTATGTAACGTTTCCTTGATGGGCCACATCTATTATTATTGACTATAGCAAAAATGAGAACTTGAAACAATATAGTATAGCTGATCCCAAGAGGTGCCGAGTATGTGCAATGCCCATGCCACTCAGTGGGGCTCAGCATCTCTCAGGATTAGGCCTGTGTCATTATTTTTATCTTTACCACACAGGTTTTTAAATGGTACATTAAAAAGTGTATTGAAGGGACTGAATGAATCAGGTTTATTGTACAACTACAAAGTATTTCATCATCGGTTTCCTCATTGCTGTTACTCATTCACATAAGCATCCACCCAACCAGTAAAAGAGATACCCAGATTCAGCAACCACTGGTGCCTGGGCATAGCCCTTCTCCTTGAGGATTTCGATTGCCTTTTGACAGTTGACCTCTGGGACAAGAAGCAGAGGGGCCGAGAGTTTCAGCTTTTGCACCTTGACATTCCACCACCTATAGGAAAACGACAGCAGTTTATGGTTATTCACAAGCATGAGGCATGTGGGGGGCTGAGTCTGAGCTGCTCCTTGTCTTCTTTAGACAGAGCTCTCTCAGATACAGACTACAGTACAGTATAGGCAGATTTAGACTGAGGTTACCACACTTGAGCTCAGCTGTGTACTCAGGCAAGTGTCACTCCTGACTCAGGGCTTGAGCCTGCAGTGCTGAGCACACTGTCCCTGATTCACCAAAGCCCTTAAGCAAGTGCTTATCTGTAAGAATGGGCATATTCTCACTTGACTTCACTTCGTTCATTTGTACCCTGGTTTCTTAAGGCCTGGAGCATGTAACCCCAGCACAAAAAGAGAGTCCTACAGCGCAGCAGATATGGCTTCTGGAAGATTCTTGTTCCCTCTGAATGGAAGGAAAACTGCAAGTAGGAAGTCATCTGACGTTAAAGGGCCCTTCAAGCTAGCAGACAAAGGCAAAGCAAGATCTGATAGCTGTAAGCCAAAATTGAAAAAACTCAAATTGGAAACATAGGCGGCGCATGAATCGCTGGCTTGGGAAGGCTCGCCCCCAGCCCCGCCCCTTCCACCCTAGGCCCCACCCCTTCCACACACCCCTGGAACCCAGAGCCCCCCACCTGCAGCCACTGGCCCCTGCCTCAGGATAGTGCCTCAGTCCTGGAGGCCCACCCCGCTGTTCCCATAGCCCCAGGAGGACAGGCAGTGCGGCCCCAGCCGAAGCCTGGGCCATGGCACAGGGGAAGAGCCGCAGAGCCCAGAAGCAGGAGGTGGACTGGGGGCAGAGCATAGGCGGGGCCATGCCTGGTTGTTTGGGGAGGCTCAGCCTCCCCCAGCCTATGATACTCACCACCCATGACTGGAAATAAGATACAACTCTTTTTCAACAATGAGGTTAATTAACCTTTGGAGCAACATCCCAAAGGATGTTTTAAACTGAGATTAACTGTCTTTCTAAAAACTATGCTGTAGTACCACCATGAGTCACTGGGCTCAAAAGTATTCACTTATGTAGTAGAGAAGACTAAATTCCCTCCACTGCAAGAATCACTTGGCGAAATTCTATGGCCTGGGTTTGCAGGAGGTCAGACTACATTATCATAACGATGCCTTGTGCCCTTAGAATCCATTAATCTAAAATGGAAATTTTATATTTCCTGCCTGAATAGAAAATGGAGATATTTAAAAGGGCCCTTCATCTCTATCATCTATGACAATTGTCACCACAGATCTGCTGAGAGCAGCCTTGTTGGGGAGGACATTTGACACTGACCTACAAATTCATTCCAAATTGTTCTTCACTGCAGACAGACACAAGCACTTGGTCTGTATGAAAGAATTAATTTCTGCAGAAAATATCCTCCTCCTTTATGGACTAGACCAATAAACAGGGAAACCAACATTTGAAAGAGAGTCACACTTTAATCTTGTTGGAATGGATTGGACTAATCCGCGGTTCTCAAACTGTGGGTCACGACCCAATTTTAATGGGGTCACTGTGGCTGGCTTAGACTTGCTGGGGCCAGAGGCCAAAGCCAAAGCCCAAGACCCACTGTCTGGGGCCGAAGCCTGAGGTCTTCAGCCTTGGGCAGTGGGGCTCAGATTACAGGCTGGTCTTGGGCTTCCCCCCATCCTTGGGGCAGTGGGGCTTTGGCTTTGCCTCCATCTCCCCCTGTCCAGGGTGGCAGGACAGGCTCAGGCTGCAGTCCTCCCTCTTGGGGTCATGTAGCAATTTTGTTGTCAGAAGAGGGATGTGGTGCAATGAAGTCTGAAAACCCCCGGACTAGATTAACTTTTCAAAGGGACTGAATTATTCAAAGAAAATTAAAAATAGATGATCGTTTCCAAATACAGAGTGATTATTTCCCAATCAATGAGGGCAGTTAATGTAGAAGGGAGTAGAACCTTACCAAGGCTTGTGTTCCTGGACATTTTTTAGAAATCCATTCTGGCCCATCCACCTATCATTCAAGAACTTGGACCTAGAAATCATCAGCAAAGAACAAGGAAGAAGTTTGTAATGCACTCAGCAAGAAATTGGTGGGGAGGAGGGGAGGGAGGGATTTAAATGCATTAGGCTTTAGTGTTTCACCATGGCTCTCATAATTTGATCAATCAGCTGATGTTGGCCCCTTTTGAGGTGAATGGGAGGAGCATGTGAAATTACACCAGTTATTTAGGTGCCTAAGTTTAGTTTAAGCACCCAAGTATGAAAATTTCAGCCTAAGTGATTTTTCCTGGAGCATAATAGAGTATGTCAGTGATGAGTGAAATAAAATCTAAGCGTTCCGACTCCCAGCCCTTTGCTCTTACCATTACATCATAATGTTTAGCACTCTTATGTTAATGTCCATATGAGGACTGCAAAGGCCCCCCCCCATGAGAAAGGTAAATTGACTCCTTATTTATGGTCTCATTCAGCACTCCAGTTTTATGCTGGTGTAACTCTGTTGATTTACATGTGCCTGCTTTCAGTGGTGTTATACTGGCAAAACAGAGTAGTGAAGTGGGTCCATAGTGTTTCCTCCTCTGACTGACTGACTGAGGTAATTTTCCCCTCTGTCACAGACAATAACTGTCCATGTGACAGCAAAGCTTTTGTATGGCCACGTTGCTCATTTGGTCCGTGAATGTCATTTCCATTGATGTGGCTGAACTCTGCAACGCTGTCACCTCGGTGAAAGAAATAGGTCAGAAGCACTACTGAAGAGGAATCTTACATGTAGTTCCTGACAGAGTCGGGCAAGATGACAACACAGCGCTGACCCTCCGTCAGAGTCCTGGCAGCCTTCACAGCAATGGACATTGCACTGCCGGAGCTGCCACCTGATGAATGAACAAGAAAATAGACACACCCAAGAGCTAACAGTACATGAGCCAATAACATATCATCACAGAGTGGCCTCCGGTGATGCCCTGGAGTGACAGGCAGGGGACAGTTGGGTCAGGGTTCGGTAATGGGACACTGAACCCTTAGGGCATGATCCTCCTCTCACCGGCACCAGTGTGTATCAGGCATAACTCCAATAAAGCCAGTGCAGTGACACTGGTGTACGGGACAGGAGAATTGGGCCTATAATCTTGTAAGCCCCTAACCCCAACAGAGATCAGGTTGTGACCAAAGGAGAATGTGCAGGCGAGGGCTGTTGAAGGATTATGGGAGTGGTGATTCTAGTCCCATTTGTGGTCCTATCGCAAATGGCACCATCATCGCTCTGTGAGCAGTGTCTGCAGGGAGGACAAGGATTGAAAGGGCATGGCCCCAGTTCCTCAAAGGTGTGTAGGCATCTAACTTTCATTGATTTCACATCTTTGAGGGTCTAGCCAGAGAGACCAAATTCCCTACCAGTCTTTGAGATGGCCCTTTCAGGTGAGGGGCGAGGGGCTGGGAGCAATTTGCCCGTGCTGTCCCTGTTTTATTGGCACAGAGAACATTTCACTGGCCAGAGCTGCTGAGCTAACACATTTTACAAGTGCTTAGTGCACTTTAAATAAATGGTCGAAAGGAAAGAAAATTAAAATTGCAATTACACATGGGATACCAGCCAGTGATGGCGTTTGGGGCAGTGAATGTGTGTGCGCGTGCATGTGCATCTGTGTGTTATTATTTTCCTACATGTAACTGAAAAAAAGGTCCTTGGCTTCTCACCTGCCAATATTTCAGCATAGAAAAGACTAAGGGTCATCATAGTCCTCAGTCCATGTGCACTTTGGATTTCTGAGCCAAATTTGGTCTTGGTGTGACACCATTGACCGCAAAAGGAATTACAGTATGAATGTAACGGTTCTGAGTGAAAGTGATATTTTGTAAGTGTAAGTTGCAGTAGTTTAGTTTTGTAAACTAGCAGTACTCTAGCAAATGTAGAAAAAATGCTTATTTCATTGTCTATCATCTGAAAACTCAGACACTAGGAGTTAAGTTTAGTCATAGGTTGTTATTTTATAATTTATATGGCAATTTTCTTTAGACTTGCAGATGCTGTCCTTTGAAATGTGGAAACATATCTCTTGAGATAACCTTGAGTGTTAGAAGACACTTAAGGCCAATTTTTAAAGGTACTTATGTGCCTAACACCCACTGGCATCAATGGGAGTCAGGAGCCAAAATACCTTTAAAAATGTGCTTCTTATATATTTGTGTTACATATATACCAAGGTAACATTTTCAGACTTAGGTGCCTAAAATTAGGCACCTAAATCCAAACGAAGGCATCTAAATAAACGAGGCCTGATTTTTCAATGGTGCTGAGCACCTAGAGCTCCCTTGACTTCAATGGAAGTTGTGGTTTCTCACTACTTATTTAGCTATCAGCATGAGCCTATGTACTGGCTGATATTGGATTTGAACCCGTGAGCATCTGGTCCAGGGCTGAGAGTGCAGCCAGCTGAGTTGCACCAATGCTTTGTGGAGTGGCACTGATGTCCATCTGTAAACAGCATTTGCACAAGTGTGACGTTATTGACCGTATAGATCATGGTTGCAACCAAAGTCCTGTAGTGGCACCAAATCTTGTATAAAGGGGATCAAATAAAGTGTTACACACATTGAATCTATTTCCCTGTGTTAAGTATCCTCACACCTTCTTGTCAACTGTCTAAAATGAGCCATCTTGATTATCACTACAAAAGTTTTTTTCTCCTGCTGATAATACCTCATCTTAATTAATTAGCCTCTTACAGTTGGTATGGTTACTTCCACCTTTTCATGTTCTATGTATGTATATATATTTCTTACTATATGTTCCATTCTATGCATTTGATGAAGTGGGCTGTAGCCTACGAAAGCTTGTGCTCAAATAAATTTGTTAGTCTCTAAGGTGCCACAAGTACTCCTGTTCTTTTTGCAGATACAGACTAACACGACTGCTACTTTGAAATAAGACAAGATTATGGTTGGCTGGTTATGATTATAATATCTGTATGCATGTACCATTTTTGTATTTAAAATTATAAGTACTAGCTTTATACTATCTGTATTTCAAACTTATGCTGTGCTACGGGGTGACACCCCAGACAAGTTGGTGTCAGCTCTGTCTAGCCTGCTTGATGGCCCATTAAGGACCATTAGCTATACAGTTGACCCATTGAGAGAAGGCAGATACACCTTGTAACTCAGCAAGGTATGCATGGGACATGCCTATGGACAGAACTCTGAGATTTGTTTTTGCCATGTGCCCAAATGCTTGTCTTTGAAACAAAGAGAGGCCACATGACAAGAGACTATAAAAAGCTGCTGCAGCTCCTCCATCTTGTCTTCAATCCTGTTTCATACCTCTGGAGGAACTTTACTACACAGAAGCTTTGAACCAAGGACTGAAAGACCCATCCCAGCTGTGGATGTACTCCAGGGACTTGATTTGAATTTTCAGTTTATTCCATCACTGCTACAAGCCTGAACCAAGACCTTTGCCATTAAATGGAATCAATTACATACAGTAACCAATTCTAGCTCTCATCTATATCGTTTTCCTTTTATGAATAAACCTTTAGATTTTAGATTCTAAAGGATTGGCAATAGCGTGATTTGTGGGTAAGATCTGATTTGCATATTGACCTGGGTCTGGGGCTTGGTCCTTTGGGATCGAGAGAACCTTTTTTCTTTTACTGGGGCATTGGTTTTCATAACCATTTGTCCTCATAATGAGTGGCACTGGTGGTGATACGGGGAAACTGGAGTGTCTAGGGAATTGCTTGTGTGACTTGTGGTTAGCCAGTGGGGCAAAATCCAAGTCTTCTCTGTTTGACTCGTTTGGTTTGCCTTGGTGTGCAAAGGAACCCCAGCCTTGGGCTGTGACTGCCCTGCTTTAAGCAATTTGTCCTGAATTGGTACTGTCAGTTGGGTTTCACCAGAACTAGCATAGTTACAAGAAAGACAACTGTTCATTTTGAAAAGCTGTTCGGTTTCTCTTACAAAGTATTTCTCCTTGCACCAGGTACTGGGAGCTGTAAGAACGCTTTACTTTAACAGGACATCTCAAAACTTTCTGCTTCAATCCTTGCACCTTCCAGTATCATATGGCAACAGCTCAAAGACAGCAAATATAACCTCCTATGGCTGACGTAGTGGAGCTGCAGTTTTCGTCCGTTTGCCCTGTTCTGAATACCACTAATCTTTCCACTCATCTCATGTGACACTGCACCTGAAAAAAGGTAGCCCCAGAAGTTCTCCTTATGCAGAAGTGTGAACATGAGATGAGATTACAATTATTTAGCTTGAGTCAGATCCAGGGCTGCTATAAATCATTGTAGCTCCATGAAATCAATTCACACCAGCTCAGGATCTGGTCCCATCAGTATAGCACAGAGAATGTGCTAGGAACTGTATAAGACACAAAACCACAGACACTGCCTACCCTGAAGAGCTTTCTAGTCTAAAACGATTAAAAGATGAAATTAAAATGGAAAATATTTATGAACAGATATAACATTCTTCAGTAACTTACCACACAATAATCCTTCCTCTCTAATCAGCCTGCGAGCCATGAGAAAGGAGTCCGTGTCATTGGACTTGCCCCACAGATCCACCACCTGAAAGGAAGAAGAGAAAGATTTTAGGGTCCTAGACATGTTATTTTGGGCTTCATGCCTCCGGTGCATTCTGCTGTGTACAGGAGGCCGAGTTTTCAGAGGTGCTGAGCACCTGCAGCTTCCATCGGCGTCAAATCACTTTCTGCTACACTTAAAAATGGACACAAATGGCAAAGCACGTGTAGGCTTCATCCTCAGCTTCCACTGGAGTGAATTTTAATTAATTAATTCATTCATTCATTCCTCATATGCTCCTGCCAACACTGCAGAAGTAAAAGTGTTAGTGTCTAATATGTTTTGAGTAGCGGTGGGCTGAGGAAGTGGTGTTCAGATCCCAGCTGGGGTCAAGCTAGGGTTCAGGGTTTTGCTGAACCAGGGTTAAGATTCAGGGAGAGATTCAGTGGTGCTGATGGCTTGCAAAGTGCTCTGGCAGAGACTTCAGGCCAAAACCCTAGGAATGGGCTCAAATTCAAGTGCTGTTATTCAACCAGATCTAAAATGTGAAGGGGCTCACACCCGAGGTTCTGGTTTTGTGTGCGACTCCGAGAACCTGGCTGAGGGTTTTCCTGTGGAGGTGGGGAGTGGGGAGGGAGGCTAAGCTAGGGCTGTGAAGAACTCTGACTGGCAATGGGGTATGGGTCAGACTGGTGGGCAAGGGAGTTGCTGTGTGAAGGAGAAAGTGAGACGATGTTGTGGTGCATTTCTGGCAATTTTTGTTTGTTTATAACTGTCTCTCTGTTTGCCTGCTGTGTCTTTTAGATTGTAAGCTCTTCAGGGCAAGGTCTCTGACTCTTCCATAGGTGCGTCTACACTGCAATCACAGCTGTGAGTGCAGCTTGTGAAGACATACCCACAATAACTTTAATCTAACTAACTCAGGCACCAGTAGCAGGGAAGCTGCAGCAGCACGAGCTTCAGTGCTGGCTGTCCAAGCCCACCCAGAACCCTTGGTAATTACTCCAGCAGACAGCCAGTACCACAGCCCACGCTGCTGAGCTAGCTACACTACAGCTAGGGCGTGATATGTCTAGAACTAACCTCTGTGTACATGGGATCTAGCACTGTCGGGTCCTGTTCCTGGTCAGGGCCTTCAGGCTCTACTAGAATTCATACAGTAAATAACAATAATAATGAAAAGCACTGGGACCTATTATTAACAAGGCTAAAAGAACTGCCTGAAAGTTTGTAAAGAAAGACAGAATGATGGAGTGCAGTGTTGCAGCATATTTCTGGTTGTCTCTTAAATTTGGCCTCTCCCTGCAGCTCATGTAGGTCAGACATATGGAGAAACATGCCAGGGGTTTGGCAGGATCTAAGCCACCACTGATAGCTTCTTTTGTGTTGGTAACTAATTCAGCTAACTTTCAACAATTAGTGATGGGCCAGAACTGGACTCTGGATCTGAACATTTCTGAACGTGGGGACAGTTTGGTCCGAGAGCCAAACTTCATGGCTGGGCCCTAACCACCCATCCCCCCGCTTCCTCATTGCTTGTCACAATGCTACATACTGATCTGTCAAGGACAGTTGGGATAAAGTCATGTCCAATCCCTTCTACTTCCATGGTTGCGTCCTCTGCCGTGTTCAGCTCACTGGGGAGAGCGACAATGGAGCCTTCGGGATCTACACCAACAATCTGAAAGGGAAGAATCACTTGTTAGTCACACTAAGAACCTAGGGAAAATGAAGCAGAAACATCTCCAATGAAAAAATTACCGGTGTTCATATAACCATATTTGGCTGCAACACGTTTTCCTTCCCAAGGTATGCATGAACATTCCTGTCCATTGGCATGGACCGACAGGACCTTTTTGCCCAGAAGGTTTCCTTCTCATCAGCTTTACAATTTAATCTTAGAAGCATGGGGAAATGAAAGTCTCAAGGATTAGTGATGGGGCTGTGGATCCTTTTACCTGTAAGTCACTAGTCTGAATCCAGCTCACGTTGAGAGTAACTGAAAATTGTTACTATTAAAAGTGAGCTGCATCTGTACACTTCCTGGTTCAGAAAAAGTGGAAAACAGATGCTTTAATAATAAGGCCCAACCCAGCTACAGGTGACCGAGCAGACAGCCAATGGCATTGTCCCAGAGGTGACATCAAGGGCATTTCTCTAGTCAAAGAAAAGGGCAGGAAAACACCAGGTAGCCACTAATGCTCAATGCGCAGGTCAATCTTTCTACCTACTTTGCATTCCGGGCACTTCTCCTTCAGCTTTCTGCCAATGCCAGTGATGGTACCTCCCGTCCCAGCTCCACCCACAACCATGTGGACCTTGCCTGTAGTTAAAAGAGGTGAGAAGCATTTAGAGAGGACGGAAATGTTCTCCACAATTGGTTTATTCTGGCATGTCACATCAGTAGGTATTTTACACGTGTTCTGGTGCACAGAAAACCTGTGCATGTCGAAAACTGGACAGAATTCATGCCAGTGAGCAGAAGCATTGTAGTGCTGTGATGCGCCAATAAGCTTCACCCCATTGTACTTTGATAGATTGCTAGCTTGGTAACTCCATCCTTTTGGACTACACTGTGTTGAAATGCTGCAGATACATTAGTGATAGCACGCATTGGTTTGGCTGGCCTTAGCATCCAGCTAAGAGAGAGCCTAATTCTGTTCTGACATCAGTATAAACCAGGAACAGCTCAACTGAAGTCATTGTATTTACACTGATGTAAAAGTGGTGGAGGTGAGAATAGACTCAGGCCCTGAGAGTTTTAGGCTGTAACTACACTGGCAAAATAAGACATAATTCGTTACTGGCTGCTGCCAGGGCTAGCGATGGTGCATGTTATAGTATAGGTAGGGCTCAGGCTTTCTTGCCACCGTTGTCAACTGACCTTGTTAAAGCACCTGAACTCTGTTTTCACTACACCTTTCACTCTTTCTGCCACTGGGGATGGGTTCCATTTTTGCCCATGTAGACAAGGACTGAAATTCTTTTATTGCCTATTCCAGCCACCAAATGAAGCTGGATTAGTCTCTGCAGTGCTCACAAAGTTTTGATCCATTTTAATTTACTAATGACTTTGCTGGATCAGCTACAGTGTTCCAATTACTCATATAGATATTCCCAAGGAGGCCCCTTGAGCCATTTAGTCCTCTTAACTAATCCATTACATTGATGCCACAACTGCAGATAGATGGCCACCTCCACTGTGTCATCCAGCACTTTGTCATGTCCATGCATTCCCCAGGCCATACTGTCACAGCTGAGAGCAGCAGAGGCAGCTGAGCCGAAGCCCCATTGGGTACAAGAGAGAGGAGACTGCTGGTTAGCCGTTCTCTATGAGGGACCCACTACTTTGCAATTCGCTTCCTCCCAGGGTCCAAATGAGCCCAACTGTGTTGCAAGTCTCAACTCTTTCCCCAGGCTTTTGAAAATGGAGGGGAATTGTAATTACAAGGGTGGTGGATTGTTCAAGGGGGAGGTGGGTCATCTCAAATTGCTGCACTCAGGGTTTATTTAAAGTTATGTCACAGGTGCCAGGTCCCTTTTTTGCTTTTCTATACATTTTAAATAAATAAGTCCATAAAGTAACAGAACTCTCCCTCAGAAAGATATGGCATGTGCAATCCACGGCCGAGATAGAACAAACAGTACCTTCACACTGCTCCAGGATCTCCTCAGCAGTGGTGTCATAATGAGCCATTGGGTTGCCTGGATTTCTGTACTGTTTATTATAACAGAGAACAGTGTATGTTATGGTTAACAGGGTGGGTCAGACACTGAACTAAGACCAGCTACAGAGGTGTTTTACTCAAGGCATAAAAAGCCCCCTCCTTGTCCTGTGCAACACGGCACCAAAATCCAAGCAGGCCCAAGGAGAGAGTCCTAGTAGTCTAGTAACTAGGTGTCTTGGGCTTTAGGGAAGTACTGCAGTGTGTGGTAAGTTTTCCAGTGAGGAGCTAAACAGAAGGACAGGATTGTTGTCCCCAGCTACGCCCCTAAACCCAACCCAGTGCCCCCATGGAAGACACAGGCTGATAGAAAACCAGGTATTGGCAATGCTGTTGGATGGCACATTCCTTCATGACTGAAAACAAAACAGACAGAGCCTGATGAAGACTGGCAAGAGGGGGAGCTGCCTGAGGGTATGGGAGTGGGGTGTAGGGTCTGAGCAAGGGAATTCTGGAGGCAACACGCTGCTGGAGACCAGAAGTGGGCATGAAGAGGAAATTATGCTCATAGGAGTGCTGTGACACTATCGAACAAATGTTGTTTGTGCCTCCCCTCAGTGCTGATCCCTTGCCACTGTCGGGTGTTCATGGAGGTGAAGGGGCATGACCACTGTGCCCTGCTTAGACATATTCCTTCTGGGACAGAGTATGCTGCTGGCCACCCCGTCTTGTGCTTCCAGATGACAAGCACTCCTAGCTTCCTCCCAGCCTGCAGGGCTAGGGGGTGGGGGGATTGAAGGAGCTCCCAGAACTCTGAGCCCTGCAGTTGGTGCAGGGTTGCTGGCATGGGTGTTTTCTAGTTCAGTGGTGCAAATTCTTATGCTGTTTGGTGCTTTTCTTAAAGCTCCAGCTCCTGGAGGCCAGCAATTTCCTGAGAAACTCAGCTTTCATTTTTTTTTTTAAAAGTGAGTTTTGAATCCACGTGGTTTCAGAGAAAAAACTGCAAATGTGACCAGAACGTACCCAAAAAGCACATAACCACCCCTGCATGTATTTGTTGTTTAAAAAAATCTTGCATCCGATGAAGTGGGTATTCACCCACGAAAGCTCATGCTCCAAAATGTCTGTTAGTCTATAAGGTGCCACAGGATTCTTTGCTGCTTTTACAGATCCAGACTAACACGGCTACCCCTCTGATAAAAAAATCTTCTAATTTTTCAGCACAGTGAGTCATCAGGAACCCAGGAGCAGAACTCAGAAGTGCCTAACTTCCAGCCCCAAGCTCAGTCCTCGACAAGCCCATGCTGCTGCCTCTAGGAAGCTCATTCACAGAATCTGTAGAGGTCAATGATTATCTAGGCAAGAAGACTAAACTAATCTCTCCCTCCCTGCAGTGAGCCCTGTGGCAGAACATACCATCCCTGAGAAGGTGATCTTTGTATATATGCGTCAATGTGTGGGGCTCAGATTACCACTGTCCATTCTGTAGCATGGGTTACTACAAGCGGTTCGTTTGACCTTCACTATGAGCCTATTTATATACACAACATATTTTTTTCCAGTGCTGCCAGTCAGGAACCTTTCTCAAGCATAAAAATTTACTTTAAACTGGTAGTAAAACATTCTCCAAATAGAACAGGATCAAAAAGTGCTCAAACCCCCAAAACTTTGTCACAGGTTCCACAGTCTCTGAATATGCCTCTTATTTTGTTTCTGCAGCCCAATGCTTCAAGGAAGAAAAGTCAAGTCACATGTGCCATAAAAATGAGCATCGGTGTCTGGGAGAAGAAATGCAATGGCAAGAAGTGCCACAATGGTACTGAGCATCTTACAGATGTGTAGGAGAATGAAAGAGATGAGCAGACCTAGGCAATCCTGTACAATCCAGATTTAAAGAGAGAACCCAAAAAGTAATTGAATTTACCTGATCCAGAATGTGGGAGTTCGGGATTTCATATCTCAGCCTCCGAGCAACAGAAACATTAGACTCAGGGGAATCAAACTTGGTGGCTGGAGTCCTAACAATCTCACAACCAAGAGCCCTTAGTATATCAACCTGTAAATCATAAAGCAGACACAATAAAGCTGATCTCCTGTACTGCCAGTAATCTGAACCTGTATATTCATGTTAGTGTCAAAAGCCAGACTGGGCTTTGCATTCATAAGACATTTAACATTTAGAATGGCTTACAGATACAATGTCTGATTCTCAGTCACACTCACTAATGCTCTTTTACATCATTCTGGCAGCATAATGGACCTTTAAACTGGTTAGAAATGCCACCTGAAAATGCTCCTAAATACAGACGGCCTTCCCAGCATGGCATAAGGATTCTAGCCTGGCCATGCTCCTAGCCTCTACAGTGAAGGAGTAGCTGGGGGGCATGACCAGAATCCACTGCACTACTACTAGTTGCTAGTTTCCAAGGGACATATGAAGCAAAGCACATGTTAGAGCACTCCCAAGGCTGCTCTAATGTACACCATGGGCTGGGCAGCCCCAGGAAAGTCCCAGAATACAGGTAGAGCAAACTGGCCATAAGCACAGGAATGGAGTACCTGAGAATGAGTATTTATCAACAGAGAGACACTGTTGTCTAGTGGTGAGAACAAGAGTGCTAGGTATTAGAGCTCTTTGGTTTCTGATCATTTGTTGGGTGGATTATTACAGTTGGGCTGAGGAGGTGGTGTTTGATCCAGATGAGGTTGAGGTTAGGGTTGAGGTTTGAGGTTGGGATTCAGGTCTGAATTCAAAGGTGCCAAAGTCTTGCAAACTGTTATTGTGAGATTTTTGCCCCAAACGGAGGAAATCTTACAAGATCATGTGAAATTTCTGCCATCTTGATGGGGTTTCTTGAGAAATCTGGTTAATACTCCTATGAAGTTAGTATAAACATCTTCAGTTTACACAGAGGGAAATGGACGGAGAGGTCAAGTGACTTGCCAAAAGTCACACAAGAAATTGGCAGCAGAACTGAAAACAGAACCAAGGAGCTCTGCATACCTTTCCTTTGCTCTAACCATCACGCACACCCAGAGGCATACAATTGCATCATCTCTGTGCAAAAATGTACCATATTTGGCTAATATACTGCACCAGCTGCATAGCTGACACCAGATAATCAGTCAGATTATCATTGTCTGCTTCATTGTCCAACGAACTCTTTTGAATAACTACTGAAATATGCCATTACTTGTAACTAGGATTGTTACCCTATATAGGAAAGAGTTCACTAGTTCTCAAGAAAGAGAACTTTCCCCATTCCCAGGATTTCAGTGTAATACCATAAAGGACTCTGACCTTCTCAATGCTCATTTTCTCTGGCAACACAATGATGCAGCGATAGCCTTTCACTGCAGCAACCAGGGCCAGCCCGATTCCTAGGCAGCGGGGGAGGAAAGGGAATTATTCAATGACAGCATTTGGCAAGGTCAACTGACAGTCACAGTCTCCTGCACATCCTGTGCTAATCTGGTAAATGTAGCTCATGGATTTGCACTTAAAAGCTAAACAGCAATGTACCACCTTAGACTTTTTGCATGCTCTCTGACAATCTAGTGTAGGAGGATGTTCTAACTTGAGAGCTTACTTGTAATTAAGTCTCTGTGTCCCTGAGAACTGGGGAAGAGCAGTGTATTTTAACAGCATACAAACTGAAGGGACTGGAAAGGCTCAGAAGCATTTTTCTACACTTAGCAAAGCGCCAGTCTCTTGTTTTCCCACATCTGTTGTTTCACACAGAAAAGATATAATTACGACTAGACAGCTCTCTGTTCTCCTCTGGTCTGCTTAATGCCCCCCGCCCCCAGCAGTCTAACTTGTGGGATAATGCTGCACATGCACTGATCTCAATCCATGGCTAGGTTGGCAAAGCGTATCTGTGCTCTAATTTCACTCTGAATGACTGACCGAGCCAGCTGTTCCCATGCTGGCTGGGGAAGGCAAATGAGGCTTTAAATTCTGAAATGATACAAGAGGATGCGCAGGGCAGGCGTGAAACATTGCTTCTGCACTAGGACGCACTGTCCAAAAAGTCTGCGATACGCGCAGGAGATTAAATCCAGCTGCAGCGTGTCAGAGGATTGGTAGAAATAGCTTTAGTATTAGAGCTAGATCAAATGGTCAGATAAGAGAAAAACAAAGAAATTCCACTGTAAGGCCCTGACTCTGAGCTCAATCACACCATTCAGGTACAGCCCAATGTCGGAGACGGTGTGGA
Organism: Gopherus flavomarginatus; assembly: GCF_025201925.1. NCBI lineage: Eukaryota > Metazoa > Chordata > Testudines > Testudinidae > Gopherus > Gopherus flavomarginatus. The sequence goes on from NC_066617.1 coordinate 209,983,996, forward strand.
GTCACACAACCCCTAGGCAAGTACAAGGAGGAATGCTGCCTCAAGGGTGCAGAATTCCTTCCTGAGCTCTGCGGCATCTACATCTTTCTATAGGGTGCAGTTTAATCCCCCTCAACTACACTGGTCTTGTTTGGCCTGCTAGTGGGAGGGGTTGGGGGGACACAGACCCATAAGCCCTAGCTGCTTGGAGGTGCTGCACTCCACCAGGAAAATAGGAACGGTGCAGCCCTGGTCAGTTATGTGGTCTTCTTGTGCAAGCCAAAGAATGGGGAAAAGCTCCTGCACCTTCTCTCCCAATCATGAACTGGTCCTAGCTTGTTTCTGGCCAGCTGAGGCTAAATAAGGCAGATATGAAAGAAGCGATGATATATTTGTAAGCTTGGCAAAATTCAATTTTTATTTGTGCTATCATTGTGATGGATCATACTGATGTTTATTTTCAAGCATTTTAATAGATTTGTAGCCATTTAAATGACCAAAGTTGTGGAACGTTATGGGTGCAGGGTAAGAGAATGACTTAATGACAGTAGAGACCAAGGTTCAAAAAGTTAAAGCTTTACAGCTGCTAAAACACAAACTGTCCTCATCACCTGTCAAAATATACAATGTAAAGAGCTTTCTTCCATCAAATCCCATCTGCTTTTACTCTCCAGTCACTTGTCCATTTGTAACAAATCACTAGATTTTGCCTAAAATAAGGTCTCAAGCAGCATTTCTCCTATTTTGCCTATCTGTAAATTTGGATTGTTAGTGATGGAAATATTTTTCCATTGGTTTGTGTGTGTGTACAGTGAAATCAATATTTACTGACATTTCTAATCCTTCCAAGCCTATTTATTTGCTGGGGGAATTCAAGGGAATTCCCCTGTGAAAACTAGCTCTAACTATTCAATAACCTCGCAGCCAGGAAATGTGCTTTACGTGCGTCAGCTCCTCTAGACCTTTTTGTTACATGCATCGTTGTTAGCGAACTGCCCAGTATTACCACACACTGGCTCTGCAGTTTTGACACCTTGGTGCGGTTTTAACCCATCTATGAATTTCAGCACTAAATCACCCCTGAGATCTCACTTCCTCGGTGTGTTGCAACACGTAGGCACAGTTTGGGATGGGGTGGGTGAGTTGAGGACAGAGACAGAGTTATAAGGACAGAGGCTAATTTCCAGATTAAAGGAAGTAAAACAACGTAACACACATATCTGCAACTGCACCTCAGGCAAGGGGGCAAATTTTCTTAATCAAACTTTCCCTGCAAACATGAATACATCAGCAACAAATGGGGTCAATGGGCACTGGAAAAGGGAAAACTGCATTTAACAGAAAAGGTTTAACAAGCCTCATTTCCCCTCTTCATTATAGTAGGAGCTGAAAGGTTCCAAAAACTTCCATTCCATCCCCTCCCATCCCCTTCATAAATATCAGGCCATCATTCTATTCCATTACCATGCTGTCCAAATGTAGGGCCACAAAACCAGTTCCTACCTGTGTTTCCTGATGTTGGTTCAATGAGTGTGTCTCCAGGTTTTATGAGCCCAGCTCTTTCTGCATCCTCCACCATCCTCAGGGCGATTCGATCCTTCACGCTTCCCCCAGCATTGAAGTACTCGCACTTTGCCACTAGAATTTGAAGGGGAGCCCAAATCACAAATGAGCCCAAATCCAACTTGCCTGCATATCGTTTAATCCCTGCTATCAAATACGCTAAAACCATCACTACAGAATGGGCTTCTTCACAGAGACACACATCAGTTCTCTGATTCTTACCATTTACCCCCCTCTAGGAACACAAAAAGTACGGTATGTCATGGTAATTAACCACTAGCAACCCCCCGAACACATCATTATCTGCAGCATTAATCTATAGCATAAGGGCCGGGTACATAAGAGATGGAATGAAGAGATATTGTTTGTTTTATATTTTAAGAGCATTTGTTATTCAGTAAAATTCAAGTCAATAAATAACAACAAGTTCTACTCCCAAGTGCCAGATTTCTAAGTCTGTTTCATGAGCTACCAGTCCTCCCATTTCTGGACACAAGAGGATTGCCAGCTTGGGTCACACAGTCATAAAGTGGGTGTTTCTCATTCCTCTGAGGCATCCAACAGCAGCCAGTGTCAGAGATGGAAGAAGTGAGTGCATAGCTCATGGTTAAGGCTACGATTTAGTCATGGGTATTTTTAGTAAAAGTCATGGACAGGTCATGGGCAATAAACAAAGACTCATGGCCTGTGACTTTTACTATAAACACCCCTGATTAAATCTTAGCTGCCCTGGCCCCACAGCCACTGTTGCTCTGGAGGAGCCTGGGTCCAGCCTCACCGACCACTACTCTAGGGGGCCCCAGGGCCAGATGCCTGAGGCCGCTGAGCACTGGCAGCTCCAGCCACCCCTGGGGCCACACTCTGGCCGCTGCTCTGCTGCCCCAGGACAGCTGCTCAGGCAGTCCCCAGGGCCAGCCACACCAACTGCTGCTAGGGTGGTCTCTGGGGCCAGCTGCTCAGGCCGCCAAGCAGCAGCTGGTGCAACTATCCCCAGGGCTGCTCAAACAGCAGCCAGTCTGACTGGCTGTGGGGCCACCTGAGCAGCTGACACTGGCACTGGCTGGCCCTGGGGCTGCCTAAGCAGCTGGCTCCAGGGCCAGTTGCTCTGGTGGCCCTGGGGTCAGCCACACTGTCCACTGAAGCTACAGAATGTCATGGAGGTCACAGAACGTCACAGAATCCATGACTTCTGCGACCTCCGTTGCAAACTCACAGCTTTAATCATTGACCTTTTCTGATGCAGCAGCTCCTGTGTTGTTGTAGATTTATAAAGACATAGGGCTTTGAAAGTAACTTTTTGTGCTGTTTTTCCACACTACCTAATTAAATAAATAATTATCACTGGGCCAGATTCTCATACTCTCACTCCTCTTGAGTAGTACCTCAGAGCCGGTTCATGCTCCCTTTGAAGCCAAGGGAGTTTTGATACTGGTTTCAATCGGAGCAGGATTGGGACCTTACTCCACAAGAAGTTAATGGGGCCAGGACAACTTTTGGAGTAAATTATTACTCAGGGAGAGGAGAGGTAAGAGAACCTGGCCCTGTTTGTTGAAGGTCAACAGCTGAACTCATGCTGAACAGAACAGGGAGGAGACAGGGAGGAATTTACAATCTAAGAGTCAGTTTGTGTCACCCTAACCCACGCTGAGTTGTTAGGCCCGTACTCTGCAAGGAACGCCCTTATGAAAACAAATCAGTATACAATGTACTTTCAGGGTTTAAATTTTATGAGGTAAATTGCCAAAATCAGGCTACAGGGAAATTCCAAAAGGAAAACATGACTATTTTTAGTCATTCCTACAGCACTGTTAACCCCTTGTTTGCACCAGTTACCGCAAAAGTTTACTTTGCAGTGTACTTTGTGATAGGTGTAATAAAAGAGAACGTAAGGCCACTCATATAACTTATGTTTCCCTTCCAGTCATGCACCAGCTGGGGAGACAACATCCTGGTAAATAGCAGCACTGTATATCTTCCTGGTTTGCCCACTGACTCTTTGAAAAAGCCCCTTCTGTGTCTCCTGGGGACTTGCCTTCTAGTAACAACCTCCAATGTATGGCCAGCCTGCAGAGGTGCACAAGCAATTAATAATCTGCCTGTTGCTTGCCCTTCCTCTGTCCCCGCTACACCAACTCACCTGGCTTTTGATACAGGGGCCCTATACCAGGGGAAAGGTACACTGGAAAATGTTTTATCTTGAAATGAACCTCAGAGTGAGAAGAGCAGATGGGAATGGGACCCCCAAACTGGGAGAAAACAAACTTTTAATCATTGTTAGCATGGAGACAAGCCACAGGACAATAACTACCTGTGCTTTTTCTGATTTCCCTTAGCACCAGCAATGCTACAGCCTGCACATACAGGGGCTTTATCACCTGCTGAAAGACTAGCAATCCTCCAAGCTAAGCAAAAGATGCTGCCGAGGGACTGTAGCGATTGTATCCCAGTAAAGAGTTATGAAGGCAGCAGAGTGAAGGGATGGGTTCCTGAAGAATTCGTAAAGAATCAGAATGGAATGCATGGTTCTGGAGAGGGACCTGATGAACATGATGCATGCACTATGTTCTCTTTTTATTCAAGGCATGTTATTTATTAACTATGTCATTTGCTGGATCATCTGAGACAATGAGACATGGGATATGTTGGCCAGAGAGTACAAGAGCTAGTAATCCCAGGACAAAGATGAGGAAGACCTAGAAAAAGGTGGTTTGAGACATTGAAGGAGGACATGAAGAAAGTTTGTGTCAGCTTGGGAAATGCACTTGATAAAAATATTTGGGATGACAAACAAATACCACCAACACTAAAAAATTTCATTGAGGAACAACTGTCTTGCATCATTAGAATATCCATCCCATAGCATTAATCTATATAATACGATTCCAGGATTATCATTCTGTGCATGTGTCATTCTGAAGCCTAGAACGTCTGAGTCAGTGTGAAGCAATAGAAGCAGCTGCAAGCATAGTTGAGAACTCTTTTTGTCCAGGATTTCACCAGGTTCAATCATCACTGGGATTTGCAGTCTGCTACTATCCAATTGTTAAGTTGTCAGCTGATTTTCAGCATTTTTACACATGACTATGAATAACACCCATGCAACAGCATGGGCTTTCAGCTAGTTCCTCCTGAAATCAATACACACACTTTTCAGTCATTTCCTTGGCTACAAAACATTCATTATCCACAAATACCCCTGGCCTCAAAGTAGGAGCAACACACATCCCTGATTCTATTTCCCTAACCAGTTGGGGCATTTTGCAGGGGCGCTCCCTCCCTCCAGCTGTCCATAACATTCAGAAAGTCTCTCCACCTCCTCCTCCCTTCCCTCAGTGAGGCTCCCTCCCTTGCTCTCACAGATGTGCAAAATGCAGCAAGCAGCTATCACAGGAGGCATGTTATCCGGCCTTGCCATGAGACACCTCCACCTTCCCTTCAGTCTGTTTGAATGCACACTCTACTCTCATTCAGCAATCACACACGATATAGTTATAAGTCAACTTTTTTCTTCCCAAAGTGTCCAGTAAAAGGCTTCATAAGCCAGGGAGGCAGAAGGGAAAGCTGGGTCTCCCAGAATGGCAGGAGGAATCAACTTCACTAATGTCTATGGTATCCTGAGAGCAAAAGTTCCCTTTGCTCATTCCAGCAAAAACAGGCCTGAGTTTCTAAAGATCCTGGCATCATGGACCTTTCCAGACCACCTGGCATTAATAGCTGTGAACCTTCCACAGTGATCAGCCAGCCCTTGCAGCAATGAGATATAACCTTCCTGTTGATAAAATCTTTGATGTGGTGTGGGGGGCAAAGAATAGTCCCTATATATTCAGGAACCCCATCTGTGCAAAGCCATCAATAACTACCCGTGCATTGCCACGCTTTGTGACACGGTACAGCAGCGCCCTCTGAACAGCACTGCAAACCTCAATGACAACAGGCCTGACAGTTGATCTACCAACAAACTGGCTAGCCAGCTACCAATGGCAATCAGAGCCGACGAGCTCCCAGAGGGTATGGGCCAACTACTTCTCCATGCTGAGGGGACCTCTCCTGTTGGTGTTCTGCTGCAGCAGCTCCGGGGTGGGCTCTGCAAGGGTCTCTATAGGAAAGTAGCTGTCCGCCTCCTGAAGTTCTGCTGCTGCTACTGGTCATCCCAGTTCTGAGTCACCCTCTCGTCCCACCGGTCACTGCTAATTCTTTGAGACCATAAAGTGCTCTTATCGATGTGAACCTGCTCCAGGAAAATGCCCTTCAGAAATAACGACTTGAATTCATCCTTCTGCTCCTCCTTCACCTGTAGCCATATAGGCCAGCCATCCAAAGCCACCAGGCCAAACCCATCTGGCTGCACAACTGTCAAAGCACATACTTCATCCTGTTTGTATTAACGGCTGTCATGATTGTGGCGCTCAGGAGGGTGACCACCCTCCCGAATTGGGTGGGACAGTACCGAAATGCAGAGTTCAAGTCCTGTTCCAGGGCTGAATGACTCCCTGTGATGCCGCTCTGCACCTGCCTGAGACTCCAGGGCAGCGCCAACCTCTTCCTGGTGTTAGGGGGGGCAGTGGAAGGCCTTAGCCTCACGAGGCCCCACCCCCTGCTCCTCCTATCCCACCCCGAAGCACACTCTCCCTTTTTGTGCCAAGACCAATAATAAAATCGTTAAATAAGGTTGGTCCCAAGAGTGATGCCCAAGGCACTTCACTAGTAACCTCCTTCTAGCCTGACAGTTCACCTTTTAGTATGACCGATTGTAGTGCCCCCTTCAACCAGTTCCTTATCCACCTTTCAGTTCTCAGATTGAAGAAGATCAGGGTTAATATAACTAATAATTTCTCATGTGAAACTGTATCAAATGCCTTACTGAAATCCAGGTAGATTAGATCCACTGCATTTCCTTTGTCTAAAAAACCAGTTATCTTCTCAAAAAAAGATATTAGTAACTTTGTTACCACCTCTTGAATATAACAGTTGAAACAATTGCAGAAAAATCAACAATTACTTTCTATCATTTAGGCTACTTTACTTTTTGCAGTTCACCAAACTTGGAACAGATCATTTAACTTGAGGAAACATCCTAACAGCCCTTTCTTATCTTAAATCACCTGTTAATCACTCTGTTTATAAACAAAATTCTGACTCCTGCCTCAGAGGTGCAAACTGGGAGCAGTTGCCTGTCTCCTCTGCAGAACTCATAGAATTTCAGAGTCAGGCTGCCTGCCTGCCCCAAGCGGTGGGAACGCCCTCTGTTGCCCCCACAAACTCCACCTATGATTTCCCCTTGTAGTTAGCTATGACACTCTGGGGCTATGTTGTCTGCACTTAGAACGCTACAGCATTTCAGTGTAAACACTAGTCTAGCAATGGGAGAGGTTCTCCTGTTGGTGTAGTTCATCCACCTCCCCAAGGGGCAGTAGCTAGATCAACAAAAGAATTCTTCCATCGACCTGTCTACACCTGAGAGGCGTAGCTATGCCGATGTAAATTTTCAGTGTAGACCAGCCCTGAGTATCTTTCCCAGACCTGAAGAAGAGCTCTGTGTAGCTGAAAATTTTCTCTCTCACCAGAAGTTGGTCCTGTAAAAGATATTACCTCACCCACCTTGTCTCATGTGATGCAATAGAATGACACCCGCTGGCACAGCTGCAGAGAGCCAGGTAGTGTATCAAGAGGATTTCAAAAGGCTATTAAGAAGAACTGTTAAAAAGTTATACATCCCCAGTGTAGATACAGACAGGGCTGCTAGGCCTTAACAGGGCCACCCAGAGGATTCAGGAGGCCTGGGGCAAAGCAATTTCGGGGGCCCTTTCCAAAAAAAAAGTTGCAAAACTAAAGAATATTATATTCTCATGGGGGTCCCTGCAGGGCCCCGGGGCCTGGGGCAAATTGCCCCATTTGCCCCCACTTCTGGGCGGCCCTGGGCCTTAAGCATCTTATGTGACACAACCCTGCTGGAATTCTGAATCCTTGACAGTGGCTCTGGCTGTGGCATCTGCTCTGCAGGCAGCATCACTGCTCCCTCTGCTGGATTTGAATTGGGAGGAAACAGTAAGGAAGAGGAGCAGAACGCATACAGCAGCTGATTGGGATAGATGGTGAGGGGCCCTCCACACTGCTACCTCCTACCCAGGTCTCACTCCCACCCTTCAGCACTCCCCCCAACCACTGACCCAAGCACCCTTCAGTACTCATATGCTCCTGCTTCAGCTGCCAAGATTTGTGTTGCTCCATTTCCCATCCCCACCAGGGCTTAGGGCAGGATGTATGCAGGAAACCAGCTACTCTCATCTGTGAGAAATGCCACATGTGGAGCTGGATAAAGCCTGGCAGCTGTGTAGTTAGTGCAGACATTCAGCACACAAATTCAATTTGAACCTTTGCTTTCCAATTCATCTTTAACATTTCCTAGCTGAACTCATGTGGGTTGGTGTGGCACATTTGAAATATGCCATGAAACATCACAATAAATAACTTGAACAATCACCAATTCTGTTTATCTTGGCGAAAGTGTTAGTAACCCGAGGGAAGCCTTGCTTCCCTCCATCATGGGGGGAGGGAGGGAAAAGAGGAGGTTATTATTAAGGCTCGCATCTTGTCACAGAAAATTATATAAGGAATTGTGTTTGGTCATGGAGGGAAAATGGAAAAAAATAATGAGTTTATATGGGAAATAAATGCCAAAGGTCATATTACTTTTAATCAATCAGTCTCCTTTATTTTGAAAGGAACTGTTTTAAAGTCTTTAAAAATATTCAGTACCACTATCTGAGGGCCGCCTAGTTCAGCCCTGCAAGAGAAGCTATGCAGGAAGATTAGGGTTGCCAACTTTCTAATTGCACAAAACCGAACACCTGGGGCCAGCACCTGCCCCTTCTCTGTGGCCATGCCCCCATCTACTCTATCACCCCCCCCCCCCGTTGCTCACTCTCCCCCATCCTCACTCATTCGCTCATTTTTACTGGGCTGGGCCGGGGTACAGGAGGGGGGCTGGGAGTGTGGGCTCTGAGGTGGGCCAGAAATGTGGAATTCAGGGTCTGGGAAGGGGCTCCAGGCAGGGGGTTGGGGTGCAGGGGTGGGTGAGGGCTCATGCTGGGGTTTCAGGCTCTGTGATGGGGCTGGGGATGAGGGGCTTGGGGTGCAGGAGTGGGTTCCAGACTGGGTGGTGGAGCTGAGGGGTTCAGAGTGTGAGATGGGGTTCCAGGCTGAGATAGGGGGTAGGAGTGTGGGAGGGAGTACAGGCTCTGAGTTGGGGGTGCAGGTTCCTGGATGGGGCAAAAAATGAAGGTTTCAGGGCATGGGAGGGGGCTCTAGGCTGGGGCAGGGAGTTTGGGTGCAGGAGGGGCTCCAGGATGGGGCAGGGGGTTAGGATGCAGGAGGGGATGTGGGCACCAGGCAGCGCCATGTCCCTCAGCTCCTATGCATAAGGGCTGCCAGGTGGCTCTGCACAGTGCACACAGGCACCACCTGTGCAGCTCCCACTGGCCACAGTTCCCGGCCAATGGGAACTGTGGAGACAGCACTCAGGGCGAAGGAGAAGCAGCGCATGGAGCCTTCCAAGCAGTCCCTCACCCTAGGAGCTGAGGAACATGGCGCCACTTCCGGGGGAGCCTTCCAGCCCCGCCAACTGGGCTTTTAATTGCCCGGTCAGCAATGCTCACCGGAGCCAACAGGTCTCTTTTCAACTGGGGGTTCTGATCGAAAACTGGACACTTGGCCACCCTACAGAAGATGTATGAAGTGTAGCTTTGGCCATGTCTGTCCCAGGATATTAGTGAGACAAGGTGGGTGAGGCGATATCCATTATTGCACCAACTTCTGTTGGTGATAGAGACGAGTTAAAGCGAAACAATCTGTTCCACCTTGTGAAAGCAGCAAAGAGTCTTGTGGCACCTTATAGACTAACAGATGTATAGGAGCATGAGCTTTTCGTGGGTGAATATCCACTTCATCGGATGCATGTATTCACCCACGAAAGCTCATGCTCCAAAACGTCTGTTAGTCTATAAGGTGCCACAGGATTCTTTGCTGCTTTTACAGATCCAGACTAACACGGCTACCCCTCTGATACTTTCCACCTAGTGGTTCGCTGTGATGCTCCAAGTGCCCTTCCCAGCCCTGAAGAAGAGCTCTGTGTGGCTCAAAAGCTCGTCTCTCTCGCTAACAGAAGTTGGTCCAATAAGAGATATTACCTCACCCAGCTTGTCTCTCTCTAATGTAGGAAGATGGGCAGGCAGGAGAGAGATGCCGCCATCTTTAAAGGAGAAGGATGGTCCAGTGGTTAGAGCACTAGCCTAAGACCTCAGCAATCTGCATTCCAGTCCCCTTTCTTTCTGTGTGATTTGGGGCAAGTCCCTCAGCCTCTCTGTGCCTCAGTTCTCCATCCCTAAAATGGGGATAACAACACAGAGGTGTTGCGAGGATAAATACATTAGAGATTGTGCAGCGTTCAGGTACTACAGTAACGTGGGCCATACAGAATAGATTGTTTTGTACTGTTTTGCTGTTCCCACAGGCTCTGCCAAAGAACAGGAGCAGCAGCTACATCAGCTCTGAGATTTTCTCCCTCCAAAACTGCTGACCCTGTGATCCCGATACGCCTCGATTGCACTCGGTATTGCAAGTAGCTGAGTAGCTCCACAACACACATCCTATTTTTAAAAAATGGAGATTAAAATCACAGACTACGTACATTCCAGCAGTAACAAAAATGCAGCTGAGCAGTGGGGCTAGTAATATGTAGTGAAGACCATCTTGCTGGATCAAGGCCTGGGTTACTGTCAGTCAGGTGCTTGTTACACTGCAGTTTGAAAGGCAGACCACTATTTTAGCTCTGATAAATAACTGTAATGGAAAGTTCTAGAAGTATCCCAGATATGCCATATTTCTCCACCTTCTTTTCACACTTTGTCAACCTTAGTTAGTTACTCCAGACTCTCTTATAAAAGAGGCCTTGTCCCCCACTAGCTTTTGAGCTTGCCATTCAGTTCAGAAAACCTGACAGAAAAGCAGTGGACTTTGGATACTCACAGAGTTCACACTTCAGTCCATAGGTTTTCCCAATCTTGTTGATTCGAACCAGAGGGGTGCGGCCAACTTTCTTCAGAATATTTGGCAGGATGTTTGTTTCTTCCGGCCTATGTTAGGGGAGGCAGAAAAAAATATACTAAGGGTAACTGTGACTGTCATTCAAATCCATATAAAAGGAAACCAGAGCAAAACTTGAGAGAAATAGAGGCTTCAACATCTGCAGGAGAGGGAGGCTGAGGGAAATTTTGATTCCAGGACACGACTATACTAATTGCCTAAATTACTAATGATGATAGGCATCAGTGATGGAAAAGAGCTACAGTCTCTGTCAACTGGACTACAGGAGGGTGTGGTAGGAAATACTGCCATCCCCTACATCAGCAACACCCCCTCATGAATAACTTCATTTTAGCTGCCTTCGCGATGCGACTCACAGGACACTGTTGCCTATTCAAAAACCAAACATGTCCCTTACTGCTTCCACCCTCTTATGTCCCTTGCCCTGTGGCTGCACATGCACTGATCAGCTGGAGGGGGGCTTCGAAGAGCCACCTGTTACCAGAGTTGGCCTTTTAGCCCCCCATGAAGGAAAAGCTCACACACACACAAAGCCAGTTAAGATTGAGGTATAGCCCATCCCACAGCACCCTTATACGGGATCCACACAGTGAATGTGAGCAAGAAAAGTTGAGGCCAGCAGTGCTTGTTAAAATTTTCAGTTGTCTTTGAGCCAGCTGGTGCTTGCTCAGCCATACTAGCTAGCTAGGACCTACTCCCAGACATGCAAGGGAAAGCTGTAAGCAGTCAGGTAAGTCCCACCCATCTCAAGAACCTAAGGAGACTCATTCTCCAGCTGATCAACTAGACCTCTGTCAGAAGGGAGCTGCTCATCCAGCCAGCCACTGCTGAGAGGAGAGGCTGCAAGACAGCTCCTGCCATCATTGCTGCTGCTTTGAGGAAAAGCTCCAGATAAGGGAGTTAACTAGAAATGCCTCCATTTGAGGGCTAAGCACAGTGCATCGTGAAATACTGGGCCAGGATGGTGGCAGAAACATAGATTGATATGTTTTTTGTAGGGGAATGTATTTTACACAAGGTGTGGCCCATGCACCATCTGCAGAGGCTGAAAACTTCTACAGGAGCCCTTGTAAAAGTTTGCCAGCACATCACTGTGTGTGGGCAGGAGGTATGTGAATCTGAACTTTCGGGCCTGCCTGTCATCTATTCTTCTTGTGCTCTTTTCCATAGATACGAAGTGAACTGTGGCTACAGAGGTGGGTCAAAGTTCCTAGCATCATTGATTGGAATGATGCTGCCCATGCTGACTTGCATAGTGCATGACTTTTTCCCCCCTTGATGAAACAGCAGATGTACTCATCTATATATAGTAATGCATTTCCCTTCCCCAGCTCCTTCATGGGGTTGCAAGTGGGTGGAGTTAGAGAGAGGCCAGGAAATGGAAAGTAAAAAAAAACTTGTTCAGATGGTGTGAGGCCACCTGTAGTGTGATCTAGAGGAGGCGTGCATTCCCCAGGAGGGCTCTGATGGTGTGGGGAGGAGGTGATCAGCCCTCTGTGAAGAGAGAAGTGGTTTAGGACCATTTAGAAAAGCTGGACGAGCACAAGTCCACTGGGCCAGATGTGCTGCATCCGAGGGTGCTAAAGGAGCTGGCAGATGTGATTGCAGAGCCATTGGCCATTATCTTTGAAAACTCATGGTGATCGAGGTGGGGGAGGTTCCAGATGGCTGGAAAAAGGCTAATGTAGTTCCCGTCTTTAAAAAAGGGAAAGAGGAGGATCCAGGGAACTACAGGCCCGTCAGCCTCACCTCAGTCCTGGAAAAATCATGAAGCAAGTCCTCTAAGAATCAATTTTGAAGCACTTAGAGGAGAGGAAAGTGATCAGGAACAGTCAGCATGGATTCACCAAGGGCAAGTCATGCCTGACTAACCTGATTGCCTTCTATGACGTGATAACTGGCTCTGTGGATGAGGGGAAAGCAGTGGATGTTTTTATTCCTTGACTTTAGCAAAGCTTTTGATATGGTCTCCCACAGTATACTTGCAAGCAAGTTGAAGTATGGACTGGATGAATGGACTATAAGGTGGATAGAAAGCTGGGTAGATCGTCGTGCTCAATGGGTAGTGATCAATAGCTCCATGTCTAGTTGGCAGCCAATATCAAGCGGAGCTCCCCAAGGGTCGGTCCTGGGGCCAGTTTTGTTCAATATCTTCATTAATGATCCGGAGGATGGCTTGGACTGCACCCTCAGCAAGTTTGCAGATGACACTAAACTGGGAGAAGGGGTAGATATGCTGGAGGGTAGGGATAGGGTCCAGAGTGACCTAGACAAATTAGAGGATTGGGCCAAAAAAAAAATTGATGAGGTTCAACAAGAACAAGTGCAGAGTCCTGTACTTAGGACAGAAGAATCCCATGAACTGCTACAGATTAAGGACTGAGAGGCTAGGCAACAGTTCTGCAGAAAAGGACTTAGGGGTTACAGTGGATGAGAAGCTGGACATGAGTTAACAGTGTGCTCTTGTTGCCAAGAAGGCTAACGACATTTTGGGTTGTATAAGTAGGAGCATTGCCAGCAGATTGAGGGATGTGATTGTTCCCCTCTATTTGGCATTGGTGAGGCCTCATCTGGAGTACCGTGTCCAGTTTTGGGCCCCACACTACAAGAAGGATGTGGAAAAATTGGAAAGAGTCCAGTGGAGGGCAATAAAAATAATTGGGGACTGGAGCACATGACTTATGAGGAAAGGCTAAGGGAACTGGGATTGTTTAGTCTGCAGATGAGAAGAATGAGGGGGGATTTGGTAGCTGCTTTCAACTACATGAAAGGGGGTTCCAAAGAGGATGGATCGAAATTGTTCTCATTGGTAGCAGAAGACAGAACGAGGAGTAATGGTTTCAAGTTGCAGTGGGGGAGGTTTAGGTAGAATACTAGGAAAAACTTTTTCACTAGGAGGTTGGAGAAGCACTGGACTGGGTTACCTAGGGAGGTGGTGGAATCCTTAGTCAGGCTTGACAAAGCCCCAGCTGAGATGATTTAGTTGGAGATTAGTCCTGCTTTGAGCAGGGGGTTGGACTAGATGATCTCCTGTGGTGCCTTCCAACCCTGATATTCTATGATTCTATGACTGCATTAAAGGATTGTAGGGTTTAAAGACAATGCTGTCCACTTTGTTAATTCAGATACCCAATACTTCAAATACATCCCCAAAGAGGAATTATTTTAAATTCTCATGCCACAAGGGTGTGCAAGTAAAATCCCAACAATGGATTGCTGCTCACAGGTAACAAGATTTTAAATAGATACTCCAGACCAGAATTAGTCTCTCATTCACACAAATCCAGAGCATTAGCTAGAGAATCATGTGTTTATTAGCATCAGACTCACTCTGATAACTCACTTGGAATAAGACTGCACAGGTAAATAAACCAGATCTGGAGTTCAGTGCCCTTTAAATGACTGGTTGTGCCCTTATTTGCTGGTCCCATAAAAAACATCAGTCTTGTCAGCTTTTTCTGCCAAGAGCCTATGGCTGCAAACTCTTTGGAGTATGTCTGTACTTTGAGTAGGGAGTATAATGCCTAGCTGGAGAAGACATACTCGCACTAGCTCTGATTGAGCTATTGTGCTAATAATTAATAGAATGTAGCCATCAGGGCCATCCTTAGCTATTCTGGGGCCCTACGCAGCCCCCCCCCCCACAGGGGAGAGGGGATGTCTGGGCCCCAGGCCTCCATGGAGGGGGGCAGGGCTAGCTTGGAGAACAGAGGGGAACCACCTCCCAGCACTTACCGGCAGTGCATCTGGGGCCAGGCCGCTGCACTTCCCACCGCCAGTAAGTGTAGGCTCAGCCCTGCCTGCACTCCTCAGGGAAGTGGGGCTGGGGTGGAGCCAGGGTGGGAAGAGGAGGCATGGGATGGAGCAGGGGCAGGGGGCCATGGGGAAGAGGCAGAGCAGGGGCTGGAGCAGCACGCAGCTGTGCAGGGCATCAGGAAATTTGTGGTGCCTTACGCAGCTGCGTACTTTGCATATGGGTAAGGACAGCCCTGGTAGCCATGGTGGTGTGAGCAGTGGGAGGGGCTAGCTGCTCTGAATATGTACTCATCTTGAGACTATAGGCATGTACTTGGTGCAGTTAACCCCTTCTGCTGCTCGCAACCCTGTGGCTACACTATTTTTAGCACAATGGCTTGATCAGAGCTGGTGTAGATATGTCTTCTCAAGCTGTGAATCACACCCCCAGCTCCAAATGTAGATGTACCCAAATCTATGCCTTTAGCAGATTAAGGAGGTAGTATGCCTGTACTGAAAAGTTAAGTAGCAAACCCAAAAAACTCGTGTCAAGTATTTTTTTTTTAAATATGTGTGTCAGTCCATATGTCTGTAACACAAACAGAGCCAGAGCTTTAGCTGCTGGTCAAATCAATTTCAATAGAATGTTGCCAGTTTACAGCAGTTTACAACCTGACCTCCCTTTGTTTAGAGAGAAATATTTATCCTGTCATGTGGCAGAGAACTCTGATATTCCCACAAAGGACTAAATTCTGCTCTCAGTTAGACTGGTAGCAATATAGCCTTCCACCTCGGGTTTATCTGGGAGCAGTGGAACTAGACCATGCCATGGCTACTGGGCAAATGACACACATTTAAATGGCCTTTGGCCAAGTAGATTGGAAGTTTATGTCCTTGGACCTTTTACTCTTACAGAAGAAAAGATTACTCAAGGGGTGTGTTTATTGAATCCATATCTTAAGGCAGAGCTGAGCCATTTCCTCAAGTTGGTCTTCTCAATACTTTTCTGCTGAAAAGGGTAACAACCCAGAGTTGTTCGCCTCCCATTCAATTTCAGGTATACAAACACACCCCTTGTGTAATCATGATTTGAACTCTGAACCTACCTCATCCTTGAAATACCCAAGTTGTATACGGCCTACTGGTGATAAAGGTAGTAAATACAGATTTACTTCTCCTTCAAAACTGACAAATTTTGTTGCCCTTTTTCTTTTGTTTGCACTCTATGGATTGATCACAACTCCGTGCACTCAGTACTTGATATTTGAAATTTGAGTTGTCTTGGTTAGTCATGATTGGTCCCAAAAGCCACATGACTTTGTTTCTGTAGTGGGTGTGCATAACTCCTCTTACCAGGACAAGGGCTTGAAGATGCTCTGAGGGCTTTGAATCTCAGGGAATGGTGACCATATAGTGGAAAAGAGCAGATAAGGAGGGTTAGGAGATCCTATCCAGGCCCCAGAGACATTACCCAATGCATCATTCTTAGAAAAGAAAAGCCTACAGTAAGTTTATTGGTGAGTGCAGAGTTAAAATCTAACTTTGTTTGTCACATACACAAAGTAACTCTGTATGATGTGTGAATAGTGTGGTCAAATCCTTGTTTGGTTTATTTGGTTGCCTCTGGGCCCTGGCTGATGTTTTGTAGAATTAAACAGCATCCTTTATAAAATATACTGACTGCCTTTATGAGTGACCAGCAGACAGTGAAGAGAAACAGTCATAGCAGAAGAGAAGGGGAAATTTGTTAGCTAAAAAGACATATTTTAGGCCCCAGACAGATATAAGGAATCATTCATAGGCCTAGCCCCGGGCTTCTCTCAATGAGTTCATTGTACAGCTGGGTTCATTGTACATCAGCATCAACATGGATTTGTCATGGCACTTCTGCTACCTATAATTGTTCAAGCATGGGAGCTCAAAATTCATATTCCAAGAGTAAAACAACTGCTCAGATGCTCACGTCACATGAACAGCCTTCATACCAGGGACTGAACTAAGGCCCTCCAGAGCTACAAGCACGAGTTCCTACAGTTTAAGCTAAAGAGCTTTCACCATAAGAGCTGGGTCCCAGACTGGGACACATAACCCGTGCTGATTAGTGGGTTATGTTTGCAGAAAGCAATATAGGAGAGGTGCAAGCAAGGCCAAAGTGAATCCATTTTTAAATTCAAACCAATACTTGTGGATAATATCTATCTATCTATATAGATATAGATATATATACACACACACATATACACACACAGAGCACACTATTTTCTCCCTGCTCCAGAAATCAGTGACAAGCATCAGAGGGGAGCTGGTCAGGTCAGAAGACTTTACTAGCAGTCAGAAACTGTCAGTGTGGCAAGGAAGTGGACACTCCTTACTAGGGTGACCAGATAGCAAATGTAAAAAGGCAGGACAGAAAGTTGGGAGTAATAGGCACCTATATAAGACAAAGCCCTGACCCATGGGTAGTGGGTATAATAGGCCAAGGGAAGCTATAATAGGACAGGCGGTGCCATGGCTGCTGGAGCTCTGGTTGTGGGGTTTGGCGTGAAATTTTTGCTTTATTATGCCCCATGCAGGATCTGGGGTGGCTAAGAGGCCAGCCCCAGGCTCCCCAAGGGGCAGAGGGGGAGGTTAGGCTCAGGGCTTCCAAGCTCTATGAGAAATGCATGAGACTAAAGGATCCCTGAGAAAGACCTTTGGTTCACTGGAATGGCTGTTGGGGATACTGCAGTATCACTGCATTTGGTTCTAGTTGGGAGTGAGAGGGTTCCACTTCAGAAACCCTGCTGTTACTTTGTGAGGCGTGCTACTGTATAAAATGCCCAGAGGAAAACCTCGTCATATCAGGATGTGAGACTTGACTAGCCATTACTTGGATCATATGAGGCAGCATAACTAGCTCAGACAATGTAAGAACCAGCTCAAACCTGTACCTTTCTGAAGCTTTAGGTAATTATCCCCTTCACCTGATCCAAGATCTACTCTTCTTTTTCTAATCTCCCGCACAATCTATATTGGACGCTCAGCAGGTCTGGAGATTTTCTACACTAGCTGCTAGCTGCAGTTCTTGAGATTGCCCAAGGATCAGAACTGCACAATGTATTCTTGGGTATAGAAATCTAGAATACAGTCTGTATTTAGACATTTACGCAAGGTTAAAAGAACATAAGAATGACTACACCGGGTCAGACCACAGGTCCATCTAGCCCAGTATCCTGTCCTCCGACAGTGGTCAGTGCCAGGTGCCCCAAAGGGAATGAACAGAACAGGTAATCATCGAGTGATTCATCCCTTGTGGCCCATTCCCAGCTTCTGGCAAACAGAGTCTAGGGACACCATCCCTGCCCATCCTGGCTAATAGCCATTGATGAACCTATCCTCCATGAATTTATCTGGTTCCCTTTTTAACCCTGTTATAGCAATATCCAATATCCCTAGAGAGCCTGCTACACAAAGGTGTATATTAGTGCAGTCTGAGTGGTACATATTTTCTTTAACTTTATAAAGAGTGCATGTTTCTGGAGGAATCAGAGCAAGCTGGCATCTGGATAGAGACACGGGAATACACTTGGATAGAAGGGATCCAGAATAGTTTCGCAAGATGATCATTTGCACATGTGCTTCATTTTCTCACTCAGATTTCCCCAGAGGTAGCATATGTTGCCAAAGAATAAGTCATTCCCAGTCAGCATGCATATTGAAAAGAAAATTGATTTGACTGAAAGAGCTGCTTCTTTAGTCACTAGACATTCAGCAAATAAATAAGATAATTTAGGGACTATATTTCCAAAGCATTGTTTAATCAGGTGGCTAAATACATCACAGTTACGAGAAAGAGTGGAACGATCTCCTTTGTTAGTCATTCAGAGTTTCTCACTGGTATTGCATGTTTTCAGTTTAAAGATGGAAGGAGAGTTTTGACACCGTATTGCATTGTCACTGGCAAGAAAGGCAGGAACAATTGCAAAGTTTCAGAAGCAGTGTAAGAAACGTGAGACTTTCACTATCTCTGGGCAACATGTTTTAACAACATGCCTCTCTGATGCTCCCTGCACTCTGTAAAATTAATTGATCTTGCTTAATAAGTCATGTGGACACTTTAAGGCCTAGGCTACACTAGCGGGAGGTTTGAACTATAGCTGAAGCACAGCTGAAGTCGAAGTATCTTAATTCGACTTACCTGGCCGTCCTCATGGCGGTGAGCTGACTGCCAGGGCTCCCCCATCAACCCCCTTTTACTCCTCCTGCCAAGGTGGAGTACGGGCGTCAATTAGTGAATCGATTTATTGTGTCCAGATGAGACGTGATAAATCGATCCCCAATACATTGAACACTACCTGCTGATCCGGCGGGTAGCATAGATGTACCCTCAAGGAGGTAGCTGTTGGCTGGGAAATAGACTTTGGATACTAGTCACAAAACGCACACATTAAAAATTGTTTTGCATCACTAATTTTAAGAAACCCAAGTAACAACGGTTTACAGGGTCTTTCTTTGTTCAAACTGTACTAGTAGAGATAATTGCCTCAGTGTCAATCAAACAGAAACAAGTAATTGCTTTCCATATGGAGCAGCCTTATATCAGATTGCCATTTGAAGGGCACATGATCCATCATGGTACTTTACATTAGGACGAGAGACTGCCTCAAACTGCAAAATTCAGATACAGATGTCCCCAAAGTTTAGAAGTGTTTGGATGAGGGGTTTCAGATTGGGCCCATCATAGACACAGGCCCAAGACATTAGCTTCTGATCCAAGTAACAGTGGGCTATGTGATAGTTGCTAGATTACCTTCAATAATTCATTGAGTCCAACTATCCTGCAAGGAGAGGAAATGCTTCCCAGTCAGAAGATGTATCAAATCCTGTATTGATACTACCTTTGGTCTTAGGCCACCAGTTGTTCAGAGTCAGACTTGAGGACTGGCAGTCTTCCTGGACTTCTGGGAAAGCTCTTATTTTCATAGGTCTGTCTGGGATGGCTTGCAGGACCATTAAAGAGCTGCACATTTATTTTGGGCAGTGCTGCATTAGTGAGTTACATCAATATGGCAGGAAACTGAGAAGGAGTATGGGACTGGGGACATGGCACTGGACTAGGACTCAGGAAATGTGGCTTCAATCCCTAGCTATGACATAGCTTCCCTATGGCCTTGGGAAAGTCACTTAATTTCTATGTGCATCAGTTTCCCCACCTGCAAAATGATAATACCTTATAAGGGTGGGGTGGGTTAACACCTAATTAATTAATGTTTGTAAAGTGCTTTGGGATCCTCGAACAAAAAGATAGGAGTGCAAAATATTAGTAATATTTTATGTTGCCTCACATCATCACCACTTGGTATAGACCAAACAGATGCTACCATGTGGAAAAGGTGTTCATTCAGAGGAGCATCTTGTCCTTTGTCAGTGCAATCAGGGCAAGTTTGCTGACCCTGGGGGCATGACTTGTGGCACAACCTCTGCACTATTATGAGCCCAGGTCTGTAGAGGTTCTTGATCTGCCACAGCATGGGTCTGGCAGTCAGAGGCAAGGAAGTGGTAAATCAGGGAATGGGATCCTTGAATATTAATTTGTAGAATCTCCTTGTCATAGGGTGGACTGGCCCTTTAAGGGATTTGGGCTCAGCCTCCCCTGTGCCTTGTCATGTGGTCCCAAAGGTTGGGTTTGGGTTCGTGGTTGGGTCAGATCATCAGGAATCATATGATGGTAGGCCAGGATGGAGCCTACTCCAGCAAAGAGTGGGAAACTGGGGCTAGTGAAGACTTAGGGGAGGTGTCTCCAGAGAATCTGAGTAGGCCTGACAGAGTTCCCCTGGTTAGAGGGAGCTTTGAGAGACCCTGGGGCCTGAAGTCCCAATACAAGGGCAATGAAGGTGAAAGACATTCAGAGAGGCTTCTGCAAGGGATCAAGAGGGGATCTGGGCTCTGAAAGGATGGAGCTCCCAGCTCCAGGCAGGTGAAAGGGGCTGGTTAGAGCTACCTGCCACAAAGGGCCGGAGTAGAAGCATGATGAGGGAGGAGGCTGAGGAAACATCAGGCAGCAGGATCTGGGATTTGGAAAGAACTTGTGAGCCCAACAAAGGACTGAACAAACCATGGAGTGGAAGAAACCTTGTTTGGATTTGAGATATTTGAACTGCGATACTTTAATAAACAAGGCCCAAGAAGGGGTGTTATTCTTCCCACATGAGAGTCTGGGAGCAGTTATTGGGAAGCCCCAAAAAGGGAAAATAAGGCAGTGACAAGGTCCAACACTGAATGGTAAGACACTGACACCCTTCTCTATGGCAAAGGAATGCTAGGGCTGTGGAGTAGCTGCCATGAAGTAGGCCCTGCTCCCATGATGCAGCCTTTGGGGTTGGGAGAATAGATGCTCCCTTCCTTCCTCCCAAGTTACTTGGTCTGGGCACTGGCAGAAGGACTGTGGCCTTGATACTGATCAGAGGAAACTGAATATTACTTTACCACCTGATGGTAGCTTACTCCATGAGTAGTCACTGGACTGCTCCTAGAATAAGGTACCACTCAATGTGAGTAAAGGTGATAGAACTGGGCACTTAGTTAACATGTTAAGAAATCTATAGAGATTTATAGGTTAGAAGGCTCTATATTCATTATGGCTGCAGTCTCCAAAAGTGCCCACTAATGTTGGGTGCCTTGTTTTCTGGTGCCTAACTTCAGATCCCTAAGGGTCTGGTTTGCAGGAGAGCTGCTGAGCATCCACAATTCCAGTTTCAGTCAATGCTCTTCATGGTGAAAGAGAGGGGGCAGTCGTGAGTAGACTGGAAATATTAGCGGGTCAGAGGACCCTCTTTTGGGAAAAATAATAGCAGTTTTTATACATAAAATCATTGTTTTAAATGCTGAATTCTGACTATGAACATTCTAGTGGAACCTTGAGGCACAGAGGAAGACCCGGAATTTCCTGCAGTAGGGAGGATGTAAAACAGTCTGAACATAACTAGCACAAGAGAGTTACTTACAAGGGCACATGAGAATGAGGTGAGTCAGAGATGGGTTTCCCTGGCTTCCAGGTGCACTTGCTGGGCAAGTTGGGAGGAAGCCATATATAATCGGTTTTGGTTTCCTGATTTTCTGTATCAATGCCATTCTGCAAATGAGAGCTCTTGATCTTCCTGTTCAGTGTGGACACAAAAGCCATCTTGAGCTGAGAGGAAAAGAGTGGAAAAAGCAACCGTTAGAATCAGAGAGCTTGATTTTCAACCTTGTGCATGTATGCTGGGTAACCAGCACGGAGGCGCTCGAGCTGATACACAGTGACCTCAGTGCCAAATTGGGTGCCGTAATTGGAGCATCCAAGTTTGGAAATAGGCCCTCAATTCTTTAGTGCTATCTAATCTAGAAGAACATTTTTCCATCACAGTTGAGGAACTGGAACCTCAGTTGTAATCAATGATGGTACAGCTGGCAATGTAAGTGTGAAAAAAAACAAACCAAAGCATGAATAAAAAAATAACTACAGAAAAGCCCAGTGACTCTTACAGTCTGGAAACCAATATTCCAAGACTTTTAGTAAGTAAGCCACCTAAGGATGATTTCTGTAGAAACTTGATTGTCTGCTCTCTATGCCTCCAAAATTAGCAAATCTTTTCCCCTCCCTTGTACCTATTTGCAGAGATCTGACATTAATTATAGGACCCTCTGCCACTCCCACTGAAGTCAATGGGAGTTTGATCATGGACTTGAATGGATGCTGGAGCAGGTCCATAATGTATGTTACAACGTTTGTTGTTCTTAAAGCATCATAAACTTGCATTGCACTTAAAGGTGATCTTCAAAAGGGTAAAACAAGGTTAGTCTTTCCTTAATACTTTATGATACACAGATGGGCCCATAGAAAGTGCTTTGGTGTTTAAAGATTTTTGATTATTACATTAGGAATTCAGATCTTGTCCAGACTGAAAAATATGATGACTGGAGAACTTGTGAAATGATGGCAGCTAGGTAAGCAAAAGAGAGGGTCAAATTCCATCTCCTGTTGTGGCATCTGCACACTCTGACAACAGTTCTAGGTATCTCAGATTGAGCTGATTGGTGGCCTCAAAGGGACAGAGGGATACATTGTAGGTTCCAGGAGCCAACTGACAACAGTTTGAAAGAAGAAGGATGAACAGTTATGGCCTATATACACTTCAAAGACAGCTAAGTCAGTGGCACGAATAAGATTCTGCCTAGACCAGTGGTTCTTAAAGCCAGTCCACTGCTTGTTCAGGAAAAGCCCCTGGTGGGCCAGCCCAGTTAGTTTACCTGCTGCGTTTGCAGGTTCGGCCGATCACGGGTCCCACTGGCCGTGGTTCACCACTGCAGGCCAATGGGGGCTGGGGGAAGCATCGCGGGCCGAGGGATGTGCTGGCCACCGCTTCCCGCCGCCCCCATTGGCCTGGAGCGACCAACCATGGCCAGTGGGAGCTGCAATAAGCTGAACTTGTGGACGCAGCAGGTAAACAAACTGGCTTGTCCCATCAGGGGCTTTTCCTGAACAAGCGGCGAACCAGCTTTGAGAACCACTCATCTAGACTACAAATAATGGCAACTGTGTTATAACCAGAGCAGGGGACAAATGTATTGTAACTAGATTCCATGATTTGGCTGTCTTTGTAGAGAGATAAGCAAAGAAGTTTAGATTACTGCCAAGACTTAAACAATACTTATGTGAGATAAAAAATAAAACTAATTGTAAGAAACAAAAGAAAAAGTGCATTTAGTAACTAAAAGCCTCTTTTCTGCAGTGGTACACCCCGGGAAGCATTGTAATCCAGCCAAATCCTGTTTCAGTCTGTGTTAAATGAACCAATTTTGCAGCTCAGTCTCAGGTCACAGACATGCATCTTGGATAATTTATGAGGTTTGACGTTACTCTCACAGCACAGATTATTCTAGCCATATCTTATTGCATTATTGTGGTGCTTGATTATGCAATTACTGCAGGTAGAAATGTCATCACTTGTCTTGAGAGTTTGCAACTCCAGCACTTTCTGTCTGAGTCCAAAGGTTCAATTCTGACATCTCTGAAAGGGCCAAATCAAAGTGCCAGGAAAGGCAAAAAGAGTTTTGTCATTGACTTCAATGGGACCTGGGTTTGGCCAAAAAGTAGAGATAGGATCAAAGTATGATCCAGACCCAAATTTTAGAAATGGCCTGTCTGCTAATAATAGGCCAGATCAAAGCATTTGATCCAAGCATCCCCGAACATCAGAGATGTTCACACTCCAAACCTGCAGCCAGATGAGACCTTTGCAAATGGTCTCTAGCTTTATTATAGGCTTAACCAAAACCTCAGATTTAAACACTCACTGAAATGGGGCTGTTCAAAATACAGAGCCATATCCAAATTTTACTGCTTGATCCCATCTTAGTTTAAAGGGGCACTGTTACAAGTTGTGAACAGCCTAAAACTTGATCTGCTTTTGGACACTAATTCTCTGGGTGCTTTTATTTTCAAGTTTTCTTATGCTCTTCAGGATAACTGTCACCAGTTTAGATTTACAAACAGCCGTGCCAAACACAGCAGCCATGATTCCATTGGGATTACAGGTTTGCAGCCCATGAGTTCTGCTTTGAAATTCAGGTGCAAAACCCACCACAAATATTCACAACAAAACTCATTCAAGAAAATCACCAAGCTTCATGTGGTTTTGTCATTAAACTGTCAGCCAAGGGCTGCTCAAAACTGCTTGTTTCCTTGAAAGGCCTGTGAAACTCAACCAACTTGGGCTGAGTGGGGTGTTTGCAACAAAATCCAAGTTTAACCCAGCTGGAAGAACACCGACAAATCATTGTGCAGATCAATACTCATCTTGGTGAGGGACCAGAGTGTGACAGCTATCTATCTGAGGTACTTATACAGCCCTGTAAGGTAGAGAAATGCCTACGAATGGGAGATTGAAGCACAGACACACTAAGGTCCAAATCCGCAAAGGTATTTAGGCTTCTAACGCCCACTGACATCAATGGAAGTTAACAGGGAGAGAGCAGCCTGGGTCTGTAAATTCACTGAGGCTCAGGAAGAAAATACCCTGAGTGGCCAAATCTGAAGAGAATGAAGAGACTGGTTCCTCATTATCAGACGTTGCTGAACATTCCTAATACATTTTGTTTTGCACATGCTGAGCTGTGAACAGAATGCAGACCCCAAGAGCTATATCAGCTCCTTCCACCCAAAGCACACAGAAGAGGGAAAGTTATATTTAAAGCTGTAGGATGGAAGGGATAGAAGTGTGGCCTGATAACCATGTGGAGTCCAAAGTTCTGTGGGAAATCTCAATCTCAGTTATATCGCCAGCACGAGTTTTCATTCTCCCTTTTCCCAGCAGCATGGTTGGACTGTGGCCTTTTGCCCTGTTGGCTCCCTTGCCATAGCTTCTCCTCCATCAAGAGCAGAGCAAGGTGCAGAGAGGGAGTTCATGCTGAAACCAGCATTTGTCACATGAGTTACAGAGGGTCATCGACACACGTCAATCATCATCCTCAAGGCCAGATTAAGGCAGGGATTTTAGGGGCTGCAGCCCAGAGCCCCAGCTCAAGGGGGGCCCCACAAAAAAAAATCACAGGCAGCAATCTCCAGCTCCGGGCTGCTAAAAGTCCTGTGGCATAGTAGGATGCTCAGGCAGGCTGCCTGCAAGCCGTGGCCTCATGCTGCTCCCTGAAGCAGTCGGCTGTTAGCACATCTCTGTGGCCTCTGTTACGGAGTGAGGGGGTGGGTAGAAGGGGGAGGCTCTGCATGCTGCCCCCAACACCGTCCCTGTAGCTCCCATTGGCCAGGAACCCCAGAGGCTGCAGAGACATGCTAGCAGCCAGCCACTTCTGAGAGCAGCTTGGGGCTATGGCAGGCAGGCAGCCTGCCTGAGCCCTGCTGCACCACCAACCTGGAGCCACCTGCGGTAAGTGCCTCCGGCTGGAGCCTGCATCTCACAGCCCCTCCTCCACCCCAAACTCCTGCCCCAGATCAGAATTCTCCTCTTGCACCCCAATCTCCTGCACCAAACTCCCTCCTAGGAAAAAGACATATACAGGGACCCCACAAAATCAAATAGCCCCGGCCCCACAGGAGAGTTAATCCAGGCCTGTCATCCTTGCACTAATCTATGAAACCACTCCCTCTTCTAATTCCGCCAAGAGACCTACTTTTATTATAATGTCTACAAAATGTTGCAAACTGATAGTGACTGGGCAAGTGGCCAGATGTGAGAACTCTACTCTCATGCTTTATTGATGTAAAAATAAAACATGACATCATACCTACATAGCATAGCTGTGTTTTGCTGTTACCCCCATCCTCTTGTTACACCCACTCATTGCATCTGTTCTTAAATTTAAGACTGTGGGCTCTTTGGGGTAGGGACTGTCATTTGCTCTGTGTGTGTGTGTGTGTGTGTGTGTGTGTGTGTGTACATGCATACACACACACGGTACAATGAGCCTCCAATCAGTTTGGGCCCTTTTGGTGCTACTGTTTCTAAATGGTTATAATCTATTTAGGATAGATTGAACGGGAAACAAGAGGAGGGGCATGGACAGCGGGTCGCATAGGCTGAAGGAGGCCCCCTGCTTACCACCGCCCCCTGCTTACTACCACCCCCTGTGTGCACTCCAGAGGTCCAGCCCCCAGTGCTCCAGCTGGAGGGGGGGAGGGTGCTGCGGCTGCACACCGACTGCCCTCCCAGTGCTCCTTTGGGGCTGGGGCCACATACCGCCCACCCTCGTGGTGCTCCTTTGGGGTTGGGGGGCTATTCTGGGGCAGGACTGTGCTGGTGACCAAGGTGGGAGGGGCTCTGGGTTCCAGCAGGGAGGGGGAAAGGGCAGGGCCTCAGACAGAAGGGGTGGGGCTGGGGTCTAGCCTCCCTCAGCTGGCGGTTCATGTGCCACCCAGGGGGAGGGGGAATGGCACTCTATGTCAAAATGATATTACCTGTTTCCAAGCCACTGATAACTCAGAAGTAAATGATCCTGAATGCTTATGGATCAATGTCCTAATGGATAAAGCACAAGATGTGGTACTAGTTGGAGCCTCCGTCAACTCACAGTAGGGAACAGGATGACCAGTTCCTTACACCGCTATCTACAGTATGTGAAAATAGGGGACTTCAGTTTGAGTGGCATATGCTGGAGGTCTCACTGTGCCAGCACTAAAACATCCTTGAACTTTATAGATGACAATTTCCTAACTCAGAAAGTGTTGCAGCCAGTGTGGGGGAATTCTATATTTGATCATCTCCTAACAGATAGAAAGGAACTGATCACAGAAATAAAAGTTAATGGGAGCTTAGGTACAAGTGATCATGACTTGATCATATCTATATTGTATAAGCTAGTCCAGGCTAGTAATATACATATTTGGTGCTTTAATAGGACTAATTTCACAAAGCTTAAAAACAATTATGATCCAAATCAGCTGAAAGGAAAAATCTAATCAGAAAAATGTGAATGATAATTGGGAATCATTTAAGAACACTTCACTAGTTGCCCAAAAAGCCACAATCCCACAACTGAGGATGAAGGCTGTCCTGGTTAAAACACAAAACTGGTTGAGGAGAAGTAAAGGCAGCTGTAAACAATATAAGAAATAGAAGAAAGGGGAAGTTGATAGTAATTAATGTAAAATCAGAAAAAGTTAGGAATTGTAGAAAATTGACAAGAGGAGCCAAGTGACACAAGAAGAAATCTATGGTCAGCAGTGTTAGGGACAATAATTAATTTTTAAAAAATACTAGGAACAAAAAGAATCCTTACAAGAGTATTGGTCCTTTACTAGTGAAATGGTAGAATTATCAATAATAATGCAAAAACCACAGATGATGCAATTTCATCATATGGTGATGATAATACTCTTCGTATGCCACTATTATCGCTGTGGCTACTAAACTCAGACTTTTTTAAATCAGTAGATCCAGATAACTTGCATCCAAGAGTTTTAAAATTGCTGACTGTTCACAGGACCATTCATGTTGATTTTCAATAAGTCTAGGAGCACTCGGGAAGTTGTGAAAGACTGGTAGAAAGCTAAAGTTTTGCCAATTTTTAAAAGGGAAAAAGGGATGACCCAGGTAATTATCAGCCAGTCAGCCTGACACCAGTCCTGGGCAAGACAATGTAGCAACCGATATGTGACTTGATTAATAAAGAAATAAAAGAAAGTAGCGTAATTAATGCAAATCAACAGGATTTATGGAAAATACAGCCTGCCAAACATACATATATTTTGATGAGATTATAAGTTTGGATGATAAATGTAATAGTGTTGATGTAAAATACTTAGGCTTTTGTAAAGCATTTGACCTGGTGTTGCATGAGACTTTGATTAAAAAACTAGAATGATATACACTTAGCATGACCCACATTACATGGATTAAAAATGACTAACTCCTAGGTCTCAAAATGTAACTGTAAATGGGGAAACATCACTGTGACATTTCCCAGGGTACAATCTGGATTGTGGAATCTTTTATAACTTTATATATAATACTGCCGTACATATTTTACCAGGACAATAATGTTCAGCAGACTGAGAGTTACCAAATGATACCTCACAAAGCCTACTTTGTACAAAATTTATCATAGTATTGTAAAAAGGATGAACATAGGGTATGTTTGAGTGTGTGTGTTTACTGTGGGACATTTCAGGGATTGGTTCCTGGCCCTATGTTATTTAACATATTTATCAATTACCTAAAAGAAAACATAAAATAAATGATGATGCAGACAACACAAATTGGGGGAGCGGTAAATGATGAAAAGGACAGGCCACTAATTCAGAATGACCTAGATTGCTTGGTAAACGGGGCACAAGCAAGCATTATACATTATACATGTATAGGTATATACATCTGGGGACAAAGAGTACTGGCCATACTGACAGGATGAGGGGCTCTATCCTGGGAAGAAGTGCTCTGAAAAAAAAATTGGGGGTGGGGGTGGGGGTGAATAATCAGCTGATAATGAGCTCCCAGTGTGATGCTGTGTGCAATCCTGTGATGAAGAAACAGGGACATTTCGAGTAGGAGTAGAGAGGTTCTTTTACCTCTGCATTTGGCACTAGTGTGATTGTTGCTGGAATACTGGGTCCAGTTCTGCTGTCAACAGTTCCAGAAGGAGGTTGATAAATTGGAGAGGTGTCAGAGATGAGCCATGAGAATGTTTAAAGGATTAGAAAACTTGCCACATAGTGATTGAGTTCCTTCAGTCTTTCTATTTAGCTTAACAAAGAAAAGGTTCAGGGGTGCCTTGATTACAATCTGTAGGTACCAACATGGGCTCTTCAGTCTAGCAGAGAAAGGTATAACGTGATCCATTGACTGGAAGTTGAAGCTAGACAAATCCAGGCTGGAAATAAGGTGTAGATTTTTCACAGTGAGTATTAATCTTTGGAACAATTTACCAAGATTTGTGGGGGATTCTCCATCACTGCCAATTTTTAAATCAAGACTGGATGATTTTCTAAACAAGCTGCTCCAGGAGTTATCTTGGGGAAATTTTGTGGCCTGTATTATACAGAAGATCAAACTAGATGATCACAATGGCATTAGAATCTTTTAATCTGATACAATCCTCCTACTCCCAAATTAGCCATATTGAAGCATTCAAAATTATGAATGGAGATTAATTTTAAAGTCTCATTATTTTCAAGCCAATGATCTTGGGGATCTTTTAATTTGTCTTTTGGTCTTTGAGATTCACATTTTCAAATTTTTCTCCACAACTTTGAAAGCTAAAAAACAGATCTTAAGAAAGAAAGAAAGAAAGAAAGAAAACTGAGAGTCTCACATCATCAACTGGTTCCAGGTGCTGGGACTTAAAGGAAAATATAAGACATTGTGAGACTAATAAGAAGACTCATATAGGTTGGCAATGTTACTGGTGCTTTTGTTCTTATAAAATGTTCCATGGAAGAACGTGCATTGATCCTTTAGACTGGTAGGTGCCTGCAGCACTCATTCCGGCCGGCAGTTTACAGACTGGGAGCACTGGCAGGAAATGGGTGACTAAGTACTAGTTATGACTAAGAACATGTGAATCAATCTGGCTAAAAAATGGATGTTCTGAACTCCTTCCCAACGCTTGCACCGAACCTGCAGCCAGTTTGGAGATTTTAAAAAAAGTTTTAAAAATGCTAGTGTTTTTACAATTTGTGTTTGCCAGCCTTCGGAGTGTCTCACTAAGCAAATCCTTATTTGCCTTGTGAATTAAGGGACAAGGAGCACAAGTCACTTGTCTATAAAGAAGAGATTAACTGAAGAAGTATGAAAGGAGATTAACACACTTCCCAACAGGCAGCTCTCATAACAAGGGTCACTGGACACCAGCTTGGCACTAGGAAGGGGGTATAACTTTTCTTTGTCACTTAAAATTTTGGGCGAGAGTGTTTGATTTCGTCATTCGTAATGCTAACCATTCTTGACTGCAGTTAGTTGCTCCATTGCTCCTCCACCTCCACTCCCTGCCCCAGTACCTGTCCCTACATCCAGCAAGGGGCACATTTGCTGGATATTATTGCTAAAGCAGTCAGTACTAGAATAATACACTCTTTTTATGATTAGGCTTCATAAGAAGTAGGAGAGTTCACATTTCTATCAGAGGCATTGTCTCAGTCTGTCCGTCTGCAGACATTATGGTATTGGTTACACTTGAGTCCTGTTTTTGAAAGCTATCTTCCCAGCCATAAAGGCTAGAAACTTATTTTGTTTTAAATGTAAACTTAAATTCTGGGACACAATTATGCAGTACTTTGAACATAATCAGAAATCAGGATGTTACTTACCTGGCTAAATAATCACATTCCATACTGGCCTTTGACATTAACTAATCCAACATTTAAAGAGGTGGCTGAGAAATCTTATTTTTCCTGCTGCCAAAAGCCCAAACCCACATCCCGCATGTGGCAAAAGCTCCGCTTGGTCTCCTCTCAACTAGTAAAAAAAATCCAGGTCTGCTCCCTCCCCGTCAGCCTCTGGGATGCAGTTACTCGTTTTCAACACAAAAAGTCTGCAGCACATTGAAAATTGAAGCATTTGTGCAAGCACAAAATGTACTGAATTTAATATCTAAATTAATAACACAAGACATACTGGAGGGAGAGGCAACAAGGGGGAAAAAGGGCTTGGAGCGCATGTGATTGTGGTGCTGCAGCTATGTAATTTGTGTCTAGCATGCTGCACAGGACACGTCACCTTAGCTGATGCGTATGAAGTGCTTTGCAGATTTTAGTTTATGGCTATTTAATCACATTGCACTGATAACTCTTCAAATGGAAGAAAATGTCCCTGCTCTGTGAAGAAACCTTCATACATTAGACTGAATGAAGAGATAAAGAAAGGTTTGGCACAGTAGAAAGATTTTCATACTAATTTGCCCATTCAATCTTTTGCAGCACTCAAAGAAAATTCAAATCTTTTGTGTAATTTAGAAGTGTGTTTCTCTTAAAAATCTCACCAAGCTAGACAAATAGAAGGTTAGTTTTCCAATGAAATAGGACTACCCAGAAATTGTTAACACAGATTCTCAATGAACCCTAATCAAATCTTGGAACGTGGCCCGCAAGTCACAGGCTACAGTAAAATCATAGTATTAGATAAGATCTACTTACCTGGCCTCAAGGTAGTTGCTGAGTGACTTCCCTAATGCTTTAGCTCTCCTGTTTATATCTGCAGCAGCGAGAGAGAAAGCCAATCAGCTGAGTTAGAACACTTCATGAAAGATACCAATTGGGTGATCTCATAGCATGTATACCTGCTCAGGTTTAGTATGTGATTCCTCTCAAAATCTTAATAGTCAGGATGTAAATAGAATGTGCAATTTATTTATTGATTCAGTTTTTATTTACTTAGCTTTAATTTTAAAAATTCACTAGGCACATGTACATTAAGGCCTCTGTTCAGCAAGCTCTTAAGCACATGCTTAAACCCATCCCAGTTCAACAGAGGACTTCAGCATGTGCTTAACTTTAAAGATTAGCATGTGCTTAGGGGCCTTGCTGAGTCAGAAACTAAGACCATAACAGAAGGATAAGAAACACTTTGGTGCACCACATTGTATGACTATCCTTCATGCCTTTAGGGCACCCTACAATCAAACACACTTTCAGGGCTTGATTCTGCAGCACTTACTCACATTGAGTAGCACCAACTCCCATGAGGGTGACAGAATCACAACCTTAGGTACAATACAAAGTCATGGTATCATGGGAGAACAGTTTCAGTATTACGTGACTAGCTGCCTAGCATATCTGATACACTTTAAGATTGATGGGCTGGTGCTGAAAGAGGTTAGTTTGGATTTTTTCCCCAGATTCCTATTGCTAGCAGCTTTACTACTAAATCGGAGTTTAGCACCTAAGGATCCTTTGCACTCCTAGCTAAAGGACTCCATAAAAGATTCCCAAGCTATTGCCTGCTGGTTGAGATGAACAACTATTAAAAAGCAAGTGTGTGTGAAACTTTGCTGTTGTACATGAACGCAGGTTATAAAAAGCAGCAATGACTATTTGTTTTAGACCCAAACCTTTCCTAGGCAATAAACATAACAGACAGAGGCCCCAGCAGAGGAATGACATTATCTTTGGCCTTTTTTGTGATATGTGAAATTTCTGGAAAACATTGCCAGGGATAATCCATAGTGGAACAATCTTGTGAGTTATCTGATGTGACCCAGCCTTCCAGATCACACATAAAGGTGCTCCAAATATGTTAGTCCCAGTAAGAATGATGCTCTGTGTACATTCCAGTTAAAGAACAACCCAAGGGGTCCATTCTGGCCTTGATATCTCCCTTCACAAATATACCTTGAACCAATACATGCTTAAATCTAGTCTAGATATGGGATTGGCTGTGCGCTGAACATCAACAGTGTGTTTGAGCAGTGTGGATCTGCAACCTCCTCACACAGCCAGATCTGCCCTGCTCACTCTTTACTGAAGACACAAGAATTTTGTATTGGTTTGATACTGCCTTGCCAATGTGTGCACTCAGCTGATGGGGCTGTTCAGCCCATACACCTTGTGGGGAACAGAATTTAGCTCTGACACCCCATCATATCTTCATTCTATGCAAACAACTCCCATTAATCTCACCACGAGTATATAACAATAAAAATATAAAGTGGTACAGGGTTATATAATTCTTATCTTTCCACTGTGCAATGTTCAAGTTCCATTTGCAAATGTTATTGACAGTGGAAAAAAACCAGATCATAAGTAAATGGAAGTTATTACATTTAAATTTTGCATGACTGTTCTCTTCAGAGGCAGGGTGCATTCAGATTTTACATTTACATACCAGCTTTTACCCTGAAAGACCTCAGAGTGCTTCTCATTGAAATGAGCCACCTCGGGCAGGAAAGTTGCAGCAAGGTAGACAACCAGACTACAACATGTCACAGGACAGTAGCAGAAATAAGATGGCACATTTTGGGCAAAGATGTCTGGGAAAATACCTTGCTCTCACAAAAGACATCACAGAATAAGTCATGTCCATGAACAGCAGATAGGGCTTCTGTTTTTAAAGCATCATCTGAAAGATTCCACATTGATTAATTGAGTACTATGCGATTCAGCCTTTGAAAAGATGAAGCACTGATCTGACTTCACTAGTTTGTACCGCTGGGTGCCCAGCTGCTTTGGAATTTTGTGACCAAAAAGCCAACCTCTTAGCTTGATTCTCTCTTCGATGGGAATCTGCAATTCTCATTAGGAATGCAGCACAAAGGTGAATTCTGGGGAAAACTTGGAGGCAGATTGGTTTAGTGCTTTTTTTTTTTTTTTAATTGATTCCATTGTGGAAGGAGAAAACCACATACATTTCCCTGTGGCTTTTTAAAAAGCAACTGAAGCTATATGAAGCTTGGTGTGTGTGCAGCCTTCCTACGGGAGGAGGGAAATCCACCTACATGTGAAGAAAAACAGTCTAGCAAAGCTGAAAATGGCCGGTCTGAACATTCAAAGCAGAACATTTTTCACTGGGTTTTAAAGGGTGTCTTAAGGTAAAGTTGTTTTGATGTAAGAGCCTAGCGACAAATTCTTTACTGGTTAGCATGACTCCACTGAAGTCAATGGAATTATGCCAGCAAATAGAGGACTTGATCCTTTCATATTGAAACAGGTTGAAACAGCGGTTGGCTATATCAGTGATTTGTATGCTATACAATCCTTAAATGAACATAAAGAGTCACTCCATGGCTGAAACCTGAAAAACAACATCTATCAACAATTATTTTTTCTCATTCAGAAAAGAAATCTTTTAAAGTCTTTTTTAAAAACAATAAAATGTTCTTCTCACTAAGGGTCAGATTCCAAAACCTCGGCTCATGCTGAGGATATCTATGTTTATTTTAAACTATTTTATGTTTAATTCAACTGAAGTCAGTGGTATCACTTACAAAGTAAGCTACTGCTCAACGTGAGTGAGGATATCAAAGTCGAGTCCTAGTCTTTATGGTATTACTGACTGCAACAATCACGTTCTAGGAAATTCAAAATTTCTCTTCGTTACCACATTGTGGGGCTCAATAGGGCCCACATTTTTCAAAAGGTTTTAGTATTTGTTTGTATCATCTGCACATTAATGTTAAAGTACAATACCTCTTCCCATCTGTTCCTTCATTGCTGGTGCCCTCAGAGATGTCTAGTTTTGTGTTACCTTAGAGTTTGGCAGAGGAAAGAAGACTATGGCTGAGTGTGGTCAAGGAGCTGTGGTATCTTGTTATCTAGCAAAATTATAATACAAGCCATGGGATAAACTGTGCTTCTTTATATTTTTCCCAGTAAATTGTTTGTGTCTTCTATGAGAACGATCCAGTGCTGCGCAGTTCTAAAACACGGAGGATGTCTCTGCTTTCCTTGAGCCATTACCCACAGGTAAAACTCCTTCTTCTTCACCAAGTCCCCCACTGCAACTGGTAAATACTTCATCTTGGTCATGGCACAGGGCATTGCACACTCTTTACTTTCAACAGACATTCCTAAGGGGGTTGCCCAAAAGGAGGTGGGGAAGGGGAACTCAATCCTTTTTGTTCCAGATCCCCTGCGCTCCTTGATTTGAAACAGGATGTGAACATGGGGGTCCCATAGCCCACCTGAGTGCCCTAACAATTGGGCACTCTCTGGAGTGGTTCCGTTTTTTGTGAACTAAATATTCATTGGTCCAGGGACCAGAACCCACATCCCCACCCTCCCAGGTGAGTGCCCAAATCACTGAGCTACAAAGTCAATTTCTCTTGCTCTGGCCCAATGAATTAGCACACTCATCTGGGATATGAAAACTTCACATTCAAGTCCATGCTCTAAATAAGGCAGAGCAAAGATCTGAAACCAGATCTCCCACATCCCACAAGTGC
Organism: Gopherus flavomarginatus; assembly: GCF_025201925.1. Taxonomy (NCBI): domain Eukaryota; kingdom Metazoa; phylum Chordata; order Testudines; family Testudinidae; genus Gopherus; species Gopherus flavomarginatus. The sequence goes on from NC_066617.1 coordinate 210,018,718, forward strand.
CCTGATCACCAGGTGGTTAAGTGCAGGCACATACACAAGTTGCCCTCGGCTGTCTGTTGTGCGAGACCTGATCAGTCGGCGTGCTCTGAGCACAGCTACCAGATCAGGCCTGCAGGCAAGACAGGTGGGTGGACATCTAGGGGCTTAAGTGTGAGCTAAGGCACCTAGCACCTTGGCAGAGTCTAGACTTAAGCAGTTTTGCACGTGCTCACCTGTGTGAGCTAAAGTGCTATGAGGACTTTACTGGCAGAGATCTAGGCAACTAAGGAATTTAGGCACCTACAAGTTTAGATGGTAACTGAGGAGGAGCTGTGAAGATCTCAGTGGTGCCTAAATGTTGAACTTCGGCACTCAAGTCCCTCTATAGATCTAGCTCTTGGTGCTGCCTGTATTTAAGCAATTAGCTTGTCCGTCTCTGCATTACTAAAGCTAAACATTTCTATCCTAGTGTCCTCAGGGGATTTTAGTGTTATGGATGTAAGCAGTCTGAATGAGCTCTCCCCTGACATCTAGTGGTGAGCTGTGGAAAAGGACTTCAGGAGTTGATCTCGTTTGCATGGGCACACCCACACTGCTTAGGTACTCAGCATGATGGGATTGCTTGCCCAAATGATCACATGTGGCTGGGGCTGGATCCTCAGTCTCTTTGTTATCGAGGTAGGAGTAATAAAGGGCTGTTATCCTTGTTGTGTGAACTGAGGGCAGCAGAACTGTATCTGTTATACCCCAATGGAGGGACTTACCCTCAACTGAATGACACTCGCTAGGCAGGGGACATGGGTTCCAAAGCTCAATGAGTTGAGAGGGAGGTTATTTATGGTCCTTGACATCATTTGACCCTATCTCTATCCACAGTATAATAAAAGAGCCAATTTAGATTCAATTGAGAGTACTGTTATGTGCTGTGGAGCTGAAATCACTGATAGGTCTAATACTTAGACCTAGCTATTTTGGGATAGTGCACACTGGGCACTTTCTTGCACCAGAAACACCAGCAGCGAGGTGCTCACCCTGCCACCCACTAACAGCTGAGAGCTATGTTAAATGGTGGGCCCCGAAGATGTCTTGGTGAGTGGGTGGCTAGTGGAGCAGCAAGGCGGCTGGTGGAACAGCATGGCAAGTGGCCAGCAGGGCAGCTAGTGGAGAGGTGTGCCAAGTGAGCAAGTGTCCAAGCAGCAGAGCATGTAAGGTGCCTCCTTACTTCTCCCCCCTCTTCCACCCAGGGTGGGAGGTGAACTTTACGGATGAGCCTCTAAACTCTGGGGCTGCACTGACCAAGGATAGCAACCATGAGTGGGGTGCAGCGAAGGGACGAACATGTTAAAGGGACTTTTGGGTTGCTGGACTTAAGAATCTGAGGGGAAAAGGACACTGCCCAATTTACTTGGGAGTGGGTCTTTTGCTCAGGGTTTATGTTTATGAACCTAGTTGCAGTGTTTTCTCAAATTAATGCTGAGTTACTCCCCTCATTTTATTAAAAGTTTTTGCTACACTCGGACTCTGAGCTTGCAAGAAGGGAAGTATTGCCTGTTAAAGGCACTTGGGGGTGGTGTGTAATTGTCCCAGGTCACTGGCTGGGGGCTTGAGCTGGTTTTGCATTGTATTGTTGAAAAGGAACCCCCTACATACTGAATCTGGCCCTCATTGCTGCCAACTCTGAATGGCAGAAGAGTTACATGTTGTTTATTCACAAACAGGAGTGAGTGCCTTATGTAATTATTGCCTTTAAAACTAGCCCTCAGGCTACTGAATGTACAGCTAAGACACTAACTGGGGGCAGAAAGAACAGTCACTTACCTCAGCTGGTGACTCTTCAAGATGTTCTGTCCAGGTGGCGCATGCCTGCGAGATCAGAATCTATGACCATTGGGCTGCGCCTGTGTCCTGTATGTCCTTGTGTCCCCCAAATTGAGGGCATGTAGGGCAGAGCAGCGCCAACTGCCTCATTTTCCTTGCTAATTTCAGCATTGCCAAACCCACAGGTTAGAAGATCCCTAGCCAGACCCCAAAAATCCTGAGTTGTTTTAAAAAGACAATATTGTAGATTTTTTTTTTTTGGTCTGCCTCTATTTTTGAGCTCCCCCGCCCATCCCGAGTGTCTATGTGCGACTTTCAGCTTTTGCCACCCAGGGGTGATAGAAACTGGCACCGCCACCAGCAACAGGACTTTTTTCTAAAAGGGAACGTATTGCTTATGAAAGGTCGTTTTGTGGACTGAAGTCCTCTATCTACAGAAGGGGTTCAGCAGAGATTGTACCATGCAAGTTTCTTCAGGGGGAGCACCTCTAGGGATGAGGAGGGTTCAATCATGTATCAACCCCAGATGTACCTGCCTGTTTTGCAAAGACAGGATTCCTCCCTTCCACCATGTCTCCCATTGGTGTCACTTCCTCTTACCAAAAGGAGTCCCTTTTTCTGACCAGTCACCCACAGCAGCTGCCTTTAGAACCAAAGGGTACCCTTGATTCCTTTGCTCTAGCTGCATAGTGCTTCAAGAAGCAAACATACAAAAGGATTTGGGGGCATGTTTGGAACTGTTGCACACGAGTGAACAGAAATAGGAAACCCTTTAAGGAGTGGGGTGAGGAAGCAAGTGGATAGAAACTGCAAGCTGAACAAGAGTTTGGGGAATGATCAGATACACTCTTTTGCTGCTCCACTGAAAGTGGCACCATAGGCAGACAGCTTTAGCCTATGGCTAAGACTGCCCTGTTCCCCATGCCCAGTTAGCCATTGGCCTCTCTGCTGTAGCCACCACTAACGCTGCATCATTGCAATAGTGAGCTTGCAAGCAACACCTGTCCACTAGATATTGGTCTGAAATGATCAGAATTCATTTTCTATATGCTACCAAACATATTTGATGGAAGTTATTTGCAGTCACTACCTAGGTGGGCTATATTTCAACCAGTAATCTAGGAGGTATGCAGGGGGTCTTCTGCTTTATTACCCATCCACTGAGCAATCCAGGACCTCCTGTCCAAAAATGACTTTTAGACTGGGTCACTGATCAACACCTCAAATGACAAACTTAAAAAAACACTAAGTCACAAAATGTTAGAGCAGATGTTACACTGTGACTTCTATTATAAGTGGGCTATAGTCACTCCTTTCCTGCAAAATTCTCCCACTGGGCTGAAACATTCCAAAAAGAATGGGAAAAAAAGAACACAATCTAATCTTCTGATTGATACCAAAAATGGAGTTTTGGAGGAAAAATCTGTCCAGCTTTACTGATGGAGGCTGGGGGGGCATTCCGTATATAATTTCTCTGCTTTAAAAAAAAAAATCAAGATCTTCATACACATAGATCTAAAAGACTTGAGCTTTCAAACTTCACATGTAGCTAGTTCGCAGTGAAGAGCTGTTGCTGTGCAAATTATAACTTATTTTTTCTAGGAGATTAAATATTTACTTTCGTGCATGGCAAATAAACCATTTCTACTCTGGTTTAAGATAAGCAATTAAGTGAGACGCTATGTAACTGTGCAAAACACACAAACAAGTAATTTCATAACAATGCAGATCGCATTTTCCCTCTTTCCTGGCACTTTATTTTTTAAAAAAGAATGAAAATTAAAAACTAAAGTTTTGTTAATGCACCATTAACACTGTGAGTTTACTGTACAACCAAAAAAGACACCAAGTTCTCACAGCAGTGCTAACTGATCCATACTGTTCCTATTCATTCATGAATGCAAATATCAGTCCAATTAGTAATCAATACTGGCTTGCAAAGTGGGTAAGTAAACATTGCAGTAAACACTTCAGCATTCGCCTTTTATGTTCTGTTATGAAACATAGGGCAGATAAAACATGGCTGCCTTCCAGGATCCTCACATATGCCCAGCTTCTTCCAGAGAGATGAAAAACGGCAGATAACGTTACAGCCAACCAGTTGGAATTGGGTGGTGCCTTGTAACTGATGGAAATTTCCACAACAGATCTATAGTCAAAGGTACTTTCAATTTGGACTGCAAACAGCAAAATTAAAAATAAACCCAACCATTTAAAGTCACTCAAGTAGCTTTTATTGAACTCTTTATAACGTACATTGAACTTTTGTGCAATAAATATAGCACATTGTATTGAATGATTTTTTCCCTTTAAAACATAAAAGACTTCCCTTAATCACTGTAGAGTGGCTTACATGTTGACATTAAACAGTAAGAAAGAGCGCTGAATGAAGTCTGCAATGGCTAATGTCATTTAAACCAGCGTGTACTACTTGCTGCATGAAGCTCAGTATTGCAATCTATAGGTTAAGACAGCCTCCAGTGATGAACTGTGTGAATTAGATTAAGTTTGTTAATTGGGAGCAATAGAATTACCTGGAATTCTAGAGAGACAAGGTGAGAGAGAGAGAGAGTGTCTTTTATTGGACCAGAAGCTTTCAAGTTACATGAAGGTCTGTGTGGCTCAAATGCTTCTCTCTCTCATCAGCAGAAGTCAGTCCATACAGGATATTACCTCACCACCTTGTCTATCTAATATCCTGGGACCAACATGGCTGCAACTGTACTACATACATGGAGTTCTGGAGTCAGCCACAGATATGGCATGGGTGGAAAGAAGGACTTTAAAGTTCTCTCTAAATCCTTATCTGACATGGGTGAAGTTACAAGGAAATCTTGCAAAGATCAATTACACAGATTTAGTTGAAAAACTCCCTTCATATAAGAAAACGCTAATGTTTTTACAGAGTCACTAGTAAACCAAAAGGGATGAAATTTAAAGAGAAAGACATACAAATGCAATGCAACATTTAAACAAATATCCCTGTGCAAAGTAGTTTTAAGTAAGGTGGCCAGCATCTGTTTACAATAAGCTAAATAATATGGAGGGCACAGACACACACCAGTAAAAATATTTCCAAAGCTTGAATAGAACTAAGACTTGAGTTTAACACACACAAACACACTTCCCTGCCAGCCTTATTTGGTCTTCACAGCACAGTAAATAGAAAGATTTTTAGGCAATCCTAACCTCCAGTTTGAGAACTGCTGCCATAGAGTACACAGGGAGCTTTGAACAAACCACTGCATTTGATGTCTTTTTGTCCAAGTCATTTCAGCACTGGGACGATTCTGTCAGATGCAACTGTCTATTAGATTCCCTTCCACTGGTATTGTTGGTGGGGAAGGGGGCAGCGTGTCTATTTCATTGCTGCACTGTATTAATTACTTTTGTCTACATTTCTCTTTCTAGCTCTGTTCTGCCTCTTTCTTGGTATTCTCCGAGTTCCTGACACTGACAGTTCCATCAATTTATTTAGTCAGAGAATTACTTAAATCAGTCCAGGACCAAGAGGAAGGCAGCATTTCTTTAATGCTATCTAAGCTACGGCTTGCAGCTGCTCACTGGCTCCAAGCAACAAGGAGAGTTTTTAAGTCTTTCAGACACTTTGTGTAACTTCTGTTATAAAACAGTAACTCGAGGGAACTCCTGGTGTTGAGGTAATCATACCCTGGGTTGAACAAGCTTAGAGGCCAAAGACAGAAGCATTTAGTAGCCATGGACATGACATTAAAGAGTTAACATGAAGCAGCCTGAAGTTATGATGAAATTTTTTAATATTCAACTTAAAAGAGTAAAGAGAAAAATCTACAAAACAAAATAGAGAGACTGTCACAATACAGAAGGTAAAGAAACCTCCAAAGCCAGCCTTAACTCTCACCTCCCATCAACATTCATTTCTCTCCTTTCCACACCAGCCAGGCTGCTGTCCCCAGAATAACTAATACTTTTGTTTACAGTGTGTTCAAAACTGAATTGGGAGGGAGGGGCTGCAGATTTTCAAACTGTAAAGCAAGTGTGACAGCATTTGTGGGGCTAAGAGACCCGCTCACCTGCAGAGACTGAAGGAAGGAAATGAAAATGGGGGGTGGGTGGGGGGGGGTGTGTGTGTGTGTGTGTGTGTGTGTGTGTGTGTGTGTGTGTGTGTGTGTGTGTGTGTGTGTGTGTGTGTGTGTGTGTGTGTGTGTGTGTGTGTGTGTGTGTGTGTGTGTGTGTGTGTGTAAAAAAATCCTCTTTTAGTTGATTGACAGCTGCAGATTCTTTGGGAGTTTTTGTCTGGCTTTTTGTGTTAAACTGGAATTTTTCTGCTTCAGCTAAAGGGAGTGAGAAGCCAAGACAGCCTCTCTGTGCTGGCAGAGAGCTTTATTGTGGCAAATAACCTATCAGAGGAGGATCACAGCAGTCATAATAGATATAGGAAATCGATTCCCCCCATCCCCCATCACTGTAGAGTTATTAGATAAACCACTGCAGAGTGGCTGAGAGCTGCTATTAGCCAGTGTACATGGTTAGGTGAACTGAACAGTTTAAGAAAGGGCCACACTAAACTAATGCAAGTCAGACACAAATGAGACTCCAGAAACCTCTGTAGCTAAAAGAAATCCAGAGTTACATGTAGCTAACTGCACAGCATCCCCTCTGACTGGCTCATCCAATGCCACTGCAGTGGGTCACTGGTAAGTTTGGTCACAGTGTGTTCAGTACACTCGTTAAATATTATGGGCCAAATTCTGCCCCCTCATACCTATGCAGCCCTATTGCCTGTAGTCCAGTTATATATGTCTAACGAAGGGCAGGATTTTGTCCTAGATGTGTTTATGTTTTGTTATACATCACAGAAGCTCGTGTTTCTTCCCTGCAGTGACATCTAGAGTTCAGAAGCACTTGAGGAGCCAGGGGGCTGCAATGAAAGGATCTTACAGGGCCTCCCCTTGCTCCTGACTGGAGAGAATTACATTATATGACCTACGTGTAGGCATAAGAACTTCAGTTTGAGGTAGAAGGTCAATCTTAGATAAAAGTTTTCAGGGAAATGCGCTGCCTTCTTGTTGTGCATGAAACACGCCACAACCAGTAAGAATTCGCTCTTTAGAGAGCTTGATCTGATTTTGATTTGTTGTTGTTTATGCCTGTGCTTATTCATCCAGGTAAAAATAAATGATATAAGCTGTCTCTTCACTAATAAAAAGGTGTGTCTTTTACAGTAAGATGACTCTCTTGTGTTAGCTACCTTACTGCAATACTTCAGTTAAGACAAGGCAAGTGATAACTCTGACTCAAAACAGCTGCTGGAGGTAAACCCCTATAGCTGGAGTCCAGCATTTACCTCAACCCTGTTTCAAGTTAACGATCTCATTGTGAAAAGATACACAAATGTTTTACAAGGGAAGGCATACCCATATTGTCACCAAATCCAGTGTCTTGGACTCATTCTATGTCAATGAGCAACACTCTGTCTCACAGACAATCTTTCTAGATCGCTCTTGCCTCAGCTGCCAACACAATGGCTTGGCTGTGACTGTTCAGTTTATTACCTTCAGTTACGTGTTAACAGTGTTTTAGACTTTAAGCACAATCAGTAAGGTCTAACATTTGTTTTTTATATAAATTCTATGCAGATCAACCAATTTCAGGAGGCTGAGAGCTAACAATCCCGAAAAGCTCTGCAACGTTTAGATGTGCTGTTATATCACAGCAGTCAGGATGATCCCACTGTGTTTATTTTTAGAATGTTAAAAACAAAAAACAGGAGATAGAAAATTCTAACGGAGAGAGAGAGACAGAGAGAGAGAGACACACACAGACACCCGATTCTTTCTAGAGACTGCAAAATGCCACAGAAGATGTTGCAAACAGAGTGATCCTTGAACTTAGGTGGCCCTTCTTTCCCGCTCCCGTGCAGTCACAAAGTTAAGCAAGTCAATGGCTGTAACAACGCCAAACACCATCTGTCTCTTACTGGAGGAGCCGTCACTGTGATCTACAGAAAAAACACAAGAAGATTTTTTCTACCTTTGCCAGCTCAAACCAAATACACACTCAATTTTTATACTACTGCTTTCTAAAACTAGAAGCCAACTATGACTCCAAAATACCAGAGGCCTGCAGGTATGGTTAGGAAGCCAACCTACCCAACTGATTATACATTCAGATGAAGGTGAGCTGCCACTCTTATTGACAGTACTCCAGGAATTACTGAAATGAAAGTCTTTGCTAAATTTACTCAGAAGGTTGCAAAGGAAGCTAAATAGTCATGGGAAGAGAGGTACATTTCTGTCACGGATCAGGAACTAGTTGCGTTTTCAACATGGAAGACGTTAGCCATGTAAGAGCCTCACAGTGCTGTACTAGGAGACTTAGTACTTAGCATTATTTGAATGATCTAGAAATGGGGTGAGCAGTGAAGAGGAAACATTTGCAAAAGACAACTGTTTAGGTTAGTGAAGTCTAGAGGGGCTTGTGAGTCACTTCAGAGGGACCTAACAAAGCAAACAAATGGGTAACACACGAACAGGTGAAATTCTGTATAGAAAAATGCAAGGTAATGCAGAATGGAGAGAACAAATTTGAATGACTCTGATGCTATGATGTGTTCTACACAACTTTAAGCACCCACAAAAAAAGCTAGTTGTCAATCATTTTCTCAATGCAAAGTGGTGCATTGTCACAATGCTCATAGATTCTTAGACTAGAAAGCCAGACGGGACCATTGTGATCATGTAGTCTAACCTCCTGAATAACACAGGCCACAGGACTTCCTTGAATTAATTCCTGTTTGAACTAGAGCAAAGTTCTAGGAAAACATCCACTCTTGATTTAAGAACTTCCAGTGATGTGAATTCTACCACAACTCTTGGTAAGTTTGTTATAAATGTGCACTTTTTTCCTGGTCTGAATTTGTCTAGCTTCAACTTCCAACTACTGGAACTTGTTATAAAACTTTGTCTACTAGCTGGAAGAACCCTCTTATCTAATTTCCGTTCCCCACGTGGATACTTATAGATTGTGATCAAGTCACCCCTTAACTTACTCTTTGTTAAGCTAAGCAGACTGAGCTTCTTGAATCTCACTATAAAGAATGTTTCTAATCATTTCATCGTTCGCGTGGTCCAGTGTTGGTAATGGTCTTATACAGGAATACCTACATGGGGAAGGTGGGTAAACCAGAGGCCTCAACCAACTCTTGCCACACAATATCTAATGCCTTAAACATAACAGCTCACAGTGTCATTTGGTACTATTTATATATACACTCCCCCATACACTACCTTTTACAAGGTGTGTTATGTTATACTCACACTGAATCTGTTCATGTACAACTAGAGCAAAGTGGTCTATTTCCAGGATATGCGAAAGTTTCCCCAAGCTGTCTTTCAGATGAATCTAAAGAGAGAGAGTTACCAAACTTAAAAGCAAAGTGTCCTGTAATAACAAAAGTTCAACAGCCCCTGCCCCCCCACCATCTTAGAGACCGTTAAAATTACAATAAATTAGCACTTGCATAGCATTGTTTGTGTTCAAAGTGCTGTACAGTACAACTACTACTTAATTAATTCACATCCCACTGAGTTCTTGGGGTTTGTTAAATGCTGTGGTTTTTGGAAAAAAAGCTGGACAAAAAGAAAAAAAGAAAAAAATTAAGGGGAAGTAGCACCTGAAATTTTCATTTTGACACACGTACACAAAAAAATAAAAGATAGGAGATAGTTTTTTAAAAAAAACTAAGATAAAAATCGGTGTTCCATGTGTCTAATGAAAGACTGTTGCTATGTAAACATGAGAATATACTCACCTGTACAACCCCAGAGGGAATGGATATGAGGGGGTAGGAAATCAGACTGCAAGTTGATTTGGAAAAAGGATGTTTTGGGGAGGGTAGCAGTGAGAAAAGCCAACCAAAAAAAACCCCAAACCAAACTCAAGCTAACATACTACTCAGAAGCAACAAAGAACTCAGAATCAAGAATTTAATGAACCTGCTTAAACGATTATAAGGCTTTTCTTTTGCAACACAGAACATTTAAGCGCTAAAGACCAGATTTTTGAAAGGTATTTAGCCACCTAATTCCCATGGGAGTTACGTGACTAATATGTTTAAAAATTTGGCCCTTCAGGCTGATCTCATTTGCTGGGTATTTAAAAGAAAGCACAAAATTGCATTCCATGCACAATCATGTTTTGGTATCATCTATGTGCTCCCATCAATTTGAAGACAAATCTGGCATATTAGCTGGGTGATTTTCCATCTGAAAAGTAATACGGGGTATCAGCTGTACCTTTTATAAGGACACTTCTGTGAAGTTACACCACAGATGAAGGACAAAGGCTGTACTCTATACAAGGCAAGTTCAAGGACCTCAGTGCTGGACTGGGATATAAATCCTCTCCTGTAAGTAATATGGCCAGAACTGGAAAATGGAGCTTGGGCTCCTATACTGTGAACTAGAGGAGACTTACACCATGTTTGGTTTTTTTTTTTTAAAGGGGTGTTTGTGTGTGTGGGAGAAACAGGACAGACTGACTGCACAAAGTCTTTATTTACTGTACGTGTGTGTGTGTGTGTGTGTGTGTGTGTGTGTGTGTGTGTGTGTGTGTGTGTGTGTGTGTGTGTGTGTGTGTGTGTGTGTGTAAATTGACAACAGCCCAGTTCCTCAAAGATATTTAGGCTTCTAAATTCGCACTGAAAATCAATAGCAGTTAGTCTGGATCCTCAAAGATATTTGGGCACCTATCATTTACATTTAAAAAAATAGGGAGACCAAAAAACCCCACCCAAGCTATTAAGGGAGAAGATAACTGAATTAAGACCTGGAAAAGGCTGGTCAGATCTTTGAGTCTCTTCTTCTGCAACCAGTGTGGGACTTTTCGATGTGGATCAAGAGCAGGATATGACTCTAAGGGATTATCTACATGGAAAGTTACTGTGCCACAAGCCAGGGCTTGACTCAGTAAGGCTCCAGGCAGACTGTGTGTTGTCTTCCACCTTCATGCAGGTTCGAGTTTTCCTTTCTTTATGACAGATATTTTATCTGCAGCACACTGACTTTAAACATTGCAGTTTAACACAAGTCTCAAGTCTAACTGCAATCATTTTAAGCTAAATCTATATAAATCACCTACTTTTCTTAGTCCCTGGCTTTGCACATAGATTGGCAAACACTAATGTGTGTCACAAATACATATACATGCAATGACTGTTAAAGTAAAGGTAAGCTAGGACAAGCCACGACTAGAGTGTACGATTTGCAACTACAATGCAAGCTTCAATTTAAAGTATTTGTTATTCATAATGGAAATCCTGGGAAACTTTCAGAATTTGATTTCGTTTATTCCCCACCATAACCTTTTAAAATATACCTTCAAGACTCCCTAAGACTGGAAGGGTTAGATATGATGGCATGCATTTTGCATATAAGGCCCAATTCAGTACAGAGGCAAAACTCCTTCTCATGTCAATGAAACTACCATAGGATCAGGCTCAAAAGTTTTCTTACCAACTGGCAGAAACTCTATCCTCTGGCTAACAGAGGCAAGATGTAGCTGATTTGTTCACTGGTAAATGGAATGTTGAGACATGTTTCATATCATCTGATTAGCTAACATATGGGGAAGGGTACTGTTTTCTAAACATGAGCTGCAGAGGTGGTTGAAAAAATGGCCCATCAGAACATTTTCATCAGAAAATGCCAATTTGACAAGGTGGGTGAGGTAATATATTTTATTGGACCAAATTCTGTTGGTGAGAGAGACAAGCTTTCAAGCTTACACCAAAACTCTTCTTCAGGTCTGGAAAACATGCAAAGACTGTCACAGCTAAATAGAAGGTGGGACAGGGAGAACATGTCAATTTTGACAAAAAGTTTCATTTGGAAAAAAAATCTAAGCAAAACATTTTGATTTCTTTATTTCTCAATGACTTTGTTTTGACATATTGCAAAATGTCAGTGATAAGGTGATAAAAAATTAAATTAAAGATATAAAAATTTTAAAGTTAAAACCCAAAACAAAATGTTCGAATTGACCTCTAACTAAATCTTTTCAAAATACTTGTTCTGTGGGAATTTTTAACACTTCGGTGTTTCACTTTGAATTGGAATGAAAACAAAGTTAGAAATTGTGGAATTCCCTGTCAAATGGAAATTCCAGTTCCCAACCAGATCTAATGAAGTGTCTATACAAACAGAAAATGCATCTCCCACTAAAAATTCTATTTCTCCCCTTCTCAGTTGACATAGCAACAACTATCTCATTGTGGGAAATTTCTCACGGATTAATGACCTGTTGGTATTAGTGACACAAGGCAATGCATAAGGATGCCAACTAATGCCTCAGGCCAGTTATTATTCCCCAGGATACAGCTCCTGAGCCATGATAATTACAGATACATTGTTACTTCATATCAGTTAGGAAAGTTTTATTTATGGAAAAGATTAGCTTACAGCAAAATAAGAGCTTGTTCCAGTAAAGATTCTCAGGTTAAAACAAATTGTGTATGTTGAATATGAACCACACAAATCAGATAAGGTGTAGCAGCCAGATTTGTGCAAGCAGAAATGAGCCTGAGAACATACAAACCCTTAGGCACCCAGAATTATTGGTGCAAAAAGCTTGGGTGCAAGAATAGAGGCTGATTTTCAAAATAAAATAAAAAGGAAATTTGAGGTTTAGTATCTCTTTTCTATTTCCCGTTCATATTAATTTTAATACTCTGGGGTACTAGCAACTTGAAGTTCTCCAAACACTTTACAGACATTCAGGAATTTAAGATGGACACCATTCCTCTGAGGAAGGATCATTATTCATGGATGGGGAAACTAATGCTCAGGACAGGCTAAGCAACTTGCCCAAGGTCATGCAGGAAGTTGGTTACTGCTCTGGTCTCTTTTCTCCATCATACTCCCTCCGCTGGCACCTTCACTCATGTGGAGTGGTATATCCACCTCCTGTAACATTTTTACTGCTCCTGCTAACATCTGATCCTGATATTTCCCCTCAGTCTACCTCTACTCCAAAAAAGAGTTTTAAAAAACTACAGAAAAACTAGCAACACACAGCCAATCACAATGACTGCTTTGACTGTCAGTTCTCACTTTCTCCACTGTGTCTGTTTTGGTCTGTTTAGTTTGGTAACTTCTCAAGGCAGCTGTTTTTTCCTATACACCTACATAATGCCCAGCATACTTTGGGACCTGCTGTTAATCCCAACACCACCACTCAGATTCCATGACTCTCAGTCTCGTGCCTTTCTCACAAGGATGGCCCATCCTCTCTATTTGGTAATCTGCAGTACCTGTTTTTGAATAGGTTATTTTATGACTGTAATGTTTCATGGTTTCAGGAGGGTAAATGCATATCTCAGTATTTTAAATCAAAAGAGTAATTCTTCTTCAAATGTAAGGTGACCAGTTGGTAAGAAAATTATTGTGACTGCCATACTTGAGAAGGGTTTCTTTTTTTCACTAGGATCACTTTACCTTCCAGTCATACCAACCATATCCATTTTATTTGAAGCGTGCCTTAACAAAGATCTGTTCCTTCAAACAATACTTGACATCATCTTTGGGACAATGAGGACTCTTAAATGTTTCCCAATTTCACTGGCACAGATTCCAAATTAGTTTGAAAATAAAAAAAGCAAACATCTAGGATTTTTTTGTTTTTCTTTTATATACTTAGATTACCAGCACCTTGGGGCAGAAACTATTTTTGTTCTGTGTCTATAGAGCACCTAGCACAATGGGGTTCTGGTTCCCAACTTGGGCTCCTAGGTACTACAGTAAGACAAAATAATAATAGCAGCAATTCAGATTTTTTTTAAAAAACAGAACTGTATTTTTGCCAGCACATTAGCAGTGGCAGATACTAGGGGACGGAGCTGGGGAAAAGAGGGATGCTCAGAGTATTTCAGGAGAAAACGGGAGGAGAGGCACAAAGAACTGACTATTACAGATACAGGCACAAGCAACAAAGGGACCAGCAAAGTGAGGGACAACAGGAACTAAACAGTTTTGTTACACACCAGAGTTTCACCTGATGCTTGATTTGACGTCTAGGGAGAAAAAAATATTTTTCTTTAATTTTGTCTATAAAGCGCTAGCGGCTCCTCCTTTTCCCAAGCTATAAAACAAGCAGCCAGTAGATTATACATGAGAATATAATAATTAGATATAGTTGAATACAGTTCCCTCCCTAGAATTTTAAATATTAATAATTAAAATCCATTATGGACTTAATTTACTACTAAATGTAATATTGAATCTAAAGCCTGAAGAAAGCTATATCACAATCCTTCCACACAAAGGAGGGCCTTTCACCAAAACATAATAGCTTACTATTTATTTTGAGTGTCATAAACTTCCCAGTTAATGATAACATCACCTAGCTCTTGTAGTGCTTATCAGTAGATCTCCAAACGCTTTACACAGGAGCTCAGTACCATTATACCCATTTACTATATGATAAATATGGCACAGCTGACTGCTAGGTAGACTTGCCTGGCATAATGCTTCATGCACTTTGATGGCAGTCAGAACTAATCAGTCACCAGCTTGTGACAATTCCAGTCTTTGTTGCAAAGCGAGCACTTGCTGGTTTCAACTGCCACTGGAATTTACACAAAAGAGCTGTTGGAAGTTCAATTATTTCATCCCATGGAGGCTCACACCACCCAGTTTTACATTCAGGTGTGTGCGGGGGGGACATGAAAAGAAACCCCTATGACAAGAAAAAAAGTCCCTATCAAACCCACAAACGTTCAATGGTCTGATGCAGCACCATAAACCAACTCAAGTCTGGGAGCCTGTCAACGACCCCAGGCTGAATTTAGAGACTGAAATGAGATCCAAGCCCAGGTCTGCATGCATAGTGGCACATTCTCAAAGAGAAGTTTGTGTATGGCCTCACTTCAAACCTTACTCCAGCCTATGCCACTGTAATGCTCGGACACCTACAATAATAATTGAAAAGTAAAGAAGTAAACAGAGAGCAGGATTACCTGTCTGAATTGCTTGTAGATTACTTTGCTGACATGATCTGATGGCTGAACTTTCCCAGCAAGTAATGATGAAAGCATGTTCCCAAGGGTAACCATTCCCAGAATCACACTGGAAAGAGGAGGTATGGTCAAACAATGTCAGACACTCCGGGTTTTCTAGAGACAAGTGAACTGCACTCTCAGCAGGCTTTCCTCAGAGGGATGCCCAAAAGTCAGTTTAATGGTGTAGATCACCATTTTCAGAGGTGGTGATCTCAGATTCTGAGGGTATGTCTATACAGCAAAGAAAAACCAAACAGCTCCGAGGCTCAGAGCCTGGATCAATCGACTCAGCCTTGTGGGGCTAGGAACAGCAGCGCAGATGTTCCTGCTGGGGCTACAGCCTGGGTTCCGAAACCCCTATCCCCCTCACTGGGGGGAGGTGGACAGTGCAGCTCTCCCTCATCTCTGCACTGTCAGTGCAGCTCTCCCTCATCTCTGCACTGTCACTGCAGACAGGGCCACCAAGCGTGTGTCTACGCAGTGAGTGGCAGCCCGCTCCGAGTCCAGGTCGACAGACTCAGGCTTACGCTTCTGCAGTAAAAAATAGCTGCATAGATGCTGCAGCTTGGGCTCTGTGGTTTAGGGAAGAGGGTGGGCTTCAGAGCCTAAGCTCCAGCATCTACACAGCTATTTGTAGCGTGGTAGCACAAGACCAAGCCTGTCGACCTGGGCTGGGAAGCTCTCTGCTGTGGAGATACCCCCCAAGCTAGTTAACTGCTCTGCAAGGAGACTCAAAACTTGGGTGATCAGACATGGCAGTTTTCTGGGAAAGCCTTGGGTTTGGATGGGAATGTCCTGGCTGGATCACATTTAAAATGAGAGTTTTCCCTAGTTTTGCTATAATTAGCCATTTTACTGACCTCCCTTCTACCTGGCTGTGCTCAACTCCCAGAGCCAAAATGAACTTAACTATGGAGTGTGCTGGCACATGCTAAATTCAGAAGGATTTCAAATGACAAGGCTGATGGACACTGTGGCAAGGACTCAGAGCTCCTACCTAGTAATAGAAGATTTTGGTGAACTAGTGGTTTTCCCTGTCTATCCAATCACTCAGTTGTCTGATCACGACTGTGTGTGGTTTAAATGAACTTGCAGATCTAAATAGTCTCTGCTGGCCTCCATAAGAAACCTGATACAAGGCTAAGGTCACTAGCCCACTAAAGATCAGCATTCAGCTTTCTGCCATTCGGCACGCTCACCAATGGAGGCTGAAGGAAAGAAGATGCTGGACATGGCTACAAGGTTTGAGATTTAAAACATTTCTTTAGGCCCAGGTTAGTGACCACTTTCCAGCTTCCACTGCAGCGAAATGCCACGAAGAATCTGGGGAGAACACCCAACCCTGCAGAGGTGATGGTTCACCCTCAGTTTTATTAAATGAGAAGTTTCACTTTGATCTATTCCTTACCAGGAGTTCACAAAGATCCCCCAGACAAAAATGGAGGGACTTCTTCATTATAGACAGACATTTCAAATAGAAGGTCCTGGTAGCTAGAGACCTACTAGACCAAGAGCGGAGTAGTCCTGACAGGACAGCATTTTAAATCTGAAAGCTGTGTGGTATGTAATATGACATTTCTGAACTCTTGCTGACCCTGCAGGAGATCCTGGAGAATGAAGTGACAGAAGGCACACTTCTCATTTACTGTGTGTAAACAATAGATGCATCATGGAGGCGAATGCCTGGCTGCGAAGATGGTGTCGCCAGGAGGGCTTTGGCTTCCTCGACCATGGGATGCTATTTGAGGAAGGACTGCTAGGCAGAGATGGCATTCACCTTTCGAGGAGGGGAAAGACCCTATTTGCACACAGACTGGCTAACCTAGTGAGAAGGGCTTTAAACTAGGTTCGACAGGGACAGGTCAGCAAAGCCCACAGGTAAGTGGGGAACATGAAGACCTGGGAGAAGGGTCGGAAACAAGAGGAAACGTGGGCTATAATGGCAGAGAAAAAGGAGGGTCAGGGCAAAACTGAGAGGCAAGATCAAACCAGTATCTTAGATGCCTATATACAAATGTGAGAAGTATGGGTAATAAGCAGGAAGAACTGGAAATGCTAATAAATAAATACAACTATGACATTGTTGGCATCACTGAAACTTGGTGGGATAATACACATGACTGGAATGTTGGTGTGGATGGGTATAGTTTGCTCAGGAAGGATAGACAGGGGAAAAATGGAGGAGGTGTTGCCTTATATATTAAAAATGTACACACTTGGACTGAGGTGGAGATGGACATAGGAGACGGAAGTGATGAGATTCTCTGGGTTAGGATAAAAGGGGTAAAAAACAAGGGTGATGTCGTGCTAGGAGTCTACTACAGGCCACCTAACCAGGTGGAAGAGGTGGATGAGGCTTTTTTTAAACAACCAACAAAATCATCCAAAGCCCAAGATTTGGTGGTGATGGGGGACTTCAACTATCCAGATATATGTTGGGAAAATAACACCACGGGGCACAGACTATCCAATAAGTTCCTGGACTGCATTGCAGGCAACTTTTTATTTCAGAAGGTTGAGAAAGCTACTAGGGGGAAGCTGTTCTAGACTTGATTTTAACTAATAGGGAGGAACTCGTTGAGAATTTGAAAGTAGAAGGAAGCTTGGGTGAAAGTGATCATGAAATCACAGAGTCTGCAATTCTAAGGAAGGGTAGAAGGGAGTACAGCAAAATAGAGACAATGGATTTCAGGAAGGCGGATTTTGGTAAGCTCAGAGAGCTGATAGGTAAGGTCCCATGGGAATCAAGACTGAGGGGAAAAACAGCTGAGGAAAGTTGGCAGTTTTTCAAAGGGACGCTATTAAGGGCCCAAAAGCAAGCTATTCCAATGGGTAGGAAAGATAGAAAATGTGGCAAAAGACCACCTTGGCTTAACCACGAGATCTTGCATGACCTACAGAATAAAAAGGAGTCATATAAAAAATGGAAACTAGGTCAGATTACAAAGGATGAATGTAGGCAAATAACACAGGAATGCAGCGGCAAGATTAGAAAGGCAAAGGCACAAAATGAGCTCAAACTAGCTATGGGAATAAAGGGAAACAAGAAAACTTTTTATCAATACATTAGAAGCAAGAGGAAGACCAAGGACAGAGTAGGCCCACTGCTCAGTGAGGAGGGAGAAACAGTAACAGGAAACTTGGAAATGGCAGAGATGTTTAACGACTTCTTTGTTTCGGTCTTCACTGAGAAGTCTGAAGGAATGTCTAACATAGTGAATGCTTATGGGAAGGGGGTAGGTTTAAAAGATAAAATAAAAAAAGAGCAAGTTAAAATCACTTAGAAAAAAGTTAGATGCCTGCAAGTTACCAGGGCCTGATGAAATGCATCCTAGAATACTCAAGGAGTTAATAGAGGAGGTATCTGAGCCTCTAGCTATTATCTTTGGAAAGTCATGGGAGACGGGAGAGATTCCAGAAGACTGGAAAAGGGCAAATATAGTGCCCATCTATAAAAAGGGAAATAAAAACAACCCAGGAAACTACAGACCAGTTAGTTTAACTTCTGTGCCAGGGAAGATAATGGAGCAAGTAATTAAAGAAATCATCTGCAAACACTTGGAAGGTGGTAAGGTGACAGGGAATAGCCAGCATGGTTTTGTAAAGAACAAATGGCATCAAACCAATCTGACAGCTTTCTTTGATAGGATAACGAGCTTTGTGGATACGGGAGAAGCGGTGGATGTGGTATACCTAGACTTCAGTAAGGCATTTGATACGGTCTCACATGATATCCTTATCGATAAACTAGGCAAATACCATTTAGATGGGGCTACTATAAGGTGGGTGCATAACTGGCTGGATAACCGTACTCAGAGAGTAGTTATTAATGGCCCCCAATCCTGCTGGAAAGGTATAACAAGTGGGGTTCCACAGGGGTCTGTTTTGGGACCGGCTCTGTTCAATATCTTCATCAACGACTTAGATGTTGGCATAGAAAGTATGCTTATTAAGTTTGCAGACGATACCAAACTGGGAGGGATTGCAACTGCTTTGGAGGACAGGGTCAAAATTCAAAATGATCTGGACAAATTGGAGAAATGGTCTGAGGTAAACCGGATGAAGTTCAGTAAAGACAAATGCAAAGTGCTCCACTTAGGAAGGAACAATCAGTTTCACACATACAGAATGGGAAGAGACTGTCTAGGAAGGAGTATGGCAGAAAGATCTAGAGGTCATAGCGGACCACAAGCTAAATATGAGTCAACAGTGTGATACTGTTGCAAAAAAAGCAAACGTGATTCTGGGATGCATTAACAGGTGTGTTGTAAACAAGACACGAGAAGTCATTCTTTGGCTCTACTCTGCGCTGGTTAGGCCTCAACTGGAGTATTGTGTCCAGTTCTGGGCACCGCATTTCAAGAAAGATGTGGAGAAATTGGAGAGGGTCCAGAGAAGAGCAACAAGAATGATTAAAGGTCTTGAGAACATGACCTATGAAGGCAGGCTGAAAGAATTGAGTTTATTTAGTTTGGAAAAGAGAAGACTGAGAGGGTACATGACAGCAGTTTTCAGGTATCTAAAAGGGTGTCATCAGGAGGAGGGAGAAAACTTGTTCACCTTAGCCTCTGATGATAGAACAAGAAGCAATGGGCTTAAACTGCAGCAAGGGAGATTTAGGTTGGACATTAGGAAAAAGTTCCTAACTGTCAGGGTAGTTAAACACTGGAATAAATTGCCTAGGGAGGTTGTGGAATCTCCATCTCTGGAGATATTTAAGAGTAGGTTAGATAAATGTCTATCAGGGATGGTCTAGACAGTATTTGGTTCTGCCATGAGGGCAGGGGACTGGACTCGATGACCTCTCGAGGTCCCTTCCAGTCCTAGAGTCTATGAGTCTATAAGAAATAGAAACTTGACTTATAGGTTTGTTTTGGAAGGGGAGGGAAGGGAGGAAGATATTGATATCTGAACATACCCACATTCATCAACCACTGGTGCCTGGTCAAATCCCTTCTCTCGGAGGATTTCAATGGTCTTTTCACAGGTGACACCTGGAAGCACTGTCAGGGGAGCAGAGAGACTTAATTCCTGAACTTTGAGGTGCCACCACCTGTAGACAAAACACATAGGTTTTACAACAACTCATCTGATCATTCTGAAATACCTTAAAATACCTTGCAGAATTTCCCCTCACAACCAGCAGAAAGGCTCACTTGGGTCTTCAGAACTCAGGAAGTGAAATAATTACAACTGTGTCCCTTTTCCATTTTATTTGATTCCTATCTTTGAATGGCAGATGGCCAGCAGAAATTACCGATACCTCCAGTTGGTCATTTACAAAAAAGGGAAAAGAACATTTTAATGGACTTGAAGCCATTTAGTGAGACACTTAGATAGTTTGTGGAGTCATGTGCTCCTATCAGCATTACCCTCAGCTTCCATTGCATCCAACTGCCTGGTACAACCACAGTTTGCATCTTGGCTCAAAACTAAATATCCATTATTTGTCATGCGTCATGTCAAGAGGCCCCAGCAAAGGTCACAGCCCTACTGTACACGGCACTGTACATACACAGAATAAGAGACAGTCAGTCCCTGCCCCAAACTGCTGACCATCTAAACAACTGTAAAAAACTAAGCTCTTTGGAGCAGAGTGTGTCCCTTATTCTGTTAGCACAGCATGTAGTACAGCAGAGTCCAAATCCTACCTGGGGCTTCTGGGCAGGGCTGGCTTTAGGCCAATTCCCCCGATTCCCCAGAATCGGGCCCCGCGCCTAAGAGGGCCCTGCGCCTTAGGCGCCTTTTTACATTTTTTTTTTTTTTTTTTTTTTACTTACCTGGTCCACTCCGGGTCTTTGGTGGCATTTCAGCAGCGGGGGGTCCTTCGGTGCCATGGAAGACCCGGAGCGGACCTCCCATCGCCAAAGAGCCACTGAAGCCCCGGGTATTCCAATTGGGCCCCGCAGTTCATAAAGCCGGCCCTGCTTCAGAGCATTACCACAATATCAATAAAGACATTAGAAGGTATTTTTCCAATTTGCTCACTCTGGGTCCGATCGGTGTTCTTTGTACAGACTGTTAGCAAACTTTTCTCCTCCTGTTTGTGTGTGGGTCTTCCAGCAGCAACAGGAGAGACAGGCAGGGATTTGTTTAAAGATGGAAAGAGGGACTGTAAAACCATGAAGACTAGCAAGGGCCTGAGGGCAGTTAAGTACCCCCAAACTTCTTTTAACTGTTTTGATACTGACTAGATGTCAAGTTGACAATGTCCATTTCACTGTACTTGACAAAGGATTATTATTTATGTTACTGCAGTGCCTAGGAGTGCTAGTCATGGACCAGGGCCTCATTGTGCTAGGTGCTGCACGAATAAAGAACAAGACAGTTCCCTGTGCCCAAAAAGCATATATGCATGTCACCCTGCCTAATTAATAGTAGATGACACCATAAACATCAATGAGACATTAAATCACCACGAATAACTGGGCTGGAGGGAGAGTTTAAAGCGTTTTCATTCACTTAAGAAT
Organism: Gopherus flavomarginatus; assembly: GCF_025201925.1. Lineage (NCBI taxonomy): Eukaryota > Metazoa > Chordata > Testudines > Testudinidae > Gopherus > Gopherus flavomarginatus. The sequence goes on from NC_066617.1 coordinate 210,040,021, forward strand.
TGCAGGTGTCACCGAGGCTAAAGTATCAAACCTTTCTCAAAGTGAATAACTCGAAAGATTTCTACTGAATTAAGTAGGCTTCACCATCTCACCAAATGTATAGAGGATCAGTTCAAACAGACAAGGAAACATTGCAAGCCCGCCCCATTGCAAGAGGCTCACAAAACTCAAGTGACCATGACTGCCTTACCAAGGTTTGTTAATGATGTCATCTTCTTCTTTCATGAACCCTTTCTGGGTCATCCATTTGTCATTCAAAAACTTCGACCTGGAAACCATCAAGAAAGCAAAGAGGTCATGAGCTTCCCCGCAGGTTACACTTGTGTTGGTAGTACATACAATGGCATATAGTTACATCCCCTATTGTATCCCCAGCACAGATAGCGGTATAATTACAAACACATAATAGCACGCAGTCAGCCAGTCTTTATGGCGAAGAGATATGTGGGTAGAATGTTTGTAAAAAGAAGAAAGGAAATGGCACAACCATATAATGAGACCGTTTGTAATGGAGAAGTGCTGGAAGGTATTAAATTAAATACATTTACAGCTTTGTGTTCCCAAGCTGCAAAATGGGGAACTGAGCAGTGTCGCAGAGTAAAGCTGTATTTTAAGTGTGGGGTCAGGTGAATTTAGTCACAGGACTTAGAGCAAGTGTAACACTGTATCGCTCCCTCCCCGCCCCATAAGCTGTTACTACAATAGTATTCTCTTCAATTCATAGCATAAGGCAGACAGTAGGGGACAACCATTCCTTGAGAAGTCCCAGAAGAGATCTCAATTAAAATGGTTAAAGAAACTCAGGACTCGAACTTTTCCAAAGTGACCAGTGACTTCTGGATGCCCAAACCTGAGAAACCTTAAAGAGGCCTTATTTTTGCTGAGTTCCCACCTTCTGGCCTCAAGTTGGGAACCAAAAACCACTAGACGCTGGGAAAAGCTTGGCTAAACTCTGTATGAATGCCTCACACTCCGTGAAAGCAGCAGGAATGAAGCAGAAAGACAACAGGGCAATTTCTTACATGTAGTTCCTGACAGAGTCGGGCAAGATGACAACACAGCGCTGACCTTCTGTCAAATCCTTGGCAGCCTTCACAGCAATGGACATTGCACTGCCAGAGCTTCCACCTGCCAACACCCAGATCACATAGTCAAGACCACTGCACGTGGAAGCCACTTGTAAAACAGGAGAATAAGACCAGAGAAAGGTGGGTCAAGCTCAGGGATGGAGAAGAGAAGTCTGGAGCTCTAATCCCAAAGCTGACAAGGTTTCCCTTTGACAGGTTAAGTGATTTACATAATACTGCAATCTAATTCACAGGAAACTTTGGAGGATTAGTACCAACTCTTACCGCACAATAATCCTTCCTCTCTGATTAACATGCGTGCCAAAGCAAAAGACTCCTCATCATTGCTCTTGTACCACTTGTTCACCACCTAAAAGAGTGCAGGGGAAAGGAGACAAAAGACATAGCTGATCGTATCCCCTTTTCAGGAAATGCTGTTCAGATGTTTCAAATTATAGACTTACAATTGCGTTCACATCCCGCAACTGCTTTTTTTTGGTCTAATTAACACTACTGTGGTATTAGTGGTGTTCCCTATACTAGTAGCCTTTTGGCTAAGAGAGGTGAAAACATTATCTAGTACTCTGCCTTTTAAATAAGGTGACTGTGGGAAAACCTAGAAGATCTGGTCATTCTCCTCCCTTCCCAGCTGACTCACCAGGAAAGTGAGTCCTACCTCGCACCTGATGTCACTGGACTAGAAGCTATTAGGGAAACCCCCCCGACCCCACCTTACCCAAGGCCCCAGGCTTTTTGCTGAGAATAGAGTAAGAGTAGGCCCTTCAAGAGTTTTAACTCCTGCTAAACTTGTTTTTCTGTACAAAGGGCACGCTGAGGCAAAAATTTGGGGCCCTGACCACATCAAGAGGAACTAGAATTGGATAAAGGGGAACCAGGAGATCTGTTAAGTTATAACAGCTGAGTTATAAGAAAAAGTAATAGAACGGTCAAACCGCAGACTTGACTGGCAAAGACAATAACAGGAAAAGCCATAGATGGAAGATTGGGGTTTTGCCATAGATGGAAAATTAATTGGTCAGCTTGCTTGTTATCATTATATTCCAAATAAGGCAAATAACATGTGTAACCAGCGTGCTACGTTTTGCGGTTTTAACCTTTATAAGCCTGGTAAAATTTGTAACATGTAGAGCAGCAGCCAGCCTCTTGCATTTGGTCTATGCTGTCTCTCCCTGCATATATGCTTGTATAAAATAAAGGCGTCTCAGGCTGTCTGATCAAATCATTGAAGTGGTGGTCTTTTCCCCGACAAGACCAAGTTGTGGGCTGGGTTTTTTTTGGCTTTATTTAAAGGGATTGTTCTGGGGAAAAGCTATCTGCCCAGCATGTTTTCACACAGTATTATGAAAGAGCAAGAGAAATGTGTCCAGCTCAGACATTCACCTGAAGCTGCTTTACCGGCGGGGATACAGTGGGAAGAGGATTTCATTGTGCTTCCTAACCCCTCTAATCTCAAAGAAACACCCTGTGTGCCTCACAGTAGCTGCCATGCTATTTCCAATTTCTCCCCTTGCCCCCCCACACTGCCCCCCCCGAGAGCGGAAGGCAAGGAGTGGTTAATTGAGGAGCTTGACTTACTGATCTGTCCAGCACTGTAGGGACAAAATCATATCCAATCCCCTCCACCTCGTACGTCGTCTTGTCAGTCTTATTCAGTTCTTCAGGCTCAGCAAGAATGGAGCCCTGGGGATCGACACCAATAATCTGGAGAAGGGGATTTCAGATTTGGCTACTGTTACACTGTTTTTTCAAACATAGCCATTAAATCAAAGTGTTATGTTAGGACTATTACCTCACAAAACTGTCATGCCGGCCATACACATACAGGCTGTAGTCATTGAAATGTCTTTTTTTCACTCTGTCCTTTGGCAAGTTCCCTTCTGCAAACCGCCTTGTTGCTCCTACCCCTCAGCAACTCATCCTACTTGGTCAAGGTGTGAGACATTGCAGGGGAAAGGCACAGCTCATTCTACGCAGATTTTATTTCGCTAAATGGAAGGTGTTTGCCCTGATCCCACTCAGAAGTCAGATCTCTACCATTTTGTACCAGGAGCAAGCAGAAAGTCTCCTCAGTGTAACAAGGCACTATTGCTAAAAGCTAGTGTCTTGTTTCCATTGGAAAACAGAAAGCAGCCACCGAGAATCATAAGGTAACAGAGACAGGAACAATATGTGCCTATTGAGGGACACACAAATTTGCATGTCTTGGGGCAAGTTTCATTTGGCCAGAAATTCAGTGATCCCAGAGAATTACCCCTTGTAACAGTGAAGGGAAAGTGCAAACCTCTTTTGGATACAAACAGGTGTACAGAATATACAGATTAGGGAGAAGAACATTTTTCAATATGGGCCATATGGAATTTGTGGTTTAATTTTCAGGATCAAACCCCGACTTGTGTCACAAGTGAAAAGAGAATGAGGTGGCTTCCTATGTTTTTTGTAAACAGCTCAAAACTGTCACCCAGCTCAGAACAAGCAGATGTGTCACAGGTAAGGATTAAAGTGCCTCAACAAAGATGAGAAAAATGGGACTTATTCCCACAAGGAACTTTGCAAGTCACTTACAACTAGAAATAGCTACTAAGATGCTTTAGTTTGCCACTTACTTTGCAATCTGGGCATTTCTCTTTCAGCTTTCTTGCAATGCCAGTAATGGTGCCTCCTGTACCAGCTCCAGCCACCAGCATGTCTATTTTTCCTATTTTAAGTGCAAGGAATCAAATACAACCTTGACAACATCCATTGGGATTACAGATAAAAATTTTATTGCAGACGAGGAATGCACAAGATATATTACTCTCTCCAACGAAAGCGCAGTTAACGTCAGAAAGGTGACAATGTAAAGTAGCCTTTTACCTCAAAGCAGGTGTATTCAGAGACCTAACTTCAGCCCTTGTTCCCCCTTCTCCCCCTCGTTTACTGCAACAGGGCCCAGATTTGTGACAGCCTTTTGTTTTCAAGGCTTTGGAGAAGGGCTGAGGGCTGTATGTGTTGTATTTGCCATCTGTGGATTTGTTTTATGATGTTTGGTGACAGATGTTGATCTATCCTTATTGTAGCTCTTTTTGTGCATTAATAGAATAATCAGGACTTGGCCAACAATTATTTTATCTGATTGTCTTTAAATGATTTATTACCAGAAATAAAAGAGCACTTCACTAACTCTTGGGCACTTATATAAAAAGTGTTGCTTACAAATCAAAAACATCCCAAGAAATAGGGCTTGATTCTGACCTCACACAGGTGTAATTTCATTGACTGAAGCAATGACATCAGACTTACACCTCTGACAGTGAGATCAGAATAAGGCCCATAGACTTTATAAAATGGATTGAGAGTCAAGATGAGGTCTGAGATCAGAATGAGTCTTCAGTGATAGTAAAACCACTTTTACACTTGTAAACTGAGGAAATCTGACATGGGAAGCATGCAGAGACAAACAAAAAAAACTCATTATATAATTCAGAATATAACTGCACTTTACATGCAGGTCATCGTCACTATCAAAATCTAATCTAGGGCTTTCTTACTTTAAATACAGAAATCCCACTGAGAAGCTGAACATGAGGTTTTATGACACAGACCAAGAAACCTTATGTGCAAGCTCCCTCTACTGGCCCCAAACACAACTTACTGGTAAGTATGAATACAATTGTGCCATGGTAAAAACATGCATAATTCCTGGCACTGTGACTGGAAAATAAATAATTTCATGCTCAGGTCGTGGTAACCTTGTGGACTGCGTTGCCGCGCATTAACAGTTTGTCAGTTTGTTTTGATTTACTTCTCTTTGAAACGGGACTAGATTCAAGTGAACTACCGTACTGTGAAGGCATGGCAACTGGGCCCACATAAATGGCAAAATTCCTGGTTCCGTGGCAGTCGTGATCATTGTGACACAATCATGTCCTTGTGAAAAAGCTTGGTTCCTAAACTATGTGTATTCCTGAGGACATCATCAATTGAGGAATGTCTTGTGATGGAGTAAGTGGACTTTACACATAGAGTTTTAGTATTAAACTAAATTAAATTTAAATTAAAGATAAATAAAAAAAAGATGAATAAAAGCCTCTCATGTTCAGTTTAGACTAAGAACTAAGAGTCAAGCCTTTTTAAAAACCACTTCCCATTCATGAACACTCAACTCCCTAGCCCTTCAACTCCTCTGAGCTATGCACACTTCTTCATCTAGGGGTAATCACTTTGCCTGGCCGGTCACAGTCATAGAAAGGTAAAAGCAAAACGTTTTTTAAAAAAATATTTTTTTAAAATCCCACACTTCTAACTAGAAGTGTCTCTCATTTGAATTACGTAAACTTTACACAAACTATCTCAGAGCCTATGCAATTCTATACCTGAGAGCCTCGGTCTGCTTTCCACAGGAGGATGTGATTAAAACAAGAGCACTCCAGAGGTTAATTCAAAAGAATGAGCATACCTTCACACTGCTGCAGGATCTCCTCCGCTGTCGTGTCATAGTGTGCCAAGGGGTTACTGGCATTGCGGTACTACATTGAAATACAATGGAAAACATATGGAAACAGATCATCAAAAATCACATCCTGAGGAGCGGATCAAAAAATGACCAGTGTTGTTCAAGCCCCACAATAACACTGAAGGCTCCCACCAGTTTCTAAACTGTTCAGCCATTTACCAATATTTTCTACCTTGGCCTAGAAGAGATTCCTGCAACTGCCCCAATTGAAAGCAAGTGGTATTTTTGTGCTAAGGTCCCCAACATCCCTGAAAGCCAAGGGCAATCTCTTGTGGGATTATCTTCTGTAGAAATTTGAACTTTCTACAATTCCAATAGGCAGAATTGCCAACCTAGCAGAGAACGTTATCTTGGTCTTTCTGTAATCTATGCTAACATAGGGTGGTTCTTTCAGGGTGGATAAGAATAGATCATTTAAATATATATGTATATTTTTATTTAAAATGAGATTTAAATTAAATCTTTTTTTTTAAATAAAGATTTGAAATTATGGCAATGTATGTTAAGGCCTAAACTTACTATCATTATCAGTATCACTTGAAATAAATTAGAAATGTAATATTAAGCAGTATATGGTTGCTGCCAAAGTTTTAAAGAAAGTCAAACCACTGAACTAGTGGAAGTCACTTGGCTAGTACCAGAAACTACAGTTTGAAGTGCTAAATCAGCTTTGGAGAGCAGTAGCCTTTTCTGCGGGTACAAGAGTATTTTCCTCATTTCAGTTTATTCAACTAGTTCAGTTCACTGACTAAACCATTTTAAATCAAGGCACTGACTTGGAGCTGAAAAAGCAGAGAAGTTGGTTTTCCTCTTCTGATCAATGAGCAAAAACTAAGTGTGAGAAAATGAGATTTACTACTTCTAAAATCTTGAAGGATATGGTGACCAGAAACAACCAGTTCAATTCACTAAGTACAGATGCTTCCCTTGTTTAAAAATCAGTTCGATGTAAATGCAAACCATATTTTACATTTTTTTCTTATGTATCCAGCACATTTAAAGTAGTTTTATTCAACTAACAAAACAAATGCTATTTTGCACATTTTTAATTCAATTTCAATTTCCATCCAAACGGAGCTGGACCCAAATCACAGGTAAAAAAGTTAATCTAGTAAGTAAGAAATGCATCGTTCCATAACATCATAAACCAAATGTAAAAATTAAGCATCTGAAAGTACATTAATCTATGCACAATTATTAAGCAATTCTAGTAGATTGTCCTGGTTAGCAAAAAGACGACCCAAGTTTAGTGCAAAAGCTATATTTAATTGTAAACCAACATATTTTAATGGTTACCACCCAGCCAAAATCAATTTTTCTTTAGGAAAATAACCAAAAAGTATAACTACAAAACAAGATTCAAACTGATGATTTAAATCAGTATTTCTGGTTTGCCGATTTAAATCATGATTAAAATTGTTGATTTAAATTGCTTCAATTTGAAAAGTCAGTTCACCCTGGGCTTTTTGTGCCACTCTACTGATCTGCTTCTTTTGCTGAGCTAAGGAACCTGGTAAGGTAACAGCAATTCGCACTTTTAGATCCAGAGATCCCAGGTTCAATCTACACATACCCTCATCCAGGGCTGTTGTTACCCTTTTATCTGTGGAGTGCAGGAAGAGGATATTACCAACATTTCTCTCTATCCCACACATGCACCTCAGTTGTTCAGGACCTTACCTGGTCTAGGATATGGGAATTGGGTATTTCATTTTTCAGTTGCCATGCTACTCCCACATGAGATTCTGGCGAGTCAAATCTGGCAGTGGTTGGTGTCCTCACAATCTCAGCACCAAGAGCTCTCAGAACATCCACCTGAATCAAACAGAGTCAATCAAAAATCTCCATAGGCACAGAGACCCTTCTGGTATGCCAGAGGATGAAAAAAAGCCAACTATAAGCTTTACATAAACAAGACTGTGCATCTCTTCCATACCTACTGCTTAAAGTCTGTATCAACTCCATCTCCAGAAGCAAAGTGTTTCAGAACAGATGCCTCACACAAGTTAAACGCTATCCTCTCTTGGCTTTTTAAATGTCTAGTGGCCTGAAACACATGATCATTGTTGTTTGCCTACAAGGACACACACTAGTATGTAACCTGCATTTTCAGCTCAACCTAGTTGAAGATCCCCCCTGCTCCCCAAAAAATCTAATTAGTTCTGCTGGTGGAATTACAGAGCTAAAACAATTCTTATCAACACAGCCAGCAACACTGTTCCATTTCCACAACACTTATGTTTCAAAAGCTACGTGACGGATTTGACCTGAAAATGTAACATTCAATGGCAAATAAGAAGAGAGCATTTGGATACAGTCCGCTTGTCTGGAACATGAATCTAGGACTCTTACATTTCTACATACCTTTTTTGAGTGTGTAGTGAGGTGTTACTCCATGCAAAGTATTAAAAACATGTACATACGAGCTACCTTACAGACTAGTAAAGACACACCCAAGACTCCCAGTGCCATAGCCTAGAACCACCATTTTATTTCCAATGATTTGTACAGTGCCTTGCTCACTAGGACCCACTCTTGGTTGGCTCACAGAGAGCACCATAATAAATATGTTAAAAATAAGTATTAAGTGCAGTGATTTCAACATATTATGCAGTAGACCTCCACTCAGATAGCAAAAAGGTAGATCCCTTAACATAGACATCCCCTTATACTTGCCGTCAAACCATGAGAAGTGTGATCTTTTGAAAAAGTCATTAGCTAAGGAAGGTTGGGTGTAGTCAGTGTTTAAGTAACAGGCCTCCACGGCAGATCCAAGTGCTGAAGGATATGGTGTGGGCAATTCAGCATGAAGCACTCTTCCTTTCATGTCAGAACTTTGCCCACGTGCCAGCAGAGTACCAGAGGGCACCTCTGCTGCTGGAGTCGCTGTCTTTTCAGAGGACATTGAAAATAGGTCCTAATCATTTGTGGGCATTAAAAATCTCATGTCGTTTTCATCACGAGTAGTGATGTTAGTTCCAATGGCCTCGCTTAGTTCCACTTCAGTTTTGCCTTCTGCTACAGTTACTATCGTTTTAGGTGGGAGAAAATATTTTTCTTCACTTGTTCTTGATTGTTTTAAAATATAGGAAATATAGGCAGATTTTAAGCTATTTACACCACCCCTAGCCCTCAAGGTGGCTGAATTAGAACAATGGGGAAAGCAGTTCTCATCTGTGAAGTTGGTTGGGCACTTTGGGATCTCTGTGTAAAAGGCACTATTTAAATATATCAGTTGTAATGTTCAGGTACCTCTTCCAGCTATGTAGTGATTTTGTACCCCTAGGCCTGCCTGGGCTCAACAGCTGTGAAGATTTTACTCACCCAAGACTTGGGAATGGAAAATTCTTAAAACAGCTGCGCCGATGCATAACCTGCTGCCTCCACACAGGACGGCCCTAATGCTCCTTGGTTCAAAGAATGAAATGTAAGGAAAAGAAACCTCCCCCACCAAGAAGCCCGTGTATAGTGCCTAGAGCTTAATCATGAACACTCAGCATTGTGTTCTTTGCCATCCAACCTAGCACTGGTGTAAGGGAACTACCTGGACTAAGATCATCTTATTCCCATGGCGAGGTTATGTGCTGCTCTGAATTTTCTCTTCCAAATGGATACCTAAAAATTGAAATCAAAGGAGCAGAGGCTCGATCCCACCATCTTTACTCAGGCCAATCTCTCCTTGACTTCAGTGGAAGTTCTACCCAAGTGAGCGGTGCAGGATCGGGATCAAGCACAGCAAGGTTGAAGTCATGAAGGCTAGAAACTGATCTCTTTCCACTGCTGCTACAATGAAGGGTTCTGTACTGATCTATTCCCCTTTGTCACTAAAACTTCCTCAGCACATTTAGATTCAAATTTCCTTAAGTTGAGGAAAGAACATTTTTGCTTTGTGGCCACTTGCCATCACTTCCCACTGTGTAACCTGAAACAATACACTACAATGTAGCACCCTCTCTCCAATCTCACCATTCTACATAGAACATGATGTTAAAGCATCCAGTTCTTCAACTGTCTCCACTGGCTTCTCTCAGACCCTCCACCATTCAGTGACAGTCTTTCCTTAGATTAAGTATCACTTCAATTTTCTGCTCGCATCTAAAGTCTTTCTTGTCACTGACACGAATTCTTTAAAAATTCCTACATGCAGTGGTGCTACAGCTGCTGGCAGCATCACTTTTATAATTTCTGCCTTTTTGCTTTGTGACTGGCCTACCAATATTCCCCTTCAACATTGACAGCAACCCCCTCTGCCCTCCCCCCATCTCAAGGAAATTTATACATATACTCTGACCAATTATTTAAAAATATCTGACACATGGTAAATTGGTTTGCAGTGCCTCAGTATCCAATTTCACAGCCAAAAAGATGGCATCCTTCTCTCATCAGGATCTGAACATTTTGGACAAATTTATTTTTAATTATTGGCAATACAAGTAGTTCTGACCTTCTCCATGCTCATTTTCTCTGGCATCACAATAATGCAACGATAGCCTTTCACTGCAGCAGCCAGGGCCAGCCCAATTCCTGGAAGCGGGGAAATACAGAGTATGTTGTAAGAGAAACAAAACCACAATGGTAGCTTCTGCATGTCCCAGTTTTAAGAGCTGTTCTCCCCAGGCTTGAATGCGGTATCACTGCAGAGACTAAAAACGAAAAAGTTGCTACCCTCCAAGATAGTTGAAGAGCAGGACTGTCTGCTTTAAAAGCACCATTTGTCTCAGTCCCAGACCAAAGCCATCAACAAGGTGAGCAAAGAGGGAAATTTACAAGTTCTTGTTGCTGTCCCAGCCTAGTTTTTCCTCTGCCCCACCTCTGCCCACGTTACAGATTTAGGGAGTGAATAGAATTTCATAGATTAAAGCCAGAAGGCACCAATTAAAATAATCTAGTCTAACCTCCTATAGAACACAGGCTGTAGAACCTCACTCATTAATTTCTACATCAAGCCCATAAATTCTGTTAGAATTATCCTCACTTTTTTTCTAGGCTGAATTTATTTAGTTTCAGCTTTCAACCACTGGACCTTGCTATGTCTTTGACTGCTCAATTAAATATCTGTTCACAGATCTCTTCCTCGGGTAGGTACTTGTAGACTGGGATCATAGAATATTAGGGTTGGAAGAGAGCTCAGGAGATCATCTAGTCCAATCCCCTGCTTAAAGCAGCATCCACACCAACTAAATCATCCCAGTCAGGGCTTTGTCGGGCCTGACCTTAAAAGCCTCTAAGGAAGGAGATTCCACCACCTTCCTAGGTAACCCATTCCAGTGTTTCACCACCCTCCTAGTGAAACAGTGTTTCCTAATATCCAACCTAGACCTCCCCCATTGCAACTTGAGATCATTGCTCCTTGTTCTGTAACCTGCCACCACTGAGAACCACCAAGCTCCATCCTTTTTGGAAGCCCCCTTCAGGCAGTTGAAGGCTGCTATCAAGTCACCTCTCAACCGTCTCTTGGATAAATGAAGCTCAATCTGTTAGTTTCTCTCCCTCACCTTAAGGTATGTTATCCAATTCTTGAATCATTTCTGTAGCTCTCTTCTGAACCCTTTCCAATGTTATCAGATACAGCTGGCCAGAAAATTAGAACTCCATTTCACAAACGTTAAGGGTTTGGAACTTATTTTCATTCCATATCAGAGCAAAAAAACGGAGACCTTTTGAATTCCCCATCCCCTCCCGCTCCATTAAAAAGAGCCACCTCACAGTAACGAATTGCCCAGTGGTCAGAGCACTCACTGGGGAAGTCTTCTTGCTCTCTCATGTCAGAACTGTTCCACCTCGTATAAATAATTAAATATATATTGTGCCAGAAAGAGTCTGGTGGTTAGAACACTTGCCTGGAATGCGGGAGATCCAGGTTCAAGTCCCTACTCTGAATCATTAGGTATTCTGGGGTGGGTTTCTCTGAGGAAGTTTTGTTGAGACATACACTTCAAAAAAAGTTCGGTTTTGAGAAATCAGATTTCTGATGAAAAGATATTTCATTGAAAAATTCGCAACCAGCTCGTCAACATCCATTCTAAAGTGATGACACCAGAACAGGACACTGTATTCCAACCATGGTCTCACTAAAACCCGATACTGAAGTAAAATCTGACCAACAATGACAATCAAAGACATTCTAAAACCCAAACTCTATTACCCTACACTTTTAAGAGATTAACATGAAAGTGCTGCATATGTCAAACTAGGGAGCCAGGTGCAGGGGAGAGGAGAAATCCTATCCCCTTCTTAGAGAAATTAGCTTAGTAGCTATGGGGCAGAGGCCAGGAGTGACCAGCAATTCCCTGTGCTGCTGTGACCCAAGAACTCTCGATGCCAACAAGAAATGAGGTGCAAGGGGGTTACCCTGATTCTGGGATGTACATTCTGGTTCACCAAAGAATGTCATGTCAGATCTCAAATGAAAGTTGGTGTCACATTAGTCACAGATGTCACTGTGAAACACATGTACAGATACTATGTAGGGTAGTGGTCCCCAACCTTTTTCATCTGGCGGGTGCCAGACAACGAGCCATGGAGGACCATGGCGGTGAACAATCACAGGTCGAAATTCCACCAAGTGGCATTTCGGCGGATGCTCGGCCGCCGGCCAGTTCGCGGGTGCACTTAGAACTCATGGCATCCGCAGGCACTGCGTTGGGGACCCCTGACGTAGGGAGTTATGTATGTATACTGAAAATATGTTCTTAAAGTCTGTATCAAGACTGGTGAAAAGCTGGTTTTCTGTCAGACAGGAGATGTCTATTCTCACACAAATTGAGTATCGTCTTGTTCACAATGGCTCCCCTATCAGCAGTCAGAACTGAATGCAAAGGAAGGATTGTAAAAAAGAACTAACAGGAAGAGAAACACAGCACAGGTAGAGAACCTTATCTGGAGGTGCATAACAAAGATTTACTTGGGTATATCTGGGAAGGGGGCAACTGGAACACCCAGACACTCTTCACTGAGGAAGTAAGAGGACAACGCTTTTGCTTTCTGAAAAAGAGATCTCAACCAAGCGTGACTGAAAATGCTATAGAGGACTCTGGGTGAGATAACCTTCTGTAGACAGGAGGTTAACCTGTTTAGTCTCTAGAAAGTGTGCTATGATTTCAGTTTATATGTAACCATTTGTTTCCAGTATCCTTACTATCACTTGAATCCTCTAGACCTGCTATTTCTGTGAGTGTTCGGTGGATAAGGGGCTGGATACTACAGGGAATGCTCAGAGGGGGCTGGGGAGTGTGTGTGTGTGTCTATTTCTACCAGAACAGACAAAAGAAGGCCTGAAGAGGCCTGGAAGGCAGTGCTTGTGCTGTTACAGATTGTTGGTTTCAGGAGCTGATCCACAGCAGGTACTGACAAGACTCCTTCACTCTAGGGCAGGTGGTGGTGATGTGCCTCAAAACCCTCATTAACCCGGGGAGCATCACAGCTGCCTACCCTAGGCCTTGCCTCCATTCTTCACAGCCTTTAGTAAAGCAAGACAGTCTTCACAGAGAGGAGAAGTCCTTTATCCTGCACATTCCTCACGGTCTCTGCCATTCTACTCCATAGATTCCATGGCAAGAAGGACATTCTGATTTAAGACACCTAGTCCTGTTAGCGTAACAGAACATCGTGTCAGCTATAGCCAGCCGTGTCACCACAGGTAAGGAGTCAGAGGCATGCAAAATACAGATCCAAACTCATAGGTCTCAAAAGTGGGATTCAGATTGCAGTTCCAGCCTTCAAAGAGTGAGTGCTGAAAACAGAGATGTATCTACATAATCACCCAGTGTTTCTGCTAGGATGTCGCATGCCTACCAAAAGCTCTAACCTTAAAGCGATTCTTTTCCCTCCTTTCCAGACCTCACTCCTGCTTGTGCTGCAAAGCTGTATGAAATTAACTTGTGCTGAGCTATCAGCAGCTCTTGCAAGCTAAGCAGGGTCCAGCTGTGTCAGCATTCAGATGGGACACATCTGAGAACAGCTCTGTGCTGCTGGATGTGGTGTTGGTTAATCAATAGGTTCACCGCAGAACTGGTGCCTCAGAATAATGCTCTGTACTACCTGAAGTCATTCGGGCAAATTGTACAGCTAAGCACCTCACCACTTGGACACATATGGCTCTTTCCACAAGCACAACCCATGATGTCCTGGGCAAATTCCAGCTTTGAGTACTCTATTATGTGATACAGTAGCATCTACAAGCCCCACTCACGGGCCAGGAGCCAATTCATCCTGCCCCCCTGCATCCTCTCTGCAGTTTCAGTTGGATACAAGATTGTAGAATAAAGGTACAAGTTAGCAATCCTTGTGCTTCAGAGCAGAAGCTGAAAATGAATTCCAGACTGCTCTCATCGACTATTCTGCTCCCCTCCCACTCACTGAATATCTTCAAGATTACACCATCCTCTGAAGCATCCAGCATCAGCCACTATCTGAGACAGGATGCTGAACTACTGATCTATTCCTATGGACTAAGAGATATGAAAGATGGTCTAGTGGACAGAGTGCTAGCCTGACATTTAGTAGACCTGAGTTTGAGTCCCAGCTCAGCCTCATGTGACTTTTGGAAAGTCACTTATAATCTGCTCTGGACAATGGAGAAAATACTTCCCAACCTGATGTGGGTATAATGAGGACAACAAAGTCCTCTAGTAATTGCGGGGTGCTCAGGTACTAACTTCTATATACATAAAAGTAAGCATTAGTCCCTGCAATCTTAACACTACTTCCCACCCACTCTGAGCAGCACCAAGCATCGTATTTTCCTTCCTCAGATAGATCCTGAGCTGGGAGCAGAACTTCTGTGAGGTTTTCTCCTCCTGTCAGGCAAGGATGCATTTTCTCTTTTGAATGAGCAGCTGTCTCTGCTCCAACTCCTCCCTTCCCTGTTCCATGGAAGCCTTCAGACCATGTTCTCACAGTGCTTAGCAATCTCACTGTGACCTAGAAATTCCTACCTGTGTTTCCTGATGTTGGCTCAATGATAGTGTCCCCAGGTTGCAAAATCCCAGCTCTTTCTGCATCTTCCACCATCCTCAGGCTGATTCGATCCTTCACGCTCCCCCCAGCATTAAAGTACTCGCACTTTGCCACTAGAAACATAATAGTCAAATGTGTAGGGTTTTTTTTGTTTGTTCTTGTTTTTTTATAGAGGCACTACAGTGTTCACCAGAGGAATTCTGACTCCTTACTTAGATCCAAAAACACTCCAGCTAAGATCATTTTTGCCCAGTTAAACACCCCCACCTCTCAACAAGACAATGGACAAGTCAGCATTTCCAGGGTCTTTGGCCAATTTGATACATTTCACAGCTGACCACAGGAACAAGAAGCCCCACACTGTGTAAGTTTCATCTTAATCAGTGGGTCTCTCCTTTTGTCCTCTTTTCTCTGCTTGTTATGCTGAGGCAGAGGATCAGAGAGGATTAAAAAAGCCCATTGGTAGCTCAAACCAGGAGAGGGGACATGAGGACAGGTTAGGGTGTTCTCCCAATGGTACTGGTAATTTTTTAAATAGGCCATTCTCTCGCCAATGAAGGATTGTTCCCTACTGCATTTTCCACCTCTTGGGAGCTTGAGCTAACTTTTAAGAAGTCCATGCTTTAATTTTAGAGCATTTCTCTAAGTTTCAGCCCTTTGGACAACAGTAAACAAAAACTCTTAATCGTCTTCTGTGATGATCCCCTCCATGTATTTTTACGCTATTACCATGCAACAGTCATTGTTTAGCTAAGCTACGCAGACTGTAGTTTGTTCTTTTAAATCTTTCCTAAAAAGTCAGCCACTTCAACCATTTCATCATTTGCACTGCTCTCTGGTGACTATTCTGCAGCCTCATTCTGAAGGGCCCAATGGCAACGCCAAGAGCTGGTTGAAAGTTTCATTTGAAACATTTTGGACCAAAAATGGCTTTTTAATCAAAATGAAATGTCATCAGAAAATGTCCATTTTTGATGTGTAGCGTGTGTGGTTTTCTTTTGGTTTATGCACACGTGTGCGGGGGGGAGGAGGTGGCAGAGGTAATCAAAACACAAGAACCC
The DNA here is from genome assembly GCF_025201925.1 of Gopherus flavomarginatus. Lineage (NCBI taxonomy): Eukaryota > Metazoa > Chordata > Testudines > Testudinidae > Gopherus > Gopherus flavomarginatus. Next base: position 210,055,620 of record NC_066617.1, read on the forward strand.
AAAAACTGAAGAATTTTCTTTTTCTTTTTGCAACTGAAAAACATTCATTTTTGTCAACCTTTTCACAGGAACAAAAAGCTTTTCCCAACCAGCTCTCGTGAACACTGTTAAATAGGGTGATCCAGATTTCTGAAGAAACACCTCTTGCGCAATATCTGAAGATACATTTCTAACTTCTGTCTGCAGCAGGTACTCACAGAGTTCACATTTGAGTCCAAAGAACTTTCCAATCCTGTTGATTTGTACCATTGGAGTATCACCAATTTTCTTCAGAATGTTTGGCAGGATGTTTGGAGACTTTGACCTAATGCACACATGCACAGACACAGACACATCGATCAGTTCTTGACGGTAACACTGGGAGGTCACATGTTTATTTTGGATGTTCTTTTTAAACATACGGAAGTTTGCAATAGAAAGGACTTTCCAAGACAACATAACCCTGATCCAAAACTTTTGCAGTACTCCGACATCAGTGAAATGGTGTGGATAGCACAAGGTACACATATTTACCTCACGCAATGCATAGTTCAATGGTTTTCAAACTTTTTTTCTGGGGACCCAGTTGAAGAAAATTGCTGATGCCCATGACCGAACGGAGCTGGGGATGAGAGTTTTGGGGTGTGGAAGGGGCTCAGGGCTGGGACAGAGTGTTGGGATGTAGAGGTGAGGGCTCTGGGCTGGGACCAGGGATGAGGGGTTCAGGGTGTGGGAGGGGGCTCTGGGCTGGGGCAGGGGATTGGGGTGAAAGAGGGGGGCAGGGTTCTGGGCTGGGGTGCAGGCTGTGGGATGGGACTGGAGATGAGGGGTTTGGGGTGCAGGAGGCTCCGAGTTTGTGGGGGGGGCTAAGGGCTGGAGCAGGGGGTTGGGGTGTGAGGTTGGGCCACGGACTTACCTCTGGTGGCTCTCGGTCAGCGGCGCAACCGGAGTGCAGAGGCAGGCTTCCCACCAGTCCGGGCACTATGGGCTGTGCTGTGCCCCAGAAGTGGCCAGCAGCAGGTCTGGTTCCTAGGCGGAGGCAGCTTCCCCCAGTTCAGAGTGCGAAGCTGGTGTTCGGGGCAGGAGCCGTGCACGGAGCCCTGTGGCCCCCTGCTTAGAAGCTGGACCCACTGCTGGCTGCTTCCGGGGTGCGGCACGGTGTCGAAACAGGTAAGCACTAGCCTGCCTTCGCTGGACAGCACTGCCAATGGGATTTTTAACATCCCGGTCAGTGGTGCTGACCACAGCAACCCAGTGTCTGACATGTTCCGACCCAGTACTGGGTTGCAACTCGAAGTTTGAAAAATGCTGATGTAGTTTATTGTGTTCATTACCAACCACTTAAATTTAAATTTTTCACTTGATCAGGGCAACTGCTTAATAGGTTACTTAACATGAGTTAACTCTGGGTACGTGTACACTAGCAAGTTTCTGCGCCACAAGTTATACCACTTATTACAACGCTGGAATGAAACTGCTGTTGCGTGTCTGCACTGTGCTCCTTGTGCATCCACATTAGCAGCTCTTGCGATGGTAAAGACAGCAGTGCATTGTGGTAGCTATCCCACTGTGCAACTGGCTGCAGGGTGCTTTGGGAAGGGGTTGCAATGCCTCATGGGCCAGGCACAGCATCACATGATGCAGGCTTCCCAATCCCATTGTTCCATGGGCATCCTACTACATTGCCAGCTGCTTTTCAACTGAAGTAGTGGGGCTGGGGGGGGAGGGGAACAAGTCCTCTGGCTTATTCAGCTTCTTAAAGCAAACAGTTAATGGGAAGGGAATGTCTGTACATTGTTAACAATGTTCTTTGTTTAGAAGAGTTGGAAATCTTCTTTATTAAACATCAAGAACAGGCTGTTCTAACTTGGAACGGGTAGGTTAATTTTAAGGAACGAGGTGAAAAGGAATTCTCTGCATCTCAAATTAGTAATGAGGGGGAGCAGGGAGGGAATTTATAAGATTTCAGATGTTTTCTCCTTCTAGCAGATATGGGCTACAATAAAAAGCATATTTTCTGGAGAGATATACAGGGAGAGGGAGATAAAGAATGATTCCCAGGTCAAAGGCAAGAACTACAAAGCTGCGATCCACAGCCTGCTATGCTCACACCATCTGAAGTAGGTTAGGATAAATATCAGCCCTTCCAGGGAAAATGAATGCTTCAGTCATCTCTGCTGAGCATGCATATATAATTTCTATCAGTGCCACGACTGCTCCAAGCCATGGTTTGTCAACAAAAGCAGACTGGAAATAGTCAGACTAGATCAGTGATTTTCAACCAGTTGTCCGTGGACCCCTTGGGGTCTGCAGACTATGTTTAAGGGGTCTGAGAAAGGTGGTTGTTGCCATAGAACGGTGGTTTTTCAACCTGGGGACCGCAGACTATGTCTCAGATTTCCAAAGGGTTGTGCACTTCTATTTGAAATTTTTTAGGGGTCTGTAAATGAAAAAAGTTTGAAAACCACTGAACTAGATGATCTAATATTCCTTTCTGGCTGTATGAATCTATGAAATGCTGAGCACAGATTAATGCTGCAATTACAGGTAGGTGTGACCAAATTCCTGGTGAATTTATTCATTTCTTGCATGCATTTTTGGGGAGGGCAGGTTAAATAGCACCATTTAGGGGAGATGAATGTGAATGTGTAAATATGAGAAAGCAAAAAGAACTGTTAAACACAAAAGATGACCTCCTGACCCCACTGAAGTCAATGGGAGTTTGCCTCTTTTATAACATAAGCTAGGTTTAAACATATTAATTGATCTTGCAACTGTTGGTTACAGATATCGGATAAGGAAGTGTTCATATGCAAAATCATGCCAATTTAACTAATACAGCTAAAAAAATTCACACCTTTAGTTAAACCCATGCAGTGTTCTGAGGGGACAAAGTCTTGGTTAACACTGAAAGGTAACAAGGAAAGAAAGGTATCACTTACAAAGTGAGGTGATAATGAGGAGATTCAGAGGGGGGTTTTCCCAGCTCCCAGGTACATTTGCTAGGGGTGTCAGGTCGGATCCACTTTCTCCCCTCACTGATGTTACAGGGCTCCTTCTCCAGCCCTCCATTCAGCATGCATTTAGCAGAAAAGTGAGGGCAGGAACCAGTGTCCATCTCTGCTTCTGGAGGAACTGAAGGCATCGTGTCTTTGAAAAGGAAAGAAGAACCTGCCATTATTCAGACTCACTTTGCGCATCCTCTGAGAAGCAAAAGGATTACCTCAAAGCCACTTGACATAAGCAGCAGACTACTTTAAATCCTATTTTGTCACGATGCTACAGATTATTATGGTGGCAACTGAACATAAGAGCAATGTAGGCTTACACCACATACTGCTACTGTCTTGCTTTCATTATGACACACAAAGCTGAAGTCTTCTGGAATCTTCTGCTTTCCCCCTGTTCATCCCATCAGAGGAGAGGCTCAGTCTCACGCTGTTCTAGTATCAAGCTCTAGTGAGACAGCATAGCCCAGCTGTCTAAACATACAGCCGGAGCCAGGAACTTCTGAGATCTAATAATGGCCCTGCTGCTAACTCTCTTTGGGGGGCTTAGGCAAATCACTTAGCATCAGAGTCTTAGGCTATGTCTACCCTACGACTTATGTTGGCAAAACTCGTGTTGCTCAGGGGTGTGACTAGCACACCTCCCCGAGCAACACACACCTCTACCCTGCTATAACGCGACCCGATATAACAGGGGTTCATGTATAGCACGGTAGCAGCAGGGCTCTGGTGGCGCTTTAAAGGGTCCGGGGCTCTGGCTACTGCAGAGAGTCCAGGGCCCTTTAAATCACCGCTGGAGCCCTGCCGCTGCTACCCCAGGGCTCGCCAGCGATTTAAAGGGCCCGAACTCCCCGCAGAGGCCAGAGCCCTGCCACCCTGGGGCTGCGGCAGTGGGGCTTGGGCCGCACTTTAAAGGGTCCGAGGCTTTGGCTACTGCAGGGAGCCTCGGGCCCTTTAAATTACCACCAGAGCCCTGCCGCCCCTACCCCAATATAACAGGGTTTCTGCTATAACACGGTAGGGATTTTTGGCTTTCCACAACCGCGTTATAGCAGGTAAGTGTTTCTGGGTTAAGCAGCAGCATGAACAGCACTATGTCACAGAGAGACCATCTCCTTCTGACATAGCTACTGCCAGTCGCGGAGGTGGTTTTATTGTGTCAATGGGAGAGCTCTCTCCTGTCGGCACAGAGTAGCCACGAGTGATCTTACAACTGCTTCAATACAGCTGTGCCGCTGCAGGCTCGCTAGCGCAGACATGGCCTTAGTTTCTCTATACATGAAAAACAAACAACACACAAGGGTCTTTCAAGGGCTGCTTAGGGTTTGTGCAGCACTACGATGACAGTAAGAGTTATGATCATGGTTCAAGCTGTGAAGGGCTTATAACTTAAATGGGAAGTTGGGCTTGGCTTTGGTGCAGCACTGAGTGGCAAAATTTATGACCCCATCCTGTGCAATGACAACCACATGAGGACAGGCTGGTATTAATTAGAAGATGCCCACAGTTTACAGCAGGTAGTGTCCAAAGATCAAGGGACAAGACTGATGAAGCAGTAGAGCAGGGGTAGGCAACCTATGGCACGCGTGCTGAAGGCAGCATACGAGCTGATTTTCAGTGGCACTCACACTGTCCAGGTCCTGGCCACCGGTCCAGGGGGGGCTCCACATTTTAATTTAATTGTAAATGAAGCTTCTTAAACATTTAAAAAAACCTTATTTACTGTACATACAACAATAGTTGAGTTATATATTATAGACTTCTATAAAGAGCCCTTCTAAACAACGTTAACATGTATTACTGACACGCGAAACCTTAAATTAGAGTGAATAAATGAAGACTCATCACACCACTTCTGAAAGGTTGCCGACCCCTGTAGTAGTCTCCCTCCCAATAAAAAAAAAACAAACAGCCCACCACCACTTTCTGCCCCCAATGATCTAGGATCTCCCCATCCCAAGCAGACGGCTGGCATGTATATACCCCACTGATCAGACAGTAGTGCTGATTGCCTCTAGACAGAGCTGCATTTAATGGGGCTGTGCTGTGGGCAGAGAAGGAGGGCAGGGAATGATCATGCTAGAGAGGCAGTTTGTTTCACCACTAGACAGGAGAGAACCTCAAAGGGTGGGTGAAAGTGAGAGCGCGCTACCATAGAAGAACTGGCCCAGCAAAAACCCAGAATCACCCCTGAAAATTCTGCCTCTGAGGAGGGCAGGGGAGCTGGCACCCGCCCTCTCTGCAGCAAGGCAATGAGGGAAACTAACCTGGACATGGGGAGAAACATTAACAAAATCTACAAAGAAAAATAAAGTCTGGAGCTGAATTGCTTCCAACACCAAGCTCCACAGGAAAGTGCGGCAGGCTCGCAGGGCCGGTTTTATGACGGTTTATTTCTGACTATATTTCTTGTGAGAGTCACTCACCAATAGGGAATAAGCAGTAAGCTCCATGCAGATGGTTAACAGGTCTTATTTTAGGTCATCTGTCTACAAACCACCCCCGTACACACACACACCCCGACACAGCTTTTTTGGGGAGGCTAACTGAATCTCTCTCTTTTCCAAAGGCATTCTCATGGGAGGAGACAAAAGAAACCCCATTGCTTGAACATATCGATTTAAAAAAGGATTATATACCCACTACATTTGATGGGCATAACAGGTTTGCCTTTTGCTCTGGGAGTTATTTTCTAGAGATGTGCTAAAACCAGACCCTCAAATTTCTGGAGGGTGAAGAGAATCAGATTTCAAATGCCAGATCCAAATTTCTCTGTTATGATTTTGGTTCCAGATCAGAATGGCTTGAGAAAGCCATTCCTGTGACACTGTCTCTCACAATGGCAGGAATCTCACAATAGCAACTAATCCTATGAAAATTTGGACCCAACAAATCTAAACCCTGGTCCTGATTCGGCTTTGAATTTGACCACCACCCTAAAACTAATTTGGATGAAAGCACTCTTCTTCATTTTATCTCCATTATTTCCCTCTAGACCCATTCCCAGATCTCTCTGCCCAGAATAAACCTAGAAAGATAATATCTGTCAGTGGATTCTAGGATGTGCATCCGTATTAGGGTGTCATTCAGCACAGAAGGTAAATAATTCAGAAGAATCAATTAATCAATATGCTCTTCAAGTTTAATTATCTTAACTTCATTTGCTGCATTAGGCCATAATGCATTAGCCATCCGCAAGGGTAGAATACTGGCAGCAAACAAAACTGTCGGAAAAGCTTCCTGGGGTGTTCGCTGACTCAGTTTCATTTTTCACTTCTACAGACAGGCTCAAACCTCAGATAAAGTCACTCACACATCAGTGACTGGCCAAAATTTTAAAAAGTGACTAGTTATTTTTGGGTACCCATCTTGAGACACCTTGAAAGGGCTTGACATTTTCCAGAAGTGCTGAGCACCCACCTTCTAAACCAGTTCCTTTAAGTTGTCTCAAATTGGCCACCCAAAACCTATTAGTCACTTGGAAAATGTTGGCCAGTGTGTTTATTGGTGTCAAAAAGACTGCAGGCTCTGCTCTGCAGAAGCTCTGGCCTTGGGAGAGAGGGTGGTGCGCCTCAACCAGGGCCGGTGCAAGGATATTTTGCGCCCTAGGTGAAACTTCCACCTTGCGCCCCACCCCCACCCCTCCCCTCGAAGCATCACTTATTATAAACTTTCAAAAATGAATACTGCATAATGTGGCATTGTTCATTAGAATAAATACAGATTTGGCTTGAAAATTTAATTTAGCCTACATATTTAATGAAAATAAATGAATAACCTGACAGTGTGTGGGGCTGGCTGGCTTTGGGAAGAGGAGTGCAGCAGGGGCTGGCTGGAAACAGGGCAGGGGCTGTGGGGCTGGCTGTGGGCAGGGGGCGGCAAGTACCAGGGGCCCCCCCCTAGATATTCTGTGGCTCTATGCAGCCCCCCTGAAAGGGGTGGTGCCCCAGGCCTCTGGGGGGGAGCAGGGAGCCTGGCTTGGGGGGCAGAAGGAATCACCCCCCAGCACTCACCAGCGGCGGGGCTGGGGCCAAGTCTCTGCGTGTGCAAGCCTAGCCCTGCTGCAGAGCTTGGGGGAGTTCGGGCGGGGGCCCTGGGGCAGAGCAAGAGCAGCAGGGAGCAGTGCAGTGCCCCCCAGCAGCCAAAGAAGAAATGACATCACTTCCCGGCCAGCCCGAGCTGATCAAAGCCGCAGCACCCCCTCACACAGCGATGGGAAGAGGGTTACATGTTTAGCCAGTGCCACGTGAGCATCCCAGACATTTTGGGCACTGCTTTTTGGCGCCGTCAAATCTTGGCACCCTAGGCAGCCGCCTAGTTTGCCTAGTGGTTGCACCAGCCCTGGCCTCAACTAGGACCTCACTAGCAGAGCAGTGCAGGAAAGGTTGGACAACAGCTGGTCATAATATGCCTGGCTTTAAACCCTCACTTTCACAAAAACCCCTCAGCATAATTAACCTGTCTCAAGTGCAGGCCAACAGGATACATATCCTGAAAATAAAATAGTGCGCATATGACTGAAAAAAATGTGTTTATAAGAAAGATATTCTAATTCTGCATTTAGGCCAAATTATTTCCTGACAAACCATAAAGCCCCACTGATTTCAAGGCAGAACAGAATTTGGCCCCTTCAAAAAATTTAAACTAGTTATGCTAGACAAATAGTAGCTCCTGTGAGGTGCCACACACACACAGCTGTTCAGATACCTTTATGCATGTTCTGCTGCATTTTTCTTATTTTGTTTATAATTTAAATGGATTTTAGACTTTAACAAGGTTGCTAAGTTTTCTGCTGATATTATGCCCAAGTTTAAAAGCTCTCCCATTTCATTTCTCAGAAACTCATTGTAACTTTAGCTTAAAACAGAAGCCTCCCAGTTTGCCATGTTCCTAAGCATAGATTTAATCCCACAGAAATTTGATCCCCCTCCAAAAATCTTATTACTATTCATCAAAGTAGAATCTTTTTCTCCTGGGCTTCAGGGCACAGGAGTTAAAATATCCCACCATTAAGCCTTCTGTACTGGGCATAAGATGCTGCAAAACAAAGTGGACAGGATTGGTAAATAGGATTAGTAACAGTTGTGTGGTAGCGATATCAGATAAATCTGGAAATTCTGTTAAACAGCGGTTGAAAGATTCTCTAATATGGGAGAACAAATTAAGCCCTCTTATATTACTGCTTGCCAAGATATTTCCACACTGCCCTTACTGATATGTATCGGGGCAGTTGGCTACACCTGTCTCTTCCTCCTCCAGCCCAGCTGCTCAATGCTCACTTGGATCCAGGCAAAGTCTACACGACAAAGGTTGGTGGATTCAAGTTATGTCAGCATACAGCCACTGACTTTTGTCTACCACTCAGCCACAGACAAGCACGCGCTTGCATCAGAGCTACACATTCTCACCACGAGTGCCTGTGTTGACGTAGAATGCATTGCACCTTGAGTAGGTATCTTAGTAGACTATGTTACTTTCCAGCTCGATGCTTTATGAAATACTGGCAAGTCGCCCAGGGATCCTGTTCCCACCTTGCCACTTTCTCCGTCCCATACTTGTCATGCCTTTTTAAAAATGCCACAGTACCACACACCACTTTTCAGGCTCTACTATATCTTTGACAGAAGCACAGACCCTGCGCAGCTCAACACAATTCTTACAAGCATTGCTAATACGGGGGGTACAATTTGCCTGTTTAAATTACAATGATTTAGACATTTTATGTAGGGTCTTATTTTTGCAGACTCAATAAAAATGTACAGTTGTAAGGTGGTGCCCCTGGCCCCCACAGATCCTTCTGGTGCTCACTGCATCTCCTGACCCTCACATTGCTTCCCTGGGCCCTGCTGCTTCCCCCACCATTGCCCTGAACTCCCTTCCATAGTCTCAAGCCCCAAGCTCACTCTGCTTCTTGCCTCTTGACCAAGCCGCAGATGAATCTGGGGGGAGGGGAAGAGCTGATGCCCACCCCCAGAATCCCATAGCTGAAGCTCGCCCCTGGACACTGCAGGGAGGAGCTGCTGCTTTGCCCCTCCACCAGGAGGCAGTCATGGCTGCAGGAAAACCCCCTGGGGCCACATGCAGCCACGGTGGCTGCACTTGAGAAATGCTGGCTTTTAAGACCATTTTAGCAGTCTTATGTTGCTTATTGTCTCTCTCATGTGAGCTTATTTGCTTGTACTTCGTATGGGTGAGTTTCAACCTCCTTCTATGCTTGGGGTAGGCTAAGCAAGATACTGAGTTTCCAGAAATGCAACTTTATTGTGTGCAAAGAAACAGGCAACAAAACCAAAGACCAAACAAACACAAGATTAAAAACCTTTTATCAACATTAACTTGGTGAACTGTATTTTAAGCCCCCAGTAAAAATGGAATTAAAAAAGTAAAAACATCCACGTCCATGTATGTAAAACCTAACACAGTGTAGTAAGTTATGGGAACACATGCACAGACTGGTTTTCACAGCTTTGTGTATATGTAGCTATTGCACTCTTTGTTGTCCCCTGTGCTGTGGAGTGGTAGGAGTAAGGACATACACCATGCTGCCACCTGGTGTGTTGGGGGTGTAGGGAGCAGTGACCATGGAGTTCTCAGAAGACTGGAAAGGCTGTTGAGTTCAGGGTCTTTGGGCATGAAGGTGGATAATGCTCTGCAACATTGAGTTTGTTGCCAGAGTAATCATCCCATTATATCCTGGTGCATTTTCCAATGTGTCTCTTGGTCCTTTTGCTTTTCCTGCAGTAACCACTCTCTCTCCATTCCCAGACCTTTTCCATGGTCATGGGGCCTCTCCAAGCACTGCATTCACTGTCTGAGGCCATAGAGGATTGGAGAATCTCACAGAACAGATCCTCCTAGTCCTATTCTTGCTCCTCCTGTTGAGGGTCCAACATTCAGCAGATGCAGAGTAGCACCCCTTAAGGCCACCACACCTCATGCTGCTGATGAAAACAGATAAATGCACCATTAGATTTGCAACCACCACAGAAAGGGAAGGAAGTGTCAGAACTCCTTTCCCTATGTCCCATAAATACCTTTAGAAAACACTAATCGTCATTTCAGCTTTGGAGCTTATTACAGCACCATTCTGCAGCTCAAACCATAATCAGTATGCCCTAGTGGGGCGGGGGAGGGGGAGGAAAGAGAGAAGAGGACTGTGGAAACTATAAAATGTTTGGCTCACCTACCTGGTATGGGTACAAGGAAAGTGCTGAGAATGCTGGCAATATTTTCCACAGGCAGCGGCAATCTGGGCGGATATTAACTCATGAGAGAACAGAGAACCCAGCTGCTAGCAGAATCCCAAAGCTGCCCGTGGGCTCCAAGCCTGTTTTTGCCTGGCACCATTGCAGTACTCATCACAGAGGGGCATGGAAAGTCTGCTATCTTAGAAGAAACAAGGCTGCCATTCCTAGAAATCTTTGGGAAAGGACTGTAAAGTATCTCTACTTACATTTCACTGAGGTCTCAAGGATACTAAAACGGACAACCCTATACAGATAAAGTACTTTGCCTGGGCTCTCTGCCTAGTTCAACAAGCTGAAGAACTGAAAAGCAGATGCCAACTACCTCTGTTTGTCCTGTGTTCGGGTAGAGGTAGAACACTGATCTGAAAGGGACTGTGTAATACAACTGCCATAACAGTGTTTTTTTAATTTATTCCCTATTCCCATTACATTAGAGAAGAAAGCCTTCAAAAGAGAGTGCCTTTGTTCTAAGATTGAGGATGGGATGGATGCCATTTCTAAATGGGAAGAAGGGCAGAGAGGGAGGGAAGTGAAGTTTTGGGCAATGTAAAGCAAAAAAAGTGAAAACAAAAAGGAAAAATGCATGCAGGCACTTACCAAACTCCTTTCTCCTTCACCAGCAGGTTCATCCACACTTGTGTGGAGGGGCTAGCTCAACTTTGGCTAAGTTTCAGACAATTCCTGGCTTGCAGCATGCTTTTGAGTCCACTGTCGAATCTTTATGTCCCCATCCATCCACCGCCTCCTCCTGCTGCTGGCAGGAGTCTCCACCTTCGGCTCCTGCAAAGTGACCATAGTGGTCTGCAGGGTGCTGGTTGGGCTGCTGCAAAGTATGGCATGCAGGTCAATGTAGAAGCAGCTGGCCTGCAGGACAGCACCAGATTTGTTGCTGCCCTCTCTGGCCTTCTGGAAACCATGACTAAGTTTCTTTGCTTTCACAGGACCCTGCTGCTCATCCCTGTTTCAGCATCCCCCAGAGCGATCGGCGCACTGAGATCAATACTTCTGTGGCTGTTCAGTAGCTGTGCTTACGCAGCCTTTTCTCTCCACAGTCCAAGGGGTTCCCATGATGTTTTGTCTGCTCTAGCAGCTAAGGAGCTCTGCATGGTTGGACGCCCACAAGGGTGAGCTGGTAAGTGTAGTCACCAAGGCAAGCCATCAGGAAACAGCATTTCAAAAACCTAAATGGGCTGACGGGGGGAAGAAGGGAGCACAAGAGGGCAGCAGGTTTTGGGTTTCTATTACCTCTGGGCAATGGAGTTCAAACCTGTGACCAGAACAATGACTTTTGCAGGAACAGGGGTACTGTGGGACAGCTACCGGAGGACTCTAAAAAGTCAACACAAAAATACAGCAGCTACACTTGCACTGGGTCAGCCTAAATAGATTGACCACAGCTTTACATCACACAGGGAGGTGGTGTTATTGTTAGGGTGTCCATCCCATCCTTTGACTCTCTTATGTCATTGATTTGTCACATGGATAAGGGAAGGCCAAATCAAACCTTTGCAGAGTAGCACTAAGCAATGTAACTGTTGGTTAAACTTTGTTTTCAGTGCAGAATTCAGCCTGAAGAAATGTGGCTTTTTAACAAGCTAACCACAAGCTTAAAAAAAACAAACAACAACAACAACAACAACAACAACTTCTTTTATGTTGTCTTAAGACTGCAACGAATAGCACATCTGAAATAAAAATCATGGATATGGCTTCTTCTTTGAGACTTGGTTGAAAATTTATCATGTTTTAACAGGCAGTCTCCTCAGCTCCCCCGGCAGGGCTTTGTTTTTGCATTTGTAACACAGGTAAGGAGATGCTAGGAAGAACTGAGAAAGAATTCTGGAAACGGAAAGGTTCATTAATTGCTAAGTATACAGCAAATGCTTACCACACATGAACACAAAGATGTTTTACTGCAAAGAAGGTTCATAGAGTACTGTGTGCAGGGGAAAAGGTCAGCTTTAAAACATGGTAGCCAGCTCCTCCTCATCCCAATTTCTTAGAACTTATGGAATTTATTACATCCATTCCTATCTCTAATGTAGAGTGAAAAGATTCTTTTCCTCGAGTAAACAGATCTGGACAGATTAACAGAATCAATATTTAGTTGGTTTCTGCAATGTTAAGCTTCAAATTAATTTTAATTTCAATTGCACATGTACACAGTTTTATTAATTGATTTTAAAAGAAATGTATTAAAACGTATTAAAACTGATAACTAACATTTTAAACCTTAAAATTGCAGCTTGTGATAACTGCATTGTATATTTGAGGGCAACATAAATGAACACCCAAGGAAAAAATACACAATATGCTAAGGGAAATGATATTTCTCTAAAATGTTGTTTAAAATAAAGTGTTGTCCCTTATTTTTCATGTGGTTCCCCCTATTTACATCCAAAGGTAGATACACATTTATTGTATTGCTGAAATAAGGTGCTTACATTGGCAGGAGACAAATTTTGGCTTAAGTACATACACAACAACTAGGATGACGCAAGTTGCTTATGCCCACCAAACTTTGCAGGGCAGAGCAGGCTCCAACAGTTAGGGCCTTCCCTTGCTATTCTGGGGCCCTACACAGGCCCACCATGGGGAGAAGGGCAGGCCTCTATGAGAGAGCGGGGGGGCTGTCACCAGCCTCTGCAGAAGGGGGGGGCATGCAGACCCCAGGCCTGCGGGGGAGGGAGGCTCTCTTGGGAGGCAGGGGGAAACCAACCCCCAGCACTCACCAGCAGGAGGGTTGGGGCGGGGTCTGCACTTCCCACCAGTAGTGAGTGCAGACCCAGCCATGCTGCAGTCCCCAGGGGAGTGCGGGCGGGGCTGGGGCCCTGGGAAAGAGCCAGAGCAAGGGCTGCAGCAGCACGCAGCTGCACAGAGCACTAGGAAATTTGGAACACCAAATTTCCTGGTGCCCTACACAGCTGCGTACTTTGCATATGGCTAAGGACAGCCCTGCCAGGGGAAGGAGAAGCTGTAGTCCTGCTGGGGGCTACCAAATGTAGGTGTTATGAGAAGCACAGCACTAAGCAGCCCAACAAACTTCTCCTCCAATAGAGCAATCTGGACAAAAAGCCACAAGGAAAAGCAAAAGCTAGCAGAAATGCTCCCCCTTTGCTCCTTCCCCTTGGGAAGGGCCAATCAAGCTCAACTATGTTATGGAAGAGATCTGTTGAGAGTTCTTCTCAGTTGTAAGCTAGTGCCCCCTGCATGCATACAAAATGAACGTCTCCAGTGCTAGAAGGCAAAATCCAGAAAGAGACTCCATGATTTATAAGCTAGTCTAAGCATACATGTGAAGTTAAACAGTTGGCTGGACTTCGAGAAATTATATGGGCATGACTGGGAATTTTCCATGCCTTCATAGCTGTATGTTTGACAACTAGAAAAGTATCTGTCTTAAGAAAAAGCTTGGACACTTTCAAAGACTTAATATTTTTAAGACTATTTCCATGTTTGTACAGCACTTAAGTAGAATGGGGCCCCAATCCTGATCAGGGTCCCTCGGTACCACTATAATATAAACAGACATGCTATGCATCTAGAGGTGATATTCATTTAATAAACTGGAGAGCCACGAGACAGTGGAACCATGTAAGGATTCTAAAATTTTATGTTAAATTTTATTGATCATGCACCACTGATGAAAGCCTGCCTTCGGTCCACTAATCCATCTCCCTGAAGCGGATTCTAACACTCCAAGCCTTTAAGCAGTTTTAAAGGGTCATCATTAATCCTCTTCCCTCCCCCAAAATACTTCACTTCTCTAAGTGTAGTGTGTTTTCAATGTCTCCTGCCTGCCACCCATAAAACAAAAAAAACTTAAGACAGCACATACCTAAACCTAAGACAGGCCACGTTTCGTCCTAGACAAGGAGTAGGTACCAGCATGAAGTCCAATGTTTGACAGCCATATGGGTTAAAAACTGGAATTTTATATCACTGGGAAATGGGACATTCCCAGCCACCCAGCGGGACTCAGCATGCCATTATATTCGTACAAAGTCCTGAGATACCAATCCATAATATCATGACAGTTTTGGTATAGTAAATTTTAGAGGTTTTTCTGACTTCCTCTGAGGCACATGCAGGTATACATATGATCGATAGAACAGCTGGCGTCTATGTACGCACATGAGATTATGGGCCTGCAGATTTTAAGTTGATATGTGTGTTTACAAAGCATACCCAGTGAGAACACCGTTCTGACACAGCCAATACCTTTTTTAATATTCAAACATGGAAGAAGGCAGTGAGAGTTTTGCCCAACAGGAAAAGATTTGGTTATTTTATTAGTGATGACACCACCTGCTTCTGTAAGAGGGTCAGTTATGAACCTGATACTTACCACCAATGCCTTAAACTTCTTGCTTCAGGGGTCTCCAATACAGTTTGTTCTCCTGAAACAAAAAAATGGAGGAAAAAAAACATGTTTTGAAAGACACTTCTTAAAGAGAAAGACTTACTTTGTGTGCACAATACTGAAACAAGTAATGTCATCTTTGAAGAGTGCCATTTGGCTGGCTGCCGTGAGTAAAGAATAGAAAGGTTGTATATCGTAGCAACAAACAGCAAGAGAACTCCCATCATTGGGCTCTGATTTCGCAAAGGCCCCTTGAGCGATGGCTATGAAGGGGAAGGCGGTAGACTGGTCTCTAGCAGGAACTCTGGACCAATTCAGATTATTCGGCCTGTGCATAAAGCTTTTAAGCCTTGTTGCTATATCCCCTCATGGTGTATAAAGAGTGATATGCTTGAATATTTGCTACAGAAGAGCTTGTATCTATGTGCTGGAGAAAAAGTATATTAGCAGCCTGCTGCCCCCACTGAAACAGGGTTGTAAGCACAGGTGCTGGAACTAGGGATGCTGGGGGTGTTGTCGCACCTCTTGGCTTGAAGTGGTTTTCTTCACTCACAGGGTTTACAGTTTGGTTCAATGGCTCTGAGCACCCCAACTATAAAAATCAGTCCAGCACCCCAGGTTGTGAGGAAGCTCATTCTCTCAGAGACACCCCCTACTCATGGAGATATCTATTAATGCCCCCTCAAGACCATCTTCCCCTGTATATTCCCCCCTCACAATACCTACCTACCTACCATCAAACATACACTTCCTCTCTAGACACATCAGATACCCCTATGAACTCCCATCATCAGCTTTGCTAAAGAACCAGAAACCTCTGCTTCATTTCCTCACTGTACTACTGACTGGTAGATGCCACACAGCTACCACCAGTATCCCAGCTTTGTCAGCAGGCCTGTCTCTCTTTTTAAATCCGTTGTAACAGAAGTTCCATAGGGAGAGCTATATTTGCTGGAAACAGCCTAATTTTAAGCTTCTCTCCCACACTCAGAGTAAGAAAGAGGAATCCATTTTAAAAATTGAGTTTTAAACAACATTTAAAAATGCAACTTTTTTTTTTTTTTTTTTAAAAAGAGGAAGAATACCAAGGTAGAATTATCATAGCTGTCAAATTTTTTATCCTGGAACATACTGTTTCTGAAAACACCCTGCACACAAAAGAATGCGGTGCTGGTATTCAGCAAGGACACAAAAAACCCCGAGGTAAGAGTCAAGCTTGGTTTGTACTCTTTACCCAGAAAAGTCAAGGATCAGTTCCTTATAAGCATCATCAATTATGTTAATAAGCCAGCAATAATGCACTCTATATACCAGCAAGGCACCGAATTTACACTCAGACTGGCTCAAGGCTAAATCTGACATGCAAATTCAGCAAAACACAGGGCAGGACAGCTCTAGGTCCTCCTGCCCAGATTCATCCCAGGGCTATACTGTACTAGCTTTTGTGTCAGAGGCCCCTGCTGGTAGGAAGTATTTTGAGAACGTGGGCAAGGAGGTGGCAAAGTTACAGGAGCTGAAAGCTGCAGTTCCACTTAAGCACCAATGAATAGTTGGCAGGACTAGCAAGAGAGACGTGGACAGGGCAGCAAGGAAATACATTGATTTAGTGCACCCCCACAGGAGCCTCTGCAGGGGAAATCTGAGTGCAACTTTATGCTCCTTCTCCAGCAGAAAAACACAGAAACATCAGCAATCCTTCCCTCTTTTGGGGTAAATCCCTGCTGAGACACAGACACTTAGGCTGGCACAGGGAATATGTAAAAAAAAATTACACCCCTTACCAGTCTGAGTCAAAGGTAACTAAAAAAAGCCCATCCAATCTTTTCCATTACACACCCAAGTACACAACACCAGAAACTAGCAAACTAATTTATAGAAACATGCATAAATATAAAAACTGTAGGAAAGCATTAGTCCCATATCCGCATTCACAGCTTTTGAGAGCAAGTGAATTCTATTCATTCATTGTATCCAGCCCTTTAAACTTGGGGAGATGGAGAACATATTTAAAAAACAGATCTTCTGCTCATTCCTTTACTCGGAATTTTCTTCAGCTAGCAGCCTGCTCTGAACTTTGCTTTCCATATCAGTGTCAGACAAGCCATTAGGGTGGCTCATGAGATTATTGGTGAGATCTCTAAGCACCAGTTTGAGTCCCAACCACGTCCGCAGCGGCTAAAAGTTGTCACTGTGTGATCATAGGGATCTGGACTGAGATCACCAGTGTGACAACCATTCACACCCCAACTAGCACCTCCACGGGGAGTTCAGACTTAAGGAAAACTCAAATGCCTTACTGTCCCTAGAAAAGGTCCCTACAGAACAGGGTTCAAGACCAAGCTAGAAAGCTTTTCCTGACACTGCCTGCACTGTACTTTCCCCCGTTGTACAAGAAGTCAGTTTCCAAGGCTATTTATCCGATGCAGTGTGTGCGTGTTAAACATTCGCAAAATTAAAAATAAATAGATCACACAGAAGCCTCCTGCTGCAAGACAAGCCCAAGAAAGAAACCAACAGAATTCCACTCACCACTACCTACAATCCTCAGCTAAAACCTCTCCAACACATCATCAGTGATCTATAACCCATCCTGGACAATGATCTCTCGCTTTCACAGGCCTTGGGTGGCAGGCCAGTCCTTGCCAATAGACAATCCGCCAACCTTAAGCATATTCTTACCAGCAACCACACACTGCACCACTGTAACTAACTCAGGAACCAATCCATGCAACAAACCTCGATGCCAACTCTGCCCACATATCTACACCAGTAAAATCATCACAGGACCTAACCAGATCAGCCACACCATCACCAGTTCATTCACCTGCATGTCCATCAATGTAACATACGCCATCATATGGCAGCAATGCCCCTCTGCTATGTACATCAGCCACACTGGACAATCCAGATATTAAGAATGGCAATATACAAAAACCTGTAGGAGAAAACTTCAACCTTCCTGGACACACAATAGCAGATTTAAAGGTAGCCATCCTGCAGCAAAAATCTTCAGGACCAGACTCCAAAGAGAAACGGCTGAACTTCAGTTCATTTGCAAATTTGACACCATCAGTTCAGGAACAAACAGACTGAATGACAGGCCAACTACAAAAGCAGTTTCTCCTCCCTTGGTGTTCACACCTCAACTGCTAGAAGAGGGCTTCATCCTCCCTGACTGAGCTAACCTCATTACCTCTAGACTGATTCTTGCCTGCATATTTATACCTGCCTCTGGAAATTTCCATTACATGTGTCCGATGAAGTGGGTATTCACCCACGAAAGCTCATGCTCCAATGCATCTGTTAGTCTATAAGCTGCCACAGGACTTTGTCGCTTTTTATAAATCACACACATTGCATCTAATGTCATGCCTGAAACTGAAGTTAAGTTGTTCAAAATAACAGGTTTATGGGTGAGATTTGATGGAGATCTAAGGGCTGCATGCCAAGTAAAAGGTGGGATGTTGGACTCCATCGTGCCATGTCTGGAGAATCGGACTATATTTCTCTACCATTTATCCTAGTTCTTGACTTGAGTTTGCTACAGAAAGGGATGGAAGACAAATTTTATGTCAGTATCTAATGGCCCCAAACATTTGAGTTGGATCAGTTAGCAAGGCCTTTTCCCTCCCCCCCAGTTAAGATTTTTATTTTTTTTATTTTTAGCAGCATAACACAAGTTTGGTTTTCTATGCATTCTAACATCTATTTAAAGAACGATACAAGAATCAGCTGCAGCCATTTAGTATCTGCAAGTCATCAGGACAGGAAATCCTTTGTCTGCTGATAAGTGCAACACTAACTTATTAGTATAACATTACATGAATTCTGGAAGGGCCATCTTTTTTCATCGCCTAGATCTTCAGAGGCAGGCACACATACTGCTGATACACACCACAATTCTTAATCCATTTGTTCACGGAATGTTAGGGGTGGGATTCTCAAAAGCACTCAGAGCTGGCCTGACTCTGCTCTCATTGAAGTCCATGAGGAAACTTTAATTGACCTCAATGGGAGCAGAGTTAGGCCAACACAGAGTGCTTTTGAAAGTCACATTCTAGAAACAAAACATGGAGAAGAGTGCTCTGGTTAAGAATGCACCTTTCTCCCAAAGCTAGAAGAACTGTCCTGTGACAGCCCAGGCAACAGCCAATCAGTGCCTTGTGATACAGAAGAGATGACCAGACTATACTGTGGGTAGCGAAGCACAAAAGCAGAGAAATCTGAGGTCTTATTAAACTAGTGCATAACTGTGGTTTTCCAAGAATCTTCTAAACTTTCTGGTACTTCAATATTGCAGCAATTGGTGACTTATAAACCCTCACAAGAGGCAAACTCAGGAAGGACTCTAGGGCCATGACTCACCATATGCTTAACATTAAGCAAGTAGTCCAACTGAAGCCAAAGGGTCTACTCGTGTGCTTTGTTGGAGTGGGGTTGTCATAAACAGATAGTTAAGGGTTAATGTCTCTTTTACCTGTAAAGGGTTACAAGCAGTGAACCTGGACCACCTGACCAGAGGACCAATCAGAAGACAAGATACTTTCAAATCTTGGTGGAGGGAAGTCTTCGTTTTGTGTTGTTTGTCTGTTATTCTCTCTGGATTCTGAGAGTAACCAGATGTACCTACAGGCTCTCTAATTTTCTATTCAAATAGTGAGTGAGTATAAGTACAAAGGCGGTTTAGTCTTTTTGATTGTTTTCTTTATTTGCAAATGTGTATTTTGCTGGAATGATTTTAATGTGTATTTGTGCTGGGGGGAAGGCTCCTCTCTTGTGTCTA
Organism: Gopherus flavomarginatus; assembly: GCF_025201925.1. Lineage (NCBI taxonomy): Eukaryota > Metazoa > Chordata > Testudines > Testudinidae > Gopherus > Gopherus flavomarginatus. The sequence continues at coordinate 210,075,000 of NC_066617.1, forward strand.
TAAGCTGAAAGACCCTGTAACATTTACCATCTAAATTACAGTGACAACTTTTACTTTTTTCTCTCTTTTATTATAAGTTTTTCTTTTTAAGATCCGATTGATTTTTTCCCCTTGTTGAGGCTCAAGGGAATTGAGTCTGTACTCACCAGGGAATTGGTGGGAGATAGGGAGAGAGAAGGGGGGGGGAAAGGAGGAATCCCTCTGTTTTAGATTCACGGAGCTTGAATCTGTATTACCTCTTGGGGAGGGGAAAAAGGTGCATTCCTCTCTGTTTTAAGATTCAAGAACTTTGAATCACAGTGAACTTCCAGGGTAACCCAGGGAGTGAAAGCCTGGGAGAGGCAATGGTGGGGGAAAGGGTTTACTTTCCTTGTGTAAGATCCAGGGTGTCTGGGTCTTGGGGTCCTCTGAGAAGGTTTTTTTAAGGGGGACCAGAGTTTACCAGGCACTGCAAGTCCTGGTTGATGGCAGCACTACAAAATCTAAGCTGGTAATTAAGCGTGGGGGGATTCATGCTGGTACTCCATCTTTTGGACGCTAAGGTTCGGGGGGGGTTATACCATGACAGGTGCCTACTTGAATTACACAATGGCTCTGTGGAAGACGTACATCAAGAGAGGTACAGAGGGGCTTTTGGAGGATCCCAGAGTTCAAAGCTGTTCAGTCCAATTCTCTTGCAATAGTCTTATCCTATAGATGAAGATGAATATGAATGCACAGGTGTTTCCCTGCATCAATATCATTCTTCCTCAGTGCTGAACTGATATATCCAAGTCCTCCTCTGTGGCTTGAAATACAAGTTTTATTTTTCCCCTGCCCCTTTAAGATTACCACGATGTTAAAACTATGATTGATGGAAAAGTAATGGTGAACACTGGGTGTAAGACTAACCAGCACAAGTTCAGCAAAGTGTCCCATGTTAACATTTCACACAGAAAAGAGGACTGCCTGCACACAGATCTGGAGCTAGAGAGACTGGTGTACTGAGTAGTATAATGACTTCTCATGAAATTTGAGGGTGTGTCAGATCACCTTGCTGACTTACCCGTTTTTGTTGTTGTTTTTTTAAACACCAGTTCAACAGATTTTCTGCATAATAAGACTCCTGTACAGGGTTGCCAACCCTCCTGGATTGTACGAGAATCTTCAGGAATTAAAGATTAATCTTTCATTAAAGAACGTCATTTGATGACACCTCCAGGAAGACGTTCAACCAAAATTGGCAACCCTACTCCTACAAATATCAAAGCATGAGAACATTTGAGAAAAGAGACTGGAAAGTTTCTGTTCCTAATCTGGAGAGGGTAACTTTCATTATCCAATTCTGTATTTAAGTGGACTACTGTTCATACTGAAAGCAGATCTGACCTTTCCTCCCCAGTGAATAAATATGTAGATACTCTGCACTTCTATAAATGCCCTTAATGTAGAGATCTCAGAGTACTTTACAAAGCATAGGAAGGGAAGGAATATTCCTTCCATTGTACAAGTGTGGAAATGGACACAGAGGGGAGATTAAGTGACTCACCCAAGATTAGAGAGCCAGAAACAGAACTCTGATCTCAAACTCCTAGTTCCACATGCAATTCACTAAACAGCTACTGTTCCAAGGTCCTATGCTACTTCTCTTACTTGGGCAATATCTGTGATGAATGCTGATGGAAAGGGGCACCCATCCCTACTGAAAAGACCTGAAGTTAGCAGTTCTGGATCACCTGTTTCTTGCAGGAGAGACTCAGGGTATTTCTATACTACGGGATTATTCCAATTTTACATAAACCGGTTTTGTAAAACAGATTGTATAAAGTCGAGTGCACACGGCCACACTAAGCACATTAATTCGGCTGTGTGTGTCCATGTACCGAGGCTGGCGTCGATTTCCAGAGCACTGCACTGTGGGCAGCTATCCCATAGTTCCTGCAGTCTCCCCCGCCCATTGGAATTCTGGGTTGAGATCCCAATGCAAAAAACAGTGTCACAGGCGATTCTGGGTAAATGTCATCACTCAATCCTTCCTCCGTGAAAGCAAGGGCAGACAATCATTTCGCGCCCTTTTTCCCTGGATTGCCCTGGCAGACGCCATAGCATGGCAACCATGGAGCTTGTTTTGCCTTGTCACTGTCACGGTATGTGTACTGGATGCTGCTGACAGACATGTACTGCAGTGCTACATAGCAGCATTCATTTGCCTTTGCAAGGTAGCAGAGATGGTTACCATCCCTATTGCACTGTTTGCCATTGTAAATTGGCGATGAGATGACTGTTATCAGTCGCTTTGTACCATCTGCTGCTGTCATGGTTACTCCTGGCTGGCCTCACTGAGGTCGGCCAGGGGTGCATGGACAAAAATGGGAATGATTGCCCAAGTCATTCCCTTCTTTATGTTTTGTCTAAAAAAAGAGACAGTCCTGCCTAAAATATGGGGCAATTGTACTAGAGAACCAGAGAGCACAGCTGCTCTGCATTAGAGCCCCAGAGATCCCGCAGAAATGATGAGCTGCATGCCATTCTAGGGGGTGCCCCTGCAACAACCCCACCCATTGCTTCCCTCCTCCCTCAACCCTTCTTGGCTACCGTGGCAGTGTCTCCCTGTTTGTGTGATGAAGTAATAAAGAATGCAGGAATAAGAAACACTGACTTTTTAGTGAGATAAAATGAGGGGGAGGCAGCCTCCATCTGCTATGATAGTCCAGGCAGGACATTAAGGGGGGGCGGGGGAGAGAGGAGCCCAGCCTCCCACTGCTATGATAGTCCAGGCAGTACAGAATCTTTTCTTTAGACATGAAACAGTGGGGCTGATAGAGCTCAGCCTCCAGTTGCTATGAGGACAGTTACCAGCCCTTCTGTACCATCTGCCGGGAATCATTCCCATTTTTACCCAGGCACCCTTGGCTGACCTCACCGAGGCCAGCCAGGAGCACTCACGGGCTGACGATGAAGACGGATATCAGTCATATTGTACTGTCTGCCACCGGGAAGGGGATGCTAGTGTTCAGTGCTGCAGCATCCCGTCTACCAACAGCATGCAGTAGACATAGGGTGACACTGAAAAAAGGCGAGAAACTTTTTTCTCCCTTTTTTTTCGGGGGGAGGTGGAGGGGGTAGGGGGTAGAAGGGTGTAAATTGACAACATATACCCTGAAACACCTAGGAAAGTGTTTTTGACTCTTCAGGCATTGGGAGCTCAGCCAAGAATGCAAACGCTTTTTGGAGACTGCGGGGACTGTGAGATAGTTAGAGTTCTCAGTACCCTCTCCCTCCCTTCCTCCATAAGCGTCCATTTGATTCTTTGGCTTTCCGTTACGCTTGTCACACAGCACTGTGCTGTGGACTCTATCATAGACTGGAGATTTTTTCAAATGCTTTGACATTTCGTCTTCTGTAACAGAGCTCTGATAGAACAGATTTGTCTCCCCATACAGCGATCAGATCCAGTATCTCCCGCACGGTCCATGCTGGAGCTCTTTTTGGATTTGGCACTGCATCGCCACCCATGCTAATCAGAGCTCCACGCTGGGCAAACAGGATACGAAATTCAAAAGTTTGCGGGGCTTTTCCTGCCTAGTGCATCCGAGTTCAGATTGCTTTCCAGAGCGGTCACAATGGTGCACTGTGAGATACTGCCCGGAGGCCAATACTGTCGATTTGCAGCCACGCTAACCCTAATCTGACATGACAATACCGATTTCAGCGCTACTCAGTGCTACTCCCCTCATCGGGGAGGAATACAGAAATCGGTTTAAAGAGCCCTTTATATCGATATAAAGGGCTTCGTTGTGTGGACGGGTGCAGGGTTAAATCGGTTTAACGCTGCTAAATTTGGTTTAAACGCATAGTGTAGACCAGGCCTAAGAGTAAGGCACTCTCAGACCTAGTCTGCACACAAACTTGAGCTAGTTGCAACTAAATCACACTTTTAATTAAAACAGTGAAAATCCCTAGTTGAATATGCATTTGTTTATACCTGGCTCTCCAGGTTTAAAAATGAAATTAAGAGTATCCACATAAGGTTGCATCAGCTTAACAAAACAAAAAAACCACACACCACCAGCAGAACACACCCACATCAAACTTAGTTAAGCAAGTTTAAGTTTGCATAAAGACAATACAAGCTTGATCCAAATACAGAGAAGTACGTCATAATGCTTCTTATGAAAACAGTTTACATTAGCGGTAATGAGTGGACTAGCCAGAAAATTAAACTAACTCAGCAGTGCTGTTCTTTAAATATCAAAGCAACACATTTCTAGAGGATCCCCTTACAAGTCATGTGGTGTAGAGACATTTCTTGCAATCTAACACCTCAAGAAATTAAAAAGATCAGGAGCTACTAAACACTGTATAACACCCTCAAGTTAGAATTTTAACATAAATTTCCTTAATGTGCTAAGCATAACAAAGACAATCACCTGTCTCCTTGGTAGAGACAACACTGAAGCAAGCTTGCCAAAAAGCAGAGCTACATCATAACACATCCACTGCAACAACTTCAAACCCCAGATTAAAACAAAAAAAGCAGGATTTTGTCTTTTTATTTTTAGAGCAGTGCTGTTGCATCACTAAGGTGACTGAAACAGAAGCACTGAGTTACATGCCTCCTTTTCCAACCCCCCACACAATGGTATGCTGTAAATTACAGACTTGAAGAGTTGCTGAGTCACACTCAATAAGGTAGAATTGTGGTAACCAAATCCCCCAAGCATTTGGATTAAAGCACATAAAACTTGCTCAAGCAACAGTATGCAAGGATCTCATTCAACTTTGTGCATGGTGCAGTTTCTTAGTCCCAGAATTACTAGATTAAACAACTCTGACTTGTATAAAAAACACCTTCACCCAGCAGCACATGCCTGTTTCCCCAACCCAATTTATCTCCCTCCATTTTGCCCCTCCCCCACTTTATTCTCATTATACATGAGGTCTCCAGGCCCTTGTTTCACTCTCCTCACTACTCTGGAATTTCCTTCTCCTTATTGAGTGTGCAGTCCCGCATGGTGCTGAGCACTCTGACTCCAATTCACCAGAGTCACATTGGCATATATAGGACAATTACTTATTTAAAGGTGAACCACATGGTTAATTGCTTCATTGGATCAGGGCAGGGGTATGCAACCTATGGTATGCGAGCTGATTTTCAGTGACACACACACTGCCTGAGGACTCTGCATTTTAATTTAATTTTAAAATGACGCTTCTTAAACATTTTAAAAACCTTATTTACTTTACAGACCACAACAATTTAGTTACATATTACAGACTTACAGAAAGAGACCTTCTAAAAACGTTAACATGTATTACTGGCACGCCAAACCTTTAATTACAGTGGATAAATAAAGACTTGGCACACCACTTCTGAAAGGTTGCTGACCTGTGGAATAGGGCCAGCATGCTCAGCGCCTTGTAGGACCAAGCCCTTAGAAAGATATGAGATATACAGAAAAAATGAGGGACTGTATTTATTTAAAAAGGCGGGGGGAGGAGGCGGAAATCAGATCTATTACTGGTCAATTCAATACTGTTTTATTGGCATTGTAATAATAATTTTTACTGTGGTAGCTCTCAGTAGCAATCATAGTCAGGGCCCCACTGTACTGGGGGCTGTATAACACACGAAACATATTCCCCATTCATAACAAGCATTGTAAGAACACGTAAGAGCCCTCACGTTTATGGCAAAGGGAAGCCCAGTATGATCAGATAAAGAATTAGTGCCAAGCTTGTAAGAGACAGGGAGATAAACTGGAACAGCAACACAACAAAGCAGACAAACATACCTATCAAACAGGCAAAAGAGACTCACTCAATAGATGCAGGCTTCCCAGTAGTGAACTCCCAGTCTTCCCCTCCAAATTTGTGCTTCTTTACATTTCCAATGCCTCTCCCACACACAGAAATGTTAACCCCTGCGCATCACAAACTTTCCATTAATCAATATTACTTGCAAATCATCCATTTCTATAGAGTATTTCCCTACACCTTCTGTTTTTCTGCTCACCTCAGAAAACAAAATAACCTCCAAATACATTTTAAAAACACACACACACAGAGGCCTGTGGAAAGACAGTATTTACTATCCTTTTATCAGGATAAGTACTACTGAGATGCATACAGCAAATAAGATTTTTGATAAATTAATTCACAAGAGATCATCTTGATAAGAGGATTTTCCATCCAACATTTTCTCTACTGTCCAGCAGATTGCATTATGTTCTAATTAGCTTTATCTATCTTAAAAACACTAGAATTTAATACATTAGAATTTTGCCAGAACAAAATCCAATCAAACACCATTTACCCTCTGAACTGTAACTGGAGAAAGTTATCCCCTCATCCTATCTGCAAAAGCTATCTGTAATTCTAGTTCGCACTAAGTGCCTAAAGCAGATCCTGTTTCTGGTGCAGCATATTATGAGCACCAAGGATTTCAGCAAGACTTGGAATAAAAATAGATGACTGGAACTTGGCACCTTGGTATCTATATGTGCCAGACTAACACTATCACACATCCATATACATGTTTCATGGCAAGTGGTAAAACTCTCATTCACCAGGATAAGAGTTTCCAGATTTCAACCAGCACATGTGGTTTATTTCATGCAGTTATTTTGCTAAAGACCAGAGGACAAAGTAAGGAGAACTAGACAGCTTTGCTCCCCAACTCAGGGCTTGTCTACATCAGAAAGTTGCAGCGCTGGTGAGGGAGTTACAGCGCTGCAACTTAGGAGGTGTACACATCTGCAGGGCACCACCAGCGCTGCAACTCCCTGTTTGCAGCGCTGGCCGTACTCCCGTTTTGTCTCGGGTGTAGAGGATCCAGCGCTGGTGATCCAGCGCTGGTAATCAAGTATAGTCACTTACCAGCGCTTTTCTTGACCTCCGTGGAATAAGCAGGTATCCCAGCATACCTGAGGAAGCCTCTGGTAATCAAGCTGGTCTCCTTCCCCGGCTTGCTCTCGCGTTCCCCGAACCCCGAGCAAGCAGGTCTCCTTCCCTGAGGTTTGCTGGGTGGTTCCGGGAAGGCGAGAGCAAACCGGGAAAGGAGACCAGCTTCGCCGCGGTTTGCTCTCGCGTTCCGCGAACCACCCTGCAAACCGCAGGGAAGGAGACCTGCTTGTTCGGGGAACGCGAGAGCAAACCGCGGCGAAGCTGGTCTCCTTCCCCGGTTTGCTCTCGCGTTCGCCGAACCCCCGAGCAAGCAGGTCTCCTTCCCTGCGGTTTGCAGGGTGGTTCGCGGAACGCGAGAGCAAACCGCGGCGAAGCTGGTCTCCTTCCCCGGTTTGCTCTCGCCTTCCCCAAAACCCCTTGAAGCCGCCCAACAGCGCTGCAGTGTGGCCACATCTAACACCACTTGCAGCGCTGGTTGCTGTAAGTGTGGCCACTCTGCAGCGCTGGCCCTATACAGCTGTACTAATACAGCTGTAACAACCAGCGCTGCAAAATTTTAGATGTAGACATGGCCTCAGACCATCATATCAACGTTCACCCTACACCAATAGTTCTCAAACTTTTGTACTGGTGACCCCTTTCACACAGCAAGCCTCTGAGTGCAACCCCCTTGATACATTAAAAATACTTTTTAATATATTTAACACCAGTATAAATGCTGGATGCAAAGCAGTTTGGGATGGAAGCTGACAGCTCAGGACCCCCCATGTAATAACCTTGTGATTCCCTGAGGGGTTTGAAAACCCCTGCCCCACACCATCTAGCATGAGAGGCTGCTGACTCCAGTCTCCAGCATTGCCTGCTTTGGGGTGCGGGTAGGAAGAGAGAGAGAAATATAGTGATGTAACTAGGGCCGGCTTTAGGCCAATTCCACTAATTCCCCCGAATCGAGCCCCGTGCCCAGTGTGAATCTCTTCGCTGGCTAGAGGTGCCTTTTTAATTTTTACTCACCTGGCAGCGCTCCGGGTCTTCAGCAGCACTTCGGAGGTGGGTCCTTCGCTTGCTCTGGGTCTTCGGTGGCACTTCGGCGGCGGGTCCTTCACTGCCGCCGAAGACCTGGAGCAAGCGAAGGACCCGCTGCCGAAGTGCCGCTGAAGACTCGGAGCACCACCCGGTGAGTACAAGCCCCACGTGTGGTTTTACTTTTTTTTTTTGTCATCCCTGCCAGGGCGCCGTGGAAACTGTTCGAATTGGGCCCCCCACTTCCTCAAGCCGGCTCTGGATGTAACGATGGCGCAGGTCCAGGGCACACAGACTGCCTTCCCCTTCGGGAAATCTCCAAATCAGACAAAGAGAGAGCAAAAAAAAGGGGGGGGAGCTGAACCCCTTCGTCATCGTAACCACCACTACTTGGGTGACTTGACCTCTCGCAATCCCATCTGCGGGCTGCTGCCTGCCGCACAAGCTGATGCAATCGGAAAGTGGAAGGGCCCCCCCGCAAAGAACAGGCAACTCAGGCAGCAATGACGAAACCCCGGCAGTGCGGTGCATCTCCCCAGCCAACGTGAAGCCCACACGGGCTGCCCAGTCCCCTGGTCCCTCACCCCGCTACCCCCAGCCGAGCTCCCCCATCCGCACTCAGCAGCTCGCCGCCGCGCTGCTACTTGCACTTACCTGGACTGAGAGGAAGAGACAAGCGGCGGCAGCAGCCTGAGTCCCACTGCGCTGGGATGAGCCGCCCCGGATCGCAGCAGCCACCGCAGCTGTTTCCTTGCGCGTGTGCGAAGGGAAATTCTCCCCGTCGGTCCCCTCTCTAGCTTTTGGAGAGGGAACGCGCGCTGATTGGCCGGGCCGGGGGCGGAGGGAGAACACGCCCCACCAATAGAAAAGCAGAGTCGCTTTTGCTGCGCTGGCCCTGCGCAACTTCTCCCCTGCCCGTGTGTTTAGCAAGGGGGGAGGCTGAGGTCCGGCCACTTTGTTTGCGGGGCTCAGGCTGCAGCTTGAGCTCAGAGCCAGCAGCATGCGGCCTTCTGGCTGCCTGGTGCGCGGACACATCCTAGGTCCATCCCTTTAGCCCATCACGTAAGCAGCAGCATCCACGATAGAAGAAACTGGGCCAAAATATATATTTCTGCCAAGCCAGCTATATGCCCCAATCCTGCAACTGGACTTGTTCAGGCAGGCCACTTTATCCACACAGATGCTATTGCAGGATCAGGGTCATACATACCCCAGCTTTGCATCTGTGACAGTTGCTATTACTCTGGTGATGGGTACTATCAGAAGTACCTAGAGAGAGATTAGTGAACATATGTAGAAATAAATTATTTGACATCATTTCACACAACAGTAAATGAGAAAGCTTGGTTTTGTGTTTAATGGGTAAACAAGGGTTGGCTGCTGAAAGGTACAAAGCACTCAGGCACTGACCCAGGGAAGAACTTAAAACTCATGTTTAACTTTAAGTATACGAGTAATCCCACTGGATTTAACCATATGCAGCATCAGGGGCCAAAATGTTCAGTGCTTTGCTGAAGGGAGTCTTCCAGTTGCAGCCCTTTAATGACTCAGGCAAGACCCTCAAATATACTTGGACACCCAACTTCCATTGATTTCAGTGAGAGTTAGGCACCTAAAAACCTGTGAGGATCTGGGCCTCGGTCCCCAACCTAAGGAAGACACAAGCACACTGCCACAGTAGCCTTGTGATGTCAATAATTCAAATAAGCAGTAAATTTCTAATTTATGTTTTACATGGAATATAGAGATAGTAGGCCAGCAGCACCCTGTTCCTGCTGGAGTAGCATTTTCATCCAGTCTGATCTCACCTCCCTCACTCATTGCGGGAAATGCATCCCACTCCAGTAGCAGCAGCTACTTCAGTTTGAAAAGGAGTAGCACCACTCCTACCCAATAAATTAGTGATAATCAAAGAATTTCAAGGCACATGTAGCTCTTTATAACATTACAGGCAGTTCTTGTCTAGGGGTTTAATAAGGTGTCAAGCCATACAATGCACCAATTGTTTTGGAGGAAAAATAGCAATTTAAAATTTACACAGAATATAACTAAGGCAAACAGGATTGCACCAAAGTATGTACCTCACTCAGTTTTTCCTCCTAACAACCAACCCTGCAAAGCCCCAAATAGTGGTTAACCGCTCAGGTCAAAGTGGACAACAATATTTAGCATTTATATAGGATTTTATAATCAGTGACTAATTCCCTTGCAATGTGTTGTGATGATTAATCCTCATTATCATTCCCATTTTTACAAATACCAAAGCTAAAAATGACTGAGTTAATTTGAGCCACAACTGGAAAACCATCTTGTACTTAGTTCAGGTGATGCCTCTTCATTATTGAATAGCTCCTCCTTGTTATCAAAGTTTACTATTAGCTGCTCAGCAAAAGAGCCAACTCAGTTTCAATCACATGATGAGCAGCCCTAGCACCTCACAGCCACAAATATGCTCAATATGTAGAATTTTAAATGCCCCCCCCCCACTAGTTCTGGATGGCTTGGGAGGAGGAAAGTGGATAAGCATAAAATAATGACTGTTAGATTCAAGTCCTTCTCTGCAACAGGAGGGCTAGAAACTTACCAGTGGGCAGAACCACCAAGAACTAAAAGGACAAGGGGGAAAAAAAGGCAGAGCCTCTCCTGTACAGAGTACTCTACAAGAACAAAAATGAGACACAGGAGGTGCAGCACAGGAGACTTCAGAGTTCCCAAGTTTTGACTGTTCAGTAAGTGGCCACATCCTGCTCACTTTATTTGTGTGAATGGTATTAGGGCTTATCCACACAGTTGTACTGGATTAAAAGTGCAATTTCAAATAGCCATATTGGTAAAAAAAGGGTGTACAGTAGTTTAATTTAGGTTGATCAGAAATAGGTTTTAGTTAAACTGAATAAGCCACCACAAGAGCAGCTACACGGGGCTATACACTGATTTAAGTTAAATCAGTGCAATCTGTATGTGCAGAAAAAGCCTAAACCTCTTTGCTGCCTTTGGAACAGGGTGCTAATCAGTACAAACTGCAGTGAGTGTATTTGACATATCAAAACATTTTAAAACAGATTTTAAAATAATCCAGGGACAAAAGAGTAAAGTATGCAGATTGACTACCATTACAGATAAACACCACTACTGTACTGTTAAGGAAAATCGGCATGGTAGATCATGTATTCTGGGGGGTTCACTCCTGACATCAATGAGGACAAAGACTGGACCTGTGATACACACACATGGAATCATGAGAGATGGGTTTTGCTGATTTCCATATACACGACTTACCATTGTAGGCAATTGTTAAAATAAACAGTGACTGTTGAAAAACAGAGACCCTACTAAACGAAAAAGCCTTGTTAACTAGTCCACCAATCAGGTCAAAAATGTTTAGGTACATACAAAGTAAACAATTCTAAGTTTGTGATATATCAGTTTAGTCAGAAAAGAGAAATAAACCTTTAGTATTTCTAGTTACAATGTGTATATTTAATTAGAACCAACTTAAGAATTCTTTAAAAAAAAATCAGTCTAGAACAGAGGCAGGGCTGTGATACTATACAATAAACATTTAGCTCCCAAGAAGTAGCAGAATTATTACTTTTTTTAAAAAATTCAAAGATGCAGATCTCAGGCACTGAAGGCTTTTAGTTTCTACTATGTAGACTGAGATTATACATATGTAGATGAAAAGGACAGGAAATTCAGATTTAACCTGTCTGTGCAGATAGCTGGAAACGTAGTGACAATGTCAGCAGAGGACAATCGCTAACCCTTGCCTGAAACCAATTTATCAAGTTGTGTTGTACACTGACAGGGAGAAAGGGAGTGTACTAGGCTTTTAGGACACTAGTTACGTATTTCCTAAGTTGTGCAAGCTCCTTCTGTCATGTTCTTAAATAAAAGATGTGTTATTAGCCAAGATTGATTTCTACAATCAAATACAAAACCGATCCTGTAGCCTTTACTCAAATATATCCCTTATTGAATTGCATAAGGAAAGACAGCGGTCTACACCTTGTACCATGAGTGCCCAAGTGCTACATGGATTTATAATTGTTTTTAGATTGAGGAAACAAAGACCATTTCCTAGAATGTATATATACACACACACAGAGGTATATAAAGAGATCTGTCTCTTAAATGAAAATAATGGTTTTGTTGACAGGTGAGGTGTTTAAAATTTTTAGCATCTGACAATCTTGCTGGCACAGTTTTAAAGAAAAGTGTCTGGTTTAAAAGAAGGGTTATGTTTCTATTACATGCAGGTTATGTATCAAAACAGATTTATTTTGAACAAGTTCTCCATCTGGTTGTACAGTCTTAACATACATCATATTCATGGACAAGAAGCATTTTACAGAGAAATCAGATTTGAGACTAATACAAATAAGAGGAAGTCACTTGGAATTATGAGTTTATTTAAAATTAAACATATCCAGACATCAAAAGGTACCATATGCTGTCATTTACTTGAGATTAAGAAATTCCATGAGCTAAAAGTGATGTTTTTCAACAGACGAAATCTTGACATTAGGAAATGGTCATCAGTATTCCAAATTTCAAAATTTTTTCCTTGTTCTACACTTTGTATATGGGGAGAGAGGCTTAGGATAATAAAGTAAAGTTTCTCCATTTCCATTAATAAGCCTAAATAGCAGTTTTAAATGGCTTTGAGGAAGTGACATTTATGCCAAATCCTTTTAAAAGTGTAGTATGCAGTATTACAGGTGAGGCTACAATGACAATTGAGTTTGTGCTAGATTTGTGGTCTATGCTCTCACTAGTCAGGTTGTGGAAATGTACAAACTGTAAAAGCTTTTCTTCCTTGTGAAATTCAGTGACATCCCCGGCTTGCTATTAGTGTCCCTGAATGCATATTTGAGTTACATTATTAATTCACAAGGCCACAAAATGATGCATTCAGTGGATTCCAATGAGAGGGAGAAAAATTTTGAAGTAAAATAAAGCAAAGCACAAGAAATTGTGCTCTTTGCAATTCACTTGTGATGTGTACTAGTTTAGGTCTTGTTTACAAACAAAAGCTGTACCAGGCTAAAATGATTTAAATAAACTGGTACAAATCACTGTGTAGAAACTGGCTTATATCAGTTTAGCTAGTTAGCATCAGGACTCTGTGGCATAGACAAGGTCTTACACATGCTGTTTGCCACACAAAAAGTAAAAAAGTAATCCCTGATTTATCCGTAGACGTTGCGTAAATGCACATGAATACTGTCCCTACCTTGCTGGATTTTGCAATCTAACTAGAAAGGGGTATTAAGTAACACAGAATGTCACTGAAGAGAAAATGGGTAAATCTTAACATGTACATTGAGGTGAATTAGAGAGCTAAGCTAACAATCTCAACCTCTCAGTTGGTGGCAGGGCTATCCCCAGGTTTCAGCTCATTGTGATATTGACACCCAAGGTCCTCGAAACACTGTTGAAGTCCTTGAGGTGACAGGAAGCCAGGACCTGATTTCTAGTGTACTGAAAGATAGATCAAAGCCATCTTTACACATCATAATGGTACAGTAAGAGAAATGCTTCTTTTGCTTTGCCATTAGCCTTTAAAACCAAGTTTCTATATGTGCCGATTTCCCCCTAACTTGGTTAGTGAAGGCATTCTGCACAAATCTGGGAATAACTCAATTTTTATTTTGGCCCAAAAGTTCACCTTAAAGAGGTAAGATGTGTAAGATTTTCTGCTTTCCTTCTTCAGTATTATTAATCACTATTTGCCACTTCCAAGTGCCAGCAAGTGCGGTCTTTTCTTACGTTTATCTTTTGGGGATAAAAAATAAAAACAGAAAAGTTAATTATAAGCCTGTCCACAAAATGTCTATATCCACTGCATTGTACAAGTTATATAGCACTTAGATGTTCCAGCAACTCATCAGTTAGAGGCTTTAGAGCTAGAAGAGGCACTGAATCCCATAAAATGTATTTTGCTTTATGAAGAAGTACAGCTTTGATTCACCGTTGCAATGAAGAATGTAGACAGAGTAAGCCTAAAAATATCTTAAGAATGTAATAAAATGCTCTTGTCCATTAGCTTTGCTATGCAAGTGCTTTATGTAGGAAAAGATGCTTTTAACTACAGGTCAGATCTTCTCTTAGAAGTGAGCAACAGATGGAGAAGGTACAGTGTACTTTTCACTAGCGCCCAACTTACTCCTTATCCTGAATACTGATATGCTTTCAGTTAAAAGGACAGCCAATGGAACTTCAAGTAAAAGAAACCTTCCATGAAGGTGGATCTGATACTCAGATATTTTTTATACAGAACTCATCCTGCTGTATGGAGCATGAGCTTTTGCATGATAACTTGATGTTCTGTTATAAGATACTGCATTCATAACTTTAGCCTGAATACTGCACTAGATACACTGTCCTTCTAAGGAATCACCTGAGGCAGGTAGGTGTGTGTGTGAAGAATAAAAAAAACTCTTTAACTATGAATTCTGGCACAGCCAGGAGTAGCAACTCAACTACTCGAGGGCTTAGAGAATAGGCTTTAGATTTTACACCAATGAATTGGATTTATTGTAAATGCCACAGTCACAGTGATAGACAGTGCACAGACTTCTATTAACATATATATTTTTGCAACTTAGCATTTCTACTGAGTAAATAAATGCACTTTGCACAGCCTTCCTTTAAATGTGCCTAAACTAACCTAAATAAGCAAACAAAATAGCAGAAAAGGGAAACTTAAATTGTAACTGTCTCTTAAGCAATATAGTACTTTATCCATGTATATAATATACTATTTTATATTATATACACAGGCTTGCACATTTTCCTTAACAGTTAATTCACACCTGAATTTAAAAACTTGCACCTCCTATACATTTGCCACCTTTACTGCAAGCATAGTTAATCCAGCTATTTGTCAAGAAAGAGGAATGACAGTTAACAAAAGACTTCCCCCACAAGAAACAAGTTACACAAAGAATACTGTATCACTACAAATTTTTATTCAGAAGCCCATCTTTTTTAAAAAAAAATCTCATTAGGAACTTGTTTGGTCAATTGACTACAACACTTGCTACCAGACACAATAGTAAAAATGGCATGGCTCAGAATCGACCAGATCTTTCACGATCTCTTGACCGCCTCCTATCACGTTCCCGTCCTCCTCCTCCTCCTCCGCCACCACCGCCTCCTCCTCCACCACCACCACCACCTCCACGACCACGATCTCTGGATCTAGAACGACGTTCACGGGACCTTGACCTGGATCTATGCCTGCAAGAAAGCATTAAGATTGTAGTTCTTAAATATGGTGAAACAATGCAGCAATATTCTACAGAGTACCAGGGATCAATCACTCAATGAAAACACTAGAAAAAGCAGTAGAGTTTGAAATAAAGTAGTGATTAGGTACTTCCACCACCTAAGAGCCTAGCACCTTCAAGCCAAGGCCATCATTATAGAATTCTTCAGTTTTAGACAATGAAAGGTCAGTATGTATAGTGAAAACTGTTACCTGCAGTCACTTGTCTGAATGGCCAGAAAAGTGTCAGTTCCCTGGAAGTACCCCTCTAAGTTAATTGCACTATTACACAGAACCAGTTGGAACATTGTGAGAAGTCTTTTGTAGTCATTTACAGATTTAATGGTACACTACAAGTCTAAAGCCATAGGGACAGCTATATATAAAAAAAGCCTAACAAATCAGGATTTTCTGTTCTAAATTTCACAAGTAGTATGAGATCAAAGCATTTTCCTCCTCTTCAGTCTCCACCTTCTCCATCACTAACATAGTAAGGCCAGTGAGCTGCAAGAGCCCAAAAATGCATCTCTGATGTCACAGCTACTCAGAGCTCCAGAGCCAGCCTCTTAGGGAGGAAGGTCACAAAAATATTTGAGAAGGATTTTGAAAAGCTTTAACCAGTCATTTCTATTACCAAATAGAAAATTATACATTTAAATTTTTTTTAAAGTTATGCTACTAAATATGAACTACAGAGTTTTTTTATTTATAGGCATTGCTGTGGAGCTCAAAGTGGAACTGAGCAACTGTGTTTGCCTCAACTTGCGAACACACCAAATTTCAGAGGAGTTGGGGGGTGATCTAGGACAATGAAAGAATGTGTCACAGCAAAACTGTGTGGTGCTTTTTTTTTTTGAGATAGGGTAGAAGTGTACATGTGTAAGGCAAAAGATGAAAAAGCAAGATCATTCGTGCTGAATGTTTACTTGGCCCCTTGTAATTTGGAACATTTGTCACAAGTCTCATTTTGGTTACAATACTGGCAGGTCACCTTTAAATATACATAATCCACTCTTGAAAATCCATATTCATAATCTCACAAGAAAGGATGAGGGAAGACTTTTCAGAAAGAGAGGCCAAGCTCAAGTGTTTCTGACTAAGGGAAAAGAGGTCAGGAACCAGAAAAGTAACTATGACTCTTAAGTCAGCAGCACATCTTTTACAATATCATAATATTCTTAGTATAAATATATCTCTGACACTTTCAATTTAAAATTAAATAATACTTAATTTATCAGGCAAGCAGGAAACAATGCAATATGAACTTTTCACAATTAAGTTTACTCCTCCAATTCCAAAATATTGCAAGACAATTCAACAGCATTTTTAGGAAAAATATGAATGTGTGTGTTTGTGAAAGTGTTTAATTGATAATACTGGAAAGTGAAGTCCTATCAACAAAAGAGGTTTCATACTGATAGCAGCAATGCAACGTTCGCCAACGTGCCTGAATTAAGATTATCAGAAACCTTTTTGCCACTGTGTGGAACTCTATCTATTGCCCATTCGATACACAGCACGCCTACCAAGGGGGAACAGTAGCGCCAACGGACATGGAATTTTGTGATGTTGGCAACTGTCCACTAGCAATGGAACCAAGATCACCAACTCATCTGACACATGCACCAGACATCACTTTCACTTTCCCAACATGGAATGGATATGAACTGATTGGAAACTCTGTACTTCACATTACTGACTCTCTCTGCCACCCTCCATTTTTGATTATTTTTAAAATTTGCCATAAAGCCAGATTAAGTCCTGAATATTTACAGAAGAGTCAGATTGCAATTCCACACCAGAACTGGATCAGGAGAGGAAAAAATGATTTAAACAACTTTCCTCAAAGTCAGATCCTATTCTTTATGTCTTCAAAAAGTTCAGGGAAAAAATCCCTAAATTATTTGCATCAGTTGGCTTTAAATTAAAAATATAAAATGCTTACTTCTTACGACGACGTCCATATAATTCACGTCGCAATTCTCGAGAAATGGGCTTCAAATGCATAAAGTTACAGAAACCTCCTCGCGTACACTCTCTGTGGAGTAGAAGAAAATTATCACAAAGAAAGCATTTCCAATTTATACTCTTAGCTTTTCTTCTTTGTAAACCTGTGGTCACGTTAACTGATCTGTGATTTTTTTAATGTAACATTAAACAATTTAAACATTAAATTGGGAAGCATGACTCTTGGTAAAATATCGTAATTGCCCTGAAGTCAGAGTTACACATGAGCATAATTTACATGGAATTACCTGTGTGCCTGGTGCATGAATGTCCAAAAGTGAAGAGAAATTTTTTGTAGAGATGAAGAGACTGAGTGCACATGGTGCTAAGGCATGTGAATTGAGCTTGCTCTAGAATCTAGATGTTAGTGTAGCTTTAAGTGTATTTTCTCTGAATGCATCGTTTGGAAATGCACTTGAAACCTTACACTCATGAAAAGCTTAACTTGGAGGTATCTCTAAGCTACTATAATAAATAAGCAGTAGCAAGTATCGTTTCATTACCCCATTTCATACTGACGGCAACAAGCTTCTCTGAAGTCAGTCACAGGTGAAAGTTCAGCATGAATTGGCTGACCATTAAACCAGCGATTGTTCAGATCAATCACAGCCTTTTCTGCATCTTCTTCACGACGAAACTGAGAAGAAAGTAAAATTAACATTCTCAAAATATTACATAAATGGTAACGTTTGATCTATTTTAATTCCCGGCTGGATATTTAACACATGCTCAAGGCCAGCATTAAAACTAGAAGTCCATTTTATATTCTATTTGCCCCTACTCTTAAATGGTGTTTTAATGAAACATATGTGGGTCCATTCAGTTTATTATTTAAGCAGTAACATTTTAAACATGAACAGTCAATCTGGAGAAGACTTAGTGGTTTCTCTTCAGACTAAATAATTTTGTTGAACATTAACATTTCATGTTTAAAAGATTAATTGGTCTTAGACTCTCATAGACTCATAGGTCAGAAGGGACCAATATGATCATCTAGTCTGACCTCCTGCACAAGGCAGGCCACAGAACCCTACCCATCCACTTTTATAACAACCCCTAACCCAGGACTGAGTTATTGTCTTGCAGGCATTTGTAAGGAATATGAATCAAATAACATCATAACTTGTAAGTATATCAGAAAATCGTTATCTAACTCACTAGTTACTGGACAATTAGAGCTTAAAGAGGCTGTCAAGCATTTTAGACCATGAATTTATGTTCTCTAAGAAGGTTTGATAAACACTTAATTCAAAAGATTAAGTGTGCAATAACAAGGTTCTGGGAGATTTAAACCAATATTCCACCTTTCAGTGTTTACACTCCAAAACAATACACAGTGCTAATTACATAATAACCAGAAAGCAAAACTGACTGGAAAATAAGCATGTGATAAATACTTTTCGAATTCCATCAATGATTGGGGTTAAGAAGGGTGTCAGGATAAATCTAGTAATACTTAAAATGGCTGTATGCATTTCAGCAATTTTGTAAATGCTCAGTTACTCTCTCCTCCCCCCACTCCCTTCAGGGTCAGGCTTGTACAAATGCCATTTCATTTAATCTGTTTTTTATACCTATTCCAGTTTGCATAATGATCTCATCAACATTACAAAAAAAATCGTCTCAATGTTCAAGTTGAGCAAGGTGCAAAGAGCAGGCAAGTTATGACAGTTCTAATAAATTCAACTGCTAGCAAGATGGGTAAGAATTTTTAAAGTATGATTTTCATCTGATTGACCCCTTTAAGCATACTATACTTCTAATTTTAAAGTTTAATACTGCAATGCGCAACAGTGTAAATATTCTATTTATTACGTTTCACAGGAAGAATATAAAACAAGCTAACGTCTTGCAACATCTGAAAAAAACTGACTGGAATTTTATTTTAAAAATCTACTTGTATTGTAGTTTAACCAGTTGACACACAAATTAACACACAGTAAGACAGTTCAGTATTTTTTACTCGAGTGGACTGAGCTGATCCCGGTCACAATTAAAGTCAAAACTGAACCCAGCTATTCTAGTCTTCTCCTAAAAACCATATAGTGTGACTGTTCTGAGAGGTTTTAGAGGAATTGCAAGACATTCTGTGTACATGGAAACTCCTCTCAAGTGCATTTGCTGAATACAACCAGGTCTTTCTCCAACAACGAAGTAATTAACATTTAATCGAGCAGGTCACAGTCACACTTGTAAGTTAACAATTTTATAGTTCACTGCTCTGAATTTCAATGCTCAAATGTAAATCAGACAACAGTTCACCTATGTGAAATATCTTCACAACTAAAAAGGTGAGATCAAACTTTATGAAAACAAGACAGATTCAACTGTAAGGGGATGTATTTCCCCTCTGCCGGGTTTGGATTCTAATCCATTCAAACAAAAACAAAAAAAAAAAACCAAAACACACACTCTCTCTCTCCAATGTACAGGTATTTACTTTCATAAAGGTGCCGCCATGTTTTGAAAATGTTAATTGTGTATATTAAAGAAAATTTGTATTCATAATGTATTGCAGAGGTGCTTTTGCATCTTACCTTTACATATACATTTCCAACTAGATGATCTCCAAGGTTATCACAAACGTTCATCTCCTCAACTTCACCATACTTTTCTTCCATTTCTGTGAAGACCTCCTAAATATAGAGAAATTTATTAAAAACATATTGTGCAAATTAGACGGATTAAACATACCTACAAGACAATTAATCACTACTAAGCAGGAAGACTATTCTCTCTCCCAACACCCTTCATACATTTTTGTTCTAAGACTGTAAATTTCTGGGCAGGCACTGTATCAGCCTGTGTGCATGGACAATATTTAATACACTGTGAGCACTACAAGGATAAAGTAATTAACTACACAACTAAAAAGTAACTTTTCTTTATTTAGAAAATGAGATATACAAGACACTAAAGCCATGCCTTTTGGAAAGAAAAGCCAATCTTCCAGTCTACTACACTTAGGGTGAACAGATGTCCCGATTTTACAGGGACAGTCCCGATTTTTGGGTCTTTATCTTATATAGGCTTCTATTACCCCCCTATCCCTTGTTCCAATTTTTCGCACTCTCTGTCTGGTCACCCTACACTTCAAAATTTATAAATTGTTTGCTAACACTGAAGTATACTTTTTAACTCAACTGTGTGAGGAAAAAACAGAGTGCGAGACACACCAAAAATAGACCATACAGTATTTTGTTCTGAAACTTGGAATCCAAGGGCTAATATAAACAATAGAGTTATATGTAAATTAAAGAAGGACTACAGCAGGGACTATATGTTTAATATGTAAAACTGAAGTTATACAAAAAATATCTAGACACTAACAGGATACACATTTCAGTCAAGCAACCAAATGTCTAATTTGTGTTTTCTTCCCCCTCCACCATCCTTCCCTGATCACTCCCAGAATCCAATCTTATTATCATTTAAACAGTACACTCTTTGGGGCAGGGAGTATTTCTTGTAATGCACATTTAAAGCCCTATTTATCAGAATTAGAAGTGGTAAATCTGAGAGAATTATAGTTTTCCTTTTTCTGTCCCATCAAGGATTAGCTGGAGGGTTTATTTTTGTAATTTTTCACTGCCACCAACTAAACTTTGCCTTTGAAGAATATAAAACATTTTTAACAGTGAATTTCAACATACCTCAAAGAATTCATCATAATGTTCCTGCATTTCAACATCGCTCACAGCACCTGCAAATTCCAAGAGTCGAACAGATTAGAATCAATATTTGAATGACAAGACTCTGAACATACTACAAAATATATTTTAGAGAACAGAAGTAGTCATTTACCGAAGCATAAGAGATGCTATGCAGTTAACCATTAAGAAGTATTAAAAATAACTGTGAGCAGCTTTGAGTCCCAAAAGATAGGAATCTCTCAGTATGTGATACTAATATGGTCAAATCAAGACAAGTTTTAATCAGCATTCAAATGGTACATGCCAAATTTAAGGGGAAAGTATTTACTTTGAAATGTGACTAATTAAACGTAGAACCCCACCCTCTGCCAATAGTTTACCTACACAGAAGGCAAGTGCTTTGCCATGTTAACTATTTTAAAGCATGATTATTAAGATTTCTCTTCCTAAAGGCAGAGCTTTGTTTAAAGATGTTCACTCCTCCAGTATAAATACACTAGTTTGAGAAATCACTGATGTGATTAAAACTGCAGCTCATCGTAATCCATTGAATTTGTCCAGAATACAAGATACGCTTTTCTTGTTCCCTCAGTAGAGTGAAACTACGTGGCTTTGTGGTAGAAAGCATTTCTCCATTTTATTTTTAATGCCAATTTATCTTTCTGTAATACTGTAGAATGGTTTTTCTTTTGTTTTTTTTTAAATGTGAGAGAGGCTGGCTATATATTCACATTAGATCATATTCATACTCCTAGCTGGCCTTTGCAGTTGAGTGCTGCTTGCCTGCTGCTAAAAAACTAATGTAAATTAAAATTTTGCTCATTTTTCAAATATTAAATATAACAAAATAAATTACAAGAGATATTTTCAGTTCTACACCATTTTACCATACATTTTATTTAATAAGTCATATACATTAAAGCCAGATTGATTAAATCTTCAGTTAAATGGCTTTATTACAATCAAATAGAGTAGCTTTAAAACAGATGTGGCACTTCATGCATGAACAATGTTTTAACCTTTAAAATGCAACACCATTGCTTTACTGAGCAAAACTTGCAATATGACAGGAGGATCCAATAAAGCTATGTTTATTTGCCTCAGTCGCTGTGCAAAAACAGGTGCTCTGAACCCAGTCATTTCTGGATCACAGTGCAAATCATGCCATTTAGAACAGCTTTTCATCTTTACTGAAAGATGCTTAATATTAATCAATCAAAAGCTACCTAATCTTCGTGGAACTATGGACGATTTTTCTCTATAAGGTTAAAGGGATACTGGTCAAGTAGTTTAGGCTCAAGATATTTGACCTTCCAGATTCAACGTTTGCTTTTCAAGAGACCCTTCCTTGCCTATGCACCAATTTAAAAATCTCCCAAACATTTAGTCAACATTCACTACACAGAGACAGTTTAATAACTAACCATATTCCCAGGGCTGTGCCAACATCAACAATGATAGCACACTAACATCTGAGTGATTTAAAAAAGCGCACCAGTTTGGGCTCCATAGAAAGAAAGTGGCATGATCAAAGTTTACCAAATGGGAAAGTGCTGAAAACTGATACGGATATTCCACTGTCAAGCTAAGATTATAAAAAGAAAAGTAAAGAAATTGGAAGTGCTTGAGAGTTTCCCTCTAAGGTGGAAAGGGTAAGAATCATACACAGACTTCACAAACATTCAAGTTCCAGGGCTACCAGTGTCTGAACCTTGAGAAGCCCAACTACTAGATAAAAATCAAGACTATTGCAGGTCAAAATTAACATTAATCCTCTATGACAACAATGGAGAGGAAAATAGTAAAGCAACGACATTAAATAGCTACCCATTAAGAATACATGCGGTATTTAAATAGGGACAAAGCTGAAAAGATACGGGGAGGGTTTCAGCACACTCATTGATAAAATAGAGCTATAACTCTACCATACCCGGTATAGTTAAGCTCTGTTATACAATTACCCATCTATCAAGACAAACTAAAGTTTAAATATTAGTATCAAACTCTAGTTTGGAGAATCTGTTTACCTAAAGACTCCTGCAAACTCCAGGAGGGTCTGGGCAAATAAAGTCTAAACAGCTGCACAGCAAACCAAGCAACTTTAATTCTGTGCAAATTAGTTACCAGCTCTCTGAGAATTTAGCTGATGTGTAGGAAGTACCCAACATCCAACTGCATATTTTTAGCAATACACAGATAGTAACACCATAAACGTCTATAACAAAAAGCCTACAGGCCAACAGAACTTTATAAATCCATACAAACTTCATAAGCAACATTCTACTTCTAAAGAAAAGCCCTGGTTTAACAACTGACATTAAGTGTCAAGTCGATCTATTCAAGTGCATTAGTTTTGTTGTAAGATATGCTGTTTATGCTAATCTTATGAATCACATTTCACTCTGAAATTAGTATTTGATTTCATAAAATAGAATGTTGTCTAATTAAATGCTGGTAACCAGTGTTTCCTCTAATTGTTCCCACTCATGTGTGGAATGAATTTTGTTACGTTAACCAATATGGAGGTGATGTGCGACAACTGTCATTTTGGTGCACACAACAAAATTCAAGTGGTGGGGTGGGGGCAAGGGGTTTGGAGAGTGAGAGAGGGCTCAGGGCTGGGGCAGAGGGTTGGGGTGCAGGAGTGTGAGGGCTCTGGGGTGGGGCCAGAGATGAGGGGTTTGGGGTGCAAGAGAGTGCTCTGGGGCTACGGCAGGGAGAGTACTCCCCCCACAGCACCACCTGGACTTGGGGTGGGGGGGCAGAGGGGAAGAGGTGTCTCTCCCTGTGGCAGAGCTCCAGGGCTTGGGCCACAGGATAGGCGCCCCAACTCTGGCCCCTGCAGGTCTGGCCGGTGCTAGGTCAGGGAGGGGCACCCCGGCCATGACAAGCCCGGGCTGAGGCTTGATTCAGGGAGTGGTGCACTGTGACAGGTCTGGCTGCACGGCCCTGGCTGCAACTGGGTATGGGCACACTGCCCTGGTTTGCGCCGTGCTGCCCAGATTCAGGCTGGGGTAGGGGAGCCCCGGCCGCAGCAGGTCCAGGTTATGGCATAGTTGGGGCCATGGAGCTGGGGGCCGGGCAAGGTTGGGACCAAGAAAGGGTCGCCCCTCCACTGGGGAGGGTTCCCTGAGTGCCTGTGCTATGCTAAATAGGCTGCTGCATGGCCACACAGGAAACTTAGCTGGTAACTAATCCAAACTAGTTTATGATCTAGTGGCTAAAAAAGTAATAACTGAACAAAACTTTAGCACCACATGCTCAATGTTCAATTTGTTATAAAATATTAGAAAAATAACACCTATCTTTTTTAGTTCTAAAGCCCTTAAGATCTTTTTCTACTAGTGTCATTGGTTCAATTGTAATGACAGATCAATAGTCACAAACTGACAATCTCAGTCATTTAACTTCTGTCATGATGCACAGTATGAGACTTTTTGCCCATTTCCTAACTACAGAAGAGTTAAGAAATTAGTTCATAACAATATCCAAACTGTTTCCTTTCCCCAAGTGTACTTTTAAAATTATTTCCTACTATGAAAATATGTAACTTAGTTCTGGAGAATTTGAATTTTCAAAGTAAGGGAGAATTTGCAACATGCACTAATCCACAAGGACAGCTGCAGAAGAGTAGAATTTGTCAGTCTATATTTATCTTCCAAAGTAGTCACTAAATGGGAGCTGCATCATTAGTCTAGGACAAATATTTTTGCAAGCAGTCTTAAAGGTCCAAATCTGATGCTCTCAACATTAACATAATGACGAGAAACATGTTACGGATTAAGTTAATGTGTGACTGTCCTGCTTTTTGAGCAGCGAAGTCTAATGCATACCTTTAAAACATACAGCAAAAATATGTCTAGGATGCAGGCAAGTGACAAAGGGGAAGAAGGGGAAAAAGGAGACAGCAGTGGATTAAGGCTGCTTTACAGGGGTTACCAATTCAACCACTTTTTGATATAATGAACAAGTATCCAATTTCTCCTAAGAAACAAATTCTTGTGTGGTGGGGGAGAGTGTGAGAGAAAAGGACAAAAAATTGTTGACACATTTTATGAAGTGTGGGCAGTTTGATCCATTAAACTAAAATGGTAGACCAGCTTAAGTCGACACTGAGCTCTGACAATCAAGCCCAGGGAACCAGTGAAGGAACTTGTATGAACTTACAGCGCAAACCGTCAGCAGACTGGGAAGAGTTTTGAGGGTTACGGTAAATGTTCAAGAGGGCAATGGTCTGAAATACAAAACGCAACAACTTTATATTATGGAAAAGAAATTTAACACGAAACTGGTTTCCTTTTGGTGATCGCTTTAGCCGAGTCTCAGTGCTGAAAGAGAGGCAGTTATTTTCTCCCAAGAGGAGAAATTTTCACTTAGCTGGTGACCTTTCTGAACAAACCTAACACTGTAAAGCAATAGAGATCTCATGATACTCGATTACTGTATTTTTACTTTAACAGTTACTTTGCTCACCTCCATTATAATTGAGGTGTTTACATGGGGTTCAATCAAAAAAAAGTTTGCAGTATAATGAATGGTATCCAAGTGTCATAGTAACAGCTGTAACATGTAAGGTATCATCATATGCAGATGTTTGATTTTGGCCTTACTGAACAATTAGTGAATAAAACAACCCCTCAAGACACACTAAAACCAGCATGACTCTAATGTATAACACAGTAATCATGGTATAACATGAAATCTCCATTTCCTAAAGAAAGGAAAGGTGAAATAAAATGCACAATTTTGGGCAACTTACCGTACATCATAAATATACCTAAGTTTTCATATTATATCAAGAATTTGAGAAATGCTTGCAAAGTAATCATTTAAAAAATGAATGCAATAAGTGACAGGGCTTAACAGTTACAGGATGTAATGCTCATGCACTGTGCAAATGATTTTGAATCAAGGAAGTCCAATTAGCTTATCTTTTTATAAAAGTCACTTTCCGCACTTTATAAACACGTACATTTACCAAATTCTTGATATATGCGCAAGGAGAGTTCCATCACTTGTCCTGTTTGCAACAGCTTTATGTCAGCAGCTCAGAAGCCAACATTATTTTCTCATAATTATGAGTGGGCTCTTTAACACCATTCTTTAAAAAAATTTCTCCAACTGTGGGACTTACAGTGTGAGCCGTCAGCCGTCTGTGCACTGTTTTGGGGATTACGATAGATGTTTTGAATCAAGATGGTCTGCGGGGAAAAAAAAATAAAAAGGGGAATTCTACTGGCTGCTGTGCATATAACAGACAATTGCAAAGAGACAACTATTCATAAGATATTTCCTTTTGGATTTGCAGAGTATCTTCTGAAACTGCATCCAAACCATCATATTATGAAAACAGTTTTAAATTAACCACCAAGAAGGAGCTGTGTTTGGTTTCCCTACTGAACTGTCCCAAGTATATTTACTGAAACTGTTTATTTGAAGTAAGTGTATGACATCTTGTGTCAGAAGTACAATGTCACCTTGCACTTCAAGCTGCTCAGTTATAAAGATACCCAAATTTATCTTAAACCAAATTCATTACTGCAAGCCTAGAAAAGCTGCATTTGTATCAGTGCACAGTACATAGCATGTGATGCTGTAAAGTCTTTAAATGGTTGCCTCAGATATCAAGTTTTTCGAATATCAACTAGATACCCCCTATTGTCTGATCAAGCAGTTTCTTGGTGAAATTTCTGTTTAAATAATATAATAGTTTTAAATGTTCACGTTTTCCGATCCTTCAATAAAGATCAATATCCTTTTAGCCCTTCTGCTTTTTACTTGAAGAATTAGACCACGCAGGCTTGAAACCTTACATTTGTACCGTTCTTCTTAAAATCAAGTTGTCTGAAAAAACAAACCATGTTTAAGTTAGTAAACTAATATTACATAAAATTACAATGTCCATATAACTGTAATCAGCTCAAAGAGATTCAGATTTAATTACTTAATATACAAGTTTAATGTTAGTTTGCATGAACTTCCATCCCCAATTGAATTTAACTGGTGCAACACTTGTTTTCTGATGCCACCAAGAGAGTAAAACATGTTAAATTACATTTAAATCATATAGTGATTTTACTAACACATCAACCAAACCAATACTTGCACCAGTGGTGGCAACACAATAAAATATAACCATGGCAATAGCTCTCTATTAATAAGATCTGTTCCTCAATTTTCTATCACAGCTGATTACCAATATTTGCACAAAGTCTTCCATAATCAAACTGTTACACATCAAATTCACTAGTGACATCACAATCCAGCTTGTGTGTCAAGTCCAATGCCACACATACTAGACTATGACTTCACAACATGACCCTGTCAAGCCCAGCAGTTCACTTCAACTGACATCAGATAAACAAGGACTAAATTGCCAGAGAAAAAATTGCTGGTCCAGCTTAAGAAACAATTACTTTTAAAATCAGGTTTAAAAAGAGATTTCTGAAAACATGTTTAAGCCAGACAGCATGGATGGCAAGTATCCATTAGATGTGTTATTAAGGGAAATCAGTGAAAGAGTTAGGAATCGAACCCAAGTTTCCCTACAACTAGGCCTGCGCTAACCCACATATACTAAACAATAAATTTGTAATCATCTAGAGGATAACAGGATTATAAGGAATAGCTAGCATGGATTTGTCAAGAATAAATCATGCCAAATCAACCTAATTTTTTCATCTTTGACAGGGTTACTGGACTTGTGGATGGCGGGAAGCAGCAGCTATGATGTATCTTGATTTTACTAACATTTTTGATACAGTCCCGCATGGCACTCTCATAAGAAAACTACAGAAATGTGGCCTGGACGAAATTACCATGAGGCGAGTGCACACTGGTTGAAAGACCATACTCAAAGAGTAGTTATAAGTGGTTCGCTGTCAAACTAGGAGGGCATATCCAGTGGGGTACCTCAGGAGTTAGTCCTGGATCTAGTACTATTTAACATTTTCATTCATGACTTGGATAATGGAGTGGAGAATATGCTTTAAAAGTTTACAGATAACATCAAGGTTGGGGGAGTTGCAAGCACTTTGGAAGACAGGATTAGAATTAAAAAAACCTGGAAAAACTGGAGAACTGGTCTGAATTCAACAAGAGGAAATGTAACAAAGACAAGTACTTCACTTGGGAAGGAAAAATCAAATGCACAACTACAAAATGGGGAAAAACTGTGTAGATGGTAGTGCTGTTGAGACGGATGAGGGTTATAGTGGATCACTAATTGAATATGACTCAACAGTTGCGAAAAACAGCCATGAAAAAGGCTAATATTCTGGGGTGTACGAACAGGAGTGTCAAATATGTCAGACATAGGAGGTATCTGTCCCACTATACTTGGCACTGTTGAGGCCTCAGCTGGAATACTGCATCCAGCTCTGGGTGCTACAATACAGGAAATGCGTACAAACTGGAGAGAGTCCATAGGTGAACAACCGAAGTGATAAAAAGTTTAGAAAGCTGACGTCTGAGGAAAACGGTCAAGAAACACTGGGCCTGTTTAGTTTTGAGAAAAGAAGACTGAGGGAGGACCTGAAATCAGTCTTCAAATATGTGAAGGGCTGTTACAAAGTGGAATAAGATCAACTTTTCTCCATGTCTCTGGTAGGACAAGAAGTAATGGGCTTAATCTGTAGCAAGGGAGATTTAGGTTCAGTATTAGCAAATACTTCCTAACTATAAGGGTAGCTAAACTCTGGAATAGGCTTCCAAGAGGTTGTGGAATCCCATTCATTGGATGTTTTTAAGAACAGATTTGACAAATACCTGTCAGGGATGGTCAAAAATTTATGTGGTCCTCCCTCAGCACAGGGAGCTGGACTTGACTTCCTCAGGTCCCTTCCAGCCCTACATTTCTATGAATCCATATTGTAATATTAAAACATTTTTTAAAAATACATGGTTTCTGACCACTCTCATTAACATAGCTATGTTTGCAAGAGGAATTTTAAAGCAGCTTCTTAAAAGGGGAGGATTCTACTGTAGATGAGATTTTAGAAGTGGTCCCTCCAGGTCACGGTTGAGGCATATTAGCAAGGCACTTCCACTGTTGCATATACTGCATTTCTGTGGGTGAATAGCTGGAAATGCAGGAGCTTTCCTAACCACTAAAAATGAGAAATGAGAAATCATCTCTTTACCTGCATTTCTCGACAATCAGCAATGATAGAAAAAGTAAATGTAAGTTGAAATTTAAATGTGGAAGTTTTCCAGGAGCATGGAAGACGTTCTTTGAGAGAATTGTAGTGCTAATAAACCAAAAATACATGTTAACCAATGCCCATCTCTTTTTAGCCTATATCCATTCCTTATTTCACAGGTAACATTTAACCGGCCACTGTCTGGATAACATGTAGAGCCAATTGTATATCCTTAAGCAGCTAAAGTAGAGAAGCAATCCTTCCACACCCAATGGGCTAAGCAAGTGACCGCTAACACTTTTAGCCTAGGCCAAAGATCATGAAGGAGCAGGGGAATCTCTTCTGACCATGTCAGATAAGGAAGCAAATTTGCTTTAAAAAAATAAATAAATCTTGGAAGTTCTGACATTTGGCATGGGTAGAACATGCTGCCATTGTTTGTGATGTAATCAATCTAGGATGGTTTAAGTGCCTAAACATCTGTGAGAAAGCACACACCTTACAGTTAGCACTGTTTAGTCTCTACTATAGACAAGCTTACAACAGCATTGCTCCCTGCAACCATTAGGGAGATAGGAGAGCGCTATAAATGCTGGGAGAGGAAAATGGAGGAGAAAACACTCTCTCCCCAGGAAAAAAAAAAAAAACATAAAAAAGTTGTTTGGCCTCAATTAATTCTGGATAATTATTCAGTTAATTATTCATCTGAAGTGCTTAGAACCTACATTTAAAAGAGATATGTACATAAATTCTACAAGAGGGAACAAACCTGGCTAAATGTTGGTTTATTGTGCAATCGAGAACATCTGTCCCCATGACGGCAAGCTCCAATTTTGAAATAAAATGAACAGTTGACTCTGCAAGTAAAAAACAAGAGATAATTAGTCTATGGAAATACAAGGCAAGAGAATATGAATACACAATTAGCATTTAACATAAATGCACCCTATCAACTTAACTTTAAAGCACAATTAAATACATCAATCAAATCAATAAAGTCCAAGACAGTAATGGGACTGGTTAGTTTATACTGATTCCCCCTCATCCATGACTTGAGAGAGCTGCTGAACTCCAGGATAATCAAAAGCACACAGAGCAGCTGCAATCTGAAGTACTTAAGTGTACTTATTCAGTACCTTATTGTTATATTCAGCATCAGTCAGTGGGAAAATATTCTCACCTGTAACCACTATTGTTTCCATTTGTTTCTCCTCCTTCCTCATCCTTTCATTTCTCCCCTTCCCCTCTCTCTCTTCATTCAGGCAAGCCCCAAATCTTTCCACCCTCTCAGTCAGCTTCAGTTCCATCCCACCAGCTAAAACAGTCAACAGTTAAATAGCTGACACTTAAGGGATGTCTATACTGCAGCTGGGAGGTGCGATTCTCAGCACAGGAAGACAGACTCCACTATCTTAGCTCCCCCCTCTCCCTGCACGCTGCAACACACAGTTCAATGCCCTGCTGACTCCCAATGAAACATACAAAATGAACACTTAGTATTTCTAATTTCCCAAATGCCAACAACTGCTAGACCTAGCCTTGACTATCTTTATAATCAAGAGCTAATTTTTACCACAGTAGCATAAACTCCCCATGAACCAATGAGAACAGGACTTATTTACCTTGGTTATGAAAAGTAATCACAGGCACTAGATACTACAGAGAGCAAGGAGAGTGAAAACTGTCAATAAGGGCTATATGCATACACAAAGTATATAACCTTGCTTTTATCTAAATTTACTTTTCTTTATCCATACACTCACAATTTACAATAATTCCTTCACATTTCCTTTTGTCGAGCTGAAAAGGAAACCAACTTGTTTACTGGCTATGTCCCCACTGTCCCCTTCCCCCTCAACCTTAACTGTGGTATGTTTAGTACAGTAACTAAAAAGCAGAACTTAAATAATTGGCAGATTTCACATTGTAGCTCCAGCTACAAAGAACACACAGAGGAACAGAGTGAAAAGCACTTAATTCTAATGGGCTGTGCATAACACGTATTGCATGTTGACACCAATGATTTTAATAAATTCCACTTTGCAGGCACAATGACAGGCATGGAAAAATTCTGAACGGTGTTCAAGTGTATATTTGGGCTTCTAGACAGCAACTTCTATCACCAGATCACAGCATGAAACATTCAGCACACATTAAAGATTATATTCTAATTCACATCTGGCCTACACCTAGAATTTAGGTTGACTGAGCACAAAACTTTTCACAGCCCTGAGCAATGTAGCTACGTTGACCTAACCCCCACTGCAATCAGATGAGAGAATTCTTCCATCAACCCACCCATGCCTCTCAAGTTTGGTCTACAGTGGCTCTCGACCTTTCCAGACTACGGTACCCCTTTCAAGACTCTGATTTGTTTTGTGAACCCCCAATTCCACCTCACTTAAAAACTGTTTACAAAATTAGACAAAAATACAGAAATGGCACAGCACACTATTACTGACAAATGGCATACTTTCTCATTTTGTCTGTATTAAATTGTAGTTTGTACTGACTTCACTAGTGCTTTTTATATAGCCTGTTGTAAAACTAGGAAAATATGTAGATGATTTGATGTACTCCTTGGAAGACCACTGCATACCCCCAGTGGTATGTGTTCCCCTGGTTGAGAACCACCAGTCTACACTAACAACTTACGCTGGTATAACTACGTGACTCAGAGGTGTAGAAAACCCACAACCCTGAGTGACACAGTTACACCAACCTAACTTCCTATGCACTATGTTGATGGGAGGACATTTCCTGTTGAGACAGTTACTGCCCTCTTATGGTGGATTACCTACACCAACAGGAGAAGATCCCTCCCATCACTGTAGGTAGCATCTTCACTGAAGTGCTCCAGTAGTACAGCTGCATCAGTGCAGTTGTGCTGCTGCAAAATTTTAAGTGTAGACAACCCTCAGAGACGGATATATTACAGCAGTGGTCTCCAATTTTTTTAATGCACAAGATCACTTTTTGATTTTAAGATCAACCCCACCCCTTTTCTGAGGCCCTGCTCACTCCATTCCCCCTACCCCCCAGTTATTCGCTCTCTTCCACCTTCACTCACTTTCACTGGGATGGGGCAGGGGGCTGGGGTGTGGAAGGTGGTGCAGGCTCCGGGCTGGGACCAAGGGATTTGGAGTGTGGGAGGGAGCTCCAGGCTGAGCCTGGGGCAGGGGGTTGGGGTGCAGGAGTGAGGGGCGCAAGCTCTGGGAGGAAGTTTGGGTGCAGGAGGGGGCTTCGGAATGGGGGTTAGGGTGCAAGAGGGTGTGAGGTGCAGGGTCCGGCCCGGGAGGCGCTTACCACAGGTGGCGGCGCAGCAGAGACCAGGCAGGCTGCCTGCCTGCCTGCCCTGGCCCCACCCCACTCCCGGAAGTGGCTGGCCACACCAGCCCCTTCCTCCACGGCAAAAGAGATATGCCAGCAGCCAGCCACTTCCAGAAGCAGTGTGAGGCCACGGCAGGCTGCTGAACCGCCGGACTTTTAGAGGCCGGGAGATCGTGATCGACTGGCAGAGGCTCCAGGATTGACCAGTTGATCACGATCGAAGGGTTGGTGACCACTATATAACTGCGATGGAAAAACCTCTTCCATTGCTATAGTATGTGTCTACACTATAGCAGTACTTGTAGTGTAGACACACCTTCAGATGCATATCTCAGAAAAAAAGAAAAGAAAACTGAGTACTGAGTTCACTCCAAATCCAAAGCTAAAAACCAAACTACAAAACCTCTAATAATTCATAATAACCTCAACAATTTCAACTCAATGACCATTGCAAAGTTTCATTTTCAAATTCTCCTCACTGAGGATGAATAGGACTGACATGGGGGTAGGGGAGTGAATCATGCGCAGTCCCTAAAGGGATCAAAAATGTTTGCATGATTAACATCAATCTATTCCATCAAGTAGGCAGCAACATTAGGAAAATTCAAAAGCCACAAACCCTCATTTTCTGACAGAAGGATGACCATGAGCCATCAAAAATCCACTGAGGCAATGACATAATCAAGGGCAACACCCATTTCTATAGAACCTAAGCTTGTTTTTAAAAGCAAAGCAAAAACAAACAAACAAAACTGCAGGCCCTCGAGTTTGCAAAAATGAATCTTCCAGACATCCATCAAGTGTAAAGAGGATACATTAGTGCTCCTGACTGAGCACAGCAACGGCTCCAGGGCCTTTCCTGAGCAGAGCTTCAGGAGCAGCAAAACGACAGCAGAGCCGGGAGGGTCGTTTTCGCCATTGTAACCCAGAGCAGCAGGACCTGGATTTACGTGGCCTCAGGGTATCGAGGAGGCGATTCTATAGAGGGCGACGCGGGGAAGGGAGCTACTAGCCTGAGCAGACTTTGAAAGCAGCCCGGGGGGAGGGGCCACTGGGCCCCATCCGCATTTGTTCACGGCTCCAAACCGGGACACGAGGACCCGCCCGGCGGGAGGCGCGCCCGCAGCACGACGGCAGACTCTGATCGCCAGGGGGAGCGCGGGAGAGCACGTGGGGCGCTGCTCCGCGCGCAGACTGCCTCCCCCCGCCCCGAATGCGGAGGTGTCCGGGCCGGCTCCCCATGGGGATCGTCGAACAAGCGCGTGGAAAGTCTCTGCTGCGCGCAGCCCGCCTGGCGTGGGGACAGTTACCGCCGTTAACCCACACGGCGGTTACCCACTGCGCGCGCGGGCCTGGTCTCTGGAAGGCAGCGCGCGCCGTCCAGTTTCCTCTCCCACCCGCAGGAGGGAGAGCGCGCGCGCGCCGCCACGTTCCAATCGCCAAGGCCGCTCCGCCTGCCCCTGGACGGGAAGCAATAAACTGCGGCAGCGGCGCACGCTGGGCGCGCGCACGCGCGCTCCATGGCACGAGAACCCAGAGAGGACCGATGGGGGGGGGGAAGGGGAAGCCTCCGCGTTGAAACCCATTATGTGAACAGGCCGCACGAGCCCGACCCCCGCCATCTCTCCCCTGCAGGGTACCCGGAGCGCTGGGCCGCCGCCAGTGGCGCGGCTTCCGGCACAGGGCACTCACTTGTCCTTCTCTGTGCCGAAGATGGAGGCCAGATACTCCGCCATCTCCCACCACCAACCGACCGCCGGAGAGGCCCCGGCGCCGATTGAGCGCGTCACAGCTTCGCGCCGGAAACACTGCCCCGCCCACCGCCTCCAGCCTCTGCCCAGAGCATGGGGGAGGGGTTGCTGCTATCCGCGCATGCGCCCCCAGTGTTTCACCAGCTTCCTTTCCGCGGGGGGGTCAGAGTGAGTCAGGGCGGGGTCCCTCGGCCCCGCGTCCAGCCTGGCCCCACCCCAAGGCTCCCGGCACTCAGCAGGGAGTCCGCGTGTGGAGCGCAGCGTCGGGATCCCTACGGCGGCCCGGCACGCGCCAGACCCCGCCCAGCCCTCCATGTCACGGGACGGCTCAAATCAGCGGGGGTCAAACCCCAGCGGGGGCAGGAGCTCCTCGTGCAGAGCTTACCCCTGCGCCGGGTGTAGTAATTGGGAATCTTATCTGAGGTTCACACGGGATCACAGGCCTCCCGGTGCTGGGGCTTTCAGGGCAGCAGCTTTGCACTGCCAGACTCCTGCTACAATCACAAGGGTTGGCAAGACTGGATTGTGCCCTTGGCCAAAAGGGTAGTCAAGATCCACCCTCCAGAAGAAAGAAATTTTTTAAAAAAGAGTGTTAATTAAATAGAAAGATTTCAGGGTCTGTTCAAAAGTGTCTGGGGGTCTGGATTTGGCCCACAGTCTGCCTATTGACTACCGCCTAAGCGAACAGGAGCAGGCTTACGGTAGGGCAGGGCTGTGCTCTGCTCGGTTTTGAAGAGGAAATAGCAAAAAGGTATAAAACCAAGCCACAAAAAATCGTTTAAGGACATCAAAAGTAGGAAATCGGTATTCCCCAAACAGACCATATAATGTGCTTCTAGTCCTACATAAAGTTGTACAATAACTATCAGGGTATGTATGGAAATCAGCAGAGAGGATTATTCTTTTGTCTAAAACAGAAATAAGTGGCTGAGACCATCCCTAAACACAATTTACTGAAGTGATTAGGACAATTCACATGCATAAAGTTGTACATACCCATTTGTATCATTGGGGGCCAAAAACAATCCTAATTGAAATTAACAGGCATTCCAGTTCTGGGGATAGAGGAATAAAAATGGCAACTGAAAAATGCATTGAACGCTTATTCTTTTGGTTGGTTACAAAAGAGACCTTTACAAATACGTTTGCTTTTTAATATGCAACAAAAGTTTTAGTAACATTACTGTACTTTGACAATGGTTTCACCCAGTGAAAGACATTCAGTTGATTTCTAGGCATTTGTCAACTGCACACAAACAAAATGCCACTGTGTGCGTCAGCTGAGCTAGTGATTGTCAGTAAGGGATGCATCAGGAAAACAAAATAAAATGAACTTGGCAAGAGCTGACGCACTGACATTTTAAAATAACTTTGGACATAAACCTTTGCTCAAATATCTCTCTTAAAATGGTAACTGCCAGGCTTTGATGAATGGATTGCTGTATTGCTATAGGTAATTGTGTCAGTTATCAAAATGCTATATAACTTTTCTCCCTTTAAAAGCCCATTTAAAAATCCCAGCGGAGGCACCGTATGAGTAATATTTATATAATGCTTTTCATCCTAAAAGAATCCAGAACTTTTCTCTAGCTATCGACATACAGCACCACTGAACTGGAGCCACCTAGGTTCCTGGACTCAGTTCTGGGCATCCTATTCTTAAAGATGTTATGTCCTTGTCCTAGTGCAAAAAGGGATCCATGCTTTATGGCTTTGGTGAGACCCTGCTTGGGATCCTGTATTCATTTCTGGGCACCTCAAAAGGCATCATGACCCAGAGCAAGGGCTAGGCCCTCCTGGCATATTACGTTCAGTTGTTATCAGGAAGCTTTTGATAAACTGAATGGAGTTCAGAGAATAACAACAAAAATAACTAAGCCTTTGGAGGCCCTGATTTATGAGTAAAAGTTAAGATAGGAAAATTTGGGTTGCTTGGTCAAAAGACAACTGGGAGGGGGAAGACATGGGATAATGTGCAACACTGTTAACATGAAGGAAGGAAAGGAACTGTGTACCATTAGAGCTGGTCAAGAATGTCCCATCTGAATAATTTTCTGAGGGAAAATTCACTGCCTGCAAAATCAACATTTTCTGCTGGAAAATTCAAATTATTTTTTCCATCAGAACATTGTTCCCACCTCTCCAGGATTTCAGTAGGTATTCCCCAGGAGCCCTGAGCAGGCTGTTGGGAAGTTCACGCTCCCAGGCTCCAGGTCAGCCTGCCTTGGAGCCAGGGTTTCCCATAGGCATGGGAAGTAGGGGTGCAGGGGCATGCTGCAGCAACCCCAGGTTTTGCACCTGGCATCCAGGCCCCTGGCCCTGTGCCCCTGCCGCCCGGGGTCCTGGCCATCAGCCCTGCTGCTGCCCAGGAGCTCCACTGCTGGCCTCAGGTCCCGCTCGGCCACGGGTCCCACCTGGCTGTTGGCCCCACATGAGGAGTTCTGACCTCCAGTCCCTTGCCCGGGGTCCCAGCCATCAGCTCCATGCCCCTAGCTGTGCACCATGCCTCTGCCACCTTACCCCTGGCCACAACCCCGCCTCCTAGAGCCACAACCCAGCTCCCAGTCCCAGCTCTAGGAGGTGGTGAGGGGCGCAGACAGGGATGAGAGCACCCCCACTCCAAAAACTGTTCCAGTGCCACTGGAATTTCCACTTCCTTGGCAGCTGCCTGACTCCCCATATGTTGGGCTGCTGGAACCCCAGGCAGCAAAGGGAGCCTGGGAAACATTTTGAAAAAGATCAAAATGCATATTTTGACTGTTTCAAGACAATAATTCAAAATTGCCATTCTGCAGGATATTTTAAAATTTCCATTTTTTGTTCTGCTTTGGAAAAAATTTTAATTTCTGGAATTTCCCACAGAATGAGAATTCCAGGTCCTGCCCAGTTCTATTTAGGGTGACGTAGTACGGTATAACTTGGAGAAATGGGAAGAGATTAAGAATTTAGGCCAAATATTAGGCAAATCTTCCCCCTGGAGATGAAAGGAGACAGGTTGAGCTGTCCCTGTGATACCATGGTGCTGAATCAAAATGTCACCACATGGCAGTGTGATTGCTATGATAAGGGTAACACGTAACAGTCAACATCCTAATTTCTGTTCTGGCAGTAACAATGACTTCCAGCATGCAGACAGCTTGATGACATCAGCTGTTGGATAGGCTCTCTGATTCTGCTCTACTGCTGGTCCTCACAGGGGCCTGCTAGAAGAGCTTCCCCATGAAATGTTGTCTCATTTGCCTTTTGAGTACTAGAGTTCTGTGGCTGCCTGCTGCTTTGTGCCAATGGGGCCCGTCATTTGAAGTGTTGTGATCCAGCTGGCAAGCCTGCAATCATCCTGCAGAATTCAGAGAGCTGGAATGAGAGAGGAAAAGAAACACCTTTTGAATGACTGTCTTTGTAAGTTATTGCCAAGGGACTCTGATTCCTTTCAGTAAGTGGGCAGTAGCTACACATGAGACTGGACTCAGATCTTCTGTAGAGAGGAAGGGCCACGTTTTCAGTGCAAAAAGAATGAGAAGTACTTGTGGCACCTTAGAGACTAGCAAATGTATTTGAGTATAAGCTTTCGTTGGCTAAAACCCACTTCATCGGATGCATACAGTAGAAAATACAGCAGGAAGAGATATATACACAGAGAACATGAAAAAATGGGTGTTGCCATACCAACGGTAACAAGAGTAATTAATTAAGGTGAGCTATTACGTGAGCTATTATCAGCAAAAGAAAAAATGTTTGTAGTGATAATCAGGATGGCCATTTCCAACAGTTGACAAGAAGGTGTGAATAACAGTAGTGAGGCCCACTTGCACACCTAATTGCACACCCTATACTTGCCTGTAGTTACTTCAGACTGACACTTGTTTAAACAAGAACAGAATTTGCCCAGTGTTTCAGCAGCTGTAGTGATCCCCCACTGCTGCTGTTGCTCTTTTGGTCTGCTTTCTGTGTGCTGAGGGAGACTGTTAGGTGCTTAGAGAGTCTCTTTAGATAGTGACTGAATCTGTGCAGTGGTGTTTATAGTTGAGAAAATACTTCAAATCCAACTCACTCATATGCTGGGCTTTCATTCGCTCCAGTACAGTGGGAACACCCCCTCACTCTTCTCTGAGACTGGGTTTGAGCACTAGAGGGAAGAGGGTAGCTTGAGACCTTAGGCTATTGGTTTCTCACTGGTCTCTTGCGCTCACATTAATTCCACAGTTAGTTGGATTTTGGGGTTTTCATTTTCTGATAACTTCAGATTTTTTTAAAAGCAGGCAAAATAATGCAACAGCGATTGCTGTTTTTATTGGCTTCAAAAGAGGGTGGGAGAAGTGTTACTACCCCCATTGTACAGATGAGATCTAGAGATAGAGTGTCTTGCCCAAGGTCATGAAAGACATTTGTGTCAGATGTGGGAATTAAACCTATGCCTCCTACTCCAATGCCTTAACCACAAGGCCATCCTTTCTCTCCCTGGGGGGAAGGACATAGAGGTTTGCAACCAGAAACTAACTGAAAGTAGGAGCTAGCCATAGCTGCTGTAGATTCTGTAAAACCCTAGAATTTTTCTCTTATTTAATGTTACATCTATAATTTTTTTTCTGTAAGTGAAATAGAAAAGGAACATCAAACCAAACGGTAGTTTAGGGGGAGAGCCTTCAGCAAATAAGCTATTTCCATTATGCAGGTTGATTGTATGCTTCCCACTTCCCTGAACCCCTCCCTCCCCCCCCCCCCGAAAAAAAGCCCAAACCATGCCAAATTTATCCTGAAAATGTATTTACAGGGGAGATTTTGTTAAGAAAAAAAAGTCCAGTCATAAAAAGCTGCAACCTGAAAGACAATACACCTACTTAGGGCCCTATTCAGCTTTCTTTACTCAAACTTCCCAATAAAACCAGTGGGGGAGTTCCCCGATAACCAATGATTAGGATGTGCTGGTGAATAGGGCTTTTTCATTATAAATGTAACAGATGCACAAGTAATTGATGAAAAACTTCATTTTAACCTTCATTTGCATTGCTGTAACTCCCTCCAGTAGTGAAAAATTAAACCATTCACGCAATACTTCCAGTTGAGGATTAAGGGCCACATGCAGACTGCACACAGGAAATAACTTTATGTGGCAGTAAGATAAACTTCCCTGATTCCTCTGTTTTGACCCAGCTAACGACTCAGGTAATTATCCTTTACTAACATGCAATGCTGTAATCTATTCTCTGTTCAATAAAACAGACCTGGAGTTCAGGTACTGGCAGTCTGTTCTCCTTGTCTGCTAGATTTGCAATGAGAAAGATGTGAAGTGCTTTATTCTCAATCTATGCTTTTTTGGGCTATATTTCCCCTACTTCTCCTCCAATATGGATTGCTCCCTCAGATCAGAGAAGCACTCAGTATTTGTCTTTCTAAGAACACTTTTCCTTCTATAATTTTATGCTGGAGTTTGGGTAAAATCTGTTGAAGCTGACGGTGTAATGGCTGCCCTTCATTCAGGATAAATGGAAAGAGCAAATGCAGGCCATGTGCAAGGCTGGTCAGGAATCTGAGCTATGTGGTTAGGGGGGTTTCACTGGGAGCTGAATGCAAATGCAGGGAAGTGAGTGTGAGTGTGAGTGAAGATAAAAAAGCAGCAAGGAAGCCCAGAGACAGCCAGAGAAGCACTTGTAGGATGACCCTGATAGACAGCGAAGGGAGTGCTTTTGATCAGAGTGCAGGCTGGAAAGAAGCTTTGGTCTGTGACCAAATAAACTGTCTACTGCTGTTTGATTCCAGATGTGTTCAGGAAAACAGGAAGTTGCACATTCTTTCTGACTTAACTGGATTGCACCAAAGAAATGCCTAACTCCGTCATCAGTTTCTTCTCTTAACAGAACAACCTTCAAGACCCCAAATACTGGCTAACAGCTCTGATCCAAAGGGGGTAACAATAATATATTCTTGAGATCATGCATCTTAATTTTTGAATATGTCTGAGTTTTTCTGTTTGTGTTTTCCGAAAAGACAAGCAAGTCTTCCTGGATCAGGTGAAGAGCAGTATAAGATGTTTGCAGCCTCTTCTCTGCCCAGGGCCCCAGAACTGGGCAGTGAAGCCTAGCTGGTAAGGGGCAGGCAAGGCCAAGATACCTGGGAGATGTAGAGGGTTATGTGTGTGTGTATCTTGCAGATAGGGTCTCTATGGACCACTGCCAGACTATAGGGCGATGCTCTCCTAGTGGAGTTGAATTTCCACTCAGGAGATGCCAGTCCCTCAAGCACAGGGGATGTAAATCAGAGCCTCTGCACTTGTAGCAGGTGTCAAGCCCAGTGTCCATGGAATAATATGTAGCCCTGTCACAGGAAGATGGTTTCCTGCTAGGCTGCTGAGGTTTTAATGGGAACTGTATGCTGAGACAAAAAGTAACATTTTCAAAGTCACCTACGTTACTTAGGAGGCTAAGTCAATGGGAATTTTACGGTTGGTCTCAATATACATTTCAGTGTGATATAGGCTCCTAAGGCACTTGGGTACTTTTGAAAATAGGACTTAGGCTCCCAATCACTTAGGTGCTTGTGAAAGTTTTACTCAGTATAAATACATTTATTTTCAAAAGAGGAAACACTAATCCCCTGACAATATTCTTTTCCAGTTATGACATGCAAAATAACTGCTATAACTCTGATCAATTTCTCTAGTCAATACTACTAAAGCACTAGCATCAACGCTGTTTATTTTAATACTGTTGAATAGCTGCAATTGCATTGTATGAGTTCTGTTAATTGTAATTTTAACAGCTAATTACAACTCTACAAGAA
This sequence comes from Gopherus flavomarginatus, assembly GCF_025201925.1. Taxonomy (NCBI): domain Eukaryota; kingdom Metazoa; phylum Chordata; order Testudines; family Testudinidae; genus Gopherus; species Gopherus flavomarginatus. Next base: position 210,115,837 of record NC_066617.1, read on the forward strand.
AATAAGGGACTTCTTCACTAGCACTTGAAAAGACAATGGTCAGATATGGAAACAGAGTTAATGTTGCTAATGCTAAATTATTTTCTGAGTATTTTCAAACACTTTCCTACAGACCAACATATAGTATTACTACTCAGGGCAGCTTTAAAAAAAAACAGCAATGAAACCCCCAACAATGCCATTTTTGAACACAGGAGGCAAGGTCATCTCTCTCTATTTACAATACTTTGTATTAGTCTGGGTTCAAAAAGAAAAGGGGGCCCAGTCCTGCCACAGGAAACTCATGCAAATCTCTGACATCAGCGAGTGATCTGGGTGCATGGCAGGATCTGTCCCTAAGAGTAATAACATGCTATACAGGTACTTCCTTGCCAGGAGGACTAGAAGTTTAGTAGAGGGCAAAGGGAATTTGCCAGTAGCAGAGTGTTAGCTTTTAGAACTATGCTTTCATACATGTATTTTTTAAGGTATTTGGAAGTAACAAAAGAGTTAAATGGATGCAAGTTTAAGTCTGAATAAACTGGAAATCAGAAAGGCAAAGACTAAAACAGCAACAAAACATTATCCACTGTTAGCCTCATCAACAACAAACAGAGAGTTGGAAAGTTACAGATTATTGAAAGGGGAAACATTCACATGCCTGAGAGACTGAGGCCTTGGCTACACTTGAGAGTTACAGCGCTGTTGGTGGCTTTATAGTGCTGTAACTAAATCCCCATCCACACTGGCAAGGCATATACAGCGCTGTATCTCCCTGGCTACAGCTCTGCTTGTACTCCACCTCCCCGAGAGGAATAAAGAGAATAGAGCTGCTGCTGCAGTGCTGGGGTGCCAGTGTAAACAGGGAATAATCTTAGTATGCTGTAACTGACCTCCAGAAGCTTCCCATAATCCTTTTAAGTAAAAGTCCTGCTCTTTGTTTTGTTGTGAACTCCAGGCTCTGGAGCTGGTTATCAAAAAAACAAACACAGCTACTGTTTGCTATGAATGAGCAGAGGCAGGGGGGCTCCCTTTGGAACGCCCAAAGCTAGAGTTTGCTTGAAGAGAGGGGGAGGGAGGGGGCTTGAGGAGAGAAGCAGTGTGGTGGGCGGGGGGGCTCCGTTTCAGAGCCTCTGCTTATTTGGTCTGTGAGGAAAAAAACAAACAGCTGTTGTTTGCTTTCAGTGAGTGAGAGAGGGGTGGGGGAGGGGGTCGGAACTTGCAAGGCAGCTGCTGACCCAGTGTCGGCTCCAAAAATCCACTCTCTCTCTCCCCCACGCTCCCTGTCACACTCCACCACACCTCTCCTTTTGAAAAGCACATTGCAGCCACTTGAACGCTGGGATAGCTGCCCATAATGCACCGCTCCCAGTGCTGCTGCAGATGCTGCAAATGTGGCCACGACAGTGCACTGTCAGCTGTCAGTGTGGACAGACTGCAGCACTTTCCCTACTCAGCTGTACGAAGACAAGTTTAACTCCCAGCACTGTACAGCTGCAAGTGTAGCCATACCCATAGTTAAATCAACCTAAGCCTTGGTATAGACACCACTAGGTCAATGGAAGAACTCTTCTGTCGACCTAATTATTGCCTCTGAAGGGGGTAGATTTCCTACAACAACAGAAAATTCCCTTCCATCACTAAATAAGTGTCTACACTGCAGCAGCGTAGCTTCAGAACTGCAGTTGTGCCACTGTAGTGTAGACAAACCCATAAAGTATCAGTCATTTAGCTGCTCTTAAATTGAAGAGTGTTTTTCTCTCTCTGTCCCTTCCAAAAATCTCATCGCTGAAAGGGTCTTCATCATTGCAGCTCCTGCCACCTGGAACATCCTTCCTGTCTCTCATTGACTCATTAGCTACTTTCAGACTTAATTCAGACAATGGGAGCCCATTGGCCTGGAGCAGCGAGCCATGGCCAGTGAGATCCGCGATTGGTGAAACCAGCAGACGGGGCAGGTAAACAAACCGGCCCAGCCCGTCAGGGGCTTTCCCTACACAAGCAGTGTCCCAAGTTTGGGAAACACTGCCCTAAATCATGTTGCCTCTAGCCTCTCATGCTATTGGGCTGCCCTTCCTTGTGCCTAAAAGCCTCACTGTGAATTCAGCAGAGAGGGTGGCTCAGCTGCAGATGGCGGGCTGCCAACTGGAAGAGAACTTGAGATGTTCCTAGTAGGGCTGCCAATTAATTGCAGTTAACTTACAGTATTAACTCAAAAAATTTAATCGCGATTAATCATGCTGTTAAACAATAGAATACCAATTGAAATGTATTAAATATTTTTGGATATTTTTCTACATTTTCAAATATATTGATTTCAGTTACAACACAGAATACAAAGTGTACAGTGCTCCCTTTATATTATTATTTTTTATTACAAATATTTGCATTATAAAAATGATAAACAAAAAAATAGTATTTTTCAGTTCACCTCATCCTAGTACTGTAGTGCAATCTCTTTATCATGAAAGTGCAATTTCATCATCATCATTATAAATATCAATAATACTTAGTTCTTATATAAATCAATCCCTTTGCAAACTAAATGCTGATTTTTTTTGTTACATAACGGCACTGTAAAATGTAAAACAATGTAAAACTATAGCCTACAAGTCCCCTCAGTCCTACTTCTTGTTCAGCCAATTGCTAAGACAAACAAGTTTGTTTACATTTACAGGAGATAATGCTGCCCTCTTCTTATTTACAATGTCACCTGAAAGTGAGAACAGGCATTCGCATGACACTGTTGTAGCCGGCATTGCAAGGTATTTACATGCCAGATATGCTAAACATTCATATGTCCCTTCATGCTTCACACACCATTCCAGAGGACATGCTTCCATGCTGATGATGCTCGTTTAAAAAAAATGTTAATTACATTTGTTACTGAATTCCTTGGGGGGAGAATTCCATGTTTTCTGCTCTATTTTACCTGCATATATTTCATATTATATCAGTCTCGGATGAAGACACAGCACATGTTATTCATTTTAAGAACGCTTTCTTTGTAGATTTGACAAAACACAAAGAAGGTACCAATGTGAGATTTCTACAGATAGCTACAGCATTGGATCCAGTGTTTAAGAATCTGAAGTGCCTTCCTCTCATAAACAGATAAGTAAGAGTTAATAGAACAAAAGTGCATCATATCTCTTTTGCCTGGAAAGGGTTAACAAGAACCGTGAGCCTGGCTGTCACCTGACCAGAGGACCAATCAGAGGACAGGATACTTTCAAATCTTGAGGGTGGGAAGTTTTTGTGTGTGCTGTTAGTGTTTGGTTGTTGTTCACTCTGGGGGCTCAGAGGGATCAGACGTGCAACCAGGTTTCTCTCCAATCTCTCTGATACAGTCCCTTATATGTCCAGAACAGTAAGTACTAGGTAGATAAAGTGAGTTAGGCTTATGGTTGTTTTCTTTATTTGCAAATGTGTATTTGGCTGAAAGGATTTTAATTTGTACTTGTATACTTAGGCTGGGAGTGTGTTCCCAGTGTCTATAGCTGAAAGACTTTGTACCTATTCCATTTTTTAAATTTACAAAGATAATTTTTATTGTTTTTTCTTTCTTTAATTAAAAGCTTTTCTTGTTTAAGAACCTGATTGTTTTTTTATTCTGGTGAGACCCCAGGGGACTGTCTGGATCCACCAGGGAATTGGTGGGGAGAAAGGAGGGAAGGAGGAGAGAGAGGCTGATTTCTCTCTGTGCCAGGATTACTTTCTCTCTCAGGGAGAGTCTGGGAGGGGGAGAGAGAAGGAGGGGGGAAGGTGAATTTTCCTCTCTGTTTTAAGATTCAAGGAGTTTGAATCACAGTGATCTTCCAGGGCAACCCAGGGAGAGGAAGCCTGGGAGAGGCAATGGTGAGGGAAAGGGTTTACTTTCCTTGTGTTAAGATCCAGAGGGTCTGGGTCTTGTGGGTCCCCGGGCAAGGTTTTGTGGGGACCAGAGTGTACCAGGCACTGGAATTCCTGGTTGGTGGCAGCGCTACAGGTTCTAAGCTGGTATTTGAGCTTAGAGGAATTCATGCTGGTACCCCATCTTTTGGACGCTAAGGTTCAGAGTGGGAAATTATACCATGACACTTCCAAAATCTGAGAGGAAGGAGATGTGGAACATGCTTTCAGAAGAATTAAAAGAGCAACACTCTGATGCAGAAACTATACAACCCATACCACCAAAAAAGAAATTCAACCTTCTGCTGGTGGCAGCTGCCTTAGATAATGAAAATGAACGTGCAGTGGTCCATGCTGCTATGGATCATTATTGAGCAGAACCCATCATCAGCATGGACGCATGTCCTCTGGAGTGGTGGTTGAAGCATGAAGGGAGATATGAGTCTTTAGTGCATCTGGCACGTAAATACCTTGCTACGCTGGCTACAACAGTGCCATGCGAATGCCTGTTCTTACTTTCTGGTGACATTGTAAACAAGAAGCGGGCAGCATTATTTCCTGCAAATGTAAACAAACTTGTTTGAGCAATTGGCTGAACAAGAAGTAGGACTGAGTGGACTTGTAGGCTCTAAAATTTTATATTGTTTTATTTCTGAGTGCAGTTTTTTTTGTACATAATTCTACATTTGTAAGTTCAACTTTCACAATAAAGATATTGCACTACAGTATTTGTAATGGAATTGAAAAATACTATTTCTTTTTTTACAGTACAAATATTTGTAATAAAAAATAATAATATAAAATGAGCACTGTACATTTTGTATTCTGTGTTGTAATTGAAATCAATATATTTAAAACATAGAAAATATCCAAAAATATTTAAATCAAATGGTATTCTATTATTGTTTAAAAGTGAGATTAATTGCGATTCATTTTTTTAATCGATTGACAGCTCTAGTTCCTAGCACTAGCACCAGCAGCCAGGACAGCATCCTTCCTTCTGCCCCAAAATGCGGGGAGCTTACACTGTGGGATTCACTGATCCCTGAGCAGTAGCGGGGCGGGGGAGTGGGTGGGTCGGAGGGCAGTGAATAACTTACGATTTTTTTAAAGAGCTCCACTATAATGTAGTTTCAATCCTAGTGATCAGGACTGCACTCCTATCACTACGGTAATACAAGTAATAAATAGGTAAATTTCAAGAATCTGAAGAGGATTAACTCAGATCAGATCTCAAGACACTGGCTCAAATGGGGTTTGGTTTTGGGCCACTCTGAATGATCGAGGTGTAATCATCAGATCCAGAAGCCCACTTTCTTTGGTATGACTGTTGAGATAACAAAAGGATTCACAAGGGAAGGTCTCACCAGGATTTGGTGTGGAACATGGCTACATTCCCATCCTGCAATGCTAAAGTGGTCAGTGGGAAAGGCACCTCTGGGAGGTGGCAGTGGGATTCTTGAGCTTCCTTCGCAGAAGAACCACTGACCTTGAGTACTGTCGTTCTCACTCTCTCAGGGCATGTCCACATCTCAGTCAGGCTGCTTGTTAGTATGTGTGTTGTTGCCTGTGAACCCTTTCCCCTGAATGGCCCCTGGCAATTGGGTGCCTTCCGTCAGGGTTACTGCCCCAGCTCCCCTCTTGGGCCCCAAGGGGTCCCCAATAGATTGTCTTATTTCAATAACGCCCCTCATTGGGGCCAATTTATTACCAAAACACGGTGCAAATAATCCATAACAAAAGTCTCCAAATAAAGCAGGGATAGTTCTTAAAATTCCCCAACCTCCAGTCTGTTGACATCGCACTTCCACCCCATTCAGGCTCTTCTTCAGTCCTCTCCTATCCTGCTGTGACAGCCACCCTAGCCCTTCCAACTGGAGTGTAACCCTGCGCTTCCCAGCAGGCACCCCCACCACCTCTGCTGGGAGCGCATCCTCCCCAGGGGAGCAGCCACCGCTCCTGGCAGCCTTTTACACACTGGGGACACCAGCAGGAAAGCTCCTCACTGTCCCCTATCTTCAGCCCCCTCTGGCCCCTGGCTCCAGCTCAGATGTCTGCAGACAAACTCCCTCTTCTACTCTCTTGCCATCAGCCTTCTGGACCAGGTTCTCTGACTTGGGAATGACAGGTAATAAACTTCTCTCCTGCTTCCAGCCTTCCCCTGTAACCTCCTACAACTTTCTTCACCAACCTTCTTCTCTGATTCTCCCTGATCCTTCATAGTCCCAGGTGCTGCCCTGATCTCTTAACTGGGAGCACCTGTTCTGGCACAGGAAAGCTGGACCAGCTTCATTTAAAGGGCCAGCCCCCCCTGTGATATTGTCCACACATCCCCATACAAAACCCCTTAAAGCACATGCTCACAAGTGCATCGATCTCGTGCTTGGCTGAGGGTATGGGGTAAAGTACATGTTGTTCTCTCAACGGCCCACTTTGCAGTGTGGGGGCAGGGAAAACACATGAGAACAGCCATACTGGGTCAGACCAAGGGTCCATCTAGCATCCTGAGCACCTTGTTCCAAGAGTCTTCCAATGTCATCCCACAATTCCCAGTCCCTATTTGTTTCAGCCCTCCTACCTACTCTTTCTCACTCACCCCCATGCACTGGAAGCTACCTTGTGGTTTATACATACCTGGTCAGCACTTAACCCATCATTTCCATGCGGTCTGCTCCATTTTCTGCACTGCTCACTCCAGCTCTGCCAAAGGGCATTACAAGATGCCCACCACCCAGCCTGAGTGTCTAACTGTCCGGAAGAGCACTCCAGATTTATGCTTAACCTCTGCCGTCAGTACAGCAAGGAGCATAACTTTGGGTGATGCACTTGAAATCTGCAATTGTTTAAGTCTATCTCAAACCCTTAAAGACCATCTACTGCTAGGCTAAGGATGGCAACACCAGGTCCAACAACTCCCTGGCTACCTACCCCTATTATGAGGAATTCAACTGGGTGCTCTCTACCACCCAGAGCCCAGCTTCCTGTCTGACAGGGCTCTAAGCAGGGACGGTTTAATGCTTAAACTGGAAGAAAAGTGGACAGGGACAGCACCAGAGGAAACCATGGTGGAAGGGAGGCAAAATCCCAGGAATAGGCTGTGATACTGGAAGCCCTAATCAGGCCAGATGAGCTAATGAGTGTCCCAAGTCCATTTTCTGAGGACTTGTTCAGGGATGTGCTGAGGGAACAACATGGAGAGGGAGTGGTGTGGGAACTGGATCCACAACCCAGTAAGTGGCACCGGCCATCTTTAATATTATCATGAGGGAACTTGAAGCATACGTGGGAGGGATTTCCTGGTTATTATAACCAACACAATTATTGTAAGCAGTGTTGTTGTAGCTGTGTTGGTCCCAAGATACCAGAGAGACAAGGTGAAGAGCTCTGTGTAAGCTTGAGAGCTTGTGTGTCATCAACAGAAGTTGGTCCAATAAAAGATATTACCTCATCCACTTCATTTCTCCAATGAAATTATTGTTACATATATTAGGATGGGTTTAGCTTCAGCTGAGGGTGGAAGCCATAACATTTCCCTGGACGCCCTTCCCCCTCCCTCTACACGAGGTGTGATCCAAGAGAAGGAAGAATATAAACATGCAGCTAATGATTCATTTTTGCTATCTTTGCACTTATTATTTTTAAAAAAATCAGGATTACAAGATTAGCCAGCGTGAGTGCATGTCTCCGTATAGCATTCTCTTTCTAACTCTGTCACAGCGCTAGGATGATAGAGTTACGGCATGATTAGAATTAAAGCATTGTCACAGACAATATGGATTATAGGACCCAGTAGCTGTATTAAGCGGAACAGTCCCCTATGGACCTCAGTGCTTTGTCTTCCGGTTCTGTCTGTTCATGGCATGCTGTGCAGGCTGGGGAGGGAAATCAGCTCCGCTGTTAACAAGACTCTGCATCGATGTTCAGCATCCTGTCAATGTTAACCCGAATTTTCCCCCTACTCTTGAGAATTTTTCATGCAGGAGAAACTCAAGGCAGTCTATAAAATTTTTGGATAGGGCAAACTTCCATCAGTCATGTTGCCTTCTCTATTCCTTCTCCTTCTCCACCAGCCTTCTCCGTTCCTTGATATGCTGCTCTGTCAACAGGCAATGAAAATATCCTTTGCGTGGATAGATTGAATTCCACCACTTGCCTGGAAAATTTGGTTCTTCTTCCACTCTGCGACTTCCAGAACAGTAATATCCTCCCAGGCTTCTCCATCCTGAAATAATGTTGACACCCATACTGGTAACTGGGCCCTGAGCTGCTCACCTTTACCCTCCAACCAGGGCCCACTTTTTAAAAATGAATTAAATTTAAAATGCTTACCATGGCGTGTCTTTGGGCTGGGCATGTTACTAGAAGGCTTTTGAATAAGTCAGTGTATAAATGTGGAATAAAAGCTTACCAGGTTGATAAAAGTATTGAACTGTAACCTTGTTTTGATGCAGATGTAAAAGAGAGAAGGGATTCTTTCCTATTTTTTTCCCATGAAAATGCTCTTTCATTTCCTTGGCAGGTACTTGCAACTCAGCTGCACCAAGGGAGGCATCAATCAAAAGAAAAGGAAGAGTGTTAGAGATGACCAGATGTTATATGACATGCAGAGCAGGTCAGGTGAGCACCTGGAATACCAGACAGCAAAGGAGCAGGATGGGAAGTGGCAGAAGAAATTGTTTGCCAATTTCCTTGAACATGACCAGAAGAATAGCAATCAGGTTCAGGTACTGTTAGAGCAGCTGATCATCGTGATAGCCACCAGGCTGTACCCCCCTGTACCAGCTCCAGCACCAGTGCCCGTGCACTCTCCTCCATGCTATCACATCATGAAGTCACTGGAAAATTCTGCTCTTAGGTGGGCTATGAACACATCTATGAACTGAAATAAGCTGATGTACCTGTGCATTCTGGCCCCATACAACCTAGGCAATGTGATAAACCAGGGAGAAGGAGAACAGAAGCAGGCTTCTGACGTTCAGTTTCATTACCATTCAACCTGTGGAGCTAGGACTTCAGTTAATGACACTGTTTTGCACATTTTATTTAATTTTTCATGTTTGAAAATACTTATTTGTGGACAGGCACCTGGCATGCCTGCAAAGGTGTCAATGATACTTCTGGTTATTATACTACTTTTAGTTGTGCTAATAAATCGGTTTGGCTGTACAATACAGCGAAGTCTGAGTGCTTGGAAAAGAAGGAAGAGACAGTAAGTTGTATCCAGGGCTGGTGCAAGGATGTTTCGCACCCGAGGTGAAACTTCCCACTTTGCGCCCTCCCCCCTCGTGCCCCCACCCTGAGGCGCCCCTCCGCAGCAGCTCCCCTCCTCCATCCTGAGGTGCCCCCCCGTGGCAGCTCCACCCCTCCGCCCTGAGGCCCCCCGATCAGCTTAGGCGCCGCAAGCCTGGGAGGCTGGAGAAGTGAAGAGGCCACAGCATGCTCGGGGAGAAGGCGGGGCAGGGGTGAGCTGGGACGGGGAATTCCCCTGCATGCCGCTCCCGCCCTTACGTGCTGCAGGTGGCCCTCCCCGCACGCCCCTGCCCCAGCCTAAATGCTGGCGGCGACCAGGGCGGCCGAAGATCTGGCCACTGCGGTTGCTGCCAAAGAAAATGGCACCCCCCAAATGCCAGCGCCCTAGGCGACCGCTTAGATCGCCTAAATGGTTGCACTGGCCCTGGTTGTATCCAAAGCTTTTAAATAAAGTATTAAGCACTCTTATCTCACATAAAACCAAGAGCAAACCAGCAGTTACCACATAAATTGCTAGGTGTACTATACAAAACACAGCATTAGAAGTCCCTCATCACAGTATCCTATTTCCTCAGCCACATCACACTGCAATGCAAGGGTGTGGGCACACAAGACGTCCCTTATTTCCCTTGCCTACCTGGATCTAACCTCAGTAATGACAGGTGCACTTTCTGGTTGCCTGTCTCAGGCCTGCAAACCAGCAGTGTCTTGGGCCCACTCTATGTGAAAATTATTGCACTTATCCTTGTAGATGTTCAAGACGCAGACAATCAGATGAATGTCTGATTGGAGCCTGGTATGCAGGATGAGTTGTGTGCAGCTCTGCAGTGTGGCCGCTTGGAGGCAGACTTGGCTACCACATGCCTGAATGCATGCAAGCCAGGTCATGGGTACACACACTGTAGACATACCGACAGTGTCTGAGCCGTAGCAGCTCCGCTTCCTAAGGCATGGCCATTCTCAGCACACATTTTCTCACAGGCTCTCTCTCTTTTTCTCAGAAATCACCTGCAAACAGAATGAGTGCCCCAAGGCAAGATACACTGCACTTTACTTGACCTGTCAAGGATTACAAGAGGACTCCTTTCCTGCCCCATCCAAACTGCTTTCCTAAGCAGTAGTCTTCACTAGAACATCATGGGAATCCCCCCTGCTTTGTTTTAGACTGGACGTGGTTTAAGGTCACAGCAGCAGAAGGGCCTTTTAGCGATGTTCAGTTATTGAGCAGATGTATTGATGTAGGCTGGTTAAAAGCGGATATTGACTTGCACATGCTTTGCAATCAAGGCGGATTCATGCAGCTGTCATTCTCTTCAATGGAGCAGGTTTTGTGAGGCTAGACATCAGCACTTGTGCAGTCTAGCTGGAGGACGAAAGAAAATCTTTCTGGTCACTCCATGTTTCCCTCTGATTTACATCCCCCATCTGTCAGTCTGTCCCTAATTATCCCTCTGACCCTCTGTTTGTTGGACTCTTTAACCTAGAGTCCCACCTGAACGTTGGACCTCTGGGCAGAATGGAGAGGGGAGCATAAAGGAGCTGGCTCTGACTCTTTGGTTCTGAGACCAGTTCTATTCTAATCCCAGGGTAGATTAGAGTGGCCTAGGGGCAGCCCTAAAATATATCAGACAGCTATGGCTCCCAAAGATCTCTCCAACAGCTACAAATGCCTAGAGTGCTCTGACAATGCCCCACCCACCCCAACATGCCCCCATGCCTGTTGCTACAGCAGTGAATGTCAGGAGTTAACTATGCCAACTGGGGACTCCTGCACATTGGTGCAAAGGGAGTAGAACACATTAGAGAACATGGACCATTAGCTCGACTTCAGGCTATGGACGCTACTACACTTCAAGCTGAAAGATACTCAGGAGGCAAACTTCAGATCTGGATTTTGCACAGCCCAGCGTCCAGAGGTTTCAGAACCACAGTTTGGGTTTGGCTCATTTCTTATCAGGATGGGGCTAGTGTGTATAGTCTGGATCTGTATCCAGACTTGGACTGAGAGGGGAGGATTGGATTTCCAGCAGGAAGATAAAATGTAGGTAAGAGGACTGGAGATTTTCTGAGGTAAAAGAAGTCCTTTTCATGTGACTGAAAATCTGCCTTGAAAATCCCAGCTAGACAGGAGATAGCTCCAGTTTTTCCAAGGCTTGCAAAATCTTCTTCATCTGTGCCACAGTTTGCTCTGAGAGCTTCACAAAAGGGAAAGCCCTCCCTGTGCTAGTGTACTGTCATAATCCAAGAGAAGCTACATGAAAGGCATGTGGAGCACATTGTGATTTCAGCTGAAGACTGCACATTACGCCTGATGTGCTGTGTGCACTGGAAAAATTGCCTGCACTACAGTCTGTGGCGATCAGAAATGAAAGGAGGTGCCATGTGAGGTCTGCGATCCTGTGTTTGGAGCAGCCTTGTCAAAAGCCTTGCAACAACATTCACAGCAGAAGATAGCAATTACAGGGCAGTTTTTTTTAGGGCAATTTCTCTTTTCTTCTACATGAAGAAACTTACTTCATAGCATTTCAAAGGCTGTGATTTTATTTGCACACACTGGCCTCTTTCTGAATTTTCTCAGGCTCTGGGAATCACCCTGGGAAAAATGAGAGCCCAGATTTCATTGTGCTGCTCTTGTTTTCTCAGGAGGATGCTAAACTTCTTTCATGCTTTAAAAAATTACAGTGTGCATTCCCTCTGTTGGTTGTTCATTCATTCAGGTAATCTGTATCTGCACAGCCCTGCACTAAACATGACATTATGGGTCAGAGCTTGTACTTGTGTAAGCTGGCTTTGCTTCAGAACTGAGAGGCACAGATTTACAACCAACTGAAGGTGTCGCCCATGACGAGCTGCATTACATTGTGAATAAACCTAATGCATTCTGATGTTTAACAAAACACACAGCACACAAGAGTGGAAGTCAGTGGTGGAAAGCAGTGGAGGAAGAGCAGGTTTGTGAAGGGCAGTGGAGGAGGAGAGTGAAGGTGTTTGGTGCATTGGCAGCAGGTGCCATTTTTCAGATCATTTCCTTTGAAATGTACCCTTTCCATGGAGTGTCTGCTGGCTCCTGTACTATGGGGCAGGGTGATAGCTGTCAGGCGTCACTTCGTATTGGTCATTCCTGTATTCAATTCTGTCATGGCCTCTCTTTTTCTCCTTTTCAAGCTAACTAGCACCAATCTCTAGCTTCTCATCAGGTAAGGCCAGCCACATATACATTGGCTACACACACTGCCATCAGGGCCAGCTCAAGGTACCAGCACTCCTTGTGTTTGGGGAGGCAGTTTCCAAGGGGCGGCACTCCGGTTCCTTTTTTTTGTTTTTGTTTGGGGCACAAAAAGCTGGGTGCCAGGCCCTGAGCAGAGGTGAGCTGTGGTGGTGGGGGGCGCAGGGAGGGCCGCAGGAAGTAACCCTGGGGAGGGGGCCAGAGGAACTGCTCCCCTCCAGCTCAACTCCACTCTACTGCCGCCTGCTCCCCCCAGCATGCCGCTGCTCCACTTCTCACTCTCCCTCTCAGGCTTGCCGTGCGAATCAGCTGTTTTGCGGCAAGCCTGGGCGGGAGGGGAGAGAAGCGGAGTGGCAGCAGCGTGCTCAGGGGAGCAGGTGAAGCGGAGGTGAGCTGTGGCGGTGGGGGACATGGGAAGGGCTGCAGGAAGTAACCCGGGGGGGGCAGAGGAACTGCTCCCCCCCCAGCTCACCTCCGTCTCCTCCCCCGAGCATGCCGCCACTCTGCTTCTCCTCCCTCCCTCCCAGGCAAGCCTAGGAGGGAGGGAGAGGTAGGAGGGGAAATGCACTATGTCCGGGGGATGAGGTGGGGATGAGGATTTGAGGAAGGGGTTGGAATGGGATGGGGAAGGGGCAGAGTTGGGGCGGGGCCAGGGGGCACAGGAAAAATTTTTTGCTTGTGATGGCAAAAAACTCAGAACTCACCCTGACTGCCATGCACCAGATCTTCAGTTAGTGGAGCTCAGTCTGTTTACATCAGTTAAGGATTTGGCCTGGTCTGGTATAATGAATTTTACACTTTTCTATGGATTCTGATTTAGTGAATGTAATGATCTTCTTACCGATTATTCCTCTGTTTACCATCTTTCTGTCTCACTCCCATTTCTGTGTTTGAACCACTGTCTTGTGTGCTCCAGGTAAGCTGTCTGAGGCAGAGACATTGGGCCACACTCACTGGTGTGCTCTGGCAATGCAAAACAGCCATAAAACCGGAGTGCAAAGCAGGTGGTGTGGACTGCTGCATCAGACCCTTTGTGTTTTTAATGTGCTCCATATAATGACATGTACAGAGCCAGTCTCAGCATTTTGTAAGATGGCCTATGAAACATCCATACCCCTGAGCAAAGCAGTTAAGATGACCTAACCCCCAGTGCAGACAGTGCTAGGTTGGCAGCAGTATTCTTCTATTGCCCTAGCTATCACCTCTCGGGGCGGTAGATTAACTACGGTGATGGCAGAACCCCTCCCATCGCTTTAGTGAGCGTCTACACTGAAGCTGTACAGTGGCGCAGCTGCACTGCTGTAGCATTTCAAGTGTAGACAAGCCTTCAGTCTCTTTTCAAACCCATCTTGGAGGTCACCTAGCTTCCAAACCATCGCTGACTTGCAGATCCACCTGTGGTTAAATAATTCATCTGAGGCCATGGCTACACTGGCGCTTTACAGCGCTGCAACTTTCTCGCTCAGGGGTGTGAAAAAAACACTCCCCTGAGCGCTGCAAGACACAGCGCTGTAAAACCTCAGTGTAAACAGTGCCGCAGCACTGGAAGCGCGGCTCCCAGCACTGCAAGCTAAACCCCATTAGGATGTGGAGTACGTGCAGCGCTGGGAGAGCTCTCTCCCAGCGCTGGCGCTGCGACTACAATCACACTTCAAAGCTCTGCCGCGGCAGCTGTCCCACAGCAGCGCTTTGAAGTTTCGATTGTAGCCAAGCCCTCAGACCTGTCAGTGGTTAATTCACTGCCAGTTCACCTGTGATTAGGCAATTTCTCACACTCTTGCGGGCTAGGGAGAATTAAACAATTCTCACGATAGCATTCATACTTAGCATGTATTTAGCACTTAACCTCCCCCCACCCGGCCCAAGCTCTGCACAAACAACCTGATGCAGCCTCAAGAGTAATTGAACAATTCAGTGCAGAATTACCACAGAGTTACAGTGCACCTCTGATTGCCTCTCCCCCTCATCCTATGCTCTAAGGACCCTCCTTCTATAGTACCTTCTCTTCCTCTCTCAAACCCCTTATAGCAATCCCCCGAATCATCACAGACTCACTAGCGAACACATTTGTTCACTGCCTCTTCTTCCCCCATAACATCTACAACATTGTTTGTGTGTGGTACAGGGTGATCTGGGAGTTAAAGTGAGTTAAACTACCCAGACAGGTATGCCAGTGTCCTTCAGTATTTTCTTTAAAAAAAGTTCTCTGGCCTGAAACTAACGTTTTACAAGGCAAAGAGAGGAGCCCCAGAAGTTCTTATACATGAAACCTTGCTTGCAAGCCAATGGAGCTCTAAGCCGCTACTGCATGAGAGGCAGTGTGATCCAGTGGAAAGGGCACTGGACAGAGACGTGGGAAAATGGCCTTCTAGTTCTAACATTGCCTCTGGCCTGCTGAGGGACCCTTAACAACGCGCTTTCCCTGATTGTTTCCCCAGTGAAATGGGGATAATGATACTGACTTCCTTTATGCAGTGCTTTGAGATACGCAGACTGCGAGAGTTAGGTATTATTGCTACTTAAACCGCCATAAAATTCCAAACACGCGTCTGCTTCAATTCTCCTGTTCTCTCAGTCCTGCTCTGCTATGCTCCTGCTGTACCTTCTAGCTTGCAATGCTGCAAGCTGAGGTGCTGAGAGCATCTCATTCACTATGTAAACCCATTGATGAAAACATTAAGTGCATTGTGCTGCTGAAACTTGCTGAGCTTGTTTGAATAAATGCCAGGGATTAACAGTGTGTAAATTCATCAGTGGTTCAACAACAATGACATTATGTACCCCAAACACTGATGGGATTTGTTCAGTGTTCAGGACATGGGCTCTGAGGTGGAAAAAAGGGATTGCTAGTAATTTTTTAAGCCTCTTTGGCTGCACTGAAACAGACTGTTGACATTACATAAATTCTTTAGATCAAAAAAAATCTGACTTTGTGTGAGGAGAGCTGATATTTAGCTTTTCCAATGTACAGCTGATCTGTGAAGAGGTTTGAAAATAGACAGATAGCTGTACAATAAAAGAACCCCATGCATTTAAAATAAGGAGGAAGTGGATATAGGAGTGGAAATCTGTCTGATGCTAAGGACCAGGAATCAAGCACAGGGCATGACTCTAACTGAAGTGATTTTCCAGCCTTTTCTCAGATCCTCAAAGGTATTTAGGCTTCTAACTTCCGTTAATTTTGTTAGAGAGACAAGAGGGGTGAGGTAATAGCTTTTATTGGACCAAACTTCTGTCTAATAAAAGATATTACCTCACGCCCCTTGTCTCTCTAATATCCCAGGACCCACACAGCTACAATAACACTGTATACAACATTGATTTCACTGCAAGTTAAGAGCCTAAATACCTTTGTGGATCTGGGCCTCAGGCCTGCTCTACACCTCAAAATTAGACCAACCTAGCTACATTGCCACTGTAGATATAACGAGGCTGATGGAAGAATTATTCCATTGATATAGCTACTGCCTCTCAGAGAGGTGGATTACCTACATCGACAGAAAAAACCCTTCCATCCATGTAGGAAGCACCTACACTACAGTGCTACAGCAGCACTCTGTAGTTGTGACACTCTAGCCACTGTAGTGAAGACGTGGCCTCAGTAACTTCCAAACCAATCTTCCCACAGTCCTACCTTTATGGAGTAAATTCAACTGTGAATAAGTTTGTGTTACAAGTGGCCCCTTTCGTATGATATAAGAGCTGATAGTGCACCAAGCAGAATGAGAGAGATGCTTGACTTTGCTATCCCACAGGAAGCCCAGGATCAATTACCTGTCCTGCAGTTCCTCCAAGCCATCAGGGCTAGAGAGTGCAATAGAGGCAGAGCCTGGTCCAGATCCTCAAAGATATTTAGCCAAGAGCCTCAGCTTGCTCTGTAGTGACCTCTGTGGCTGATTAAGTAGTGGGGTTGATAGAATCCAAAGAATCCCCCTTCCCATCTGAAAGGTTGGTGATTGCAAGGCAAAGCCTTGTAGGAGGATTCAAGTGGGGAGGTGTGTGTGAATTCGTAGAGTGCTGTGGGGGACATGGAGATCTCTCTTACAAAGAAATTGAAACCAATTTAATAAAAATTGGACCTTAATGTTATGCTCTTAAATCTATATTTAAGCATCTAAGTAAGTGGCCTGACTTTCAAACGTGCTGAGCAGCCAACAGCTCCCACTGACTTCTTTCCTTGGATGGGCCAAGGTTTCCATTTTCCTGTGAAAGTGATCAAAACACATGCCTCCAATCCCTTCCTCCCATGATTGCATTAATGCTTCCTTGCCCACCTTCATTCTTGTAAGTGTGGTGCATGAATTCTGATAATTTGTCCATGGAAAAAGTGCTCTGTAGGGAGGCACTGGAATTCAACACTGAGTGGCAATTGTTACCTGTTATTGCCTTTTTTGGTATTTAAAGAAGGCAAGGAGATGAGTGTTGCTATTATTTCTTTATCTCTCATTACAGTGGCCACTTCAACTCTATGAGTGTCCCAGAACAGATATGGCGACAGGCCTGCTAGATCCACAGTGGCGGAAAGGCTCACAGACTTTCAGCCCAGGAATGAGAAGAACTGTTCCTGGATGTGAACAAGGACGCTGACTACACAGACAAAGTTTGAAGAGCACAAAACAAGGCTCATGTTTCAGAGACAGGACAGCTTGAGGCAAGAGGACAGGGAAACAATGCAGGAAACTCTCCCTAATGAGAGAGAAATATGATGGAGGACAAACACTTCCAGAGGGAAATTTTTAGCAAACATTTAAGGACTCTGAAAGAATGACAATAGTGTTTATGCAACTGGCTCCTGCAGCTATATCTGCCCCCTGCATAATATCACCATTTGTGGCCTTGATTCAGGACAGCATTTTAAGGGAACAGCAAACCGGGAACTGCAAGTTGTGAACCAAGTTTGGGAACCCCTGACCTAGTGTAATTGCCAACAGTTCAAAGTTACCACACAGCCCTTTCTAAGCAAGCCCCTTTATTTCTATGGTGAAATCATTACAGAGAAAACACAATAAAAGAACCTACACACTAATCCAAGAAGGGCTGTGGTAGGTTTTAGTCCTTCAAACACCACCAAGGGGGTGTTCTGTGGTTACAAGTTCTTAACAGCCGTTAGCTCAGAACAAGCACCCCCATGAATCTGGGACTCCTTCTGTTATACATAGAGTCCTACGAAATTCACAGTCCATTTTGGTCAATTTCACAGTCACAGGATTTTAAAAATCACCAGTTTTATGGTTTCAGAGGTTTACGTCTGAAATGTCACGGTTTTGTAACCGTGGGGGTCCAAACACAAAAGATGGTGAGTGGGGGTTACAAGGCTATTATAAGGGGGTTATGGGATCGTCACCTTTACTTCTGTGCTGCTGCTGGCAGGGGCACTGTCTTCAGAGCTGGACAGGGGGTGGGCCTTGCCTCCCAGCCAGGCTCTCTGAGGAAAAAGCAGCTCTGTCCTGCTCCCCACCCAGCTGCCAGGGAGAGCAGTCAAAAGTGCTGGGGGGATGGCGCAGGGAGAGAAGGACAGAGCCACTCTACCTCTTCGCCCCTGGGCAAGCCAATCTGGGGGAGGGGGACTTGACTCCCCCATTCCCTCTCTTCGTGTCACCTTTGCTTCTCCTTGATGTTTCCCAGGAAATCCACCTCACATGTATTGTCCCAAAAGTTCAGGCTTGTCTGCTATATTGTTCAGCATAAACCTTTGATCATCCAGGCCACAATAATACATCACCTTTGTATTTAATATAGTGGACTCCAAGGGTTTGGCTACACTTGCAGGTGTGCAGTGCTGGGAGTTAAAGCTGTCTTCGTACAGCTGTGTAGGGAAAGCGCTGGAGTGTGGCCACACTGACAACTACCAGCACTGCAGTGTGGCCACATTTGCAGCATTTGCAGCAGTGTTGGGAGTGGTGCATTATGGGCAGCTATCCCACAGAGCACCTCGTCCCATTTTGGCACCATTTTGGTGCTGTAGGTTGTGGGAAGGGGGCGGAGGGTGTGGGTCATTCTGCTTCCTGTCCCAACACCCCGTGATGCATCACTTCACATCCCAGCAATCCCTGTTTTTCCATCAACGTTTGGTGCCCTCTTGACTCTCTCAACTGTTTCTGTGCAGTGCGATTTCTGTGGGAAATGGAGCCCGAACTGCTGAGGAGTATGCTGACGAGTCTCGCCAGCACATCAAGTTTGGCAGTTGAGCTATTCCTTAAGATACAAAGTGATGAGGAGTCTGACGATAATAGCGAGTCTCCTGATGCGTATGACACTAAATTGCTTCTGGCATTCACGGAAATGCTCAGCACCATGGAATGCCGCCTTTGGGCTCGGGAGACAAGCACTGAGTGGTGGGATCACATCGTCATGGAAGTCTGGGATGACGAGCAGTGGCTGCAGAACTTTCGGATGAGAAAAGCCACTTTCATGGGACTGTATGCTGAGCTCGCCCCCATCCTGCGGCACAAGGACACGATATTGAGAGCTGCCCTGCCAGTGGAGAAGCGGGTGGCTATTGCAATCTAGAAGCTGGGAACTCAGACAGTTACCAATCGGTCGGGAACCAGTTTGGAGTGGGAATGTCAACCGTTGGAATCGTGTTGATGCAAGTTTGCAGGGCCATTAATCGCATCCTCCTAAGAACCGTGACTCTGGGGAACGTGCAGGACATTGTGGATGGCTTTGCACAAATGGGTTTCCCTAACTGTGGAGGGGCGATAGATGGGATGCATGTTCCTATTCTGGCACCACCCCATCTAGCATCCGAGTATGTTAATCGAAAGGGGTATTTCTCTGTGGTTCTTCAGGCACTTGTGGGTCACCATGGGCATTTCATTGACATTTACACAGGCTGGCCTGGAAAGGTGCATGATGCACGCATCTTTCGGAACACTGGCCTGTTCAGGAAGCTGCAGGCTGGGACTTTTTTCCCAGACCGAAAGATCACAGTAGGGGACGTCGAAATGCCCATTGTGATCCTTGGAGACCCCGCTTACCCGTTAATGCCTTGGCTCATGAAACCGTATACAGGGAAGCTTGACAGGCGCAAGGACTGGTTCAACTACAGGCTGAGCCGATGCCGAATGACTGTGGAGTGTGCTTTTCGCCGTTTAAAGGGGCACTGGCGATCTCTGTATGGGAAGCTAGACTTGGGGGAAAGCAGCATCCCTGCAGTTATATCCGTGTGCTGTACCCTCCATAATATTTGTGAAGGGAAAGGTGAAACATTCAGTCAGGAATGGACCTCCGAGGTTCAACGCCTGGAGGCTGAATTTGCACAGCCAGAGAGCAGGGCTACTAGAGAGGCCCAGCACAGAGCTGCAAGGATTAGGGATGCCTTGAGGGAGGAATTTGAGGCTGAAAACCAACAGTAATGTTTGGTGCCTTGCACGGGAGTGAAGTGCAGTGGTTACAATGTTAGTAGGAATCTGTTTTTCCTAAAATGATTTGCAGTGCCTGTTTCTTTCCTGGGCTACGATATCTTTGACTTTCTGCAATAATAAAGACTGTTTTCAAAGCCAAGAATTCATTTATTGAAAAGAAAATAACTTTATTGACAGACACACAACATTTTGGGAACCTAAAAGGGCAGGGGAGTGGGGTGGTGAACTGTACAGTCACAGGTTTGAATATGTCCTGTCTGGAGTGCTGTGCAATGACTGCTGCACTTCAGGATGGCTATACTGCATGGTGATGGGGGTTGAGTGCAGAGGGTAAGGGTCATAGTTCTCAGGGCTGGTTGGTGAACCTACTGATGTTGGAGGCAACTGGTGGTGGTAAGAACCTGGATGCTGGGGAAAGGGGTTTTGAGCTGACATTGGGGCACAAGGGAAAGAGCTTTGGGATGCGGGGAGGGGAGGCGGCGCGGTAGTGCTCTGCCTGCATGGCTACGAGCGCCTGGATAGAGTTTGCTTGGTGCGCCAGGATGCTTATCAGCTGCTTTGTGCTTTTCTTCCTGGCTGCTGCGTTTTTCTGGCTGATCCTGCTTTCCCTTTCCCTCCAGTCCTGTGGCAGAGTGATCCATAACTGCTTGCAGCAGGTCTTCTTTGCGTTTTCTTGGCTTCTTCCAGAGGTTTTGGAGTCTTTGAGCTGTTGATAACACAGGCAGCCGAGAACTCAAGGTTGCTTGTGGAAAGGCAAAAAAGGCAACACTTAACAGAGGCAGCATTGTTTATATCTCAGACAGTTATTCCCACACAGTGAAGGAGTAACATTCTTCACAATAGCATAATTTTCCCATACCAAAGAGAATGCACATAACCCACAGGAGCCCCAAAATGGTGAGTAAGGGGGACTGATTGCTTCAGGGCTGTACTGTCCTCAAGGTTTCTGTGCTTTGGGGAAAGCAAACAGCTGCAGGGGGCACCTACTCTGAACACTCTCCCAACATTTTCCACAGAAGTTGATCCTGGAAGATATCTCACTGCTGCAGGTCACCTGGGAAGAGCGGGAGGGTCTTCCACAGCAATGCAGATTCCACCCTGGCCCCTATGCAGCTTGCCTGTGTTCAGTAATGGTCCCCCCACCCCTCGCTATTCCACATCTAGGCATGCATGCAGAACCCTCCCTCCTCTCCCGAAAAATTTCCATCCTGAAAATAAAAGCTGCTTACCGGGAACCCGCTCCTCTGTTTGTCCTCCACCAAGTACCGGCTGCTGCGACTGGCTACCTTCCTCCTGGCTTGAGAAGAGCTCCTGGCTGCATGCCTCCTGGGACTCCAGGGTGTCTCCCCGCACCCAAGTACCCTCACTCTCAGTTTCCTCTCCCCCCTCCACATCCCCCTCCTGTCCCCGCTCTGAACTATCCATTGTGGTCGTCGGATTGGCAGTGGGGTCACCCCTAAGTATCGCGTCTAGCTCCTTGTAAAAATGGCAGGTCGTAGGAGCAGCACCTGAGCGGCGGTTTCCCTCACAGGCTTTGCAATAAGCACTCCGCAGCTCCTTCACTTTAACCCTGCACTGCACTGTGTCCCGGTTATGGCCCCTTTCCAGCATGGCCCTTGATACCTGCCCGAAGGTATTGTAATTCCTACGGCTGGAGCGCAGGTGTGACTGCACAGCTTCCTCCCCCCAAACACTGATGAGGTCCAGCAACACGCTATTGCTCCATGCTGGGGCTCGTTTGGAGCGTGGAGGCATGGTCACCTGGAAAGATTCACTGATTGCACTCCACACCTGGCTGAGCAAACAGAAAGGGGATTTTTAAAATTCCCGGGGCATTTAAAGGGTGGGTCACCTGAGACCAGGGCAGTAGAGTTTGAACTGATGAGCAGAGTGGCTGAACAGGCATTCTGGGATACCTCCAAATACCTCTGGAGGCCAATTACAGCACTTTTGGTGGCCACACTGCCGGAGCAGCACTGCATAACCAGCACTGCTGTTGTTATTCCCCAGGCCGAGGTGGACAGCCAGCGCTGTAGCCAGGGAGATACAGCGCTGTATGTGCCTTGCAAGTGTGGACGGTGAGTAAGTTGCAGCGCTGTAAAGCCACCACCAGCACTGCAACTCTCCAGTGTAGCCAAGCTCCAAGCATACTTAAACTTAATAAAGTTTTTCAAGGATACTGCAGGAAATTGCCATAGCTGTCTCCTCTCTCCACTTCTGTTGGTGAAAAACTTGTCTCTCTCACCAACAGAAGTTGGTCCAATAAAAGATATTACTTCACCCACCTTGTCTCTCTAATATCCTGGGACCGACATGGCTACAACCCACTGCAAACATCTCCCCACTAAAGAAGTGGGGGTAGCTAGGGAGAGTAACTGGCATTCTAAGGAAACCAACTGATTTATTTCCTGGACAGGTTTATTCCACGAGTGGCCTTTCATAATTTAACATTTCAACTATTCACATGATAAACATTGTTGCTAGCAAACCAGCTGACATTCTTCAACAATCCCTACAGAGCCATTTCACCACCAGCCCATATAATTTCTTTCTTTAGCACCTATGGGGCTCTTGCCTACCCTTTCTTACCTTTGTCATCCTGAAACCTTTGGGTGCTTGAGACCTGGTCACCCCACTCCCACATGGCTTCTAGGGAGTGTGTCTAGTGTCTCTTTGTCCCTGAAGGGGTTGCCTGCCCCAGCAATGGGTCGAGGTCCCCCCCAGAAATATTTCACACAATACTTCTTTGGGCCAAAGAGAAAAATCTGTTATGGCTGCCTCGCTGTGCAGTGGCTCACACCCATGTACTGTTTTTAACAGCAGATGAAAGAGGGCAAGTAAGGGAAATTCCTCAAACCTCCCCCACAGCCAAATTCCTTTCTGTGCCTCACCCATTTGGAGGCTGGGGAGGGGACTCCAGTGGCCTAACTTTAGCTTCTCTGGGGCAGGGGAGGGCAAAGAAGGGGAGGAGTATTGATTCCTAACCCCACTGGGGTGGCGTTTTGTTCCCCACACACTGAGTCAAGCTGAGTGTCTTTCCTGTCTGTCATCCTCCTCACTCACATGTATTTGTCTGTGTACCTTGGAAAGGTAACTTGATTCCTTTAGAGTTCTGGCAGGGATGACATGATCTCCCTCCTCCCTGTCTGCTCCTTCATTTGCTATTTGACATAGGACTTGGCTACACTGGAGAGTTGCAGTGCTGTAAACCCACCACCAGCGCTGCAACTTACTCACCGTCCACACTTGCGGGGCACATACAGCTCTGCATCTCCCTGGCTGCAGCGCTGGCCGTACTCCTGCTCTGCCTCGGGTATAAGGATTGCAGCGCTGGTGATGCAGCGCTGCTCTGCAAGTGTGGCCACCAAAAGTGGTGTAATTGGCCTCCGAGGTATTCGGAGGTATCCCAGAATGCCTGTTCAGCCACTCTGCTCATCAGTTCGCACTCTACTGCCCTGGCCTCAGGTGACCCACCCTTTAAATGCCCCGGGAATTATAAAAATCCCCTTCCTGTTTGCTCAGCCAGGTGTGGAGTGCAATCAATCAGTGAATCTTTCCAGGTGACTATGCCTCCATGCGCCAAACAAGCCCCAGCATGGAGCAATGGCGAGTTGCTGGACCTCATCAGTGTTTGGGGGGAGGAAGCTGTGCAGTCACAGCTGCGCTCCAGCAGTAGGAATTATGATACCTTTGGGCAGATATCAAAGGCCATGCTGGAAAGGGGCCATGACCGGGACACGGTGCAGTGCAGGGTTAAAGTGAAGGAGCTGCGGAGTGCCTATTGCAAAGCCCGCGAGGGAAACCGCCGCTCAGGTGCTGCCCCCACAACCTGCCATTTTTACAGGGAGCTGGACGCAATACTTAAGGGTGACCCCACTGCCAATCCAACGACCACAATGGATAGTTCAGAGCGGGGACAGGAGGGGGACGTGGAGGGGGGAGAGGAAACTGAGAGTGAGGGTACTGGGGTGCGGGGAGACACCCCAGAGTCCCAGGAGGCATGCAGCCAGGAGCTCTTCTCAAGCCAGGAGGAAGGTAGCCAGTCGCAGCAGCTTGAACTTGGTGAAGGAGAAGCAGAGGAGCAGGTTCCCGGTAAGCCGCTTTTATTTTCAGGATGGAAATTGTCCCTGCCTGCAGGTATATGGGATCTTGGGGAGCAATTACCACACAAGTGGGGTGCCAATTAATTTCTTTATTAAAGGAAAAAGGAAGTGGTGGGAATTTAACAATGAAATAGGATGGGATGGGGTGTATAGGGTGTTTACAACAGACAATGATGGGGGGGTTCTTATTGAACAGTGTAGGGAGTTCTAACAGTGGGGTACAGTAAGTGAGGTTCAGCACAATGGGGTACAGAACAGTCAATAAGCATATCAAAAAGAAATGCAAAATAAAATGGTAGCTTCTATATAGAATGGTCAACAATTTTAGATAGAATATATTAAGTGGTTGGTGGCCTTATACACGATGTAACACAATGGTATCAATGCAAATACAAAATATATTAGAAAAGTGGAAGCAACCAATGGGGTGTTATAATTACAAGTAAAATGTGAATATAAGTGAATTTATGCAATGTAACGGTATGAAAGAAAAGTAATGACTTAATTTGTGAGGCTAGGATAGCAGATAATCTGCAAGAGTGTAGGGGGGAGGGGAGTGAATGATTAGTGGCAACTGATGAGAAGAGAGTGCGGCTGGAAGCAGCAAGAGACTCTGAAGCCCTGCAGGGTAAGCACAACAGAGCAGTGTGATGGTGATCTTCGGTAGGGGAGGGGCAGCGGAGAAGTGTAAAGAAGAGCTGGGGAGAGGTTTAAGCAACAAGCAGACACCAAAAACAAAGGGAAAAAAGCGGCAAAGGGTTTGGGAAGTTTCACAGGGGGAGAAGCAGCAAGAGGTTTGGGGAGTTCGGAGGGTGATGCAGACGCGGGGGAGCGGGGAAGCAGCAAGGAGTTGGGAGGTTCGGAGAGAGTGCAGATGCGGGGAAAAAAGCAGCAAAGGGTTTGGGAAGTTCGGAGGGTGATGCAGACGCGGGGTGGGGGCAGCAAGGCGTTATAACAGGGAGACACGGAGAAGCACACAGAGGGGGAGATTGGAGCGGGGGAAAAACGGACACGAGTTCAAGCGGCAAAAACCTTGTCTATAGACACGGAGCAGTACACAGAGGGGGAGATTGGAGCGGGGGAAAAACAGACAAGGGAAAGTTCAGGGAGAGATCGGGACAGAGGGAAGACGAATTTGAAGCAGCAAAAACCTTATCTAACTTAACAACGACTAGGCAAAAGAACAAATATCACAATTCTAAGCAAAACTATAACAAGCAACTATACGGAGCAACAAAACAGTAAACTATAACAAGGCAGGTGAAATTTACAAGCTCTACAATCTTAACAAACGATGACTTATTAAACTAAAAAAACCAAAACCTATGGTGCACCGTATGCTATGGGGAAGTCACAGAGGGCAGAGTGGTATGTGCCCAGGATACAGCTCCCAAGGAAGCCAAGGGATGGTGGCTGAAGCCAAGGGATACAGCTGAAAGCAGAAAGCCCCCAGGCAAAGCCCACAGGAGCAGAGCTTAGCAGCGGCACAAACTTATTTTTAGCAGCAAAGCCCTGCGGAGTTTAAGAGAGGTTTTAAGACACAGACCAAGGTTTAGCTTGAGTCTGTGTGCTGGGGAAACAGAGCCAGCAGCTAAAATAATAAAATAAAAGTAGGGAAAGTTTCACAGAGGGATTCTTACGGGTCACCAAGGCAGCAGCAAAGGCAGAAGCAGCAGCAACATCAGAAGAAGCAAGGAGGGCTCGGTACAGTCTCAATAATCAGGAGATCTCTCAGGTAGCAATTCATTCTTCATGGGGGGGGGTCAAAAAACGGGGGTACGCTCAAAAAATAAAATGAGAGCGGAGAAAGGACCCCCCAGAACCCCTGGCTGATCAGACCAGGCAGCAATGCAGGAACCTTTCTGATGTTGGTTTCAAAAATGTCTGTTTTTAAAGGCAAACTCAGGCAGTTTCCCGCCAATAATCCTGATAGGCTCCCTCTGTCATAGGGGAGGAGGCACAGGGAAAAACCAGGCAGGTGAGCACAGAAACATGTCTGGGCAGAGTCCTGTGCAATAGGTGACTCAAAAGCACGTGAGGCCTATGACTCATGCCCAGGATCTTAAAAACACAATAGGTCTTGCAGCTCTGGACATTGCCTGCCCTACACCGAGCCCAGGTTCAACAAGGTGATAACAGGACTAACCCTTTGAACAGGGCAGTGGTCCCATTTAGCACGCAGCACAAGTGGCCATCCCTTTGAGAAGGGCAATGGCTCTTGTTAAACAACTTAAGGGGTCCTGGTAAACAATTTAACAGCCAGGGCAGGTCGGCCACAGGAGGAGAACAAAAACAAAATGGAGTATGGAGAAATAGGGGGATAGCTGTAACAGATAGAAATGTTTCAGGAGAGGAGGTGGGGTTAGGGCTGCATGCATGCATGCCTAGATGTGGAATAGCCCATTGATGTGGTCTATCACGTCGCAGTAATCGGCCTCGGTAATCTCTTCAAAAGTTTCTGCCAGAGCATGGGCAGTGTGCTTGCGCAAGTTTACAGGGAGAGCCACTGTGGTCCTTGTCCCAGTCAGGCTAACACATCCCCGCCACTGTGCTGCGAGGGGGGGGACCATTGCTGCACAAAGGCAAGCTGCACAGGGGCCAGGGCGGAATCCGCATTACTGTAGAAGACCCTCCCTTGCTTCCCAGGTGACCCGCAGCCAGGGCCGGCCTGAGGATTTATGGTGCCCTAGGCGAGATTATTAAACTGGTGCCCCTGTGCCTGATCTGCTCTTAGCAACACAAACATAAGCTTACAGTATTGGAAAACTTCCCACATTCACATTATTAAAACCAGTTTAACTTAATTAAGCACACTGTAATGCTGATGGACTAGCACTAAAGAAGCAGCACTATAGAAAAAATTCTGATATGACAGAATGATGCAAATAATATAGTTTTTTTAATTTATCAAAAATTTATTGGACATTTATATGAAGAGGTATTGAAACAAAGATTTGTTTTTAATTAAAAGCAATCTTTCTGGCTTTTTTGGCTGCAAAATCAGTAATAATGTCTTTGTATGACAAAGACAAAGTCGTGTCTTGTTCGATTGCAAGAATAGCAAGACCAGTTAAGTGTTCCTGACTCATTGTAGAGCGGAGATAGCTTTTAATGAGCTTTAGTTTTGAGAAACTCCGTTCTCCTGATGCTACTGTTACAGAAATTGTCAGTAGAATACGAGTGGCAATGTACACATTAGGATATATGTCAACAAGTTTGCGGGTATGAATAAACTGTACAATGTCCATCACCGATTTTGCATGTGGCAACATTGATGACAGTGTACTCAATTCTTCATACGGTTCAAGTCCATTTAAATCAAAACTATCACCGTGCTTCAGGAGGCTCTCTGGTTCTTGCACTTTGTCATTAGTTGCTCTTGTTTTCCTATTTCGTTGAATTTAGTTATGTCATACAAAAATCCAAACTGTTCATGGTGTACTTGCAGGGTATTAAACCTTTCATCAACAGCAGATACTGCTTTATCCATCACAACATTAAAAAATTCAACCTCAAATTTCTTTTCTGGATCGTCTATGGGCATGATCTGCTGTACAGATACTTCATAAAGAAGTGTTCCTGGCCTTTTAAACTCATATTAACTATGTATTTACTTTATGAAAGTTGGAGAAAACATTGTGAAAACGTAAAACATTGGCTGCCCAACTTCTGGGCTGGCAAAAGTTATACTGACTCACAGGGGAAAAAAAAAGCAGGAGAATCTTAGTACAACATATGGTCACTCTATATCAGGGGTCAGCAACTTTTCAGAAGTGGTGTGCCAAGTTCACTGTAATTTAAGGTTTCTCGTGCCAGTAATACATTTTAATGTTTGTAGAAGGTTTCTCTCTATGTCTATATTATATAAATAAACTATTGTTATTATCTGAGGTCTTGGCCACTGGTCCTGCTCAGGCCACTGCCAGCTGAGTAAATGAACCCCCAAACCGGCAGCGGGCTGGTGGCTGGAACCCTAGGCAAGGATCCCAGGCCCTGCTCAGCCCGCTGCTGGTCTGGGGTTGTGACCACCAACTCCTGCAAGCCAGGATCCTGGCCACCAACTCCCCCTCAGCCCACTACCAGCCTGGTATTCTGTTCACCCAGGCTGGCAGGAGGCAGAGTGGGGCTGGCGGCTGAGCTCCTGACTGGCAAGGGGCCGGCAGCCGGAACCCCGGAGTAGCAGTAGGCTGAGTGCTGCTGGCACCCCAGACTGGCAGCAGACTGAGCCACTCAACCCCCAACCGGCCCTGCTCAGCCCGCCACCAGCCCACTCAGCCCGCTGCCAGCTGAGTGAATGGAACCCCAGGCTGACAGCAGGTTGAGTGGTTCAGCTGGCCTGCTCAGCCCACTGCCAGCCTGGGGTTCCTTGGGGGTCTCCAGGCCAGCAGCAGGTGCTGAGTGGGGCCGATGGCTGGTATCCCGGCTGGTATCCCAGCTGGCAGTAGGGCAGCAGCCGGAACCCCAGAGCAGTGATGGGCTGAGCCGCTCAGCCTGCTGCTGCATACCATCAAAAATCAGCTCACCTGCCACCTTTGACACGTGTGCCGTAGGTTGCCGACCCCTGCTTTATACACTAGTAAGGAGATGAGCATATTACAGATGTTGGAGGGCTCTTATCAGGAGTAACAGGCTATAGGAAAGTCAGTCAACATTTTTTGTTTCTCTGATGAAAACTGGCCCACTCCCTGCCTCAAACCAAACCTGTCACTAATAATTGTCAACAACTTAATTTTCTGTTTTTGGCTAAGATATTGATTTTTATTTTTTTAAATATTGAAATTGGATTCAGGATTGTTAGCAAGAATTTTTGGCAAACAAAGTTGTTAAATGACAATCTAAATGGCAACACAGTACTGCTTTCATGCTTGGCTTACCCCCCAGCCTGCTGGTCCAACAGCTGCAGTAGAGGAGGAGATAGGTGGAAAACTGCAGGACCCCAAAATCCACCTCTTGGGGTGCAGAGTGGCAACAGCAGCCGCAGACCCTCAGACCCCACCTCCAATCACATGCCAATGGGCACCACCACCAGCCTTACGGACCATGGTGAAGTTAGCACAGCATCTGATCTCAGGGACAGGGCACCCATGGAGCCACAGCAGCTCATCCTGCCCTGTGCAGCTCCCCCCGGATGAGATGGATCGCTGGCAGCTGCCAGCCCATGGGAGAGGCGCTCCCCAGCTAAGGTGGCCAGATCCAGATGTCCTGATTTTATAGGGCCAGTCCCGATATTTGTGGCTTTTTTTTATATAGGCACCAATTACCCCACCTAGAGTGACCAGACAGAAAGTGTGAAAAATCAGGACAGGGATGGGGGGGTGGGGGGTAAAAGGAGTCTATATAAGAAAAAGACCCCAAAATTGGGACTGTCCCTATAAAATAGGGATATCTGATCATTGTACCCCAATCCCCTATCCTGATTTTTCACACATCTGGCTAACTCCAGCCAAGCCCTGTGTGACATTCCAATCCTGGCTGCCTGCCGAGGAAGTGAGTTACTTTCACTTTCATTCCTCAGCAGGCAGCCAGCCTCCCCTCCTCCCCCAGCACCTCACCCAACCCAGCCCTGACGGAGGGGAGGGAGGAGAGAGAGAGGGGTGCTCCTGGGGAGGAGGGAGAAAGGAGGGGGTGCTCCATGGGGCGGGGGGGGAGAAGAATGGATGTTATGGGGGACAACAAAGGATACTGGTTCCAGAGCCACAGCGCCTGCCTCACCTGACCTCAGCCGGGGGGAAAGAGTCACACTCACAGGTGAGCTCCTTTCCCAACTCCCACCCCCTCCCCTTCCCAGAGACCCCAGCAGCCAATCCCGTCCCTCAGACTGTGCTGCATTCGGCTCTCTCTAGGACCCAGCAGCTCTGCTTCTACACTGTCTGGGCTGCCTGCAGGGTAGTGCCCCCAGGCAGAGTGAGGCCCTATGCGGCTGCCTATTCTGCCTATGCCTAAGGACTGCCCTGCCTGCAGCAGCAAGATATCTTCCAGGATAAACGCCTATGGATAATGTTGGGATAGTGTTCAGTGTAGGTCCCCCTGCAGCTGTTTGCTTTCCCCAACGCACAGAAACCCCAGTACTGCCCTGAACCAATCAGTCCCCCTTCCTAGGTGACCTGCAGCAGTGAGATATCTTCCACGATTAATTAACTCCTGTACCCATTCCCCCTTACTCACCATTTCTTCACTGCTTTGGGTTCCTTGTGCTCTGTTTGGTATGTGGAAAGTATGCAAAAGTGAGACTATAAACTCCTTCACTGTGATTATACACAATGCTGCCTCTCTGTTTAATGTTTCAATTTTTGTCTTTCTAATAACAGTGTCCTTGAATACTCGACTAGCTGTATCTGACAGGCTACAAAACCTGCGGAAGAAGCCAAGAAAAAGCAAAGAAGATATGGTGAAAGCAGTTATGAATCAGTCTGCCAGAGAAAGTGAAAAACAGCAAGAATGGAGGAAAAAAATGCAGCACTGGAGGGAAAGAGAAAGCAGAAGAAAAGGCAGTGGTTAAGAAGAAAAGCATGAAGCAGCTGATAAGCATCCTGGCTCGCCAAACGGACTGTATCCAGTCACTCGTAGCCATGCAGGCAGAGCACGACCGTGCCGCCTCGCCCCAGTCCCAAAGCTCTTTCCCTTGTGCCCCAATGTCAGCTCAAAACCCCCTTCTCCAGCATCCAGGTTCTTACCACCAGCAGCTGCCCCCCAACACCTGTATGTTCACCTACCAGCCCTGAGAACTACGACCCTTCCCCTCTACACTCAACCCCCATCACCATGCAGCATTTTCATCCTGAAGTGCAGCAGTCATTGCACAGCACTCCAGACAGGACATATTCAAACCTGTGACTGTACAGTTCACCCCCCTACCCCCCTGCCCTTT
Source organism: Gopherus flavomarginatus (assembly GCF_025201925.1). Classification (NCBI taxonomy): domain Eukaryota; kingdom Metazoa; phylum Chordata; order Testudines; family Testudinidae; genus Gopherus; species Gopherus flavomarginatus. The sequence goes on from NC_066617.1 coordinate 210,146,521, forward strand.
TAGTTATTTTCTTTTCAATAAATGAATTCTTGGCTTTGAAAACAGTTTTTTTTCTTGCAGAAAGTGAAAGGTACTGTAGGCCAGGAAAAAAACAGGCACTGCAAATCATTGTAACCACTGCACTTCACTCCTGTGCAAGGTACCAAACATTACTGTTGGCTTTCAGCCTCAAATTCCTCCCTCAAGGCATCCCTAATCCTTGAAGCCCTGTGTTGGGCCTCTCTAGTAGCCCTGCTCTCTGGCTGTGCAAATTCAGCCTCCAAGCGTTGAACCTCGGAGGTCCATTCCTGACTGAATGTTTCACCCTTCCCTTCACAAATATTATAGAGGGTACAGCACGCGGATATAACCACAGGGATGCTGCTTTCCCCCAAGTCTAGCTTCCCATAAAGAGATCACCAGCGTCCTTTTAAACGGCCAAAAGGACACTCCACAGTCATTCGGCACTGGCTCAGCCTGTAGTTGAACCGGTCCTTGCTCCTGTCAAGCTTCCCTGCATATGGTTTCATGAGCCAAGGCATTAACGGGTAAGCGGGGTCTCCAAGGATCACAATGGGCATTTCGATGTCCCCTACTGTGATCTTCCGATATGGGAAAAAGGTCCCGGCCTGCAGCTTCCTGAACAGGCCAGTGTTCTGAAAGATGCGTGCATCATGCACCTTTCCAGGCCAGCCTGTGTAAATGTCAATGAAACGCCCACGGTGATCCACAAGCACCTGAAGAAACAAAGAGAAATACCCCTTCCGATTAACGTACTCGGATGCTATGCGTCCCGTCTATCGCCCCTCCACAGTTAGGGAAACCTATTTGTGCAAAGCCATCCACAATGTCCTGCACGTTCCCCAGAGTCACGGTTCTTCTTAGCAGGATGCGGTTAATGGCCCTGCAAACTTGCATCAACACGATTCCAATGGTTGACTTTCCCACTCCAAACTGGTTCCCGACCTATTGGTTGCCGTCTGGAGTTCCCAGCTTCTAGATTGCAATAGCCACCTTCTCCACTGGCAGGGCAGCTCTCAATCTTGTGTCCTTGCGCCGCAGGGTGGGGGCGAGCTCCTCACACAGTCCCATGAAAGTGGCTTTTCTCATCCGAAAGTTCTGCAGCCACTGCTCGTCATTCCAGACTTCCATGACGATGTGATCTCACCACTCAGTGCTTGTTTCCCGAGCCCAAAAGCGGCGTTCCACGGTGCTGAGCATTTCCGTGACTGCCACAAGCAATTTAGTGTCATACGTGTCAGGCAACTCAACATCATCGTCGGACTCCTCACTGTCACTTTGGAGCTGAAGGAATAGCTCAACTGCCAAACATGATGTGCTGGCGACGCTGATCAGCAAAGTCCTCAGCAGCTTCGGCTGCACAGAAACCATTGGGAGACTCACAATGGCGCCAAACGTCACGGAAAAACAGTGACTGCTGGGATGTGAAGCGATGTACCATGGGGCGTTGAGGCAGGAAGCGGAATGACCCGCACCCCTCCATCCCCTTCCCACAACCCACGGCGCCAAAATGGGATGAGGTGCTCTGTGGGATAGCTGCCCACAATGCACCACTCCCAACAGCACTGCAAATGCTGTAAATGTGGCCACACTGCAGTGCTGGTAGCTGTCAGTATGGCCACACTGCAGCGCTTTCCCTACACAGCTGTATGAAGACAGCTGTAACTCCCAGCGCTGCACACTTGCAAGTGTAGCCAAGCCCTAAGGCAGGCCATTGCAGCTATGGAGCTAACTGAGGGGAGTCTGATTGACCCTTTCTGCTTTTAAAGCCATAATATCATTCCCTACCGCAAAGAATATGGACTATCTGACAATATCTCTACAACCAGTCCCTGACCCTTCCTGAGGCTATATAGAAAACTGTGCTGTAGGTGGAGGGAAGGCTTTTACACCCAGAACTCTAACAGGCTGCCTCACAACCATTGCCTAAAATTCCACGCCGACTCAAAACTGTCAGAAGGAAAACTGGAATCAGACTGAGATGCATTTTATTATCCTTTAGAATAATATGTCTATTGTCCTTTGTTGCCTGCATGTTAACTTCTTTTTTTTTTTTTTTTTTTTGCTATCACAGCTGGCCTGAAACCATTCCTTGCAAAGGAAAGTTTTATGTAATTTGCACAACTGTTCTTTCATTTCAAAAGTATAACAGTTCACTTCTCCATATACATAAAAATGATCAAGACCAGTGTTTCTCTACCATTCAAGTTGGCAACCTTTTGTTCAGAGTAAAATATTTTCATGACTCACTTGTCTTTACTATAAGAGTAAAAAAAAAGTATCAATGCTAAGCCTGTATAATTTATTTGCATGTGTGTGTTGAGAGGTTGATCACAGATGCTGCCTTTGATTGGTAAAGGGTTAAGAGAGGTGGGGAGTGTGAGATTTTATTGCTCTAGAATGTCATAAAGTTTGCAATGCCATGTGACTCCCTCCCCATCCTGATTGCCTTTTGTGATCCCCTGGGGATTGTCACTTACCAGCTGAAAAACAATGATCTAGAGCAGTGCTTCTCAAACTATCTGATGTGGCGAACCGGCAATTTTTGTTCCCCAATGTGCCAGGGACCGGTACCATATTTGTGCCATATTATTATCATTTTCACATAGACACGTAGCACATCAGATCAGAAAAACTAACATTCTTCACTGTATTAATTGGAATGGGAGTGTGGCGTACATACAGAGACGTTCCCATTTAAATACATTGAAGACTGACTGAAAGGTTGTGCATCTGTGCAGATAGTATAAAATGACTATTATTCATTTATGATCCAAGAAAAGATTATTTGAACATTTGTAGTCATATTAATTTATATCAGAAACAATATAATGAATAAAATAAAAGTTGGCAGACATTTTTTATTTTATGTTTATTTTGCAAACAAATAATACAATATTACAATACAATAATAGGCATGTTAAAACCTTAACCTTTACTAATGTGAATGGGGAGCCTGCTTCTTCTTTGTTAGCTTATCCAGTCATGGTTCAACTGAGAACAGTGCCACACACAATGGAGAATGACTATCCATACTGTTCCTGTACTTTGTCTTAATGACACTCATGGTTGAGAAGCCAGTCTCGCAGAGGTGTGTTGAAGGAAATGGGAGAAGAGTTTTCAGAGCAGTTTCAGTAAGCTCAGGATATTCTGCTTTCACTTTTATCCAAAAGGAAGCAAGTGATGTTGTAGTTTCGAAACTCATCTTCAGTCTTTCATCAGCAGCCAGCTCCAACAATTTATCCTCCATAATGATGGTTAAGTCATCTTTCAGTGGAATAAGCAGATTGCAGATCCATCCAGTCCCTTTCTGTGGATCTTCTTCTGCTGGAAAGTAAAACTCAAAATGTTCTGCCAAATTCGTCAAGTGTTCACTGATGACGTTTTGTAGAGATGTAACATCAAGGTCTTTGCCTGCATAGGCGATGATTGTCGCTAAGTTGTGAAACATGTCATAACAATCTCTTGACACTCAACTCTTTCATGCTTTTGGCTTTCGTTTCTGTTGGTCGATCTTGTCTGCCATTGTAGGAGACGAAGCCATCCTTCCCTACATGAAGGTGTTGAGATCATTAAAGATGGCAAAGATATCAGCCAAATAAGCCAGCTTGGCTATCTAATCCACATCTTGGAGCAATTGTGACCAATTTGTTTTTTTGTCCTGAAGAAACTGGGCAAGCTCGTTTTGGAACTCAAATACTCTTTACAGGACTTTTCCCCTCGATAACCAACGTACATCGGCATGCAATAGGAGCTATTTATGATCAGCTCCCATATCATCATATAATACAGCGAATAGTCTCGAATTTAAAGCATTCGCCTTTAAACAGTTCACAATTTTTACGACCTCGCTGAGCACGCTATTTAGTTCTATTGACTTTTTTTTCACTTTCTCAGTGAAGGAAGCAGTGCATCAACCTGCATTCAGGTGCAAGCGCCTGAATCTGATTTACCACTCCAGAATGCTGTCCTGTCATTGCGGCAGCACCATCAGAACATACACCTACACAAAACTTGAAATCCAACCCACATTTGTTAATGATGTAGTCGCTCACAGTCTTGAACACTTCAGAACTAGTTGTTTTTGTTGGTAGAGAAGCAGAAAACAAAAACTCTTCCTTCTAATCACCCTCATGTTCAAAGTGTACATATACCATCACAATTGCCATATTAGCAATGTCTGTACATTCACCAAGCTGCAAAGAAAAGTACTTTGCTAATTTAATCTGTCCTATGAGCTGATCATCCATATCGTGAGTCAGATCGTGAATTCATTGAGCTATAGTGTTATTTGAAAGTGGCACCTGAGCCACTTTCTTTGTTGCCGGCTTGCCCAGCATTTCTATGCAGACATCTTTAATCCAGCCTATCACTAGTGTCTTACCGATTGTGTACAGCTTTTTAGCCTTAGCAACGTGAAGTGCTACTTTATAAGAAGCTCACAAAGCACAAGTATTTATGTGTGACACTTCAAAGATCTGTTTCTGATGGCCTTTTAAATCAACATGCTTTCTTTCGAAGAACTCTTCCAGCTTTGAACTAATTTCATTATGTTTTGTATTTAAATGCCTCTTGAGTTTTGACGGCTTCATTGCATCATTAGCCAACACATTGCCATAAATAACGCACTGTGGTTTTGGCACTCCACCATCATTCGTGGCCAAAAAACTGAACTGAATGTATGAGGAGTCATATTTCCGAGTAAAGCTAGTACGAATTCTTTTTGTTGACAAAACTTCGGTTTTATTGCCGTCATTTGATTCAGAATTACTTGCATGTTCAGCAACCGGATATCTCTGCTTGATAAATATGTCGATTGGGTATCTCTTTGCCATCAGTAAATTAGGCATAAAAATAATTAATATAAATTCCATTACCCTGGGTATATACTTAATTTATGATATTAGGCTGAAAGCTGAATAAATGCAGTGGGAATGCTTTTATTGAGAAATATGTGCGGTAGAACATTGATTAACAAGGTAAGTAATGTTAGGATAAGAAAGTAATATAAATTTCAAAATCAAATTGCAAACAGGATAATGATTGGAAAGTTAAGATGGTATGAACATATAGAAAGAATGAATAATGAACGTCAAAAATAAGATTTACCTATCTGAAAGATATGGAGTGAGAAAGCGAGGAATTTCGAGAACTTCCTGTCAGAAACACATAGGTTTGATTCTAGAAGAGAGGAAGGCTATAAGTATGAACAATGAGAGTGTGTGTGAAATGATATATGGATATGGAGAAAGCGAGGATATTATGCTCATACAAAGCACACGTGATCTTTTCAGGGGGAACAGTCTCTCTCTCTCTCTCTCTTACACACACACACACACACACACACACACACACACACACACACACACACACACACACACACACACACACTCTTGCCAGTTGATGTTTATAGTTACCAGTCTGTTGTAGCTCGAGTCAATCTGATGGTCAGTTAGATTGAGCACCTGTGAGGAGCTGGACTCTGTCGGTCACGATCCGATGCTCCAAGGCTTTGCAGGACTGAAGACAGAGTTCCATGGCAAAACACTGCAGCTTTATAGTTGTAAATTCCCATTTGAGTCCATGCATTTTGCAATGTCATCCTGTAATCATTAGTTCTTAAGTGGTGTTAATCTTGGGTTTTTCTGCTGTTATCATTTCATGGTTATTGTCGGGCTTCCCATCGTTATCTCCTATTTGTTGTCTCGCCTTCGGGGGTGCCCGCCTCACCTCTGAGGTCATCAGTGCTGCTAACATGTTTAGCATCAGATACAATGGATGTTTTCTGATTGTCTTCTGGTCTTTCCAAGTCTCTCACTTTTTCTTGACCATCTGCACATTTGTGATGGCTTTCACACTTTATCTTTTCCTGATGCATGTATTCCTCGTTCACACAAACAGTCTCTCACAGAAACCTTCAATGGTATACAGACAGCAGTATTTTATATTCAGCAGAATACATTGTAAATCAAGCCTTGTTAAATCTTATAACTAAAACAATTCACATTGGGGCTTCAGGCTCTCAACATTTCTCTAATCTATTTATCATAGACACAATATAAAATCCTGTCTCTTACTAACTAAACTTTATAACAGGTCCTAATAGTAATGCATATTGGAAACAGGATCGCAGTCTCAGATGGTCATTCCTTTCTGTTATTCAAAAAGGGTGGCTGGCAGAATGAAATCAAAGTTTACATCAATTCTTATAGTATAATTAGTACAATTATAATATCCTGCTCCTACAAGGACTGTCTATTTGGCTATAGGTGTGTGGTGCTCAATTGTCTCTATCTACTTCATAAGGGATACAGCGGAATAGGATAGAAAATAATTATTAAAATGTATAATATTATTAGTACTTACATTCTCAGATCAGTGGGTTCAGACGGGGTCCCAAATGACAAACACTCAGAGATCTGTATCACGCTCTCTATTCAACTTCTAGATGGTAACTGCCGGTGGGGCGGAGTCTTTATATGCAAAGGAATAGGGTAAGTGCGCACTCGCACGTCTCATGCAAAACATGCTGTAGCGCTATCCATAATTATCAATATTATAATATGTGCTTCTGAAAACATATTATTTAATATTGTCGACTTTTATCGACTGATAATCATTCTTGATGGAATTCCAGTGTGATTTTTAAATGATACTATTATTTCTCTCGTTTTTTCCTGGAAACTCATCGCAGACCAGCAGCCAATGGCTTGCGGACTGGCACCGGTCCACAGACCACCACTTTGAGTAGCACTGATCTAGAAGCATAATATGACCATCACCTCAAAATCACATGAAGGCACTTCCCAGTGGCAACAGCGGTAATGACTGCCTGCTCAATAGAATGCCTTAAATACTTACTGTGGTGTTAGTACTGTGTTTGAACTCAAGAGCCAGTATGGGATTTAAACCAATGATCTGGCCTAGAAGTGAGAAGTCTACAAAATAAGGCATATTGACAAACTAATGACAGTTCAGAAAATCTGCCCCTTGCCCACTAGACATCTGTTTTACTCAAGGATGTGCTGTATTCTTTGGAAAGCATAGTGAAGAAGTATGTTGGCCTTTGCTAAATGAGATGTTTCTCATGTGCCTGTCTTGGTGGTTCTGGATGAGAATTTAGCTTTTCAAAAGTGTCAAAGTGAGCTAGCGGCACAAGACTCCCCTGAAAGACCATTTGAATGAAAATCCTACTACTGCACCTCTTTGGGGGCATGCTGCGTCAGTGTGTAATGAGAGATATTCCCCAGTATACAGATGCTGCAAGAAGACATTATTGGCTGCTTAAATCACCTGGTAAAATTGAAAATAAAACTAAATATAAACAAACTACTGATCTGAAAAAATATGAGTACAGTCATGGGTGAACCTCAAAAGGTTAATAAGCCCTACAAATCCTCCTTAACTAAGATATTTTAGTTTCTGGCTACCTTTTCCCCATCACCAAAAGAAAGTGCTCCTGCCTTACAGCCACCTGCTCACATGCTTTACCCATATTCATGACCTCCTTCCAAGCAAAAGCAGCCCAACTTGGATGGCTTTTCTTTCTCCCCTACTCAGCTGTCCTTCCCTTCCCTAGATCATCTCTGGAACCCTGTGAAAGGAATCCACAGAGTCCTGTGGCCCTTGTCACTGTGGTTGTGTATTCAGCCATGTACCCTCAACTCAGACTAGCCCCCAGGTATGTTTTGGGAAGTACCGTGAAGTATGGGATCATTGCAGTGACAATAGTGGTACAAGGGAGCAACGGTCCCCATGTCAGCAAGTCTGTCATCAGAAGTAGGGATTGGGAGGGAGGAAAAGTCAGCTAAGTTGTGGGAGAGGAGGAAGAAGTGTTGGGCATGCAGCTGTAACATTTGGAACAGTCCGGCCTTCTGGGATGGTAAAGGCAAATGTGTGAAGTGACACACACTTTACGGTAACTTATTACCAGGGTAACCCTTCTGCCAGGTGAAACTTGGCAGCAACAAGGGTTGGGTTCATTATCTAGGGGTTCCTCTTAACAATATGACACAGAACTGGCTAAAGCCTCCACCCAGTAATCTGGGAAAACATAACACTACCCTAGGTGTCTCTAAGAGGCAATACTTTCCCACTCATAAGCACTGAGTCTGTGTATAACAAAAGATAACTTTTATTAAAAGGAAGGGAACCACATGCACATTTGGGAAAACATCACAACCTCACTCAAAAGCATATAACCATAGGAAAACCTGACCCACAGTGCACTGGGCAGCGTCCTGTACCTGTTTCCCACCTTGCAGTGGGAAAGTCTGAAGAACAAATGTCCCTTTATCACATCGCTCTCCGCACCCTCCACTGAACCCTACTCACAGTTGACTGTCCTTGATTAGAGAAGACCCAGAGTTCAGACGTGCATTCACAGGGGTTCACCTCCAACCCAAGAAAGGAGGGGGGATGTTGAGCAATGTCTGTGTGGTTGCTGTGCACCTCTGCAACTCACTGTTTGCCATTGCCTCTGCTGCTTTTCCCTGCTGCCACTGGTCACATGCTTCTGCTGTTGGACACTCAGTGCCATGTTCTGAGGTTTAATCCAGGTCTTTAGTGATGTCAGCTCTTACTGATTTCACTGAGTAGCAGGAAACCTCACTGCCAGTACTGCCTCTGCATTGTCTTTCATTTAACCACTGTCCATACACCAGGTCTAAGGCATAGACCCAAATCTGCTTATCAATGACCCAGCTCTGGTCATCACTGAACAGAAAAAAATGTCTCAATTGAGTCTAATAAGCTCTGTCCTTAAACGCTGGGCAGGGGAAGGTCAAATGGTGCCTAGGATTCTTTCAGCAGACTCCACACCACCAAATAGAAACACCTATCCCCAACTCCTCTCATCTCCACTGGGAGATGGCATCTCTACCCCTGCTTAGAGCGTGAGGTTCATTTTAGAGTGATCCCCTCAATCAGGGCAAGTGAAGTACTGTTCTGCTGCCCTGTACTCACACCATAAGCATAACAACATTTCATTACCTCTGCACTCAATACGAAAGGGATTTATAATCCAACACCAGGCAAAAGGGATCATTTTAGAAAAGCAGCTCCACCATGTTGCGTACCTAGTCTTTTCCACCAGCTCATCACTAGATGTCAGGGGAGAGCTCATTCAGACCCTGCTTACACTAGAACAGATCTAAAACTGAAAAAAAAAAAAAAAGTCTGGTGGAGGACTATGTTTTGGACTGGTTCCAATATTTTACAAAACAGGCTAGGTCATCACTACAAATAAAGGGAGCATTTTTACGAGATAGCTGTCTTGTTGTAAACTCATAGTGGAGAGACAGGGCACTGTCATTTTAATCCTGATGCCGCTAGTGGAAGTCAACTCCAGGTGGAGGTATAGGGTTGATCTGGGCTAGCTACATTTACAGCAACTCAGTGTAAAAAACACACCTCTTTCTGCAATGAAGACGAAGCGTAGCTCTTTATATGAGCACCCACCAATCTCATTGATTTTGCATAGTAGGTGATACACTGCCTGAAGGCTCTGCTTCACACTGCCACTGGTGAAGTATGTAACCTGAATTAGACTAAAGTATTACAGTCCTCAGGAGACTGCACTGCTGTGTGCCAGAGGCACAGAACAGAAGGGACTGAAGTGCATCAATGCCCTCAAAGATTAAAATGTTCTGTCCCCCAAACAGTCTAATTTAATACCACAAGGCTCCTTAGAAATGTGTGTACCCTAAATAAAGAAACAAAATGAAAGAAAAATGTTTACCATATTCCAATCAGTTCTCATATTGAATACACACACCAATACCCATAAACGTGATAGCAAGAAACAAGTCCCACTGAATACACTTAAGGGATGTCTGCTCCGCAGTTGGGAAGTATGATTGCAGCATGTATAGGCATACCTGAGCTGGCTCTGATCTAGCTAGATCAAAGCTAGCTAGAGTAACTGTATATAGACACCTTTAGAAAATTTCCACAAGAAATTAAATTAAGAAGTCCTGTTTGAATTGCTTGTCTATGTTAAGAGTTAGAGCCTATTTTCTCTCTGGGTAGAGGTAGCCCCAGATAGCATAGCATGCTGGAAAGTAGCTACTGTCCACAGATATCTGGCACTGATTCTAACCAGACTGTCATTCTCAGGTCAGCCTCTGCATTTCTGCTGACCAGATTGCCTTAATCATGAGATCATGTCTTTCCAGAGAAATCCCACTAATGCCTTTATTCTGTGAAAGTAGTATATAAAGAGGGAGGCTTTCTGAGTCTCCACTGTGCAGTCCAGCAAAGACATCACTGTCCCCAGAGGCTGCACTGTCTTCTCTCCATCGTCGAACTTGCAGAAGCAGAAAACATGGACATTACCATCCAGCACCCCTGGTTCAAACGAGCTCTTGGACCCTTATTTCCAAGCCGTTTGGTTGACCAGTATTTCGGAGAGGGTCTTTTCGATTATGATCTCCTGCCTTTGTTCTCTTCCACCATCAGCCCCTATTACAGGCACTCTCTCTTCCGCACCCTTCTGGAATCAGGCATTTCAGAGGTAAGACTCCTTTACTGAATACCATTTACCTCTGCTGTCAATTCATTAATAGTAACAACCACCTGCTACTTTCCTTGATTCAATTAGACTACATCAATTGGGTCTGATGTGAACAGGTGCAGGAAAACTAGCAGGTTTCCTGCAAAACAGTAAGCCCACCTGACCATCACAGAAAATTATCACAGGAAATCTTAGCAAAGGAAATCATTTTTTTCCCTTTAAGAAATAGATTTGAGCTATAGGTTTTTTACAATACTGTAAAAGGATCACTTTATGACCCTGCCAGCAGTTTGCCATGTGCTGGGGAAAAAACAAAGCTTCCTCTGTTATATGAACATTCATATTCAGCTTACTTTTGTTGGGGATGGGACTCCAGGTACAAATTCAATCTTGAGCATGAACATTCTCCTTTCGTTTCTTTTGTTCACCATCTCATGACCGCCGTGTTACAATCTCATACTGGAAATACCAAGAACAGTTCTCCAAAGACTATATGCAAAATGAACATTTTGTACATTGGGCTGTATTCAAAATAGTCAGATCTGAAATGTCAAAATGAGCGCAGATGTTCATTTTTTCTGCATTCTACTAATCTTCCCCGGGTTTCCTCCAAAAATCTAGCAGAAGCCCAGCAGAGCTAGAGCCACAAGAACTTTATTAGACTTACAAGCCAGTCCACAAAACTGTAGATCACACTTTCTTCCTGAATCTATGCAGCTTTGCAGAGGAAGTGTGGTTTAAAAGCGAGAGTAAAAAGCAAAAGTGCTAGCTTAACAAAACAGGTGAAGCTACATAACTGATATAATTTCACCACTAGCTGCTGAGCACAACCCAAATGTCTAATAAATCTCTAATGATAGATTCTGAAAAATATTCAAGAGATGGAGTGACACAATGAGGGCAATGTGAAGGGATGCAAACTCAAGGAGCACTATGGATGTCTTGGAATTCTACCAGCCTGCAATTACAGGGCCTTAGCCAAAGCACATTGACATTATTGGAGAACCCTATTGACTTCAGTGGGCTTTGGATCAGGCCCATAACCATTCTCTAGCCTTCTTAAATCACTTCTGAGACAATCATGCTCAGGGTGAGACTGAGAATTACTTTGTTTTTGAGTCAACAAATTATTGGTTAATTTTATTACCATATTAATTGCAGGTAAGGTCTGACCGGAACAAGTTTACAATCCTCCTGGATGTAAAACACTTCTCTCCTGAAGATCTGAGTGTCAGGATTATGGATGACTTTGTGGAAATCCATGGCAAGCACAATGAGAGACAGGTAAGCAGAAAAAGCAGGCAACTTTGGAGGGGAATTATCCTGCTCTTTTCTCTTTCTGACTTGAAGGTGTTCCTCAGTTGGGGAAGTACAAAAGGGAAGGATAATGTTCTCTACTTTTTCCAGAATTATTTTTCAAAGGATTGCTAATGTAGTTCCTATTTTTAAGAAAGGGAAAAAGAGTGATCCGGGTAATTATAGGCCTGTTAGCTTGACGTCTGTAGTATGTAAGGTCTTGGAAAAAATTTTAAGGGAGAAAGTAGTTAAGGACATAGAGGTCAATGGTAATTGGGACGAACTGCAACACGGATTTACTAAAGGTAGATCGTGCCAAACCAATCTGATCTCCTTCTTTGAGAAGGTGACGGATTACTTAGATAAAGGAAATGCGGTAGATATAATTTACCTAGATTTCAGTAAGGCGTTCGACACGGTTCCGCACGGGGAGCTGTTATTTAAATTGGAAAAGCTGGGAGTGAATATGAAAGTTGTAAGGTGGATAAGGAACTGGTTAAAGGGGAGACTCCAGAGGGTCGTATTGAAAGGTGAACTGTCGGACTGGAAGGAGGTCACCAGTGGAGTCCCTCAAGGATCGGTCTTGGGACCGATCTTATTTAACCTTTTTATTACTGACCTTGGCACAAAGAGCGGGAATGTGCTAATAAAGTTCGCGGATGACACGAAGCTGGGGGGTATTGCTAACACGGAGAAGGACAGGGATGCTATTCAAGAAGATCTGAACCACCTTGTAAACTGGAGTAATAGAAATAGGATGAAATACAATAGTGAAAAGTGCAAGGTCATGCATTTAGGAATTAATAATAAGAATTTTGGATATACGTTGGGGGAGCATCAGTTGGAAGCGACGGAGGAAGAGAAGGACCTTGGGGTACTGGTTGATAGCAGGATGACTATGAGTCGCCAATGTGATACGGCTGTTAAAAAAGCAAACGCGATTTTGGGATGCATCAGGCGGGGTATTTCCTGCAAGGATAAGGAGGTGTTAGTACCGTTGTATACGGCGTTGGTGAGACCCCATCTGGAATACTGTGTGCAGTTCTGGTGTCCCATGTTCAAGAAGGATGAATTCAAACTGGAACAGGTTCAGAGACGGGCTACGAGGATGATCCGAGGAATGGAAAAACTGCCTTATGAAAGGAGACTCAAAGAGCTTGGCTTGTTTAGCCTGGCCAAAAGAAGGCTGAGGGGGGATATGCTCGCCCTATATAAATACATCAAGGGGGTTAACGTTAGGGAGGGAGAGGAATTATTTAAGTTTAGTACTAATGTAGCCACGAGGACGAATGGGTATAAACTGGATATTAGGAAGTTTAGACTTGAAATTAGACGAAGGTTTCTGACCATTAGGGGAGTGAAGTTCTGGAATAGCCTTCCGAGGGAAGTAGTAGGGGCAAAAGACTTTCCTGGCTTTAAGACAAAGCTTGATAAGTATATGGAGGGGATGTTATGATAGGATCGTCAATTTGGGCAATTGATCTTGAATTACCACCAGACAGGTTTGCTCAATGGTCTGCGGGGAGATGTTGCATGCGATGGGTACTGAGTTGCTGCGGAGAACTCCTTCTTGGGTGCTGGCTGGTGACTCTTGCCCACATGCTCAGGGTTTAGCTGATCGCCATATTTGGGGTCGGGAAGGAATTTTCCTCCAGGGCGGATTGGCAGGTGCCCTGGAGGTTTTTCGCCTTCCCCTGCAGCGTGGGGCACGGGTCGCTTGCTGGTGGTGTCTCTGCAGCTTGAGGTCTTCAAACCATTTTTGAGGATTTCAATAACTCGGTCCTGGGATAGGGGTTGTATAAAATTGGATGGGTGGGGTTCTGTGGCCTGCCTTGTGCAGGAGGTCAGACTAGATGATCAGATTGGTCCCTTCTGACCTATGAGTCTATGAGTCTATGAGTCTATGAGTCTAAAGGTTAAACCCAAGTCACTAAATGAAGGTTCCCGGCTCTGGCAAAGATCAACCTGATTTCTGATAATAATGAGAAAATTTGTCTGTTGTTTATTTTCAATCATCATGCTCCATAACAGTCAGATGACAATATGCACTGTTCAGTAATAATGTCTGACTAGAAAAGAACGTTATTTGAAACTGTCAAAGAATGACTGAGTTTCCATAATCCAGGATTACTTGTGGAAAGCCAAGTTTTCATATGCTGGGTTGGACGAGAAGAGCAAAACAAACAAACCCAAAACAACAAAGGGCCTAGGGCTTGGAAACTGACCATATATGACATGGAAATTCAAGCGAGGATTGAAGTGTGAATAACAATAATACCAATGGTGGGAGGGAGGACTGGGCACAAACTCTTCTCATCCATGAAGACACTTGTTGGGAAAACAAAACTTCAGAGCCCAATCAGTATTTGCCGTAAAGGGAGAAAAAAGCCACTTTAATGTCATTCTTTCTTTTTATTTCACATTCTTTCAGCCAACAGCATCAGAGGAGCCAGAATTACAGCCTCGTTTCATTCACTGATGGTTCCAACATACTGAAATATAGGCATTGATTTTCAGAGCGCTGAGCACTTACAACTTCAGCTGAAATAAGTGGGAGCTGCAGGTGCTCAGCGCCGCTGACAGTCACGCCCAACATCATGTGGTAAGAGCCAAATTCTGCTCTGATTGACACCCTTTGTAGCTCGGTTGGCATGAGTGTTGTTGCACAGGATATCAGCCAAGGCAGGATTTGTCCCTAATAAATTGTAGTGTAGAATAAAATGCATATACATTCATAGCCGTGCCTGAGATAGTGGCTTTGAAATAACTGTTTGGAATTCAATGTAAACATGGAGTCACACTCTGATGATGTAGATTAAAACGTGCTATGGGGTGTGCCTCAAGTCACACCAGGCACCATTTCTGACTGAGCCATCTATTCCCTCTGTCTGTTGTCAGGACGACCATGGCTACATTTCCCGCGAATTCCACCGCAGATACCGCCTGCCTTCCAACGTGGACCAATCTGCCATCACCTGCTCCCTGTCTGCTGATGGCATGCTGACTTTCTCTGGCCCAAAAGTCCAGTCCAACATGGACACCAGCTACAGCGAGAGACCCATTCCTGTATCCCGAGAGGAGAAGCCTGCCTCGGCTCCTTCTTCCTAGGCTGATCCTGCTGATGAAGCATCCAGGAGTCTGTCACTGTTCGCAGGCCTCATTCACAGAGTCATTACATAGGTATCAGTGAATATCTAGAGGGGTTATTTTTTGTTTTAAATTTTTCTTGGATGACTGAGGGGCTGGGCGAGCAGCTAGTGGATTTTGAAGCTTAAGCCTAAACATTGTGATGTCAGGATGACATAAAACAAGTGTGCTGCCAAACTGATGTATTTGCTGAAAAGGTCTTTAAACTGTACTGGATTTTGGTAACATCCACCAAATATGAATGAGTGCACAATTAAATTAGCTCCCAACACACCCATCATTAACGCAAGGCTTGTATGGTGAAAAGCCTGGCAGACCTGCTCTAGCCTAAAGAAATTAAAGTCGGAGCTAAGCTGATTGCTGTGAAAAAACCCTGAGAGACTGTGCACTTGCAATGAATGTGCCATGAGTTTCTTAGAACAAAAGCGAGAACAACAGTGTGCAATGTTTGGGAGTTGCAACATTTTTTCAGCAAAGGCTTTAAGTGCATCTGTTTACACCACTGCAGAGTCATCTTCCATTAGTGACAACTGATGCAAGGATAAGCATGTCTTTCCAACGTGTTTGTAGACCCTTTGGGGGGTGTGTGTCCATCATTGTGCTGAGGCTTCAAATTCCTACCGAGCTCTCCCCAGCCTGCATGTAGCACACCATCTTTCTTAATCTTGCTGTAATTCTAATATAGCTCCAACTGTTCTAATGATATCTGACACACAGTTTGAGAACTCAGTCAGTGGCAGTCAATAAAGAAAATGTGAAACAAGCAATTGGCATTTTGCTTATTTATTTCCTTCCAAGGTCTTTGTAGTTAAAATGTGACACACTGTCTATCTCTGCTCAGAATACGTGTTCACTCCAAACAGAAATATCAACAAAAGACCAATTCTTACACTCGCCTATTTTTCTCTATTAACACCCCCCGATATTTAATTCAGTTGCTTCAATAGAGATGACAACGAAGACCTTTTTTATGTAATAAAATATAGCGGATAACATTCCAAAGCTTTGATTAAATATTGTTGTGAGCAAACATAGATACATTCCCTTTTAACTTTCCCCACGATTAAAATGCATTAGGTCAACAGTTCTCCAATCAGTGTACATATACTGCTAGTGGGATGCGGTTTGCAATCAGTTGGGATGTGGTTTTTTTTTAAAGTACAGTGTCAAGATAAAAATCTATTAAAAATTAATATTAAAAATCAGGAACGTTTTTGCTCATATATAGGGCTAATCACTCCTAACTAGGGACAGTAGATGTCAAGAGTCTACTTAGATATTAGACCTATTAATGCTTGGTGGTAATATTCCAAGATCTATCTACAACAAAGCAGATTCAAGAGCACATCAAGCACACAGTCCTCCGGGAAGATCATCCTTCTATTCCAGGGGTTCTCAAACTTCATTGCCTCATGACATCTTTCTGACAACAACAATTACTACATGACCCCAGGATGGGGGATCGCAGCGTGAGCCTGCCCAATCCCAGCTGCCCAGGTTAGGAGCCAAAGCCTGAGCCCCACTGCTCTGGGTGTGGGGTAAGGGGGCAAAGCTGAAGGCCAAGGGCTTCAGCCCTAGGCGGAGGCCTGTAACCCTGGGCCCTGCTGCCCAGGGCTGAAGCTTTCAGGCTTGGGCTTTGGCCCTGGGCCCCAGCAAGTCTAACGCCAGCCCTGGTGATTCCATTAAAATGGGGTTGTGACCCACTTTGAGGTCCTGACCTACAGTTTGAGAATTGCTGTTCTGTTCCTACAAAGGAAGTGGCAGAGCACTTCAAAAAGAGTGCTAGCTCAAGATCAGGCTTTGCCAGACAGAAATGCTCACCAGACTCTTCCTCTCCACTGTGGTTCACTTGGTAACAAAACAAATGTTCTCTGTTTTGGTATGTGTGAGATTAACTTCCTCGGACTGCACCTAGTCCCTAAAGCCAGGAGTATGGGTAGGAGGTGAGGAGGAGAACTTCAGCTGTTAATCAGGTGCCATCAGAAGAGCCTCGGCAACTCGCTTCCCCATTCTGTGCTTGTGATTCCTCTCCCACCCTTTATCTGCCTTGAATATTTAGTTTGTAAGCTCCTTGGGGCAGAGACGCTCTGCATAAGTTTGTACAGTGCCTAGCACAGTGGGAGCCTTTGATATCATTTGGGGCTGATAGGCGCTACTGTAATATACATAATAGTAATAATCCATCGTAAGACAAAATAAAGTACAGATGGAGACAATGAATTTGCTATTTGGCTCAATACAGCAAGGTATTGAACTCTGCGTGTGCTGAGAGCACTCAGTATCTCACAGGAGCACTCTGCATCTTGCTGGGTAAATCACATAATAAAGAATGGTATTTGCGTTGCCTCCTGTTTTAATTCATGGCCAAAATCTGTTCTCAGTTACACTGAAGTAAAAGCAGAGTAACTCAACTGAATCCCTGGGCATTGCTCTGGGTTTACATTGGTGTAAATGGCAGCCGAACTGGGCCCTCTACACTAGCTTTGCGTTTGATATGAGCCAAGCCAGCCCTCTCACAGAACTGCATTTCACAGTACAGCACACATTCAAGCTGATGTTGACTCTCTGTGCTGTCTCCATCTTCACAGGTGGCTGACCCATCCCTGTGGCTGCAGACAGGGAAGACTCAGGTGATAAAGGCAGAGGAAGAGGAGGAGGAAGCAGTGTGCCTGTGTATGCCTGGCACATTCCCAGGGTGGGCACAGTGACATGTGCCTGACAAGCAGGGAGGAGCTGTTGCATGTGTAGCCTGGCCTGAAGCAGCCTGAAATCTGCTGCCGCAAAAGCCAGCTGATAAGCATCTGAGGAGAGAGGAATCTTCTTCTTATACTCCCCTATGAGCTGTGCCTGAGGTGAACCCTTTCCCCTGCAGCAGCCTAGGCCCCAGGCAGTGGAGGGAGGAAAGATGCTGAGACTGATACCCAAAGCAGCACTGTGCCCAGTGCCTTAAAGGTATGCTGTTGTCCCCCTGTGAGGGGCATGTGAGGGTATAGATGGTGGGAAAAGCAAGGGGGAGCTACAAGGGGTGCAGGAGGCAAACAAGAGGGAGGCAGAGGTGTGAACGTTTTGTAATTCATATGTGATGGGGTGTCATGAATTTTATTGTCCTCTGCTTTTACTCACTTGGCAGTGGTGGCTCCAGCGCTCCAAGCGTGTGCCTGGGGTGGCAAGCCGAGGGGGGCACCCTGTTGGTCCCTGCGAGGGTGGCAGTCAGGCTGCTTTCGACAGCTTGCCTGAGGGAGGTCCGCCGGTCCCGCGGATTCATCGGCAATTCGGCAGCGAGTACAATGAAGCCGTAGGACCGGCAGACCTCCCGCAGGCAAGCTGCTGAGTCCGTGGGACCGAGGACCTCCAGTAGGCAAGCTGCCAAAGGCAGCCTGCCTGCCGTGCTTGGGGAGGCAAAAAAGATAGAGCCGCCCTGTCACTTGGTTTTTTATTTCATTAATTATTGAGAGAGTCTAAGGGCTTTTCTCGTTTCCTTTTTTAAATGAAGAGTTTGCTGAATTTTATTCTTGATGGAGGAAAACATGAATGAACGTTTCCCGGGGAAAACAAGCTTATAACAATGTAAGGCCTATATTAGAGTGATCAATTGGAAGCCACTACTGCCACGGTCCTGAGGCTACCCCAACTTGGACTGACAGCTGAACTGGCCCCTGCTGCCCTCAGCACTAGTGTGGGGGTGTGTATAAAGGTAACAGAAAGCCAGCTACGCTCCCCTCCTCGTATGCAGCAGAGGGGCACCTGAGAAGCTGCCTGTGATGTGTTCATAGCTCATTCCTGAGAGGACACATTACTCAAGCTGCCCTGCCAAATGGGGGCACAACAAATGCCTAGTTGCTGGTGTAACTAGTTGTGCAAATTTGCATGGGCAGGTGAGCAGAGGCCAGGTTCACTATTCCTGCTCCAGCCACTCTGCATGACTTCAGTGGCAGAAAGGGAGGTAATCTGGCCAGCTGAGAATTCCCCCAAAGGAGAAGAGCGCCCTACTGGTGTAAAGTGGTGTGGGCAGTTCCTACACCAACCTCCCCCACCTCAATGTTGTAGGAGGTGCGTCTGCAGTGGCATTCTGCTGACTGTCTATGGGTGCAGGACCACCAGAGCCAGCGGGTATAAATTAGGGAAGCCTCTAAGCAGTTCTAATGTATGCCAGAAATGGAGCTGGGATAGCCAGTGAAAGAGGTAAGTGTAACTGGCCCTCTTCCCAGCCTGCATCAACTGTATCTTGCTGGAGTAATGAATCTATCAAACTGTTACTTCATGACTCTTGCAGCCTTTAAAAGTAATAGTCTTTTCATGCACCCACATACTAACAGCCACAATGACTCATGATTTTTCAAATATCTAGCCCAAATGGCTAAATCCTATATCATTCGATCTTTCCCACCTGGAAGCAGCTACTTTAATCTTTCATTGGAGACAGTACAGCCCATAAAAGTTCGGGTTTTATGTCCTCTAAAACTAAGAAGAGCTCTTATACCTTAACTGAAGATCTTCTTAACTGCCCTCCAGTTTGTAAATGTTACCAACACACATTCTTGTAGACCTAAGTCAGAGAATCTTTTAACCTTTATAATTTGATCTCCAGGTAATGAGCAAAATCCACTCAATCAAATAGTATAGACATCTGACATCATAAATGAGCCTCTGCCCTTACTTTAGGGATAGCTTTGAAAATCAGTAGATTTAGTTAACTTGTCCTGGGCCCTTCTACAATAGTTTATATAATACTCTCCAGCTCTGCATCCAGCCTTTTGCTCTACCCAGAGTTAACACCTAAATGCTCACCCAGCACCTGGGATCTTACTCTTACATCAGGCACAACACTTCAAATCTCCTCCTCACCCCCTCAGATCTCAGATCCAGAATCTTCCAGGAACCCCAGAATACAGCCCCTGTTTACCCTCCCTGTCTCTACCTCATCAACTCCAGGAGCTCTGGGTACATCGCAGTAACTAGTTGCAACCCCAGCAGCTTAACCACAAAACCATCCTTCCTCCTGTCCCCTCACGTCACTATGAGAAATTCTATCCTCCTGCTCTGTGCACTTAATCCAGAAAAGATAATTGTTTTCCCTCGTTGGTGTAAATGTTCTTTTATTAGCTTTTGTCTCCCAGAGGACTCTGTCAGTCTGTAACGTTGGAAACTGTTACTATTGTGGTTCCCCCAGAGCTGTTTGTGAAATTCATTTAACAGAGAGTCGTTAATATTTTGTAAGGTATAGTAGATTTTCAACGTTTAAGTTTAGTAACTTAGCCAGGATTTTTTCCATGAAGAGAAAGATCTGGGGACTTTATCCACAGGGGACTGTTAGGTTTTGTGATCACATTTAGTTTTTTCCAACATTTGAGAGGTATTTCATAGTAGTATATAGCTATGCGCAAGTGTTTTTATTTGGAATGGGTTTTCATTCATCTTGTTGTAGTGCATTTTTACCACTTTTTAACAGTACGTTGTAATTTCCACTCTGAGACTTCAACTCACTTGCCTATTTAGTATAAAAAGCTTTTACTTTCTCTCCAAGGAAGTCACTGAAGCTTTAAATTCATGTCCTGGATAGGATCAGTTTCAACATTCCTTTGACTAAATGACTCTGCACAGCAGCACGACTGTTAGGTTTTGTGCTCACATTTAGTTTTCCAACATTTCAGTTTTCTGGTATAGTAGTATGGTAGCTTGAGTGAACAGTCTGTGCCTCCACTGAGCATGCTGCAGGGTAGGGCTTTAAGAAGTCCAGTCTATCTGAGGGATCTTTGTTCTTGGCCATTGTGGTTAGAATTTTTACAGCCAGAAGTAGGTTTTTCTCACAAGAAGAACTCTTTATTTAGAGCACTTTTAGTTAGTTCTGATAGAGGTCAAAGACATTCAAAAAGAACAGGAGTCCTTGTGGCGCCTTAGAGACTAACAAATTTATTTCAGCATAAGCTTTTGTGGGCTACAGCTCATTTCTTCTGATGCATAGAATGGAACACACAAACATTAGATATTTATACATACAGAGAACATGAAAAGGTGGAAGATTTTCAGTGTTTCAGGCTTTTGGGATATGTCAGTGAGCATTCATCAGCTTTGGAATCAGGCTCTACCCCTCCCTCAGAAGACTTTATTTTTGAACAGAATATTACTGTCTGGGGAGCTGCAGAACCCAATGTGTTACTGGATAGGCTTACAGGGGTCCAGAAGAGGCATTTTATGCACCAGGAGAGGGACTGAGACTTCTGCTTGCTCATTTGCAGTAGTAGAGCTGGTCAGTGACTGTAAAAAGTTCTTCATGGATTCCAAGGCCAGAAGAGACCATTGTGATCATCTTGTCTGATCTCCTGTACAGCACAGACCACAGAAACCACCTCAAATTCATTCCTAGAGCAGATCATTTAGAAAACATCCACTATTGATTTTAAAATCGTCAGTGATGGACAAACCGCTATGACCCTTGATAAATTGTTCCACTGATTAATTACTCTCACCATTAAAAATCTACACCTTATTTCCAGTCTGAATTTCTCTAGTTTCAACTTCCAGCCTGCAGATCGTGTTATACCTGGCTGTACTAGATTGTTCTTGTGATCATTCATTTGAATTCCAAATGGCTGTGAAGTCTAAATCACTTATCTAGCCCTTTTTATATTTGCTAAATCCTTTTTCGGGGTGAGGGGACTAGAACTGAAACTGTCCTCCCAGTGACTTCCATGGCAACATCATCATATTTTCATTATTTTATACCCCATTCTTCATACGTCCTGACATGTCTGTCTGCTTTTCTGATCACTGCTGCACATTGAGCAGATGTTCTATAGCTGCCTGGCCTCCCGAGCGCTTGCTGGATGTTCCATGCACCAGCGTTTATTTCAAATTTCTGTCACACTGCAGCAACTATGTCATGTGAAGAAGTGATTCATTCCACAAGATGTCAGCCTTTCCCGTATTTCCAGCAAATGAGCTGAACTGTTATAAGAAATTCCTCAGAAAGTTTTGCTGGAAATAAGTTCATGGGGGGATTGCAAACTGTATCATAATGCATACGCGTCATAATGCAGAGTAGGGCTGGGTTGTAAAGGGCACTGAATTAACATCAGTTAGATGAAGTGGTGAATCTAGAACTCCTAGTTTCCAAACCTGTGCACTTCCCTTTAGTCAAAGGGTATTTTGATGGGGAAATGCCTTTTGGTCCATACATATCCACATAGGATATGTCTACACTAGCATGTGTGGTCATACTGTAGTTCAGGTTAAATGGCTGCCAATTAACTTTTTTAAACGTTAACCTGAACATGACAAAAGGTTTTTTCCCCGCAACACAAAAGTTGATCGTTTACTTAGCCTAGCGCAGCAACAGCAGGAAGATAAGGGGGCCTAGGAGGGTCAACTCTGTGTGGAATGCTGAGGTAAGATGCTGAAGGGGTGTAATTTGGTCAAATCCGAACAGATTTGCATGGGGTCAGGAAAAGGCACCTCCCTGACCTCAGGACTACCTTCCTGCCAAATGTCACAAATCTGGTGCAAACCATAGGTCCTAGAGCTCTTCAAAACAACAGACTGAAGAGCTGTTAGACTGACAAATATTAGGCAGCCTACATACAGGAATCCTGGCTGCTCCTCCTCTAATAAAATATTATTTCAGGAAGCCCATCCATTCTGCAAAACACTCTATCTACAACCACACATCACTTTATCATTGGTCACTATATTCTACCTGTTTGCACCTTTTTAGGGTCACACCATGCCAGCCCTCTGGGAACATATGGACCAGACTGCATTGGTACCAGCGGGGTCACGCTGTGACAGGGGGAAGCCGTGGATAAGAGCCTCCTGCATTCCCCAGACAGTTGCTCCATCCGTAGCAGTAGCGGTGGGCTGGAGGGGGAGATGGGCAGGCAAGCTGCGTGAATAGGTGACTGTTGGTATAGTGACTTCAAAGGCAACTGCAGTGACATCCACAGAGTGCTCAGGGGGAAAGGTGCTGTCCCCACCCTGTGGAATACCTCTGTGCCAGGTGTATTTATTTGAGGCTACATATAGGAAGGTACAGGAGATGACCTGGGCCTTAGAATGTAAGTTCTTTGGGACATTACTTATCTAAAATGCTGGGTACATTTATGGCTTTGTACAAGAAATGATAATATCTTAAAGAGGTGATAAATCTAAATTACAATAATAAATAATCACCAGGCCTAATGGCCATTGATCAATATACCTAATGGGGATTCTTAGGGAGGAAAATCAATATCCCGAAGAACTAGATGTGTGCTACCTTTTCCCAAACTGAGGTTTGTGCTGTTCAGCAGACCATGAGTCACAGCACTTGTACATTTCTACCTAAACCAGTATTTACTCCATTATTTAATTGCATTATTTCCAAAATTAGTACCAGCTGAGTTATTCCTTCAGGAATAATATTAGAGAGCTGGAGAAGCATTAACTGACTAAACTTGTGATGTAATTTTTGGCTGCAACATCTTGAGGAGCTGATGCCCCTGGGATGTATGCCAGAGGGTAGGTGCAAGCCAATGCCCCAGGGATGTATGCCACAGGGTAGGTACAAGCCGATGCCCCCGGTGGGGTTAATCACCTGGTAATCTGTGTCTACTCATTGTCAGTGACTTTCTTTCCTGGGTTTGAAGCTCTCGTAGTATTTTGACTTGGAGAATTTAAAATGCAGTCAATTGTTTGTTTCATTATCGTTCTATTAAGATGATATGTATGTGACATATAACTTACTGAATACACCATCTCTGATCATAGCACGTTTAAGACATCAGTGAAATATATATGTAAGGCATAATATCTATTAGTTTGCCTGCGTGATTAATCTGCAGATCAATTGTCAGTTTGATCTTGAGAAAGAAAGATGGAAAAAATCTTTTTGCTTTTTCTTTACTTTTTAAAATGTCTGTTTTGTATTTCAGCCTCTGAGCTGATGAATGCCTGTCCTTTCAACCTTCTACCAGAGCTGCTGCTATGAAAGCCTGAAAGGGTTTCAAGTCCTCCTCTGCCTTTGCTGTAGTAGTATTACGGTTGGATATGGCAGTTCTAATGCTTGCTAATAGATGGCAGCAATGACATGTCATTGGGATTTAACAGACCCTGCAGTTTAAAGGGAATATAGAACCTAAAAGGTCACTTTCCATTTTGTAGAATGCTGAGGTGTATGTTCTTTTCACTGATGTTTTTCCTCAGCAATCATTATTTTAGTTTTCTTTTCCTTTGACAATGTATTCGAAAGGAAGCTGGGCAGCACTATTGTCCATTCTGTCTAGTATTTTCCACCCACTCAGGATGCTGTCAGCCTGCCACCACAGGAGTTAATGTACTGCAGTTTGCCCTCCAAACGGCTAATTACAACTTCCATTTTTCTCTGAAAAACTCTCTCAAAGTATTAGCCAGAGCTTTCAAACCCACTTTCCGACTTACTGATCCAACTCCACCACTCCAAAATAAAAATGGATGCCAGAATATGCAACACGCAGGCTGCGGTATGCTCAGAGCGGTAAATCTAAGCTGATGTGACAGACCATTGCCACACAAGAAGACTGGAAACCACCTCCAGAGAGAGGTAGTGATGGTGCCAAAACATCAGAGCAACACATGGCTGGCTGATGGGGAAGAAGGATAAAGCTCCAAACCACTCTCACAATACTGAGGAGACAATCACCACTGAACATGTCTGCTTTCTGAACTGCTGAGACAACTGTGACTCTTTAAGGTGGATGCATTCCTGCCAGTGAAGAATGGCTATAGTGCTGGGCATATCGCTGCCGATCAAAAGAGCTACTCCTTGAAATACACTGCTGAGGACAGATAGGCAAACTCTGCCCTCCAGTATGGGCATCTTTCTTTCTTTCTTTCTTTCTTTCTTTCTTTCTTTCTTTCTTTCTTTCTTTCTTTCTTTCTTTCTTTCTCCTTCCACGCCCTCTGGTGTGTGTATAGGGCGTCCACCAGTTTCCCTCATTTATTTCTGTCTTATGCTGGTCTGTTCAGGCTAACCTCTTGTTGGAAGCTACTGTGCATCAGTATGGTCCCTGGAGTTCGTTTCTGTAGTGAGTTAGTTCTACATGACAGTGTTATCAACCCTATGCACAACCTAGGTCCACAGCTCCTTATTCATCTGTTGGAGCTGTCCACATGTGGACATTCTCCCATCTGCCACCTGTGGGATGTGCTTGGTAGCTTCAGATGCCCCAAGATGCCTCTCATATATTTATTAAAGGTTGAGAAAGCCACTCCCATCTCAACCTCCTCCAAACTGAGGGTCCAGCTGCTCTCACCCCTTTCACCTTTTTCATATATAAAAAAGAAGTGCTGTATTGCCACCACTCCCAGCCACAGCACTTTCAGGGTGCTATGGACAAAGGGGAACCTGCATTGTGTTCACAACTCTAGCACTGGCTCTGCTTCCATGAAAATCACTCAGTTGAAGTCAGTGGGAGTGCTATATGCACATACCAGGACAGTATTTGGCTCAGTTAATATTCATATTAAGGTAGCTGACCAAGTATTTGATGCTGGTGCTAAAAGGTGATCCACAAAGAACGTCTCAAAAATTGAGCTTGTGTCCTTTTCTGTCAAGCTGTCCTGTAGTGGTTCAAGAGTGCCAGCCTCAGGGTAGACTGTTAGGAAACAGGGCACAAACCCCAAACTGGTTGTGACTTCTATACTTAGATTTCACCAACCAGTTATCAATAGTGAACTTCTCCAGCACTGGGACAGCCTTAATGCAGACAGTCTCCGTGCTGATCTATCCTGCCCACCCAGGTAAGCTTAAGCTTGTGATAAATGGTCCGAAGATCACAGCAATATTCAGGTTACTCCCAGTCCCAAAGGACAAGTCACTTACCCTAGGTCAATTGTACCTGAGATCTCACACCAAAGACAATGCATGTATAGCCAATCCTACAATAAACTATCTAAAGGAAATAAGAAAGTTATTTACAAGGTTAAAGCAGGTAAGCATTGTGATAGACCCAGGCCAGTTGGGTACAGCAGATAGCAGAAGGCAGATATACTGGCCACTGGGTTAACAGTTTTCTGTTTCCTGACTGACCAGAGCAGGGACTGCTTCAGGCTAATGAGAACATCTGACTCTAATTAACCTGCAAAGAGTCAGGTGAGGCCATTCAGTTAATGTGACCACCTGACTCTAATTAAGGCCTCGCTGATACTATAAAAAGGGCTCACTTCAGTCAGACAGAGTGGAACCAGGGAGCCAGAGGTGAGGAAGTGTGGCTGAAGGACTGGTTACTGAAGACGCCCTCAGACCATCGTTAAAGGAGCCCTAAGGTAAGGGTGAAGAAGGGAGAAGCAGGAGAGCTGTGGGGAAGTGGCCCAGGGAAATGTAGCAACTCTGGCAGTGAAAGGTCGGCTGCCAACAATTGCTACCATTAGGGTCCCTGGGCTGGAACCTGGAATAGAGGGCGGGCCCGGGTTCCCCCCAACCCACCACTACAAGAACATCTCCTGGGAGGGGAAGTCCAGCCCCTGTCAGGACAGGAGGCTGAACAGAGACTGTGGGAGTTCTCTCACCAACCTCCTTGCAGGCCTATGATGAAAAGGGCTCAGTAGACTGTAACCCTGGCCCTAGAGAGAGAAGGGCTACATGGAGGGTCACAATAAGCCACTGAGGCTAGCATAAACCGCCTAGAAGCGCAGGACCCATGGGAGCAAGGTCAGAGCTCTGCCACAGCATGTATACACACAAATGAGTTCCAGTCTTAAGTTTCAAAAGGTAATAGAAACGTCTATATTAAGCAAGCTCTACATGTCCTTTAGGGCTAAACCAGGCCAATGTCAAAGTTAGACTCAGGACTCACAGTTTGTCAGACCACTCTGTTTTATTAGCACAGCGCTCTGCTAATAACACCCAGATAATGTGAGCACCATGCAAGACACAAACTACCTTATTTATACAGATAAAAGAGCGGGAATTAGACAAAGGGACAAAGAAAGCAAAACAGTAAAATTCACCTGGGGTACAGCATGCATATCCTACTTCCTTACTAACTCTTATCGATCTAAGGCTAATACTTCACCAATTGCCCTTAAACGGTGCAGTTGTTCTATGTTAATGTCTGTATTTCTGACACTTGGATTGCAGCATTCCAACAATTTTGCTTAAAGGTACAGACAGCATTTCTTTAATCCTTTCTATTTTCACAATATAATTCATTCTACTTTCACAATCCCTCCTTTTGGTCAAGTGCACGCCATGACCAACAATTACTGGGTTCCACAAATTAACCGTTCCTTATCTCTTTGTTCATCAGTGATATTCAAAATCATCATATTAGCACTTTGTTTTGGGGCAGTCACCTGGGCGACACACTTCTGGATACAACAGGAGATTAACTGAAAGCATACAAAAATCACTAAGATTCCAAACAGGATAGTTAGGGCTCCCTGAAACAACCAGTTTCCTATGCCAGAGAAATTGAACAGGTTACTTAGCCACTTCCATAAAGAACTCGGCTCTACTTGGGGAAGATATGCAATTTGTTCTAAGTGGCTAGCACGATCTATTATCTCATTGGTATCATCAGGTATAAACAAACAACATTGTTTTCCAGTGAGAGCACAGATCCCTCCTTTGGCCACCAGCACTATGTCCAATGCCTGATGGTTCTGGAGGGCCACCTGTCGGATTGCCCCTGTTTCTTTGGCCAGGGCTCTTAAACTTTCTCCGGTTTTATTTGCCATTATTTTAACTACTGCTTGTAACCTCAGGAGCCTTTTTGCCTGGTGTATTACTCCCCCAAGTGGGATAAAGGAACTGCCAATAGCCTCTTCCCAGGTGTCATTACTGTTCCATATTGTGTTAAACGGACAAGGTCCTCCAGTGAGGTCTGGGGAATTGAGTGGGATAGCCAGGACAGGAACACCAGTTTGAGCGTGGGCTGGGATGTGGCTGCAGACCCAGCATATAGAAATAATAAGGGTCTGAGCTATCCACACTTGCTGCTGGATAAAAGAATTGTCATTGTGCACTCCCCAGACCTTAAGATACCAGCAATCTAGGAACAGGCACCACCAGAGGCGCATGTTGGAGGCAGGGCCCTTCTGGTTCTGACAATCTCAACTGAGGAAACTGCAGTCACAGTTTTATGTCCACCAGGCAGCAGGCGCTAGGCTCACTACTGCTTCTTCTTGGGCCTTGCTTTAGGTTGTCATCTGCTTCTGGCAACCCTTATGAGAATGTAGATTGTAAGGTATTGCAGGCTGTTCCTCTACATCTTCTTCTGGAGTCACAATTGACTCTGCGTGGTCCTGAGGTGATGATTGGTTCACTGGGGGTGGTGCATTTTTACACAGCAAAGCATGTATCCACTCTGAGATGCCAGACAGCAGCCGTCAGGGTAGTAAGCAGTGCCTGGTGATTCTTTGATGTTCTTTAAGTCTCTTTACTACTTCTTCCTTGACTCTGGCTATAACAATGGCCTTCACACCTGTATCTTTTCCTGATGCATACATTCCTCATTCACACAAATAGATTGAGAATACAAACAGTAGTATTTTATATCGAGCAAAAAAGCATTGCAAATTAAACCTTGCTAAGTTTTACAATTAATAACCAAGACAATTTACATTGAGACCCAGGCCTTCAATGTTTCTCTAATTTACTTAACATAGACACAATAGAGAATCCTGTCTCTTACTACCTAAATCTTAAAACAAAGAGTTAGAGAGGGCCCAATTTGTAATGCATATGGGAAAACAGAATCTTATAGTCGCAGGGGGTCATTTCTTTCTGCTATTTAAAAAAGGTGGCTAGCAGGATGAAATCAAATTATACTTTAATTCTTATGGGACATTATGAAATCCTGCTCCTACATATCCCCCTTTTGACACTAAGATTATTAATCGCCAGTGTCACTTCTTATTTAGTCCACATAATAGAAAATACTGGGAGGTGATTTGGGCCTGTGGCTTTAGCTTTGCATACATTTGTTTTATCCACCAGCACATTTTAAACATTTCAGTTATACACATACAATTTAAAACCAAAATCAATTAGGAGTAGTAACATTAGTATGCCAGGGCTTGTCTACATCAGAAAGTTGCAGCGCTGGTGAGGGAGTTACAGCGCTGCAACTTAGGAGGTGTACACATCTGCAGGGCACCACCAGCGCTGCAACTCCCTGTTTGCAGCGCTGGCCGTACTCCCGTTTTATCTCGGGTGTAGAGGATCCAGCGCTGGTGATCCAGCGCTGGTAATCAAATATAGACACTTACCAGCGCTTTTCTTGACCTCCGTGGAATAAGCAGGTATCCCAGCATACCTGAGGAAGCCTCTGGTAATCAAGCTGGTCTCCTTCCCCGGTTTGCTCTCGCGTTCCCCGAACCCCGAGCAAGCAGGTCTCCTTCCCTGAGGTTTGCTGGGTGGTTCCGGGAACGCGAGAGCAAACCGGGAAAGGAGACCAGCTTCGCCGCGGTTTGCTCTCGCGTTCCCCGAACCCCGAGCAAGCAGGTCTCCTTCCCTGAGGTTTGCTGGGTGGTTCCGGGAACGTGAGAGCAAACCGGGAAAGGAGACCAGCTTCGCCGCGGTTTGCTCTCGCGTTTCCCGGAACCACCCTGCAAACCGCAGGGAAGGAGACCTGCTTGTTCGGGGAACGCGAGAGCAAACCGCAAGCTGGTCTCCTTTCCCGGGTTTGCTCTCGCGTTCCCCGAACCACCCAGCAAACCACAGGGAAGGAGACCTGCTTGTTCAGGGAACGCGAGAGCAAACCGCGGCGAAGCTGGTCTCCTTTCCCGGGTTTGCTCTCGCGTTCCCCGAACCACCCAGCAAACCGCAGGGAAGGAGACCTGCTTGTTCGGGGGTTCGGGGAACGAGAGAGCAAACCGGGAAAGGAGACCAGCTTCGCCGCGGTTTGCTCTCGCGTTCCCCGAACCTCCCTTGAAGCCGCCCAACAGCGCTGCAGTGTGGCCACATCTAACACCACTTGCAGCGCTGGTTGCTGTAAGTGTGGCCACTCTGCAGCGCTGGCCCTATACAGCTGTACTAATACAGCTGTAACAACCAGCGCTGCAAAATTTTAGATGTAGACATGGCCCCAGTAGTTGTGGGAGACCATCCAGAAAATATGTTATACCAATGGTAAGCTGTTATGTTTTTCTGCAGTGGCAATTCTTAACATGTCCCCATTTGCGTGTATAATATGAATGGTCCAGTTTTCCACATTTTTTTTCTAGGAACTATGTTACCTTTTTACCTTTTAACAGATGATTGGTAACTGTTTGCCATTCAATGCCAAGATTGATAGAGAACTCAACTAAATCAGTGCTTACAGTAAGCTGAGACTCTTTTGTTGTTGTTGTTGTTGTGGCAAATAGTAAATGTGATTACTGGTAAACACAGTACTTACAGTACATTTACATTTGTCTTCTGGTGGGTTGCTAACACTTTTTAAACACTTTTCCCCAAGAATTAACACATACACATAACCCATTATACAGTACTTTGGATTATCTGAAAGACAAAAATAACATTTTTCTACCCCTTTTGGGGTGGCATTGATTATTACTTAAAAGATTCCTTTCTTTTACAAATACCCTTGCTGATTGCAGGCAAAACAGAGGAATTATCCCCATATTTTCTTGTGTTTTTTGTTCTATAGGCAGGCCAGGTTTTAATGGGTTCTACTTTTTAAGAGTTATGCGGAAATTATTCCACTGTTTAGTTATTAAATTCATGAGGTGGTGTACTTCAATTTTTTCGTCTTATACAGCAGACCAAGTTCATAATGTTTTTCCTGCTGTGTTAAGCTTTAAGTTTATTCACAGGTAATAGCTGAGAAGCATCATTACCATATTACTTTAAAGGATTTTTCCAAAAATCATACACACTACAAGTTGTTACAGGGGTGCTTACTAACATTAAAGTTATTTTAATGTTTAATATTAACAGTAACATTAGCATCAAATCTATTAAAGGTATCTTGTTATACCCTGCCTTTTATGTAGGCAATTTGTTTGCTGACCAGGTATGTTCTTTATTTGCAGCTTCTTTTCTGCTGGCATTCTCACCTTTCTTTATCAGTTAGGTAATTTGCATCAACACAGGCTTGGCTTTTGGATTCAAAGCCATCAGCAGAGCTAAGAGACTCTGTCTTAACACACAGGGATCTGAAAAAGAAAACACAGCCTATTGTGGCTCTTTTTGGAGCCCTAATAGGATTTTAATTCAGCAGCATGTTTCATTTGCATTTCTTTTACCCCTTTCTACAATATACACTGCACATGTACTAGGGAAAATGCACATTCCTTCTATACTATAACTTTTTAAAAACATTAGCCATATCAATTTTTACATAAGGTGTAACTGTTTCTTTTGTTCTTACAGTTTTCATGTACCCTTATCAAAGTGACAGTCTGATTACACAGAGCCATTTTAAGGCTCAGTGTTTTTAACATTGCTTCTTTTTGTTTTGTGCACCTCACCTCTGCTGTTGCTTCAGAGGGTCACTGTTAATTTCTTATTCTTTCATTACAGCTCTTATCTGCTATTTTTACAAAAAAAAACAACCAAACAAACAAAAAGACTCCAGAATCTCTACCTATTCTCCTGATTTTGACTGCCCTATTGCAGCCATGACTTGGTCTTTATTTAAAAACATTTTAATTTTGTAAAGAATCAAGTTACCTCTTAAGGGTTAAATGCTAAATCCCAAAGCCAAACAACACTAATTACCTGTGTCTTGCAAAAAGGTCTGTCAGTTTTGCAACTTTGAATTAAAGAGTCAAATGAATTTGTAGTGGCATTAAAAACAAAAACAAAATCAATTTATCTTACACCTACAAAAAAGGAGTTTTACAAACCAGATGTGCTGGTTTAGATTCTTAGAACTTTACATATTTTCACAGACAAATAGATACATACACATTTTCTTTTCCTTAACATTCCTTTACACTGCTTTGGTTTTACATAGCTGTATATATATTTGGATTATTTACAGGCATTCTTCTGGAAAAGGGCCCATTTTCCCTTCAGAATGGCTGCAAAGAAACCAAGAATTCTCTCTCTTTAACATGGTCCTTTTTTAACATTTTCACAAAGTTTAACTGCTTAATTCTCTCCAGCCTCTGTAGAGTTAACATTTCACTCTTTCCTTAAATCACTTGTTTATGTCCCAAAATGACACCTTTATCACTTCAGATTTCACCATTTTAAGTATTGTTCCAGGGGTTCATGGCTGCACTTACTGCTTTTCTTACTCCTGACACTATTCCCTTAGGGCTTTCAATCTGTTTCTTTATCTGTTGCTTGCCTGCTTGTCTGGGCCCAATCCTGCTTTTTCCAATGAACCATTTGTGAGTGATATTGTGGTCATTTCACAATTTTGAAAGAAATGTTCAAGGAAAGGGACCAGGAAGGGTGGGGGCTAGTTGAGGAGCCCACCCTCCTTGCTGAATTGATAGTGGAACACTAAAGAATCAGTTTTTGAGGCAGACAACAAAGAGGAACAGAACAAGGGGCTTTTTGTCCTTTTTACAATGAGATGGGAGTATGAAGGGGGTTGGATCGATCCGGGGTTTGGAGAACGGGGTAAAGGTGAGCGCTCGGTCTGGTGGTGGGAGAGGAGGATTTTAATAAAGCTTTTAACTTATTATTTGAATAATTGAGAGAGGCAAGTTTCGATTTTGTCCACTTATGATTTGCCTCTTCCCACCACTGCATGAAACAATTAACCTCTCCTTTAGCCAATTTAGTTTTAGGTTGGCCGAGTTTGTCTTTTAAGACGTCCACTCAGTCTTTGTTCCAAGATGTTAACAGTGGCCACTGAGGTTAGGGATCCCCCTGAGTTAGTCTAGACCATTTTTCCAGAAATTTACAGGAGTCTGGACCCTTTTTACAGGAGTCCGGACCCATCCTAAATACATAAAATGAGCCGGCATTCATTTAGGGAACTGTCCCGACTTAGACGTCTGGTTACCAGTACAGGAGGACTTCACACACCAATCACACAAGAAGGAAATTCAGGTTCGTCAGAGCGATGCCCGCTGCAACACACAAAAGGAGCCCTCAGGCTACTGCCTCAATTGCCCTTGCTTTCACACCAGGGGTTTTACCCAAAGTGCGGTGCGGCTGCGATTGTGCAGATTCCACTCACTCTGACCGCGGGGACAGGAACCCCTTGGTCAGCCAATCCCCAGACAGAGACAGCACCCAGACTCAAACACTCCACAAGAGGACAGATAGACACAAAGACAGGACAGTCCTCAGTCCAGACAAAACACAGAAATAATTACCTGACCAGATTCCTGATGTCAGATCCCAGGATCCCTACCAGAACAGAGTGGGAACCAACAGGTTTGATGGCGTAGACTTCACTGTGGTTGTGTGCCTTTCCGCCCTAGTGGAGGACTGCTCGGGCCAAATGCCCTGGTGCCGGCTGCCACGGTCATCCTACAAAAACGGTCAGGAATCACACGGCCCCAGTGAAGATGGTTGCCATCTCGGTGGGACCTCCAAATTGTCAAAGTTAGACTCAGGACTCACAGTTTGTCAGACCACTCTGTTTTATTAGCACAGCGCTCTACTAATAACATCCAGATAATGTGAGCACCATGCAAGACACAAACTACCTTATTTATACAGATAAAAGAGCGGGAATTAGACAAAGGGACAAAGAAAGCAAAACAGTAAAATTCACCTGGGGTACAGCATGCATATCCTACTTCCTTACTAACTCTTATCGATCTAAGGCTAATACTTCACCAATTGCCCTTAAACGGTGCAATTGTTCTATGTTAATGTCTGTATTCCTGACACCTGGACTGCAGCATTCCAACAATTTTGCTTAAAGGTACAGACAGCATTTCTTTAATCCTTTCTATTTTCACAATATAATTCATTCTACTTTCACACCAAGCACTGGGGAAGCTGCTTAGGAATCCTTGCCTTTCAGAGTCCAAGCAGCACAAAAGATACAATTTCTGCTGATTAGGGCTTTTTATCCCTTCCCCGCTTCTGCTCTGAGTTGCAAGTTCAGCTGGTGGGAGGAATTCAGTTACACATCTCTTCTTCATGGGGGAGAGAGGAGCAGTGAACAAAGTCTTTTGTCCTCTGATATTCCGCAATGGTTCATCTGGTGTTGATGGGCCTTCTTTTGCTGGGCAGGAGATAACATCTTGTAATGAGACATTCATCCCCTCCCCCCACTAGACCTGGAGAGGTTAATATAAGCACAAGAGACTAATGAGTCATAGACAGCACCTACAGGGGAGCTAGGGCTCCTTGAGGCTTTTGGAGATGAAGCTCACCTAGGCAAACACAGGCAAGGCTTCTATAAAGCCAGGAAGCTGGACCAGAGATTCCTTCAGTGAGGAAGCCTATAGCTGATGGGGCGGGGGAGGAGGGAGTGAATAGTAGGAGCCTGCAATAGGCAGTGTAGGAAGCCACCCAGGAAAGGAGCAGTAACAGCTGAGAGAATAAAGATCTGAGCTGCCGGATCGAGGGTCTCTGGATTAGAACCTGGTGTAGAGGGTAGGCACAGGTTTTCCTACAAGCCACTGTGGGAGTGACACACTAGGGGCAGTCTACATGGGGACTTCTGGGGACAGTTTGGAAGGAGACTTTGATAATACTCCAGTAGGGGAGAACTTCAATGTGACTTGACCAGAGGACTAAACCACAAAGAAGAAAGCGCCATAGCTCTTGGAGCATGAGAGAGGTCATGAAGTGAGTGAGTGGGATGATTGGCTGAGCAACTGCCGGAAAAGGCATTTGACTATATGGTGAACTAATCCCAAAATGGGCCACTAGGAGGTACCAGAGCAATAAGCAGTCCCTGTTACATGCCTCCTGTGGAAAACGAGTATTTCACATATGTTAATGCCCCTATCCTGTCTGGTGACTTACCCTTAGAAAGCAAACACTGAAATATTACCTTATAACATGGGATATAGATATTATAAGTGAGATTAATGCATGCAGCAATTTACAAGCATTCCATAAAGTCTAAATGCTAGGCACATAAAAACTCTACCTATTTTAACAATACCAACACACAGGTGAGCCAGACAGGTTCCAGCTATGTACTTGTCAGTGTTCAGTTGAGACTTAGGGGCCTTAGCATGAGCTGGCACCTGGTCTGCCAGTGCCACAGCTTCTTTGTGTTGAATAAGGAAGGCCTGAATTTTATTTTCCTGCTTATTTTTTTTACATTAAAGAAAACAAATCAGAACTGTCTAATCTGGTCTTCCTTGGTTTTGCTGAAAGACCTCCTGGGGGTATCAGAGAATGTGTAAGATGAAATTTCTCATATGTGAAGGGATGGGCGTGTTGCATGTTTGTCAAAGATGTCTTTCCTTCAAAGCATTTATTAAGAATTTGTCCATGTTCTCCGATAATTTATAAACTACTTTAAAACACTCCATAATAGAGTGATTTAGATCAGTGCTTCTCAAAGCCGGTCCACCGCTTGTTCAGGGAAAGCCCCTGGTGGTCTGGGCCGGTTTGTTTACTGCCGCATCTGCAGGTTTGACCAATTGCGACTCCAGGCCAATGGGGGCTGTGGGAAGGGCGGCCAGCACATCCCTTAGCCCATGCCACTTCCCGCCACCTGCATTGGCCTGGAGCGGCGAACCGCAGCCAGTGGGAGCCGTGATCGGCTGAACCTGCGGATGCGGCAGGTAAACAAACCAGCCCAGACCACCAGGGGCTTTCCCTGAACAAGCGGCGGACTGGCTTTGAGAAGCACTGATTTAGATCACTTGAATTATTTATGTGATTCAGCAGGATGTAACAGTTACACAGTAGAAAAGACAGCTCTCTCTCTATAATCTAAGCTAAAATAATCTAATCTAATCTAATCTAATATATTCCATTATTCCACTTGAGTTTCAAGTTATCTGCATATGCAAAGTTGTCTGTAAGACTGCGATCACAAACTGCAATGTGATCATTCAGTTCTAACATTTTGGCTCACCTTAAAGATTTTCACGTCTCATTGGCTTTTCAACACACCACTTGAATATATCACCTGATTTTAATGAGACTAATACCCTGCTACGTGTTTAATTATTAGAAATGCAGAAAATTGAATACAATTAACTTAATTACTGAAGACAGAATGATTCAATGGAATTTTGTGCATAGATTCTCTGTAAGGATGTGCAATTGTTTAAGAAAGATGATTTTACGCTAGCAATAGAGACTAGCATTTCACTCTGAGGGCTAATGTAATTCTACTGTCTTCACAATATTTCTTCCTATTAAATGTAAGAGAGAGATGGTTTGGGACACTGCATTACATACAAGATACTAACAAGATCTCCTATAGAGGGCAAGCCAGTGAGTTTAGAACAAAAGTAGACTTCCCCCTTCCTAAGAAAAGCAAAGACACCCCCTTGCTTCACCCTGAAGCAGACTGATCATTCAGACACAGCACAGCCAGTTAAAATAATGAACAGAGATCAAGGCTGTTTACGGGTCAAGAACAACAGTTAAGACAACCAAAGGGTATGTACATTTTCATCTGGTTTCTCCTCTGGTGAGATAGCATACAGAAAATATACTAGTATTTGAAATATTGCTCTCAAGCAAATTGTAACAGAATCAGCATATGATTATTTTGTTGCTGGACTAGAATATAACCTACACCTGGAGATCATGGTTTAAGTATTGAAGTAAAGGGTTTTAATCATAAGTTACCTATTCAAATTTATAGCTGACAAATTGCAGAGCACTGTTGAACTGTTGCTCTTGCATTTTGTACATTAACGGTATAGCTGAAAAAGCATTCTTTTAACCAACTGATTAAAAAACAAATTTGGGTTGAAGATATTTTATGTGTAATTTTGAAGCAAGACAAACATTCTTTACTCATCAAGTACCTAACATTAAGAAAAGGCATTTAAATAGAATCTCTGATTGCGTTTGCAAAAGCCTTTAATTACCAGTTATTATTAGAAGGATTTGTACAAGGAAACTTTGGAAGCAGGGAGTCAATTGATTTTTATTAATTACACCCCTGAAAAGCTAGCATTCTTCCCCCTCTGGCTTGAAACCCATGCACAGTTTATGATAACAGAGTTATCCAATGCCCATGTGCCCTGCAGAGTAATGCCTGTCAATACGGCAGATGTCAATCCACACTTGTGAAGTCGCTGAGGAGCAATGCTTTTGCTACCCCGACCAAAACAGACACTTCGATACAGTATTTGCACTACCGGAAGAAATATGTCCAGTACCCATGGATTCTCAGATTCCATTTGCACTCAGGCAAAATATAAGTGTTAACTAGATGAAAGTTAGAGACTCCCTCTTCTACTGCAAAATAAAAAATCAAGTCTCTAACCATTTTTTTAATCCCACACACTCACCTCTGCTAAATTTGAAGAAAAGAAAAGAGACTCTTGAAAAGATTGAAAAACACTGGTGTGAAATAATTAAACACCAATATTTTTGATAGACCTGATTAAGTGATTAAAAGCATAAAAATATCTTCCAAAAAATTAAAAAGCTCCTTAGATGATTTGGAATTCATAGAG
Organism: Gopherus flavomarginatus; assembly: GCF_025201925.1. Classification (NCBI taxonomy): domain Eukaryota; kingdom Metazoa; phylum Chordata; order Testudines; family Testudinidae; genus Gopherus; species Gopherus flavomarginatus. The sequence goes on from NC_066617.1 coordinate 210,183,959, forward strand.
GCACTCCAAAGAAAGTTCTCCGTGTATATGTGGCTGGCTTGGGCCAAAAAGAAATGGATTCAGAAACTGAATGAAGCTTCTCTGTTCAGAGGTCTCCATACAGAGAAATAGAAGCAGCTAATATTTTGGCTTCCTATTCTGTTGTTAGAAGCAACACCAATTTATAAGCTAATGAGCTCTGGGTGAACTCTTAGCTTTCTTTTATATCATGACATATTAAAATAAATATACAACCTAGAAAAAAGAGAGTCTGACTCATACTATGACAGCTGGTTTAAAAATCCCCTAAAATTCCACATCTTGGGAGAGAAGTGGTAGTTTTAGGAGGAATTAGGGTGACCAGACAGCAAATGTGAAAAATCGGGACGGGGGTGGGGGGTAATAGGAGCCTATATAAGAAAAAGACCCCAAAGTCAGGACTGTCCCTATAAAATTGTGACATCTGGTCACCCTAGGAGGAATTTACCCTTGGTCAGAGCTTTTGCAGGTGAGCTCAGGGACATTTTGCCATGAGGGGCAGGGCGGAGGGGGTCTTGAAGGAGGCAGGGAGGTTATTGCATGAAAACGGGATAAGTGGGTGGACAACACTGGGAATACTGCCTGAGTGAAGGGGATGCAGTACAGGAAGGATAAGGGAGGATAAGTAGGCAGAGGTCGAATTATACGGAGATGTTATACCAATTATATTAGACCAGTAAAAACCAGCAGGATCTTATTAAAGGGGACAAGACAAAAATGCCACATTTATTATGATAACAATTTATGACTAATATCTTAATTCTTATACACACACATTATACCTATTACCTATACACACACACATTCACATTATACCTAATACCTATACACACATTCACACTAACACACCCACATTCATCAGGTGTTCTGCAGCTGCTGCATAGTTACCAGTCCTGAAGATAGCTTAAGTTCATGGCTTGATTTTGCAGCTTGGGTTCGTAGCTTGTGGCAGCTAACTGGCCAGGAAAGCTGGGCACAAGGCTGAGCTGGATCTCTGTTGGGCAGGCACCGATGTTCTTCCATGTTGGCAGCAGAATGTTACCCAGAGTCTCTCATCTCACCCTTCTTTTTTATAGGCTTTTAGTTTGGATTCAAAGTCTATAGGTCTTGCTGTGTCACGCTGCCTCTGGGTTTAGATTGATCACCCATCAATTGCAGGCGTGACTTTCAGCCTTGGACCTGGCTTTGGTCTTCCTTCTGTTGTTCTGTTGTCCTTTTCTTTTTAGGGTGGATGCTTCTTACTTTGTTTAGGGCTGTTGTCTAGGTCTTCAGCCGTTGGTATTTGAACTTTATCTCATCAGGACAGGCTGGGGCTGGAGGTTGATTCCATCATCCACACATACCTCATTCACACATCTAAACTAAACTAATAAGATTACAGCAGGGTTTGCAAAAATGAAGGTTGGAGGAAGCTTTTACAAAATGGAGTGAGTGTTTTAAAATGGGGTTTGAATTACAATATGGAACAGAAGTTACAGTGTAGGTAAGTGTAGTGAATGGTGAACAGAAGTTACATTAATAAAGTGAACAATTAAAAACAATTTCATTTATCAGTTCTACAGAGATATGAAGATGGTGACAAGAAGCTTAAATATGACATGTTAACTGTTAGGGAGCCAGTGGAGGGATACAAAGGAGCGTGAGATGATCAAGCAAACAGGCAAGGAATGAGGACCTGGCAGATGGATTTTTTGTATAGACTGAAGGGGGCCAAGATTTAAGCTAGCTCGTGCCACGGGAATCCAACGACTGATTAGAGGCATAGTTTAGGAACAGCTGCTCAGTCACTGAAGCTCAGGAGAACAAAACACTGCAGTTTTTGAAATGCAGGGACTCAAGAAAACTGACACAGCATTTAGCTGTTGGTGAGTATCCTCATTTCTTTTCAGCTGGGGAGACCTCCCCAGAGGCCACTGTGCAGGTCAGTCAAAGCCTTTTAGTGCCAGCTATGTGACTGGCACTGTACAATGCACCAGAGACAACCTCTGCATTGGGAAGCCTCCAATGATTTGCTTTAACCACAGGAGCCAGATAGATTTTTGTTGGTAGGATGCTGATAATATAAGAGGCTGATAACATGAAGTCTCCAACTAGGCCAGACTGCCTGCTTCTTAGTGGTGTCTTTAGGATGGGTGGGAATGGAAATCCTCTCCTGCTCCATTTAAATCCTTCTGCACAGTAGGAAAACCAGCACTGGCCCGGTCCAGGGACACTAAGGATCCTCCCACTTAGAGAAGTACCTAAAGTTAAGGATGCCCATGCCCAGTAATCAGTGCCTAACAGTAGAAGTGCTACCAGTAGTCACTGCTTCTGCCATGCTTGTGTGTTTCTTCCCCATACAACCCCTTTGTGCAGGTAAAGCCTTTTCCATCTGGATTCTCCAAGCTACCACCCTCTCCACATTCAAATCCCTCCTGAAGACTCATGTCTTCTATGCCAGTCACAGGGGAGTCATGGGTCTAAAACCCTCCAAAAATTGCTCCTTCCACTGCCTCCTGTCTTCTTTGTGCCTTTTAAATCTAAATTCCTCAGAGCAGGGCCCAGCTCCACTAAAGGAGCTAATATTAATAATAATAATAATGCAAATTGAGCCATATTACCTCATGGGGAGTAAATAGCAATTGGGACTGCCAGGGAGGGTCAGGCAAAACCAGTCCTTCCATCTTTGATTTCAGGGATTCTCACTGGTCCATCTGCTCTCTTCAGGCTAAACTGTCACTTCCCCCTTAGCTGCAGGAATTTTCACCATCTCTCCATCCCCTGGTGCCAGAGGTTCCACCAAGTCTTCCCCCCGTGATGCAGAGGCTCCCTTTCTCCTGTTGCATGGGTGGTTGCCAGCAGTCCTTGCTGCAGTGAGGATTGCTAGTACTGATGATTCAAAAAGACCAACAAAAATCACTCTCCACAATGCTATGGTCTCCTAGGTTCAACTTGCAATCAACAATTACCCAGGTTAAGAAGTCGGATCAGCCTGTCTGGGTGAAAACAACAGTAAGGAGGCTGCAGCTGAATAAGAGTAGAGTCTTTGGCTTGTTTATGTAGCATTCATAAGTCACTGCATACTTGGAAGGCCTGTTCACCTCGCAACCCAACCATACCCTAGAGTTGTAGATGCACAGTAATGAGGAAAAGGTGCCTTAGGGAAGCAGCCCTTCTAACTTATCAGTTCAGAGATTCATCTGGAGTCTCCCAAGTCATCTTCAGCATTAGAAGGTGAAAAATCTGCCTCAAGACAGTAAAACACACACGGAGCTTGGGAAGAGAAAAACAGAGCCCCCTTCCCTTCCCCTGGAAAATGTGCTGGGCCTGGTTTTGACCTGGGAATGTCTCTTCGGGCACAGCTGATGTTATGTCAGGCCTTTAAGTGACATTATTTGAATGAGAAAGAGAGAGGCTGATGCTTAACCAACCTGGGCTGGTCAATTTTTTAATTTTTGTGTCATGGAAGGTTACCGTCAAACTGTTAGAACAAAACAGCTACTTTAGTAAATCTTGTAACCAGCCCTGCTGCAGGGTGTGGCTGCGTGTATTGTGGTATCTCCCTTCTTCAAGTTATTTGGTGGTGTGCTGGGTGTGCCACGAATTCAGAGGCAAGCGCTGTAGGCAAACACTAGGCGCTACAGGCTCTAGCCCTCAGTGGGTCTCCATTCACCCTGAGAGATTTCAGATGACAGGGTGCTCTTTTACCAGGGCTGGCAGAAAAGAAAGGGTGCCAATACCTAGGCACAGTTACTTTGTTACAACAAAAGGTCATCGAAGCAGTTCCTAACCCAGTGCACAGGGGTATCAAAGTAACTGTCCACAGGCCCAGTGCCAGGAATAGTCCCTCCAGCCCAGCCCTCTCCCTGAGGCACTGAAGCACCAACCTGCCGTTTCCCCAACCAGATCTCTGTTCTTTTTGTTCATGGTCTCACTGAAGCCCCTCCACACCATCTTGCTCTCGTCTAGGGTGGCCAGACAGCAAATGTGAAAAATCAGGATGGGGGTGGGTGGTAATAGGTACCTATATAAGAAAAAGACCCCAAAATTGGGACTGTCCCTATAAAATTGGGACATCTGGTCACCCTACTTTCATCACACATGGCATGCAGTTGTCCCTTGTCTCCTCCTCACAGGCAACTGCCCTGTATGCACTGCTGCTACTGCTGGACTCCAGCCAGCAGCTAGTAACAGGCTGCTTCCCTGGCTGGTTCAGCCTTCAAGTCCCAGCTCTCAAGATGCCTCTGCACAGCCTTTCCTACACAGCCAGTTCTCCACCAGCTGCTCCTGCTTGCATGATGTAACCTCTGAATCTCTTCCCAGTTTGATCTCCCTGAACTCAGGATGTTACTTCCTTTTCCTGTACTCTGGGGACTACAGAGCCCTCTACTGGCAATGCACTGAATTGGGTAACAGAGGACTCCTCAAATGCTAAACCCTTTCCCTTCCATCTCTACTGGAGTATGGAAAAGGTACCCAGCAATGAATCAGCAGGTCCACTACATTATATGTGTATGACTGATATATACACAAACACACACACGTTGTATATTGTGTGTCATACATGATATGAACCCATATCTTGAACAGCACTAAGCACATCATGAGTACTAAAGAAAAACTGCATAATATAAAGATGTATCTTTCCATACATGCACAGAGCACATTTTCACTGTACTGAATTTGTGGCTAGAACCAGTGTCAACTATGGGACCAATCCTGTAAGATGTTGAGCAACTCCAGGTAGCGTGAAGCACTTTGCAAGGCTGGGCCCCATGAAACTTAAATCCTCCAGAGAAAATGCAAACTTTGTGCCTGTGCCCTTGATCCTCTGTGAAGCAATCCCAGATGCGAGTTGGCCAGCGATGCCACAAACCTTGGCCAGAACCCTGCCCAATGCCACCTTCTCTGTGGGACATTCCTTCAAGCTACTGACTGGAAGGCACCACCCTGGAACATCTAGTAGGGTTCTCTCCTCTCTAGAGATAACTGGAAATAGACTGGTGCTGGAGTCACTGAAAATAGAAAAAAAATAACACAGACTGAAATAATATTTGTGCAAACTAAATCAAAACAAAACCTTGCCCCAAAGCCACAGTGTAATTATTAGAATCTCTGGTCTACAGCAAAGATGTTCAGTTTATTTTCAAAGAACTTAAGAAATGCATTTCTTGTGGATGGATTTACTTATTTGGTAACTCACTAGAAGGTCATTTTGATATTAATATTGGAATGAAATGGTCTTTGCCACTAAATTTAATCTTATATACCATCTAGGTCTTCCCTTTCCTGACTCACTACCCCCTATTTAAACAACAAGCCATTTTCTTTTCTTCTTTCCCTTTCCACCAGTCCTGGGCTCTGCTGGCACTCAGTATGTTTCCAGTCTTTATTCTGGAAAGTGTCAAACCTGCATTGTTTTTCAGCCAAGGAAAGAGCAACGAGTGCACCTTCAACAGCGCTGAACTGCTGACATTAATCAAACTATCACTTTATCCAAGTTCATGGGGATAAAGTGACACCACCATGCTGCGAGGATTGTGGAAACCAGCAAGCACAAACAATTTAGCTAAGCCTTGTGAAATGCCAGGGCCCCTAGTCAGAACTTCCCTCTTCTAGCTAAAATCTACTGCTGAAATGAACTCTGCTTCCAAAGGAAGGCCTTGTTAGAGTTCTCTATGTGCTTGCGGTATATGACAAATGGGGTTATGTATTCTGAGCATACTGAGAATAATATTTTAAGGAGAGAGAGAGCAGCAAAGACTATTCCTGATATTCTCTCTCTCTCTCTCTCTCTCTCTCTCTCTCTCACACACACACACCTGAAGAGCTCAAGATCTTCTGTAATGATTCCAAACAACATCCTTCCTGAGCTTGCAAGTTACAGGCTGTCAATAATACTCTGGCTCCGGTCCAGGATTCCCTTCTAGACCCTAGTTACACATTTACCCTGTATGTAGATTGTTCTAGTTAGCCTGGCAGCATACATCCCCATTCTTAAAGGTGGCTAGCAGTCATCTGACACTTCAGGCAATCACCTTTTAAGAATAAAAGCCAAAAATGAATTCAGAAGATATTTGGGTATAAGAGAGGAAACAAACAGGCTGGCAGCAAAGTTGGAGATCTGTCCTGTGGCCAGGGGCGACTCCAGGCCCCAGCATGCTAAGCATGTGCTTGGCGCGGCATGCCGCGGGGGGCGCTCCGCGGGTCCCTGGGAGGGCAGTAGGCAGGTTGCCTTCGGTGGCATGCCTGCAGAGGGTCTGCTGGTCCCGCGGCTCTGAAGCCACGGGACAAATGAACCCTCCATAGGCACGCCTGCGGGAGGTCCACTGGAGCCACGGGACTGGCGAGTGGCAGAGCACGTCCCACGGCATGACGCCATGCTTGGAGCGGCGAAATGCCTAGAGCTGCCCCTGCCTGTGGCTGCATTTCCGGAAGGTGCAAACTGAGAGTTCTGCCCTGACAGCATCTTCCCCTTCTTTGTGCAATTTGACACTAGTCATACTTTCTGCTCAAGCTCTGGGAAAACTATGACTACGTCTACCCTACAGGAACTATAGTGGCATAGCTTTGGCAATGTAGCTATGCTGGCATCACCCCGTAGTGTAGCTGCAACCCATGGCTGGCACGTGAATCACTGGCTGGGGAAGCCTAGCCCCCAGCCCCGCTCCTTCTGCCCGAGGCACCGCCCCTTCTGTGCCCACCCCACCGGAGCCCAGACATTCTCCCTTGGCTGCCAGCCCCTGCCCCAGGCTAGCCCCTCTGCGAACCCTAGAGCACCATGTGGCATGCAGCCCCAGCCTCAGAGCACTAGGAGGGCACTGGGGTCAGAGCACCAGGGCTAGCACAGGGTAATGGAGCTGCATGCAGAAAGGAAGGAGGAGGTTGGGGGCAGAGCATGGGCGGAGCCATGCCTGCTGTTTGAGGAGGCACAGCCTCACCCAGCCTATGGTACCTGCCGTCCATGATGCAACCTATAGCAATGGGGTGTGGCATGGGGTTCTGTCACTGTAGAAACACCACGTCCGTGAGTGATGGCAGCTAGGTCAATGGAAATATTCTTCTGTTGACCAAACTGCATCTACACCAATTGGATTTTTCACACTCCTGAGTGCCATAGCTATGTTGACCTAACTTTTAAGTGTAGACCAGGCTTCTGTGTTCTGGATCTGAAAGGGTATTAGAACAAATGGGTTCGCTGGGTTCAAAGCCCTACTGGGTTTTTAGGTTCAGCTGCAAAGTCTTGCTTTCCAGGCAAGTTCATTGCCTCAGATTTGCTTGAAAGGTGGCCCAAGTTCACTGAAAGATTTGTGAACCTCAGTGAACCTTTGGGTTTGGCTGGCCTGTACTGCAGGTTTATAATAAAGTCCCAGCAATTCATTGTTGCTGTGTACCTTGTGTTAGTCATTTATGCCAAAGCAAAGTTTGTAAGAGTGAGTGCAAAACACTCCCATGCTAATGTGGTAGCTATGTTGCACTGGTGTCAATGAAGCCATGAGGGATGTGGGGTAACAGAGAATCTGGGCTCAGATTTGCAGCATTTTCTATTAATTTTTTTCTTGCAGGTTTAAATCAGAGTCCCACCAAAAATGCACCTACCTTAAACAGCGTAGGTTTGGCTCCCAACTTTCTGCGAGGTTCTAGGATGAGTTTGAGTGGCTCTGGGGCTCAATATGAAGCAAAACCCATAGGCTCTTAGGAAGGTGAGTTATTGTCTTAAGTCAAATTAGACTAACCCTAGCTGCTTACAAAGAAAAATATAGTGGAGCTGAACCAAAAGCAAACTGGGCCCCATTGAACCAGTGGGGATCTGGTGTCAAGGGCAATTTGTGCCAAGGAAGAACAGGAAGTGTTTGGGCCAGCGCTCTCCTCCTGGAGCGGGAATGGGGTTCTGCCAGCAGAAGGCAACTTAAAGTGAATTATAGACATAGATTCTATAGCTCTTTGTTCACAGAGGCTGCCTGGGGACATGCTTAATCAGTGTGTTCCCTGGATAACTAGGGGTATGCATCCTTCTCAACAAGGACCACATGCCTTGGGAACTGAACTGGCCAGCTGTGGGGCCCTTGTCAGAGCAGGGGGTGCAGGTGCCTTACACAGCTACAGCCTTCCTTCCAGGCAGACTAACCGTTACAAACTTAGAATAAACAGATAAACAGGAAAGGTAAACATGGATTATACTGGTTGCAGAAGGTAACTGCTTGAGGCACAGTTCTGTCCTCTGATGCATGTGTGCAAGCAAGGCAGAATTTGATTATAACAGGGAGCTACTAAAATATGAATTGTTGACACATCAGGCTACTATCACATCAGCTTTGTAGGAGTTAGAGATCGCGCATTATAGCATGCCTGGAAACTGTAGTTCATGGATCATAGACCAGGTACTGTTGACACAAGCCTATAACAAGTGTTTCTTTGGGTACCATTGCCCTTATGAGAGGTTTTTTATCTCAGAAATAGTGACCCTATTAGCTTCAGACTCCTTTTGCATTGTAAGTCTGCATGCTAAAATAATCCATTAGATGTTTTTAACTAGCAAAAAAAAGCAAACGTCTCTTGTCTTGTAATCTAATGGTTTAAAATAAATTCATTTGGAGGTCTTTTAAAATTTCCAGACAGCATAGGATATTAGTCTACATTATGGTTTCATTGCGTGCAATATTTCAATCTAGCCCCCAAATAGAATTCCATATTATGGACTAATATCCTGGTATGACATTTGCATTGAGCATCCGGAGTTTTGTTTGAGCTATGCTATGACAAACTCTCATAGTCCCAGACTTAGTTACAAACCCCAGGCTTGGCCCAGGCTCGCAGAAAGGTTTACTGTCAAACTGCTGAGCAAGCCTGCAACAAGAACTGAGTGAGTCAGGGCTGAGTTTGAGTGAAATCCACAGGATCTTTGGAAAGATTTATTATTTTAAATCATACACAGAGCTGCTTTTGTGTGAGATTTCAAAGCAACATGCAGGGAAGGTAAACCAAATCCAAATAAAATGTCATTGATTCCTTCCCCCATGTTTTATACAGCTTTGGCCATACAAGTTCATCTTAAAATAAGAACATTTGTTTTCCATTGGTATAATTCAGAATGGCCCAAGGGATCTGGGAAGGATTTTTGAAAAACAAAAGTTCTCCTTTGGCCTCTGAGCCATTCTATCAGGCTTTAACCCAGAGCAAATGTTTTTACATCCCAGTCATAAATACATACATTGCCAGCAGCTGAGATGGGTTTTTATTGCTATCTTCATGCTACAGGTCCTGTGAATACCTGCAAAAGCATAAATATCAAGAAAACTTTATATTAGCATTTTCAGAAAAAATGCAGTCCATGCAGCACCAATTCCTAACAGCTGGGAGAACTACTAAAATCAGACAAACCCCATTTTAAAAAGAAAAACAACCATCCCCAAACCAGAAAAAACACTGCCCCGCTTGGTCAGGAGTTTGAATTCAACTCAGGTCAGCAGTGACTGAACGTTGTTGGTATTTGATGGTTGTTCAGTAACCCATATGAAATGGATCCATGTCCAAATCACAAAAGCTCTGCCACGGTAGACATTAATAACTAATACCCTCATTGGCTGCCTGAATGAAGGATTTGGCACTTAGAGATGTGCCTTTAACTTATATTCAAATGAAGGATTTTTCCTCTTGTTTAAAGATGATATTTGAAAAACTCCAGATCTTCTGCTTCACTTCAACCAGTTGTCATGTATCCCATTTTCTCTCTTCCTCCTAGGGAGCCCATTGCAGAACTGGTCTGCTGGTGGCAAACTTTCTTACAGCATCTCAGCCGTCTGTCCTTTCAACCGGGGCTGGGATTCATTTAAAGGATTTATGTAGATCCCCATGAAGTATTAATCTAAACAACATCACCTTACAGAAAATTAATTAATTTTCCATCTGTTGAAAGTTAAAAAACGTTCATTAATCAGTCTGTTTTCTATCTGCTCTTGACCCTCACCTGGTTTATTTAAAAATAAAATACAGGCAAGTGTTCTGATAATCTATTGTTGAGAAACAATTAATTCAAGGAAATGTTTGCAGTGGAAGGAAATTTAAGATTTAATCCTGGTATATTACTGGGCTACCGCCTGAGTGTCTGCAGAGTATATAATACAACACAAGACAATTTCAGAAGAGTGTCTTTCAGCCAAACCATAGCCCACATTGCTTTGCAGAGCTAAATAATACAGAACTGGATCATTCCCTTCAGCTTCTATGAACACAGTGGGACCTTGATCTAGCACCGTATCTCTGAAATTGCAGAAGGGGAAGGAATTTTCCATGAAAGACCCAATTATTCCTCAGACAGATCAGGTCAAAAATCTAGTTAGAACAGCCTCTTCTGGTTCCAGTCCCGAAAGAAACCCAGAAAGACTAGGGCACACAAGTGGTGGGGGACAAACAATATATTACCTGAATATTTTCCAATTTGCAAGAATGAGCAGTATTTCCTGAGGAGTGTTGGGGAAGGACAGGTATCTTAGATTTTGCAACATTCCTGTCTGAATCTGGATGCCAAACTCCTCCAAAGTTCAGTGATGTTTTGATTCAGGATTTTGATTTGACTCATCATTGTGATAAAGAAAATTGTGAAATTCAGACCCAGTTTGGATTTCTAATGCCCCCTTTTCTAACCACCATCAGATTTCAGGGATATTCACATCCTGGGATTTGATTCACTCCACCATAGAAATAAAGCCAGCTGCAAAATTTGGATCCCCATCTAGGGTGACCAGATGTCCCGATTTTATAGGTTCCAATTTTTGGGTTATTTTCTTATATAGGCTCCTATTACCTCCTGTCCCATGTCCCGATTTTTCACATATGCTGTCTGGTCACCCTATCCCCATCCCTGTTTCAGATTTCACCCCCACATTCTCCAAAAAGTCAAGGGTATTTGTATCCAGGTGTTTAGAGATTTAGGTGACAAAGAACTAAGTGGATATTATTTTTCCACAAATGCCTTCTCACTTTGTATCTTGTATGTATGAAGATTTAAAAAGTTCAGAGGAAGAAAACAGTGTCTTCAATCTGAAAAGCTCACCTTCTGCTAAGGGCAATCTGAAGTCTTGTTTATGAAAATCTTCTGCACTGTATCGCTCCGTCGAAAGTTGGAACATTCTAAATCCAATAGGAAGTTTACTTAAAGAAGGAAAGAAAAAGTACCAACAGCTGACGTGACAGTAAAGATTGAACAGGTTTTAATTTATCTTGACAGCTCTGACATCATTGAATGCCTGAGGGACTGTATTACGAATGGATTGAGTGGCACACTAGAGCAGGTCATGAACCCTGGGGCACTCAGCCTATGATAACAGCACACCCCCGTTCACTGGGAATAAAACTATATAGTGCAGGGTCTCCATGTAATATTTCTGTCAGATTGAATAATTCTACAAGGGTGAGCAGCAGGATAGAAATAAGAAAGTGGTGAAAATAAGGAAGATGCAAATTCTCTCAAGCTAGGAAAGGTCTTACAAGACCCTTCTACGTAGGTCATCTACAAGGTTAGAACCTGGGCCTGTCAGTGCCATTGCATGGCTTTCTAGCAGTTCAGCTAAAGGAACATCTTAGAAGCAGCAGTCGGTTGTTATCATTTAGTGACCATCTTACAAGAAGGCAATGCCTTAGTTAAGTATCCACGGCAGGTGTCAAGTTCCAGACCCAGTCCTGTGAGGAGCTGAGTGCCCTCCACTTCCATTGGATTGCACAGTGCCAGTGTGATTACAGCCTCAGTGAGGTAAGGAGTATTAAACTTCTTGAAACAAACAAAGATCTTTATAATCCATTCAGCAGAGCTCTATGTGGCAGCTTAGCAGTGACTGCATTGGGGATTTTGCCAGCTCAGCTATGTCACTAAGGTGTGTTTTTTCATGCCCCTGACCGACATAGCTATGCCAGCAAAACTTTGTACTGTACACCTGGCCTTAGTTAAATACAGAAGGCAGGTGTTAAATTCGGGGCCCAATGTGAGGAGCTGAGTATGTTTTACTCCCATTGGACAGACCTCAGTTCCCGTCCAGGGCCTTGCCAGGGATGTTCATCATCTTGCTTACGCAGGCCCTAGCAAACTTTCCTGTGGGTCAGCAGGCACCCTCATATTCAAAGGCACACAACCCAGGTTACTCTAGGGTGACCAGATGTCCCAATTCTATAGGGACAGTCCGGATTTTTGGGTCTTTTTCTTATATACCACCTACCCCCGTCCTGATTTTTCACACTTGTTGTCTCGTCACCCTAGGTTACTCCATGGAAGTTTTAACACTAAACAAACACATAGTTTCTATTTTCAATTTGCTCAGCTTCTCCCCCTTGCTATCCCCTTCCCCCAACAATTAAAGTGAACATTATCATAGACAGGAAAATACACTCCAAACAAATTCTTATGCAACCCACAAATCCGTACCTGGGCTGATTGCTCAAGTTGCCTTATTTATGTCACACCTGCTTTAAATTGTGATGCTCCAAATTAGATGGGAAAAAAACATGCAAATACGGTGTCATTTTCTGGCAAATTAGCATGCAGACTGCACAAAGGTGAAGATTGCTAGGAGGAGAGCAGCACTAACATCATTTGACTGATTACTGAAGCAGGAAAATTAGGAGCAAGGGTGGCTGAAAAAAATGCAAGTATGAATGCAGTCATATATTCAGAATGATTGCATAACGTTTGTCACATAGTCCCAAGAAAGTGCGTTTGCAACTCTTCTTATGATAAACTGAATCTAACAGTGACTGACACCTGTGATAGTGGAGATTACCTTCTACTTTACTTGGTAGACAACTGTACCTATATACTTCAATAAATATATAATGGGGATTTGCTCTTTGTGAATGTGAGGCTGTGGCACGTTAAACTAATATTATGTACAAAAACAATGTCAAGAAAATGTTGCAACATTTGGCACTCAGAATTGACAAATGCCAGATTTACTGTTGCCTGAGCAATCTTACTTCTGCCCCTTTGCGTGTCTGCCCTGTGTATCCAGTGAGGCAGGGTCCCTTGGAAAAAATAGCCTGTCACCATGTAATTAAAGACTGTCTCATGTGAAAGTAGAATGAATTATATTGTAAAAATAAGAATGGATTAAAGAAATGTTGTATGTACCTTTAAGCAGAAATAAGAAATGTTGAAATACAGGTGCCAGGAAAAGAAACATTAGGCATAAACAAGGGGGCTAATGGCGAAACATTAACAGGAGATCGGTAATAGTTAGTAAGGAAATAAGATATGCATGCCTAGCCCAGGTAAACTTATCAGATTCTGCTTCCTTTGTTATCTTGTAAAGTGCTCACCCTTTTATCTGTATAAATAAGATAGTTTGTGTCTTGCATGGTGCTCACATTATCTGGGTGTTATTAGCAGAGCGCTGTGCTAATAAAACAGAGTGGTCTGACAAACTGTGAGTCCTGAGTCTAACTTTGACACTCATAATACCCACACACATGGGGACCAAACTGAATTTGCACAAGCAACCTTAATTCTGGCACTTCCTAACTTTTGAACTCTGGACTTTGAAAGTTAAACAACATTTTTATGTCATTTGGTGTGTATAATTTCCCAAGGTTTGTGTGTGGTTTTTTAAGGTAAAAGGTATAAACAAATCCTATTATGTGTGTCACGGCGTTTGGAGTGGCTCACAACTGTAAGTGCCCACCTCAGAGCAGACTGTCAGAAAACAGGGCAGACATCCCAAGCTGGTGGTGTGTTCTATAATTAGATTTCACCAAGCAGCCATTACCAAATGTGAACTCCTGGATCACAGTCTTACCCTTAGAGTCTCCAGGCTATCTTGCCACCCAAACAAACTGGACTTTGTGATAAGTGGTCACTTACACCAAAGATCACATCACATTTAGGGTGCTTCCAGTCCCAAGAGATCAGTCACTTTCCCCACATCTACTGATACTCTAAATCTTACACCAAAGACAACACTGGCAGACAATTCTATAGTAAACTAACTAAAGTTTTATTAGCTAAGAAAAGTAAATGAGAGTTATTGAGCGGTTAAAGCAGGTAAAACATATGCACAGGTGAGTCACAGTTTGTAATTCTAAATGGTGGCAGTGATGTAATAAACTGCCAGTCTCCCAAAAGTCTTTTCAGGGTACCCAGATTTTCTCTGGGGAGCTTCACTTTGCATCTGGTACACTTCCCTGTAAGAATCCAAACTGTCCAGAGACCCAGGATCTTTCTTTGAATCCATTCTTATAGCTTCTTCTCACAGAAAACAAGCTGACGGGATCACTAACCACGGGGGCTTTTCCTTTGATGACAGAGAATGAGGAATGCATTTTGAGTCTTGAACCTCCGATCATCACACACAATGACCACTTGCTTAGAAATTAGCACTTTGCTGTTCAAGTTCTTCATTTGCTTTTCACAAGGTTTCTTTCTTGTTTGAGGAGTTATTTAGTTACAGGGCTACACACAATGTAAACGTTTGCTACTACATTGTAATAGGATACTGGTAAGTGACAACAATGCATGCAACATCCCCTTAGTTTTCATGAAGTTTAAACACCAAACACATTCTTACACATTTAACAATTACTTTGATCTACACTAATACACAGGTGAATTGACCTGGGACTTCGACTTGAGCAGGCACCTGGTCTGCCAGCATCACAATGTGCAACTCTAAAAATGTTCTGGTGGAAGCACAAGTGAGAGAAAGGGAAGAGGGATTGTTAGCAGCTCATATCTCAGCCAAGCCCAAACAGAAGTTCATGGGACAAAGAAAAGGCATATTTCTAGCCTGAAGGCTTTCCCATTGCTGAATTTCAAAAGCCTGTTGCAAACAAAGGAAATGTTAGAGCTTTTCAAATACAAGTTGCAAAAATCTTTTATAATGATAAATGTTAGGGTATGGCTACATTTGGAATTTCAAAGCACTGCCCCGGCAGCTCTGCGGGAGCGCTACCGTGGCAGTGCTTTGAAGTGTGAGTGTAGTCGGAGCGGCAGCGCTGGGAGAGAGCTCTCCCAGCGCTGCATGTAAACCACATCCTTTACAGGTGTAGCGTGCAGCGCTGGGAGCCGCGCTCCCAGCGCTGCCGCCCTGATTACACTGAGGCTTTACAGCGCTGTATCTTGCAGCGCTCAGGGGGGTGTTTTTTCACACCCCTGAGCGCAAAAGTTGCAGCGCTGTAAAGTGTGAGTGTAGCCATGGCTTTAGTCAACCTAAGTATAGAGTGTCACAATTACCAGGCTAACTGCCCCTCTGACCCCTCCTGGTCTCATGGCCTGCAGCCTCTTTCAGATCTCTGGCCTTGAGCAGTTACCTCTCATAGGGCTTGTCTACACATACAGCACTGCAGCGCCCCGAGAGGTAGTAGCTAGGTCAACATAGCACTGTCTACTTCAGGTGTTTTGTAAGTCTAACAGCGCCACTCAAGGGTGTGGATTTTCCACACTCCTGAGCTACATAGTTATACCGACATCAATTTGTAGCGTAGACCAGGGCTCAGAGAGGAATCAAGTGATTCTTTCACTCTCTGACCAGGCCATGGGAAGCAGAACTCAGGTATTGGTTCTGTTTCTGTACTTGCAGTCAGTTCCCTCTAGGAGCAATGGCAGTGGTAAACAATGAGCAGACAGCTTCCTTAAAGCAAAGTGTTATCTATTAAGAACAAAAGCATTTCAGAGAAAATGGGTCTTAATGCAATAAAGAGACTATACTCATGTCTAGCTTACCAGGTGCCTGTCTATCTTCCACATGGGAATCCTGGTAGCAATAAGCTTCCTAGCGATTCCCCCCTCCCAACCTTCCAGAGTTTTGCTTGCATAAGCTGTTCCCTT
Source organism: Gopherus flavomarginatus (assembly GCF_025201925.1). Lineage (NCBI taxonomy): Eukaryota > Metazoa > Chordata > Testudines > Testudinidae > Gopherus > Gopherus flavomarginatus. Next base: position 210,199,764 of record NC_066617.1, read on the forward strand.
AACTCACAAAACTTTCACCTCCTTGGCTTTCTGGGGCTCCCAGCTTAAGGGAGTGTCTCCATTAAAAGTTGTTCAGTCTTTTGGTCCCTGTCCTTCTCAGCCTGGCAAAACAAGGCTTGCACCTTCATTGGAGACAGGATCCTCAAAGCTAATAGTTTCCCCCACTGTCTTTCAAGTGTGTTCCCATAAATTCTTATCTGAGGAGTCTTTGTGTTGCCATCCTGTATATTCTTCCAACAGCCACCATTGAATGGAAGCAATATAGACATATAATAGACACTACACTATCCCAATATCAGTCACTCTGAATAATTAGGTTACATAGCAGTAATATTAGATTATTACATAACTATTCCATACCTGTCACAGTGATCACTACAAGCTCTCTCTATAAGAACTGGACTGGAGTGGGAAATGCAATTCTTATTTAAGAACAATGGAGGGCACTTAGGAGTGGAAAGTGAAGGAGGAGAAGAAGAAAGTGAAGGAGTGAAGATGTTGCAGTGAACTAGTTTAAAGAATCCAGTTTAATCCTACTTACATCAATGGAACTATAACAAAGAGACTACGGTCATTGTCTTGACCCAGGCACAATATAATCAGGTGCTGTGTAAGCTTCGCCATCCAGTTCCTAGGATGTACCCATCTCCTCCATTTAGTTCTTAGGGACAGGGATTGTCTCTTACGTGCATATAAAATGTCTAGGACAATAGGGCCCTGATCTGGGTTGTAATAAAAATAAGTAATAGTAATTTACACAACATTGGTTCTAATCTGGGGCCACTGGTGAGCAGAGACAGAACTGTGGTAAGCGGTGTGGTAGTTTATTGTATAAAGCAATGTCTGTCAGGGTTTAGACCACCCAACTCCTTTTCACTCCTGCTTTAAAACAAGATTTTAATCCAGCTCTCAAGAGGTGAAAGGAAACACTAGTTCATTTTCTGACCTACGTATGCTAGGGGATTTGTTACCTGTGATGATGGAGATCGCCTGGCAGACCACTAGATTTTCACACCCCATGCTCACTGTCTCCTCTTTAATCTTTAATAACACACTCTAGTTGAACAGGCCTTACCGACTGAGTGACAAGGGCTGTTTTTCACAATTGTCTATTAAAATATTCAGAGTCTTATCGGATTGCCCAGTGCGGTTTGGGGGTTTGGACAGAAATCTACATGCGTAACTCTGAGACTGCCTGAAATTAAAGAGCAAACTTACGGGGCTAAGTAACCAGAGCCATTCCTCAAGGAAGTGGTCACTGAGATTACATGGCACATAACAAACACCTGTGCCAACATCCCTGAAGCCAAACATGTGGATCTCGTTCTCCGCTCAAGTAGCATTTGTCATACTTGGAAGTGGAAAATGTGGGTTTGTGGAGCTGCCTGCTGTAATTATTTTGAAATGATTGTCTGGCTATTTCTTCATTTTAATATAATATGGCTTGATTTGTATTGGTAAAATATTTTAGAAGGTTTTCTCAAGAGGCCTCTTTTTCTGCGTCTTGATGCAAGCAATTTAACATCCATTTGCAGTGGGCAAGGGCTGCTTTACATAACCTTGTCTCAGGTGGTTTGTGGTTGTTTGCAAAGGATAATTAGCACATCACACACATGCATCCAAGTGCTAATGTAACACATGAGCTAATTTTTCTTCCCAGATATTGTTAATGGACCAGGCCTCATAGGTCATCCATGTGTAACGGAGGGCTTGTCTATACTACAAATGCTTTGCTAGTATAGCTATACCAACAGAGGCCTCTAGATGCAGTATGTGCCAACAGAGGAGTTTTTCTGCTGGCTAAGTAATACCACCTCCCCAAATGACATTAGCTATGCGGACAGAAGCATTCCTCTGGTGGCACAGTTGCATCTACACTGGGGGTTTTGCCAGCATAGCTATGACAGCTAGGGGATGTGTTTTGTCCACATTCCTAGCCCACATATGTATGCTAGAAAAAAAAGTCTTTGTAGTGTACACTAAGCCTGACTTTAATATACTTTGGATCAGGCCCCTAGTTCTTTTCTCAAGCAGTTCTGGATTGTCCCTACAATACGCTGTGATTTATATTCTTATGCCCAAGGATTTCAAAAACAACCTGTGATTTTTGGATCTAACTCAAGATATCTAAAAGGGGACTGATTTCAAAGAGCAGATACTCAGCCCTTTTGGAAAATCAGGCCCAGTTAAGGTGTCTGAAACTGGGCACCCCAAAAATGGAGGCACCCAGACTCACACGACACTTTTGAAAATCTTGGTCATTGTTGTTATCATGATAGCGCCTGGAGCAGTTCTGGTCATGACTAAGGCCCTGTTAGGCTGGATATTGTACAGACACAGGGTAGCAAACTAGTGTTTTTTTCTCCAGTCTAGTTTTAAATACATCAAGACATGGTACGTTCACCACTTCCTTGGAAGTCACTTTCACAAGCAAATTAAGAAATCTCCCTGTCAGGGACATTTTCCCACCCAATGACAAACTCCAGATCACCTTTTACTTTGTGTACTCCAATGTGCATGATATTGGAAAAGATTTTAGATGTGCAGATTGTTGATTTATTTTGGCTAATTAGCTAATATTTTTTCACTCTAAAGAAATATCTCATTTTCGTGAGGGTCCCCAGGCTTAAAAAAAAAAAAATCTGACAGGGTCAAATTCTCAAAAAATAGCCTCTGAATTTGCAAATGCAATTGCACATGCATTAAGATGGATTTGGATTTGCACGGTTGGCTAGGGAGGTGCCCAATGCTTATCTCTCGTGTGTGTGTGCAATTGCTATTTGCATAGGTGGGCTTTTTGTGTGCAAAATTGTGGGTGCAAAATTTGTGGCAAACCAGTGGGATCCCTTTGGATAATTGGGCATGCACCAATATTCTGACCTAGATCAATACAGACCCTGTAATGCAGGATACATAGGCAACAGGAGTATATGCTTTCATAACTTTTTTCCGGATAGCAAGGGTGGCTTTGTTTTCATATATGCTTAACAGTGACCTGTAAAGGAAAAAAAAAGTGTTTCATTTTGCTCCTATTTTTTTCTTCACTGGTCATCTTTAACAGAGTCCTTTTCTCATAGCTTTGCCAGGCATTAACTCTCATGACTTCTTGTTTATTTCCATTGCCTTTGGCAGTTCCAAGTAATACAATAATGTCATTCTTCCATTAGTCAGAGCAGGGTTTGTATTGTTTCATAAGACCCTCCTAAACCAAGAGCTAGCTTGTGGGTGTATGGTTGGAGGAAGAGAAAGCTTGGGGCTGCCTGGGGAGGAAGTTGGTGATGTAGTAGTGGGAGCTGCGGGGAGAACGTTGGTGGGAAAGGATAGCCAAGGGAGAGGACTACTGGATCAAGGGGCAGCCTGAGGGTGTAAGGCAGTAGGAGAAGTGTGTGTTTGCGTGAGAGAAGTGTGTGTGTGTGTGTGTATGTGTGTGTGTGAGAAGTGTTGTGTTTGCCACATCCACCTCAAGTCATTGCACTTTGTCTGGTCATTCACACTAATGCAAAGTGGGTATAAAATGCTGCCATTCTGAGTTAGGTGCATTTCACACCCATTTTGCTCAGGTGTAAATGACAACACATGCTGCAGAGTGACAGAAACCCAGGGTCTGTAATTCTTGGCTGTCACCAGCTCCTCACTCCTTGTTCTCATTGTGGTTGCAGCCTGTAGAGAGGAAACATGCACACTGTGCTCTCTAATGGAACCTTTACAATGTTTCTTTTTGTTATTTTGCTAAATCTCAAATAGCCATTATGCAGACTGATAGCACAAGGTTGTGCTTTGTGAATGCAAAAGCATAAGCAAAATTGAAGGGTGCAAAGGATCCCAGGGAAAAAAAAAACATCCAAGCAAGTGCACGCACACACACACACATATACGGAGTAAAATCTCCATGGGGTGCATGGGTTACACTTTATTTGGATGGAGAGGGCACAGCTCAAACCCAAATGATTGCACATTTTAGATGCTCTGGGACTGGAGGACATTTGTGGTTGCTATTTCTACCAGTACAGATAAAAAAGAGAACACTTTTTCCACTGCAGAAGCTTTGGCAGCCTGACAAACATTAATTTACATACTTTATGCTTCCTTTCTTGCCAAAAATTTTCCCCTTACTGTGTTTAAATTGCTTTCAGTCCATGTATAATATCATACAGGACCCTTCAATTCACAACTGCTGTTTAGTAAAATGGCTTCCCTAGGTCAACACACTTTCATTTCAGGGTAGTTAATCCTGAATACATTCTCTGCAGGAGGTAGGAATGTGCTCTGCAACTGAGAGATGTTTTGTCAGAGTAATAAACTGAAAGCTGAAGTTAGACGAAATTATCTAGCAATGGAGCCCTTTGCCTTAGCCTTTTATTTTCAGTGCTAGTCATGTTTTCAATAAGGACCTTTCAAAATGTGGGTCAAAATTATGTATTTTGTAGCATGAATCAAAGGGAACAGATTGACTTGGTTTTCATGCATGAAAGAAAATAATTGGAAAACGGTAGATATAAAAAGAAAAAAGATTCATAAAGACGAAAATGACTCCACACTTGAGTTAAGGTAAAAGAATTATGCTTTGGTTTAGTTGCACTTCACACCAAAATGATCTCTTATTAAGCCTTTGAAAGAGAAGGTTGTACGTTTGTTTATTTTCTTCATGCTTACAGTGGTGCATTTGAAAAATAAAATTGTTCTGTAACAGAGAATGTTCCTTGCAAAATATGAATCATTGTACTGAATAGCGTATAACAGAATTCCAGTTTGTGTGTGTGGGGGGGGGGAGGGGAGAGAGCAGAGTTACTTAAAAGGCCAGTCTTGACTTGATATTAATGAGTTCATAATTTCTTGACTGCTCTGTTATTTGAGAGGCATACATCTTTTCAGCAGGACTACGTGTCTAAATACCACCTTTCCCATTTATATACTCTGCAAAGGGATGTTTGTAAAGCAGTTTGTTCTTCAGTTTCCCCTGAGATGCCACCCATCCACCTCTGTATTTTTGCAGCTCTCTCTGTTCACTCTGAATACACTTTCACACAGGATAAAAAGAAAGCAACATCAACCCTTAAATGGACATGCATCCTCCAGGAATTGTCCTATGGATCAAAGGATCTGCTCTTCCTACATTATTTCATTACAACTGGCATTGCGCAATCAGAAATTCTTAGGCCCCACAAAAATAAGCGACCTTTGGATTATCCAGGGTTCCATGCAATCCTGTTGATTGGGCCCAGAGATTTGATGCAACATACTAGGATCCTAATGTTTGGTGTAGGGTGAATAAAAGGAAGACCCCTGAATTCATCATCACATTATCAGAGGAGCTTTAAAGAGATTTGAAAACCTTAATCCTTCGTGATTTTGGGGCACCTTTGGGTATGTCTACACTGCACACTATAACCAGGCTCTGACTCAGGTTTCAGTCCAAGCACCCCGTGTAGGTCCACACACAAATCAGTTTGACTTGGGTCAGCGAGCATTCAGGACCTGGGTCTCACGACTCTGCTAGAGGGATGAGTAAGAGCCTGAGGCCATGGCTACACTGGCACTTTACAGCACTGCAACTTTCGCGCTCAGGGGTGTGGAAAAACACCCCCCTGAGCGCTGCAAGATACAGCGCTGTAAAGCCTCAGTGTAATCAGGGCTGCAAGCTACACCAGTTTGTGTGTGGGCGGGGGAGGGGAGAAAGCAGAGTTACTTAAAAGGCCAGTCTTGACTTGATATTAATGAGTTCATAATTTCTTGACTGCTCTGTTATTTGAGAGGCATACATCTTTTCAGCAGGACTACGTGTCTAAATACCACCTTTCCCATTTATATACTCTGCAAAGGGATGTTTGTAAAGCAGTTTGTTCTTCAGTTTCCCCTGAGATACCACCCATCCACCTCTTGTTTACGTAAGGGATGTGGTTTACGTGTAGCACTGGGAGAGCTCTCTCCCAGCGCTGGCGCTCTGACTACACTCACACTTCAAAGCGCTGCCGCAATTGTAGCCATACCCTGAGACCTGCTGGGACTGAGGTCCAAGCTCTGTGATTTTGCAGCGTGGATGAAGCTCAAGCTGCAGACTCAATTCAGAAGGTCTGTGTGGTGCCATATGGATGCATTAGCATGACTGTGAAACCTGGGTCAGCAATTGTAAACCCAGATTTACAATGTAGTGTGAATGCCCAGGCCTGGGCTTAGAAACACAGATCTTACTAGCTAAGGAGCAAATTTAACCCAGCCTCACTTATTTGGAAGGCTCAATAGACAATGGAATCACTGTAGTTCTGCTGCACACTGCAGGCACTTGATGCAGGGAACCCACACAAGGTGTTCACAGCTTTTACTTACAACAGATCTGTGGCCAGTAGATCTACAGCTATATCAATCCATCAGCTGAACCTCCAGTAGAAGAGGGTGCAATGGCTGTAGATTCTGCTGCCAGGCAGGGGCTACATATGTAGCCATATAGCAGCTCCGCCGCCATTCTGTGGCCTTGGGGTAAAATTTCACACACACACCCTACCCGCGCCAGAAGTCCTGCAGAACCTTTCTGTTCCATGTCCATTGCTGCCAGGCCCAGATTTGGCCAATGGCAAGTGGCAGGTTTTCCTCCAGCTCCCTTGCTAGAACTGCTGTTTGCAAATGGCTCTGGTTTAAGGCTTGACTGAATGAGCCATGCATGCAGCGAGTCAGTCTGGCCATAATAAAATGTGGATGCGGATAACTGAGAATTTGCAAAGTGTCTGGCCATAGGTCACCTATTCTGTGTTGTGTCAAAATTGCAGTAACAATGCTGTGGTCATTCAAAACACGTGGCAAACACCTACTGAGATATTATGCTTACATTACTTCAAGTGGAAGCTCTTTGTGGCAGGAGCTGTTTGTTGTGTGTTTGTACAGCACCTAACACAACGAGGTCCTGATCTCTGATTTGGCTGCTAGATGGAAATAATAATCATTATCATTATGATACACTTTTAACATAACATTTACTATATACATTTTCTTAAATCTGTTTTTTATAATATATACTATTTCTCAGAAGTAAGGGGCACAGGCTGAAATAAATCTTCAATAACACGTATGGTCATGCCTGCTGGCTGATTTCGCTTCCTGTCAGCCTTGACTTTGCCAACATCAGTTGAGGATTCTTTTACGTTTCGGTGAAAAGCTAATCCGTGACAAAGGAGGGAAGAGAAGACAAAAGGAACCAGGATCTATTGACAGAAAAGCCATCTCAGAGAGAATGCAGACACTGATTTCTTAACAATTATCATAAGAAGAAAATGAAAGTCAATATTGAGCAGAGGAAAGTCAAATGTTGCACAATGTCCAGTGTATTTATCAATCAATAACAAAACCTTTTACCTTTAATATTTCACCCAATAACATAGCTGTTACTCCTGCAGGATGCCTTATTCTCCACTCTGTCTGAGTATGAGTCACAGCAGTTTATAATATTATATGTGCATTTTGAAGGGGGTAGGGAAATCCATCATTCATTCTGTTGAATAAGCTTCCATGAATTACGACAAAGGAACAATTTAAACTACGAAATAAGGATATTATGCAAGAGAATGGTATCTACTGAAATAAAATGAACAAAGAGCAAAATAAAACCCTTCCTTGCTTAGATCAAGCAAATACAGAAGTCCAGGAATGAATGAAAGTGCAACAGTGCTAGGAAAAGTCATGGCGAAATTGTGTGAACAAAAATATTTTTTTATTTTTCACTAATTAATGACTTTGGGCCAATTCTGCCTCATCAATATTCATTATTTGTTAAGAGCTGGCAGTGTGCTCAGCTTTATATAATTCATGAATCAAGATAAAAGGTCCGTCTCCCAGTGATTTTATGATTTGTTGGCCTCTGGACCTCATCTTCTGCTTTATCTGTGGACCAAAAGGATCAGGAAAGCAAAAGCTGACGGGTCTCATGTTGATGTCCCACTCAAGTCCACGAGGCTGTACTTGTGATTAAGAATTAACTCACATTAGTAAGGTTTGTATATGATTGGGCCCTTGTTTAGTCTATTTAGGACTTCACACACCCCTACAGCACACAGCTCTCATGCCAATATTACTAGCTAGTTGTGCTTATATGCTATGTTTATCAGTGCTAAAGAGAAACCTGAGATGGAGGATGCTAGGAAAGTCTTGAATAGTTAAAAGATTTTTGATTTTGTGTCATCTAACTGCACTCAGAGCTGCACCTGGCGTGAATGATTGGTGTTAATTTTCCAAGAGTTCAGTTTTTTCTTAAAAGCAGGTTTCCTGGGCTTGCCAAGGGTCTCAGTCTGATTGGCAAAAGATGAGGAGCACTTACGGAAGCAATGGTGGTGACGACTGTAGCACAAAAGAAAGTGACACGCGCTCGTTATATTTTTCATGCTAGGCTTGTCGCATGTCTGAATATTGACTGTTTTTATTAATCACTCCTTGGATGATTTCCTTGTCGCACTTGCTGAGTTTGCTTGTCAAAAAACAGGTGTTCAAATGAAGTCTCTTGCCCTTGGCTTCATGTAGAACGAGCAACCTTAATAGTTAGTGAGGAGGAGAAGAGGCGCAGACAAAATGTTACATACGCACACCACAGATGTGGAGGGACTTGCATATGATAACCTTGCAGCGCCATGTGGGAAATACCTTTATCAAGCATCTCTGACTACCTTATCTGCAGGCGGCTCACTAATTCCTCTCTCCAGGGATTTATTCTAATTTTTGAGATACCTGAATCAGTCTTGGGCCAGAGATAACTTGTCTAGACAGAAAAATGTCCTGGGTTTAAGGTGTGAGTGATACCTTGGATCCTGGATAGAAACAGGTGCATTACACAATTAGGAAAGGGAGACCCAGCACCCCAGGACACAGCAATAGCCCTGGAAGGGCTCATGATAGTTGTCTTTAAAAGGAGGTGACGTTGCTATGAAAGGAAAGGAACAGGGTCCGTTTTGGAGGCGTTTTACATTTATTAGTCTTAATTGTTTTCTCTCTGAGCTTTGTAGAGTTGGACTCATGGTAACTAAGGCACTAGATATAGGGCTACATTAAGTTTTGGATAGGCACATTACTCACAAATGGCAAAGTCCTAATCAGCTACACAGCTCATCCCAAACAAGTGCTTCTCAATGCTTCATGCAAGACCATAACATTGCGTGGTCTCCGTATACCACACGTGATGCAGAAAAACTATTTGTAAGGAAGTTTTAATTTTTTTTTAAATGGGACAATTTTTTCAGATCGAACTGCTTGTAAAGCCAGGTGCCTTAGTTACCGTGAATCCCAAATGTTCCCGGATTAGAGGGAGCCATAAAAGGTTGTATAAAATACCTAAAATAAAGGTATATAAAAATATAACAGCCTTTAGTGTGATGACTTAGGACTCCCACAGCTAGAAGTGCTGGATCCCACCGAGAAGCTGGGAATTCCCCCTTTCCAATGGTACAAGATATTGGACTTTAAAATCATCAGGGGAGACCTTGACCCCACTGAAATCAATGACAAAACTTCCATTGACTTTAGTGAGACCAGGATTATACCCATGAAGTTCATCTGTTGCATGGTTCTGCAATTTATCAGACAGCTATCACCCTCACATGGCTATCACCCCCACGTATGTTATTTAAGAATATATGTACACACTCACACACACACATAGATATGTACACACTCATCCTGTTAAACTATTCACTTTAGTGCTTGTTTGGGGTGTTTTGCAAAAGAGGCATCTACATATCAGTGGTCCATTATTTTCAAGCTCCCAGCTAGCCTTTGCTGCAGAGTGATGTCACTTGCTTGGCTCTAGAAATAACAATTATAAAATGCCTTGGCTAATGTTTCAGACCTGAGAATGTAGAAAATATTGATAGAAAATGTTTCCTGCCTTACAGGCCAGATGAACAGAGAGATGGAAGCTTTCTACTGCAGTCTGGAAACTAAATAACAAATTAGGTTTCTTTACCAACCAAAATGTGCTGAAAAGCTGTTTCTTTTATTTATTTTCCTTTAGCCATGATTCTCTAATGCAAAATGTATTTGTAAAAAGTACATTTTGTGAGAAGGGCTAAGAAAGCAGGACAGCCAGGCAGGAGTGCACGTGCCACACAAAGCTGATTGTTCCACCGCCAGCCTCAAGTTTCTAGTGTTTATGGGTTTGTACATCTGTGACTTCTGCACTGCACACAGAGGCAAGGGATTGGCTTCCTCACAGAAGTATGTCATTAGGCGCAATTATTACTCTTTGGGAAGCTGATAATTAGCATCTTTGTATGGGGCATTTCAGGAGCATACAGACCTCAGACAATTGAATACAGCGAGGAATAATGATTCATTGATACCAACAGCTGAGCTCCATTCACACATGTCTGTCATCGCAAATGACACAGTACAGGGGCTGCTGACATTGTGGCAAAGAAGTTTCAAACTATTATTTGACAAATGCATGTTTTTCCTATCCTAAGCTTATCCAGATACAAGCACTCTTTCTTTGCAGATAAAGCTCTACTCCCCACCCCATATGGGGACAAATGTTTTCCAAAGTGCCCCGCCCATATAACTAGGGCTAGATAGTGGAGGAAGTTTATGGGGCAGAAATCAGAGAGGAGTCCTTCTGTTCCCCACTGCAGAGTGGCAGCTTTTGCCCTATGGTTTACGACTTATGTTGCAGTTTGAGGAATTAGGCAGAAAAGAGATTGTTCACTCGATCTCAGGAGTATTTCTTTTGAATTTGTTTTCTTGTTGTGAGTTCAATCCTTGAGGGGGCCATTGGGGGAACTGGGATAAAAATCTGTCCGGGGGTTGGACCTGCTTTGAGCAGGGGGTTGGACTAGATGACCTCCTGAGGTCCCTTCCAACTCTGATAATCTATGATTCTATAATTCTTCTGTTAACAGTGTCATCATATAAACAAGGATGGAACTGACACAGTGCTTCACGTTTGAATCACTGTTGAGCCCACCAGTGACATGAGTCATGGGCACGATGACTTATTTAGCGTGATTGAACCTCATGGGATCCTTGTGATTAAGCAACCACTGGTGCTCAGGAGGTGCTGTGACTGCTCAGACACCTAAAGATAGAAGTCTGTGGTGAGACTGATGGAGGTTGCAGATAATTCCATGTGCAGCACCAGCCCACAGTTTAACAGCAGAAAAGAATGATTTGAAAGAGGTACTCCCTGACCAAATTTGATTCTAATTTAGATTCTTTTTAAAATATGAGTATTTTTAAAATCACTCCCAATATAAATGTTCCCATGATTTTTTATTCTTAATTCTATTGGGCACAGTTTGTAAAACACAAACACTCCCCTGTAGTATTTGAAACCCACATAACCCAGCTTCTCAGGTGATAGGAAAAATATCAAAATCAGAATACACAAGTACGGGGGCTCCCCTAGAAATTTTTCACATGGTCTGCACAACTGAAGCATTCTTGTTTTAACTTAGCATGGCACCACTCATCTTTGGCCCAGCAGCCCCTCTGTTGTAACGGAGGGGTCACTGGGCTAAATTTCAGTGACTGGCCTTGCGACCTGGCATGGCAGGTTGATTTGGGGGCCCTCTCAAATGGGGACCGGGACAAACTTCCCCATTTGCCACCCCCACCTAGGGTTGCCAACCCTCCCAGTTTCGCTAGGAGTCTCCTGGAATCAGGCCCTATCTCTGGGAAGCTACTGAGGCCAAACTGGGAGATTTTAGGTGCTAAAACTCTGGCCGTGCAGCAGGGCTAAGGCAGGCTCCCTGCCTGCCCTGGCCCCATGCCGATCCCAGAAGTAGCTGGCACGTCCCTGCGACCCTGATGGGGGCAGAGGTGGGCGGGGAGGCGGCATGGGGTCTCTGTGCATTGTCTGTGCCCTGTGCACCGATTCCGCAGCTCCCATTGGCTGGGAACTGTGGCCAATGGGAGCTGTGAGGGTGGTGCTTGTCGAGCCTCCTGCCCCTCCAGGAGCCAGATATGGCACCTGCTTCCGCAAGCAGTGTGGGGCCAGGGCAGGCAGGGAGCCTGCCTTAGCCTACTGTTCCACTGCCCAGGAGCCACTCGAGGTAAGTGCCACCTGGTCACAGCCTGCACTCTGCACCCCCTCCTGCACCCCAACCTCCTGTCCCAGCCCCTCCAGCATCCAAGTGACAGAGGGAGGGGGATGGAGTGGGTGGGGCCTTGGAGAAGGGATGGGGCCTCAGTGAAGGGGCAGGGCAGGGGTGTTTGGGTTTGTGTGATTAAACAGTTGGTAACCCTACCCCCACCTCTTGACAGCATGTCACTGTGCGTAACATGAGTACGGCTCCTCTGAGGCTCCTCTGCACAGGTGTATAAATAGCACCTCTATGCTAATGTATGAGAACTAGAAAGTGAAAAAATTGACCTGGAACTGAAAACTGACTATAAGCAAAATGGAAACTGATAAATCTTATTTGTACAGTGCCTAACACAATGGGGCCTGAGCCTCTAGATGCTACCAGAATATAAATAAATAAAATAAGTCTACTTTAATTGTTCAAGATGAAAACTGCAAATAAAATAAATACATAAATAAAAGAAGCAAGCCATACAACTAGTGAAAAGTACATGATATTTACAAATATTTTAAGTTTTAAGACTTTACTATGGTATTTACAATATAGGAAAGGTCTCACATGATTATTAACTTGACAATGTCCCACTAAAAATGCGCTGAGACTTACGCACACTCTGAAAGAAAAAAGGATCATCCTGTCAGTATTTAAAAGCAGCAAAGCAGTTTTTCATTACCCATTTAAACATATTGTGTGCAGGACCTCTACATTTCTGCCCATAAGGTCTTCTTCAAGCACTGGGTTTTGCTCATGCAGTAAAATATGTATTTAAAATTTGCTACGGACTCCAGAGAGGCAGGTTTCCATGTTAATTTCTATCTGCTAAATGAATTTCAAGGAGTTTTCTGGGCCCAGTTTAATTCTCACTTCCTTTGTTTCCTTGGAAATGGAGATCAGATTTTCATATGGTGTAAATCTGTATATAGAGCGTTATGCATTTACACTAGCTAAGGATCTGCCCATAGCATGTTGTAACAGTAATTGGATGTATTTCCCCATGTTGCTTGCTTTCTGTGCAAGAGCTGGGAAGGGAGGAGAGAACTGAATTAGGCTGGCTGAGTTCCATGGGGATGATTTCTCAACAGGAGAATTGATTTACTGTGAACAAGAGTGTGAATGTGGTTTCCCTGAAAACCATTACCCCTTTCTTCCAGCTCTCCTGTCAGAGACACAGAAGGCTTATACAGTGACAATTATTACAAATATAGTCAGTCATTCTCTTATGTAGCAAATTCCATCTATGGTGCTGTGCATCTCAATCATCTCAAGAAATCTGGAGTTAATCCACTGACTTCTGTGGAATTATTCCATTCTTTCACTGGTGTGGGATCAGAATTTGGCCTTAGCTAATGAAGCCTAGATCAGTATGATTGTCCTTGTTTTACAGATGGCAGAATAGAAGCAGAGACAGTTAAAGCAGAAATGTTCAAAACTGTCCAAGAATTTTAGGTGGCCAATTTGAGACACCCATTGGCCTGATTTTCAGAGGCATCCAAAACACCAGTTAAAGTTAATGGTAGCTATGGGTGCTCAGCCCTGCTGAAAATGTCTTCAGGTGGGCTCCCAAAATGGGGGCTCACAAAATTAGTTGATGCTTTTGAAAATACTTGCTTAAGTGACTTGTTCAATGTCACAACAAGTAAGTCAATGGCAAAAATCAATAACAGAATTTAGGAGACCTGACTCCCAGCCTTCTGCTCTAATTGTTAGAAGAGACCTGACCCTATGACTCTGATAAACTTCTGCACCCCAAACATTTAACAGATTCAGAAGCATTTGACACATATTTCAGCACTGTTGCAGAAAGTGGAGTTCTTTAGAAAATGGTAAATAATTGACGCTGTTCTCTGCTGGCAGTCAGGCCCCCCACAAGCAGCTGGGTTTTGTGCTTTGTGTCACAATGGAGGGTCTAATTTAGAATTTACAGTAACAGATGCACAAAGGGCTGCTGGCCTTCTCCCTGCTTCTTGAATGCCTATTCCCTGCTGCCCTACACAATAATTAGTGAGCAGTGAGTGACATTTCTTCCCCAGCTATGGGTCTTCTCTTGGCCTCATGAAGAGGGAGAACAGAACCTTTTGTTTGCATTCTTCTATTTTATTTTTTGTTTAGACTGGGAGGCTGCAGACGGGGGAATCTCCAGCACAGTGATTTAGCTGCATGACTTCCATTAAAGTGAATGACAATTGCATAGCTAAATCTGTGCATATCTTGTTGAAGATTGACCCCAGGTTGTTGTCATTTTACAGACATTCTTCCCTTTTGCCGCAATCATTACATGGAGTGAAAATTGGAAGCTTGTGCACAAATTGACTGAGCAGCTCAGTCCCCAAATTGAGATTTGCATAAAGAGAATGCTATTAGGGGTGAGCAATAGGGGAAGTTTGAATTGAGAGAAGATACTCCAGCCTATTCTTTTTTCTCCTAACCCATTGCAATACCCCAAGACAGACAACATCTCCCGATACGCTGCAGAGGTCTTTGCTATAAAAGGATTAAAAACAAGCTTGGGAGAAGGATTTTGAGCTTATTTGCAAAATATTATTTGTCTAAAAGCTACAAAAATTATATATGATTTTCTTTGACAATCCAAGTTCCAGTTCTGGAGGAGTGCTAGGAGCGGACCTCTCGGAAGCTGACCTGTTCTATACACTCCCTCCGAAGCTCTGGTACCGGCTACTCTCAGAGACCGGGCTAGATGAACCATTGATCTGACCCAGTAAGGCTGTTCTTAAGTTATTAATAGGTGTTGGTCATTCCCTCCCGTGCAAAATAAAGCTCATCTTTGAGATCAGAAGTGTTTGTGGTTTGGTTACCTATAGGAACATCTCCTGCGTTTGTAGCCTCTGCTATGTAGCAGCACAGCACAAATGATGCAATTCGGTCAGGGTCGGCCTTAGGATTTATGGTGCCCTAGGCGAGATTATTAAACTGGTGCCCCTGTGCCTGATCTGCTCTTAGCAACACAAACATAAGCTTACAGTATTGGAAAACTTCCCACATTCACATTATTAAAACCAGTTTAACTTAATTAAGCGCACTGTAATGCTGATGGACTAGCACTAAAGAAGCAGCACTATAGAAAAAATTCTGATATGACAGAATGATGCAAATAATATTTTTTTTAATTTATCAAAATTTTATTGGAAATTTATACGAAGAGGTATTGAAACAAAGATTTGTTTTTAATTAAAAGCAATCTTTCTGGCTTTTTTGGCTGCAAAATCAGTAATAATGTCATCTTATGACAAAGACAAAGTCGTGTCTTGTTCGATTGCAAGAATAGCAAGACCAGTTAAGCGTTCCTGACTCATTGTAGAGCGGAGATAGCTTTTAATGAGCTTTAGTTTTGAGAAACTCCGTTCTCCTGATGCTACTGTTACAGGAATTGTCAGTAGAATACGAGTGGCAATGTACACATTAGGATATATGTCAACAAGTTTGCGGGTATGAATAAACTGTACAATGTCCATCACTGATTTTGCATGTGGCAACATTGATGACAGTGTACTCAATTCTTTGTACAGTTCAAGTCCATTTAAATCAAAACTATCACCGTGCTTCAGGAGGCTCTCTAGGTTCTTGCACTTTGTCATTAGTTGCTCTTGTTTTCCTATTTCGTTGAATTTAGTTATGTCATACAAAAATCCAAACTGTTCATGGTGTACTTGCAGGGTATTAAACCTTTCATCAACAGCAGATACTGCTTTATCCATCACAACATTAAAAAATTCAACGTCAAATTTCTTTTCTGGATCGTCTATGGGCATGATCTGCTGTACAGATACTTCACAAAGAAGTGTTCCTGGCCTTTTAAACTCATATTAACTATGTATTTACTTTATGAAAGTTGGAGAAAACACTGTGAAAACGTAAAACATTGGCTGCCCAACTTCTGGGCTGGCAAAAGTTATACTGACTCACAGGGAAAAAAAAAAGCAGGAGAATCTTAGTACAACATATGGTCACTCTATACCAGGGGTTGGGTCGGCAACCTTTCAGAAGTGGTGTGCCAAGTTCACTGTAATTTAAGGTTTCTCGTGCCAGTAATACATTTTAATGTTTGTAGAAGGTTTCTCTCTATGTCTATATTATATAAATAAACTATTGTTATTATCTGAGGTCTTGGCCACCGGTCCTGCTCAGGCCACTGCCAGCTGAGTAAATGAAACCCCAAACCAGCAGTGGGCTGGTGGCTGGAACCCTAGACAAGGATCCCAGGCCCTGCTCAGCCTACTGCTGGTCTGGGGTTCTGACCACCAACTCCTGCCAGCCAGGATCCCGGCCGCCAACCCCCCCTCAGCCTGCTACCAGCCTGGGATTCTGCTCACCCAGGCTGGCAGGAGGAAGAGTGGGTCTGGCGGCTGAGCTCCTGACTGGCAAGGGGCCGGCAGCCGGAACCCCGGAGTAGCAGTAGGCTGAGTGCTGCTGGCACCCCAGACTGGCAGCAGACTGAGCCACTCAACCTCCCACCGGCCCTGCTCAGCCCGCCACCAGCCCACTCAGCCCGCTGCCAGCTGAGTGAATGGAACCCCAGGCTGACAGCAGGTTGAGTGGTTCAGCTGGCCTGCTCAGCCCACTGCCAGCCTGGGGTTCCTTGGGGGTCCCCAGGCCAGCAGCAGGTGCTGAGTGGGGCCTATGGCTGGTATCCCAGCTGGCAATAGGGCAGCAGCCGGAACCCCAGAGCAGTGATGGGCTGAGCCGCTCAGCCTGCTGCTGCATACCATCAAAAATCAGCTCACCTGCCACTTTGATACGTGTGCCGTAGGTTGCCGATCCCTGCTTTATACACTAGTAAAGAGATGAGCATATTACAGTTGTTGGGCTCTTATCAGGAGTAACAGGCTATTGGAAAGTCAGTCAACATTTTTTGTTTCTCTGATGAAAACTGGCCCACTCCCTGCCTCAAACCAAACCTGTCACTAATAATTGTCAACAACTTAATTTTCTGTTTTTGGCTAAGATATTGATTTTAAAAAATATTGAAATTGGATTCAGGATTGTTAGCAAGAATTTTTGGCAAACAAAGTTGTTAAATGACAATCTAAATGGCAACACAGTACTGCTTTCATGCTTGGCTCACCCCCCAGCCCACTGGTCCAACAGCTGCAGTAGAGGAGGAGATAGGTGGAAAACTGCAGGACCCCAAAATCCACCTCTTGGGGTGCAGAGTGGCAACAGCAGCAGCAAACCCTCAGGTCCAATCACACGCCAATGGGCACAGCCGCCAGCCCAACAGACCATGATGAAGTTAGCACAGCATCTGATCTCAGGGATGGGGCACCCATGGAGCCACAGCAGCTCATCCTGCCCTGTGCAGCTCTCCCTGGATGAGATGGATCGCTGGCAGCTGCCAGCCTGGGGGAGAGGCGCTTCCGAGCTAGGGTAGCCAGATCCAGATGTCCTGATTTTATAGGGCCAGCCCTGATATTTGGGGCTTTGTCTTATATAGGCACCAATTACCCTACCTAGAGTGACCAGACAGAAAGTGTGTAAAATCAGGACAGGGATGGGTGGGGGTGGGGGTGGGGTAAAAGGAGCCTATATAAGAAAAAGACACCAAAATTGGGACTGTCCCTATAAAATAGGGATATCTGCTCACCCTACCCCAATCCCTTATCCTGATTTTTCACACATCTGGCTAACCCCAGCCAAGCCCTGTGTGACATTCCAATCCTGGCTGCCTGCCGAGGAAGTGAGTTACTTTCACTTTCATTCCTCAGCAAGCAGCCAGCCTCCCCTCCTCCCCCAGCACCTCACCCAACCCAGCCCTGACGGAGGGGAGGGAGGAGAGAGAGAGGGGTGCTCCTGGGGAGGAGGAAGAAAGGAGGGGGTGCTCCATGGGGCGGAGGGGAGGTGAGCTCCTTTCCCAGTCCCTACCCCCTCCCCTTCCCAGAGACCCCAGCAGCCAATCTCATTCCTCAGACTGTGCTGCATTCGGCTCTCTCTAGGACCCAGCAGCCCTGCTTCTACACTGTCTGGGCTGCCTGCAGGGTGGTGCCCCCAGGGAGAATGAGGCCCTACGCGGCTGCCTATTCTGCCTATGCCTAAGGACGGCTCTGAATTCGGTAAGGAACTTTATTACAACCTCCTTGAAGAGCAGAAATGCCACAGGAACTCTCTTTCTAAGGAAGTGCCTGTAAGAGGAAGTCTCTGTCCCTCTGATATAGATTCACAGATTTTGAAGACAAAAGAGACTGTCATGACGATCTAATCCAGGGGTCGGCAACCTTTCAGAAGTGGTGTGCCGAGTCTTCATTTATTCACTCTAATTTAAGGTTTCAGGTGCCAGTAATACATTTTAACATTTTTAGAAGGTCTATAATATATAACAAACTATTGTTGTATGTAAAGTAAATAAGGTTTTTAAAATGTTTAAGAAGCTTCATTTAAAATTTAATTAAAATGCAGAGCCTCCCGGACCGGCGGCTGCGACCCGGGCAGTGTGAGTGCCGCTGAAAATCAGCCTGTGTGCCACCTTCAGCACACGTGCCATAGGTTGCCTACCCCTGATCTAATCTGACCTCCTGCACAACAGGGCACAGAACTTCACCCAGTAATATTTATAACAAACCTATAACTTCTGCTTGAACAACAGCTGAATTTTTTAGGAACATAGTCTTGATTTAAAGACTGCAAGTAATGGAAAATCCACCAGGTCCCTGGGTAAGATATCCAGTGGTTAATTACCTTCATAGTTCAAAATGTGCATCTTAGTCTAGCTTCAGCTTCCAACCATTCAGTGTCGTTATGTCCATTTCTGCTAGATCACAGCACTATCTACAGTCAGAAATCTCTTCCCCATATAGGTACTTGTAGACCATAAGAACGGCAGCAGCACCCCAGCACCAATGGTGCTGGAACAATTTGTACAGTGGAGGTGCTGAGAGCCACTGACTCAAACTGAACCAAACCCTGTGTACGATGGACACCACTTTCAGCACCTAAAAGTATGAGCTTGTATTTGATTCTGTTAAAATACATGTTTTCCAAATGAGCCCGCTGTACCAAGTGATCCATGTTGGTTTGTATAACTGTCTGGGCTCCATTGTTATTTACTACACCAATTTTTGTGCCATCAGTAAATTTTACCAGCCTTTTTAAAAAATTTTTTCATTCACATCATTGTCAAATAGCACTGAACTGATAAATGATAAATCATAGGTTAATCCGACCCAGGCCATGGCAGCCCATTTAGAACTTTCCCATGACCCACTGGTGCGCTGGGACCCACCCTTTAGGAAACACTGAGTTAACCAGTTTTTAATCCATTTAATATGGACTTTACTGATTTTTCATAGTGCTAATTTGCTTTTTAAATCAAAATGTCATGAAGGATTAAATCAAATATGATACGAAGGGGGCACTTTTCTTAGTCATTTCAGTGTCGTTATATCCTTGGTGGACACTTACACTCATGCAGAATGCCTTTCATAAAGGGACTCCACATGGGTGCAATAGACCAGGCATGTGAACCTGATTGCAGGAATGGGATCTCAGTTCTTAGGCTTTGATCCTGCTCTCATTGAAGTCAATGGCAAACACCCAGTTGATCCTAATGGTGCAGTACCAGGTCCTTAAATACAGTTGCTGAGCAAAAATGTCTTCATACTGTTATTATTGACAGTTCTAATAAGTTCTGGTATATGTCACTTTGGTATTGATCAATAGCAATTTCCTTGGGGAGACCCAATGAAATGACTTGAAGTGACAGGATGCATATGCTTGATACAACGATAGCATCCAAGGTGTGCGTTTTCCTGAGTGCATGTGGTTCAGCACAGAAGAGGTTGAAGGCATCATTAAAAGGATGAACACAAACCAACAAAGCAAAGAAATGCAAAGTCAGGGCTGAAATGCCGGCTTTACCCCTCAGCACCTCCACTGCAGGCTGCCCTACCTGCGATGTAGCATTTCAGCACCCCGTTTACTGCATATATCTTAGACCCTTGCAATTCCTGTACAAGACAAGGATAGAGAAAGAAGACACCCAGTGAATTAAAGATGGCGTTCCAACTGCACAGGAAAGCTGACAAAGTTTAGGGCCTGATTGAAAAAGCCCATTGAATACAGTGGAAAGACTCGGCCACCCAGTTTTGAGAGATCCTTTTGTCTGGGGCACCTGGCACTGGCCACTGTCAGAAGACAGGATACTGGGCTAGATGGATCTTGGGTCTGATCCACTATGGCCATTCTTATGTTCTTCATTGTTATTGTAACCTGAGATAGCTAACCTGAGTTAAGAACACACTGTTTTTGCAGTGTAAACATACCCACAGACCCCTAAGTGACTTTGGTGCTTTTGAAAATGGGACAGAGATGCTTTAGAACATCTTACCATTAAACTCTGCCTCAGCATCCGCTTCTCTAAAATGGGATTAA
Organism: Gopherus flavomarginatus; assembly: GCF_025201925.1. Taxonomy (NCBI): domain Eukaryota; kingdom Metazoa; phylum Chordata; order Testudines; family Testudinidae; genus Gopherus; species Gopherus flavomarginatus. The sequence continues at coordinate 210,220,196 of NC_066617.1, forward strand.
TGCTTACTCATCTACCTAATTCACAGAGGTGCTGGAAAGCATTGTCTAGCTATCATTGTTATTTAGAAAGGGCCTGTCATTAATATTAATAAGCAGCTGCCGAAAGTGCACATAATTTACCTTTTCCCCTGCATGCTGTGTACATTCACAAGATTGCCAGGTTTTTTCCATCTTCTTCAGGGGTTCTCAAACTGTGGGTTGGGACCCCAAACTGGGTCATAACTTTGTTTTAATGGGGCTGCCAGGGCTGGGGTTAGACTTGCTGGGGCCTGGGGCCGAATCCCAAACCCCACCACCCGGGGATAGTGGAGCGTGGGTGTGCTCAGGCTTTGGTCCTCCCTCCTTGGGTCGGGTGGTAATTTTCATTGTCAGAAAGGGGTCACGGTGCAATGACGTTTGAGAACTGCTTTAATCTAGCTCCTCAGCTTGTCCCGTTGCTACTTTGGGAGCTGTGCTGGAGAGGGACTGTGTGTGGCCGGCTAAGGAGGTAAAGAAATGGGAGGAAGTCAGCAGCATGTGGGGCTCAGGGGGCTTCAGAAGAGAATTCAGTTCTTACTTGGCTAAGGAGCCCTGCACAGCAAGTGCTGCCTCCTGCCCTGCAGCACCTAACTTATGGAGGACTCAGAGAAGAGCTCTGCTCTGACAGGGCTGAGGTGTCTCAGATGACAGCTGCTGCCCTCCTCTTCCCCAAGGGAGTGCGCGATGCAGCCTTTTCTGCCTCCCAGGCTCCCAGTTTAGGAGACACGTATTAACAACTGATTTCAGAATCGCCTGCCATTGCAGCATAGGGCCACGGTAGCACCCCCGCCGTGCTAGGTGCTGCCCACTGCACAGAATGGCACCATCACTGGGCTGCAGAATACCCAGGGTTTTGTACAGAATTATGAGCGTTACAGTGAGATAAGAGAGGGGGGCAAAAGTGACAGGAAGAAGTGGGGGGCAGAGGGAGAAACAGAGGAGAAGAAAAGAAAACAGGAAAACAAAATCCTTCCCAGTTTCTCCTTTTCCAAGTCCATGCAAACAGAGTGGCTTTCTACTTGCACCTGAAGGTGGGATCGATTCTCTCCTTATGGATTATTCAGAGGCGATTGCTCCAGATAGGCTAGCAATGCACAGCCACTGTCTCCTCTCCTCCCTCCCCCGCCCTTTCTTACAATCGGTGAGGAGCTGACATTTGCCAGGCTGCTCCTGGCGTCACGGTGAGAGCTCGTTAAGGGAAGCACTGACGCAGGGAGAATAAGAGCTGCAGCCTGCAACCTTCTGCTTTTAACCAACTCCTGATGAAGCACCGCCTTTGGGGGTTGGAACCCCCCCCCCCCGTCCTTTGTCTTCTCTGTATTTAAAAAAAATCCAAAGCAGCATCCCCCTGAGCTAGAATTGTTCAGAGTAAGATGCTGAAAAGCCCAGGATAATGGGCTGGATGATGAAGGAGTTATCAGCGTTTCCCCTCCTTTGCTGCCCTTTCCAATGCTGTCTGCGTTCTTTGGGTCTAGGCTTAATCTTGTAAGTGTATTAAGTGCTGCTCTCCAGCATATGTTGACTCAAGTAGCAGCTAGATCACTGTACTCTCTCTCTCTGGACATCCCCAATCAAATGTGTAGCCAACCTCTAGACAAAGGGATTGAAGAAGAAAAATCCAGCCATGGCTAATGTGTTTGTGACTGAAAACATTGCTTGACCTCCGTAGATAAGGTGGCTGAACAGAAATGTATCAGGTTAACGTTTTGACCTGACCAGGAAAAGCAGATAGTGACTGAGTGGACAACTTCCAGAAAATCATGGATAGTGGGTGGGGAATGGAGGCACAAAGCATAAAGGACAATTGCAAGGGACATACTTTCCAAGCAGCACAATCAAATACATTAATCAAGTTAAACAAAATACCTGAGTGGACTGAAGTGGGAATGGTTCCTGTTACCCCCGCCCATCCAATGCAGTGCCTGATATTGAAAGTGAGTCTAATCCTGAAATTAACCCGACTAATTATTAATAAAAATAATGATACCTGGCATTTCTAAACCACGGCTGGTCCCACAGTGCTTTTTGAACCTAACCTCTGTAATCTTTAAATCTCTGAGGCTAGGGACACTCGCACAGGATTGAATTTACAGACATGAGTAGTCTGACTTCAGTGGGACTCCCAGTGTGAAGAAAGTTAAGCCTGTGTGTGTTTGCAAGCGTGAGGCTTTCACAATCTGGGAGTTTGGATTCTCCTAAAGATTTGTAGGCAACATTTGTGGAAGGCCCCAATTCCAAATTCATATAAACAATGGACCATCTTTAGCATGGTGCAAATGATGGTCTTGATCCTGCCAGAGATCTGCCTAAGCACAGAGGGGCATCCCACATGGAGCTCCTGGCAGGATTGTGGTCTTTGCCAAGTAAAGGAAAGCACAGGGATGGAAGACTCTGTAGCAATACAATCTATTGTTATTGCTTTGTTTACAAATGGAATGACCTGCCCTTGTCTCCCACACAGGTGTTGAGAGTCTAAAGTAATTCACAAGCACCATATACTCTACTTCAGAGCACTAGCAACATTCAACTATTACGGTGGTAGACCTTCATGAGTACCACTTCGTTTTGTGGGCAGAGTTGATAATGGATCTTCCAGGCCTCTGACAGTGAGGTGAAGCTATATTCCCACCCTTCCCAAGCCCTCATTGCCTCATCTCATGGCCACTCTATCTGTCCAATGAAGAAAGATGGACTAGCCTTATCTACGCTATCATTTTGGGGAAGTCTCCCACTGTTGCATGATCACTGGTGCAGCACTACCAGTGACAACAATGATGGGATTGCAAGCGTAGGTGGGCTGCCAATGTTTTAACCGTCGTGCCATCAAGTCCTGATCTGAAAAGGTCTAGAAGACTGGTGCCTATGCCCTGTCTATCCTAGCAATGCACTGGAGCCGTGTCGATTCAGTTTATAGGATTTCCTTCCATACGTGTCATTGCTGATCCTTTATCAGCAACAGAATTTGCTGTAGAATGACATGGAATGCTCTCGTCTCCCTGAGCTCCTTTCCTCTTTCCACAACCCTCTTGTGAGGTCCCCACTGATCTAAGATGGCTAAGAGTAAAAAGCCAGGTCCAAGAAATGACCCCTAGGCAGCTGTATGAAAACAATTCATATCACTTTACATTTCTCTGGCTCAGCGAGGGAAAGTCATGACCCCTTCTCCAGCTAAATATCAAATGCTCTTAAATCCCTTTTCGCACTCAACAGAAGAACAGTCTTCCAATCAAGTGACTGCTTCCCCCGTCTCCACCTGTGCCTTGCAGGGGCAGATTATTTTGATGTTCAGATTTTATTCTGAGTCATCATTGTTCCAAAAGGGAGGCTACAGGGGTCTGATTTTCTGTTGTTTCTCAAAAGCTCATTTTGCTTAATTTTGGTATTAGGGGGCTGCCAGGTTGTTCTGCAAGTAGTATGAGTAGGGCCTTTTTCAGCTTGGTGACCTTGGGGTGTATTTAAGAGAGATATTCTCATAGGACTGGTGCTTTATAAACAAACAATCTAGGGAGTGGAGTCTGTCTGCTGTAATACTTTAAATTCATCCCTCTCCTCATAAGGCAAAAAATAAGCTTCTCTAAAATGACTAAGGTACAGGAATTTGCCTTTATCTTTTCAGTGAAGGTCATCAGTTTCTTTTCAACTGCTAACAGAAACAGTACTGTATGTACCTAGATTCCCAGGCAACCAATCTTTCATTGCCCGCAGATTAGGAATTATGTTAGATAGAGATAACGAGAGCTTAAAATATTCAAAAAGTCTGCCTGTACTATCTGTCTATACTTGAGTCTGCCTTCTTATTGCAGTGAATCAGAGAAGGGAAATTATTTCCAGGGCCTGTAGATTTTAAAGTGGTGGCTTGATCTCTTCAGGAAGTGCTCTCCACCACAAAACGGATGGCAAGAATGGGAAACAATGAGGGTAGAATTTAGTCTAACACTAACATTTAGCGCCCTGTTCTAAAGCCCATGGAAGTCAATAGAAGTCGTTCTTTGATGTCAATGGGCATTTGATCAGGGCCTCTGAGACTTTTTATATAAAAAAAATAAAGATTGGAATAATTATAATATGACCCATGTTTACTTGTAAGAGCATGTTACATGAGTAAGCAGCTGCACACAATACAATCTCATTTTCGGAACTGCACTACCCAAGATGCCCCAAGAAGCAGACATGAGTCACATGGGACAGCATTTCATACTTGCATTCTTTTTTCAGAGTATTAAGTATCAAAGCCTCATTGGGGGACATATAAACAGTGCAGTGAGATGTGGCATCCTCCTTAACCTTGGAACCCAAAGCACTGAGACTGGGAGTAGTGATAAAGTATGAGCTGTCTCATCTGGGTAGATTACAAGCCTTTTGGGGCAGGCATCATTTCCTCCTAAGTATACGTACAGCACCTAGTATTTATGGGGCCAGGATCTGGGTTGGGACCTGTAGGTTCTACCATAATGCAATGGATAAATAAATATATGATAATAATGCCACATTTCTTTTTTACATAGGAAGAAGGTGAAAGGATGAGCAACTGGAACCTCAGTGGGGAGGCACCGAGCAGTTGGAGCCTCTGGGTAGGGGATGAGAGAGCTGAAAAAACAGGTACTCCTCTAGATTGGGGTTCTCAACCATGGGTATGCGTAGCCTTGGGGGTACGCAGAGGTCTTCCAGGGGTACATCAACTCATCTGGATATCGGCCTAGTTTTACAGCAGGCTATGTAAAAAGCACTAGCGAAGTCAGTACAAACTAAAATTTCATACAGACAATGAGTTGTTTATACTGCTGTATATATACTATACACTGAAATGTAAGTACAATATTTATATTCCAATCAATTTATTTTATAACTCTATGGTAAAAGGAGAAAGTAAGCAATTTGTCGGAAATAGTGTGCTGTGACACTTCTATATTTTTGTGTCTGATTTTGTAAGCAAGTAGTTTTTAAGTGAGGTGAAACTTCGGGGTACACAAGACAAATCAGGCTCATGAAAGGGGCACAGTGGTCTGGAAAGGTTGAGAGCCACTGCTCTAGATAACTTTTAAACTCCACCTACAAACGTTAGCTGGCACTGCTAACTGGAAATCCTTTACTGATGTCTTAAGACTGCGCCTAATCTTCATTTTCTTCTATAAACAGAACTAGCCAATCTCCTGGTGCCCCAAACAAAACTAGACCCTGCTGTTCCCATAGGAGATGGATGGGAGATTTTTTGGTGAATCCCTTTTGTTTTTGTGCTCTTCTGTGTAACCCTAAGACCAGCCTTACTTATACTAACATAGCAATAGAACCATGCACATACTCCATACCAAAAAATGACAGAAAAGAATAGTCAGTTGCAAAGTGAAGCACTCCAAAGTCAGGAAATGCCTATGTTAAGGCTGTCTGTCCAATCTCATTCCCGGTCATGTAATCTCCCTGTGGAAACTACTGCAAGGGCTTCCATGAAAGAGTGACATTGAGAAAGTATTTCACGTATTTGTAGCTGCCCTTTAATGCAACTTAGCACCTGGCTAAAAAAGGAGGAGCCAGCACCATATGACCATATAGCTCTCTACAGACTACAGTTTGGGAACCATGGAACTTCTTGATCATTTTGTTTATAATTCTTACACTATATCTTTCTTCTGGTTCACAGTATCTGTATAGTGAGAGAGAGAGAGAGAGAGAGAGAGAGAGAGAGAGAGAGAGACAGTGTGGGACGGGGAGAGATGCACCCTTTGCCATGCCTTAGGGCTCAACCCAAGTTGTCCAGCTGTTCGCTCATCTGACTGCTCTGTTTATTCTGCTTTCAGCACAGAGCTCTGGCTGAGACAAGGTCAGATGGAAGCATCAGACCACAGAGCTCCTATCCTGTCGCCTAGCTCCCTCTACTTGGATGGGCAAGAATGAACTTTGGACCATCTCCCTTCCAGTCTGCTGAACACTACTGGGGAGAGAGAAATAGCTCTTGGTGCTTCTCTATGGGGGCAAATAGTCCCTACTTGATACATTCCTTTATGGGGAGTGAGGAACCCCTCTGGGAAATGAGGAGAGGGATTTGAGAACTGGAGCTCTGGTCACATTCTCCCAGCAGCTGGTCTGTCTGTGATCCTGGCAATGGGATGTTCCTGGTGTGTCTGTGCTGGGGGCTGATATGGGGCTGATTTTGATGAGTGGCTGTGTGGAAGTTGCTGGTGCATAGCTGTGTGGCTCCAATACACTGGCAGTACAGCTATGGTGCAGGCACAGGGGTGTCTTCACACAGCTGCTTACAGGTAGGCATGAGGGTGCAGGGCAGAGAGAGAATATAATGGTGATAGGGGGGTGACATGGAAAGAGAAGAGATGGAGTTTGGAAATGGGGACAGAAATTATGTGGTGGAATTAGCTGGGCCCTCTTCACATATTTGCTTTTGGTCCAATATCAAAATTACCACTCTTTTGAGATTGGACTATTGATTCCAATTCAGCTTCCAGTTTCTCCCTGCCAAGGGTGCTGGAACGATTTTTATAGTGGGGTAGCTGAGAGTCATTGAGCCAAACTAAACTCTGTATATAAGGGAACTCACTTCAAGCCAGGTGGTGTGGCAGCACCCCCCAATCCCTAATTCCAGCATGTATGCTCCCTGTACTTGTAATTCCTTTTTCAGTCTTTTGTAGCGTAATGTGCACTCATTTCATAGCAATATCAAAATAATTCAGTAGAACAGCACGTTGATATCCTATAGTGAGAGAGAGAAAAACACTCCGCAGACAAAAGATTCCTCCTAGAATACAACACTTCACCAGTTTGCAATTACTCCCATTTTCCCTAGCCTTCTGATTATCACGTTGGATTTTGTGTAAACAACATCACACAGTCAGTGCAGGACCAATTCAAACTTCCAGCTTTGTCTGAAACCGTAAAACCTCCTGTAGCTGTTGACATCAATGCAGCTGAACATGTCCAGTTTTAGAAAATCCGGTGTCAGACACAGCTCTGAAAGATTGACTTGTGCCATGAAAGAGGTCATGCTGCCTCCACCCCCAACTAGAAGTCACAGAGTTTCTCCTCTATAGACTTCAATTAACAGCTTCTGTTTGTCCTATGGGCCGTAACATTTAGATCACTGCTTCAAACGTCCTTGGAACAAGGTGGTGATGGGAACTTGAGGAAAGAAAATATGTTAAGAAAGCATGGTGATGACCATATCTCACCCCAGCAGCTGCCAGTGCTATGGAGAAATTGTGTCACAGGCACAGGACTAGCCTTTCTAAGGCAAACAAGGGTATGTCTACATTACCCACCGGATCGGCAAGTAGTGATCGATCTATTGGGGATCGATGTATTGTGTCACGTCTAGACACGATACATAGATCCCCAAATGCGTTCCCTGTCGACTCCGGAACTCCACCAGGGCGAGAGGCGGAAGTGGAGTTGACGAGCGAGCGGCGGCCGTTGATCTCGTGCAGTGATGATGCAAAGTAAGTCAACCTAAGATACATTGACTTCAGCTATGCTATTCTCATAGCTGAAGTTGTGTGTCTTAGATCGATCCCCCCCAGTGTAGACCAGGCCCAAGAGGACCATGAGAGGGCATGTGCCACCGGGTGTTACTGCTGTAGTAGTGCTTGAGCAGGGAAGTGATGGGAGCCAGCTTTCCTGACTCTAGTGGCAGCATGTTGATACATGAGAATGAATCATAGAATATCAGGGTTGGAAGGGACCTCAGGAGGTCATCTAGTCCAACCCCCTGCTCAAAGCAGGACCAATCCCCAACTAAAACCCCAAATGGCCTCTTCAAGGATTGAACTCACAACCCTGAGTTTAGCAGACCAATGCTCAAACCACTGAGCTATCCCTGACCCCCAAGATGCCTCCTCTCAGAAGGAAGAGACCCTCTCCACAGTTTGAGGTGACAAAGATACCCACAGAAAGCAGATCCCCTAATTGAGACCTCACAGTTCAGATAAATCCCGCTTACTGATCATCTCCCTCTTTACACTCTCTCTTTTAGTAGCTCATTTCTTTCTTCCTTCCCAAGCTTGCTGGCCAGAGATGGACCAGCGAAGGATCCTGGGAATGCTGAAAGCATCCTGGTCTATCTGATAAATGGCCTGTATTTTCACCTGGCCTGACTGAAGAGATCAGGGGCCACTTGAAGGTACGCTATCTCACGAACCTCCATTGATAGTACAGTACTAATTCTATACTACAGGATTTTAGAGGTATGTTTTATGTTACACCTACTAGCTGCTTTCCCTGATACAAACTGACTCTCCCTTCCCCCGCCTATATAAAATTACACCAGCCTAAACTAATGTACATGGAATTACTAATGATGAATAGAGCTGGTCAAAATATGGGACAATTTTGTGCCTCCCCATTTTGGGGTATGTGTGTCAAAGTTTTGATGAAACAGACAGTCAACATTTTGGATTTGTATATTTTTCTATCAGGTCTAATGATGAATAACTTACACTAGCACTTAAATCTCCTCTGAATTTGGTCCACATTGAAAAATGTAGCATTCAGGTAATTTTCTGTCACTGTTCCATTTACCTGTAACAAACCCCTGTGGCTGGAGGGGCCAGACTTTTGGTTGCAGTTCAGCTCCTTTTGTCCTGCTGGAGTGGCACAAAGAGGTTGGAAATCAGACAAATCTGACCAGCTGAGAATTCCCCCAGCTCAGAGGAGCTCTGCCTATGCTCATCTGGCCTATGGGTCCCTAAAGGCCTGTAAACCAGCTGGCATATGTAAGAGCAGTACTTCTGCTGCTCTAATCTATGCTCTAGATCAGGGCAGCACACTTCCACCCTGATATTCAAGAAATTCATTTCAATGCAGGGATTCTTCTATCCTCACAGGGCTTTTCTCTCCCTTTTCTTGTGTTACTCTGGAAACAATGGACCCTGGATTTTATTCAGTGTGTTGAGTGGAGCTCTCAGAAGATCCCCCTGAAATCCATCTTCTCCTCTTCCTTATCTAAAATATAAACACTGATTCATGAAAAAAGACTTGCACCCACGCTTAACTTTATGCACTGTGAGTAATCCTACTGATTTCAATGGGACTACTCACAGGCTATGTGTACATTGCAGCTGGGAGCGTGCTTCCCAGCTGCAGCCTGGGTGGACAGACCTGGGCTAGTTCCACTCTCAAGCTAGCACACTAAAAATAGCAGTGTGGGGCAGCTCAAGCTAACAAACCTGCCCAATCCTCTGGTACCTACATGAGTGGCTAGTCCACGCCACCGCCCACACCCCCGTGGCCACACTGCTATTTTTAGAGTGCTGGCTGAAGCAGAGCTAGCATGTGTCTGTCTACCCATGCTCCCAGATGTCGTGGGGACATACCCAGGGTGTAAGGTCAAGCATGGGCGTAAGTGCTTGCAGATTTGGAGCTGTATTTTTCTCCTAAACGTGTTTTTAGTATGATTACTGCAGGTTCTTGTTCATCACCCTCCCTTCTTCCTTTTGTTCTAAGCTGGTCCCTCTCTGCCCTTTTGTTATTACTGCTATATAAAGTGTTGTAAAGGCTGGATTATGTTTTATCAGTATTATGTTCTTATATTTTAGAATGTTTTCATCATATTTTGCTTGCATAATACTTGAAGCCTGTTAGCACAGCAGAGGTGGGTTTAAAGCCAAAAAGAGTTTTTAAAACTCTAAATAAGGAAAAAAATGTTTCCCTTTTTCCTCTTTGTAGCCCAAGTACTTTTCATGCTAGTGTGTGCATGTGCATCAGAGTGCAAAGAAAATTGGGGGGAAAAAGAGAGAGAGAGAGAGATGGTTAACATTGCAGGGAAATGACCCCAAAGTTGTACCCTACTGTTCAGTTCTCAGCTGGCCCTTCTGATGTTGTTTAGTAGCTATTTAAAGCCAATTACTAATCCATTATTAGTTTGTGCGAAGCAGCTTGAGAGACAGAACTGTTTTTTCAATCTGCGAGCTAGATCCCCATCTAAAACACTGTGACTGTCATCATGAAAACCAGCCACATCTCATGTGTGCACAAATTCAGAGAGTAACAAAAGGATGGGGTGGTTTGTAGAAACAAGTTAGCTTAAGGATATAATACAAGTCTGTGTTTCTTTACATGTGTGTGCATTCCTATACAGCACATGGGCCAAACTCTTCTCTCAAGTACAATACAGGAACTCTGTGGGAGAGTTTAACTGTCTATATTCATCATAACATGAACTTTTATGATCTTAGTTACAAATTAGGATCAAGACTAAAGATCTGCTTGCTTTCACTGAGAAGGCAAATGTGCGAAAATACTTCAGCCATGTCAATTTTCATTTGAAAACAGGACAAACATCACAGTAATAATTAGCAGTGGTCACAGAGGCATCCATTGTTTGTGCCAGTGAACATTTCTTAGTGCAAGTTCTACGGTTTGTAAAGGAAAATAAAATTCTGTAGTGAGTCTGCTTAGAGGACAAAGGTTCAAAAGTTGATTCTTTTATGCTGCAATTTACACAGCTTCTGTGCCACCCCATTATAATGCCCATTGTGTCCCTTAGATAAAAGGCAGTTTAAATCTATGTTACTTTCTGTAATTGCCACACCCTCCCCCCCATCCATAGTTTTAAAAATGTATCCTTCTGTGTTCTGTGAACAAGGGGACCTCTCCAAAATGATTGTGTTCTTACAGAAGGTACAATGCAGACTTGGACATTTCCCCTGAGTATTAGTAAGAAACCAATGATTTCCAGAGATTTGTAGATGTCTGCTCTTGCCTTATATGACAATTTCGTATATATCTATATCAAACTAAAAACTTAATTTTTTGAGTGAGCACCATTCTGATTGTAAGAGTGTACTGCCTTCCCTTTTGCCTCCATTTTAGACTGGAATTCCAAGAAATGTTGGCACAGTTTGAACATTGCACAGTGATCACCGGTCATTAGCAATGAATGATTTTGTCCTGGCACTGCAGTGGGTATGCTAAAGAGGGTGGACAAGCTGCAGGAAACCAGTTTTTCCAGTCTAGACTTCAGATAGGTGGGAATTAAGCAATGGATCACCTGATAGAGAAACAGGTCTGCTTGTAATAGTTCTCTGTCATCAACCAGAACAAGAAGGCAAGACTGGGCAGGAGACGGAGTGGAGGGTCTTGAGACCCTAAAAAGACTGACCAAAACCCAAGGGGCTCTCCAAGTGGCAAGGACTCTGCAGGGAAGGTTTTTGTGTTCAGCTATTTATTATTTTTGTGTGGATCTGTATTTCTATTGTGCGCACTCTATGAGTAAAATGTGTGTATTTGTAGAAAATCCTTTGCAGACTCTCAGTCCCTGATGATGGAAACAGTAAACCAAAAGATCCACAGTTTTGGTTGAACTCTGAGAGCTTGTAGCAGCTACTGGAGAAGCTTGGGAGAACTGGCACTAGTCTCAGGACTGGGCAATTTCACCCTGGATGTCCCCACCACCAAGAGGGGTGTCAAACACAAGGTCTGTACATGGAGTGTGCGCCTAGAGGCCCAGAGCCAGAGAGACAGTGCCCAATCTCTGCCCAGCCCTAGCAAGCCAAGAGCATGTTAATAAGATTTATGGATATCCAATAGGGGGAATGCATCAGGATTGTAACACCTTCCCTGTTGTCTTTGCATTGAGAGAATTGCTGAGGATCTGACCCAATACTCCTCCTTACTTTTTCATTCTCTGAATGCTGCCTAATCATTAGTAAGAATGAGCAAGGTTATTTTACCTGATTTTGAACCCAATAAAACATTTTTGCTTTCACCTTCTATCTAGGAGAGCACAGGATAACTTTATTGTTAAAATTCCTGTGTATTAAACACACGTTATACATTGTTAACATGTAATAAAAAAACAACTTCAGTGTAGTTTCACTGCAGTATTAAAGATTTCTTTCACATTGTTTTGTAGTAGATGTGACTGCTAAAGTTAATGTGCATATGGAGGTGGTGAAAAGTCAATGCTATAGTGTCTTTAACAGACTGAGTGAAGCTGTAATTGCTGAGTTAATTTTGTAGTATGAGATCTATTCATGAAGTCTGCATTAATGAGAGTTTGGATTCAGGGACACTAAGTGAATCACATTTATATTTTACATTTTAAACTATAATTTCTACTAGTGGGTCAGACTCTGCCACGTTTACACAAGTTGAGTAGAACCTTCTCCATGAGTGGTCCCATCAATTTCAATGGAAAAGGAGTTCCAAGATCAACAGCTCCAGCACAGAACACCATGCAGACTCTCCCTGGCCAGGCGACCCCAAGACTTTCATACTCTGGCTCTAGAGACATCAGGGCTTTCAGAGTCACGGGCTCCAGGTGAGCCCTTCAGGCTTACTGCCTCTGAACTAGGCACCCCAGTGCTTCCAGGGTCTCTGTCTCTGGAAGAGCTTGCCTGGCAGACTGCTGGAGATGGGGACCCAGGGTTTTCAGGGTCCCTTGCTCTGGGACAGCCCACCTGATGTGCTGAAGGGGAGCTGGAAGCATGGGCTCAGAAGGTCCAAGACTCCCAGCTAAGCCATGATTTCCAGGCTCTTGGCTCCTCTTCAGCCTGCCAGGCCAAATTTCACTTCAAAATGAGCAGAACAAAACTCTCTGATTTTTTTCTAAACAGTTTTTTTTTTTCCAGATGCCTGTTTCATGGACAATTTCACACTGTTTTGGTTTTGTTCCAAAGCAGAACGCTCTTATTCCTCCATTAAATGACATTACAGTATCATTCTCTGCCCAGTGCTAATTTAATGTACACACAATGTTCAGTTAGTATTATTAAGTACACTGAAGGTTTTTTTTTTATACACATTGTAACTGCAATGTAAGTACAGTGTAGTTAACATACAGAATCTGGTGGAAAATTCTTGTATGAATAAGTATAACCTACAGTGTAACTAATGTTTGTGCATAAGGTTTGGGAATTTGAAGTAGCTTGTTGAATCTTTTAGAACCTTTAAAACAGTTAAAAAACTCCCCTGGTTTGCCCATCCCTACCAAATATATAAGAAGTTTTAGGGGGCATGTGGGTGATATGGCAAATCGATGCCTGTTACCTTTAGAGAGCTGGATTTACATCTGGCCAAGCTGACAATCTGGTTGTTTTACTTAGGGTATGTCTATATTGCAAGTGAAGGTGTGATTGTAGCATGGATCGGAATACCCATGTTAGCTTTAATCTAGCAAGCATGAGTAATGATAGTAGTGAAGACATGGCTCCATGGGCTTCAGCATGAGCTAGGTACAAGCCTGCTGGGGACCTTGGGTACATAAAATCATAGAAGTGTAGGACTGGAAGGGACCTCAGAAGGTCATCTAGTCCAGTGCCCTGTACTCATGGCAGGACTAAGTAATAACTAGACCATTCCTGACAGGTGTTTGTCTAACCTGCTCTTAAAAACCTCTGTAGATTCCACAACCTCCCACAGCAATTTATTTTAGTGCTTAACCACCCTGACAGTTAGGAAGTTTTTCCTAATGTCTAACCTAAACCGCCCTTGCTGCAATTTAAGCCCATTGCTTCTTGTCCTATCCTTAGATGTTAGGGAGAACAATTTTTCACCCTCCTCCTTGTAACAACCTTTTACGTACTTGAAAACTGTTATGTCCCCTCCTCAGTCTTCTCTTCTCCAGATTAATCAAACCCAATGTTTTCAATCTTCCCTCATAGGTCATGTTTTCTAGACCTTTAATCATTTTTGTTGCTCTTTGGACTTTCATACTTTAGTTACTAGCCCATACTGCTGCACATTCATTGCTACTGTTACCTAGATTACAGCTAATGTAGGTCTGCCTACACCCACTAAAATTACACCTTCATTTGTGGTATAGATGTACTCAGAGACTCTTCCTTAGTGTATATTTGTCCCCATCACAATATCACCACACGCACTTGTTCTTTGCACTGGAGAGTCTCAGGGATGGCACGGAGAATTACTGATGATCAGAACTGTTAATACAGTATAGAGTTGTGGAGAAAATCCTGCACAATGCCCATCCATGCCTGAAAGTAGCAAGTACTGTCATTTCTTCACTTGATTAAGCACTAAAATGTAACAAAACTGTCCCCCGAGGAAACATATATGATAGAAAATGATGTCTGCAATGATCTGTAGTCAGTTATGAGTCAGTAGAGTTGAGATCAAGAGTAAGTCCTATACCAGGAATCATTCAGACCTTTGGAGACAGAATATCCTCCTAGAATGGTGATTCCCTAAGGAACTCCTCTACAACAGTTAGATTTACTGTTACAAGAACAAATAAGTGCAGCAAAGTCTACACAGGGCTGCTGTAACCTATGCAATATTCAGACACGTTCTGATGACGTTATCAAAACCTTCTGGAAAATGTAAAGGTGTCTTGAGCTGTTTATTTTTTTTCCAGCTGGCTCAACATTTGTACCCTGGCCATCATGGGATGATTCCTCTCTCTACAGGAAAGATAGTTTACTTTGAGATAGTCGCTGTCATACTCAACACACCAACCTACTTTCAAAACAGTTGGCCCAATTCTGCAAACACTACCACACATAGGGCTTATAGCCATGATGAGGTTCTCTCTGTTGAACATGCTCATAGGGACTCTGAAGACGTTCAGGAACCACAGGGCTCTCTGGCCACCTGCAGTCATCACATGCTGTGACATCTTCATGTGTAGTAAGAGGCCCCAAAGCATATTGATAGTCCAGGCATCTGATGCATCACCTGCTCCTACAGTGCAACTATCTAGGTTTCACAAATCAGTGCTGGGCATTTCCTCTATCGCTTAAGGGGATTGATCTGACTGGCTCCTGCCCTCTCCGTGTGTCCACAACCAGCCTTCCGCCCTCTCCTCCCAGGGAATGAGGCCATGAGATTTTTGTTTAGTCAGAGCCTGGATAATATTTGATGAAGTTTCCTCTTTTGCATTGCTTGGTATGGGAGAGGATGACTAAGCCCATGCAACCTAGAGACAATGTGGATCAGGCATTGCACTGGGAGATCGGAGACCTGGATTCTCTTCCACACTCTACGACTGCCCTGCTGGGAGGACTTTTGTGAGTCATTTCCCTTCTCTGTGCCTTTGTCAGATACACGGTAGTTCAGACAGAAATTATAGACTTGATGCACATACTGCTGGGTGAATTTATATGGCCTGTGTTATGTAGGAGGTCAGATGAAGCGAGAATGGTCCCTTCTGGACTTAAAAATCTAGGACTACAGGGCCAGATTCTTAGCTGGTGCAAATCAGGGGCATTCCACTTATTGCAACAGAGCTAAGATAATTTACCTCAGCAGAGGATTGGGCCCACATGCATTTATTTATTTATTTATTTATAAATTAAAGTAGCAATTCAACCCAGCCTCAACCTTAAATAAAATCCAAGTTTCCTGCTAAAGGCCTTGTGTAGTGGGGCTTCCCAGACTAGGAAGGACCAAGCTTTGCTCAGAAATTGAATAGGCGTTTCCTGTTTCTGTAACTTGGCTTGGAGCTGGCCTATGGGTGTCAACTTTGCCTGATGTCAATTGTGTTCTGAAATAAGGGTCTTTCAGTAAAATCCCATGGGGTGGATCTTTGAACGCCACCTGGACAGCAGCACAGTAATAGAACCAAAGAGACTTCATGGGTACCTAACTACAAAATACTTTATACTTTAAGAGCAAGATTGTAGCATTTGCCACAAACCTGAAGCAGTGGGCGGTACGGGGTTGCCCTGCCCCAAGAGAAGGGAGGTAGAAACCATGCCTCAGGTAGGCACACACTTCCCGGCACTGCTTTGTGCACATGGCAAGCACCAGTATTTGGGCTGATGCAGAATGCCTTCTTTGGCAGGCCAGCCATACTCCACAGGCTGGGGCAGAGGGACTGCAGGGCCAAGGCCCCATCTCCTGCCCACCTTCTTCCAGCAACATTGGTACTTGAGAGGAGCTGGGGTGAGCTGTCCACGCACTCCCCAGCACACAGGGAGTGCAGGATTACTATTACTGCTACTGTTGAGCAGCCGTGCAAGCTTGAGACAGCTTCTTACCGTTCCCACAACTGCCAGTCAAAGCCAGCTCACAGTCTGGCCCTAAAAACAATGGTTATTTACATAATAATGTTAAGAAAATACATACATCACATCACCTGTGTAACAAAGGGCCTGATTCTGCACTCTTGATAGTGGCCAAACTCCCCACTGATTTCACTGGGTAATTCCCCTGAGCAAGAGTGCAGGTCAGGCCTGGCCCAGAGCTACTGCTAACTACAAAATGACTTTATTATGCAACACTAATGGGACAGTTTATTGGAAGCCTAAAACTTGCCTTGTTAAATATGATCACATTATTGGATTTCAGTTATGCTTTGCTGAAAACCAGAATTTGTTGCAAGAATTCCAGTATCACTTAGATTTTCTGAAAGAAAATGGCTGAGTGATGATCAGAAATCCATGAATTACAGGCGTGACAGCTTTTGACTTAAAACACTTACAAAAATTATCAGTGGGATCCCTTTTAACAGCACTCTGATCCTTCTAAGGACTGTACTGCTAGTCCTACAGTGTCCATACAACGAGAACTGAAAAGAACATACAATATTCTTAGGAAATCATCTGGTTAGGTTACGTCTGTGCTTCCAGAGTATTGCGAACCTTTAGGAAGAGGCTGTTCTGGACAGATAAATACTAGCAAAAAGATTCCAATTACAGTCTGTCTGCTTCATTTTTATTTTTACAAAGGCATACACAAAACCTGTGACCAGGCTGCAAGTAGTTCTCCTTTTAAAAAGAAATCTGGCATTCGTGTCTAGTTTTTCTCCAGGTCTATTTAAATCCACTGCCTCAGCAGCAGCTCCTTCAGGAGCTAAGACTTGGCTGATGAGAGTTAAGCCACTTCTGGCCCTCAGCAGGTGTCTGTGTAATTTTCTCCTGCCAGTTACGTCAGTAAGGCCCCGCAAAGGCACTGTTCTTGAATCATTCAGGCTACATTAGCAATGTGGGTTTTTAAAAAAACCTTTATCTTGCAGTTCATTGCAATGAGCAAGTGCTGGCTGATAAAACCCAATAATACACTGAAAAACAGGACAATGCTGTTACTGAAAAATGGAACATTTTTGAATAGATCTGATTTGGGTGGCAAAATGGAAATTGAAACAAAGAAGAAAACCCCAGTCTGGAGGCACTGTCGCATCTCTTACAGTGATTGTTATTTGTTTGAAAAGGAAGGATGCATTTTTCCAGTTCATTGAGGCAGAAAGATAGGACAGAAACATTTATTTTGGTTTATTATTTAGCAGCCAAATAGTTTGCAGCAATGGATTTTGCAAGACTGATTTGTGAGAAGTCCCAGAGCTCATCATTTACAGATGGTGCAAGAGCTTTGCGGGGCACAGACATGGGAACTTTGTCCATGTTTTTAGGGTTATGCTTGTTTTATTTAGATAAAAAGGGAAACGGGGATTTAAACAGGGGAGGCAGAGTGGTCTACACCATGAGAGTGGAACTCTGGAGGCCTGGGCTCTATTCCCAGCTCTGCTACTGGACTACTGCATGAGCCTGGGGAACTCACCTTGCCTCGGTTTCCCCATAAGTAAAATGGGGATAGTAATACTGAAATCCTTTGCAAAGTGCTTTGAGATCTACTGGTGAATAGCACTTGTAAGACATAGGTATTATTTTATTGTAAATGTCCTGATCTGTTCCAGCAAACTATAAAGTAATTTAATTGTTCCATTTTCTTTCATTGTTGGTCACCTTCCCCATCACACACAACCATCTGTCTCCCAGTCAAAAGCCCCCATCACAGGGAGGATGAAGCTAGGACTCCGCTCAGGCACATCTGTGGTGGTCTCTAATGTGGTATTTCCCATTGAATTCCTGTCATTGCCAAGCCATGTGCATGAGATGTGGATATGAAGTGCCCAGGACTCCAAACAATCCACTGAGAAGGGCTGCACTGGGGCCCAGCAGGGATTTATTTAGAGCCATTTCTATAGAGCTCATCAACATCTTATCTGGATACCAGATCCAGCTGAGCTCCAAGTTTAAGACAAGGGGAATGTTGCAATGGGCAGGGCAAGAAAGAGTCACGGTCCTAAGGTTGCAGGGCTAGTAGAGTAGGGGAAAGGTGAGAGCAGACATGCCCACAAGTGACCAGTGCTCTCAACCTGACCCAACTTCTCTATTAGCAAAAGTGTTACTCGTCCACCAACTCCAAGTGGCACACCCTTCCAATCAGAATCCCTCTCCCTGCTGTCCCAACTCTACTTCTCTCACAAGCCTCAGACGATCCACCTCACTTCTCAAAATCCTCCCCTGGGCACTCTCATGAGAAGAGGGTGGTGGATTGAGAAGCACTTCACTGCCAGAGTCTCCTGCGCTCCCTAGTGACAAACATTCCAAAGCTCCTGCCAGCTGTCAAAGCACCCCCACTTTGAGCCACGCTCAGGAGCCACACTCCATTCCCCCAGCCCTCTCACTTCCATGCAAACACTGAAGAATTCATTGCTCCTAATGTTCTAGCAACAAAAACTAGGTCCCTTTAAGTTTGAACAATAGTTTCTGAAATTTCTCATTACTGATTCTGTGAACCCCTCAAATTCTACAAAGCTTCCCATCCAGGATGTTTCAGATACTTGTTTTTTAAGGGGGGAGGGTAACAGCACAATCAGAACACTAGGTAGAGAGAGTTGCCATGTACCCAGCTGTAGTTCCATGTAAAGTCCAATTTGATTTAGTAGACTTATACTGTTTGATTCTGTGCCACTGCTGGCCATCTGATTCTGAGCCTGGTAATAAACCTGACTGTAGCTAGAAATAATTGACTGCACTGGATTTTCTCAGTGCATCAAGTAACTATAGACACTCCCTGCCAATTAGGGCAAGGGCACACCAGGCAAGAGATTTTAAGTGATGTTCGCCCAATAGTGGTTGGAAGACATAGGTTATTCTGCAGGAATGCCTTCAACAAGAGCTCAATGCAACATCTTGAGTGCTCGTGTTTTGCACAATGGATACCATAATCGCTAGGGAATGGCATTTCAAAAATAATCAGTCACATTCTCTAGTTCTCATTGAAACAGATGTAAAAGTTAATATCTGTGAACCCCACGCTCAGAGCTGCCTTCTGAATGATGTCACTCCCATTTAAAGTCTTTAGGAGCTGGGGGCTCTGAACCCCTTGCAGAACTGAACCCCATATTAGGAAGATTGATTCAAAATATACCTTACATTATGGTGCTGAGGATACATTATCTGAATGAGAGTTCTCCTTTTGGGTTATTTAAGAAAGACTGTTGGTGAGGCTGTACAGTGTTAAGACCCTTCTATCATATTTTAGCTTTGCTGCTTTATGCAAGTGACAGCTAGGCTGTGGTATGTGTCAGAACTGCAGGGAAAGAAAACAGTGTGGGAGGGGATTGGAAGGAATGGAAAGAAGTGAAACAAAGCAGAAGAAAAGGAACTTCATGCTAGAAAGGTTAAGAAATATTTGCTGTCTCCATTACATCCTACATCTTAGCCTCTCTGCACGCTCCCAATATATTCACATACCGAACAGTCACACACCAGACCCAACTGCTATTCTCAGGGTGGGATGTTTACTAGAGCTACTCATTCAGACTTAAGAGCAATAGAATAAGTCGGGGTCCTCAACGTGGTGCCTGCGGGCGCCAGGGCATCCACGGGCGCATCTAAATGCGCCCGCGTCCTGGCCAGTGGTGGCGCATCCGCTGAAATGCTGCAGAAATTCGGTGGCATTTCGGCAGCAATGCCTCTTGATGCTGCAGCTTGCTGCTGACAAACGACATCATCAAGAGGCATCGCCACCGAAATGCAACAGAAATTTGGCGGCTTTTCAGTGGATGCTCCACCGCCGCCACAGTCCTTCATCTGGTGCCCGCCAGACGAAAAGGTTGGGGACCACTGGAGTAAATAAACAGCTTGATCTGCAACTGTGAAGCTAGGTCTGTACAAACAGCTGCACAACAGACCCATAATTTCAAAACCTATTGCACAAAACAGAACCAAAAATGGGAATTTAAAAGAATTATTTTCTTCTCCATTTCACCTTTGTGTCCCACTCCTCCCCCTTGCGCTTCCTGCCCATCAAAAGCACCGTCACCTTCTCCCCACTCCACAGAGTAGCCAGGACTTCAATCTGCAGCTGTCGGTGCCACTCCACTCATTAGCCAGCAGAGTGTGTTACAAAACTAGAATAACCTCTGCAATTATGCTCAGACTTTGCTAAACTAGGGAGTAAGCGTTGCACAGATTAGCAGTTCAGTACCCAATGAGCTCTACTGAGTGAGTTCCAGGAGTCATGCAGCCTTATTTGTCTTTATAGATGTAAGCAGAGTCAGGATGAGCTCTACCCTGACATCTGGTGGTGAATTATGGGAAGTGTGGAAAGAATTTCAGGAATTGTGAATTCTCTGATATTTGCATGGGCACACCCAGCATAGCCCGATGCAGCCTGGGATGGTTATTTTGACAGCTCTGGGATCCCCAGTTTCTTTGTTATTGGGGCAGGATAAATAAAGTGTTGCCACCTGATTATGTGAATGAGGAACTACGAGACTGCTTTATGACAGAGATGTCTCAATATAAATGAAGTGACACTTGCTAGACAAGGTATAGGGGTTCCAAAACCCAGTGAATTGAGAGAGGTTGGGGATTGGTGTGTGTACCTGATGGTATGGGCCCCCTTTGAGGGTCTGGGACACCAATTGCACATCCTCCTCTCTCCACTGTAAAAGAGAAGAGCTAATTTTGATTCCATTAGGAGTCCATCTAGAGACTACTGAGCTGAATTCATGTTGGGCCAATGGTGCACCAGCACCAGGGCTCCCCTACTAAGAGCTGAAATCACTGAAAGAGCTGAGCTGAGGTCACTGAGTGCTATGTTAGCTAGTAGGGGAGCATGAAGACCTATTGTTAAGCGGCTGGCAGAGCAGAGCAGTTTGCAGCATGTTGGAGCAGCCCATGGAACAGTGAGTGGAGTGAAGCGTTTTGCAGGGATGACTGGAGGAGTGGCACAGCTGGTGTAGTGGAGCTGATCGTGGTGAAGGCTGCAGCAGAACTCCACCGAGAGGCAGAGCAGTTGGCCCTGGCCCACGTAAGGTGCCCCTTAACACCTTGTGTGGACTCCCTCCCTCCATTTCCACCCAGACTGGGGGGGTAAAACTCTGCAGATAAACTTTTGAATTCTGGGGTGGCACTGACCAGAGACTTTCGAGTTGTTGGACTTTGGGGTGATTGGGCTTAAGACCCTAAGGGGGAAAGGACATTGCCAAACGTACTTGGAGGTGGGTTTTGGCTTATGGTTTGTGTTATAATACTGTTTGTGGTGTTTCTCCAATGGGATGCCGCATTGTTTCCTTCCTTTATTAAAAGGATTTTGCTACACTCAGACTCCGTGCTTGCGAGAGGGGAAGTATTGCCTCCTAGAGGCGCCCAGGGGGGTGTGGTATGTAAGTGTCCCAGGTCACTGGGTGGGGGCTCGAGCCGGTTATGCATTGTGTTATTGAAACGGAACCCCTGGATACTGAACCCGGCCCGTGTTGCTGCCAACTCAGAGGGGCAGAAGGGTTACATAAGAGTGATGCCTACAGATAGTCCGCTCCTCTTTTGTGTGCTAAAATGTCCACCGGGAGAATAAATAAGGTGAACTCACGGGGATCTCTGATTGCACTCTGTACTGGATACACACAGAAAATGCCACACCAGAACAGACCTACATAGTCTTGTATCCATCCTCTAACAATAGCCAGTCCCAGGAACATCAGAAGAAGGTACAAAACCCCATCATGATGTGATATCAGAGGTATGTAATACACCTGCTTTTGGGAAGCATTAGGCTACCTACCCTGTGCCATTCTATAACAGATTACAGGTGTAACAGCCCATGTGATTTACCAAAGTCAAAAAGCATATGACACATGCCTCTCCCTTCACTGACATGCACATGGCAAAATGCCACAATGCACTGCACCCAAGTACTTTTCCTGTTTCACTGTATAATCGAGTGTTTTAATCCATTCTAATTATTCAGTGTTGAAAACCTAGGGCACTAAATTGCTTTTGTGGTAATGTCTGTGCAAGCCTCTTACAGCCCTAAGTACACAATACTGTGAAACCTTTAATATTATGCCGCAACAGGCAGCTTCCTCATTACATACTGTCAGCCCATATTTTGATGTGACATTTTTGCTAAATACTGTCAGGAATAATTCACTGTGGAACACTCTTTCCAATTTATTTGTTGGGTGTGTGGTCTTTTAGCACATACATAAAGGTATTCCCTGTTAGGAAGATAATCAGGTTAGAAACAAAGCACTTCTTACATCCTTCAGAACCAGTACACGGCTCCTAGAATTAATAATTAGCACTTAACCTAGCCCCAGAAACAGTAAGATTAATATTGAGCAGGCGTTTCTTGTTAGTGAAAGGACTAGTGCTGAGGGAATAATGGATTGTTTGGCTTGGGAAACTGAAAAATCTGAAAAAAAAATTGTTCAGTTCAAACTGAAATTGAGGTTTGACTTGTTTTTTTTCACAAAAAAAACAAAAACAAAAAACAAAACAAAAGAAGTGTTGAGTCAAAGAAAACATTTTGCTTGATTAAAAATTATATGTTTTTTGTTTCATTTCAGATTGGTTTTTGGATGTTTTTCTACTGTTTTTTAAATTAACACATTTCAAATAAAGCTGTTTTAAAATTAAAAGTCAAAATGTTTCATTCTGAAATTGTCAAAATACATTTTTTTTCTTCAAACTGTTCATGTTTTCATTTTTAAATATTGAAACAAATGTCCATTTTCCCCAGTTTTTTTTAGCTGAAAATATTTGCCAAATTTGACCAGAATTTGCAAATAGTTTCAGTGTCCTGAAAAATGCATTTGTTAGTGAATTTACTATTCACTAAAAATCTCTTACTCCACTCTAGAAAGTATCTCATCTGGTAGCAGTTTGTCAACCCCTATGATGCAGAGGGCTCCACCAAAATTTTCAGCCTAAGGAAAGCTCTTCCCCATTCCCCATGAAATGTCTGTAACTAACGCTTATAACTGTTTGGATACAAAACAAATTGATTTTGTCTTTGAGTCTGTGTGACTGGAGTTTTTTTATTTTCTCTGCCATAGTGTTAGAAATTATCATCAAGATTGACTATCTAGTCTCTCTGTCTGAGTATTTACACTGATCTCATCACAGCTATCAGAGAATCTAGTATTTAGATCATAGAATATCAGGGTTGGAAGGGACCTCAGGAGGTCATCTAGTCCAACCCCCTGCTCAAAGCAGGATCAGTCTCCTACTAAATCATCTCAGCCAGGGATTTGTCAAGCCTGACCTTAAAAACCTCTAAGGAAGGAGATTCCACCACCTCCCTAGGAAACCCAGTCCAGTGCTTCAACACCCTCCTACTGAAAAAGTTTTCCCTAATATCCAACCTAAACCTCCCCCACTGCAACTTGAGACCATTACTCCTTGTTCTGTCATCTGGTACCACTGAGAACAGTCTAGATCCATCCTCTTTGGAACCTCTTTTCAGGTAGTTCAAAGTAGCTATCAAATCCCCCCTCATTCTTCTCTTCTGCAGACTAAATAATCCCAGTTCCCTCAGCCTCTCCTCATAAATCATATGCTCCAGCCCCCTAATCATTTTTGTTGCCCTCCGCTGGACTTTTTCCAATTTTTCCATATCCTTCTTGTAGTGTGGGGCCCAAAACTGGACACAGTACTCCAGATGAGGCCTCACCAATGCTGAATAGAGAGGAATGATCACGTCCCTCGATCTGCTGGCAATGCTTCTACTTATACAGCCTGAAATGCTGTTAGCCTTCTTGGCAACAAGGGCACACTGTTAACTCATATCTGGCTTCTCGTCCTGTAATCCCTAGGTCCTTTTCTGCAGAACTGCTGCCTAGCCATTCGGTCCCTAGTCTGTAGCAGTCCATGAGATTCTTCTGTCCTAAGTATAGGACTCTGCACTTGTCCTTGTTGAACCTCATCAGATTTCTTTTGGCCCAATCCTCTAATTTGTCTAGGTCCCTCTGTATCCTATCCCTACCCTCCAGCATATCTACCATTCCTTCCAGTTTAGTGTCATCTGCAAACTTGCTGAGGGTGCAATCCACACTATTCTCCAGATCATTAATGAAGATATTGAACAAAACCAGCCCCAGGACTGACCCTTGGGACATTAGCTTTTTCCACATCCTCTGTCATTAGTTTGCCTTCCCCAATCAGTAAGGGGCCCACACTTTCCCTGACCGTCTTCTGGTTGCTAACATACCTGTAGAAACTCTTCTTGTTACTCTTAACATCCCTTGCTAGCTGCAATTCCAAGTGTGATTTGGCCTTCCAGATTTCACTCTTGCATGCCTGAGCAATATTTTTATACTCCTCCCTGGATATTTGTCCAATCTTCCACTTCTTGTAAGCTTCTTTTTTGTGTTTAAGATCAGCAAGGATTTCATTGTTAAGCCAAGCTGGTCACCTGCCATATTTACTATTCTTTCTACCTGATGGTTTGTTCCTGCAACCTCAATAAGGATTCTTTAAAATACAGCCAGATCTCCTGGACTCCTTTGCCCCTCATGCTATTCTCCCAGGATATCCTGCCCTGAGGGAGTCAAAGTCTGCTTTTCTGAAGTCCAGGGTCTGTATTCTGCTGCTCTCCTTTCTTCCTTGTGTCAGGATGTTGAACTTGACCATCTCATGATCTGTATCTGGATGTGAACCTTCCCAAAAATCAGGCTGAAGTTGATATTTGATGTTCTAGTTTCGTCCTATCTCTAATAAAATAATAAATTAACAACATGGGATTTTTGTATCAGTAGCACTCACAGCCACATATACAGTCCATACCATTGGCAGGGTCAGAGCTGGCTCCATAGCGGGGTAAGGTTCTGCAGGGTTGGAACTGGATCCTGGTTCTGAGAGACAGGCAATGTCTCCATGCCACTGTCTACCCAGGAGCCACGGGAGAGCTGCATGCATTACCACATAGACTGTGTGGAGACAAATACCACAGAGAGTGACACCTCAGAAGGCTGGACTGACAGCTTACCTCATGATCCCTGGTTGGTCCAGGCACTCTATTTAAGCCCAGGAGGAGACATTCCAGAAGTGCCCTCACTATCCACGGTGACAGATGCATTTTGGCTCACACTCTGGCCCCTGACCCCGGCTTCCACCCTTGAACTCTAACTCCGGGCCCAACCCTTGGCTTCAGTATTTAGACTCTGGCTTTGGCCCGTGACTTCGATATTGGGACTCTGACTCCACCTTTTGATCCCTGTTTTTTGTACTTGGGCTCTGACTCCGGCTTTAGCACTTGAACTCTGGCTACAGATCCTGGCTTTGCCCTTTGAATTCTGACTCTGTTCCTGGGGTCCTGAACTCAGGCTGCCATGGCCAGGCTCCAGCCTCATTTCTGACATCCAGCCTAGGCCCCGGGACTCTGGCACCAACCCTGACCACCCAAGCCCTGGCTGTGACATGGCAGCAGTGAGGAGGAGCAGTGCTGGCAGTCCTACTGCCCATTCAGGTTTGACTCAATGGCCTCTCCATCATGGTGGAGGAAGGGTCTGGGGCCAAAATTGAGTGAGTGGCATTGCAACCTGGTGCACGGTGGGGTGGGGGGTTTTCAGCACTGTTCAGGTTTGGTCCCATGACCCCTCTGTCATGACCTGCGCATAGGGTTACCACCTGGCCAGTATTTGACTGGTCTGGCCAGTTTTTGTATGGATTTGCCAGTTACCAGAAAAATAATTTAATTTCAATTTTTTTGGACGTGGGTCTAAAGAGTTGCATCATTGTCACAATGCACTGGGATATCTAATGTTAAAAGTTTCTGTGTCCAAGTAAGGATGCTGCAGTGTTCCCATTTCTGCAGTTTAAACTATAATAGAGATAACAGATCAAAACTGTTGAAAATATAGCAGCTGTCTGCCCCGCAGCACACAATCACACTGCATGTGTTTGTGAGAGAGGATTTGAGTCACTATAAGTGACTGCTGAAGGGAAGGGTGTTGCCAAGTTGCCTTGTGGTTGGAGTTGCAGCAGGCTTGCCTTGTAGAGGGGTTTGTCAGATTTTTTGGTAACCCTGATAGTAACCCTGCCTGAGCACTGCGCGCCAGTTTACAAGGCCACTTACTCAATTTTGTTTGACCCCCACATCATGACGTAGAGGCTATGCCTGAATGGACATGGGTTGGCCAGCAGTGCTACTCCTCACTGCTGCCATGGGGCTGGCTCCTGCACCAGGGATCTCCACGGGGGCCTGTCTGGCCTCACCCCACTTCCAGCCGCCCATGTCCCCTCTGCTTTGCCTGCAGGACTCACTCAGCAACAGCCTAAAGACCTGCAAGAGGTGCGGGGAGCTATGGTGAGTGATTGCATGGGTCAGCTGGCCAGATGTAGGGCGGCAGGGAGCCCGAAGTGGGAGAGGCAGACATGAGGGGGTTTTGCCTAGGGCCTCGTGATGGGTTTTGGTGGCTGACTCCATTTTGTTTCCTTGCTCCAAGTGGGAGTTTTGTTGGTGAAGAAACTTTGGGCAGGAAACCCTGTGTACCGTGTGAAAAATTTCTGGGGGCACCCTCCCCGTTGTACATTTTAGTAAGTAATGTAGTTGGTACACATGCTCATTAGCTAATTCCTACTGCCCTTGTGTAGCTGTGGCGTTTTTGGGGGGAGGGGGGTGGGAGGAAAGGAGTAGAACAATTTTCATCCCTGGGTACATCATCTGTATCTTGAAGAACTTTCATGCTGTTACTGACATTCGGTTAAGTAAAGCTTTTCTCTTATTGCCTCACTCATTTGTCCCTTATTTCTGATGTAAATACTAGTAGTGCCTTTTCTGTGTCGTTTGACCTTTTATTCCACATAATGAAGCTTTGCAAGGAGCCAGACCTGGCTGGTTAGCCAGGGTCATGATCTGGGTCACTGCACTTTTGGGAAAAAAGTTTTGCCCCAAAACCAGATAATTGCAGCAAAACACAGAATGTTTGTGTTTCGACACATTTCTCAGTCACCCAGTATGTTTTGTATGGGCGGTCATTAGATGTGCTGTTCCATGTGCTGTGAACAGGGCTGCTCTGCAGCCTTTCCAGTTGCCCTTTTTAATAATTGTTAATTCAATTTTCAGCTTTGCTCTTTGATGCCTACTCCTGAGCTGCTCCATATTAGAGTCTGCTGATGTCAGAAGCCTGCTAACTTGCAAACTGGTCTGAGATGACAGGAGCAGCTGCAGTACCTACAGTTTCCAGGATCCACTCTCTGATCACGCAGTGCGTGCACCTCCTGGTTTGATGGAGACTAGAACATTCCCTCATCTCTCAAGAGAGGTTTCCTCCACTGAAATCAAGGGAGGCATGTTACACATGTGTATTATGAACGTATATACACCACTACCTCAATATAATGCCACTCGATATAATACAAATTTGGATATAACGCGGTAAAGCAGTGCACGGGGAGGGGCAGAGCTGCACATTCCAGTGGATCAAAGCAAGTTCAGTATAACACGGTTTCACTTGTAATGCGGTAAGATCTTTTGGCTCCCAAGGGCAGCGTTCTATCGAGGTAGAGGTGTGTTCATGCATGTGATTTTTAAATTTTGTGTCTGTCACGTGAGACCTGATTATCTGTCTTGCCTAGAGTAGACGACTAACAAGCTTGATTCCTCTACAAGATTAAAAAACCCTATCTCATGCAGAAACATCCTGACACCTGCCATAATCAGCATAGGGCTTTTGAATAATAAATAAGAACAGTACATTCCTCAGAATTTTTGCTGAACTATTTTTATTCTGGTCCTAAGTATTGCAGCTCCAGAAGATTAGGGCTGAGCATATCTTCCAGATGCTCAATATCTAGCACACAGTGGGCTTGATCCAAACCACACTGAAGTCAATGGGAAACTTTCAATTGACTTCAATGGAGACTGGATCAAGCCCTTTAGGAGCAGTCCCCGTACTCAGGTGGGCCAATCCTAACAGGAAGAGGCAATACAGACTAAGGAAGCTTAAATCCAGATGCTTATTATCTATTCACTGCACCCAAACATCATCTGTATACAAGAACAAAACAAATGCAAGAAGCCCCTGGGAACTGAAACCAATGTTGATGGACGCTAGTTCTAAGATCAACAGGCATCAGACCATCCCAGCCATCATTGCTGATGAGGCTCCAGATCAAGACTGGATCACTGAGAATTGCTTGGCTGACACTGCAAACCTTGTGTTGGCTCCCGTTGGCTCTCCCCGCCCCCCACCCCCTGCCCGAGCTTATTCAACATACCACAAGGCAGGCGTGGACCAGAGCACAGGCAGAGTAGCATTCATATTGTCATTCCAACTCAGTGTGGAAGTGGCACCCCAGGAAATACCAAATCCTTCAAACTATTCCATTTTGCAAACTATTCCATGAAACCAGAGCCAGAGCTTAAGCCAACGTGGACTTTCTACTCATCTATAGATGCAGAAGACCTCAGTTTTACAAAGGAGCTGTCTGAGATGCTATCAGCAATAACAGTGATACCCCTAAGACTCATCTTCCCAGCCATGTTGACAAGGCCTCAGATGTAAAACACCTGAACACATTTCCTCTTTCTCCATGTTAGGACTCTCACGTGTCATCTCCAGTCCAACCTACATAGCCAGCCACATCTTCAGCCTGCTCTTCACGCTAAATGTCATCACAGAGAACATCACACAGTATGGCACTATCTTAAACAACCTCCTCATTCTGTCAGCAGTCTGAGCTCTCCCCCCATTCAGGCAACAGGAAGGCGCATGGACCTCACTACATGCTAAAACATGCTTCAGGACAGAAGCAGCCTCCCAACAGGCTGAGGAGTTGCATCGCTAATAAGTCATTATGTCCACATGCACTAGTTACTACCACTGACACCTTGGATCTCAGACAGCCCCCTCCTCGCTGTTGCCCACACATATCCCAGTGGTCCTTCCTTGGGATAGATGAAGAGAGAAGGGAACTTGAGTGCCAATGACAAAAAACTTGGTTTGAAGCATACAGATTAAAACAGGAAGAATTTCTACAGGCCTCTGGTGAAGCTGTAGGATACTCCAATCATGGCAGAATCCAGCACCACTTGATACGAGGAGATTTAAACCTTCTTCACTAGAAGAGGCCACCCACATACAGGAAAGGGGCTCCAGATAATCTCTTCAAGGCTGAGGGCAGGAAAGGGGCATGGTACATCCTTCTCCCACCTACCATTTCCCTCCCTACCCAGGCCCAGCTACTCTTTGCCCCAGGCCACCTACAGCTGCTATACAGAGCCCAGTCCTTCAGACCATGGAGCCACAAGAAGGGATGACATTCCTATGAAGATGACTCCTCACTTCTGCATGGGTCCTGTAGCATGATCTGGTTCTTGATCCTATGCTCCTTACTCAGGCAACTGAGTCTCAATGGAAGTTTTGCCTAATTAAGGAGTGAAGTAGGGCCAAACCTCTCATAATCTTTTTTTTTTTTTTTAAGACTCTGCTTTGTGTTTTCAAGAGTACCAGACCTTAACATTTACAACAAGGGGGCAAGAGAAATGAAATGTGAAAAGAGAAATCTCTGCCAAACTTCTGCAGATTGTGGAGGAATATCACTGCTGAGGGAGGGAAAAAATCTATCAAGAAGCCATGGTAAGTTCTTTTTCATGCCAGCCACTTTCCCCAAGACAATTTTTTTCATATTGGCTTATTCATAATTATGCAAATTACTCACTTGTTTGTTCACTTAGATATATGGCATTTATTCTCTTTATTCACAGTTCTCCAGAGATTCCAGCCTTACCACTAGCCTTTTCCATTCTTTTGTATCTGACGTATGATGACTCATCAGGGGACACAGTTTAAATGTACAGAGACAGAATTTGAACTACAGTGCTCTTTCCCCACCCTTCCACCCATGTATTCAAAGACTGGTCTGTGCAGTTGTTCTTCCTCCCCACCTCCACCTTCCCAAAATAAGGTGAGAAGGCAGGGACTGGATGGCACGGGAGAGTGGCCACTGGCTATACAGTCTTTCACTTATAAGCTACTAACTCAACTTCACCTCAGCTAGGGTTAAGTGAAATTCATTACAATCTGATAGCTATTTATCAGTCTATAAAAAACAAGTTGATGTTCTCAGTAGAGTTTCTTAGGATACCGGTGTGTGCACACGACAAAACAAACCACCTGAAATAACATTAATACACACCCTCTTTGGAAGTCTCAGAGGACTAAGAGGTGTCTATCCTAAGAAAAAAGGGTGTTTCTGCAACCTAATAGCTAATATTATATGCTATAGTGTACAGATATAACTATATGGGAAAAGTGTAGATAGGACAAGTTGTAGTTTTTAACCTTGATAAGGCAGGTTGCCTACAGTTCATCTGAACTAGCAAAATTGAGGTAGAACAAATGCATCCTTTGCTCATCTGTGTTAGGATTTTACAATGTGTTAGCTATCACACATCTTTCTTCTAGCATAGGCCTACCCTAAACAGTCATGGAGAGTCAGTGATGCTCTCCTCCGTAGGGGCCATCACTCTTGCCCAGAGAGCAGTACAAATGGAAGAATAATGTAGGAAAACTTGCACTGTCACTTGACCTGTTCTGTGGGTAAACAGAGGATTCCAAAGGTGGGGTTCCAAAAAGAACCAGATAAGTTCATGGAGGATAGGTCCACCAATGGCTATTAGCCAAGGTGGGCAGGGATGGTGTCCCTACCCTCTGTTTGCCAGAAGCTGGGAATGGGTGACTGGGAATAGATCATAGGTGCCAACTTCTCATGGTGTGGTGGGTGCTCGACCCCCCCGACTCCTCTCTGCCCAGCCCCCTCCTGTCCCTGACCCACCCCCATTCCAACCTCTTCCCCAAAGACCCTGCCCCAACCCCACCCCCTCCCAGCCCGTATTGGACCCCTTCCCCAAATTCCTGCCCCGGCCCTGCCTCTTCCCCTGAGTGCGCTGCATTTCCGCTCCTGTCCCCCCCCAGCTTGTTACGCAGTGAAACAGCTGTTTCACAGTGGCAAGTGGGGATGCAGCATGCTGTAGGGAGGAGGCAGAGGCAGAAGACGGAGGTGAGCTGGGATGGGTAGGCAGGGCGGGGAACTGCTGGTGGATGCAGAGCCCTGGAGCACCCACAGAGTCGGCGCCTATGGAATAGATCACTTGATGATTACCTGTTCTGTTCAGTCCCACTGGGGCACCTGGCATTGGCCACTGTCAGAAGACAGGATACTGGGCTAGATGGACCTTTGGTCTGACCCAGTATGGCCATTCTTATGATGGCACCTTTCATCCTCATTAAATGTCCGTCAATAAATTTTTTTTGGGGGGGCGGGGGGAATATGTAAAGACTCAGAAACAAACCAGTGCGTTCAATGGAAGGAAACAGATAACAGACTTTATTTATTTTCAGACATCAGAAAAATTATAAAATTTAGAACACTGTGAAAAATATCTTGATGGACTCCTGCTAGCCAATGTTATAAAGGCAACCATGGCACTAAGATACAGTATTATTGTTTATTATTATGTTTACTGTGTGGTCAGTATGCATGGCATTGGATCAAACAAGAAAAGAGAGATCTGGGCCTAGGAAGCTTACAGTTGGACACCTAAGTCTGTACAGAGCCCCAGTCTCTGCTTGGATACAGGGGATCTGCCTGAATGGATCCAGGTGCAGAATCAAGGCCTATACTATATAATTAAGGCCTGGGTTTTACAAAAGCTATTATTTGTTTTTTAACCAATTTTCACCCAAATTTTGGAACACTCAAGTACAAAAAAGAAGTGCTGAACAACTCAGACCTGGCTTCCTGCTTTTGAAGGAGGAATGGCAGCTTGGTAAGGTGTGTGGCCCAGGTAACTGAGCTGTCACCTCTCCTTCTGGAGCTGGCCCAGAAGCAAAAGAAGTAGAGAAGACAGCATGAGGAGATGGCACCCTTGCTTCTTCCACCTCTTCCAGGTCTGCTTCAGAGGGAGTGATGGTGGGTCTGTAACCTGGCCTGGACAAATTACTGAGCCACAATCTCTCCTTCTGGAGAAGCAAGCTGGGTCTGGACTCCCCTGGGATTAAACTACTTTTACTTTCAGTACTCTTATTTTTCTTTATTTGTTGCTTTTCTCCCTGTCCTCCCTCCCTGAATGTTAGCCCTGATACTTACCCAGAAAAACAAAGTTGATTTTGGGCACTGATTGTCACCCTTAATTTTTGTAACAAACAGCGATAAATTCCAGAGAAACTTTAAACAAAAAATAAAACCGAAAACAAAGGGCCTCACATATAATACAATTCTGATACACTGGGTGCCAACATCTTTCACTACTACCTACTCTCAGCTATCCACTTAGGGTCTGATACCCCTCCAATAAAATTCAGTGACAAAACTCCCAGTGACTTCAACGGTGTAGGATTGAGCTCCCAGTTATTAATACTCAATAATTTCTTCTTATACACACAAAGGTTCAACACTAGAAACTTCAACAGATCCAGTGCAAATAATGTGTCATAATAAATGCTAATACCCTACTTAAATTTCCAATGTCCCTGTCTGAATTCAGGAAATTAGCATACAGCTGCTAGCTGCCACGAAAAAGGATTACTACTGAACATGAAACATCAACATCCCTCTGTAATATGGAAATGACAGCAACATCTCCCTAAGAGTATTTTCAGTGAGAAATTAAATCCGTGAAAATCTGCAAGGAGAATATTTTTATCCAATTGTCTGGGGAAACCTGAAATTGTAATTTTTGTATGTTTAAAATACACACACACACACACACACACACACACCACATTTTCCTAGAGCATCTGGCACCTGAAAGACAATATTTTTACATCTACTTTGCAATTCCAGCTACCCAACATTTGAGAGTGCTGAAAACAGCAGTCTTGTGTGACTAGCCCCATGATCCATTGTCAGATTTTTTTTTTTTAAACAGAGTCACTATTGCTAATCAACAATTTCACTGTATATGTCTCCTGCCCATATCCCATTGGGTCACCATTGCCCAGGTTTTTCAAACTTTGAATTCTCTCGAAGCATGTATTTATTGATTTGAGCTATAGAAAGAGTCACAGAAGGAAAATAGTTGGATTTCCTTAATAACCACCCAACTACACGGGCTTTTGGGTAGGAACTCTCATACCTTCCGTATTATGTATTCTCCTCTCTCAAGGTGGTGTGGCCAGGGCCACCCAGAGGATTCAGGGGGCCTGGGGCAAAGCAATTTTTGGGGATCCTTCCATAAAAAAAAGTTGCAATACTAAAGAATACTATATTCTTGTGGGGGCCCCTGCAGGGCCTGGTGCCTGGGGCAAATTGTCCCACTTGCCCCCCCTCCCCCAGGCAGCCCTCGGTGTGGCCAAATATATCCCTTGTATAATCACACTGGCTTTTAGAGGAGTTACATCAGGGATTAATTAGAAATAATAAACGCTGTGCTAGATCACTGACCACATTTTTTTAAAACTACAGCAGACATTCACCAGAAGGCCATCCATTGCTAGATGTTCCAGCACTGGTGTAATAGAGAACTTTAAAGTTAGAATGAGTACAGAAGAGTGACTAGAAAAAATTAAGCACAGTCAAGAAAGTCTTCTCTGACTAGAACCAAAGGCTGTCTACAAGCTTCTGCAAAAAGTTTGCTTAGAAGCAAGGGAAACAACAAACTAAAGAGCTCTGGATTAGCTACACTCACCCTGGGAGCGTCCCCTTGCATCCCTGTGTGATGTCACTGGTATCTTTGGTTCCAGTCCTCCAGTCAAGTTGTGTGAAGTTGAAAGCCCTTCTGAAGTAATTACAAGCCCTAATCAAACACCCACACGGATAGTCCCTCTCTGCTTCCACCAAAGTTCTCTGTTCTTTGGTCTCTTCTCCTGGCATCTGCAGAGCTTTTATCACCTGATTACTTCTCCAGCGGGCTTCCCCTACTGCCACCCTTCCCCAGGGATTCTGACAGCTTTCCTTAGGTATCCCCTGCTGCACAACTTCTCTTATAACCACTAGCTCGTCTTCCACTGCTGGGCTTCTCTTCCATTTCCTTATTTCCATAGGTCCTAGCTCAGGGCTACCGCACAGGCATGTACTCTACTTTCTATGGGCACATCTATGCTGCAATTAAAAACCTGCAGCTGGCCCATGCCAGCTGGCTCCGGCTCCTGGGGCTTGGTCTAAGGGTCTGTTTAATTGTGCTCATGCTGCAGCCTAGGTCTAGAACCCTGCAAGGTGGGAATCCTAGAGCTTGGGCTGCAACTTGAGCATCTACACCTCAGTTAAATAGCCCTTTAGCCTGAGCCCAAGTCTACCAGAAATGGGGGTCTACTTTCAGTATAGACACACTCTATAAGACTCTCAGCCTGCTTTCCTCAGGCTCTTCCCAGAGGAGAACTCCCCTCATTCCTCCCTCTAGTGAGTTCCCAGCTCTGTGTAAGAAGTTCTCTCCCTGCTTTACCACCACAGCTGGGGTCAGTTTCTAATACACGGAGCTGCGGTCACTAATTAGTCCATATGTAGGCAGTTCCATGGGTGATGCCTTCTGCCCGAGGACCCACCCCTTATGCCTCCCCCCTAGAATCCAGTGTCCTCTAAGCGCAGCCGCCAGGCCCCACCCTAGACTAGCCCCCACACAATCCCAGAGTTCTGGGAGGGAGGCAGGGCAGGCGATGCTCGTGCTGCTCGAGCCTCTGCAGTCGGGCCGAAGAGTGGAAGCAGAAGGGTCTGGAGGCGGCACTATGCCTGGTGGTTTGGGAAGGCACAGCCTCTCCCAGCCTATGGTACCTGCCATCCATGGGCAGCTCCTCAGTGAGACTTGAGGGATAGCTGCTAAGTCATGGGCAAGGTTGAGCCTAGCTTGCATCAAAGGGCCAGCCAGCACATAACAGGAGCCTTGTGCTGAATTCTACTTTATGCAGCAGTTCTCACTGGCAGAGTCATGCTATGTTGGACACAAGGAAACTACGCATCCCATTAACTTCATTCTACTGTTATTTATAGCTAAGGCTAAGATTTAGTCATGGGTATTTTTTTGCAAAAGTCATGGACAAGTCACGGGCAATAAACAAAAAATCATGGCCCCATGACCTGTTCATGACTTGTACTATATAGTCCTGACTAAATCTTGGGTGTTCTGGGGGGCTTTTGGGTGTTCTGGGGGGCAACTGCTGCTCTGGATGGGGAGCTCTGGGACTTATAAGTGATAAATATATGTTTGTAATATTCTCTTACCTAATGCTAGTGACTATTAATCTTCCTAGCCCAAAAATAAAGCCAAAAGTCTGATTTGTCTTGCGTACGCCCAAGTTTCACCTCTCTTAAAAACTACTTGCTTACCAAATAAGACACAAAAATACAGAAGTGTCACAGCACACTAATACTGACAAATTGCTTAAATTCTCATTTTTAACCATATAATTATAAAACAATTTGACTGGAATATAAATATTGTACTTACATTTCAGTGTATAGTATATAAAGCAATATAAACAAATTGTATGAAATTTTAGTTTGTGCTGATGTTGCTGGTAGTTTTTATGTAGCTGGTTGTAAAACTAAGCCAATATCTAGCTGAGTTGATGTATCCCCTGGAAGACCTCTGTGTACCCGCAGCGGGAAGCATACCCCTGGTTGAGAACCACTGGGCTAGTGGAAGGAATAGGCAGGCCGGAAGCAGGGGCGTGTTCGCACAAATTTTCTCTCCTCCAGCCTTGTGAAGAGAAACGAATGCAATGTGAAGCTGTATTGTCTTTTCCATGGAGTCCCACAGGGGATCCTGAGGCAGCTCCAGCCGTGTCATAAACAGATTGTTAAGGGTTAATGTCTCTTCTACCTGTAAATGGTTACAAGCAGGGAACTCGACACCTGACCAGAAGACCAATCAGAAGACAAGATACTTTTAAATTTGGGTGGAGGGAAGCTTTTTGCGTGTTTTTTGTCCTTTGTGTGTTCTTCTCTCGGAGGGTCTGAGAGAGACCAGACATTACTACAGGCTCTCTAAGTTTCTTTCCAAATAGTAAGTAAAAACAGACGGTTTAGGCTTTTTGATTGTTTTACTTTATTTGCAATTGTGGATCTGGCTGGTTAACTTTTATATGTGTAGTTGCTGGGAATATTTTGATTTGTATTGGTACTGGGGGGAAAGTCTCTTTCTGGTGTCTGTAAGCTATAGGACCCTGTAATATTTACATCTTGAAGTTACAGAGATAATTCTTTACTTTTTCCTTTCTTTTATTAAAAGATTTCCTTTTAGAGAACCTGATTGATTTTATTTTCTTGTTTCCCTTGCTTTATTCCAGGGGATTGGGATAACTCACCAGGACGGGTGGGGGAGACGGGAGGGGGGAGAGATAGAATCTCTCTCTGTTTTCCTTGAATCTGTTTGCCTCTTTGTGGAAGGGAAGGGAGATGCTTCTCTGTATGGTGATTTAAGAGGTTGGATCAGTATCTCTCAGGATAGCCCAGGGAGGGAAATTCTGGGAGGGGGAAAGGTGGGGGAATGGTTTATTTCTACTTGTTTTAAGAACCCAGGGATCTGGGTTCTTGGGGTCCCCAGGGAAGGTTGGGGAGGTCAGAGTGCCCCAAAACACTATATTTTTGGGTGATGGCAGTGCTATCAGATCTAAGCTGGTAATTAAGCTTAGAGGATTCAGGTGCTAGTATCTCATTTTCTGAACTCTAAGGTTCAGATCTGAGAGGGAATGCTGTGACAAGCCAGTCCCAGTAGCATGGCTCCATTGATGTTACACTGCCACAGTACCACAAGGGTTCCCATGGGAGATAGAAAGGAAAGCGGCTGTGCAGGCAGGATCTCTGTGTGGATGGAGACCTGATTTATAACCATTAAAAGCAATTGATCTTGTATTGAAGTCTCAAATTCACCAGGCCATATCCTGATGTCCTAACCCAGTTTCTTTTACTCCATCCTTACTCAGACAATATGGAGCAGATTCTCCTCTTACTTATTTCAATGTAATGCCATTGGTTCATGGCTCACACTAAATCCCTTTTGCCCATTCTGGCTGAAAACAGGACTTTCAGATGCCCTAAACAGGCTGCTCAGGATCACTCTGGCAGGACGTAGTTGGCATAGCTTAAGGTCATTTTTGCCCCCTTCTCATATCTCCCATGTTTCAGGTCCAGAGCAACTAAAATTTGAGTCCACTGACTGTAGAGAAGTTACTCCTGATTGACACTGGTGTAAGTGAGAGGAGAATCAGGGCCTAATCTCACTAAATTAATTACTCATACTTAATCCTCCTTCAGTGTGGGGGAGATGGACTAGATGACCTCCTGAGGACCTTTCCAGCCCTACATTTCTATGATTCTATAAATTTAACATGAGCATGGATATGATCTAATCAAAATCTTGGCAATTATCTATGGCTTTTGCATTCCATAAACCACCACTGTAAATGGCGGGTGGATTTCATGCTCTTTCTCTCCCTCTGAAGAAGGGCAAAGATGTGTTTTGGACAACATGTTCTAGAATAAATTAGTGGAAATTAATATACAACCATGTACGTTCTCATTACACACAAACAACTCTTATAACCCACAGAACTGAAGTCTAGCCAGAAAGAAGGCAGAATGCACATGGAAAGTCCACCAGATGAGAAAATGGAATATTTGCCCCCGTTTCCAGTTCTTCCACTGAGGGTACGCCCAAACTACCCGCCGTATCGGCAGGTAGCAATTGATTTTTCGGGGATCAATATATCGTGTCTCATATAGACAAGATATATCGATCCCCGAACTCACTCCCCTAGACTCTGGAACTCCACTGGAGCAAGCAGCGGTAGCGGAGTCGACAGGGGGAGCCAGGGACGTAGATCCCGTACCGTGAGGACCTGAGGTAAATCGATCTAAGATACTTCGACTTCAGCTACGCTATTCACGTAGCTGATATTGTGTATTTTAGATCAATACCCCCCAGTGTAGACCAGCCCTCAGTTCTGCCCTTTTGCCCAGAAGCAGAGATAGATGATGTCTGAAAGCAAGTAGACTAAGTGGAGACTTACGGGTGCACCCAGAGCCAATATATAGCAACAGGTAACAGGTACATTACACCTGATTCAAAATGCCTCCTCTGCCTGCCCCGAGGAACCTCTTCTGCTGTCCATTAACAGATCAAATCTCATTCTCATTCAGAATCAACAGCCTAACGTCTCTCCGTGTAACTGCACTTTTACACACAAGCCTCAAGTGGATTGGTGCTTCTTCAGCCTTTCGCACTGACAAAGCCCAGATGAGTATCAAGAAATGGCCTCACAGTAGAGAGATGGCATATACAACATTCTCAGTATGACACAAGGAAATGCAGCATTTAAACTGCTCCCTTTAAAACATTAAACAGTGCATTCCCCTACTGACATCTTGTTCTCTTGCTTACACTTCCATCAGCACATACAATATATTATTCATTTTACAGCAATAATAAAAAAGTACTAACAAACCTTTTGTTATATAATATCAATATAGCTTCTGAGCCACTTCCTGACATGAGCAGTTCCACTGAAGCCTAGGATTATTCATATGAGCGAGGGCTGCAAGATTAGACCTTCAGGGTGGGGTTCTACCTGGAAAATTGCATAGAACAGTTCCATGTTTATTTACCAGTTCATGGTATCCATAGCAAAGGTGTTTGGTTTCCAAGTAAAAATAATAAAATATACTTTCTTAAATAGCTACCAACCCTGCAAAGTCACCCTGGACCCCTTACACCTCATGGTCAGTAATAAATGTTCTGTTGAACAAATTTAGCCCTCACCTGTGTACAGGGCCGTCCTTAGGCATAGGCAGAATAGGCAGCCGCGTAGGGCCTCACACTGCCTGGGGGCACCACGCTGCAGGCAGCCCAGACAGTGTAGAAGCAGGGCTGCTGGGTCCTAGAGAGAGCCGAATGCAGCACAGTCTGAGGCATGGGATTGGCTGCTGGGGTCTCTGGGAAGGGGAGGGGGTGGGGGTTGGGAAAGGAGCTCACCTGTGAATGTGACTCTTTCCCCCTGGCTGAGGTCAGGTGAGGCTGTGGCTCTGGAACCAGTATCCTTTGTTGTCTCCCATAACATCCATTCTTCTCCCCCCCCGCCCCACGGTGCACCCCCTCCTTTCTCCCTCCTCCCCAGGAGCACCCCTCTCTCTCTCCTCCCTCCCCTCCATCAGGGCTGGGTTGGGTGAGGTGC
The DNA here is from genome assembly GCF_025201925.1 of Gopherus flavomarginatus. Lineage (NCBI taxonomy): Eukaryota > Metazoa > Chordata > Testudines > Testudinidae > Gopherus > Gopherus flavomarginatus. The sequence goes on from NC_066617.1 coordinate 210,259,299, forward strand.
TGGGGGTAGGTGGGGGGAGGGCTGGCTGGCTGCTTTCTGAGTAATGAAAGTGAAAGTAACTCACTTCCTGGGCAGGCAGCCAGAATTGGAATGTCACACAGGGTTTGGATGGGTTTAGCCAGATGTGTGAAAAATCGGGATTGGGGTAGGGTGAGCAGATATCCCTATTTTATAGAGACAGTCCCAATTTTGGGGTCTTTTTCTTATATAGGTTCCTTTTACCCCCCCACCCCCACCCATCCCTGTCCTGATTTTACACACTTTCTGTCTGGTCACTCTAGGTGGGGGTAATTGGTGCCTATATAAGACAAAGCCCCAAATATCGGGACTGGCCCTATAAAATCAGGACATCTGGATCTGGCCACCCTAGCTGGAGAGCGCCTCTCCCCCGGGCTGTCAGCTATCCATCTCATCCGGGGGGAGCTGCATAGGGCAGGATGAGCTGCTGTGGCTCCATGGGTGCCCTGTCCCTGAGATCAGATGCTGTGCTAACTTCACCATGGTCCATAAGGCTGGTGGTGGTGCCCATCGGCGTGTGATTGGACCTGAGGGTTTGCTGCTGCTGTTGCCACTCTGCACCCCAAGAGGTAGATTTTGGGGTCCTGCAGTTTTCCACCTATCTCCTCCTCTACTGCAGCTGTTGGACCAGCAGGCTGGGGGGTGAGCCAAGCATGAAAGCAGTACTGTGTTGCCATTTAGATTGTCATTTAACAACTTTGTTTGCCAAAAATTCTTGCTAACAATCCTGAATCCAATTTCAATATTTAAAAAAATAAAAATCAATATCTTAGCCAAAAACAGAAAATTAAGTTGTTGACAATTATTAGTGACAGGTTTGGTTTGAGGCAGGGAGTGGGCCAGTTTTCATCAGAGAAACAAAAAATGTTGACTGACTTTCCTATAGCCTGTTACTCCTGATAAGAGCCCTCCAACAACTGTAATATGCTCATCTCCTTACTAGTGTATAAAGCAGGGGTCGGCAACCTACGGCACACGTGTCAAAGGTGGCAGGTGAGCTGATTTTTGATGGTATGCAGCAGCAGGCTGAGCAGCTCAGCCCATCACTGCTCTGGGGTTCCGGCTGCTGCCCTATTGCCAGCTGGGATACCAGCCATAGGCCCCACTCAGCACCTGCTGCTGGCCTGGGGACCCCCAAGGAACCCCAGGCTGGCAGTGGGCTGAGCAGGCCAGCTGAACCACTCAACCTGCTGTCAGCCTGGGGTTCCATTCACTCAGCGGGCAGCGGGCTGAGTGGGCTGGTGGCGGGCTGAGCAGGGCCGATGGGGGGTTGAGTGGCTCAGTCTGCTGCCAGTCTGGGGTGCCATCAGCACTCAGCCTACTGCTACTCCGGGGTTCCGGCTGCCGGCCCCTTGCCAGTCAGGAGCTCAGCCGCCAGCCCCACTCTGCCTCCTGCCAGCCTGGGTGAGCAGAATCCCAGGCTGGTAGTGGGCTGAGGGGGGATTGGCGGCTGGGATCCTGGCTGGCAGGAGCTGGTGGTCAGAACCCCAGACCAGCAGGGGGCTGAGCAGGGCCTGGGATCCTTGCCTAGGGTTCCAGCCACCAGCCCGCTGCCGGTTTGGGGGTTCATTTACTCAGCTGGCAGTGGCCTGAGCAGGACCGGTGGCCAAGACCTCAGATAATAACAATAGTTTATTTATATAATACAGACATAGAGAGAAACCTTCTACAAACATTAAAATGTATTACTGGCACGAGAAACCTTAAATTACAGTGAACTTGGCACACCACTTCTGAAAGGTTGCCGACCCAACCCCTGGTACAGAGTGACCATATGTTGTACTAAGATTCTCCTGCTTTTTTTTTTTCCCTGTGAGTCAGTATAACTTTTGCCAGCCCAGAAGTTGGGCAGCCAATGTTTTAAGTTTTCACAATGTTTTCTCCAACTTTTATAAAGTAAATACATAGTTAATATGAGTTAAAAAGGCCAGGGACACTTCTTTGTGAAGTATCTGTACAGCAGATCATGCCCATAGATGATCCAGAAAATAAATTTGAGGTTGAATTTTTTAATGTTGTGATGGATAAAGCAGTATCTGCTGTTGATGAAAGGTTTAATACCCTGCAAGTACACCATGAACAGTTTGGATTTTTGTATGACATAACTAAATTCAACGAAATAGGAAAACAAGAGCAACTAATGACAAAGTGCAAGAACCTAGAGAGCCTCCTGAAGCACGGTGATAGTTTTGATTTAAATGGACTTGAACCGTACGAAGAATTGAGTACACTGTCATCAATGTTGCCACATGCAAAATCGGTGATGGACATTGTACAGTTTATTCATACCCGCAAACTTGTTAACTTATATCCTAATGTGTACATTGCCACTCGTATTCTACTGACAATTTCTTTAACAGTAGCATCAGGAGAACGGAGTTTCTCAAAACTAAAACTCATTAAAAACTATCTCCGTTCTACAATGAGTCAGGAACGCTTAACTGGTCTTGCTATTCTTGTGATCGAACAAGACACGACTTTGTCTTTGTCATACGATGACATTATTACTGATTTTTCAGCCAAAAAAGCCAGAAAGATTGCTTTTAATTAAAAACAAATCTTTGTTTCAATACCTCTTCATATAAATTTCCAATAAAATTTTTATAAATTAAAAAAAAATTTGCATCATTCTGTCATCAGAATTTTTTCTATAGTGCTGCTTCTTTAATGCTAGTCCATCAGCATTACAGTGTGCTTAATTAAGTTAAACTGGTTTTAATAACGTGAATGTGGCAAGTTTTCCAGTACTGTAAGCTTATGTTTGTGTTGCTAAGAGCAGATCAGGCACAGGGGCACCAGTTTAATAATCTCGCCTAGGGCACCATAAATCCTAAGGCCGGCCCTGCCTGTGTAACCCCATTAGATCTCTTTGGGTTTGCACGGATGTAATGGGAGGCATAACTGGAATATACTACACTTGCCTGGATGTAACTGAGAGTTTAATTTGGTCTGTAGATCCTTTATTGGTGGTTATCATGTAGGAAATGGGAAGATCTCAGTTTGCCTGTGAGAGCCGAGGGTGAGCTTGCAGGACTAGCAGCAAAAGAAAACCTCTCCCTCATCTTTTTATACTTGCAAACTAAATACATTTGGAAATCAGTCAGACACAATGAATATAGAATGTCATGATGCCATTCTCACAAATAAAACTACACGTCCAACTGTCATCTTTCACTGCTCGTCTGTGCTTCAAAATATTTTAATTTTCTTTTGCAATTTGCACAACAGTACTCTGGCTTTAAGGGTTTTGAAATGTATTGAAAGTTCTGAAAATAGGGAGGACTGATGGACTGTATTAATAGGACTTTAACATCTCTCCAGGGCTGGTTCTTATTTTTCTCAAACCCTGTCATCCAATCCCACTTGAAACATAGCTCAGGAGAGATTATGTGACTATGGACGTCATCACAGCTAACAATGTGCATTCTGCTTTGTGTTTTTCCCTCTTTTCTCCCTCCCCCTGCCCTAAGTTATCCTAAGAGGCAGTTGCTGACTGGCAAAGTGAAATGTTACCTTTATCACTTCTCTACAGCACCACCGGTATTACAGGTTGTCAGTCTAAAAAAAGCAGTGTTGTTAAACTGTGCAGAGAGGGAATTGCTATAGAATCATAGACTCACCAAATCAGAGAATCTAGAGATGGAAAGGACCTATTAGGTGTTGACAAAAAAATGCTCTGCAGTTAATTTTAGACAACTCCTGCAGGGCTATGTACGTACACATACACACACACACGCACACGCAGCACAGCCAAAAACACATGCACCAAACCCCTTAACAAAAACAGGACAATGCAGGGGAAACAAGAGATTGCTCACTGCTCAGACATCACTAGTGACGCAAATCTCTAAGTGGGTCAGATGGAAAGTGATGTTAATGAATTTATATGGAAACAACTTAAAAACAGCAATGAAGGTGAAGAAAAGAGAAAGAGAGGAATTTGTGTGAGTATGGGTGGGTGGGTTAATGAATTAATGACTAAACACCTGTCTTTCACTTTCCTATAAAGAGAGTTTTGCTTCCTAAGTAGATGAGATATTAAACAAATGGGGAGGAACAAGGGAAAAGTTCTGTTGGGGATTGTAGTGGTGTGGCCACTTACTGCCTCAGAAGTGCCCCCTTGTGGATAGAAGTTGCCCTACAGCACCCTGCCTCCATGACCAGCCTCTCTCTTCAGGGACCCTTTAAAAACTCACAGTTCACCAAAAAGAACAGGAGTACTTGTGGCACCTTAGAGACTAACAGATTTATTTGAGTATAAGCTTTCGTTGGCTACAGCCCCACTTCATTGGATGCACAGTTCACCAAGTTATTCCAGCTATCCCCAGAAGGGATCCTGTTTATTTATTCCTCAGGTGCCATCCAGGCCCCAACTCTAGTTCAGTACCAAGTCTTTGAAAACAAAACATAAAAGGATACATTCTTTGCCCCAGTTTCAACTGTGCACAGCCCCCTCCTCTCTGAGGGGCTGGTGTCAGTCTCTGCCAGGCCTCACTGCCTGGAGAGCTTTCACCTGCTTCTAGTAGTCTCAATCACTCTCTCAACCCCTTTAGCCCTTCCTGCTGCCTTTTAACCTAGCAGCGCTTGATTCCCCTCAGGTGGGGCTCATCATGTAGTCAGGGCTGACTTAAACCCAGGCTCTCCCACCCCAGGGCATGCCACCCTGTTACAGGAATATTTAAAAAAACATCATGACCAAAAAGACTCTGTGATAAAATTTGATTCTTGTGTAAAAAAGTCGTATTTGCTGGCCCTTGACTACCCCATAACAAACCAGCATTTTTACAACTGTTTCGTTACTGCCATTCCATTGCTATGTTTTACTATTTGAAGACAGTCTCAGAAGCAAGAGTTTGATATGGAGACTACTTGCCATATTTTTGGGAAACTGTAAGAGGAACTAACAGCTTCAGATGGCTGACATTCTTTGCAAAATGAAACAAATTAGAGGTACTGTAATTAACTCTGCTTTTTTATCTCCTTTCAGAGAAAGAAAACACTGTCTCATGCTGCCCTGCCTTTTCATAAAAAGATACAGCTACACTGCATAACGTCTCTCTTGGCATAAACATTTGCTTTCCATTTTAAATATTTCCTTAGGGAGACAACATTCCCTCCTGTGAAAAAAAATCCCATGGAAGGAGAAAAGAGAAATCACATATTACAGTTAGCCTTGAACTCATGGAATACAAAAGCATTGATTTATTTGGAAGGGGGTGGGGGAGAAATCCCTTTGAGAGAACATAGGAAATGCACAGAATGGAGCTACATAGGCGTCTTGTGGCCCTGGTGTGGTTCCACCGCCTGGTGGAAGAAAGCAAACTCAGTTTCTGTTTGCAACTGCTCCCCCAAGAAGAAACTGCATCACACAACTAACAAGGCAGCATTTCTTCAAAGACTGTAAACTGCTCAAATGCTAAGAAAAAGGACATGTAAGATAGATGTACCAGCCTCACCTGCTGACTCTTGCCATAATAGTATTATGAAGATCAACACAAGCATTTCTCATAACGGGGGGAGGGGAAGAGCATGAAGGACTAGCCAGGGAGGGAGGGCTGCATGTTGTATATACACCGCTACCTCAGTGTAACGCCACCCATTATAACATGAATTTGGATATAACACAGTAAAGCAGTGCTCCGGGGGGGCAGGGCGGCTCACTCCGGTGGATCAAAGCAAGTTCAAAGTAACATGGTTTCACCTATAATGCGGTAAGATGTTTTGGCTCCCAAGGACAGCGTTATATCGGGGTAGAGGTGTATTAAAATGTGTAGGCCTTTAATGTCACATGACAGGATTGCTGGGAGGGCCTGACGGAGTGTTTAGTTTTCAAAAATCTGAGCAATACTGGTGAGGGTGAACACTGACGTGCTCATTTGCTTATATAGATTTAATACCTCGTTGTTACAACATGAGTCTCTTACATCTGCTTTACCTTCACCCATTTTTTCCACTGGTAAGTACAAGTCTTTTACTTTTTCTGGAATTTTCTCATGTGCAATTGTCATAAACAGATAGCTAAGGGTTAATGTCTCTTTCACCTGAAGCACCTGACCAGAGGACCAATCAGGAAACTGGATTTTTTCAACTTTGGGTGGAGGGAATTGAGTGTCTGTGTCTTTGTCTTTTTTCTTTTGGCTGCCTGCCTGCTTTCTCTGAGCTTTGGAGAAGTAGTTCTATTTTCTAGTCTTCTGTTTCCAAGTGTAAGGACAAAGAGATCAGATAGTAAGTTATATGGTTTCTTTTCTTTGGTATTTGCATGAATATAAGTGCTGGAGTGCTTTGAATTGTATTCTTTTTGAATAAGGCTGTTTATTCAATATTCTTTTAAGAAATTGCCCTGTATTGTATCATCTTAATACAGAGAGACCATTTGTATTTTTTCTTTCTTTTTTATATAAAGCTTTCTTTTAAGATCTGTTGGAGTTTTTCTTTACTTCAGGGAAATTGAGTCTGTACTCACCAGGGAATTGGTGGGAGGAAGAAATCAGGGGAAATCTGTGTGTTGGATTGCTAGCCTGATTTTGCATTCCCTCTGGGGGAATAGGAAAGTACTTTTTGTTTCCAGGATTGGGAACAGAGAGGGAGATTCACTCTGTTTGGGTTCACAGAGCTTGTGTCTGTGTATCTCTCCAGGAGCACCTGGAGGGGGGAAGGGAAAAAGGATTATTTCCCTTTGTTGTGAGACTCAAGGGATTTGGGTCTTGGGGTCCCCAGGGAAGGTTTTTCAGAGGGACCAGAGTGCCCCAAAACACTCTAATTTTTTGGGTGGTGGCAGCAGGTACCAGGTCCAAGCTGGTAACTAAGCTTGGAGGTCTTCATGCTAACCCCCATATTTTGGACGCTAAGGTCCAAATCTGGGACTAAGGTTATTACATGGTGGCAGCTGGTGGGAGATAGACAGAACCCAGAAGCCAGTAGAAATATTATATTTTTCTTTTCTCTGCTAAGGGCTTTTTAGCAGAGAGAAGCAGTTGGTTTTAAAAGGGAACCAGAGAGAATTTTTTTTTTTCTGCTCTCTCTCGCAGTTTGTGGCTTGCATGTTAAGCAGAAGTCGTAAGGACTATTAACAGTCTTTTGTCACACAATAGCACTCCCATTGAGAGTCATACCAGCACTTATATGCATGCAAATAAAGTGGTTTTTCTGGTTTCCCTTCATTGAACATTAGCTAGAGAGAGAAAAGAACAAAAAGCACTGTTGCTAGGCAGACTTCAGGAGGCAACAGAACCTGCAGTTCAGAAGATAAACACCGGAGGGCACCCCAACCCAAGAAAACAGGAACCATGACTTCTAAGGCAAAAATTGAGGCCGAAGAACAAATCAAAGAAGCTGAACACAGGCGAGAGATGGAAAAACACAAACAGCAACTGGAAATAAAACAAAAAAAGAGATGGAGATGAAAAAAAAGGAAGAAAGCATAAAACTGGCAGCCTTCCAAAGAGAACAGGCAGCCCAAGAGGCAGCACACAAAAGAAAACTAGAAGAAGAAGAGAGAGCCTACCGAAGGAAACAAGCAGAAGAAGAGTTGGCCCACCACCGAGAAATGGAAAAACACCAAAAACAAATGGAAAAACACCAAAAAGAAATGGAAAAACAACAAAAAGAAATGGAAAAACAACAAAAAGAGAATGAAGAGAAGGAAAAACAGAGAAAACATGAACTGGAGTTGGTAAAAGCTGGGCTGCATGTGCCAGCCAACCCTAACAACCCGGCGCCAAATATTGCTCCACAGCACAGGAAATTTCCCACCTACAAGGCAGGTGATGACACCGAGGCCTTCTTGGAAAATTTTGAAAGAGCCTGTCTTGGGTACAGCATTCCCGAAGACCAGTACATGGTAGAATTGAGGTCACAGCTCAGTGGACCTTTAGCAGAGGTGGCAGCTGAAATGCCTAAGCACCAAATGAATGACTAAACTTTTTCTAACCAAGGCCAGATACAGGATGGGGATAACCCCAGATCATGCCCGTCGGCGTTTCAGAAACCAAAAGTGGAAACCAGAGGAGTCATTTCCCAAACACGCCTACTACATTGCAAAAAACTATAAGGCCTGGCTAACAGAAAACAACATTCAAACCTTGGAAGAACTGAACCTCCTCATACAAATGGAGCAGTTCTTGGATGGTGTTCCTGAAGACATCACACGGTACATACAAAATGGAAACCCCAAGAATATCGCTGAGGCGGCCTACAGGCCAAGGTGGATGCTATCCAAAAGTGGCCTGTCCCAAAGTCAAAGAAGCAGGTCCAATCCTTCTTAGGCTTGGCCGGATACTACAGGCGATTTGTACCACACTACAGCCAAATCGCTGCCCCACTGACCGACCTGACCAAAAAGACCCAGCCAAATGCAGTTAAGTGGACTAATGAGTGTCAAAAGGCCTTTACCCAACTTAAGGCAACGCTCATGTCTGACCCTGTGCTCAGGGCCCCGGACTTTGACAAGCCATTCCTAGTAACCACAGATGCATCTAAGCGTGGTATAGGAGCAGTGCTCATGCAGGAAGCAACAGATCACAACTTCCATCCTGTCGTGTTTCTCAGTAAGAAACTGTCTGAGAGGAAAAGTCACTGGTCAGTCAGTGAAAAGCAATGCTATGCCATTGTGTACGCCCTGAAAAAGCTACGCCCATATGTTTGGGGACGGCGGTTCCAACTACAAACTGACCATGCTGCACTAAAGTGGCTTCATACTGCCAAGGGGAACAACAAGAAACTTCTTCGTTGGAGTTTAGCTCTCCAATATTTTAATTTTGAAATTCAACACATCACAGAAGCTTCTAATAAAGTTGCTGATGCACTCTCCCGTAAGAGTTTCCCAAAATTCAGTAGTTAAAAAGTGTTCTTAAAATGTAAAAGTCTGTTAGTTATATACTTAGCAGTATATGTAAAGGTGTATGTGTTGTATTAATCTGTTTATTTTCAAGTTCTAGAAGGAAATCGCCGCCAGTGAGCTTCCCCACTGTCTGCAATTTGGGGGGCGTGTCATAAACAGATAGCTAAGGGTTAATGTCTCTTTCACCTGAAGCACCTGACCAGAGGACCAATCAGGAAACTGGATTTTTTCAACTTTGGGTGGAGGGAATTGAGTGTCTGTGTCTTTGTCTTTTTTCTTTTGGCTGCCTGCCTGCTTTCTCTGAGCTTTGGAGAAGTAGTTCTATTTTCTAGTCTTCTGTTTCCAAGTGTAAGGACAAAGAGATCAGATAGTAAGTTATATGGTTTCTTTTCTTTGGTATTTGCATGAATATAAGTGCTGGAGTGCTTTGAATTGTATTCTTTTTGAATAAGGCTGTTTATTCAATATTCTTTTAAGAAATTGCCCTGTATTGTATCATCTTAATACAGAGAGACCATTTGTATTTTTTCTTTCTTTTTTATATAAAGCTTTCTTTTAAGATCTGTTGGAGTTTTTCTTTACTTCAGGGAAATTGAGTCTGTACTCACCAGGGAATTGGTGGGAGGAAGAAATCAGGGGAAATCTGTGTGTTGGATTGCTAGCCTGATTTTGCATTCCCTCTGGGGGAATAGGAAAGTACTTTTTGTTTCCAGGATTGGGAACAGAGAGGGAGATTCACTCTGTTTGGGTTCACAGAGCTTGTGTCTGTGTATCTCTCCAGGAGCACCTGGAGGGGGGAAGGGAAAAAGGATTATTTCCCTTTGTTGTGAGACTCAAGGGATTTGGGTCTTGGGGTCCCCAGGGAAGGTTTTTCAGAGGGACCAGAGTGCCCCAAAACACTCTAATTTTTTGGGTGGTGGCAGCAGGTACCAGGTCCAAGCTGGTAACTAAGCTTGGAGGTCTTCATGCTAACCCCCATATTTTGGACGCTAAGGTCCAAATCTGGGACTAAGGTTATTACAGCAATCCACTATGCAGTTTACCAGTGCATGAGATGATGCTGTGTACTACATAACCAAATGTTGGAGTTCCACGGTTTTGCTCGCTCTTCATTTCTGTAGGATATACCACCAAAAAAGTACAGGGATTTGAAGGAGGTGGAGCTCTTTACATTATGCTATTATATCATGCAATTTCACTACCCCTTAAAAATGTCGGAAGATCACTGATTGCACGTGGACTTGAACAGCACAACTGACTGGTAAAGAGATCCAATTCCAAAGAATCCTCTGAAACATAATATGTTGGAAGCAATTACTTGACTGAACAATAGAAAGCTGAGTTAAATTTAAAAGTTATTTGTGAGCAGGTGCTCTTGCTTTGCATCACTAGTGTTGACAGCAGGTGTCCCAGTAAGAATCTCATTGTGTCCTATGAGCTACCCTGCCAAAGGCTATTATTAACGCTGAAGTGACACACAGAAGAGGTCTGATTACTTGCAGAGGTTACCAAGTAGAAATGATTCTCCACTTTGGATTAGCTCAAAGTTCCTAAAAAGAAAACCTAGTTCAAGAACCTGGAAAAATGAGAGGACAAATTCTGAATTGAATTATGCTGGTGTAAGTCCAGAGGGACACCACTGATTTCAGTGGAGTTGCTCCAGGTACACACCAGTGTAACAGATCAAAATCTGACCCTATTCTAGTTATTTTTGGACAACCCTCTCCCCCCACCCCACCAGCCACTCTGTTTTAAAAACTTAATTAACATAATTTTTGCTGTAAAAGTGAACTATAGTAGGTATTAAATTTGAAATCTGTTTTGCTTTGAATTAGCTGTGCATTTAAAGACCTTTTCCTGGTTTGACACGCTATTATGGGGGATAAATTATTTTATTTCTAAGAGGATCTGTATAATAAGGAGCTAAACTCAAGATAATATTTGCTTATAGTAAAGGGTAATGCCACTGAGTAAGGTTAAAAAATGGATGTTTATAAACCTTAAACATGGTTTCTGCTCTGCTCTTGCACATTATACCTGTGAGAATATAATAGGTTTTCACTGTATCTCAAGGGCTTTAGCTCTTCACAGGAAGCAGCACATATAGGGTGCACACCTCACATTCAACGTAAAATACATGCTGTACATGCTCACAAGGGAGTTCAGATTGAAATCTCTCACAACGGGATTAAGCCTCAAGCTGCAAACAACTAACAAACAGAAGCTCTCATTGTACCCACAGGTACCCACATTGTACCCATAGGAAGCCTTGAATTAATACAGTATTAAGAAAAACAACAAGCAGATAGTGTGAACACTTCCAGCCTGACTGAATGTTTTTAATGAAGTGACTAAACATTTCCAAATATTCTGCTCTGTCCTCAACTGGGTCTTGTGTGACACTTTGGATGCAGTCAGAGATTCTGTTTTGGTGATTCAAAGCCTTAATCAGGTATGCAGAGGGGATCTTTTCTGGATGTTATTACCTGCAATCGCAGTTCCCTTCCTCTCTGTCCTTTCACTATCCAAGATCCCTCCCTCCTGCAGAAAAAGCCAAGGAAGGGAAAGATCTCCTGTGTAGCTCCTCCCCTGTTGTCCCAGCACTGTCACACAGTGGCTGGGCCTTTAAATGGAGATTCATCTCAGCCACACCGGTGACACAGGCAATTCTCTTCTGGTGAACATGCAGGAAAATTGGGTTTACCCTCTTACAAAATAGGCTGAAGGGCCCCTTCCACTGAAGATAATTCTGCCTCTGTCAGAGATACCTTACAGAGAGTCAACTCCACACTGTGAACCACCACTGCCACTATGGGTGGGTTTTTTGTTTGTTTTGTTTTTTAAAAGAGAGCTGCCTGCATGGAGCTGGCCAGGGAAAGAGAGACCACCAGAGTGGGACAGAGGCACTGGGCCTCCACACAAGTGCTCCAGCATTCAACAGAGATCTCAAGATTCTCTTCAGATCTTGAAACATCTGTGTATTAGGTGGCTGTTGGGGGGAGAGCTAAACAACACCCATCACAATGGAACAAACTGAAGGAAACTCCACACATGACAATTCAGTTTCCTGGCTGCCACACTGGGTTTTCCTAGAGAGGAGATAATATGGACCCTGATTTTTCTGAGCTCAGCTGATGGATGTTTTTTGTTTTGTTTTTCTTCTAGATTTGTACATCTCTGTAAAAATAAGCATGTGTGTGTCTTTCAATCCCCAGAGTAGAAGGTTTATAGGGTTTGGGACAGGTCAACTTGTTCTCGCAATATACAAGTGAGCTTTGGATAATCAACCCACTTTTAGCTAAATTTATATCTTATGGTATAATTGCTGCATTCTAAGTTTCTACTTAATTTTGGTTCAAAAATACTGGAAGGGTTTGTTCTGTCATCATATTTAATCAGCTCTGCCTTAGTAAATTAATTTCCATATTAAAGAATAGCTAGATAATAAATCAAACTCAGTACGCCTTTATATTGCATGCCCATAAATTATTTCTGTCTATTTAAGCAGACCTACATTATTGATCTGTATCTTCAGCAATCTCAGTTTGCGTTTCTGAGAAGCATTTATTTCTACAAAAGGAAATAAAATCTTTCCTTTACGATACCAGAATGCTCAGACCTCAGCCTCCTTTCCTCAGGCAATCCTGTATTACAAACCCTCTTCCTGGAAGCACACAGACTAAAACAAACATTAATATGACCTAGCATGATGGAGATTAAATCCACCAGTTTGTCCTCATGATTCAGTTTAAACTCTCTGAAAGCAGTAGTATAGTCAAGGGTAAACGTGGCTAAGCAAAGTTTACGCACTTCTTATTTGGGGAATATGGAATTTAGGTTACTTTACCAATTCTTTTTTTGCCTCTACTCCACTGTCTGAAAGGTGTTTGTGGGGCGCTGCGCTGCTTATAATTTCCAGTGAAGACGGTGAGAATTCACTTCCACTAATACAGAAGAAAAATACTTAAACCTTCCTCTTATGGAAGGAGTGAGGAGTAGAGGTCAGTAACTGGTAAAGTTCTAATGAAACTTTAGTCTTAGATGAACCGGAGGAGCTGGTGAGCTTTTAACATATTCAGATCTTAAAATGATAGCCTAAATAGACCAAAATTTTCCTCCTGAGTGGCAGGAAGCTATAGTAAACGTTGAATAGTATCCTTTAAAAGTGGGCCAGAGAGCCAGTCATCACAATGTAAGTCACAGGATGGGAAGCCAGAAGACCTGGGTTCTCTCCTAATTCCTACTTACTGTGTGGCTTTGGGAAAGTCTCTTCACCTCTCTGTGTCTCCATTTTCCCATCTGTAAAATGAGATAATGATGCTAACCCACCTTGGTCATAGTTTTGAGATCTGTGGCTAAAAACTATTAGGTAGGAGCTAAATATTGTCATCTTTTAGGGTCAAAATAAAGCCATGTTGAATGGGGTGAAGGACGATGAGGAAGCATGAGGGGAAAAACAAAAATTCAGTGATGGACCTTCCTGTGGGCTTTTCACATTCCAGGGCAAACTCCTGGAGCTGAGCTAGCAAAAAAAGATGTTTCTGCAATGCCAGCAGAAGGATGAAAATGAATCCATTCTTGTTACAACTCTGGTGGAAGTGAGCAGAAGAGGAAGATGAGGACAGCCCTTAGGATGAACCCTGAGGAAACTTGCTTCAGTGATTTTCTTGTTGTGGTGTCCAGAAAGGAGAGACAAGAGCAAAGTAAATGTGGCTGCAGCTAGAGCTAAAAACAGATGATGGTACCATAACTTCTGGGCAGCAACTGAGCAGTGGGAAAATAGCAGCAATAGCAGAGATCATAATAATCCTTAGCCAGTTTATAGAGCCTTATATGTTCAAAGTATTGTATAGACATTAACTTATTAATCCTCACAGCACCCCTGCAGATGTATGGTTCAGTACCATCATCATATGTTAGACAGGGAAACAGACAGAAAGGATTTCCCCAGGGTCACACAGCACATCAGTGGCAGAACCAAGATTAGAACTCATTTCTCCAAACCACATGCCTTTTCTAAAATGGCTGACATATGGAAAGCTGGCTAAGCATGGATGAAAGAGGTGGGCACATTAAATCACCAGGGTGCCACACATTCCTAGCGTTACAGAAGACCAAGAAATTAGCACTAAGAGAGTCCTCTGTTGAGTCTGCTCCTGTTCTGCCAACCTCTTCTCACCCCACACTCAACAGGAGGACTGAATAATGACGAAGTTACCCCTATTCCCTGCCCCCCAATCCTTTTGTGTGGAGAAAATCTGGTCACTCTTCACTGAGGTTAAGAGGAACACAATATGTGACAAGATCATGTTATCGCCACTTCACCAATATATTAAAAGCAAAGCAAGCTCATATTATACACTGGAGCCCATTTCAGAGAAACTGACTCTGATACTTATTTGGCAAGATGACAGCATGTAGAGTTTGCATCAATTTTCCCAGAGACTGAATGGTGTCTTTGTACGGCATTATTTATCTGCCAGTGACTATCTGCTGAAATATTAATAACCAAAGATTTTCAGTACTTCCCCTATCCTGATTGTACATTTACAATAGTAAATTGATACAACAAATGTGATTCCCCATTTGAAAAGCACCTGCAGTTGTCAGTGATAAGGAAGGCAGGCTGCTTGGATTCCTGAAGCACTTTTCTGTTTATAATAGCTTGCAGTACCTTGCAATTTAACACATCACTGGAGAAAGCTTCTGGAGACAGGCAAGAAGACAGAATTCAAGGAATGTGTATTCCACTTGTTATCTCAGGCTGTCGCAAGCAACCCTGTAATCCAAAACAGAATTACGTCTGCTTGTACATAGCTAGCCACCCAATTTCTGATGAATGTAGCAAGAATCCAAAAAGAGATCTGACAGACAGTGCTTCGTATGGTTGAAAACATTGAGGTACTGTCAACGAGGGGGTTGCAGGAAAAACCTTCAATGATGAGAGTCCTGACTTCATCACCTATATTGTTTATGTACCCTCTTATCATTTATTTTAACCACTATGCACTTTGAGGCTATGGTAGCATAAAGAATGGATGAGGTGACGTCTCATATTCGAATGGTCTGGTATGAATGCCTTTGGCATTTTTATCTTCAAGTCTCTCTCCTGTTTCCTTTGCCTCTCCTGCCAGCTGATTAGTAAAACGCATTGAAGAATGTTTAAACCCGTGCTGTTCCTAACACTCTCATATTGGTTCTTGAATAACAGACATTATTAATGGCAGTCCACTGAACTCTTCCATTGGGCTAGATTTGACAGGGAAGGATATGAATGTGATGCACTTTGGCTCTGTCTTGGCTTGGATTTAAAGGTATGATGTTAGGTCTTATGAACTGGCTTCAATCACCTTCTAAAACTGTGAGAAAGTTCAGAAAATGGAAATCCAGCTCAAGTAAAGCCAATTGAAAGAAGCATAAACCAGAGCATGTAAAATGTAACAGGGATATTAGGAGGGCTAACATGGAACCATAAGACCAAATAGCTGAAGATATAAAAACAAATAAAATTTTTATGCATATCAGAAGCACAGAATAGAATCATAGGACTGGAAGGGACCTCGAGAGATCATCTAGTCCAGTCCCGGGCACTCATGGCAGGACTAAGTATTAGCTAAACCATCTTGCAAACATGAAGCTTGCAAGAGAATTAGTGGGTCTGTAAGGCTACTACAGAGTTAAGGGAGCAATTCAGAAGGATAAAGGCAAATCTAAATGATTTATTTGCATCATTGCAGAGGATGCTGAAGTAAACTTGCACCAGACCTACAATGTTCAGGTAATAAAGACAAAGCATTAGTAGAAATTGAGGTGTTAGTAAAGAGGTGCTGGAACAAACAGAGTAGCAACTAATCACTAGGACAAGATGGTACACAACCAAGAGTAGCAAAGGAATTTAAGAATGAAGTGGCTGAGCTGCTAGCAAAAGTATACAATCTCTCATGAAGGAAGGCAGCATATGTGTCTACTTATAAAAAAAGAAAGTGCTGGCCACATCCTGGGAATTACATAGACCAATGCATATTATTTCAATACCTAGAAAATTGGGTGAAATGATAATAAATAATAAAATTATAAACCAATTAGATTAATATGATATAATACAGTGAAACTAGCACTGCTTCTGTAAGGGAAAATCATGCCTCTCTATTCCAGTAGAATCCTTTCAGCTTGTCAACAAAATAGCAGGTAAAGGAGAATTGGATGACATCAATTATTTGGATTTTAAAAAGCCTAGCATCAAGTCTCTTGCATGAGGCTATGAAGTCATGGGGTATGGTAAAATACTGTCATTGTTCAGAATCTGGTCAACTACAAACTAATCGGATTAGGAAGAAACTTCCCTTATGGACAGGTTATTCATAATTGTCTACTATGCCTCTCTTTGAAACACTACTGACCTCCATTACAGACAGGGTAGTACTGGACTAGATGGACTGCTGTTCTGATCCTATCTGGCAGCTGATGTGTTTCTGTGCTCCTTTCTTTTTCCCTTCCCATGCATACATCCTAAAGTGTTTAGTTTTAGGAACATTAACTTTTCCATTCAGAGTGATGCTAGGGCACATCGTGGGGATGCTAGTTTGGACACCCTAAAATAAATCTGTTTTACAATTAGCTAAATGGATTCCCCCAAATTTGCCTGATGTGCTAGAATTCATGCAGATTTTTCATAGATTATGAAGCCAGAAGAGACCACTGTGACCACATAATCTGACCTCCTGCTTAACACAGGCCATAGGACTTCCCTGAATTAATTCTTGTTTGAACTAGAGCATATCTTCTAAGTGAACATCCAATCTTGATTTAAAAATTCTCAGTGATGGAGAATTCACCATAACTCAGTGGTTAATTACCCTCAATCTTAAAATTTTGCGTCTTATTTCTAGTCTGAATTTGTCTAGCTTCAAGTTGCAACTATTGCATCTTTTTACACTTTATCTCCTAGATTGAAGAGCCCTCTATTATCAAATTTCTGTTCTTCATAGAGGTTCTTATAAGCTGTGATCAAGTCACACTTAAACCTTTTCTTTGTTAAGATAAATACTATTACACCATTCACTGTAAATTCTCCAGTGTTCCAAGACTCACTGAAAATCAGTATTAATGCTCCTCAGCCAGTTCTTTTAAAACCCTTAGGTGCAAGTTATCTGGACCTGCTGATTTAATGTTAGCTTTAGTAGCTGCTGTTTAACATCCTACCCACAAACTGCAGTTATCCGGTGATCAAGTTCTAGGCTAACTAGACTAAGGAGAGCTGAGGACTACTGTAGGTTGATCCCAATGCAACAAAACTATAAGCTTGATTCTGCAGCCTCTGACTTCAAGCTTGGGTCCAAATTGATCACACACCAAAATTCCATCAAAGCAGCTTCCTGAGTTACTGGAATGGAAAGAATTGTTTAAAACAAGAGTTGAGGCTTGGTGTGCTTTCCTTGCAAGCATGAGGCTCAGAATAGCATTTCAAATGTTAAACATGAAAAATCATTATATGAATTGGTAAGAGGACCTCCGCTCCTGGTGTTGTACTGTTCTGTTCTCATTCCTTCCTCATCTTGTAATATGTGTTTGTGTTACAGGCTTCTGTCCCCTAAAATTGATTATTTCTCTATATAGCCTTTCTATTTCTTATCCTTTAGTGACGCACATAAATTCAAATGTTGTTGCTCTTACTTCTCTTTTTTTATTCTCCTTATTTTTCATGATGCACAAAGTCAGAGTTGTCATTATTCTATATTTGCATAGATTAAGCTGTCTTTATCATCTATTAGCTTCAAAATGATCAGAGCCTGTCAGTAGCTGGCTATATCCTTCCTTGTTATTTACATTGTCTCTGACATCCATTTCTGATGAGTACTGCTCTTGCACTTCAGGTTTAGGAGCCAAATGTCTGCACAATTTAGACTGTTCGCAATGTTAAAAAACATTATTTTTGTAAATTTTAGCATATCTTTTCAATATGTATTTTCATTCACATCGATACTTTCTTGGGCTTCCCCTTCTGCTTCAACAAGCTGTTTAGGTTTTCTTTCTTCCTGTAATATATTTTTGGCTCTGTAAAAAAAGTTATGGGTGGAATTAAACACGCAGTCTAGTCTTTAATTTATTTTCTTCTTCATTTTTCAGGCCTTTTAATTTTTTTTGGTCCTTTTAATCTTTTACATTAGAACACTAAATTGTGTGATATCTTTCCACTTAAAAAAATTGATCATTATTTCCCTGGTTTGATAGTATAAAATTAGATTAAAGAATTGAAAAAATATGGACTATACTGCAGGGGAAACCCTGCATTTTCAGGAAGCTACACAAGGATGATCTAATAGGGTTTTTTACACATCCCTAATTTATATGACTCTGTGGACTTGTCCACATTAGAAAAACATATTGTGTTTGAACCAGTGTTCCAGTCCTAAAAAGAAAGAAGTGCCAGAATGCCTGGTACTGTCACTCATGATAATATTGGAAGTACCAGAAAGTTGTTAAAAACGTGCCAGACCGGCATTTTGGAGCACTCTGAACATGACTTGAGTCCTGGTTTGAATGCAGTTATGCACTTGGGGGATCAGTCAATCTGCAGGTGTTCCTGCAGTTCGTAACTAGTGAGGTTCAATTGCAAAGACAAAACCATTAATTGATAGCTCAGCAAAAAGAGAAACTGATCAGGAACATTGAGTTAAAAATGCATCTGATGCTGTAGTGAGTAAATGGCTTCACAAATGTGCTGACACTGGATGGTTTGATCAGTGAGATACTGGCAGCATTATTTCCCATCAACGGTAGTCATATTTTAGAGACTATGGAGGACAAGGAAAGTGAAAACATGCCAGGAGATGTAAATATTGTCCGTCTTGCTCTACTAAATACAGCCTTTATCATTTCCTTCAACCTGCTTGAAGCAGAGTTGCTTGAGAGAGGAAGTGTCAGCCTTGGACTACAGTGCCCCACAACTTGTCTGGAGCCTACTAACTGGAAACCATGAAAAGAAGCCCCTGAGGTCAGTGTCAAAATGAGGATGATGTCAACAAAACTCCTTGCAAATGTGAAACAAGTGAAGAGCGTGGTTTTTAGTGCTCTGCCTTGTCAAGCAACACCATCCTGAGCAGAATGTACCTACCTATCGTAGATACTTAGATGGCCCTGCTCACTATAGCATCTGAGAACCTCGTAATCTGAAAAGTATTTATCCTCACAACACCCCTCTATGCGAGAACATCTTACAGAGCGGGCACGGAGGCACAGAGACTAGGGCCTGGAGTTTTAAAAGTACTTTGGCATTGCTGTACTCAGCGTCACAATGCCTGACTCATTTAGGGAGCCCAAAACTCATTTTCAAAAGAGATTTAAACACTTATGTTTGAAAATGAGATTTAGGCTTCTAAATCAGTGAAGCGTTCAAATGCTAAGCACAGCAATGCCTAAACACCTGGGCCTCAGTGACAGCAATAGAGCAAGGAACTGAAGCTGGGTCTTCTCATTCCAAGACTAGCATCCTAACCACTGGACCGCCCTTCCTCTCATACTGTCACATATTGTACAGCAATATTATACAGCAATAGCTATTTCTTCCTCTTATGAAATCTCTACACGTACAGTTAAAAAACAGATTTGGAGCTTGCAACAGAGTGACCTGGGGGTTAATTTGCTTTGCTGTAGGTATAAATGAGCAAACGCAACTACAGTGAATTTAGTTAACCACTTCTTGTCATATTTACCTGATGAGATACTTCAGGGGGAAAATCGTCCAGTGTGGACAAAAGGGACAGGTCAGAGGTCAGGGATGATGTGCAAAAGTGATGCAAACTCATGTTTATATCCTGATCCTAGTGCTCCTCTGCACATGGTCACTTCTTTATGTTGCTATAATAGAGCAGACTTCAGGTTGCTGTAGCATTTGCTTGGTTGCATGAGCCACAAGGGGCTGAAAATGTAGGTGAAGATTGGTGTGGCATGAGCAGAGTCCTGGACACACACCCTTTCTATGGACAAACTCCTTTTCTCATGCTATTCTAGCAGCTGGGAGAGTGTGCGGCTCAAGATTCCCTATGTTAGCTCTGTGCCACTGGAGGATCACTGTTACACTGAGGATGATCCTCCTTGGGCCAGTTTACACTGTCTTTACAACTGGATTATCCCAGTGCTGTGGCACAAAAGGGCCCCAAATGTGGATTAGGTAACAGCAATGGAGGAGTTACTGACAGGAAAAAAGGGCATAGCCAATACCAGTATGGAGACTCTGGCTCAATGTAACCTAATATTCTTTGACAATATCCACATATTATAGGGATATTTGTTATCCTGCTCGTGATTACAGCTCCTCTGATGCTCTCCCCCCACCAGTTACTTACCAAAAAGTCATTGTAATAATAAGTAGACCTTAAAGCACTTTACAAAGTGCTTATCCCCATTTTGCATATGGGGAAACTGAGGCACAGAGGGGGAAAGTGAGTTGGCCAGGGTCACCAGCAGCAGAGTTACTAACAGAATGCAGAGCTGCTTAGTCCTAGTATGGTGCTCTATCTAGCTGGCCACACTGCCTGCACTGGAATGCATCAGTAGCTGAGCACCACTTGAACAGATGAGCTTTGCTTTTTATTTATCAAGAGTTGACCTAAGGCACTAATAGATAGAAAATGCCACTGATCTCTTTGCAAAGCAGCCAGGATCACAGATTATTGCTTCTGTAAAGCATTAGAAATCATGTGATTCACAAATATACAGCTAATTTGCATGATACGTTTTTGCATAATATTATATGTATTTGCATGCAGAGAGGAGCGAAGTGGAGCTTAGGGAAAGAACCAGAACTCTCTCTTTTATACTCTGTCCTGCTACAAGGGAAAAGTGGGACAATGAGGCCACCCTGCCGAGAGTTAGTCTCACTGATAAAAAGCGAACAGACCATAGAGCATCAGTCCTGAGACTGTGCTTGTTGTTTTAGTTTGCTTTTCTGCTCTGTTTTAACAGGTCTAGCAACTGTTTTGTAAGGAGGTTTTCCACAGATTCAGGTGGGAGCAGGACGAGGCCCATATACATTATACTGGGAGAGAGAGAGCAAGAAAGATCATATTCACAGTAGAGTGCATTCACAATGAATAAATTTAGCCAAATCCCCTGGTTTTGGCTAACTTCACAGAGGTTATTCTTCCCAATTAGAAGCAGTCTTTCCTCACCTCTCACAGCGTTGCCGGTGTGGTCCATCAGAATGACCGTATTAAGCATGATTGAAATTCAAACAAAAAGTGCAAATAAACAGGAGTGCAGAGCTATGCCATGTTTCTATATCAATAACTAGAGGGTGTAAAGCGATCCAGCCACTTTTCAGACATCCTTACGACTGTTGATTCTGCAGTGAGAGGAGCAACATTAACTAACCAAAGAATACGTATACTGAGCAGTAGTAAGGACAGATGGGGGCAAAAGCCAAAGTTTCAGCTATAAAAACTTCGGCAAACCCTGACAATCTTCAGAGAAACACTGGATTTTTCCCCCCTGTATTTCCTCACCAGTAATGGAAATGAATTAATTGATTGACATTGCCCTTCTCTTTGAAGCAACCCTTTACGTGTCATCTGGAATTTTGCCCAATACTCTTCCCTCCCATCTCTAATTCCCATTCCTCCACCTTAAGAAGCCAGAGACAAGGAAAAATTATGGGGCTGTCGCTTTTAACAATAGCTGAGGAGCTAATGGATTTCAATATCACACCAAGCAAGCACTACAGGACCTGATGTCAATCTCCAGCTCAATACAGCAATTAAATATATTGTCATCTGTAAGCGTTTCTGATAGCTAGGCTTGTCACTAACAGTCCTCCCCATGCAATTCAAGACACAAAAGAGTGAAATCCCTGCATTTAGCAGGGAGAAAAAAACATAATATATGTATGGAGGAATTGTAGAACTAATCAAGCAAAAGAGAAACACTGTGTATTGTGACAAAGTTCCTCCTCTACCTTGGTGGGTCCTGCTCTTATTGGCAGATTTGCTCATCTCAGTGATCTTCCCCACAGTCTAGGTCCACTCCTCCTGTGTCTGATCAGGAGTTGGGAAGTTTAGGGAAGATCCGGGCCCACCCTCTACTCCAGGTTCCAACCTAGGGCCCTGTGGATTGCAGCTCTCTATAGTGCCTCCTGTAACAGCTGCATGACAGCTACAACTCCCTGGGCTACTTCCCCATGGCCTCCTCCAAACACCTTCTTTATCCTCACCACAGGACCTTCCTCCTGGTGTCTGATAACACTTGTACTCCGTAGTCCTCCAGCAGCACACCCTCTCACTCTCAGCTCCTTGTGCCTCTTGCTCCCAGCTCTTCACACACACTTCCTCTCCTCTGGCTCCCCACTCCCTGACTGGAGTGAGCTCCTTTTTAAACCCAGGTGCCCTGATTAGCCTGCCTTGATTGGCTGCAGGTGTTCTAATCAGCTTGTCTGTCTGAATTGGTTCTAGCAGGTTCCTGATTACTCTAGTGCAGCCCCTGCTCTGATCACTCAGGGAACAGAAAACTACTCAGCCAGTGACTAGTATATTTGCCCTCTACCAGATTCCTGTACCCCACTGGCCTGGGTCTGTCACTGTATCCACCAACAACAACCATATCTACCAACAGCTGAAAACAATATTGAAAGACATGGCCTCCATAAAAAGGAATAACACATAAAAACCTCTTCACTGCTGGTATTTTCGCGCAGACACAGTGCAGTCTAAATACTGGTGCACCACAGTTACTGCTGAAAGAACCTACAAATATGCAGGAATGGGGCAAGAAGTATGCAAACAGGCCTGGCCACAAGCATGACCTGCCATAGGACCTGTTCTTCCCAGGAGTGCACAACACAGGGACAAACAAGGTACAAATCAAAGTCGCTGGATCCTGCTCTAAAATGCACTACAAAGCCCAACGGACCAGAAGCATCCACTGGTAAGGAGATGGTAAAAGAATCAAAGGAGAAGATGGATGTTACAGGACCCCAACACAAGCAACAGGATGGGAAGATACTGGAGCTGCCAAGGTGCCACTATAACCAAAGTGAATGAGCGGTGACTAACAGCAGTCCCCTTCCAGCAGCTTAGTGTGGTAACATACTAGAGAGCACTTATTTCCAATAATGCTCATTCTGGGTCTGCACAGCAGACAGCAGAGTTCTTCTCACAGGTGTCATGGACTTCTACACTCATTTACATGGCCCCTCACCTGACATCCATCATGCTGTGTGTGCATGTCTGACGCATGACACTGCTCCCATGCGAATACCTATCCACTTTCCCTGCAGCAGCTTGTGTTCTACTGGTAATAAACTAGTGTGGTTGTACAACTGTTCCCTGTACTCCTGGGTAAACAATCCCATGCTTAAGCACATCAGTCAGGAACGAGCATTTGTCATGCTGTCTGTCAGCTTACAATCTTCACCATATCAGTTCCTGCATGGTGACATTTTACATTTCCTTGTCGCTAACTGCTTCCTATGGGGCCCTCTTCACATCCCCTCTCCCACTTTTCCTTGCCCAAATATGGTCACGATTCATTGCTGTAGTCTCCACAAATGACAGTGCACTTCTCATTCTGAGGGTTTGTGGGTTTTTAAATGGCATTTCCCTGGAGGGTGCCTGTTCTGTGCTTCTTGAACGAATAGAGTCCTGGCCTTTTAAAACCGAGATACTGTTTCTACACAAGGGAGAGTAAAAAGAAAACCTATCAGTGAGTGGAAACGTAATTTTAAAAGCCCTCTCTACAGACGGACCATAGTGGATCCAGGCATAAAGTTAGCTAGGGAGTCCTTTTGCAACATATCATGCTCTGAGCTCCAGTTGCACTGGTGATGCCTGAGCTGGGCAGTATCCACAGTGGTCTTTTACTTAGAGCACTGGCCTCTAATATCTCGCCTGAGCATCAGTTACAATGCTAAAGGCACAGTTTCAAAAACTTTCCTGACCAAGTTACAGATCTCATGATATTTTGTGCTTTTCTTAAAGCTCCCACTTCTCAAGTCAAGCCGTTACACGAGAATCTCAGCTTTCATTAAAACAAAAAGTTTCTAGCCGTAGCCCCCATTGTTTCAGAAGCAAGCCTGAAAATGTGAAACAAGTATCAGGTGTACCCTAAAGGCTAGGAAACCAGAAGGCAAATAAAAAGAACCACAAATGTATTGGATGAAATCCAGACCTGCTGAAATAAATGTCAAAATTATTTACTTTGATGGAACCAAGTTTTCACCTATTATTATTTTTTAAATCTAATGATTTTTAAATCAATCTCATGATTTTGGAATGCTTCAGACTAACAATGGACTTTTTGTTTATGAGTTTAGCACTCTACAGGAGATCTAGCACTAGATTTTCTAGAGTTTAGAGCTCTAAATCAATTCTGCGCTTTTAGCTGAGAACACACAAAAAAAGCTCAATTACACCATAGCGTATCAGAAGTAAAAGTCACAGTTTCCAGATAAATCGAGCATCATGCGTGGATTAAATTTGTCAGTGAATTAAAGAGGGCAAGGTTTAAGCCACTGATTGGGCTGGTTTTAGACAAGTAATGCTTAAAAACAGAGTGTCAGCTTGATGACCCAATAAAAGAAACATGGAGCAAAAAGCATGCGGACGCGGTATCTATCATCAAAGCTAGTTAAAGTATGCAAAAATCGTCTGAGGTTAAGAAAGTGGTCTGGTTTCAAATGTGATACAAAAAATGAGTCACGTCAAGTAATTACAATGGCACCTATTGTTATCTACACAGATCAAAACTTGATACAGAATCCAGGGTATTTCCAGCTAAGTCAACAGCAACATTGAACATCAGAATATTGATGATTTTGCCCCCGTCTAATCATTTAGCACAGACACACACAATAAATGCCCTATTTCTGGAGAAATATAGAGTTCTTGTTTTTAATTCATTGTTTCTCCAAATTAGTGACAAACGTGAAAAGTTTGATTTGTATAAAAATGTGTTTGCATAAAGATCTGAGTCTGAAAAGAGATCGGACTTTGTTTGCCCTCCAGAGCCCCTATATTTAATTTTTCTTAATGTTTTCATTGAGTTTTTTCCCCAGTATCTCCTTCTGTTAAATAGAAAAAGTTATTTCACTAAATACCCGCAAGTGTTATCAAAAGACTGTATCCAGGTGGATAAAGTATCTGCTTTGTATTGCAGTGGTAGTGAGGTACAATCGCCATGGTCAGATTATCTATTTATGAACATATATCCTGTATTTCATTCTCACAGTGCCACATGGATCATTACATTTTCAACACAATTAGCTTTTCCATCCAAACTACTCTGAATTTAATACAAATATTTTAACAATTCTTTGTTCAAGAAGAAGCAAAATACTTTTGCCCCACACTAACTATTCTATTCACTCTACACATGCTCCTAGCACGTACATTGCCGCTTGCAGTGCCTCTCAGCCCAGCTGAGATTCAGGCTAGCTCAGTTCAAGAAAGTGCACTAAAAATAGCAGTGTGGACATTGTGGCATGGGCAGCAGCTGGTGCTACCTGTCCAAGTCCAAGCTCACCCAGCTCTATCTATCTATCTACCCAGGCTCTGAGGCTCACTCCCAGCTGCAGGGCAGACATATCTCATATGTCTACGCAGCAAAAGCCGTGCATGCACTAGCCTATCTGAGCCAGCTTGAATCCAGCGAGTGCTGGTAACAATAGCAGTGAAGATACCGCTGGACGGGCTTCACAGCGGGCTCGCAAGCTGAGTATGTACACAGAGTCTTGTACAGCCTGCACTGCTCTGTCTTCACTGCTGTTGTAACCACACTAGCTGGATTCAAGTGTAAGCAGAGTCAGGATAAGCTCTACCCTGACATCTGGTGGAAAGAATTTCAGAGAGTGTATTTGCATAGGCACGCCTACCCTATCCCAGACTGCCGAGCTGTGGGACTGCTTGGTGACAAATGACTCACCCTCAGTTGGGTGGTACTTGCTAGACAAGGGACATGAGTTCCAAACCCAGTGAATTGAAAGAGGCTGGGGACAGGTATTTGTGCCTGGTGGTGCAGTCTCCTTGTGCAGCCAGAAGCACCAGTTCCACCCCCTCCTCTCTCCACTGTGGAATGTCAGAGTTGATTTTTTTAATTCCCTCAGGAATCTAAATACAGGTTACTGAGCTGAACTCACTTTGGGCTAATGGTGCACTAGCACTGGGGCTCCCCCACTAAGAGCTGAGATCACTAAGAGTTGAAATCACTAAAGAGCTGAAATAACTGAGCTGAGAGCACTGAGTACTGTGCTAACTAGTGGGGGAGCCTGAAGTTATACTGTGGAACAGAGCAGCTGGTGGAGTGGAGCAGTTGCGGGGATGGCTGGAGCGGATCACGGGACAGCTGGTGGCAGCAGAGCGGCTGGCAGAGCGGAGTAGCTGTGGGACGGGTGGAGCGGCCCACAGAGCGAGCAGAGCCGAGCAGTTTGCACAGCAGCTCATGGAGCAGAGCAGCTGGTGGAGCGGAGCAGTTTCTGAGGACGGCTGGAGGAGCAGAGTGGAGCAGCTGGTAAAGCGGAGCAGTTCGTGGAGAAGGCAGAAGCAGAACCCACGGAGAGGCAGGGCAGTTGGCCCCGGACCACGTAAGGTGCCCCTTTCTACCCAGGCTGGGGGGAGGGACCTCTACAGATAAACTCTCGAACTCTGGGGTGGCATTGACCAGAGACTTTTGGGTTGTTGGACTTTGGGGTGATTGGACTTAAAACCCTAAGGGGAAAAAGGACAGTGCCAAACGTACTTGGAGGTGGGTTTTTGTTTATGGTTTGTGCTATAACCCTGTTTGTGGTGTTTCTCCAATGGGATGCCGCATTGATTCCTTCCTTTATTAAAAAGATTTTGCTACACTCAGACTCCATGCTTGCGAGAGGGGAAGTACTGCCTCCTAGAGGCGCCCAGGAGGGTGTGGTATGTGAGTGTCCCAGGTCACTGGGTGGGGGCTCGAGCCGGTTATGCATTGTGTTATTGAAACGGAACCCCTGGATACTGAACCCGGCCCTTGTTGCTGCCAACTCAGAGGGGCAGAAGGGTTACACAAGCTAGCGGCAGTGGGCTACCTTGTCACACCTTTTGCTGTGTAGACATACCCATAGAGATGACTCTGACCTGCAGGCTTCAGATTTGGATGCAAACTTTCCTAACATTCAGGGGTTCTTCAGAACTTTTGATTTGGTTCAATACAGAAATAGGGGCCAGTTATGAAGTCTGGACCCAAATCCTGCCACAGACTTTCCTACTTTTTGAGGTGTTCAGATCTGAGAGTTTGGTTGGACCTTTTCCCACTGTCAGAGAAACAGGCTGCACAGTAGAGGTTCAAGCCCTAATCACAGAAAACACAGATAACAAATTTTATTTTTAATATTTTCACCTCTTGGCTCCTTTTAGGAGAGCCAAACCTCTTCCTTGCTTTAGCATACACTCACAATAGGAGATTTTTGCGGTTGATTGCATGCTGAAATTCAATTGCTGCAGATGCTTATCATGTCATTATTGTTGTATATTATTTAAGCCCCAGCTGTCTGCTTGGGCATGTGTAATGCACAAATAAAGACAGGAACTGCCTCAAAGAGTGTACAGTTGAAACAGAACTCTCACTTGTTCATCTGCATATACAGAATACATACATGTGATTTAATTTCCATGTCGTTTCTTGCATAAAATGCAATTCTTTCTTGGTTGTATGGTGTGCTTCAATGGGTAGACAATAATATTTTCTTTAAAATATATCTAAAAAACCCATTTCCAGCTCTCACTGACCTCTCCTGAAGTGCACAAGTATTTACTCCCTTATGCCCCAAAATACTTTTGATTTAGTTTCAGATTTCCGTTTTTTACAGCTTTATCACAATGGTGTAAAAATTAAGACAAATGATCGCAATCAGCGATAGCTTCCAGGATGAATCTTACTAGCTGTGCATCTGAAGCTGGTGTGGTTCTGCACTGCAGTTGGATTGAATGCAGAGGCTGTAAACTACAGAGCGTTGGAGATTATCCCTTACATAAGTGTCAAGTCTCACAAAATTCATGCTTTCAATTATCATAAATGACTCAAGCTTCCTGCCAAGTCTCCATCATTTTGCTCCATTTTCCCTTAGTTTTGCCATAGAATTAAACGACTTCTTTGAGATTGGCTACAGGCAATACCAAGATGAGATATTTAATCAAAATCAAAAGTTGTTTATTGTGAGTAAACTACATATTATTTGAGATTATCCTTTTTATACAGCAAATCATGCCATTCAAAAGGATTTTTTTTCCTTCTGAAAGGTTGTGCTGCTGCTTCTCTCTCAGACATTCTAGTGATACACACTTTGAGGTACAGCTAGGAAAAGTAGCTAGGCAGGGCCTAATAATTAGCTGAGCCCTAAAACATATGGTTACAGGGCAAGTGTACAAAGTGAATAATTAATTCATACTTATATTTCTATTGCACTTTCTATCTGAGGATCATAAAGACATTTATAAACATTATAGCTATGCAGATCCAAACTTGATCAAGAATCCAAGGTATTTCCCAGACAATACCCAGACTAGAACATTAGTTTTCTGATTTTTCCCCACCCAAATCATTCTAACATACACACAATAAATTCTCTAGTTCTGGAGAAAGTTAAAGCTAAAGTCTAGAAAACTTCTGGGCTTTTCTTCACCCTTATACCAAATATGTCTCTCTCTCACACACACACACACACACACACACACACACACACACACACACACACACACACACACACACACACACACACACACACACACACACACACACACACACACACACACTCTCTAAAATAAAAAATGAAACTGTCCATGTTTATAGGGCTGGGTATAAAACAGGCACTGGATTTTGAACAATACAGCCTTTTTATTTGATTTTTCTTAAATTTTTATTGCATTGTTCAGTAGATCTTTTTTGCAAATAGAGATGACTAAGTTCACACAAATCTTATTGTTTATATAGAAATAGCAGTGAGTCAAATCCTGTGATGAGCTGTTCTTTCACAGGGGTGTTACAGTTGGGCCAAGTAATCCACTATCTGTGCAGTCTCCTTCAAACAACCAATGAAACTGTTGCTTGCAAATTCACTGTAGAATGAGGGTGGTGATTTGTTGAGTTACCTCTGATATTACAATGGTCTAAGACTCTTGTCATGACATAGATACATGCTTTACTGTAGCTACACCACACAAGTATAATTTGTAATGTCAAAGTGTTTGAGAACTTCTGGATAGTAACAGATTGTGAATCCCAATGATGAACCTGGTAATATTCTAAATAAAAAGTGCTCTCAACCATGTCTAGCTTTAGCCATCACTTCACATGGACTCTGTAGACACTCTAAGCAACATGCGGAAAAGGACAGTCCTGGAATCTTATTCTATAGAAACATCTTCCGAATTGTGTTTTTTGTTGGTATAGTTGGATTCCCTGTCATATAAAGTTACATTAACTAACATATAGGCCTGGTCTACACTACACATTTATACCGATTTTAGCAGCTTTAAATCGATTTAACGCTGCACCCGTCCACACAATGAGGCCCTTTATATCTATATAAAAGGCTCTTTAAACCGGTTTCTGTACTCCTCCCCGACGAGAGGAGTAGCGCTGAAATTGGTATTACCATATCGGATTAGGGTTAGTGTGTCCGCAAATCGACGGTATTGGCCTCCGGGAGGTATCCCACAGTGCACCATTGTGACCGCTCTGGACAGCAATCTAAACTCAGATGCACTGGCCAGGTAGACAGGAAAAGCCCCACGAACTTCTGAATTTCATTTCCTGTTTGCCCAGCGTGGAGCTCTGATCAGCACGGGTGGTGATGCAGTCCCAAATCCAAAAAGAGCTCCAGTATGGGACCGTAAGGGACATACTGGATCTGATCGCTGTATGGGGAGGCAAATCTGTTCTATCAGAGCTCCATTACAGAAGACGAAATGCCAAAGCATTTGAAAAAAATCTCCAGACAGAGGCCACAGCACGGACTCAGCA
Organism: Gopherus flavomarginatus; assembly: GCF_025201925.1. Classification (NCBI taxonomy): domain Eukaryota; kingdom Metazoa; phylum Chordata; order Testudines; family Testudinidae; genus Gopherus; species Gopherus flavomarginatus. Next base: position 210,289,129 of record NC_066617.1, read on the forward strand.
TAGTGCTGCGTGACAAGTGTAACGGAAAGCCAAAGAATCAAATGGACTCTCATGGAGGGAGGGAGGGGGTACTGAGGACTCCAGCTATCCCACAGTCCCCGCAGTCTCCGAAAAGCATTTGCATTATTGGCTGAGCTCCAAATGCCTGTAGGGTCAAACACATTGTCCGGGGTGATTCAGGGTATAGCTCATCAATTTAGCCCCCCTCCCCCCCATGAAAGAAAAGGGAAAAAAATTGTTTCTTGACTTTTGTATGTCACCCTATGTCTACTGCTTGCTGCTGGTAGACGCGATGCTGCGGCACTGAACAGCAGCACCCTCTCCCCTCCCGCAGATGGTACAATATGACTGCTATCCATTGTCATCATCAGCCCTTGAGTGCTTCTGGCTGGCCTAAGATGAGGTCGGCCAGGGGCGCCTGGGTAAAAATAGGAATGACTCTCAGTCATTCCCAGTAGATGGTACAGAATGGCTGGTAACTGTCTTCATCATAGCGACTGGGGGCTGAGCTCCATCAGCCCCCTCCTTTCATGTCTAAAGAAAAGATTCTGTACTGCCTGGACTATCATAGCAGTGGGATGCTGGGGTCCTCTCCCCCGCACCCCTTAATGTCCTGCCTGGACTATCATAGCAGCTGGAGGTTGCCTCCCCCTCATTTTATCTCACTAACAAGTCAGTGTTTCTTATTCCTGCGTTCTTTATTACTTCATCACACAAATGGAGGGGACACTGCAACGGTAGCCCAGGAGGGTTGGGGGAGCAGGGAAGCAATGGATGGGGTTGTTGCAGGGGCACCCCCTAGAATGGCATGCAGCTCATCATTTCTGCGGGATCTGACATGAAGCAGCTGTGCTCTCTAGTACACTGGTTCTCTAGCACACTTGCCCATATTCTAGGCAGGACTGACTCTATTTTTAGATACAACATAAAAGACAGAATGACCCAGGGAGTCATTCACATTTTTGTCTTTGCGCCCCTGGCCGACCTCGGCCAGGAGCACCCATGACAGCAGCAGACGGTACAGAACGACTGATAACCGTCATCTCATCGCCAATTTACAATGGCATGGCAGATGGTACAGAACAACTGATAACCGTCTCTGCTATCTTGCAAAGGCAAATGAATGCTGCTGTGTAGCGCTGCAGTACCACCTCTGTCAGCAGCATCCAGTACACATATGGTGACGATGACAAAAGGCAAAACAGGCTCCATGGTTGCCATGCTATGGCATCTGCCAGACCAATCCAGGGAAAAAGGGCGAGAAATGATTGTCTGCCATTGCTTTCACGGTGGAAGGAATGAGTGACGACATTTACCCAGAATCACCCGCAACACTATTTTTGCACCATCATGCATTGGGATCTCAACCCAGAATTCCAATAGGCAGGGGAGACTGCGGGAACTATGGGATAGCTATGGGAAAGCTACCCACAGTGCAACGCTCCAGAAATTGACGCTAGCCTCGGTACATGGATGCACACCACCGAATTAATGTGCTTAGTGTGGCCGCATGCACTCGACTTTATACAATCTGTTTTACAAAACCGGTTTATGTAAAATCAGAATAATCCCGTAGTGTAGACGTACCCATAGTCATTTAAAAAAAATGTTAGTATGAGATAATCTAGCAAACTGCTCTGAAGAAATGTTGCAGATTTTGTTCTTTCCTCCTTTGTAATTTGGGTTGCATTTTACATCTTACACATTTCCAGAAATAGCATCTATAATAATTATTGTGTTTTGTTACCTTTCAAAAAAAAACCAGTCAACAACAATGATGGAAAAAACAGTTAGGCAAGGGTTGAAGAAGTATATCAAGCACATTGACAATTAGCCAACATTTAAAACAGGCATGTGCACATGCACAAACACACAAAGATGATTACAAAAATTATTCTCCTCTGGTACATCTCTTTCATCTTATGCTGGGGTGTTCTTTATGTACATGCTGTCCATTCAGACTGTGATCTCTTTGGGGCCAAAATCTATCTGAAAAGCACTTAGCTAGTTTTGAGAGCCTTATATTAATAATATAGAAATAAAATATTTATTAAAAAATCAAGAGTGTCTAAAAGAGGGGCAATCAGACCCCTAAATAAAAGGAACAAGGAGTTTAACAATCAATAGCAATATGTTGAAAATTAGTCACTTTGGCAAATCCCACCCATCGTGCCTCCCAGAGGAGAGTAAGCAATGTATTCTCATCCCCACAAGCTGGACAATTTGCCTAAGGTCACACACCAAGGCTGGGGCGGGGGAGAGTGAAGGGGAGATTTCTAACTCAGTGCACAGTACACTCGATCACCGCTGCTTCGCTAAACCTTAATCCAACCTTATCCTTCATTGATTGGAAAAAAATGACTGTACCTCTCTGAAGAACACAACTTCATGTACTTTTTGCTGCTAGTCAGTCCGGAAGCACTTAGAGAATAGCTTTTCTTGCAAGATTTTGGCCTCTAATGTGTATTACCTGTTATGTGGATATAGGGTGGGATTGTTAAGACAGCCAAAATCACTTTAGGAGCACAAGTCCCAGTGAAAGGCATTAAGCTTTATGTTCATAAGTCACCTCGGTGCTTTTGAAAATTCCATCCGTATTAATAAACATAAAGAACTGATCTGCAGAGTAACCTGGTGTCTCCAAACACCATAGTAAAGAGATTAATATGGTTGTGAAGGGAAAGGTTATTCAAGACATAACCTGTCAAACAACATGGTGGGAGGAGAGACATCTCGTTATAAACCCGATGGAGCTACTCCAGCATCCTGACAGGAAGCGTTGTTACAAAAATCACGTCAGTAATCACTGCCTTGTTCAATTTTCTTTGCTCAGTGCCTCCACAATGCCCAAGTGGGCCGAGTGGAGAAGGGTTTCTTCATCCCCATGAGGCTTCCTGCGTCAGCTGTTATGAGTTATGGCAGTTGTTGTTGGAAAGCCTAAAGCCTGACTCCCCAAGGAAACATAATTATACGTTGAGGAATCCAGGGTGTGTATGCTATGCATGTGTGAGTCGTATGTCACCAGCCTCAGAATGGACAGCCAATTACATTATTGACGTTCAGTGGGAGGAAATATCCTGCGTATGCATCTCCAACTGAGTCATGGCTAGTGTCCAAAAAATGCAATAGCCTCTTTTTGTCTCCAAACCATAACAGCCCTTAGGCTAATAGAAGAAATATAAAATATATTAAGAAGAATGTGTGCAAAAGAAAATTCTGAAAAATAGCTTAATCAGGACAAATTGATACCAGGAGCTGCTCTCACTGACTGGGAGTGGGAGACAAATGTTGATGTTAACCTGCAGCTGGACTAGGGGAGGAGGGATTCAGCAAAGCCTTCTAGGCGTGTTTGTTAAACACTTCTGTATATCAGTGGCCGGTCGCTAATTCTTGAGAAGGGCAGTTTAGTCGAAATGCCAAAACTGCTGCTCTGTCATTTCTGTGAATAAAAACTGACTGTCAGTTCAGAGTCAGGGTATGTCTACACTACAGGATTATTCCAATTTTACATAAACCGGTTTTGTAAAACAGATTGTATAAAGTCGAGTGCACGTGGCCACACATAGCACATTAATTCAGTGGTGTGTGTCCATGTACCGAGGCTAGCATCAATTTCCAGAGTGTTGCACAGTGGGTAGCTATCCCGTAGCTATTCAATAGTTTCCTCAGTCTCCCCCGCCCCTTGGAATTCTGGGTTGAGATCCCAGTGCCTGATGGGGCAAAAAACATTGTCGCGGGTGGTTCTGGGTACAGCCTCACCCCTCCCTCCATGAAAGCAGCAGACAACCGTTTCTCGCCTTTTTTCCTGGGTAAACTGTGCAAACGCCATAGCACAGCAAGCATGGACCCTGCTCAGAACAAGACTGCAATCGTGGACGTTGTAAACACTTCACGCATTCTCATGCAGTCTATGTTGAACCAGGACCTGCAAAGCCAGGCGAGGAGGAGGAGACGGCTACGGCAGCGTGGCAACGAGAGTGATGAGGACATGGACACAGAATTCTCTCAAACCGTGGGCCCCTGCGCTTTGGAGATCCTGCTGGCAATGGGGCAGGTTCTAGCTATTGAACGCCGATTTTGGGTCCGGGAAACAAGTACAGACTGGAGGGACTGCATAGTTTTGCAGGTGTGGGACGATTCGCAGTGGCTGCGAAACTTTCGCATGCGTAAGGGCACTTTCATGGAACTTTGTGACTTGCTTTCCCCTGCCCTGAAACGCCAGAATACCAAGATGAGAGCAGCCCTCACAGTTGAGAAGCGAGTGGCAATGCCAGACAGCTACCAGTCAGTCAGGAATCAATTTGGAGTGGGAAAATCTACTGTGGGGGCTGCTGTGATGCAAGTAGCCAAAGCAATCATTAAGCTGCTGCTATGAAAGGTTGTGACTCTGGGAAACGTGCAGGTCATAGTGGATGGCTTTGCTGCAATGGGATTCCCTAACTGTGGGGGGGGCGATAGATGGAACCCATATCCCTATCTTGGCACCGGAGCACCAGGGCACCCAGTACTTAAACCACCAGGGGTACTTTTCAATGGTGCTGCAAGCACTGTGGATCACAAGGGACGTTTCACCAACATCCACGTGGGATGGCCAGGAAGGGTTCATGATGCTCGCGTCTTCAGGAACACTACTCTGTTTAAATGGCTGCAGCAAGAGAATTACTTCCCAGACCAGAAAATAACAGTTGGGGATGTTGAAATGCCTGTCGTTATCCTGGGTGACCCAGCCTACCCCTTGATGCCTTGGCTCATGAAGCCATACACAGGCAGCCTGGACATTAGTCAGGAGCTGTTCAACTCCAGGCTGAGCAAGTGCAGAATGGTGGTAGAATGTGCATTTGGCCGTTTAAAGGCGCGCTGGTGCACATTACTGACTCGCTTAGATCTCAGCCAAACCAATGTCCCCTTTGTTATTGCTGCTTGCTGTGTGCTCCACAATCTCTGTGAGAGTAAGGGGGAGACCTTTATGGTGGGGTGGGAGGCTGAGGCAAATCACCTGGCCGCTGATTATGCGCAGCCAGACACCAGGGCGATTAGAATAGCACACCAGGAAGCGGTGCGCACCAGAGAAGCTTTGAAAACGAGTTTCATCAAGGGCCAGGGTACGGTGTAACTGTTGTGTTTGTTTCCCCTTGATGAACCCGCCCCTTGATTGACTCATTCCCTGTAAGCAACCCACCCTCCCTCTTCGATTACAGCTTGCTTAAGGAAATAAAAGGTCACTATCGTTTATAAATCATATATTCTTTATTAAAAAGTCATTATAAAAAGAGGGAGAGAACTGACAAGGTATCCCGGGTGTGGTTTGGGAGGAGGATAGGAGAGAAGGAAAAGGCCACTAAAAATATTTCAAAGTAATGACAGCCTTTTGGTTGGGTTGTCCACGAGGGTGGAGGGGCGGGAGCATGAAGCCTTCCCCCACGCGTTCTTACACATCTGGGTGAGGAAGATATGGAACATGGTGAGTGGTGAGGGTGGTTACACAGGGGCTGCAGCGGCACTCTGTGACCCTGCTGCTGTTCCTGAAGCTCCACCTGAAGTCGGAGGATGTCAGTTTCATCAGGCTACAGCCCCAGCGTTGCATCATACCTCCTCTGATCTTCCTGCCGCCACCTCTCATCACATTCGTCCCTCCTGCCCTCACGTTCACTGGCATCTCTCCTGTAATTTGATACCACGTCCTTCCACTCATTCAGATGAGCTCTTTCATTGCGGGTTACTTCCATGATTTCCGAGAACATTTCGTCTCTCTTCTTTTTTTTCCTCCGCATTATCTGAGATAGCCTTCAGGATGGAGTAGGGAAGCTTGAAAAATTTGCAGCTGCATGAGGGAGGTAAAAAAGGGAGAGAAGTATTTAAAAAGATACATTTTACAGAACAATGGTTATACTCTTTCACAGTGAACAACACTATTCACCTTACATAGCACATGTGATTTCACTACAAGGTCACATTTTGCATCTTAATATTGAGTGCCTGCGGCTTTGGTGTTAGAGATCTCACAGACACAGGCCTGGACCTCAGAATTCAGCTTGCATGTGGCAATGGTAAGCCATTGTCTTTCAGATTCCGCAGCCTTCATATACACAGTGCCCTCCTTTCCCAAATACCAAGCAAAGCCTGTTCAGTGATGCTTCTTTCCTGTTAACATGCAGCTGCAGAAACCACCCTCCCATCCAATTCTCTGGGATGATAGCTTTACCCCTCCCCCCACCGAGTGGCTGGTATCATGGAAGATCACTGCTAATCACTCCCCTTCCCCAAGCCCCCACCGCATAGCTGGTAGCAGGGAAGACCCCTGCTAGCCAAATGAAAAAAAGCTCAGTGCTATTACCCCCCCTCCCCTCCCCCTGCTTGGCTACCTGCAAGGAAGGATTTCTTTTTAGCAACAGGCAAACAGCCCAGTAGGAATGGCCATCTCTGTCCCCTTAATTAAATTCCTGAATTTCAACCAGGTTACCATGAACGATATCACTCTTCTGAGGCTAACACAGCGAGATAAAGAACGGATGTTGCTTGAATGCCAGCAATCACCGGGACCATACGCAGCTAGGCTTTGTCATGCAATGATACCAGATTACTTGCTGCATGCATGGCGTGGTAAAGTGTCCTACCATGGTGGACGGAATAAGGCTGCCTTGCCCAGAAACCTTTTGCAAATGCTTTTGGTGTACCTCCAGGAGAGCTTCATGGAGATGTCCCTGGAGGATTTCCGCTCCATCCCCAGACATGTTAACAAACTTTTCCAATAACTGTACTGGCCGCGAATGCATCCCAAATCTTCAGGGCAAATCAATCATTAAAAACCGCTTGCTTTTAAACCATGTTTTATATTTATAAAGGTGCACTCACCAGAGGTCGCTTCCATGGCTTCATTGTTTGGGCTACTGGCTTGGGAGGGCTGGGAGGGTAATTCCGTCTGGGTGAGAAAAAGCTCCTGGCTGTTGGGGCTAACGGAGTGCTGTGTGCTTGCTGCAAGCCCATCCTCCTCTTCCTCCTCCTCATCTTCCCTGTCCACAGAAGCCTCAGCCATGGCTGAGATTACCACCTCCACCTCGGAATCCAGGGACAGGGGTGGGGTAGTGGTGGCAGACCCCTCTAGAATTGCATGAGGCTCAGCGTAGAAGCGGCATGTTTTCGGCTCTGCCTCGGACCTTCCGTTTGCTTCTCTGGTTTTCTGGTAGGCTTGTCTGAGCTCCTTAACTTTCACTCTGCACTTGAATGAGTCCCTGGTATGGCCTTTCTCCATCATAGCCTTGGAAATTTTTTCAAATGTTTTTTCATTTCATCTTTTGGAACAGAGTTCTGTTAGCACAGAATCCTCTCCACATATAGCGATCAGATCCAGTACCTCCCGTGCGGTCCATGCTGGAGCTCTTTTTTGATTCTCAGGAGACTGCATTGTTACCTGTGCTGGTGAGCTCTGTGTGGTCACCTGTGTTGGTGAGCTCTCCACGCTGGACAAACAGGAAATGCAATTCAAAAGTTTGCTGGGCTTTTCCTGTCTACCTGGCCAGTGTATCCGAGTTCAGAGTGCTGTCCAGAGCGGTCACTGTGGTGCACTGTGGGATACCGCCCGGAGGCCAATACCGTCAATTTGCGGCCACACTAACCCTAATCCGATACGGTAATACCGATTTCAGCGCTACTCCTCTCGTCGGGGAGGAGTTCAGAAACCAGTTTAAAGAGCCCTTTATATCAATATAAAGGGCCTTGTTGTGTGGACAGGTGCAGGGTTAAATCAGTTTAACGCTGCTAAAATCAGTATAAACGCGTAGTGTAGACCAGGCCTAAGTCACAGGTATCGTTTACATATTTTCCAGCTGTTTGGCTTAGTGACTTTGGAGTGAGTCTGCTCAGCTATTTCACAGCATTTCTGATTTGCTTTGCCTTTGCCCTCTGACTCCATCACTGGGCTGACTTTTCAAAGAACAGCACAAGGCAATAAAATAAAACAAAAACATTAAGAAGGTTTGAATTATTTGTAACTCTTTGAAAACTGATTCTACGGTTAGTATTTTGAGACTTGACCTTATGATGACCCACTGATTTCAGTTATAAGAGAGGGTACCTAGACTTCACAGAACCACAGGGCTTCAGAGAGCAAAACAATTTATTTGTAGGTTTGAGGAGTGTTATAGGTGATCCTATGCAAACGTACGTAAACTTGCCATTTACTTTACACAAAAATAAACTGGTGAATTCTTCGGGTTAGGAATAAAGCGAGCAATAAAAGAGTCAATTTGAAATGTACAGAAGAAATGGACACACAATGTGTTCTTCTGTTGATAGGAACCGTGTAATTCAAATGTTGGGGGACCAGACTACAGTGCATACATTAACTATGGGAAGGTTGTTTCTGAGATCAGAAGAGCGAGGTCTGTTTTGGAGCACTCCAGCATAACCTTGGTGACTGTTTCACTAGATTACTTCATTCAAACAATCCAACAGGGTTTCAAAATCAATCCATCAAAATCATCACTCTCTTTGGTAAACAATGAGAATCCTTGGTAGAGCCATGAAAAAGTTCTTACTGCTGCCAAATCCAGCAGGGGTACGGGAGAGAAGGAATCACATCCCCTCCTAGTTTTGTTAAAAATAAAATACCTCGTAGTTTTGCTACATTTTTTTTCTTGGTCTTTTCCTCCTATGAAAATGAGTGGGTCTGGAGAGAAAATATAGGGAGAGTGTGGTTCAGTGGGTGCAGGGCAGGAAGGGGACTATGAGGAGAGAAGGAAAGAGCAGTGCCCAATGTGGGTAGGGAAGAAACAAAGTGGAGGGAGGGTGGGGGAAAGGAGATTTTAGAGAAGGATTTGGTTTCCACCGCTACCTCAGTGTAAGCAGAATCAGGATGAGCTCCTCAGAGGGGCAGAAAGGTTACATCAGTAAGCTGGATGGAAAAGAAATGACTATAGTTTTATGCAGACTTGGCATACAATGGGCAACCTGGTTTCCACATTTTTCAGTCTCTCTAGAGCATAAGCCTTGTGAATGACATTTGCACATGACCCATGCACAAACTGTCCACTCTTAATGACACCCTGTGTCCTGTAACAAGAGTCAATTCACTCAGAGCAGAGAAAAAAATAGGCAAGACCGTTAAGCTTCTCCTGCAGCATCTGCAGCACACTCACTGCAGTGTGAGTTTGTTCAAAGGTGCACAGAGAGTGGATAGATTTTATTGCTGCTGGAGTAGCCAAAAGGGTGGCCAACATGGAAACTTGCACTGAAATAACTACAGTAAATGGGTTTTAATTCACACCTTTGTTATTTTGGTGCAAGTCTCTGTGTGGAAGCTCTTATTTTGGATTAAAAGTGTCCTGTTTCAATTGTGCTTCTATCAGTTAAAAAGAACAAAACCAAACCCATGTAAGCAAAATCAAAATACAATTCTTTTATTCCAAAGTAGGAGTTTCCACACAGAGACTTGCACCAAAAATAACAAATGGTGTAAATTAAAACCGATTCAGTTATGACAGCACACATTTGCATGTAGACAGTGGCTAACAGGATAAATTTGGAGCCTGGCTCCTTTTCACTCAGATACTGAAATAAGCAGAAGTACCAGATAAGGAGTCAGACAGATGAGGCTACATTTTTAAAACATTTAAAGATGGAGTGGAAACTGAGTTAGGACTTCAGAATTTCACCCAGTAAAGGACAAATGTTCAAAAGGGGCCTCTACATTTGGATGCTTCCATTTTTGTGACCCCCAACTTGCCAGGGCCTGATTTTCAGAGATGTTGAGAACCCACAACTCCAGCCAAAGGCAGTTTTAGGTACTCAACACCTCTGAAAATTAGACCCCGGGTGTTTAAAGTTGGGTACCCAAAAGGGGAAGCACTCAAAATCAGAGGGCACATTTATAAATATGGGTCTAGGTGTGCAGTTTAGGGTAATAAAGCTGGAACTAATATTTGCAACCAAAGTACCTATTGCAGCTAAAAATCATAAATTCTCTTTGCATGTGCTATTGTGTGCACCTACTGTAACATAATGCCCTAGCTGCACGTGCAACATATCAGCTTTTCCAAACAGTCCAGAAGAATGCTTGGGATTATAGCTGTACGCTAGCAACACCCTTTTCCATCAACACATATATTCCCATCTATTCAAGATCTAATTCACATTCTGTAAATAGCAACTTGAACAGCTCCTTTCTTGTTTTTGTTCAAACATGTGATAGCCTTTGTAGGTAAGAAGAAAATTATGGCTGGTCTACACTTAAAAAGTTCTGGAGCTTCAATTATGCCAATATAGGTAAAGCAGAAAAACATCCCTAGAGTAGATACAGTTGTAATAGTATAAAGGTGCTTATACCAGTATAGCCTATTCTGGTTTGGGAACCAAAGTGGTTTGTTAGAGAATAGGTTCCCGTGAACCCAATTTCCCTCTACTGGCTCCTTTTATAGACACAGAACAGACTGCAAACTGATCAAGGAAAATCTTACTTCATAATTTTTCCCGCCCACAGTACTTCTCCTTTTTGATGGTGCACAGAAGTGTTGTGCTGCTGTTCACACTGGAGAAAGAGGCAGAAGGAGCAAAGAGGAAGAATGGATAGGTTATGGACAAGCAAGTGTTATGATGAGTGTATTAAAGAATCCTTTTGCTACTTCTATAAACTCTCTTGTGCAGGTTTGGGGGCCAGTAGAACTCAGTTCTGCTGCTCTGCTTCCACGTGCTCAACCCAGACTCCCTTTATTTGTTAGGGCAAAACCTAACTTCATATGTATGATTAGTTTTATTTATGAAATGAAGTCAGTGCTGTGCTTCATCTTGAAAAGCTGGGGATATCAGGATCTTAGTAGACAGCGAGTGCACCACTGCTGTAAAGATAAAAATAATTTTGTACCGCTAGTACCTCTTCACAACAAGCCATACGTTTGACATAGAGTGGAAGCAGTTCTGTCTAGCCATAAGCTGGAGCATGATCCATATGGAGTGAAAAGGCAGCTGTATTCTATAAGAAGCTGCTGCCAATGGCAGCAACCAAGCAGTTATATCAGGGGTAGGCAACCTATGGCACGGGTGCCGAAGGCAGCACGTGAGCTGATTTTCAATGGCACTCACACTGCCCAGGTCCTGGCCACGGGTCCGGAGGGCTCTGCATTTTAATTTAATTTTAAATGAAGCTTCTTAAACATTTTATAAACCTTATTTACTTTACACACAACAATAGTTTAATTATATATTACAGACTTATAGAAAGAGACCTCCTAAAAATGTTAAAATGTATTACTGGCACGTAAAACCTTAAATCAGAGTGAATAAATGAAGACTTGGCACAGCACTTCTGAAAGGTTGCCGACTCCTGAGTTATATTGTGAAGATTGCGACTGTCCCTACAATGGCAGCAGGAGAGAGGGACTCTAAAGAAGAAATGGATGCAGGCCAGCTCCTCAGTTTTGTCACACACTCCAGTTGCTTGTGACATCCACTGGCAGGTCTGAAGGTTGGGAGTTATATCAGCTGGTGTAAATCTGAGTAGCGCCATTGATTTCAACACGATGCAGATTTATACCAAGGAGGGAAGGGAGGAAATGAGGATGTGATGTTCCTAATGCTAGGTTTCCCCTCCTGGGGACTACTCATCTTTGCTTTTTGTTACTTACACCAATAAAAGTTGAAAAATGCCCTCATACTGTAAGTGATAGTGTACAAAATAGACAGCAAGCTTTTATTTGGTAGGAGTCATATCTGGACCAAATTCTATTTGCCTACCTCAGGCCAACAGCCCTATTTACTTACTGGTGCGAGTAAAGTGAACAGGATTAGGCCCTTATTTACAACCATGCTGTCACAGCTGGTTGATAGTCCACATTTTCACTACTGGCTTAAAAGGGATTTATACAATTTTGTATAAACAAGTTGCTTTAGGAAACTGAACAACATAATTGGCTGATGCTGACTCATGGCTGCATGATTACAAGACAGCAGTTGTACAGGTATGAATCAGAAACCCTAATTGTCAGAGTACATTCTAAAACCATTTTGAAAAGGAAGAGATTTTTTTCTGTTTGACAGAACAGATCCACTGTGTAACAGCAATAATTCAGCCCTTTTCACTCATTAAAACCCAAATATAATTATGGTGTATTCTGAAAAATAAAAAATGATCAATAGTGCATAAAAAGAAATAGTCATATCAAAATAATAAAACAAAACATCAGGGGCTCAGTTCAGAAACAAGACATTTTCCCCAATGGTACTATTGCTGTTTCTTATTTTAATTTATTAGATAGAAAACAACCACCTCCAAAGTAAACCTCTTAAAATGGCCTGCAAAGGATTTTTTTTTTCTAAATTGTGTGTTAGCCCCTTTCTGGTTCTTTATTGTGTGCAAGGAAGGTCTTGATGGCTTTTGTTTATTTGTTTTTCATTCTCTCCAACACACCTTGTTCTGACACCTGGATTGAAAGAATTAGGGGTGTGTTAAATGTTTAACAGACAACCTTCCTCTAAAACATTACATAGTTATTGAAGCTCAACAGGTGTTAAAACCCCAACAAAACAAAATGACTCCCTTCCCTCTCAAAGCGTTAAACAGTTCAGCTTCTCTTCTCATTAGCTCAGTTTTCATTCTTTTGACTTGTGATGTTATTATTTCTCTAAGGCTATGTCTGCATTAGGAGCACTTTACCCATACAGGAATACCGCAAGTAAAGCAAGCTATAAAGATGAAGCACGTCTACACTAGGGTCTTCTGCTGGCACAACTAGGGGTCTCACTTCTTCCCACCCTGACCAATATAACTACTCTAGCAGAAGGCTGTAGTGAAATCCTAGCCTACATCTTCAGTCTTCAGAAAGTCTACCGGAGTGGACAAGACCTGAGTTGCTAACATAAAAGACAAAAAGGGAAAATAATCCTCTAATCACAGCAAAGAATAAAGACCTTTTGGGGTCTTTTTCATACATCATTTGAGCTGCATCAACACTGAGCATCTCTTGCAGCTGCATGTACAGTATGTGTAGCTACCCACCACAGTGAAAAGCAGGCTGCATCCACAATGCATGTGTAGCTACACATGTCAATGTAAAGCTCTGGCAGGTGGGAGCCTGTGTGGAAAGGCTTCCGTGGCAGGGAACTGCCGGCAAGCACCGGGGAGCTCACAGAGCCTTTACCAACCACAGAGAAAGACTGTGGTAGCAGGGAGCTGCCAGAGTGCTGGAGTCTTTCCCCACTGCTGGAACCTTTCCCTGAGCTGGAGAAAGACTCTGGCAGCGGGGAGTCAGCAGGACACTGCACTGCTGAAAATAGTAGTATAGGCAAGGATGCTGTGCTTGGACTAGTGGAGAGCTCTGTAGGGTACATGGGTACATTCCTACAGGATTCAGGAGTGTCTTTACTTGCTTAAGAAGTGCCTCACTGCCTACACTGCTATTTATACCCATGCTAGTGGGGCAAATGGCATATGTACTCCACATGCTGCTGATTGGAGTGTGAAGTGTAGTCGTACTCCCCAAAAAACAAAATAGAGGCATGAATTCACACACACACACAATTTTTTTTCCAGGTTACATTTATAAGTTTTGTTCAGAAAAAGTTCCCTTGATTAAAAAAGGAAATAAGGACACACATGGTCTCAGTACATATCCTTAAAGTGAGAGAGAAATGAAAGTTTAGGACCAAATTTTTAAACTCGACAGCCATATGCCTAAAATTCCTTAAATCTATACACAAAATTTTTCTGTGTAGATAACCATTTATGCATCTTTCACAAATGGCTAACTTCACGCACAATCAACTTCTAAAATTTCCTTAGAACAATAGGTTCCAGATCATGCAATAGTAATAATAGGTTTTCCCATTGTCAGGCCTCAAAGGAATTACTAAACATAATTTTCCAGATGCATCCAAACATCAGCTCAGCTAATTCATCCACACAAAGAGGCCAGACCATGGGGTTTGTGGTTTGTTTATAACTAATTTTATATTAAATCTATAAAATTTATAAAAAAGCATTAAGTTCTGGTATATTTTTTTTTCAATAACTACCCCACCTGTTTCCAAAAAGGATCACTCACAAAAAGCCAAGTAATAAAAGTTGGATGAGGACATTCCAATCCCTCCTAATCCATTTAAAAATGCAATATTTCAAAGGAAGTTCTGGAGTGCTTCTTTTGGCAGCTACAACTGGAGCTTTAGTGGAATCCTTTAAACTGGTGGATGGCCTATTGTCTCTGTTAAGTAGCTGTCCCAGTTAGAAAAGAGAACCATTTGAAAACACACATACTGGGGAGACTTTAAAGGAACATTTTAATAACTAGCTCTTATATAGGGCTTATCACTTGTAGATCCCAAAGCAGCTCGGTATTATTACTCCTCTTTTACAGATACTGAAACTGAGGCATGAAGTGACTTGCCCAGGATCACCCAGTGACAGAACAGGTAATGGAACCCAGGTCTCCTGAGTTCTAGTCTGGCATGCTATCCACTGGGCCGTTGTCTCACTGCCAAAAGCCCTCTATTATTTTCTTTAAAAAAACACCTCTATTGGGTAACAATACAAGACTAAAGCTAATACTCATAACATTTATTTCTGCCTCTCTTATGGCCTCGTCCAGGAAAATAATGATGAGCATCACCTTCACCAGTTTATAGGTCTCTCAGTGCTTTGAGAAATTCCTTCAATGGACATAGGTCTCCTTCTCAGTCCTGTCTTTTCCACTCAGAATAGAAACAATCACGGCATTTCCTACCTGGTTTCCTAAAAGATAGAATCACAGAAATGCATGGCTGGAAGGGCCCTCAAGAACTCATATGTTTGCACTGTATGCTAATCCGGGGCTCTGGTCAATGGACATAGGTCTCCTTCTCAGTCCTGTCTTTTCCACTCAGAATAGAAACAATCACAGCATTTCCTACCTGGTTTCCTAAAAGATAGAATCACAGAAATGCATGGCTGGAAGGGCCCTCAAGAACTCATATGTTTGCACTGTATGCTAATCCAGGGCTCTGGGTCAGTTCTGAGCCCAAGCCCCCTTCCATCCATACACAAATCAGCCTGACTCAGGTCAGCAAGCACTCAGAACCCAGGTTCTAGTCCCTGCTAGGGGGTGGGTCAGAGCCCGGGTCCTATTGGGTATGTCTACGCTGCAGTATAAGCCTGGGGTCTGTGGGACTCAAGCCAACAGGCTTGGTGTTTGCAAGCCCAGGCCTGAACAGCCATGCTGAATACTGATCCTAGGTTTAGACGATCTGCGTCTCACCACCCACACTTGTATGTCCATAGTATGCAGACCTGAATCAAACCAGCCTATCCCAGGTTTCCTAGCATCCTCCACAGCCGTAGCCGCTATAGGTCTTTGTTTGTGGTGCACTGTGGGAAAACTTGACTGTCCATCCCATAGCACTTTACAGGAAGTTGCTGACCCCTCTCCCCACACCATATCCAGCTGAGCCATCTTTCGAGTCTGCACGCTCCTGGAAACTGGAGCTAGCAACATGGAAGAGTCACCATTTGAAGAATTGTTCTGCTTGGGCTTTCACTCCTGTTTCAGGAAAAGGGCAGAGCATCCAAGAGACACTGGTGGATATTTTGGCAGTGGTTTCTGACCTACCGAAGGCACCTGTCAGAGGACGATGAGGACACAGGATACTCAAACTGGCTGATGCTGCTCATGACTCTCGGTATAGTCTCGGATACCCCCTATGTAGACCTGTGCTTCTGGAGCAGGCCACAAGCCCAGACTGGTGGAATCACATTTTCATGCAGAGGCTCCAGAAGTTTAGCATGGACAAAACTACTTTTCTGAAACTTTGTGAATAGCTTGCCCCAAGCCTCCAGCATCACAACACATGCCTGAGGGCAACTATGCCAGTCCAGAAACAGGCTGCTATAACCATCTGAAGCTGGCTACTCCAGACTGCAACACGTCCATTGCTAACCAGTTTGACCTTGGAAAGTCTACACTGTGGGGGCTGTGCAGGCGGTGGTTTCTGAGGCAATCAGCACTGTGATTTACCCAAAGGCAGTTGGCATAAACGATATCCCTGAAATATTTGCTGGCTTTGAAAGCATGGTGTTTCCAAACTGCACCAGGGCCATTAATGGGACTCCTGTGCCCCTAGTTTGCCCTCCTCAGGGAGCACATGAGTACATAAACCCCAAAGGGTTGTACTCCATTGTTATGCAGACCCTTGTGGACCGCAGAGGCTGATTTATGAATGTCAACATGGGTTGCACTGGAAAAGTTCAGGATGCCAGGATTTTTTCCAGACTACAAGGTCTATTAATTTCATTTGGTGACTCCTAGTTCTTGCGTTATGAGCAGGAGTAAATAACACTTCCTTATTTACTTTCTCCACACCAGTAATGATTTTATAGATCTCTATTATATCCCCCTTAGTCGTCTCTTTTCCAAGCTGAAAACTCCCACTCTTATTAATTTCTCCTAATATAGAAGCCATTCCATATCCTTAATCATTTTTTTTGCCCTTTTCTGAACCTTTTCCAATTCCAACACATTTTTTGAGATGGAGTGACCACATCTACACGCGGTATTCATATAGAGGCAGGATTTATATAGAGGCAATATGCTATTTTCTCTCTTATTATCTATATCTTTCTTAATATTCTCAACATTCTGTTCACTTTTTGACTGCCGCTGCACATTGAGTGGATGTTCTCAGAGAACTTTCCAAGATGACTCCAAGATCTTTTTCTTGAGTGGTAACAGCTAATTTAGACCCCCATCATTTTATATGAACAGTTGGGATTATGTTTTTCAGTGTGTATTACTTTGCATTTATGAACATTGAATTTCTTCTGCCACTTTGTTGCACAGTCACCCAGTTTTGTGAGATCCCTTTGTAACTCTTCACATTCTGCTTTGGACTTAAATGTCTTGAGTAATTTTGTCCTCACTGTTTACTCCTTTTTCCAGATCATTTATTAATATTTTGAATAGGGCTAGTCCCAGTACAGACCCATGGGGGACACCACTATTTACTTCTCTTTATTCTGAAAACTGACCATTTATTCCTATCCTTTGTTTCCTATCTTTTAACCAGTTACCAATCGATGAGGGATCCTTCCCCCTTATCCCATGACAGCTTACTTTGCTTAAGAGCCTTTGGTGAGGTAGCTTGTCAAAGACTTTCTGAAAATCTAAGTACACTATATCAACCCTTCTCCACATGTTTGTTGACCCCCTCAGAGAATTCTAGTAGATTGTTGAGGCATGATTTCCCTTTACAAAAAACATGTCAACTCTTCCCCCAGTTTGCCCAGTACTGAAGTCAGGCTTATCGGCCTGTAATTGCTGTGATCACCTCTGGAGCCCTTTTTAAAAATTGGCGTCACATTACCTATCCTCCAGTCATCTGATACAGAAGCTGATGTAAATGATAGGTTACAGACCACAGTTAGTAGTTCAGCAATTTCACATTTGAGTTTCTTCAGAACTCTTAGGTGAATCCATCTGGTCCCCGTGATTTTATTACTGTTTAGCTGATCAATTTGTTCCAAAACCTCCCCTAATGAAACCTCAATCTGGGACAGTTATTCAGATCTGTCACCTAAAAAGAATGGCTTAAAGTTTGGGGATCTCCCTCACATCCTCCGCCGTGAAGACTGATGCAAAGAATTCATTTAGTTTCTCCGCAATGGCCTTATTGTTCTTGAGAAATTGTGTTTGGATACAACTTCCCAATTGTGCCTTATCATGTCTTTATCTTTATTCTTCAAACTGCACATATTATATGATGTGATGCAGTGATGACGATAGACTTTCTGAATGAAATTAAAACCTTTATTTGTGAACATGACTGTATTACCAAAAAAAAAAAAAAAGAAGAAATAAAAGAGTATTTTAAAGAATTGTCAGGCAGCCCAGCTGCTATAATGAGTGGTGTGTCAAGCCCCCATTCAGAGAGGCTAGCTCCCTGCACTGTCACTTCCATCTGAGGCCTGTCCCCCACTCCACCTCCCCTCACCCGCCAAGGCTAGAGGTGTCCCAAGTCCCCTACTGTGGCTGGAGGAGCCCCAGATGGCCCACCAAAGCTACCCTGAGCCTTGGCCCACCCACCTGCCCACTGAAGTGCCCCCCTTGCCGGCCCACCTGAGCCAACCTGCATCGCCCTGCTTACTGGCCGACCTTCCCACACCTCCCCATCCAAGTCATCTCGAGCCCCAGTCTGTGCACCAGCCCGACTGCCTGAGCCACCCCATGGCCCAGCTGCCCGGAGGAGCTCTGAGCCCCAACCCAGAGCCCAGCCCTCGGGCTATAGCAAGAAATGTTAGTGGATGTTTGAGGAGGCTTAGCATTTCCCAGTCTCCACTATGTGCCATCTATGGCTGCCATTATAACAGCAATAAAACAGAGTGCATGGCATAAACACTGAACAGTGCAAAATGGTGAAACCAATGCAAACAAATAAATTCCCTACTTCTGCATGTCCACTGGCCCCCCGTTCACCTTCCCTTTCTAGCACGTTTAGCATACTTGGCACTGCTGCCTGGGTGTGGAGGACTGCAGAGGGGAAGAGGATTGCTGGGAGTACATTTGCCTTGTGTTTATTCCAGGCTGCATGGGCTATCCCAACCATGGTATTGTCCAATGAATTCCTGGTCTGCAGGACATGGTACCATGGAGGGGACTCAGGATGTGGTGCAGGTGGAGCAGGAGTTTGCCCTCTCGTGACCATTAGCACAAGCAGCCTCTCAAACAGGTCTTTCCACTGCTCTCTATCTTCCTCCCTCCAGTTCCTGCTCAAGAAACTGCACTGCAAGCCTCTCCTTGTGCTCTGCAGCCTCTCTGTGGTGTTCCACTTGCCGTGAATACTTTCCCCTTTGATATTGTACCTGCTTGTTGGCCCTATTGAAGATGTCCATCGTAAGTTCAGCAGGGATGCATTTCCTCTTTGACCGGTGTGTGACGAGTCAAAATCCCAGGCTCCTGCTGGAGTATTGCTGGGCTGCAGAGGGGGCAGGGCCTGAATGCAGACATCAGACTGAGACATTATTGTCTCAGTACTTCAAAAAAGGTTCAGTGCGTTCTCAGAAAAAAGTGTTCGTGGAATCTCAAGACCAAGAAATGATACTTTGTAAAACTCAGCTTCAGTATATTCGCAGAGGAACACTTACGTTCCCAGAAGCTATAGGAACACAAGTGAGTTAAGCAGAGTGAAAAGACTGCACACACAATGGGTAGGGGAAACTTGCAAATTCTTCTTACTTTTAACACCCCGGTATGTCTTTATAAGAATTTGTGAGTATCTAGTAAAGATTTAATGTTAAATGCTTGTTTAAGTGTTCTTTGTGTTTCCTGGGATCCATTTTGAATTCCATGTGGTGTGGTGCAGGTAAAGGGATGACTCCAAGGTGCCTGTAAGCATTCCGCCATTAGCAGTTACATGCTACTACCCAGGCCTTGTAATAAAAATTGCATTGAGTCATAAATCCGAAATCCCTTGCATTTTAATACTAACAACAACAGACCCGGAGCCAAACACTCACCAGGCTCTGGGACTACTTCTGCCTCTTCTGTTTCTGCTGCTGGTACCATGGTGGGCTGCTCCTCTGGAGGAGCTGGGTCATCAAACAGCTCCTCCAAGTATGGACCCAGGACATGCTGTAGCTGCTCTGGTGGCAAAGCCTCCTTGGGGATCGGTGTGAGCACCAGAGTCACTATACTAGCCTCATCCAGTCCCTGATATTCCCCTCCAGTGCTATACTAGATTTACAAGTGAGAAGGGCACCATCCCAACTGACAAGGTTGTCATGAAACACTGGGGGCTCTGCGCTTGGCTTGGGACTCTGCACCTGGACATACTCTTCATAAAAAAGAGGCAGGATGATGGGGAGTTCCTAGAGGTGAAGTTCTCATCCCTGGTTCTCCAGTAGTCACTCGAGTCACTTAATCCACTCCCTGCACTGGTCACTGATCTGTTGAATGCCCAATGCTGCCAGCTTCTCTGTTATTTCCGGGTACACATGGCTATTCCTGGTACTCTTATGGAAGTCAAACATCTTGCTCACCTTGCACCAGACATTTACTAGAATCTGACTGTGGTCTTGTGACCAGATAGCAGCGCACTTAGCCATGGACTTCTTGATGGTGGCAGACAGTTGGATACAGTTTACTCTTTACAGCTCAGTGATCAGAATCAAATGGAAGGGTTAAACTTTGAGCAGCTGTATTTGAATCGGGTCATCGCTTCCATTTCCTGGGCGTTGATTGGCCAGTCTTCGAATAGATTGGCTAGGGGCACTGGGATTGTGGTGTGTAGATGGAGGTGTGTGTAGATGGAAGCAAGGTTTGGGCACTCATGTGTAAATTGCAGTGTAGATATACCCTAAGCCTGGGGTCTGACTTAGGTTTCAGCCCAAATCCCTCTTCTGTCCACACCACACATAAATCAGTCTAACTCGAGCCAGCAAGCTCTCAGGACCAGGGCCTTAGGACCCTGGTAGAGGGGTGGGTCAAAGCCCAAGTCGTGCTGCAACTTGGCCCTAAATCCTATCATTTTGCAGTGTGGATGAATCAAAAGAATAGCCATGAGACCCAGGTCCAGCAATTATAAGGTCAGGTTTACAGTGCAGTGTGGATGCTCAAGTAGGAGCTTTGCGACAGTCTCATAGACCCAGGTTTACAATGCAGTCCGTGCTGAGGCAAGATTCAGTATACTTAGACCATCCCTGACAGGTATTTGTCCAGACTGTTCTTAAAAGCCTCCAGTGATGGGGATTCCACAATCTCTCTAGGATACCTGTTCCAGTGCTTAACTCTCCTTATAGTTAGAAAGTTTTCCTAATAAATGAACCAACAGAGTGTGGTCAGGCTCTTAAGGGACCACATTACCAATTTCCTCAAAAGCAGATATTTTAAAACTGTACAAACCATGACTAGTTTTCACCAGACATATGCACTCTCCCTCCCCGTTTTGAACTTTCTACTAGTCAGATGCTAGAGCTGTTAAAAAAATAAGTTACAAATTTTGAACAGATTTACCTGAAACTTTCCAACATATAAATTTACTGGCAGAAGAAGAAGAAGAAATCTGGCCTATTTCAGCTTGTAAAGTAAAAGCCTGACAAAGTTACAAACTGTTAATAATGGCCCCTGAGAGTGGAAACACATGTTCAACTTTAACAGTAAGGCACCGTGAGGTGCTCCGTCTGTAAGGAGTCTATAGAGCTTTGACTCTCTCAGAAGTGATAGGACTTTAGAGATATGGTAGCAAATAAACAGGATTAGGGAATTCATTAAACCTTCTCTGCGCTACTCAGGTCTAGCCTGAGGCATGATTCCTAGAACATTAGGCAACGGTAAGATTTACTGGCAGGGTGCTGAGTTACAATGTAGTTTTCTCTCATAGAAGTCACACAGAGTAATTGTGTGTGCATGCACAGACATGCCAAGGAGGATGTGGTCATTTGGCTCATTTAATTGTCGCTGAGCCAAGGGTCTGGTGAGGGCATCTGCTGTGTCAAGCAGTGTCTAATATCACATAAAACCTAACACTTCTGGCACAAATATGCAAGCTTAAAATACACTTTCATGCCATTTGTATGAATAAACCACAATCGCAGGACAGTTTTTACAGTTTTTGGTTCAGTTTAGTTTTAAACACAAATTTACGTTAATCCCATACAAACCTGCTGCGGGGTTGCCAACTATTAAAGTTTTATCACAAGTCTCATGACACTTGATGTTTCTGTTAAAGCCCCAAGTGCTGGCACCAGGTTATTACGTGACAATCTTTCTTTCTGGACCTGTGGCTGTAAGGAAAAGCTTGAAAATGTGAACTCTAAATTCTCTAACACCAAAAGGTAAACACAAACAACCCAAAATTTAGCATTTTTAAAAAAAAATCCTTATGATTTTTAAGACCATCTCATGATTTATGGGGGCCCAATTCATGATTTTTGAACTCTTGAGGTTAACAACACTGGTAGTGGAACTAGTGAAAAATTGTGATATAAAAATGCTGACTCCTGAAAGTGAATTATTCAAAAATACCTCACTGTATCTTAAAGATATTATTCTTATATCATGGGAAATCCTCCTCTGTGATTTACCCTTTCCAAAGGCTATTGTGACATAGTAGGTTCAAATTGTAAGTGCCAGAATCACAGCTATTCAAAAAGACCACAAAGATTTGTCTCACTAGAAGTATGAATGTGAGGCAGGCCAATTTACAATGAAGTAAAACTTATCCAAGAAATTTTAGTTCCTTCCATTCAATACTACCAAAGTTTTGGTATTCCTTAAAGGCATTGCCTACAAAGCTAAAAACATTTGAATAAAGTCTCAATACAACTGCCATTTCCCAAAGACAGTCAAATCCAAACATCATTTTAGCTTCTGTCCTTTATTTGCTGTAAACACTTTGCCTCAGATGAGTAATATTTCTGAACCAAGCCTGCTCTGTAGAAGGATGTGGATTGGTTTGCTGAGTGTGCATTTGTGTTCAGGCTTCTCTAGCAGGTGTGACAAAGTTCCTCCTCTACCTTGGTGGGTCCTGCGCTTATTTGGCAGATTTGCTCACCACAGAGATCTTCCCCACAGTCTGGGTCAACTTCTCCTGTGTCTGATCAGGAGTAGGGAGGAACCCAGGCCCGCCCTCTACTCCGGGTTCCAGCCCAGGGCCCTGTGGATTGCAACTGTCTATAGTGCCTCCTGTAACAGCTGCATGACAGCTACAACTCCCTGGGCTACTTCCCCATGGCCTTCTCCAAACACCTTCTTTATCCTCACCATAGGATCTTCCTCCTGGTGTCTGATAATGCTTGTACTCCTTAGTCCTCCAGCAGCACACCCTTTCACTCTCAGCTCCTTGCACCTCTTGCTCTCAGCTCCTCATATGCACTTCCTCTCCTCTGGCTCCCCCCTCCCTGACTGGAGTGAGCTCCTTTTTAAACCCAGGTGCCCTGATTAGTCTGCCTTGTTTGGCTGCAGGTGTTCTAATCAGCTTGTCTGCCTTAATTGGTTCTAGCAGGTTTCTGATTACTCTAGTGCAGCCCCTGCTCTGGTCACTCAGGGAACAGAAAACTACTCATCCAGTGACCTGTATATTTGCCCTTTACCAGACTCTTGTACCCCACTGGTTTGTTCTGTCACACAGGTAAACTGCAGACACATCACTGTCCAGGAATGCTAGTGAATTTATTACAGAACTGACTGTCAGGAGCACCCTGAGTTCTATTCCCAACTCTGATACTTTCTGTGAAACCTTAAGCAGGTCACCTCACCTCTTTGGCTCAGAATGGATCAAAAGCTCAGCTCCCAGTTAGGCACCTAAAGGAAGTAGCCACATTTCAAAATCTGTCCATTTATGCCTCAGTCTTCCTCACCCCTTCTATAAAATGGGGATAACATGTATGTACCTATGTCACAGGGGCATCGTTCAGTGCTTTGGAAATGTAAAGCACTATGCTAAATATTTGATTTGCCCAAGTAACTTAATATTTCAGACATCGATGTATCTTGAAACTATGACTGATGGCATGGGATTTACTGCCTTATCTGTTTTGGCCCTCATTATCACAGTATCTGAGCACCTCACAGTCTTTAATGTATTTATCCTCATAATAGCCCTGTGAGGTAGGGAAGGGCTATTATCATCTCATTTTACAGATAGAAAACTGAGGCACAGAGACGCTAAATGATTTCCCCAAGTCACATAAGGAATTTGTGGCAAAGCAGGGAACTGAATCTGGGTCCAAAGGCCCAGATTAGCCTCCTATGAGACCACCCTTCGTCTTTCTGTGACAGAAGAACAGGGCAGGCAGAAAGTCATGACATATTTCTTTACTTTCTATTTTCCCCAAATTCCAAGTCAAACAAAAAATAAAATTTAAAAAAGTCTGCCAGTTTGTCCATTACAGTTATGTAATCAACCAAATGCTGTATTTTCCCTTACTGATGAGTATTTAAATGTTCTATCCCCTAGCTACAGCCTGCTAATAGGGATCATGAGGCCTGGATGTACTGCCAAGAAGAAAGCTTCAACACTGCTTTTTCCAAACCTCCAAAGGCGCCCAGTATCTGTGCAAATGCTTTCTGGATTGTTTTTTAATGTTCTGTTTTGTTAGGTTTTGCCTTCCAAGTAATAACTCTACTTGCCAGATGGCCACATGTTGGCCATTAAAGACAGAAGGGTCATCTATGGAAGATTTGGCTGCTATTCCATTGCCCCCGGTAAATTGGATTGGAAGGAGGCTGAGCAACCCCTGCGTTCTAGTTTTCTGGTTTCATTTTTTAAGTCAGAATGAATTTGTGGTTTTTTTACCTTGTTTTATGTTGCCGAAGTTAATTATTTTATTAGTCAGAAGAACAAACAAAATTTGTGATTAGTAATGCTGGTACAATGCTTAACGTGTGAAAGAACAAACCTGAGACAGGGGCTTTTTAAGATAGGAGACCAAGTGATTAAAATTGTGATCAGAAAAAAAATAATCTAGCACAGCAGAATTCAAACAACATGGCCATGAAAGCAGTCCCTGTTGCTATTTGTCTTTCTCTTTCACTTCTGAAAATTCATCCAGTTAAGTGCATTTCTGTGGGAGCTGGATCTATAGGGCTGTGGAAGCTGGATCTATGGGGCTATTCAGGATTTAAGATGTCCATAACCCCGTTCAGGCAGGTAAATATCCCCACTATTTCCAGTTAAA
This sequence comes from Gopherus flavomarginatus, assembly GCF_025201925.1. Taxonomy (NCBI): domain Eukaryota; kingdom Metazoa; phylum Chordata; order Testudines; family Testudinidae; genus Gopherus; species Gopherus flavomarginatus. The sequence continues at coordinate 210,313,754 of NC_066617.1, forward strand.
TAAATGGACACAAAAAGGGTAAGTGATTTACTAGGGCTAATTAATAGAACAGAAAAGGGGAGAAGGGACAAAAATAGTGTAGTTAGAAGTACAGAATGTATCACTAAATGTATTCAAAAGAGCAGAGAATAGTCATTTATTAATTTTTTTCCTAAAAAAAAAGCTCCAACATCTCTGAGCCTTAGTCCCCATTTGTAAAATGGAGCTATAGAGAGCCCAATTCTCATTTAAGGGCCTCATTCTTATATAACTTCCGTGGATATTTTGCTGGCTTCAGTAATATCAAAATAGGCCTATCTTGTTCTGAAACAAATGTCCATACACAAAATGTCTGAAATACAACCTGTTTAGTTAATTCAGTTCTAGTTTCCATGGAGACAAGCCCTTAGAAATGGATTTAATTAAATCAGTGTAACCCCCTTGGGTGGACGTTCTTAAATCAGTTAAGGTAAACCAATATAAAGACACTGCCATACAAATTTCAGAGCATCCACACAAGGGTTTGTCATACAGGAATCTCGGTGTACCCATTGACAGAGGGCACAGGGGGATAGAGTTTCACAGGGATCTCCTGGGTCAAATACACGCACAATAATTCACCCAAGGGTGGCATGTGAGGTCTCCGCCAAGAGACAAGAGCCCACAGGTCACCTTAATCCTTGCAAAATATATGTACAGATAATATCTAAGAAGTTATGAGTCTGTTCTGAAAATTATGTTCTTAAGATATGTGAGTGAAAGCAGGTCACTAGAAGGTGATAAACATACTCCTGTCAGGTAGGGGGGAAGATGCTTATTTTTCTCTGTCTGGCCATGCGTGCATTGTGTACTGTCAGCTTCAGACTGGAAGCCAATCTGCAGATTGAGCCGAATGCTAATCAAGAGACTGTAAAATCAACAAGAAAAGAGCACACAGGAAGAACACAGCAGGGTGGCTGGGTTGGGGGAAATCCTGTTTACGAGTAAAGACAATGGATTGTTGGGGGTATAACTTAGAGTGCAGAGATACACCCTTGCTGAGAGTTTGACTTTTCTCATGAACAGAAGATTAGAGACAAGCCTCACTGTAATACGCTGGACAGATTTTGGGTGAGCTTAGCCCTATAAAACATAAGAGTAACTAGTTAAATATGTCTAGGTTCTAGAATACAAGTTATGATTTTATTTTATGTGTAACCATTTGTTTCCAATACTTCCACTTGCTATCATCTGAATCTCTTCCTTGTGTTAAATGACACAAGATTAAAAGGTTGTGGAATCTCCATCACTGCAGATTTTTAAGAGCAGGCTAGACAAACACCTGTCAGGGTTGGTTTAGATCAGGGATGGAGAACCTTTTTCCTATCAGGGGCCACTGACCCACAGAAAAAAATCAGTCACAGGCCACACACAGTCCCGAGGAGGCAGGGGGCCGGGGGCTCAGGGCTTCCCCTAGGCTCCAGTGTGGGGCCAGAAATGAAGGGTTCAGAGTGCGGGAGGGGGTTGGGGGTGGAGAATGCAGGGTGCGGGGTTTGGGAGGGACTTAGGGTGTGGGAGGGGGCTCTGACCTGGGGCAGGGAATTCGGAATGCGGGCTTCGGCTGGGCAGCACTTACCTCAGGCAGTTCCCGGTCAGCGGCACAGCAAGGCTAAGGCAGGCTCTTTGCCTGCTGGGACTCTGCACTGCTCCCAGAAGCAGCCACGATGTCTGACCCCTAGGCAGAGGAGCCAGGGTGTTCTGTGCAGTATGTGCTACCCGCAGCCACAGGGGCTGCCCCTGCAGTTCCCATTGGCCATGGTTCCTGGCAAATGGGAGCTGCGGAGCCAGTGCTGGGGGCGGGGGCAGAGCACGGAGCTTCCCTGGTTGCCCCTGCTTCTTGGGGCCACAGGGACATGCCAGTCGCTTCCAGGTTGGGAGCTGCATGGAGCCTAGTGGACTTTTAATGCCCTGGCAACCCCAGCTTCCCCCTGCAGTGGGGTAAGCCAGCACTCGTGCCTCCAGCCCCACGGGGGGGCACTGAGGCTTAGGGCTTTCATTATGTGGCGCAGAGACTTGCTGTGGGGCAGATGAAATAAAGCAGCAGGCCAGATCCGGCCCACAGTCCTTAGGTTCCCCACCCCTGATTTAGATAATATGTAGTCCTGTTGTGAGAGCAGGGGACTGGACTAAATGACCTCTCGAGGTCCCTTCAAGTCCTATTATTTTATGAGTCTATGAACATTTACTTGTTTTCACTATAAGCATATTCAAGTGTGGTGTGTGAAGCAGGTGGTGATCTGAGGTGTAACTGGTAAGCTGGAGTGTACTGCTTCTTTGGGAGCAGCAGATCTGCTCCTACTGAGAGTGTTCAGTGGACGGGGCTGAAGATGCCTCACACCCTTGGATCCCCTGGGGAAGCATCACAGGGACTTGTAGCAATTTGGCTACATAATTTTCTAAACTGAAGTAGTTAAATTGGTACAACTTATGTATGTAGCCAAGGCTTAAAAGTCTCATATGAGCAAGTTTGCAAGACTAGAGAGAGAGAACAAGCTGCATTCAAGTTTGTCTTTAAACTGATGCAATGACACATCAAACATAGCAACAGAATAATGCTGTTTAGGATCTGGTCTGTGCTAATACTAAATCTGGTTCATGATCTGAATTGTGTTGTTTTCAAGCACTTAAAACTGGAGACTGGTGGAGGTATTAAGTGTTTTGCATACATTAAAAAAGCCTGTGTGAACATGTCTGAAGCACACAAATCAACATATGTCAAGAGACTTCAGGGTCCCAGACTTCTCCACAAATAATTCAAGACAAGAGAATGAAAACAGAGGAAGGAAGAAGAAGAGGCAGAGAGAGAAGCAGAACACACCACTAAAAGCAAAATTACTCTGTTTCACTCTCTGATTTAAATAGAGAAAAAGTTTCATTACCATAAATAATATACATAAATAAATAGAAAAGCAAGAGTCTAATAATTGAGTGACTAAGTGAGACAAGAGGGTGTTGGTTTCAACCTATGGTTGATTAAGCTGCAGAGAGACAAATACTTCCTCTCAAGCCTTAACTTATTTTCTTTGTATTTAAAAAAGGTTGGTCTCGTCAAATACAAACTATTCAAGGGCTTTCCTGAACAGATTGGTAGTATGTTGGTCCAACCTTAGTTACAAGCCAACTATGCATTCTTTAAGTATTTCCTTTTTAAAACAAGCATGTAAACAGTTTGCCAGAGCACCTGTCTGTTTTATTTTACAAACCTGGCACAATGGGGCCCTGGCCTCTGATTTGGGCTTTACATTTCATCTCAAGATCAAAGCACTTTAGAAACACTAACTGGCTCAATCCTTAGACAGCTGAATGAAATATAGATGAGATTACTTCAACAATCACTGAAATGCACACATCTTTTGACCAATTTTGCATTATTTCACAGCAAATAAATACATTACCCCACTGCTTATGACAGGAAGTGAAGATGAATATTGAGTCCCACAGAAATTGTAGAATAATGTAAGGAGACAGGATCTAATTATCCAAGTTGGGAATTTGGCCAGGAAAGTGGCCTTAACACAAAAGACAAGACAGAGAGTCTGGCTCTGGACTTTCTTAAAGTCTGGGATTATTTTGATCCACTGTTTTGGACCAAGGTCATCTTCATTTAACTCCAAGACTTTTACAACAAGTTCAATGGGAGCTTTATTCACCACCAATGGTTAGAGTATCAATGGTACCTCTGAGCCAAGAGACTGGTCTCAAAGCTGTCCCTTCGCAAAACATAAGCATATTGTAGAACCCATTAGCCACACATTCAGATCTTTGTAACATTTGGTGTCAATGACAGGGCTGTCCCTAGGGGAGCCCTGGGCCTGGGGTGGAAGTGATGTCAGTTTCGGGAGGGACCTCACCAGGAGTGGGTAGGGAAGGCTGGAGGGGAGTGAGGAGGGCAGTGCCTCCCCAAACAACCAGGTGTGGCCCCGCCCACACTCTGCCCTTTGAGGGCCCTGCTTTGGAAGTGCCACTGGGCTCCAGGGGGCTGGGGCCATGCCGCCCACCTTCCTGAGGCTGGGGAGGTTGCAACTGCATAGTGTGCTCTCCCTCCCAATGCTCCTCAGCACGTGCTTTCCCTTGGGTGGGAGGGGTTGGAGTTGGAGGTAGCTTCCCCCAGCCATGGTTCACCTACCACCCATGCAGCACCAGCCAATCACCTGGCCCATGGGGCCCCCCCAAAGTGCAGGGCCCAGAGCAGTTGCCTCAATTCTCCATTGCTTAGCGATGGCACTGAGTGGCAATTCAACAGAGTTTTGGATGATGCTTTCCCCATATAGGGTGATGAGATGTCCCAGTTTTATAGGGACAGTCTTGATATTTGAGGCGTTGTCTTATATAGGCACCTATTACCCACCGTCCCCTGTCCCGATTGCTATCTGGTCACCTTATCCCCATAACATGCAAAAAACTCTCTCATTAAATGTGTCCAGGAGAGAGGGGAGCAAAGCTTTCCCACCCACTTTCACTCTACAGACACTTCTGTATAATGCATATGTACTGCAAGTGTTATTATATGTTCTGTTTATGAAATGCCTGTAGGAGACTGCACCCAAGCACACTAGCCTATCAGGTATGTTAGCTGTTTATTATGAGATCATTATTGCACTGAACATTATGTTGCTGTTTTTGGTCTCTGACCTATTTTGGTTATTATTATTATGGCCCTTATGTACGTTACAAGTGCTGTTTTGCAGATGCTAAAAGATATCAGTGGATATTCCAGCAATTGCATTTAGTTGCACCAGAACAATTTAGCATAATGACAGCAGAATGTAATCACATAGGAATGTAACTGGTAATGGTGAACAGAGTCAAACAAAGACCAAAGATACTATACTAGCAAAACTGACTATGAATGTAGCAGGGGTAGGATTCCTGAGGATCTGACCTAAATGAAGTTAAGGTGTGGTACAGATTAGATGCTATGTACAATACAAAGCAGCATGCCCTTCACTTCCAGTAAGCGTTGCAACTGAGACTTCTCAAATAGTCAACTAGTGTTAACCTTTGCTAGTTACTCTGCTAGTTACATTAAATTTCCAGATCAAGTAATGGTATCTTGTCAATCTAATTTCATTCCTGTAATTTGGTCCACGTGATATTTCTCTTCCTTGTGTGACTGCCTGGGGTAAGGAGAAGGTTAATGACAAAGATGATGTCAGTATGATGTGCTCTACCTGCTGCTTAGGATGTGTTAGTGTGGAGAAGGATTGCTTGAGCTGTGAGGTCAAAAAGGACTAGTGTATTCAGTGGGTCTCCTCAACACATCACTCTTTTGGGGTCTGATTGTTCTAGAGATCTGTGATGTTCAGATCCAGACCAAGTTTGGGGACATTTGGATCTAACGTTTTAGTTCAGTCATCTGTACCCTGTTGTATAGAGACGAATTTAGCAGTGTATAGCTGTTAGTTGGGGCTCTGTACCTCATTCTACTTCTCAGTTGTGTTACATTTCCTAATGTGGGGGCTTATCTCATGAAATATTTAAAATTATAAGTGAGGATTCATATATCTTGTTTTCAGATATGTATTGTTTACTGAGATACAATAATGGTAATAAGCCCTTTATAAATTGTGAAGGATAAAGTTAATAAGCAGACTTAAAAGAGTCTAAGGCAAATCCAGCCAATTATCAATTACCAGGCAATGCCCTTCTGATATATTATTAATTTACTGCTTAAATCTTTGTAATCCAATTCTGGTTCTTGGGCACGTTCTTTGATTCCTGGTCCTCTCTGATTTAGCAAAGGGGGAGACTGCTCAACACTTTGGTCAAGTAGCTGTGCCATGGTCTGTTACATCTACCCTCTATGGTACCTGCCTCATGAAAAGGTGCATAGGCCAGGACATTCTTAATAATCAAGATGAGAGATGTTGTAGATTGGCCAAAACAAACAACAATATTTCTATGCAATTTAGTTAGACTAAATTGTGTCTTTACTACAAAAGAGCTGATAGGCCTGGCTGAACACAGACACTCTAGTTAAAGTTGCAAGACCCATGTTCCCCAAGTTCTATGTATTTCCTGAAAACAGACTGCCAAATGGGCTGCCCTGTGCACACTAATTAGATAATATTTGGGCAGTGCTGTGTAAATGTAAAATACAATGGAAGATATTTATGTTATTGTTATTATTAGTGGTGTTTTTTCTCATTTGGACAAACATGCATTACACCCTAGGATGAGCTAGCCAAACTCCTTTTACCGTTTCCTACAGTAGGATTCATAATTTAAGCCAAATGACCAAAGGTTAGTGAATGAATCTAATTTCCTACTGACTCCCATAAAGGAAAGTTTTTAAGAGAACCACATTTTCCTTTCCATGCCCACCCACTCCTACTAATTTCCCTCCTATAGTGTTCTCATTCCAGCTCTTATGGTTTTTAAGTTTATTGCTGGTTGAAGACATTCTGAGAGAGAGCCGTGGTGTCTCTTATGGTGGATTTGTGCACTCATTTAAATGTACAGGAACCTTGATCATGTTACAAATGCAAATTCTCTGTGGTAGGCAATTTATATAGCTAATTTTGGTATAAGAGGTGGAGGATTTTGACTATAGGCATGTAATGAAATGCCATGTGGCTGATGTCTGAAAATGCAACAGTAAGTGTTAACAAAAAGGAAAACCAAGATATTTGTGTCTTTTTAAGTGCTATATGTGGAAGTGTTTGGCAATAACAAATTCCAAAAACAAACAAACAAATAAATAATGCTTTAAAATAGTAAATAGCATATGTTCCCAGCTGTTAGCAAAAATATACATTTATATAATTTTGCACATACCTGTAATCTAGTCCAAAACATTTCACATGCAAAAAAGTCAAGTTAGGCAAAGTAACATTTCAGCTAAAATAAAGATGTAATATTTATAAAAGAAGAGTATGGTGGGAAAGGGTTAAATAGTCACGTTAACCAGCACACAACTGAGGCTAACATTTTGGAACCTAAGGGTTTAAAACTTCATACAGAGGCATTCTGAATTGAGAAGAGAAGATCCAGTTAGTTCTCTCAAAGTTTTCTTTAACTTGATTTGCTGTCTCCAATTCCTTGGTCCCATGTGCATTAAAAGAGCTGAGTTAGTCAGAACTGTGTTCAACTTAACTTGATCATTTAAATAGTTACCTCTTTTCTAACACGGTTGCTTTTATAGACCTCTCTCCTGCAAAGGCTTACACACGTGCATAATTGTACTCACACAAGCAGTGCCACTGGCTTCCACCGAACTACTCCACATAGATTCATAGATTCCAAGGCCAGAAGGGATCACTGGAATTATCTAGTTTGACCTCCTGCATAGCATAGGCTATAGAACTTTCCCAAAATAATTCCTAGAGCATTTCCTCTAGAAAAACAGCCAATCGTGATTTTAAAATGGTCAGTGATGGAGAATCTACCACAACCCTAGGTAAATTGTTCCAATGGTTAATTACTCACATGGTTAAAAACTTCCGCTTTATTTCCAGTCTGATTTCCAGCCTGACATGCGTAAGCCTTTCTGGGATCTCAGTAACAGGCATCTCATCTGCCTAAGGTGGCCACCCAAATCAAGCCCCTACTGGTTAGTCTGACGGCAGCTTTGCAACAACACAGGTACCAGTAAGAGAGTGTTTCCGCCCCAAAGAGTTTAAAATTGGAGGAAAAAGACAGACAAATGATGGGAGAAGTAACAGAGAGGAAGTTACTTTCCAAAGGTCACACAGCACATCAGTGAGGGAACTGATAAAGAATCCAAGTCTCACATAGATGCTCTATCCACTAGACCATGCTGCCTCTCCAATCAGCTTAGAGCTGGCTGTCCCTTCTTTATTGCTTCAGCAAAACATTGACAGACAAAAATATCAAAAAGTAACTATTATGATTTGTGATCATTACCTTTAAAATATGAAACTGACATTTTATATGGTAGACTACATAGTACTTGGTTACTGATCCAAAGAAGGTAGAAGTATAATTTTGGCCATCAGATAGCTCCCATATTTCCTCCAGTTGATGCAGCAGGAGCATGGGCTGCTGAGCATTACAAGCAAGAGCAGAATAATCAATTGAAAATAAAGGCTATAGCATGGAGTCATCCCTACCTTGTGTAACCAATTTACACCTGGTTACAGTGGGTGCAAAATGCCTCCAAATCAGAAAGGTAGCATTTTGTTCTCGCTTTGCACAAATGTCAAGACAAGGTCGCAAGGAAGTGTAGAATCAGTCCCCACAGAGTTCCAACGAATTGCACTTCCTAGTTCACAGTAGAATCTGTAAGCACACAAAACTTTGTGAAAATGAGATGTAATATTATAGAGTTTGTTTTTCCAAAAGCTTGGCCAGATTCTTCCCTGATTTCCACCTGATACAACCTCATTAACTTCCATGGGCTGGCACGGGATGGAAGAGGGGCCAAAAAGTGAAAAAAGGGCAGAAGCATTTTGGTTGCTTAAAATGACTGTGTTGGAAACATTGTAGTGACCCCTTTGATACAGAAAATAAAAGAGGTGCAGAATTTCTAATAAAAGCAAAATCCCATGGAGGATTTGAACACACTATAATGCCTTTGCAATATGAGACAGATACTTCATACATCAGGCTGCATTTTTTAGTGAAAATGTAAGGGTATTAAGTTAGCTATATGGAGGCTCCACTGTTGACAATGGCTAACCCACACACCTCCTGGGTGTGGTGCTGTGTCCCACCTAGTGACACTGAGACCACGTAGAGATTAATGAGTCTGCTACAGCCTTAGCTAAGGGCCCATATGGCTTTTAGCTCATGCAGTAGATGCTCATGCACTAAGCTCCAGAGATCCTAAATTCAATCCCTCCCATTGACAACTGGGATCTGCCAGTGTTACAAATGCACCAGTTACAAGAATCAAATAGAAACTGGAGTAAAAGGGCACCAGTTGAGAAGATAAACATGCTCAGGACCCTTAACACTTTTTTTCAGGCTCAGTCTCCCCTGCTGTGAGCCTCTGGCACCACTAATTGTCTTAGCAATACTGTTCCTCACCTGAAATAGTGAGTTTTGAAATCTCTATCAAGCTGGTACTTCCCTCTGGGAGGCAGACAGAGCACAACTCATTACATTTGTATTGACTTCAGAGGCCAGCCATCTGCTAGAGAATCATGACTGTGTCTTATTCCTTCTATTCAACAACTGAGCCCCCTCAATAACATTGATCAACCCAACTCTAATCACTTCCTGTTGCTGCAGTCAACAGAAATTTTTTCCGTAGATTGGGGTTAAAGAGAATCAATTTGATCACTGGCATATGTCATGGAGTGGTGGTAGCCACTTCATAATGAAAGTTGCAACTGAGTTTTTGTTTTAAGCCTGATTTTTACCCCCCTCCAAATTTGACACTGAAAGCAATATACGTCTCAAAACTGATAGGGTAGTTCTGTGATTGAGGTAGAATTTTCCTACCAGAGTTGAGGTCATTTAGACATGGGATTCATCAATTCACACCCTCCCAGCATTCCCATCAGAACTCAAAAATTCTTCAGAATGTTCTATTCCCCCCACTGACAATGCACTAGTTCTATGTATCAAATAGAAAATGGAGTGAATGGACACATGCTGAGAAGATACAGCTGCTCAGGACACCTAACACCTACTTTCTGTTAGGCTCAACTTGCCCTGCACTGAGCCTTTGGCCCCACTAATAGAATGGAACCGGTCCCAGCTTCTCTCTGAGTCAGGAGCTGAGACTATCATTTTAGCCCTCAGACCCACATTTTATTTCTTAGTATTTATGGGGAGGTTGTGTCGTGCACACTTTCAAGCTGAAATCTATGCCTGGGTAGCCTGATTAATTCTGTGTATTTTTCTTGCATGATGGCAGTTCCAATATGCCCAATGTGATGGTGGCTATTTGTCTAAAAAGGAGAGGAGTCTGCTATCCTCGGGAGACTCTACTTCAGAGTGAATATACTAGGGGATTGTGGGTAATATGGCCTGTTACAAGGTGCGGATGCGTAACCCGAAAAGCCCCTCAATGCCAACTGGCAAGGGGGCTACAAGAACATCCTGATCCTGATACATACATTCTGGTTCAACAAAGAATATTGGGAGGTCTTTAATGAAAGCCCAGGGTCACACTGGTTATTAATATCACTGTGAAGTGCATGTCAGAAGCTATGTCTGTAACTCTGTAACATAACTATGTGAGGAGTTATGTCTGTGTACTGAGAATATGTTCCTAAAGTCTGTATCAAGGCAGAGTTGACAAACAGGTTTCTGCCAGACAAAAGATGTGAATTCACTTGTCTCTCTGTCGACATATACATTAAGCCAACACAATGGAAGCCATAATTACACATAAAGTCAATGGGAGGGATGTGAAATTAATGGAGAGGAAGCCCACTAGAGAATAAACTTTAGTGGGACAGAGGTGTCATTACTGACTCTGAGGCACAAACAATGAACTTTGAGGAATATAAGGAGAAAGTGAGAAAGACACCCCTATATCCTGCTCCTAGGAAGTAATCAGGCAATGCAATTACAGCCATGAAGATAGGATCTCAACCAGGCTTCGTTGAAAACATTATGAGGGACATGTGGGGTAAGATGAACTTCTTTAAATAGCAGGTAGCGTGCTAAGTTTAGTCTCTAGAAATTGTGTTATGATTTTCTTTTATGTGTAACCCTGTTGTTTCCATTAGCCTTTCTCACTTGAATCTTGAACCTTTAATAATAAATGTATTGTTTTTGTCACTACAGATAAATCTCAGTGCTGTGGTATTACACAAGGAGCTGACCCTGAGCTGAATCATTCAATCTGGTGTCAGGTTTCAGAGTGGTAGGCATGTTAGTCTGTATCAGCAAAAAAGGAGGAGTACTTGTGGCACCTTAGAAACTAAAAAATTTATTTGAGCCTAAGCTTTTGTGGGCTAAAACCTACTTCATTGAATGCATGCAGTGGAAAATACAGTCGGAAGATATATATACACACACAGAGGACATGAAAAAATCGGTGTTATCATACTAACTATAACGAGAGTAATCAGTTAAGATGAGCTGTTATCAGCAGAAGAAAAATATCTTTCATAGTGATAATCAGGATGGCCCATTTCCAACTGGTGACAAGAAGGTGTGAGTAACAGTAGGGGGAAAATTAGCATGGGGAAATAGGCTTTACTTTGTGTAATGATCCATCCACTCTCAGTCTTTATTCAAGCCTAATTTAATGGTGTCCAGTTTGCAAATTAATTCCAATTCTGCACCTCTACCAATGTGATATGCCATCATATACCAACAATGCCCCTCTGCCATGTACGTTGGCCAAACCAGACAGTCTCTATGCAAAAGAATAAATGGACACAAATCAGACATCAAGAATTATAACATCCAAAACCCGTCGGAGAACACTTCAATCTCCCTGGTCACTCGATTACAGACCTCAAAGTTGCAATATTCCAACAAAAAAAAACTTCAAAAACAGACTCCAAAGAGAGACTGTTGAATTGGAATTAATTGCAAACTGGACACCATTAAATTAGACTTGAATAAAGACTGGGAGTGGATGTGTCATTACACAAAGTAAAATTTATTTTCCCATGCTAATTTTTTCCCCCTATGACTCACATATTCTTGTCAACTGTTGGAAATGGGCCATACTGATTATCACCTCAAAAGTTTTTTTTTCTCCTGCTGATAATAGCTCATCTTAACTGATTACTCTCGTTATAGTTAGTATAGTAACACCCATTTTTTCATGTCCTCTGTGTATATATATCTTCCGACTGTATTTTCCACTGCATGCATCTGATGATATAGCCCACGAAAGCTTATGCTCAAATAACTTTGTTAGTTTCTAAGGTGCCACAAGTACTCCTCGTTCTTGAATCTGGTGTGTACATTGCTCCCTCAGGGACAGCAGCAGATCTGGTATTTCTGTGAGTCTTCAGTGGATAAGGGCCTGCACACTACAGGGGAACACTTCAAAGGGATTCGGGGACTGTGGTGCACCTATTGTTAACCTGCATGCCAACATCAGGACTAGCTTAGCCCACAGGAGATTGTAAGGGTGGCGAACAGGCCGGTGGTGTCAGAGAGCTGACAACCAATTAAGCTCAAGCAACTTTTCCTCTCGCTGTAGGCAGGGGGGCAATTCACAGTCCTGGGTACCCTGAGAACCGTAACAGGATGGTTCTCCCAAAGTCATTTCCTGGGGTGGTTTTCCTTTGACCTGTTCCATCCTACTCTGCTGTACCAGTTCTCTCTTTAACTGTGCTTGCTCATGTGATAGCCTCGAAAGGACTGTTTAACATTGTAGCATGGCTTGTATATTTCCCTTTATACTGCCTTGTAAATGGCAGGCTTTATTTTCATTTCCTCCAAGATTCAGCCACTACTCTGTCCATTAGCTATCCAGAAGTTTGTGATATTTTTGACACTGCCAAGAGATGTTTTGTCTGAATGTCTACTTTGCAGGAAAACAGCTATCTATTCTGGCTGAGAGATACCAAGAATGTAGAGGCATCAGAGGTAGATAATGCTATTCCATATATCTTCAGAAAAAATGGTCAGGCACTTCAGCAGGAGGCACACATCCATGAACCACTGACTGACAAGTATGAGCTCTGACCCTAAAGCTGCAAGAAGGCTGAGGAACCATTGTCGGACATGAGGAACTTCGTGTGCAGAAGAAATTTAGAGTGTTTTACTCTTAATCGTACAAGGTAAAATTCTACCACAGTCACTAACTCTGAATATATATCTTACTTCACAAGTAGCCCCGATGGTTTCAGGTCTACTTGCTTAGTAAGGTACTACTCAGTGGGCTAGATTATAACTGCAATCTGCCCAGGGGGCGAGGCAGGCCCACCCCAGGAGCAGGCCAAAGAACAAACAAATCATGACTCAGGATCACGATTCTTCCCCTGATCCCCAGTTGTGCTGTAGGGAGGGGTAAGTTTCTCCCCACTGTGCCCTGTGAGTGCTCCTCCACTTCCCCTTTCCCTCACCCCCCACTTGCTTGCAGCAAGTAGCCCCAGCTTTTCCCATTGCAGCCAGAGTCACAATCTGAGCAGGGTCAAGCAGGGGGTAGAGGGGATCTTTACTCCCTTGCGTTACTGTGACAATCTAGCCCAGGGTGCAGGTTACAGAACTGAACTTACAGTGATTATACTAGATCCAACCTCCTTTACAATCATCCACACTCCACAGGGGGAAAGAGAAAGCCTATCTTTGCAAAGTCCTCATCAGATAAGGAGCTTACACAAGGAAATCATCCCCCTAAGGAACAAGTCCTGCGAAGTGCTGTGAGTGGTCAGCCCCTTGTAAGATATGCCAAGCACCTAACAGGATTTGGTCCTACTATTCCATGTCCCACTGTAATTAGACACAGAGCTAGCATGCTCGCAGAGTGACATGAACCCAGTTAGAATCCAATACTCAGTGGCACTTATTTCCAATACTTATAAGCTGTACCAGTATTGTGGCTGTTCAAAATCTGAGCCATTGGCTGCAGTTCTCTTAGAACCTATAGGGAAAAGAATCGTGGATCCAAAAATACCACCTTGCAAAAGAAGCTATAAAAGGAACAAAGAAGGAAATGTAGAAAGTTGTGATCAGTAAGAGGACAGAATTAAGGTAGTCTGGGTACCTTAACTGTGCATTTTCATACTTTCCAACTGTGGAGTTTCTTATAAGTTTAGCTTTAACTCTGAAATTTCTAGCTTTTGACTTTACTGTTGTTGTAGTGACAAAGTTATGGTAAGGATTTCCACTCAGAAATTACCACTATCTATTCTCAGTCAGACCTTTCCTAATGAAGCTTCATTTGGTCTGGGAATTAATGCAAAGGTTGAACTCCAACCTTCTGGGCAGAACCGCAGGAGATGGTTCTCTTCCAACCCCAGCAAACTGAACCCAGCTGGCTTTTAAATTAAACATCAGATAGGGGCTCAGCAGAGCACAAATTTTTTTGCTATAAATGGGGGCAGGAAGGAGGATCTTTTTTTATGAGAGCGAGGCATGGAATTGAGGAGTCGGGATTTCTGGGTTCTATTGCTAGTTTTGTTGGGCAGCTCCCGTATGATCTTGGGTAAGTCACTTAATGTCTCTGTGCCTTAGTCACTTCATGTCTGTAACAGGGACAATATTTATCTGTGTCACAGGAGGGGTTGCATGGATTAAATTACTAATATTTACAAACAGCTTTGAGTTCCTCAGCTAGAAGGTGCTATCCAAGTGCACGTTATAGCCAAACCTCTGCAAAAGACCACCTTCATAGACAAACTCCTGTACTGACAAATGAACTGAGCACAGTTCTGTGTCTCCTTTATTAGCAGACCTAGCTTGTTTAGCAACCGATCAGGGTTCTTTTGGTGATCCCTTGAGCAGTCATTTTACAAAGGCTTCACTTTATTTTCCTATTTTTATTTACACAATGACATCTTCATTCAAGTTAGATTTCCAAATTTTTACCTAAGAGAAGAAGTGCTGCACTTATTAAGGGCCTGACTCCTTCACCCTGCTCACATCGGGCCTGTTTTTCATTCCTGCACACTATTGTGGGGCTGCCTGACCCCTTGTGTAAGGTAGAGCACCATCAGGGCTGCTCTAACTTAAGTTCTGCTTGCCATGGTGCTCTAAAAGCTCTAGGAAGCAGAGAACAACCATAATGAACAACCATAATGCAGTGCACATCAGCCATGCCCAATCCACTTCCTACACAGAGGGCTGGGAGAAAGGCCAGTGTAGAGACCTTACACCAGCTCTACGCCAAGCCTTCTGTGCAGGGAATATTTTCAGGGGGCCATTTCCATCTACTTTAATTCCCCTTTGTGCTGCCATAGTAACATAAAGAGCCTTAGTGTAACTAAGAATAAGACTAGTAGAGTATTCTTATTGAAATAATGACTGTACACAGAGTAGATCATTACTCATTGTAAGGGTGGAAAAAATATCAGACCCCAAACATATACACAATGCTATATATATAATGAAGTGAGCAGAATAATATTCTCTCACACTCTTTGGGAAATTGGTGACCTTTCGGCATCAAGCCCTATATTAGTCGATTAGGTATGCAAGTTATGTAAAAACAATTTCTTCCCAAGCTGTTCTCATCAACTACAGGTTATGGGAGTTAAGAAATCTATATACATTTGATGCTAATGGAAAATCTGCATCGTGACTCCCTGGGGTGTCCTGAGTGTGTGACAGTAATGAGCCAGCCATGCATTGCTGTGTTTGCCCACAGAAAAAAAGAGGTCAGTAAGATGGTGGTTTACTTTTACGTCACGTCTGAGTGAGGCAGCCTTTCACTCTTGAAAGCTGGGGCTCCTGCTCTCACAAACAACCCCTGAAGGCCAGCAACAATCAATTACTTGTGGCAGCCACGTTAATTTGTTGCCATGTTTCAACTGGACATTTGCTGAACAGTTTGAGCACAGGTCCATGTTTTTTGATTCATGACAACCTGTGGGGTTTGGGCAGTTGCCCATTCCCCTTTAACTTATCATTCTCTCCCACCCTAAGGAGAGTAACACACTGGGCATATCAGTGCAAAAGTATAATAAAAGACGGAGCTGAAACTAGATGTGGCACATTGCAGTATTCCCACAGACTGGCCGAGCATGTCAAAACAAGCTGTTTTCTAAAACCTGGATTTTGAGTACGTACAGGCCAACTGCTTCCAGGATAATCACTGTCTTGAGCCTTCCCCCAAACTGAAACTTAAACCCCATTGTTTTAGTAGGTAAAGAAAAACAAAAGGGGAAGAAGGGAGGGCGGATTTTTTCTTTGAATTTTCATATGCTTCTGCATTTCCAGGTTTGAAATCCTATGGAAATACAGCAAGCAAAGTTATTCTTGTCATGCCCAAGCTATGAAAACATGACTGATAGCAAATTTTGCAAGAAAGACTGTTCTCATAAGAATTCCAGCTTCAGGGTTGCCTGGAAGTTACCTGCCATTTCAGTGAGAGGGAAGGGAAGTTATTCTTTGGTTGCTCTCTGAGTGGTCATTGTCTTGTGTTAGTAGCTGGACAGTGTAGGTGGGTCCTCTAAGGGGCCAATCAGCAAGCAAAGGGGAAAAAAACAAAGAACTTTTAAAAAGCATTAATATTTTGCACCTCGCAACTAAGCATCTCTAAGTGCTTTTCAAATATTAACATATTTGTGAGGTGAGTATTAATTATCCTATCCACTTTGCAGATAAGAAACCTAAAGCACTGAGAAGCTTGATTCCTACTGCCTTGCACCTTGCATACTCATGAAGACCCATGCAAAGGGGATATAAAATGATACCAAATCAGAATGGCATCCACTTTGCACTGCTATCTGAGAGCTAAATATTATTATTGTAACTGACTATACACGGCCAAAGCAGTGGGGAATCAGGCCCAGAGAAATTATGGTGTATAGAATCTGCCTGAGAGATTCCTAACATTAGCTAGAAAGGTATGTATGTTGGGGAATGAATAGCAAATGCTAATATCTAAATGGACTAGATATCTAGATGGACTAGAAGCTATCCCTCCAATATCTAAATGGACACTCATGAGCCTCATATGCTAAAGAACTGCTCGAGAAATGCATTTCTACAGTACAAGCAGTTGGAATGCTTCTCACATGCTTATGAAATGCACTGAGCTTTGTCTTGGGTGGCAAGAAGCTCACACTGCACAAGAGTAAGGGCTGGAATCCTTCAAGGAGTCTGGAGACTCAGACGAGCTACTTCAGGGGCTAATAGGAAAGGATGAAATCGGGCAAAAATCAAGCCAATGAAGTGGAAACATGAAAGACAGCCCATGGATTGGAGAGTCCCCAGGACTACTAGCACCCACACAAAAACAGAGAAAACATTTAAAGTGAATGGCTTGTAGGTCGAACATATGGGTCAGTAATTATCTTTCATCAGCCTAGAAACCACTCCGCTTAGTGCATGCGCGCGCACACACACACACACACACGTTTGCTTAAAATAGTATTTTATTAGAAAGCTTTGTTCAGGAGACTGGAGGGAAAAGCACTGTGACTTAATGGCTCCCTAGAAGGTAACGCTCCCATTAAGACCCCCTGCTGTTAGATGTATGAAGTGCTTCGACTGTGCTAGAGATGGGGGCTTCCCTACTTGCTTCTTATGCTTGTATTTTAGGAGCAAAATAAATGGATTAGTGGTCAGATAATCTCAGAGCACAGAAGCACTTTAAGGCTGTGTTAACAATGAAGACAGTATCCTCTACCAGATTCATGTATTATTAAGCTATCGATAGTATAAATAGTTACATCCTCTCCTTGATCCATTTTTAGGTTTAAAATGAAGTCACTCAAATTCCTACTATTGATTATTCTCAGAGTTGCACTTGTTTTCCTCTCTCAGACTTTTCCAGTTACCTTTCCTTAATGGTTCTTTATTCACAGCGTTCTTCATTTTCTTCTGCCCCTACCTCAGCTTTGTTCCATCTCTCCTTTATTCTTGTTCTGAAGCCTCTGTTTTCTCTTCGGCGGCATCCAGCTCCTGCTGTCCTTGCTGCCATTTAACACACAAAGAAACTGAGCATCTTTAGAAAAAGAAGTTGCTTTGGCAGACTTCATTGACTCCCTCCCCGCAAAGAAAAATAGTTACAGCATGAGACAGTCCCCAGGAGATGAGAAAGCAGAATTCAGAGGATGACATTTATCCTGCACTATTTGGGTGTTTATTTTTTAACAATTCTTGTGAGAAGAATGCCAATTTTTATTCTGGCAGCTTGCAACTTGCAACCAAAGTCTTGTAATGAGAACAGTGGATGTCACTGGTGCCAGTTTGTGTTCCTGTTCTAGAACCTTCGTGCCAAAGGAGCAGAATTATGGAAGAAGAGGACAATTGGCACAACTGACTGAAATTGACTAAAGGGCAGTAAACAAAAAGTATTAGATTTGAATGAGATTTTTTTCCAAGCTCTTGGCTGGAGAAAAGTTAACACCGCTACGTTCAGAGTTTGTTTGGAACCTGCTGCAGAGATTGTTCCTTCTACTCTCTTTTCTTCTCTAGCCTCATCATCTACCCTTTTTTAAAATGATTTTAATTTCATTGGCTCTTCAGTTAAGCCACCCATTTCCATTCTACATCCTTCATCCAGACCTGGCTGCATGGAAGTACTCTTATCCAAAGGTAACACTTCCTCTCAGTGACTATGTTGAGATGGTTCTTTCAGGGGATCGGGAACAGAAGTATAGCAAATAGAAGGCCTTCTAGACAGTGAAGCTGGGCTGCCTTGCAAGAGGAGTAAAATATAGTACATACCACATTCACCACAGTGCCATCACTGAGTATAGTCTTTTCATGGATACAACAGTTATTCAGATCTTACAGATAACACAGAATTCACTTCTGCTCCATAATCAAAAATAGCCTCACTTTTTGACCCTGTCAGAGCCTGGCCAGCTCTGCATCCCTGAGACATGAGGCAATCAAGATGAACAGAGTCTGTGGTTTAAAATGTTTCTTTTAGTTAATTTATCCTCAGACCACAAAATACAATGTGTACAAAGCATGAATCACAGGCAAAAGGAAAACTGTCCCCTTTGGGTCTTGTGGCTGTCACACTGCAAAGACTGGGCATATATAACAAAGTCCCATTCCCCGCCTCTCCCCTGTCCCCAGGCAGTTCACAAAGCCAGGTCTCACCATTGGGTCAACCTTAATAAGAGACCTACGCCCCAAACCTTCCTCTTAGTTCTCTTCAGTATTGATCACTCATTTCTGCTGACTGCAGCCACATTTCTTCCTCACACCCAAAGAGCTGGTTTCTTGGCAGAAGTGAAGGCAAATACCTGCTGTAATTTCCCTTGAGGGATAGTCCATCCCGTATAAACACCTGACAGACCTATACACCACATCAAACACCCTCATTCAAAGAGGCTGAACAAACTGGTTCCCACTCCCCTCTCAGTCACAACAAGCCAACAACTTGTTGATCCATCTATGGGAACAAGCATTAAGCTAAAATCTACCTGTCAGCACCGCAGAAAAGACTCCATGAGTAGAGAGATGGGTGTGATATAAAAAACTAAGCAGAGCAGAACAAAAGAGAAAAAGCAAGCAGAGATGAACAGGAAAAGTATCTGTGAATATTCATTCCAATTTTAGTTACTTTTTTCATAGTATCAAGATATCAGGAACCACAGAGAAATTGAGAGTGAATTAGTCAAAATATTGACAATTTTCTATGCAGGTCTTCACTTCTGGGTCACAAGTCAGAATTCAACCCAGAAAGATGGTTGCTGAATGTTGCTACTGTCTAGTGAAATATCTGAGAGTCTTATGTGAAATTATTGGTGATGTCTGTCTAGCTTAGGAACTAAACTGATATTCACATTATAAAACTACCCCCCGGTTGACCCAAACTGGCTCCTGCGTTGTTTGTTTCAAGAGAACGGCCAAGGAACAAATGGACTCACAAACTGAACTTCAGGTCACCCTTACAGCTTGTCTCTGGAGTTCAAGGCTGAGACATGTTGATGGGTCACTGTGGAGAAGCTAGTACTCTAACAGCTTCTTTTATCCTTGTTTTTACTCTTGTGGATAAATGAAGGACTTTAGTCTCCAGGGCTCATCAATCCAGGTGCCTTTCACCTGAACAAAATTCACTAACAATATAGTAACAAAGCAGACAAGGAAATTAAGCTGTCTGCCTCTTTTTAATTTTCTAATAAAGCAAACTACTCTGGATTAAAAGTGATAAAATGGTTGATTAAAACTACAAAGAATCCTGTGGCACCTTATAGACTAACAGACGTTTTGGAGCATGAGCTTTCGTGGGTGAATACCCACTTCTTCAGATGCATGTGGTGGAAATTTCCAGGGGCAGTATATATACGCTCGCAAGCAAGCTAGAGATAACGAGGTCAGTTCAATCAGGGAGGATGAGGCCCTGTTCTAGCAGTTGAGGTGTGAAAACCAAGAGAGGAGAAACTGGTTCTGTAGTTGGCAAGCCATTCACAGTCTTTGTTCAATCCTGAGCTGATGGTGTCAAATTTGCAGATGAACTGAAGCTCAGCAGTTTCTCTTTGAAGTCTGGTCCTGAAGTTTTTTTGCTGCAGGATGGCCACCTTAAGGTCTGCAATAGTGTGGCCTGGGAGGTTGAAGTGCTCCTCTACAGGTTTTTGTATATTGCCATTCCTAATGTCTGATTTGTGTCCATTTATCCTTTTCCGTAGAGACTGTCCAGTTTGGCCAATGTACATAGCAGAGGGGCATTGCTAGCATATGATGGCGTATATTAAATTGGTGGATGTGCAGGTGAATGAACCGGTGATGGTGTGGCTGATCTGGGTAGGGGAGCACTTCAAACTCCCTGGCCACACTATTGCAGACCTTAAGGTGGCCATCCTGCAGCAAAAAAACTTCAGGACCAGACTTCAAAGAGAAACTGCTGAGCTTCAGTTCATCTGCAAATTTGACACCATCAGCTCAGGATTGAACAAAGATTGTGAATGGCTTGCCAACTACAGAACCAGTTTCTCCTCTCTTGGTTTTCACACCTCAACTGCTAGAACAGGGCCTCATCCTCCCTGACTGAACTGACCTCGTTATCTCTAGCTTGCTTGCTAGCATATATATACTGCCCCTGGAAATTTCCACCACATGCATCTGAAGAAGTGGGTATTCACCCACGAAAGCTCATGCTCCAAAACGTCTGTTAGTCTATAAGGTGCCACAGGATTCTTTGCTGCTTTTACAGATCCAGACTAACACGGCTACCCCTCTGATACTTGATTAAAACTGTTTCTGTAATCTCTGTAAAGTGTAGTAAGAATCCTAAAGTAGAGGCAATTTGGGTCCAATTTGCAAATTCGGATGCTTAAATATAAGCACCTAAATATTAATTTTGGCACATATTTAGCAGTGTCTTTAAGTGCCTACATTTAGGCAAACAAGTCATAAATAACTTAGAAATGGTGTTTGTATACTGGGCAGCATCTTCTAAAAGGCCAGAATATAACACTGATAGGAAATCTACTTGGTTAGGGAGGAAGAAAGAAGTGGTTAAAAGGGAATAAACGAGTGCCCTTTTGTGATAGTTTGAAGTGAACCCACCCTCAGTTTTCTACCTACATAGCCCCCAGAAGACTATTGTCTCTCAATAACAGTGGTTCACCTGGGGAGGGGAGATGGGGGTCAATGTGAAGGGATATCTCCCAGGGAATCTAACTGGTGGCAACTTGGGGTAATGGAGGATCTGAAGTTGGAGGTGAGAGAGTATTTCCCAGCCACACACAGTAATGAAGGTATTAGAGATGGCTATAGTTCTATATCCTGCAAAATCTTTATCCTATGTACCATACAAACAGAACACAATTGCTTGAATGAAAAGAAAAGCAAAGATGCATTATGTCCAATGGCTTAGTTTATTGTCCCATGTATTTTTAACCATAATTATGCTCAGCTTTTTCCAGAACCAATATTGAATTGAAAATATTTTATTCATATTTGCACTATACTAAAACCAATGAAAAGTGCATTACATGTACTTTTTAAAGTCTGTGGTTCATCTGAGTTCTTCGATGATTACTTTTAATCTTTGTGAAATTATAGGTTTCAAATAACCTTCAGTATTCCAGCCAAACTCCCCCAATTAACTGTGTTCCTTAGTTGACTGTATTGTGGAGGCCCAGGATATTAAAATGAATAGCACAGAGAGACCTACTCAGGGTAAATATAAGCACTATCTCCTAGACTTACTGTTCATAGTAACCTGACCTCTCTGGATAGTTACTCACAGAATTAAAACAGTGTAAACCCTCCCCATCCCTCGCTCTCCTGCAATTCTGTGTCTACTTCTGCAGTGTGACTTGGATTGTCATTTAGTACTTTGCTGTCCATTTTCTATTTGATTCTAAATTGGTCCTATCTCAAAAACCTGAGCCCCCCTGCGAGATATCTAGCCTCATTGTGACATCACGGCTCCTGCCAATCACTGAGAGTTAAAAGCACCCTGAACGCAGCCCCATCAGGCTCTGCTGCAAACTGATGCAAATCAGACACTTCCAGCTATCTGTGCAGCTGCCACTGGCTGCTCTGACTGTAGCCCCTTAATTCCACTCGGGAGATGAGGGAGGAAGGAGGGGGGGCTCAGTCTGTTCCATTATGGCCTGGTATTTTAGATAATCAGCCTACTCTTTAAACTGCAGCCAACATGGCATGCAGAGTGCTTGCCTAGGTCAAGGAGAAACTGTTCTTTCTCACAGCTACCGTGGAAAGATAAATGCTGCACCATTGGGCAGCTTATCTGACTGATTCTCAAGCTACACAATCTATTCTTCCCCAGTATACACAGCAGGGGTTTGTTTCTTGTATTTAAAACCAGACACCTGTCTTCGGAGCTTCAGTTTTGAAATAAAATGAAATATGTGAAGAGACAAATTATTTCTATTGACTGAGGGGAGGGGAAAACATTACAAAAACATCTGAAAAATGCCTGAGAATTGTGCAGCATGAACAAAAACACTGTACAGAACAAGGTTTAGTTCATTTGTCTGGCTGAGCCCGTATAACAGTCTGGGATCCTGGGGCTGAGCCTGTCCTCCAAGGCCAGGTCTACACTACAGACTTCTGGCAGCACAGCTGGATTGGTCATGGCAGTGAAGAGATGTGCTCCCTGATCAACCCAGCTGTGCTGGCAGAAGCCCCCAAAATAGAGACACAGCTCTATTGGCAAAGTTCTGCTTTTACTATCATAGCTTGTTTGACTTGTGGGAGGTGGTTTTACTACACTGATACAATGCACAGCTCTGCCGATATACTATTCCTATGCTAGTAAAGAATTCCTAATATAGATGTGGCCTAATCTTGAGGGGAAGTTGGAGGGGGAGGGCAGCAGGAATCGCAGGAGTAAAATGTTCAAGTAAGAGCAATACATTCTGTTGCTTGTTCTCTATTTTCCTCCTTACCAAGTATTTTGGTTAAATCATGAACTGCTGTCGTAGCATTACCCAAAAGGGCCGCCACAGACTGGAATCTGTCAGCATTAGAAATCCTGTTTTTCTGGGGTTTATAAATTACCTGTTTGAAACTGCAACAGTAGAAAATCAGTAAACATGCAATTTCCCTCTTTCTTTCTCTTTCATTTTCCCCTTTAGTTGATTCAGCTGGCTTGCATTTATAGACAGGCAAAAACAAACAACACACAGTACAAGACTCAAAGCTTCCATCACTTTCTAAAACAGCAGCATCTAAAACAGGCTGGATTCTTTTCTTTCTTTCTTTTAAGAGAATGGTGCTTATGAAAGATGCTGAATCAACAGTGCTGCAGACTGACATTCTTTATTTATCCATTGGTACATCATAGACAGAGATAGGGCATGCTGTTCCAGGCTGCCCCTGTCCTCAGTCCTACTTTGGAGGGACCTGACTGCAGGATCTACCTCTAAGGAGAGAAAGGGCCCTTTCTCCATGCCAATTTCTTGTCTTGTTTGCCATGACACCCCTCAGGAAGTCAGTTAATGATACATGTAATGAGAAAATACTCCCTTGCATTGGCTCAGTGGTTTGAGCATTGGCCTACTAAACCCAGGGCTGTGAGTTCAATCCTTGAGGGGGCCATGCTGGGATCTGGGGCAAAAATCAGTACTTGGCCCTGCTAGTGAAGGCAAGGGGCTGGACTTGCTGATCTTTCAAGGTCCGTTCTAGAAGATAGGTATATCTCCTATTATTATTATAAACCAGGGGTGGTCAAACTGTGGCTCATGAACCACATGAGGCTTTTTTACCATTAAAGTGTGACTTGTGAAGCCCCACCCCACCCCATTATCCACTTACCAGACTGGGGGGAGTGGGAGGAAGCTCAGGATCTCTGCCTTTCAGTGGAATGGTAGGGTAGGGACTTCTGCCCACTGGGAAGAAGGTTCTCAAGCATGCACCTGCCGGAGCTTGGGGCTTCAGCAGGAATGGGGCTGAAGCCCCGAGCTTCGGCGCCCAGCAGGTGTGCCCCAGCTCTTGAACTTCTGAAGATTGTCATATGCAGCTTGGAGGACCAGTAAGTTTGGCCACCTCTGGAATAAACAAAAGCCAAAGGATTTTGCCAGTGCTACAGTCCTTAAAATGGGAACTGGAGAGACAAAATATTGAAGCAGAAGATATTTTCATAGTATGCCATGTATAATTGCTATGTTTCATAATTGGTTTTATTTTTGTTGTTGTTTCTTGCTGCATCTTTATTTCATACCACTTCCTTTTAGATGTTGGTGTGTCAAGGTTTCTTTCCCCGCTCTGAACTTTAGGGTACATATGTGGGGACCTGCATGGACACTTCTAAGCCTAATTACTAACTTAGCTCTGGTACACTACCACCACCCAGAATTCCAGTGTCTGGGGCACTCTCTGTTCCCCCAAATCTTCGTCCCCTCCCTGGGTTGCCTTGGGGGACATCACCAATTCCCTGGTGAACACAGATCCAAACTCCTTGGATCTTAAAGCAAGGAGAAATTTACCATCCCCCTCCTTTCCCCCCACCAATCCCTGGTGAGTCCAGATCCAATCCCCTTGGATCTTAAAACAAGGAAAAGTCAAGCAGGTTCTTAAAAAGAAAGCTTTTAATTAATGAAAGAAAAGGCAAAAATTATCTCTGTAAGATCAGGATGGAAAATGCTTTATAGGGTAATCAGATTCGTATAGACCAGAGAGGCCCCCCCTAGCCTTAGATTCAAAGTTACAGCAAACAGAGGTAAAATCCTTCCAGCAAAAAGAAACATTTACAAGTTGAGAAAACAAACATAAGACTAACATGCCTTGCCTGGCTAATTACTTACAAGTTTGAAACATGGGAGACTGATTCAGAAAGATTTGGAGAGCCTGGATGGACGTCTGGTCCCTCTTAGTCCCAAGAGCGAACAACAAACAAACAAAAAGCACAAACAAAGACTTCCCTCCACCAAGATTTGAAAGTT
Source organism: Gopherus flavomarginatus (assembly GCF_025201925.1). Taxonomy (NCBI): domain Eukaryota; kingdom Metazoa; phylum Chordata; order Testudines; family Testudinidae; genus Gopherus; species Gopherus flavomarginatus. The sequence continues at coordinate 210,338,638 of NC_066617.1, forward strand.
TCTTGTCCCCCTATTGGTCCTCTGGTCAGGTGTCAGCCAGGTTTACTGAACTTCTTAACCCTTTACAGGTAAAAGAGACATTAACCCTTAACTATTTGTTTATGACATGGTGTTCTGGTTTTACTATGCTACGTCCCACTGATTTCAGTGGGAGGTTGCCATGTATTTCCACCATAGTAATTCCAATGAGGACCTCAGGGAGATGTGATATATGTACATAGCAAAGGAACTCCTTAGTGTGCAGTGTTTTTACTAATCAAAGCACTGATTTAAGTGATTTGAAATGTTCTGTGTCTGTATGTATCAAATGTGGTACATGCACAGAAAAAATTACATTTTTGAAGGCTCTGCACTATGCATGTAGGACATTTGATTAATTAAAGCTGAGATGTTACATTTCAGTTACATACATGAGTTGGGCATGTATATATCTGGGTTGTGATATCAGAAGGGACCCAGCAGGCCCAGCAGCTTTACAGATGGCTTCCCTTTCACTACCATTTATTTCCAGTCTCTCACATCCAGAAGGGTGAATCAACATGTGAAGTTTGTTTAACATGTACAAAATCTAGATCGCATGTTCAAAGTGTGTGCACACCATCAAATAAACATACCAGCACCTTTCTTTTTCTTGTTGATTTATACCTAAATAAAAATATAAAAATAAACAAATAAAAGGAAAAATACTAAGCTAATGTGCAATAGTAGTGTGTACACATATAAACATCAGTCACCCATTCAAAACTGTGGTTCCCACAGCAATTCTGATTTGGACCCCTTGCAAATATATACTATGGTGGCTTGTATTGCTCTAAGTATGTGGCAAAATCCTGTTCCCCCACTTGAGTGAGTTGCTCCATTGACTTCGGAAGGAGTGTTTGTGCATATAATAGGAGTAGGATTGGACCCATAGTTCCAGGGCTGGATTCTGTAATATGGTAAACATCCTCAATTCTAATTGCATTCAAAGGCAGTTGCAGGTACTCAGCATCGGGCCCTTTTATGTTATGGCATTAAAGATAGTCAATTACACAGTAAGACTAAATGATACTGTACCAATATGTATGGGTAGAAAGAGCAAATGACAGCTGTTGTGGGAATTAGAATTATGACTGCTCTAAATTTAGCCCATATATTGCATTTATGTATATGTCTTGTTTGCATCAATTTAAATCAACATTAATTTTTAAAGTCTGCTTAGGTATCTCAAATGTAGGTCCATATAAAAGCAAATTCCATGTTATGTCAATACCGTATGGGTATCCAATATATTGTATAAATCAACCATTATTATGGTTCCATGAACATTTTAGGAAGCCTGAAGGAGCCATAGATCTGATACGTTCCCAGTGGAAGTTAGTGGGTTCCCTCCTTCTGTTAACATCTCACACTGTTGCATTAGGAGCTTTTTCAGTGTCTATGCAACTACTGTTAAAAGTTAGCAAGAGATTTTTTGTTTAAACAACTTGTGTACTATTGGTTACAGGCACAAAACAAAGTAAGGTAATTGCAAAGTAAGGTAACTGCATTCCAGTGTGGCTGCTTCCTCCTGCACACTACCTGAGTGCCAGACAGGAGAGCAGTGAGAGAACAGACAGTCTCCTTGCTCTCAGTTCTGGTGCCAGGTACCACAGCAGCTAGTGCAGCAGTCAGAAGGAGCAGTTGCAGGGGAAGTCCAGCTCAGCCCTAAGATGGAGCATGCTCAGTTATCTGCAGATACGGCACATGCAGAGTCTGATTGGCAGGTAGACTTGTGAGGGAATGGAGCAAGCTCAGTATAGAAGGAATCTAAAGAGAATTTAGCCATCAAAGTCTTAACTTCCACTGAGCATATGCGAGCTGAGGTTTCTCAGAGATTTATAACTTGACCAAATTTAGGCTGATTTTCACAAAACAGCAAAAGACACATCACTAAAATGCAGATGACTTTTCTGCCAAATTTCAAGTCCCTGCTTCAAAGAATGAAGGTGGTAGGGCATCTCAACCAAGTGCTGTAAGAATTATTTTATCATGAGTAAGGCAATGTGTTGTTCCCTGACCACATGCTTGGAAATGGGAAATATTTTAGTTGAAACTTTCCAAGAAAATTCAGCCTGAGGGAGAAACCCAGCGCAGAATGTTTCAGCCTAAACAGTTAAAGTTTGGCATATAGGGTCTTATAAAGGAAGTGCTGGACTACCTTAATGTAGGTGAGGCTACCAGCCCTGCCTATAACAATAAGTCAATCTGGGCCCCCAGCTCTGTACATTAGTGGGAACAGATCAGAATTTTGCATTTGGGGCCATCTCTAATCTACAGTATTTGCCATGCACTAAACCCAGCAAGGCAGGCCAGCGTTCTAGCAAAGAAATATTGACAACATCACTACTGGTGCTGCATGTCCTGTTGGGGGAGGATTCTATTCTCTAATCTCCTGTGCAAATCTATTTTCTCTGGCTATGTCCAGTAGCCAGGACCCAGCCTATAATAATAAACCACTTATATTTTACCTGGTAAATATCATGCAACGACATAGGACTGGTCCAGCTCCAACAGAAATCAGTAGCAACATTATCATTGATTTCAATGGGTACAGAATCAATGGGTACAGGATGGCATTTCTGTTTTCATTCAAATTACGCTGTAACTATGGCACTAGCCAGTGTAATCTGTATTGTAATAGCCATGCACTCATTCTTCTGTTTTAATGAAATAATCCAAACTTATCTTCGTAACGTATTTGTGTATTCTAAAATCAAACATTGCTTACTTTGGTCATCTAATAACCTTAAGATAGAAGGCTGGGATCATGATTGCTGCTTATGTTTCAAAACTGCATAAATTTTCATCAATCCTAATATTCTCCAAATGTCAGAGGGAGAGGAGGAGCAAGAAAATGTAGACAGATGAAACCTAAAGCCACTAAGGGGAAGTTAATATGCTTGGTAGGAAGCTACAGTTGTTGGCTCAGCAGTCTTTTAACACAGCATAGTCTCTGAGAGTGCTTCTGTGCTGATGACAAGAAGGCTGGAATAGTAGTTTAAGCCCAGGTGCTGACACCAGGATTAGTTTCTGAATCCCAAGCCTGCTGCTGGTAATTTGCTTAGAACAACAACAACAAAAATTAACACCTTCCCGCCCCAAATAATAAATAAATCTATACCATCTGTTGAAGGTGAGAGCAGCTGAGTGCAGTAACATCAAGGGTCAGCCCTGCCTTTACAGGCATCTACTACTGTGTAAAGTAGATTCTAAGGCCAACAAGGTAGAGAGAAAGTGGAAGATTTCAGTGGGAACTAGTTTAATCATAGAAAGGTAGAGCTGAAGGGCCCTGGAGAGGTCATCAAGTGCAGCCCCCTGTGCTGTGGCAGGACCAAAGAAATCTGGACCATCTCTGACAGGTATTTGTCCAGCCTGTTCTTAAAAACTTCCAGTGAGGAGGATTCCACAGCCTCCCTTGAAAGCCTATTCTAGAGCTTAACTACCCTTGCAGTTAGGAGGATTTTCCTAATGTCTAACCTAAATCTCCCTGGCTGCAGATTAAGACCGTTACTTTTCATCCTATCTTCAGTGGAAATAGAGAACAATTGACCATAGTCTATAACAGCCCTTAACATATCTGAAGACTGTTATCAGGTCCCCCTTAGTCTTCTTTCCTCAAGATTAAACATGCCCCCCTCTCCCCACTTTTTTTTTTAACTTTCCTCATAGGTCTGGTTTTCTAAATCTTTTATCATTTTTGTTGTTCTCTTTTGGACTTTCTATAATTTGTCCACATCTTACTTAATGTGTGGTTCCCAGAATTGGACACAATAGTCCAGCTGAGGCCTCACCAGTGTCAAGTAGAGTGGAACAATTACTTCCCATGTCTTACCCTATGACACTCCTGTTAATATACCCCAGAACAGTAGTCTTTTCCCCAGGTCCATCACATTGCTGACTTATATTCTATTTATGATCCACTATAACCCCCAGATCCTTTTCAGCAGCTCTACCACCTAGCCAGGTAGTCTCCATTCTGTAGCTGTATGTTTGATTTTTCCTTCTTAAGTGAAGTACTTTACACTTGTCTTTACGGAATTTCATCTTGTTGAATTCAGACCAATTCTCCAATTTCTCAAGGTCATTGTGAATTCTAATCTTGTCCTCCAAAGTTATTGAAATCCCTCTAGCTTGGTGTCATCTGCAAATTTCATAAGCACACTCTCCATGCTATTATCCAAGTCATCAATGAAAATATTGAATAGTTGAATTGAATTGAAACCCAGGATTGCCCCCTGTGGGACACCACTAGATGAGCCCTCCCAGTCTGAGAGTGAACCATTGATAACTAGTCTCTGAGTACAGTCTTTCAACCAGTTGTGCACCCACCTTCCAGTAATTTCATGTAGATCCCATTTCCCTAGTTTGCTTATGAGAATGTCATGTGGGACCATTTCGAAAGCCTTACTAAAATCAAGATATATCACATCAACTGCTTCCCCCCATATGTTAGGCCAGTAACCCTGACAAAGAAGGAAATAGGTTGGTTTTTGCATGATTTGTTCTTGATAAATCCATGCTGGCTATTCCTTATAATCCTATTATCTTCTAAGTGCTTACAAATTGTTTGTTTAATAATTTCTTACAGTGTATTTCAGGTATTGAAATTAGACTGGTCTATAATTCCCGTGTCCAAAATTAATGGGTAGCTAATACCATCAGACTAAAGCATAACGTGTCTCGTAGCAGAGGTTTGTTTTTAATTTTTTGAGATGTCATAAAAATTATTAAGCTTGTAAAGAGCATCCCAGGCACACCCTTTAACCTAGAGCTTATTCTCTATTTAGTGGGAGAGACGTACTGAGCTGTACTTCAGAATGGTTATATGTTGCTTTATAACAGTAGTGGAAGGATGGCCCTGTGCTTAAGGCACTAAACCAAGACTCAGGAGATCTGGGTTCAGTTCCAAGTTCTATCACAAGCTTCCTCTATGGCATCGGACAAGTCACTTGAGCTCTCCAGTGCCTCAGTTCACCAGCTGTAAAATTCAAATAATAATGCTCCCTTTGTCTTGTCAATTTAGATTATAAGCTCTGAAGAGCAGAGAGTCCCTCACTATGTGTCTCTGCACATGCCTAGCACCATGGAGTGTGGCTCTTGGTTGGGTTCTCTAGATGGTACAATAATACAAATAATTAATAATAGGACCCAATAATGCACTATTGAATGGTTAAGGCCCATGTCCCTCTATCCTCCCTGGCCTTTTAAGCACTGTTGTTTTAACTAGGGTTGCGAGCCATCCAGTTTTCAAACGGAACGCCTGGTTGAAAAGGGACCCTGGCGGCTTCGGTCAGCACCACTGATAGGGCCACTTAAAGTCCAGTTGGTGGCTGAGTGGGGCTAAGGCAGGCTCCCTGCCTGCCCTGGCTCCGCATGACTCCTGAAAGCAGCCAGCATGTCTGACTCCTAGGCGTAGAGGCAGCCACAGGAGCTCCACATGCTGCCCCTGCCCCAGGCACCAGATCCACAGCTCCCACTGGCTGTGAACCATGACCAATGGGAGCAGAAGAGCTGGTGCCTAGGGGCACAGGCAGCATGCAGAGCCCCCTGGCCCCTCCGTGTAGGAGCTGGATATGCCAGTCACTTCCGGGAGCTACCTGAGGTAAGTGCCTCCTGGCCAGAGCCTGCACCATGATTCCCCTCCCACAGCCCAACTCCCTACCCCAGGTCAGAATCAACTTCCGCACCCTAACTCCCCCACAGAGCCCACACCCCAACCCTCTGCCCCAGCCCAGAGCCCCCTCCTGCACTCCAATCCCCTACCTCTGCCCAGAGCCCCCTCCCACATGCTGAACCACTCATTTCTGGACCCACTCCGGAGTTAGCACCCCCAGCTGGAGTCCTCATCCTCTCCTGTACCCCAACCCCCTGAACCAGCCTGATGAAAGGGAGGGAGGGGGAGAGTGAGCGATGGAGGAAGAGGAGATGGAATGAGCAGGGGTGGGGCCTCAGAGAAGGGGCAGAGCAGGGGCAGGGCCTAGGGGAAGGGGTAGGGCAAAGGTGTTCGTTTTTTTGCAGTTAGAAAGTTGGCAACTCTAGTTCTAATTATACTGAATGCCCAAAATAAAAGCATTTCAGAGGGACTCTTCTATCTAGATAACCTTTCAAACTATTATTTAAAATCCCATTCTTATACCACTTATTAATTTTATGGGTGAATTTAATACTCTTGATTTATTCAATTTATCTACATCTGGCAAAGTGCAGTCAGGCTTCCTCACGCACAGCGCTGACTTGCAATGACCCAGGCCTCGTCTGAACAGAGTGTTAGTTCTGTCAAGCTGTGTGGTGGTTTTATGATGTGTGAGTATCTGTTAGGGGCTTTCTTTGTTTTTTTTTAAAACATAGTATAGTGCCATCTGCTGGAACAGTACAGGGACCACCATCAGAAAAAAAAAAAAAAGAAGGGTCTCCACCAGGTACCATGAACCATTCCAGTGACTGGCACAGTTTTTAAAATCTCTAACAGTAGGACCACATCCTTTTAAAATGTTCCTGTCTTCAGCATCTGCTCTGACTCGTCACAGGAAGGGACAGTGATTTGTATGTGAATCAAAGTTGCACTATGTAATTACATATCTGATTATGGAGTGAGGTAAACAGGGAAGGAACAGTAGACTACAAATGAGAAGTAAATCAGGAACTAATTGTCTATTACTGTATAAATAAGCATAGTCAGTTTTTGTAGTTATACCAGGAAAATGCAAGACATAATGTAGTTCCAAAGATGCAGACTGGTTAGGATGATGTCCCTGCAAAGATCTAACAGGCTGACTCATTTTTGTATTTCTCCAATATTTCTGCTGCCATTAAGTAAATCAGAAAAAGATGAGAAATTTTATAGGGACAGTGCCAAGGATGACCAGCCTGAATTTTTACCTAGTAAATGATTTAGAAGAATTATACAAATGTATCTACTCAAAACAGTTTTCAAAAAAATTTAAACACATTTTTCCTCCTTTTTGTTTGGAAACTTGAAATCACCACTAACACTGACATGCACTGAAAATAGTCTTCCTTTGACTCACTCACTTCCCTCCAAACAGTAAGGAAGAAGCCTATGAGAAGTGAGGAGGGAGGTGTGACAGGTTCCCCCCAGCATGTCTCCTGGAACTGGGGTACCATTGAGTCCTCTGACCCACCAGCCTGGGCTCCCTCTCACACTGTGCTGCTGCGACAAGCTGCAAAGCCCTCCAGCCTGCACTTTTACCAGCATACATACAGTTAGGGCAGTGGTTCCCAAGCTTAGTTTCCGGCTTGTTCAGGGTAAGCCCTGCAGGCCAAGAGATGCTTTGTTTACCTGACGGGAACTTTGGGAAACGGTGGCCTGGCACATGCTGCTTTCCACAACTCCCAGTGGCTGGGAATGGTGAACAGCGGCCACTGGGAGCTGCGAGCAGCTGTACCTGCAGATGATCAGGTAAACAAAGCATCTCGCTGCCCACCAATGCTTAACCCGAACAAGCCACGAACCAAGTTTGGGAACCTCTGAGTTAGGGACACACACAGCTGCAGTTACATGCAGGCTCTCTGACCAGCCCCTGCATAGGAAAGCTACAGCTAAGGCAACTCCCAGCTCCTCAGGCACACACCCCCTCTGAAGTATAAACCCAAAGTTATACTGTCTTGTGCTGCACAGGAAATGATACAGCGTAAGCTCGTAAAATTCACTCCCTCCCTCAATATGGAGAGGAATATGCAACAGCCTTTTGCCTGTGAACTAAGATTCCCATACACTTCACTCCAACTCACTGGTTTAGATAAAGCAAAAACAAGTTTATTAACTACAAAAGATAGATTTTAAGTGATTATAAGTGATAGCAAACAGATCAAAGCAGATTACCTAGCAAATAAACAAAAACACAAACTAAGCTTAATATACTAAATAGATTGGATATGAATTAGCAGATTCTCACCCTATGAGATGATACAAGCAGGCTGCAGATTCTTAAGGGGCAAGCTGCACTTGCTTTACAGTTTGGAATCCCCAGGTGTTCGATTCACAGGTTAGAAATCCCTTTAGTCTGGGTCCAACACTTCCCCCCAGTTCAGTCTTTGTTCCTCAGGTGTTTCCAGGAGTCTTCTTGTATGAGGATGAAGAACACCAGATGATGTCACTCCCTGCCTTATACAGGTTTTGCATATGGTGGGAACCCCTTGTTCCAAAGCTTGGTTCCCAGACCAGTCTGTGGAAAAATACTGACATCCCTGGATGGAGTCTGGAGACATGTGGTCTCATCACATGTCCTTGTAGAGTCATAGCAGTCATTACTTGGAGGCTGTCTGTAGCATGTTCAGGAAGGCTCCTAAGCTGGGAGACAAGCTTCTCCTAAGGCCTATTGTTTTTTTCCTAATGGCCCATTGCCCTGAATAGGCCCTTCCCCACCCACTATCTAGACTGAAAGCATCTTGTCTAGTGAGCATTACCCAGGTGTAATTACATTTGAAATTCAGATACATAGTCAGTATTCATAACTTCAGATACAAAAATGATGCATGCATACAAATAGGAAAATCATATTCAGCAAGTCATAAGTTTTCTAATGACACCTCACATGACTTATCTTGCATAAAATACATTATAATTATGTCATTCATATTATAATATTACTGCAAAGAATATGGAGTGCAGTGTCACAGGAGGAACCATTTAAAAAACCCATGGAAGTATTATTCTAGTCAAGGTGTGGGCATGCCTTATTGAATAACTGTGTGATCACATTAGTCACCTTTGTCCTTACTTTCTCCTCTATTATTTTTCCCTATCACCCTTCACTTGTATCATATCATAGTTAGACTGCAAAAACCTGTATGGGCAGAGGCTGCATCTTTGCTTATTTTGAAGGCACCTATCATGTTTTGGGGTGTTTGAAGTAAATAAATATTAAATAATAAGATTAGTAGCAGTTGCTAGGCATAATCCAGCCTGCCTGGGTAGTAGCTAGCACAGTTCTCCAATGGACATTTATTTGGATTGAACCTTTTCATTTTTGCAGTCAAGTTTTTGCAAGTGTCTGTCTGGATACTTTCTTGCTCCTTTGAATTTGTAAATCTGAAGTATTGTCATCCTTACACCTGCAGAGTGAGAGAGCCCATTAAAGCCTTTGAGCAGAAAAGTCTCTCAGCGGAGCTGGATTCTGTGCATTTTTGGCATGCCATTGCCAGTAAGATATTTATATGCCTTAAAAAGACATTATGCTTCCTTCTATGACAACTAATGTTCTTTGTTTGAATAGCTGAAATAGTTCCCCATCATATGGGCAATGAGGTCATGGTGGAATGTCAAAACACTTTGTTCACTTGAGGTTTGAGGAGTTTTTGTAGCCTGTCCCAATTTCTAGTTCTCATTACTCAGTTGCTTTTATAGGGTTAGTAGCCAAAGGAATTTAACCTTGTGCTGGGTCATACAGTTCTATACTGACTTTTTTATAATAGCTCTGAAGTTACTGCTAAAAGCAATACTTTTGCAGGATGGCATTGCTCTAAATGGCAGCTAAGCAGGTTGGATGGTCAAAATAAAATGCTCGGCCTTGGAACCTAGCAGTGGAGCTCAGTCATGGACAAGGTTCTCAGACAACGAAAGACAAATTTACTAGATTCCCAATTCTCTTCCCCTTTTCTCCAAGCAGGCATAAACTGGGAGAGGTGCAGAAGCAGCATGCGCAAATGGCACTTTCAGACCAACTCCCACATTGGGATAATATAGGAGGGTTAGGTATAGAGCGTTTCAAAATAGGGACTTGGAAGAGACTCAGGAAAAGAAACTATTTGGGCCTAGAATACACTAAGGGAAAAACAATATGGTTTACTGAAGACTGACAGTCAGAACTTGTGGGTTCCAGTCCTGATTCAGCCACTGAATTGTGGTGACACCTGTGATGAGTGACTTAACAAGATCTGAGTGAATAATTGGCAATTAATAATTTATTCAATTAATTTTAGAACTTTTTTTCTTTTCACAAGCTGTTTGGGAGCAGATCAAATGTACTAACTAGTCAAAATTGTTCACAAATATCTTCATTAAATAATTCTTGGTCTGCAGAGAAGTTGCAAACAATGCATTGCTAATATTTGTAGTCATCATGGATTGGTGAGTTACTGAAGTCATGCCGTCTTGTGTTCTCTGGGTGACCCCTGTGACTACACATTTTGTATTCAGATATACAATTTGAGATTCATGTTCAGTTAATAGTAGGACATTTGAGACTAAAATTGGCTTTTCATGAATATTTATCACCCCCATGAACATTTGTTTAACACAGTCATGGAGCAGTTACAAAGAAAGGGGTGAGGTGGACAGCTATGCCACCTTCATTCACTCTATATCAGCTGAGAATTCCCCAGAAATTCCCACTATGCAGGGGTTGGGGGGAATCCTCTGGCAAGTTTAAGGCTATTTTGTGCAGTTTATGCAGGGTGCAGTAGCTTAAATGGACCAGAGAATCCAGCTCACTCTAACTAACTGTACCCACAAAAGAATTATGAGAACTATTTTCTTGGCAGAAAACCAGATTTGAAGTTCTCTCTGTGTTATATGATCTGTTTGGGCTGTTATCACTTCACAAATCAAATAGCTTGATTTCTAAATCACTTGTCTTGTGCCCAACAGGCCAGAGCATGGGGTAGGCAGCATTCTCAGGGTGTCAAAAGAAGTTTTACACAGGGTCAGGCTGGGTCAATACTTGGATAGGAGACCTCCAAAGGAAACCCATGTGCTGCTGCAGTAGAAAATGGTGTTGGCAGTTCAGTAGGTGGCAGTCTTCCCTCTGAATCAGTTATGAACCAATGTCACAGTATTGTGTTATGGGGCACAGGAGACAGAAAGCTGAATCCCTGACTAGAGCGCTATACCCTGGCACAGCTGGGCTTGTGATGCTGTTTGTGAAATTTACCCTGCCATTCAGGGTGAGGAGCAGTAAACTAACCCCTTCAGATTCACTAGAGGTTGAGACACAGGCACTGGCTTCCTCCTTGCCCTGGGGGTGCTGCGCCCCAAGCCCTGCCCCATTCCACCCCTTCCCCCAAAGCCCCAGCCTTGCCCCGCTTCTTTCCATCTCTACTCCACCCCTCCTCTTCACACCCAATTCCATCCCTTCCCCCGAGCACACCCCGTCTCTGCTCCCCTGCCTCAACACCTCCCTCAGACCACAGAACAGCTGATCACAGTGGGCAGGAGGTGCTGGGAGGGAGGAGAAGGAGCTGGATGCCTGTGGGTGCTAAGCACCTGCTAATAAAGTCAGTGCCTATGGGTTGAGATTGAAAACTGAACTGCCAAGAGACTGGAAGGAAGGACAGAGGGGCAGAAGCCTGGGTGGGGGTGAGGAGAAAGGGCCCGGAAACCAGATGTGATATGGACTTGGTGTTGGGGTTGGGACTTGTGGGAGGAGGCATTGGAGGATGTTGCAAGACTCCTGGTTTCATAACTGGGGAGACCTGTGGTGGTCAGAGCACCCCAAGCATGATAGGGATGTAGACTGGGATAGAGGGAGTACAGAGGACTGGGGGGATTAGAAAATGACAGAATATAGAAGTGCAGTGCAGGGGACAAGAGGAGAGATGAAAGGGTGTATGGGCAACTGCCAGAGTCTGAGAAGGAGAAAAGGATAGTGTAGAGAACTGGCAGACACAGGATAGAGAGACATGGGAGGAAGGTGGAAGGGACATGGGAAGGCATGGAGGAGACAGGATCTTATCTATATTAAAAACTGTAAATGTTTACACTATATATGTTTTGCTCTTGTGAGTCTCTCTTTCCTCCTAATTTTCTTTGTCTTTTTCTTGCTTTGTTTTGCCCTCTTTCAGTATTTCTACCTTAGTCCTTAATTTTTTTCCCACAGGGTGCTAATTTTCCTTCCATTGCTTTACTAAAATGACTGCAGTCACCTAAAGGGAATGGGGCCTCATTATGCTAGGCCCTGTATGAAATAATATACATATAACACATGTACTGTACTATACTTAGAAAAAAAAGACTTTTCTTCCCTCTGCTCTGGAAAACGACTTCCTGTTTGTGTTGTCACTGCACTGACCTCTGGCCCTTCTTGTTCTGCTTTTCATAGAATCAGAGAAATGGAGGGCAGGAAGGAATTTCAAGAAATCATCCAACCCAGCTGCCAGTGCTGAGGCAGGACCAAGTAAACTTAGACCATCCCTGATAGGTGTTTGTCCAACCTGTTCTTAAAACCTCCAATGATGAGAATTTGGCAATCTCCCTTGGAAGCCTATTCCAGAGCTTAACTACCCTTATAGTTAGAAAGTTTTTCCTAATATCTAACCTAAATGTCCCTTGTTGCAGATTAAGACCAATACTTTTTGTCCTACATCCAGTGGACATGGAGAATAATTGATCATCGTCCTCTTTATAACAGCCCTTAATATGTTCAAAAACTGTTATCAGATCTTTTAATCTTTCTTCATAAGTCAGGTTTTCTAAACCTTTTATCATTTTTGTTGCTCTGCTCTGGACTGTCTCCAATTTGTCCACATCTTTCTTATTGTGTTGTGCCCAGAACACAGTATTCCAGGTGAGGCCTTGCCAATGTCAGTTATCTCCCATATCTTATGTACGACTCTCCTGTTAATACATCCCAGAATATTAGAATGATATTGTCACAGCACTGGCACATTGTTGATTCTATTAAATTTGTGATCCCTATAACCCCAAGAACCTTTTCAGCAGTATTACCATATAGCCAGTTAGTCCCCATTTTGTAGCTGTGCATTTGATTTTTCCTTCCAAAGTGAAATACTTCGCCCTTATCTTTATTGAATTGTTGAATTCAGGCCAATTCTCTAAATTGTCATGGTCATTTTGAATCCTAATCCTGTTCTTTAAAGTTGTTGCAACATCTCCAGCTTGGCGTCATCTGCAAATTTCATAAGAATGCACTCCACTTCATTATCCAAGTCATTAATGAAAATATGGAATAGTACCAGACCCAGGACTGACCCCTGTGGAACCCACTAGATAAGCCCTCCCAGTTTAACAGCTAGCCATTGAAATCTACTCAAGCATTGTCTTTCAAGCAGTTTTGTATCCACCATATAGTAATTTCATTTAGACTGCATTTCCTTAGTTTGCTTCTGAGGATGTCATGTAGGACTGTGCGAAAAGCCTTATTAAAATCAAGATATATCACGTCTGCTGCCTCCCTTATTATCCACTAGGCTAGTAACCCTGTCAAAGAAGGAAATTAGATTGGTTTGGTGCGATTTGTTCTTGACAAATCCATGCTGGCTATTCCTTATAACTCTATAATCCCCTGGGTGCTTACAAATTGATTGTTTAATAACTGGTTCAAGTATCTTTCCAGCTATCAAAGTTAGGCTGACTGGTCTATAGTTTCCTGGATCCTCTTTGTTCCCCCTTTTAAAGATAAGTGATATGTTTATCCTTCTCCAGTCCTCTGGGACCTCACCCATCCTGCATGAGTTCTTGAAGACAATTGCTAAGGGTTCTGAGATTGCTTCAGCTAGTTCCTCAAGTACCTTAGGATGATTTTCACTAAGCCCTGTTGCACTGAATAAATCTCACTTATCTAAATGTTCTTTAGCTTTTCTTTCCCTATTTCAGTTTGCATTCCTCCCTGCTTTATGTTAACATTAATTGTGTTGAATATCTAGTCACCTTTATCCTTTTTAGTGAAGACTGAAGCAAAATAGACATTAAACACAACAGCCTTCTTGATGTCATCAGATGTTAGCTCTCCTTCCCTGCTAAGTAAAGGACCTGCATTTTCCTTCATCTTTCTCTTGCTCTAATATATGTAAAGAACCTCTTCTTATTGCTTTTTATATCCCCTGCTAGGTGTAACTCATTTTGTACCTGACCCTTTTGTCCCTACATGCTTGTGCTATTCTTTTGTATTTCTCCTTAGCAATTCAACCCTGTTTCCACTTTTTGTAGGATTCCTTTTTGATTTTCAAGTAATTAAAGAACTCCCACATTATCTCTCATTTATCCTTTATTCACTCCTTTACCCCAGGCTCTCCCTACTTTTCTTTTCCCTGCCCAAAATTCTCCCCCAAAGCCTGGGCCTATTCCTGATGCTGGTGCCACTGCTGTGTACTCCTCCCCATCTAAAACAGAGGTTCTCAAAGTGGGGGCGTGTCCCCATATTTTGTGTGTGTGTGTGTGTGTGTGTGTGTGTGAATGAGAAGCTTTAGGAGAGTGGTGGCTGCTGGCCACATGCCCAGCTCAGCAGGCAGCACTGCTGCCAACAGCAGCACAGAAGTAAGGGTGACAATACACCATACCATGCCAGCCTTACATCTGTTCTGTGCTGGCAGCAGCACTGCCTTCAGAATTGGGCACCCAGCCAGCAGCTGCCACTCTCCACTCTGCCTTCAGAGCTGGGCAGCAATATATGCTTGTGTGGCAGAAGCAGGAAGGGGTGGGCGTAAATGACTACAGATGCAAAGAACGGGAGGTGCAATCAAATAAGTTTGAGAACCACTGCTCTAGACTATCACCATTGAAACTGCTGGGAGAAAGCACTGCAGTGGCATCTAGGGGGAGACAAAGGGGAAGCATCACAGATGTCTGTTGCTGAGGGTGAAGAAGCCAAGCATCTATGGTGTCTGTATGGTGGAAACTATGATAATTTATACTCAAAGCATCATAACTTGGCCAAATCTGAACCATTTTCATCAGGTATCAGAGGGGTAGCCGTGTTAGTCTGAATCTATAAAAGCAGCAAAGAATCCTGTGGCACTTTATAGACTAACAGACGTTTTGGAGCATGAGCTTTCGTGGGTGAATACCCACCTTGTCAGATGCATGTAGTGGAAATTTCCAGGGGCCGATATGTATATGCAAGAAAGAAGCAAGCTAGAGATAATGAGGTTAGTTCAGTCAGGGAGGATGAGGCCCTGTTCTAGCAGTTGAGGTGTGAAAACCAAGGGAGGAGAAACTGGTTTTGTAGTTGACAAGCCATTCACAGTCTTTGTTTAATCCTGAGCTGATGGCGTCAAATTTGCAGATGAACTGAAGCTCAGCAAAGAGAAACTGCTGAGCTTCAGTTCATCTGCAAATTTGACACCATCAGCTCAGGATTAAACAAAGACTGTGAATGGCTTGTCAACTACAAAACCAGTTTCTCCTCCCTTGGTTTTCACACCTCAACTGCTAGAACAGGGCCTCATCCTCCCTGACTGAACTAACCTCAATATCTCTAGCTTGCTTCTTTCTTGCATATATATACCTGCCCCTGGAAATTTCCACTACATGCATCCGACGAAGTGGGTATTCACCCACGAAAGTTCATGCTCCAAAAGGTCTGTTAGTCTATAAGGTGCCACAAGATTCTTTGCTGATTTTCATCAGAACATTCAGAGGCATTTCTTCTTGATAAAGGCCCTCTTCTGACCAAATTGCAACTTTCCTCCCCCATGGATTTCAGCCATACAGCTGTTTTAAAACTCACAATAATGGGTATAGTGTATAAAGATTCTCTCATTCTCTTCAGACTCAGAAATAGGGTGTTATAAATTCTTCATTAAACTGAATTATAGATGGAGAACTGTTACAAAAAGTGCTGTCACTGAACAATTGCTGGTAACAGTTACCCCTTGTCAATATTACTTGTATTTTCAAATGAACTCTTTGCAGGGTTTTTTTTTTTTTTTTACACAGTGTGCTGACTGCTGCTTTTCTTTTGAACTTTTAGACTATTGAGGAGAGCAAAATGAGTATAATTTTCTTTTAAATAACATGACAAACATAGGAGTGAGATTTGTTACAGATAAAATGCGGACTATGTTTATAATGTATATAATCTTTTCATTGATATGTGGACCTAAAAGAATTAGTCAGTCCTTCTAGACCTTTATTTATTTTCATTTGTCTGAATCCCCTCCAATTTCTTGATGCCATTTGGTACTCATGTAAGCAGAATGGAAAGTCGTATTATAGGTATGATGTCACCCTATGACAAGGAACTGTCACTTTTCTGGCGCTTGCTGTGACCTCTGTGTATGTAGCTGAAAAAAATCACCTTTATTTTTTTGCTGCCATTATCATGTTACAAGCTCATATCCAATTTTCTGACTGTTATGACACCTTTGGTAGGCTTCTGCTGATTGTTACCAGGAGAGGATAGTGGACAGCTCATTAGGGATATGAGTTCACAGTCAATGGCCTGGTCTACACTACGCTTTTAAACCGATTTTAGCAGCGTTAAACCGATTTAACGCTGTACCCATCCACACTACGAGGCCGTTTATATCGACATAAAGAGCTCTTTATATCGGTTTCTGTACTCCTCCCCAACGAGAGGAGTAGTGCAAAAATCAGTATTACCATATCGGATTAGGGTTAGTGTGACCGCAAATCGATGGTATTGGCCTCTGGGCGGTATCCCACAGTGCACCACTGTGACCACTCTGGACAGCAATCTCAGCTCGGATGCAGTGGCCAGGTAAACAGGAAAAGCCTCTCGAAATTTTGATTTTCATTTCCTGTTTGCCCAGCGTGGAGCTCTGATCAGCATGGGTGGCAATGCAGTCCCAAATCTAAAAAGAGCTCCAGCATGGACCGTATGGGAGATACTGAATCTGATCGCTGTATGGGGAAACAAATCTGTTCTATCAGAGCTCCATTACAGAAGACAAAATGCCAAAGCGTTTGAAAAAAAATCTACAGGCTACACAGTGCTGCGTGAGAAGCTTAACGGGAAGCCAGAAACTGAAACGGATGCTCATGGAGGGAGGGAGGGGGTACTGAGGACTCCAGCTATCCCACAGTCCACAGCAGTCTCCGAAATGTATTTGCATTCTTGGCTGAGCTCCCAATGCCTGTAGGGTCAAACACATTGTCCGGCGTGGTTCAGGGAATAGCTCGTCAATTTACTCCCTCCCTCCCCCCCATGTGAAAGAAAAGGGAAAGAAATCGTTTCTTGACTTTTTTCAATGTCACCCTATGTCTACTGAATGCTGCTGGTAGACGCGATGCTGCAGCAGTGAAGAGAAGTATCTGCTCCCCTCCCCTCCCTGGTGACAGATGGTACAATATGACTGATATCCTTCGTCACCATCAACCCGTGAGTGCTCCTGGCTTGCCTCAGGTTAGGTCGGCTGGGGGCACCTGGGTAAAAATAGGAATGATTCCTGGTCATTCCCAGTAGATGGGACAGAACGGCTGGTAACCGTCCTCATCATAGCAACTGGGGGCTGAGCTCCATCAGCCCCCTCCCTTTCCTGTGTAAAGAAAAGATTCTGTACTGCCTGGACTATCATAGCAGTGGGATGCTGGGCTCCTCTCCTCCGCATCGTTAATGTCCTGCCTGGACTGTCATAGCACCAGGAGGCTGCCTTCCCCTCATTTTATCTCACTAACAAGTCACTGTTTGTTATTCCTGCATTCTTTATATCTTCATGACACAAATGGGGGGGACACTGCCACGGTAGCCCAGGAAGGTTGGGGGAGGAGGGAAGCAACGGGTGGGGTTGTTGCAGGGGCACCCCCCCGTGAATGGTATGTACTCATCATTTCTGCGGGATCTGACACGGAGCAACTGTACTCTCTGATACACTGCTTCTCTAGTACACTTGCCCCAAATTCTAGGCAGGACTGACTCTATTTTTAGAAACCATAAAGGAGGGATTGACTCAGGGAGTCATTCCCAGTTTTGCTTTTGCGCCCCTGGCCGACCTTAGCCAGGGGCACCCATGATAGCAGCAGACAGCACAGAAGGACAGATAACCGTCATCTCATTGCCAAATTACCCTGGCAGCAGATGGTACAGAACGACTGGTAACCATCTCTGCTATCATGCAAAAGCAAATGAATGCTGCTGTGTAGCGCTGGAGTATCGCCTCTGTCCGTGGCATCTAGTACACATACGGTGACTGTAAAAAAAAAAAAAAGCTGAACGGGCTCCATGGTTGCCGTGCTATGGCGTCTGCCAGGACAATCCAGGTAAAAAGGGCGTGAAATGATTGTCTGCCGTTGCTTTCCTGGAGGAAGGAATGAGTGACGACATTTACCCAGAACCACCCACGACAATGATTTTTGCCCCATCAGCCACTGGGCTCTCAACCCAGAATTCTAAGGGGCAGGGGAGACTGCGGGAACTATGGGATAGCTATGGAATAGCTACCCACAGTGCAACGCTTTGGAAATCGATGCTAGCCTCGGACCATGGAGGCACACCACCAAATTAATGTGCTTAGTGTGGCCGCGTGCACTCAACTTTATACAATCTGTTTTATAAAACCGGTTTATGTAAAATCGGAATTATCCCATAGTGTAGACGTACCCAATGTGACATGACAGCAAAAAGTGTGTAAAAGGACCAAATTCTGCCTTTGAATGCATCCATATGAGTTCCCACTGAAATCAGTGAGATCATCTTCTAAGAGCAGAATTTGGTCCAGTGTGATTTGGGGCAGCATACACAGAGGTATATTTAGTTCTATGAATTACTTGAATGATGTTTAAAATCATATTTAGCCAGGAAGTTTCCTACTGACTGTGTGTTAGGCAGAGGCCAAAGAATGTAAATAATTCCAGCTAAGATGTCCATTAATTCAAACTTTATAAAGCTTTATGTCCACTTATTTTCTATGGTAGCATAAGAGAGAATTTCTTTTTTCAGGTAGTAACCTGAGGATTTTGCTAAACCCCCAGACAGGCAATTTTGGACTAAACAATGTTGTTGATTGGAAAGCTGCCAATGTAAACATGGAAAAAAGGCAGAGAAAACACTTTTGGAGGATGTTAGGAAACCAAGAGATAGTAAATTATATGATGAGGTTTCTCCTAACCCCTTATATGTCCCCTCAGAGGCCCAAAGTGTGGATCTGAGGGCAGAATTTCTTCATTATGCACAGAATCCCAAGAAAATCCTCTAGTAATCCCTTTCCTCACATCCCCATCAGACTGTGAAGAATTCTTCTCCATCCTCCTCCTGCCATCACATGCAGCGTAATCCTTATTTCCCTGCGTCACTAGTTCAGTGATCCTTCTTATCCTGTATGATCACATGCATACTATATACCATAGCTTCCTCTAGCACTCCAAAGGTAGACATTTAGTAAGGGAGAAAACACTTTCCTTCTCATCTCTTCCCATCTCCTGTATGTTTAAAGGAATCTTATTTTCAATCAGGGAAACTAAGTTTTCTCCCAAATCTTTCTCAAATTAAGCCCCACCTCTCTCCTTCTGAGACTCCAGGATAATGTTCATAAAAGCTATTTGAAGTTGTAACAAGTTCAAAGGTGCTACAATTTTATTTAATTCTTTAGAATTTGTCTCTATCGTCATAATCACTTTCTACTCACTACTATACCCTTCCCCACTCATTGTCCTCCAAGACAGTAAATAATGCAATCCCAGATTGCAATCCCAGCACACTTTGAATGAACTAACCAGAACTACCTTATTCTTCCAGATCCCCCATGTATTCATGTCTGTGCACCACACAGGAAGGCATAGCATTGCAAAGTCAGCGTGCTGCTTAGTCACAAGGGAAGCCTGTGCTAGCTTGTAGCCTCAGGTAAAGTGCTGCATTCTTTCAAGTAGGAGAAACAGAATAAAAATGAAGGATTCAAATATATATCCACATGGACCTCCTCTGAAGTGCTCTCTTTTATCGTTTGTTTGTTTAAAAAAATTATTTTCAATCCTAAAGTGATTGGTATAGATGCAGTTCACACAGCACCAGCATCGTAATCACTCCTACACATACCCTGAAATATGTTTCCAACTCTCAGAAGAGCTCTGGTTCTGTATGTAGTCCATCAGTTTACAGGGAGTAGAATTTTGTGCCAAGTGGTCTCAGAAGTCTGTTGTGTCTAGATTACACTAGTCTTGTGACTGGAGGGGGTAGGGAGAGGGGAAGCAACAACCATAAGAGAAATGGAGGTAGGCAAGATCTTGCCTCTCTCTCGCTCTCTCCTCCAGCTTTACCTTTGAGAGTGTTTCTGTCTCATCTAGAATAGCTGCTCTTGTTTTTAGTGGAGAAGACTCGGTGTGATGGTGGAGGGTGAAGCAAAAGAAAGAGATTTAAATCAAACCCGATTTCCCAATGGACAGGCTTCCCTTCCAAGTCATTTCTAATACCGTTTTCCTTCACCCCCTGCCCTGGCTGATTGCTAAAAGGGAGATTCACAAAGCAAGTGTTAAATTGCTGAGCAATTCAAGGAGGATAGGAGTACTTGTGGCACCTTAGAGACTAACAAATTTATTGTAGCATAAACTTTTGTGTGCTACAGCTCACTTCATCGGATGCATGTAGTGGAAAATACAGAAGGAAGATTATATATATATAACAGAGAACATGAAACAATAGTGGATGGGCCATTACACAAAGTAAAACTATTTCCCCATGCTTATCTTTCCCCCCCCTACAGTTCCTTATATTTCCTTGCCAAGTGCTGGAAATGGGCCATTTTCATTACCACTACAAACAGTTATTTTTCTCTACTGCTGACAACAGTTCACCTTAATTGATCACTCTTCTCATAATGTGTATGGCAACACCCACTGTTTCATGTTACCTGTGAATATATATATCTTCCTCCTGTATTTTCCATTACATGCATCCGATGAAGTGGGCTGTAGCCCACAAAAGCTTACGCTCAAATAAATTTGTTAGTCTCTAAGGTGCCACAAGTACTCCTGCTATTTTTACGGATACAGACTAACACGGCTGCTATTCTGAAATCTGTCAAGAAGGATAGTAGATCTGACACCTGATAGGTCCTTTGGGAGGAGAAGCTTCCCTCCAGGCCGTTGGAAGAATGCCCCAAAAGTAGTCAGCTCACTGCCTCCGCCCTTGCCAGCCTTATTCTCAGGGCTTTAACAGTACAAAACAGTACCACACACAGAGTACTAAAATGTTCCTCACTGTCAAGAATTAGCCTCTAAAAAACCCAGGGAAGTATCAAGACTCTTAAACTGAGAAACATATGCCCTTTCATTAACCTCTGTGTGGCCAGTAAAAATTAAAGAAAATAAAAATAAAAGCTCAATCAGCATTTCATCTGAGACTCTTGAAGCTGCATGTTAGTGTTGTGGCTTTAGAAATAATCCACCTAAGCGATTACCTCAGCGTGGTTGTGAGATAATCTTGTAAACCATTACATGTGTTCAGTCCCTCTCTTCAAAACACCTAAGCTCTCCCCAGGGCTCTTCCATGCCACGTGAATAATTCATGAGGATGTAGGGAACCTCCCACATGGCACCAGATCTGATCAAATCTTCAATTAGTCAGAGTAATGTATAAATCAGTCTTTCTCAAACTTTTGTACTGGTGACCCTTTTCACACAGCAAGCCTCTGAGTGCAAACCCCCTTACACATTAAAAACACATTTTTATATATTTAACACCATTATAAATGCTAGAGGCAAAGTGGGGTTTAGGGTGGAGGCTGACAGCTCATGACCCCTCATGTAATAGCCTCGTGACCCCTTGAGGGGTCCCGACCCCCAGTTTGAGAACCCTGGTATAAAGCAATGAGTACAGCAATTCTGGGGGTGGGGCAGCCAAGGGCAGGAGTTCCAGCATGATACACAGAAGATGAGACTTGCCTTGCTGCAAAGATATTAGGTACAATAAAGTGTGCCTTCCTCACACATACAACTCCTTAATCCAACCTCTGTCCCTTGTAAAGAAGTTGTGTCTAAGATTCCCATGTGTCTATATTATAAGAAGACACAGGGTATATGTGAAGCAGCATAAGAACACAGGCATTGCTCTACCTAATCTGGTATCACGGACATTGCTATATTGAATCAGATCAGTGGTCAGTCCATCTAGTCAAATATACTGTCTCCAACATGGCCAGCACCAGCTGCCTTCAAGGGGAAGTGTGTGTGTGCAAGAAACTAAGAAACTATTAAAATAAATGTTAGAAATTATTTAAGAAACCTGTACAAATACATTTTTAAACAGAATAAAGCAAATATATATACATGGATATGGTTATAAATAGCTAAGAGTTAATAACAGAAAACAAATAGAAATGGGCAAAAACAATTGTAAATTAAAAAAATAACTAACTAATATCTTTACCAAGTGTTTGGAGAAGCTCAGATGGAAGGTGCTGTGGTATTTTGATGTCTGGTGTAGAGGGTGGGGTGATGATGTGTTTGAGGTTAGGACTATACATTGTATTTTGCAAGCAAAGCTGAAGAGTTGCAAGGTTTGCTCCTGGAGGCTGCATGCACCAATGTCTCTGCTATGTCAAAAGGGCTAGAATCAGCATGCTTTAGTTAACTTTAAAAGATCTGAGTTGAATTTTGAAGAGTTCCCCTGAATGGTTTCATCCATACAGTGGATTTTATGCTTAGCTAGAGGACAAACAGTTACAAAAAAATGCTCCCTCACCATTCTGAGACATCAAACGTGTTACATCCAAAACAGACAGGGCCAGCCATTTTAGTAGTCTGAGCCATGCTTCTGGATGGGAACTGGTAAGGGCTGGGGAGAGGATGGGAAGGGAGGCATTTCCTGAAGATTTTATTGAATTATTAAAACTGCAGTGGGGGCATGAGAAGGCCAATGCTAAGAGTTTTTATTAAAAAAAATAGACTAAAATATGTCAGTTAACTCTGAACTTATGAGTCTGAACATCAGAAGGTTCATAAATTGTACATGTGCTACAGATAATTATCAGTTTAATTTGATACTTCCCAGAGTGACAGAGCTGACGTCAGAATGGTTCAACTGCTGTCTTTCAAATAAGCCTCTGACACTGAAAAAGCCCCCCACTGCCCAGCTGCCTTTATTGTATTAACATTCCTCCTATGTCCCCTACACAACCATATACACAGATATGCCAAGAAATTACTCAGATTGTATATCTTAGACTATCCCAAACCTTATATCTGTGGGAGATGAGAAGAGGCTAGCCAGGTCCTGAGTTGCTGTAAGCTTTGTTTTTGTAGAGGGACCCTCACTTCCACCACCCGTGACCTGAATAGCAAAGAACTGTGAAGGAAAACCTGATCTGAACAGGACTCTTGAGAATTTTTCAAAATATGGCCTCAGAAATAAGTGTCAGATTCCATTTCTTCCAGTCCATTGGAATCTGCAGACGGCAGAGAGATGGCTGTTCCATCCCTCCTCCGCCTTGACCCTGGCACCCAGACAGCAACACCGCCAGGCTCTAAACTGGTTCATGAATCATCCGGCTACAGGTTCTTTGCTACGGGCTCTCTCAGGGTACATTCACTGTTCCATTGCAGCCGGGAGTGGCCTAATGTCAGGGGCCAAGCCGTTGTGGGGGTTGAGTTACACACACACACACACTCTCTCTCTCTCACACACACACACACACAGCTGCCACTAATTCAACCATTGCTTCATATCACTGCCTAGCTGGGAGAGCAAATCTTAGAATTCTATGCATATTTCCAAAGCCATAAGGTTATTTGTGGTGGCAGAAGGTAGATAATGAATCCCAGACCCTCAAGAAAGCCATATGTATCCTTAACTAGAGACAAATGTGACTGTAGGGTATTGGCACAACCAATCACTATTTGTTTAATTCCAAAATTTCCCCAACAGTTACAATGTACTTTTGTGTGTGTGTGTGTGTGTGTGTGTGTGTGTGTGTGTGTGTGTGTGTGTGTGTTATATAGGGGAGTACTCCTTCCCTCCCCCCTTGAAAAATGATCCAATAAACCTCGTGGAATATGCTCCATCCCAGCAATTTATTTGCATGGAGGAAACCAAGGAATTTTAGTAACCCAACCAAGGTATGTATTTTTCTCTCTTCTAAGACTAGCTCTTCCCCTCAGCCCACAGCTTCAAGAGATGTGTATGGCTACCTTGTTTGTATGATTTTTTTTTTGTTTTATTTAATATCTTTATTAAATGAAGGGGGGAAGCACTAACAATTACAAATAAATCACTTGCTTAGCACTTTTCTACTACCTCATCCTTGTGTAATAGAGGTTTTTAATTTATTCATTTATTTAATGGATAGCAGTGTGAATATGCTACACCCTGGGGTTCTCAAACTTCATTGCACTGCGACCCCCACTCCCTGCTGTCTGAGAACAAAAATTATTACACGACCCCAGGAGAAGGGACTGAATCCTGAGCTTGCCCGAGCCCCATTGCCCTAGGTGGTGGGGCCAAAGTCAAAGCCCGAGCCCCACCACCCTAGGCAGGGAGGCCAAAGCGACAAGGGCTTCAGCCCCAGGCAGGGGGCCTGTAACCTGAGTCCCCCTGCCCAGGGCTGAAGCCCTCAGTCTTTCACTTTGGCCCTGGGCTGTGGTGCTCGGGTTTCAGCTTTAGCCTCAGACCCCAGCAAGTCTAAGCCAGCTTTGATGACCCCATTAAATGGGGTTATGACCCACTTTGAGGTCTCGACCCACAGTTTGAGAACCACTGTACCAACATCTGACCTAACCTCTGAGACCTTTAAGTAGGTTGAATGTTTACATTAAGCATCATAATACATCATTACATCATATCCATTTGAAGGTTTCTAAAGGGCAGCTTGAAGTCAATAAAGTATTCTACTGTAGGAAATGTAGCTATTAATAGTTTCTCTGTCCATGCCAAATCAGAAACACAGACACCTAACACCTCAGAGAACAACCATGTTCAATTTATAGCAAAGCATGAGCATGGTTTGTTGAATAGTACAGAGACACAGACTGGCCAACCTCTTTGGGATGTTCAAATTACTTCCCACATGGGCATCTATTGTACTACTTCAGGCAGAGCTTAAAGTGTCATTTGTTTGTTTTAGTGAAAAGAACTTCAGCTACAGAACTTAAAACTATTCCCATAATGGCGCTTTAATTATCCAAGAGACTGACAATACATTTACATTTTAATTGGGATTAATGAATTATGTATGTTTCATTAGAACATTTTGCATAGCTGGCAGATAAGCACTGGGAAAGGACTGGTATAGAGGCTGTAGGAATTTATCTTAATGGAAGGAGAAGAATATTCTGTGTTTTCAATTGCATTTGATCTAGGAAACACAGCTACAGAAAGGTCACCCCAGCCAGGTCCAGTAGAGCAATAGGGTGATGCAGGGCTCAGGTCTACTCAGGCCCACTTTGCATCCTGGCATGAGGGAGTTATGATAATATTTTAATGCAATATTTTAAATCATCTTAGGGTACATCTACAGTGTGAAATTAATTTGAACGCATGCTATTCGAATTTTCAGAAGCGATTTTATACATTCGGTGTTGTGTGTCCCCACTAAAGCGCGTGAATTCAGCGGCGTGCGTCCACAGTACTGAGGCTAGCATTGAATGTCAGAGTGGTGCACTGTGGAAGCTATCCCACAGTTTACGCAGTCCCCGCCACCCACTGGGAATTGTGGGTTAAGCTCCCAGTGCATGATGGGGCAAAAAACATTCTCGCGGGTGTTTCTGGGTGTTTACCGTCACTCGCTCCTCCCTCCATGAAAGCTATGGCAGACCCCATACTGCCAGCAGACGATGCACCACGGTGCACCGCCTATCTCCTGGGACTATGAATCCACCTCGCATGTCCTCTCATCTTTCTATCTACTCTTTTATCTAACCATTTCCCTTCTTTTTTCGGCTACCATGAACCGAGCAGCACAGCTTCTGCCGCAAACTCTGCTCTCCCTCGCTTGCATCGCTAGCTAATTTTTCCATGTTGTCTGTCCTGGGCTCACGTGCAAGCTACAGATGGCAACAATTCCCCACCATTTTTCAGCCATCATGACCAGAGCAGCACAGCTTCTGCCACTTTTTCCATGTTGTCGGTCCTGGGCTCCCAGGTAAACTACAGACAGCAACAATTCCCCACTGTTTTTCGGCCATTGTGACCTGAGCCGCACAGCTTCCTCCGCAAACTCTGCTCATGCTTCCACCACACACTCTGCTCTCCTGCTCTTGCAGCTCTAGCAAGCTTCCCAAGTCTGTGAAAGCAACAGAAGACAACCATTTACTGCCTTTTATTGGCCATCTTGAACCAAACAGGCCTCCTACATTTTGTACCCTTTTTCCAGGATTACCTGTGCAGGTGCCAAAGCATGGCAATCATGGAGCCCGCTCAGATCTCAGCTGCAGTTTTGACCATTGTAAATACTGTGCGCATTATCCAGCAGTATGTACAGTACCTGCAAAACGGGGAGGAAGCGATGACAGTGCGATTACTATACTGATAAGGACATGGACACAGGCATTCCTGGAAGCATGGCATGTGGCGATTGAGAGATCATGGTGGCACTGGGCCAGGTTCATGCAGTGGAACGCTGATTCTGGGCCTGGGAAACAAGCACAGACTGGTGGGACCGCATAGTGTCTCAGGTTTGGGATGATTCCCAGTGGCTGCAAAACTTATGTATGCGTAGGGCCACTTTTATGGAACTTTGTGACTTGCTGTACCCTACCCTAAAGTGCAAAGACACCAAAATGAGAGCAGCCCTCACAGTTGAGAAGAGAGTGGCCATAGCACTGTGGAAGCTTGCAATGACTGACAGCTACCGGTCAGTCGGGAATCAGTTTGGAGTGAGCAAATCTACTGCAGGGGCTGCTGTGCTGCAAGTAGCCATCGCAATCATTGACCAGCTGCTATTAAGGGTAGTGACTTTGGGAAATGTGCAGACCATTGTGGATGGCTTTAATGCACTGGGGTTCCCTAACTGCGGTGGGGCAACAGATGAAACGCATATCCCTATCTTGGCACCAGCACACCAGAGGGGCCAGTATACAAACTGCAAGGGGTACTTTTCCATGGTGCTGCAAGCACTGGTGGATTACTAGGGATGTTTTGCCGATATCAACGTTGGATGACTGAGAAAGGTGCATGACGCTCGCATCTTCAGGAACTCTTGTCTATTTGAACAGCTGCAGGAAGGGACTTACTTTCCAGACCAGAAAATTACTGTTGGGGATGTTGAAATTCCTATAGTTAACCTTGGGGACTCAGCCTACCCCTTAATGTCATGGCTTATGAAGCCATACACAGGCACCCTGGACAGTGATAAGGCGCAGTTCAACTATAGGCTGAGCAAGTGCAGAATGGTGGTAGAATGTGCTTTTGGACATTTGAAAGCCTGCTGGTGCAGTTTACTGACTCGGTTAGATCTCAGCACAACCAATATTCTAATCGTAATTGTGGCTTGTTGCTTGCTCCACAATATCTGTGAGAGTAAGGGGGAGACGTTTATGGTGGGGTGGAAGGTTGAGGCAACTCGCCTGGTGGCCAATTTCACACAGCCAGAGAACACAGTGATTAGAAGAGCACAGCAGGGCGCGCAGTGCATCAGAAAAGCTTTGAAAGCCAGTTTCATGACTGGCTAGGGTATGGTGTGACAGTTGTATTTTGTTTCTCTTGAAGTTACTTGCCCCCTATATATATGAAAGGAAATAAAGTCAAAATTGTTTAAAAACTGTTCTTTATTATTCGTTGCACAATACGTTGAGAGAAATGGGGGTGGGGGTAATGGGTTAGGTGGTGGAGGAGGAGGGAACGACAAGTCCAGAAACCAAATCAAAAGTTCGCATATGCCAGCTTTCTGCTGCTTGGGCAATCCTCTAGGGTTGCGTGTGTGGGTCCCCATAGCCTCCCCACTTGTGTTCTTGGGCGTCTGGGTGAGGAGGCTATGGAACTAGGGGAGTGGGAGGGCAGTTATACAGAGGTTGCAGCGGCAGTCTGTGGTCTTGCTGCCTTTCCCACATTAGATCCACCATGCAGCGGAGCAAGTCAGTTTGCTCCCCCATGAGCTTGACTATAGCCTCCTGCCTGCTCTCATCACGCGTGCCCCTTCTCACTTTGTGTTCCTGTAATGCTTTACAGGACTCCACAATTGTTTGCCTCCACACATTCAGCTGGGCCCTATCAGTGGGGGAGGACTGCATGAGCTCCACAGACATGTTATCCCGAGTTCATTTTCTCCGCCTTCTAATCTGGACCAGCCTCTGGGATGAAGTTGACAGGGGCTGCATTGAAACATTTACACCTGCGGTGTTCTGCTTCTTCTACATTCATTTAAATGCTTTCAAACTGCTGGGCTCCCTTTCCCATAGCAAGCAATGCCTGGTGGGTTTGCCATATAAAAGGAGGGCCTGCAGGCTCTCTGGAATGATCACTTCACACAATGTGGCTCTGATGAGGCTCTGAGTAGAGATGAGCCCTTTAAACTAAACACGAACAGCCCAGCGCAGCTGGGTTCCCCCCACTGCGTGGCTCCGATCAGGCTCTCACTCACCAGAAGTACCTTCTCCAGGATCATGGTCCAGGAGCCTGCATTGGGAGTGGGGGGAAGCTATTAGCTCCAGCGTTAAGCATAGTTCCTGGCTAGGGGGGAAAACGGATTTCCCACTTGCCGCCTGTGCACTGTCTTCCTCCTCCTCCTCTTCATTCTCCAATGTCTCTTCCTCCTCGCTTTGTGCAACTCCCCACTTGCAGGTGTCCATGGACAGTGGTGAGGTAGTGGGCGTCACCACCCATAATTGAGCAAACAGGAAATGAAATTCAAAAGTTCCTGGGGCTTTTCCTGCCCACCTGGTTAGTGCATCAGAGTTGAGAGTGTTGTCCAGAGCAGTCACAAGGGAGCATTCTGGGATAGCTCCCGGAGGCCAATAACATCGAATTGTGTCCATAATACCTTTAACCCAGGATTGCGATCTCGATTTAAGTGTTACTCCACTTGCCAAGGTGGAGTACAGAAATCAGATTAAAGAGCCCTTTAAATTGAAAAAACTGGTTTGGTCGTGTGGATGGGATAATTTTTTTTTCGAATTAACTCAGCTAATTCCAAAATAACAGACTAGTGTAGACCAGGCCTTAGTAAAAGTTTAGCCTGCTGAGCACGTTTGGAGGGGCTGTGTACACTGAAAATTTGACAGTGAAAAGTCTCCTATTCCTAGCTTGATCTAGGAAGCTCATCAGAACAGCCACACTCATTCACAGGACCTATGAGTTGGGGCAACACTCATACTAACATCTCTGGTGTTGCCAACTCTCATGACTTCGTCAAGAATCTTGTAATACTTGGTGTCTTGCTTAAAGCCCAGCTTCTAGATGCATGAAAATCTCAGCCTTCCTTTTTTTAAAAAAAAAGGAAGCTAGCCCTCATAGTTCCAGAGAAAAGCTTGAAAAAAATAAAACATCAGAAGACAAAAAGGCCCCCAAAGTTGTTATTTTTAAAAATCTCATGATTTTTAAGCCAATCTGATGACTTTTTTGGCACTTGGAGTTGGCAATACTGTATAGTCTTCAACATAATCATCTTAGTGCTATCCACCCAGAGTTCTACCCTAATGACAGGCCAAGTTTCTAAAAGAATCAGGAGCTGCCAAAGGAAATCAGGAACCTCCTTTTACGCAGCATCCCATCCCTATGTAGGATTCTAGAATTATTGTAGCACTTGAATGTCATGTTTTATTTGCTTACTTTGGCTTAATATTTATTATTTAGTCTGCTATGTCTCTGTACTGAAAAGTCTCTTGGAAGCTATGACAGGAAATGTGCTGCATGAGGTTAGCATGCGGTATTGAGTGTAAACCTTCATTTGATTAATACAACCCTAAACGAAAATCATTACTGATCTTGCTTCAAGCTATGTTGAGGAGATGCTCATGCTGTTTATTAACTTATTCATGTAATGGGAGAAGGCATAGTGCACATACAAAAGGGTCAGCCAGACATCATTTACTTGCAAATAAGCTGTGTGCTCATACGAGCATAGGGATTCCCATATTAGATCAGATCTCTGGTCCATTCAGCTCGATATACTCTTTCTGATCTTGCTTCAGAAGAAGGTGGAAAAAACCTCATATTGAACAATTATAGAATAACCTTACTAGAGGAGAAACTTCTTCCTAAACCCAGTCAGCTAGAGGTTGACTTATGATATGACCTGAAACTTCAGCATTCACAATTGCATTACTTCTACAGAAGGGATATAATGTAATTGTGGATGTCCTCATTATCCATATAAATATTTAACCCTTTTCTGAGTCCTAGTGAGCTCCAGGATCAGTTCAAACTAGTGGCAATGAGTACCAGAAATTAATTGGGGCTCCAAAAGGAGTCAATAGAGGAGCAGCATACAGTATAACAATCTTATTAAAAATGGGTGCTCTTTGCATTTGAATAGAAAAAACAGCTTGCGACATTTCTATCTTTGATGAAATGTCTCTTCCCACTTTTGAAACATGCTCCTAATTTTCTCCCAATCTCTAACTTCTTTATTGTGTACCATTATAACATTTACCCATGCCTCTTTTATTACCAGTTACTATATCACATTGAAAGGCACTTCAAATATATCAAATACCTTCCTAATATTATTTTTCCACGTAAGCAGTTGATGACACTGCCAAAGAGATGTTATCTGATCACAAACACTAGGGTAGGTGGTGGTCCATGAGAAAATTTCTCTTTTCAGATGGGGACCTCACTACAAAAATGTTTGAGGATCCCCGTTTTAAGACTCAGCTATTTATACCGTCATAGGCAACAGACAAAACACAGTACTCAGTTACCCTACTAGCACAGCATTCTAAAAGATTCATAAACTCTCTCTCTGCCCCATACTGATATATTATCTTTTACACAGCACTGACTTTGGACTGCAGCCACTTTTCTACACGCAATTTAGGTGCAAGACCTGGGACAGCTGGGCAGAGTCCCAGCCAAAGGGAACAAAAACTTGAAATGATGTTTTGTTTTGTTTTAATATTACCAGCAAACTCTATGGAATACATATACAAGAAGGGTCTATTTGCTATTTAGAGATTTATTAGGTACAGAGGAATCTACAGGGTCCTCCAAAGTTTGGTGAGTCTTCCTTTGCTACCACCTGCCAGAGATTTGGTAAATGCATGTTACGAAGAAACAAGACAGAGAAGCACTGTGGATTCAGGCAGTTTTATTCCTCTGTCCCCTCACTCTGTTTCACAGAAATGGGAGGGCAGGTAGATTACTTTTGAAGGTTGATATATCCTTCACTTGGTGCTGATGCTACCTTTATATTTTACTTTTTGACATTATAAAATGGTGACTAAAATAAATACATGAAAAGCTATCAACATGCAGACTTTTTGGTAACAGTTTAAAGAAAGTATCCTCAATATCAGTGGGATCCAAAGTTTAGCCCACAGAGTACAACATGCCCTGCAGACACCTTTGTCTTTAAAACTGAGGTACAATTTGCACAGACTGTATGGCACAGCATCAGAGAAACTACTCAGATTAGGATGGAGCACTATATGCTGGAACCTAGAGCCTCTACGAGTCCTACCTATGTATCCAAGGTAAGAATTGCTGCAATCTGCTCCACTGCATACAAATCAGGTGCTGACTCTGGGCTCCTACCCATCCTACCCCCAGCCACGCTGCTATTTTTTGTGCTCTAGCTTGAGCAGAGCTTGTGTGTGTGCGTCTACGTGCACTGGGAAGCAGCAGCAGTGTAGATGTAACCTGAGGCAGTGCCAGGGCTAGCCCAGAGGACACCCTAAACAGGAATATTTTGCCCCCTCCACCACCACCACATACTTGATTTTTCCTTTTTCCCCCCTCTTTATATTATTTAAGGACAATTTTGATTGACTCAGCAAGCAGGAGATACTCCTAACGTTTCTTTGTTATCAGCTTTTCATAAGAGTTTTCATGCTACAAATGAACTAAAGGAAAGAAAACCACTGAAGCCTTTAACTCATTTGTGATGGTGGAAGGAGATTTTCCCATTTCTCTGTGACCTCCAGGTGACATCTCACTACTTAAATTCAACTGAGGTCTCCCGGGCAGCTGCCATGCATAAGAAAGCAATAAAAACACTTTCAGTTGTTGATGCATCTGCCTTTGTTTTGCTCTTTGACTGTGCTCTCTGCTACCAGGTGGGAATGTTTGACGCAGACTAGCGTGAGTTTGCATTTCATACCGCATGGTCCATTTAGCTGCTGTAACTTTACTTTAAGCTGGTCATGGGGAAGAATTAAGCTCTTTTCTTCACAGACATCTAAATTCCCTCTAGTTCTAGTGAACTCCAGGAGAGAGAGAGAAAAGAGATGCATTTCTGCCTCTTTCTGTGCAGTCCCATGTAGGGAGGTAGTTTTTTATATTCAGAGTACACACTGCACTGATTCCCTGATTTTACCACACAGAAGCCTCTCAAGCCTGACAAAGCAGGCCTTCCCTCAGTGCCTCCCCCCACTCTACTGAGATAAACTAGGTTTTCAGTGTAAAATGAACACTCTGACCTTCTCAAAACACAAACAGATTGTAGCCATGGGATGACAAAACTGGGCTGAGATGTACTTTTAACACAGGCCCCACAGGCCTGATTCTCTTCATTGGCTTGCCCCATTTGTAGTCATCTACATCTGGGCAAAGTTGATGTAAACATCACAATGGCTGCTTTTTACACACACTTTGCACAGATGTACACAACTGTACAAAGGCCTCATGTGTTAGAAATGAAGCGTGAGGGTGCAAAAGAATCTCATTCAGTTTGAGGCTTGCTCCAAAAGAAGAATCAGGAATACCAGAGCTGCAACCTCGGACACTGGAAATGGGTTTTTGAAAAGAAGAGACTCTCTTGAGATAGCATCAATTCTGTGAAATGCCCTACAGTAGTGAGAATCATGGCTGTGGGGTAGGGTGCCAAGTACCAACCTTCACCACAAAGTAAGAGGCCAGATGCCTCCTTTTTACCACTTTAGGAATGCAAAGAACATACATATAGAACTTAGACCAGCCCTAGAAAGGAAGGGAGGTAATAGCCTCACAGCTTCCAGTAGTTATTAGCCATCATGGTCTTGATCACAGCCCTACCTGCTGCTAGACACAAAATCCCTCGTATCTGGGATAAATGAATAAACTTTAAGATCTCAATTCTGAGCGGCATCTCTCAGGAGGCACAGCACTGGAAAAGTAAGCAAAAGTAGATTTAAAGCACTTTTCAATGTCCAGAATTTTGGGACTAGTGAGAGCCAGTTTCGCAGCCCTCAGGATAAACTAGAGCTTACCTAACGGCTACTCTAATATGTCTGGTCTGTAGAGATCCCCAAAGGACTATCCAGCCACGACATAGAACAATCAAGACACACTCATCAACAACCCCTCTTTTCCACAGGCCTGCCCCCTGCAAACCATTACACACAGGGAGCAACAAGAGGCAACCAATGACTGTTAGGATATTCCCTGCTGGGGAGTCCCTTGGGCTTTCCTATCCATGTGCATTGCAGGAGGTCCTCTCTGTCGCCTACAAATGAAAAACTCCATAATCATATAGGGTAACCACTATTAAAGGTATGAAGTTTTACAATATATTGCTTAACAGGAAGAAGGAAGGAAATTAGTACAAATGCCGGGAGGGGGGCAACCAAATGAACCAAACCACAACAAAATTGGGCATTTTCTAATTGTCATCAGTGAAATAACAGAGGGTATTTTCTAGTCAAGCTGCATTCTAATCAAAAGATACCACACACATTCACAGTAAGGTCATCTAGGGTAGACATCACCGGCACAGAAGAAAGCATGGCACAGCAACATAAGAAAACCAAGTTACATAAAATAACATTGAGATTCTGAGTTAAGAGGATAGGGATCAATTACTCTCAGGAGCTATCAAGGACATATATGCAACTCTAGAAAGGTCAAAAGCTCCCTTGGTAACTGCGCTTAATTTCTGCATTGCCTGACTGTAGTTTTAGGGTCCAGCCCCCTGTCTTCATTTATGCCCTATGCATCTCTGAGGAAGCAAGTGGAACTGCACAGGGTGTAAATCAAGACAGATGTAACCTAGTGGTGGAAGGGAAATAAACCTCCAGGCACCCATATTTTCAAGGCCCTTTCCTCGGGGTTTATTTTATTGTCTACAAAACGGTCACAAAACAAAAACAAATCAACTGGCGACTCTGGGCAATAATCCCCACAGGCTGTCTCCACTTCACCCAACCCAGAGGAGAGAAGGCACTCTCTTCTCCTTAGTTTTCCCTTTGATCTTCACTTCCCCTTCCTTGTACACTCTGCCCCTGAGCAGCCACATGAGTCCCAGTGGGACTAGTTAACCCTGTTACAGATTGCAGCACCTTTACTTTGTCACAGCAGTGTTTGCCTTAACATGTTAATATTTGCCCTGCATTTTCCCTGCTGCATCTTATGCCTGTTACATCTCATGTTCTGTCCTTGATAGCTCCTGAGAGTAATTTGAACCCTATCCTCTTTATAGCACCTTGGTAAGTACTGTCTTTGTAGGTAGTTAAACCTCTCCTCTCCACCTCCCCGCCATCTCTTCTCCATATTGAACATCTCCAGTTCTCTTAACCTTTACTTCAGCGATTTTATTTTCTACAACTTTTGTCATTTATTTTTATATGTTCCTCCTCTAATTTCTCTCCAGTTGGTGTGCCCCTTTACAGATGTGATCACATGAAGCCTAACCAGAAAGCCAACCAGTGCCAAAATAATTATCTCATTTATTTCACATGAGAGATTCCTGTTAAGATAATCCTAGATGGCATTTTCCTGTTCGCAACAATGTTTTACCTCCTGACCAGTTTATCATCTCCTATAACCTTCAGATCCGTTCCTGTAGCACTGCTGCCTAGCCAATCATGCCTCATTTTACTTTTGTGAATTTGATTATTTCTTCCTACATCAGCTACTTTACATTAGATTGTATCTCCTTTGATAGATTTCAGTCCATTTTTCTTATCTATCAAGCTCATACTGCATTTTAATTCTACCCTCAGTGTATTGACAGTCTCCCTCCGTTCTGTATCATCCTCATATTAGATTAGTGTATTCTCCCCTCCACTCTCCAAGTCATTTATTATTTGCATTACAGTAGCATCCAGAGGCCCAAATCAGTATCGGATCTCAATTGCACTAGATGCTGTACAGACATATAGTAAGAGACAGTTCCTGCCCCCAAGTGCTTCCAGTTTAATTTAAGAACAGACACAAGAAGAAGGTGTAGCAAATAAGGAAATGTTTGAACTGTACAGAACTTGGAGTCAGTGGCAGTTCTGTCTTTAGGACAGCTAGAGCAGTCCTCCACTCACAACCAGAAGATAATAAAAGCAATCTCAAACAGATGTACCTTTTATCCCCATCCTGTGTGTGTCAATCAGAGCAGTTCATTTAACACCAGAGTACTTCCCAAAGAAGGATCCAGGTTGGTAACAGCTGCTCCGGTGCTCCATATGGTGCAGTGCCCACGTGCATTATTCCAGCATGTAGACTCGGATACCATGGTGATGGATGGAGTATAAATGCCTGGACAGAATAGATAAGATTGGTTAGACTTCTGCAGCAGTAATAGCCCTAGAACTACACTGGATAGCCCATCAACTGCAGCAGAGGCCCAACGATCACAGTCAGAAGGGCAGTGAACAAACGAGCACATGTGGAGCCAATGGAAATTACAGCACCCACCCTAAGATGCCACTGCCCAGATCTGCACCTTGTGGGATCCTTCTTGACTTTTCAGCTCAGCTCAGCATGCATCCGACGAAGTGGGTATTCACCCACGGAAGCTCATGCTCCAATATGTCTGTCAGTCTATAAGGTGCCACAGGACTCTGCTGCTTTTACTGAAATAATAGTTACTGTTGAAGCTCGATTGTGTTTAAGCAAAGGCGTGGTTGTCTTACGAGTGATTCTATGTAGCCACACTTCACCAGATTCTCTAGGAGTGGAGTCACTATTAATAGCTTTATATTATAAGTACATTTTAAATGCCCTGAGTGCTGCAAATGGCAAGTACTCTACAACATGGCCATGGACTCATCAGAAACAAATCATGGCAAACCCATTAAATTTTATTTCCTCAATGACAGTAGGATCAGTGAATAAATGAATTGTGGTGGACACAGCATATAACATAGTACACTCTGCTCACTGCTTCAGTTCTATTCACTAAGGAGTGGATTACAGCTGGCCTTCATGCAGGAGCCTGGGTGGGGTTAGGCTACAATGAGCTATACTTCACATAACCTATAAAATAACCAGCCATAACTGCAGTCCATGAAGAGCACAGAGATTATTCCTTTTGATGGGGAGCTTCAGAGGGGGCAAGAAAGGGAGGAAAGGACACACCCACACACACTTGAACTTTCACAGCTGGCTGGCTGTGCGATGGGAGGGGGAAATACACTATATACCATGAAGGGAAGTAACAGGATCAGTACCTCTGTGGGCCTGAGAGTTCTGAGAGGCATTCTTCTTCCCTGAGGCAGAACGTCTCCTTGTACTTCCCTTGGGAACAGTGTGGCTACACAGCAACCCCAATACAAGACTATGACTTGCAGGCATGACTGAGTATTAAATTCATCTTTGTGAAGACAAGCCACTTTAAGATCCTATGGGCTCCTCATGCCCCAGTTATACCCAGCATAGAAGACTTCAGTCATACCTAAGGCTTTGTGCAGGCCTTCTGGGTGGGGGCAAATTAGAACTTAAGCTTGTTACCATCTGTTATCCTGTCAAAGAAAGAAAAAGAACTGGTTTGACATGATTTGTTTCTACTGTAACTTACAGCATTTAACATACATTTCTGTCCAAACCATTTCCTTTATTCACTAAAGGTCAATCTCTGCCTCGTTCCCAGCTAAGGCAGCTAGCAAAGTTTTGCTGTATGAGGAAGGGGGATAGGATTCCTAGAGCCTAACTCCTTAATCTATAGGGGTGGAGTTAAAAGATTTGCAGATCTAGGTCCATTGGCCACTCCGCCCAGCATTACAAAGAACATGAGCTAAGGACACAGCTACAGCTCAGAGACTGCCAAAGCAGATATGCTGCTGCCCTGCAGCATGAGTGGTAGGAACTAGGATTCTGTACCCACACTCATTAAAATCTTTTGCACCAAGCCCATTTATTTAGGTTTAGTGTGGGGTGGAGGGGAAGGTTTGCCCTCAGATTCATTGCAACCTCATTCAGGAATTAAATTCCAGTAAATTGCTGGGGCATGATTTGTTTCTGAAATGCTCATGTCACACTCTCTCTTCCCTCAGAAATTCACAGTACAAGGGTAATTTGCCTTCTATACATCACTGCCTTCTGCCTAGGAATTTCAGCTCTCAGGCCTATAAAGCAGCCACATTTCTCTAACCCCACTGTCAGAGGACTGTGTTAGGGCATGTCTACATGGGGAAACTCAGGAAAGCTAAACCAAATTAATTTAAAAAGTGAAAACTCATCATTAACTACAGTAAAATACACAATTTTCCATCTGTGTTTTGGAGCAAGTAAATCACACAGACATCCTCTAATCTGCTCTGTATTATTTTAGTAGTATTTACTGTCCAGAACAGGGAATTTCTAGATTAAAATAACCTTCTGGAACAGGGAGATCGAAATGTCCTATCCCAGGTAATGCCAAGAAATAAATGTTTTGTTTCTAGTCCTTTTCTCCTCAATAATTAAGGCCTGGTCTGCACATAGTTTCTGTACAGCCTAGGTTAGAGGTGTGATTTTTTACTGAAATAGTTATACCAGTACATCCTCAAGTGTGGACAAAGTTATAGGCATGGCTTCTAATAATATGTGATCATGTACTTAAAGACTGTATTATAATGTAATGCAGACAAGCAAGGCAGCTGAATTAAGGATGCAGAGGCAACCTTAATTCTGGTATTTCCTAACTTTTGAATGCTTGACTTTGCAACCTAAATAATGTTCTTTTAATTTATTTATATGTGTGTATGTGTAATATCAGTATAAAGGTGTCTTATATAAGAATAGCTTATTCCCCTTTCTCTTTATAATAAATTATAGCAGTATGAGCATCTTTGCACCAGTATAACTGTATTGTTTTGACAACACTGGTATAGTTAAAGTAGTAAGCTTTTGTATGTTAACAAGGTTCTACTTTTTAATTTGAGATAGAGTTGAAGGCATGCATTATGTCCCAGCTTTCACAGCACCATATCTCTTCCCTCTATCTGTTCTTTACTTCTCCTTGTTTAAAGTTTACCTTCTTCTGGCTGCTTTCTGAACCAAAAGCTGAGTCAGTTTGAAGAAAGACTCCAAAATGGAGGACAGACCATTTATGGACTGAACCTCCTCCCACGGTAGTAGTTAGGTTAACATGGAGTGAAGTGAGAGGGTGGTCATGGCCCTAACTGTACAGCTCTTGCTCTAAGCAGATGCACCCTGTGTTAGTTCTGGTGGAAGGAATGGCTACAGAGCTGGTTTTCATCAATGTTATTTTTCTTTGTGTGCATATTTTCTGTATATACAATTTAAGCCTTGCTAACATGAGATTGAAGAATGAAAGTGGCCTTGGGGGAACAAAGAGGGAATTCTATTGTTCACTCTGCCTTCCTGAAGTCTGTAGTAGAGGTGCCCCTGGCTCCTATGGACCTTAAGAGCAGTATAGTTAGTCCTGGTTAAGTGCAGCCCCTATGTGATAATGTATCCCATATCTGCTGGGTGTGGTGCTCTGTCTCCCTTTATTAGCACCTAGACCACATAGCCATTAATGAGTCTGCTACAGCCTTAGCTGAGAGGTACAGGGCTTGAGGCTCATGCAATAGAGCCTTATGCATTTAGCTCCAGAGGTCCCCTGGTTCAATCCTGCCCACCAACAAGGGGGGTTTGCTGGTGTTTCAATAACTCTTAGTAGGTTTGTCAGGAGGATTCCCATTCCATCATGTCTACAAAGTTTAGAAGTCTGCCAATGTAGTTTTCTCTTGATGTGCTTTTCCCATCATTTACAGTATGCCAAGATATGCACTTTTAGAAAACAAATCCTTTGAGTTCTAAAACTTGAGCTGTTATTTAGGACCAGTATTTTGTGGGGTGGGAACATGATAAAAGAACAAGCATTTTGAATATACCTGCCTTGCCCAATAAGGGCAATAGATAGTCTTAAGCCCCAAATTTTCAAACCAGGGTGCCAGAGTTAGGCTCTTCAATCCATATTTAGGCATGAAAGTAAAAATGGCCTGGTTTTCAAAGGTTCCCATCTCCAGGTCCCATCAATTTAATGAGATTTGTGCTCAGTACCCCTGAAAAGCAGGTCACTTAACTTTTACAGAGGTGCTTGGATATGGAATTACAAATCTAATTTTACATATCCAGGTGTGATTTTTTTGACTTTACTGTGATTTCCTAAATGTGGATGGTAAGGTTTGATTTTTTGGTAATGGCTGCTTTTTGTTATTGACTTTAACTCATCTTGGGCAGTACAATGTTAAATATACAATTCTGCACATAATGATAATCTCAGCCTTTCTATGAACAGTGCCAGTTCGATGGAGATCATTAAACTCCATAAAGATATCTGCTTAAATCAATGAGCCTATATAGCTACACAGTCCTCCCTCTTGATAACATTTTCTCTGCCTTGAAGCCTCCGTAAGCCAGCAGAGAGGAGTTCAAAGGACGCAAACTATGTTTTCTGAAAGCTTTGTGAAATGAATTTGCTTTATGTTAGAGGTAATTCATTAGAAACTAGACATGATGACCTAGCTTAATCGTATATCTGACACTCAAAAAGAATATTAATCACCATGGATGTAATTCCAGCCCCACTGACATCAAAAGGAGTTTTGCAATTGACTTTAAGGGGGCCCAGATGTCACCTTGTGGCTTTACAGTAATTCTCAGTTTTCTTATTTGCTGGACAAGATACATGTCCTTTCCTTGTTACATTTGTTTTGTTACTGGAAATTAAATAGTTACAAAACCACCTTCTCAGCTTTTGCTCATTGCCTCTGCCCCCTGTGCTCTTTGAGTCTAAGCAGCCACAGTGGAATACTGCTGTGGCTGTAACTATTGCTAACGCAAACAGTGGAGTCCAGTGGTAAAGCACAGTG
This sequence comes from Gopherus flavomarginatus, assembly GCF_025201925.1. Lineage (NCBI taxonomy): Eukaryota > Metazoa > Chordata > Testudines > Testudinidae > Gopherus > Gopherus flavomarginatus. Next base: position 210,378,386 of record NC_066617.1, read on the forward strand.
TTTTCCAATTAGGCAGGCCCCAACCCGGCAGAAAGCTGCTTTCATTTTACAGATTACTCAAGGCATTTCCTGTAAACATGATAAACACTATCAGAGGATGTGAAAAGGGAAACACAGTGACATTACAAAAATTACTTTTAAAAGGGCAGGTTGCTTCATTTTTTCCTTTATTTCCCCATTACGCTATTTGAGGAGGGGAAGAACCAAATTCTCGTTTATATGACTACAGTTTTATCATAAACTCAGCCATCTTCTTTCTAAGGTTACCTATAAAGGTAGGTGGTATACAGCTTTACCTAGAAAATATTTACTGCTTAGAAGACCATGAATGCTCTGTCTATCCTTTCCCTTCTAACTTCTCTGCTACCCATTTCTTAAAAAACAACCAATGTGTGCTCTAAAGCCAGATTAGGAACCTAGATGAAAAGCAACAAGCCAGAAAGAGCAATACACCCCAGAGCTTGTCCAATATTGCCAGACTCCTGTGTTAAAAAATCACGACATTGGCTCAAAAATCATAAGATGTTTTTAAAAATAACTTCTGGGGCTTTTTTATTTGTCCTCCATGTTTTGGCCTTTAGGGTTCACATTTTCTAGCTTCTCTAGGCAACCATGAGGTCTAGAAACTTTTTTCTATTTTTTTTAAATCACACATATCCAGGGGCTTGGGCGTTAAGAAAAAGCATGAATGGTGTGAGGCTTGAGATAAAACCATGAGCACGATAAAGAAAATACAATAGCTTTAAACCATTACAAACGTTTATTTTTCCAATAATCCAAAGCAAAACTACGTTGCCATGCCTCTAATGACATTTAGAGGTCTGCATTAAGAATTAGCTTTTACAGTAATTTCTTACTTCTATTACATTTATTTATACTGTGTCAGCACCCAAAGGCCCCAGTCAGGACAAAGGCCCATTCTGCCAGGTGCCTTATAAAGACACAGGCAGACACAGCCCTTACCCTGAAAAGTTTACAATTTAATCTGAAATGTGCTGTGTAAAATGGGGGAAGGGAGAGTAACATGGCCAGAGAGATAAGCCAAGGAGATAATTTGAAAAGATGGATTGGAGCAGGACAATGTATGTGTTTGGGGCTGCAAAGACGAGGGGGTCGCAATAGTCAAGATGGGAGATGAAGAAGGCCTGAACTAGAGTTTCAGAGGAGTGGATGGGGGTGGAGGGAGTAACACAGTAATGTAATAGTATGTTAAATACATAGGGCCAGAACTTCATCTGGTGTAAACTGGCATAGCTTCATTGAAACCACTGAATGGGCCAGTTTACACCATCTGGCCCACAGTAATCCTTAAGGTTTAGATTAGATATGGGGGAATGATAATTGATTATTAAGCATGCACAGATGTGGCACAGGTGGAAGGGTGAAGGAAGGGGAGATATAGTGAGACTGGACCAATAGAACAGCCGTGTGCTAGGATTTGCACAGCCATTGGAAATGGGTTCAGAAGTTCTGTTACAATTAAGTATCTAGAAGTTAAGTCTTTTCCGGAATATAAAGAAAACCTCTTTAGTCTACAATTGGGGCCTGAAATCACAGGAAGACAGGCTTTCTTGTGAGATTTCCAGTGCTTCTCTCATTCAGGCTGATTTGGGAATGTCACAAAAATAGCTTCCTTCATGGTCTTTCTGCTACCAAATCTGGATGAAACCAGAAATGTGAACAGAGGAGTGGAAAGCTAACCAGTATATTTGAACCTCCGGGTTTGGTTCAGCAGAATCAAAATAACTGCATTGGGTAAGTTTGGATTTCAGCCCAAACATGTCACCCACCAACCTTCTTTGTTCCTGTTTTGTACAGTTTGAATTATATGTGAGATGTTTCTTCCCCTTCTCAGTGTCATCTGGGATCATTACACCAAGTTACATATTGACCCACAGTGTTATGCCCAGTGAGCAGGAAAACTGACAAACAGTTACATACTGTACATAGTGAGTCTGATATTCCTTTACATTTTAGCCACCAGGTCCTATGCACTCTCTTGGGATTACTTTGCAAGGCTGCCTTCCCACAGCATCCTGGCAGGAAAGCCTCAAGGGAAGGCATCAAAGCAACAAGTTGGAAAGAAAGAAAGATGAGGAATGGATACAGCGATGTCCTTCTCCAGCTAGTTAATTTGAGTGTGTTCAGGTATAGTTCCCCCTTCCCTTCCTGTCATGATATAAGAGGTAAACAGCTCTTCCCTGAGTTACATAGGAAAACACTCAATGCTTCAGGTTACCAGGAAGAGCAGGTATCTCGATTTTATTCCTTTCTAAAAAAACAAATACTTCAGAGCCCACAAAAATCAGACCAGCTCCCAGCCGCTGCCAACATGGAGAATACGCTCAGCAAATGAACTGAATTCAAGGGATTACTTTGCATTCCAATACATTTAAAAAAAACCTTAGTGCCCCACTAAAGGCCCTGGGGGGCAAAAATCCAGTAAAATGGCCAATGGAGCTTGACTGATGTTTGGTTTGAGGAAGTCTATACTGAGCATGCATGACCTGAGATTTTTTAAAGGGTCATAACTTGGCCACATTAAGGTGGATTTTCATGGGGATGGCAAAAGGCACATCTATGGCACAAAGGCCATTCCCCCTGCCAAATTTCAAGCCCCTGCTCCAAAGCAATGGGGAGCTAGAGCTGTTCAAAGAAAAGGTTGGCAGGATGCTTTAACATGGACAAAGCAAGGTATTGTTCCCTAGCCTTGTTCTCACAAATGGCTGATCTATTTTGCATGAAATTTTCCAAAAGAATTCAGCCTAAGGCAGACACCCCATTAGGAAATTTTCAGCTCAGTTATAGCAAGTTATAAGCAACTGAAAACAGGGTCTATAATTGGAGTGTCAAGCAGCCTGAATAATAGGGAGTTTGGTAAATATATCCCATCAAACTAACTTAATATCTTTTTTTAAAGAGATTATAAGTTTAGTTGATAAAAATAATATTGCTGGCATAATACACTTTGACTTCTGTAAAGCATTTGACTTGGTACCACACATTTTGATTAAAAAACTAGAAAGATATAAAATACCATTGCACCCATTAAATGGATTAAAAACTGGCTGACTGATAGGTCTCAAACTGTAGCTGTAAATGAGGAATCACCACTAAGCAGGTGTGTTTCCAGTGGCTGTCCTGCAGGGATTGTTTCTTGGCCCTAGGCCATTTAACATATATATCAATGACCTGGAAGAAAACACGAAATCATGACTGATAAAGCATGTAGATGACACAAAAATTTGGGGGGGGGGTTGTAAATAACGAAGGAGACTGGTGTGACTGTTGCTGGAATATTGTATCCGGTTCTGGTGGCCACAACTCAAGAAGAATGTTGATCAACTGGAGAGGGTTCAGAGAAGAGCCATGAGAATGACTGAAGGACTGAAAACATGCAACATAGTGACAGACTCAAAGAGCTCAATCTATTTAGCTTAATAAAGAGACGGTTAAGGGGTGACTTGATTACAGTCTGTAAGTACCTACCTGGGGAACAAATCTAGTAGAGAAAGGTATCACTCAGTCCAAGGCTGGAAGTTAAAGCTAGACAAATTCAGCCTGGAAATAAGATGTACATTTCTAATGGTGAGAATAATTAACCACTAGAACAATTTACCAAGGGTGTGGTGTGTTCTCCATCACTGACAATTTCTAAATTAGGATTGAATGTTTTTCTAAACACTCGGATCTAGGAATTATCTGGGGGAAGTTCTATGGCCTGTATTATGCAGGAGGTCAGACTAGATGATCATGATGGTCCCTTCTGACCTTAGAATTTCTGAATCTCTGAATAGGGGGTACTACCAGGCCTGCCTACAATAATTTGTCAGTGGAGAAGAGGTAGGAGGGAGGGAGAAAAGGGTATGTAGTGAAAAACTCATAACTAGTGTTGGATGTGCAGCTTTGGCCTAATGAATTACACTCCAGAGTTAGATCTATTTTGTAAAGGTGGAAGAAGCTTGCATTTGAAGAGTTCAGAGTCTGGTGTAAGTTTCTTGTTAGTTTCATGAAACCAACAATGTGCTGGCCCTGAAATTTTACTAAAATGATTCAAACATTTCTTAAAATTTGGAGCTTGAATAAGTTAATGAAGACAACTAGGCTTAGTCTTACTCTACTCCATTAACTGAGCATGCCCACCCCTTACTGTCACTGAACTGAATGGAACTGAGTCCAGTTAGAAACAATCACAGAATATCAGGGTTGGTAGGGACCTCAGGAGGTCATCTAGTCCAACCCCCTGCTCAAAGCAGGACCAATCCCCGGACAGATTTTTACCCTAGTTCCCTAAATGTAACTTTTAAGGATTGAACTCACAACCTCAGGGTTAGTAGACTGCTGCTCAAAAAACTAAGCTATTCCTCCTTCCTAGCTGTTGACTTGCACAGAACAGTGAAGAAGCAGGTAGCTTTGGTCAAGTGAGTATTACAGGCCTGTCACAATTGCTCTTTTGAGCAGTCCTGAAAAAATGGATATTTGAAAGGAAATACTGACTCATCTCATCCAATGATATCTGAAGACGCTGGGACAAACATTGATGAGTTTCCTAGATTTGTAGTAACATAACTGAGGAAATATCTCCACTGATCATTCTAAAAGTTTCTCATCACTATCCAGAATATTGTCATGATCGTTCAACACAACCTAATTCCACTCACACAGCTTTATTTTGAAAACAAGAATATGCGATTCCTTGCTCGGAATACGCTGTTGAGGCATGTTATGTTGTCGTATAAACTTTATGGCAAAAAGAATAACATTGCTATGGGCAGGTGATAATATCATTTCTCATTGAAAACAAGAACATGTTTTTTTTTTCACGACAGCTGTGTGAAACTGAGAACATTGATAATAAATGGGGAGTAGAAGAGGGAGAGGGAGACACCACATACTGGCCCAGATTCAGCAAGATATTTAAACATGTGCCTAATTCTAAAACCACAAGTAATCCCATGGACTTCAATAGGACTAACTCATGTGCTTAGAGCAAGGCACAAGTGTGACTTCCTGAACCAGGGCCCTAATAATAACTATTGTGAATATAACACCTGTCATCCAAAGATCCCCAAACCCAACAACATAAGGATCACTTCACTTGTTACTAAAATTCAACCACTCATAGTGTAGGAAGCAGGCAGACTTAAAGAATACACAATAGTAATACATGTCAGAAAGGGAATTATGCAACTAAAAAAACCAAGGACATTTTAGGAAGCATAACATATTTTCTTAACTGAAATCTAGCCAGGACACCAGAGTTAACACTTCCATTCCTACAAAGAGTATCATGAATTTCAATGACCACCAATTGCCAGGACTTTGCTTTTTACATCCTATTTGAAAAACAACACCTCTAGTAGCAGTGTCCCCACACACCTTGAGGGGCTTTTGTACAGAGTTGACTTACAAGGGAAAATGCTACCTATTCAATCTCCCATATCACTTCCTGCAGCACCCATGATTTCCTTGCAGGTCTTCCAGCCAAATACTGGAGAAATGTAACCCTCTTAACCTTAGGAGGCTTGACAGGATGACAACCTGGTATATCTGCAGAACTGAAAATTCACAAGGGAGACCCACTCCAATAATATCAAAAATCCCTTGGTTTAAAAATTGTCTTTGTTAAAAAGTTGGTAGCTGTGATGCCTCTTCGGTTTCAAATAATTTTGAATAAATTAGAAACTACCCTGACACATACTGCAGAACGTTATGGCTAGTTGAATTTTCTGAGATGTGAAAGAGACACTCCTCTACAGTAAGACAGGAGGCTTGGTCAGCAAGTCAAAGTACAGGCTAAGGGCAAGTTTTCTTCTGGTAACTCCTTTCACTGCATCCTTGTGCAGAGAGACGTGAATAAGGAGGAATCCAAAGCTTTTCCAAAACAATAAAAGCCAACAAGCAATGTGGAGAATGGGGGAGGGGAAGGAATGAACTACTGCTAATTCCCTTCTTGGGAAATGAATTGTGGAAATACATGTCTTCTGAAAACATGACAGTTTGAAAGAGGGTAGAAAATAAAACGTTTTGCTGTGGGAAGAGGAGGAGCTTTTGGCTCCTTGCCTGCTTTCGCATGTGCAGAATCATCAGTTAATTTAATTGCAAAACATTACCAAGAAAGTTGTCTTGTGAAGGAAAGGAAATGAATTAAAACTGTTAAAATCTAGTAGGGAAAAAAGTACAACTCAGGTTTTAATTGCATAGTAATGGCACTTTCTTTTTACTGATTTATATTCACAGAGATGATACAGAGGTAGGTCCATGGCTCTTTAGCTGCAGTGGGGCTATACAGGTAAATAAGCCAGACCATGTTTGCTAGACAGAGAAGTACAATTAGAGCTGGATGAAATTTTTCAGCTAAACTCTTTTTTTTATAGCAAAAAATGCAGATTTGGTATCACCAAAATGTTTCAGGAATTTGTGTCTGTTTCACCAAATTGTTCTGGTTAAAAAAAAATTAACAAAAATTCCAACCCCCCCCAAACATTTTATTTTGACATTTTCAAAATGAAACACTGCAATCTTTTGGTTTGAGGCAACTTTTATGTTTCAAAATTTTCTTTAATTTTATTTTAAAGCAGCAAAAATGTTTAAAGAATACTCAAGATTTAAACATTTTGTTTTGAAAATGTCTAAATAAAATGTTTAATTCAACATACTTTTTTAAAACTTTTTAATTAGTTGAAAATTTCATTTTTGGTTTGACCCAAAGTGAATATTTTTTTCTTTTTTTTTTCCTTTTTTTTTTTTTGGAATTGCCAGCAAACCAACAAATCCATTTTTCACACTGCTCTGAATACACTATTTATTGGTTCTCCAACCATCATACAATTTGGCCTTATCACTTTTCAGTCTGCTTTGCCAGGCCACTGTTTCCATGATTTTGTTTTTCAAAGGAAAATAGCAGGTGACTGTTATATTAAGGGTATGTATCCACTGCAATTGGAGGCATGACAGCCACTCAGGTTAGGGGACCAGAGCTAGTTTAATCTAGCTAGTGTAGCTAAAAATAGCATGGACTACAGCATTGCTAGACATGTTGAAGTGTGTGGCTCTGTATCTTCACTGCTATTTTTAGCCACACTAGTTAGATCAAAGCTAGCTCGGGTCTGCCTACCAGAGCTGCAGTCATACCTCTGATTGCAGTGTAGGTATACAGCAGCTTGAACAGATTAATAAGAGGTTCATTCTCTTACAAGAAGCATACAATGCATAACTGAAAACCTGTCCATGAGCATACCATACTTTAGCTTTCAGTAGGGCTACGTGTGCAGCAGGATATGAGGCAGATGTTCAAACAAGGTCAGCACTCACAATTAGGGCCAGATTTTCAAATGTGCTCAGCTCCCCGTTGAGCACCAAAATAAGTGGTTGGATAATTAAAGTGCTCAGAAAGCTGGGTGCACATTGGGTACTGAACTGTGTTGAAAATCTGGCTATTCGTGTTGCAATGGAAGCTGCAGGGAGCTAAGCACTTCAGCTTTTAGGTGTCTATAGGTAAGTCTACAATCCAGTGGGCCTCCCAGACGGAGTAGACAGACTCATGCTAGCTGCTTGAGCTAGTGGACTAAAAATAGCAATGTGGGCATTGCAGCTCCAGTGGAGACCTGGGCCAGCCACCTGAGCTCTGATCCAGGGAGTTGGGTTGGCTTGTCAGAGCTACCGCTCAAGACCCAACATCGACACTGCTATTTTTAGTGGGCTAGCTCAAGCCCTGCTAGCGCCTGTGTGTGTACCTGGGCTGGCAGGCATGCTCCCAGCTGCTTTGTGGACATAGCCTAACCAGAATCTGAGCCCTTTTGAAAATCTGACTCCAGATAGGTTCTGTGCTTTGGAAATCTGGTCTTAGGTGTGCAAGACACTGACATCAAGTTGACATTTGTAAGTTAACAGCATGTACTGCATTTGTCTACATACCATGTGCATAAAGGGTGGGGGCACTTTTACAAAAAATGTATTATAAAATGCAATCTAGTATTCTGCAGTAATGGTCAAAGTACTGCATCTTACAGCAAGGTTGCTGCAGTGTTTTGGACCACTCTTTAGTTAATGGACACAATTACATTGATTTATGACAGACATGGAGATAACCGCCATTTTTATTCGCAAATGTGTTTAGCTATCAGTTTTGTATGCACAACATAAATATTTTGTGTGTGTATGTGTGTGTGTGTGTGTGTGTGTGTGTGTGTGTGTGTGTGTGTGTGTGTTCTAAGAGCGTTTGTGGGTTATGCTATAAGCATAGTTTTTAAAGAATGATAACTTTTCAAGTTTAGCTAGGGTTTTATTGATTTTTTTTTGACCATAACTAAAAGTGTTCTTGGTTTCCTGTATATCATTCTGCTGTTATGACACTTTTGTCAGAATACTCCTGTGCACTGTGAGTCACTGAGAACTCTTCCTGAATTTTATTTTTAATAGTGAGGAGCATACCATAATTAGCTGCTCATACTTCTGACGCCTCTCTAGTGTTCTTGTGCCCATCCTTTAATGTAAGGGATGTTTGCAAGTTCTATATTAGAATTAAAAAATAAAAAAGAGTCAACATCTAGCATTTCAGTAGCACCTCTAGAGAACTTAAAAACTTCTAATGTGTCATATTGCTTTAGTTGTATGCACTGTTGTTGTAGCCATGTCAGTCCCAGGATATCAGAGTGACAAGGTGGGTGAGGTAATACCTTGTATTGGACCAACTTCTGTTTGTGAAAGAGACAAGCTTTTGAGCTCAGAAGAGCTCCATGTAAGCTTGCAAGCTTGTCTATCTCATCAACAGAAGTTGATTCAATACAAGGTATTACCTCACCCACCTTGTCACTCTGATATTACTTTAGTGTAAGCCTGTGTAGTGCAGCTGTGAATAGACCATCTACACTAATGACACTAAATATGGATTACAGGCACAAGTTATAAGGCACTGGGCACAGAATATTCAAATTATGTATCCTGAAAATAAAATTTGAATGCTCACATAGAACTCAAACAAACCTGAATTTGAATTTGAATCCAAAGTTCCACAAAGTTCATGGGTGTTTGGGTTTGAGGTTCCAGTTCTGCCCATTAGGGAGACAAGTGGGAATCAAGACATTTGGATCCATATCAAAACTTCCCAAGACTAAGAGACAGGGAGGTTCAGAGCTGGTTTCCCAGAATCAACCAATCTGAACAAAAAAGAACTTGCCCAATTTTCTGTGGTGACCCATGGGCCTTGACTTGAGCCTGGGTCCACAGGAGCAACCATGCTTCAATCCTCCATTGGGCAGCCTACTGACAACTGCTGATCCAGGACCCCTGAAGGCCAGCCCCAGTTTGAGTCTCTGCCCCTTATGTCTTATTGGTGGAGTCCCAGAGCAGTTGATTGGTTCACTGGCCCTACTTAAGCCAGCAATATGAACAGGAAGCTCATGCTGCTCTGGACTGCATACCTTGTGCCACCCACTCACATTCCACCCATGATTTCCTGGCATCCTGACCTGGCTTGGCTCCTGATGTTTGACGTGTGGTTCTGATTTCCAGTTTGTCTCCTGCCTGTGACCCCCTGGTATCCTGACCTGGCCCAACTCTTGTTACTGACTTGTGGTTCTGACCCCAAGTTTGTCTCCTGCTTAGTAGGAGCTCTTACATGGGGTTCCACAGGGATCTATTCTGAGTCCAGTGTTGTTTAACATCTTTATTAATGACATGGATGTAGGTGCAGAGAGCTTACTGATCCAATTTGCAAATCACACAAAGCTGCGGGTGGGTGGTTACCAATACTTTGGAGAATAGAGCTAAAATTCAGAGGGATCTTGATAAACTGGAGAACTGGGCTATAGACAACAAGATGAAATTCAGCAAAGACAAATGTAGGGTGCTACACTTAGGGATGAAAACCCAAATACACAATGGGGGAAACTGGTCTGGCAGCAGCACTGCTAAGAGGTATCTGGGAGTTGTGGCAGATCACAGCCTCCACTTGAGTCAGCTATGCGATGCTGTTGCAAAACAAAAAAAAAAAGCAAATGCAGTTTTATGTTGCATTAACAGAGGCATAGCATGCAGGTCATGGGAGGTGATAGTACCACTCTATTCGGCACTGGTTAGGCCTCAGCTGGAGTGCTGTGTCCAATTATGGTCACCAATACATAGAAAAGATTAGAGAAACTGGAAAGGATCCAGAGGCGAGTGACAAAGACGATCAAAGGGATGGAACACAAGCTATGTGAGCAAAGGCTGAAGGAACTGGTATGTTTAGCTTGGAGAAGAGGAGATTAAGGGGGGACATGATAGCTGTCTTCAGATTCTTGAAAGGCTGCCATAAAAAAGCTGGAGAAAAGTTGTTGTCTTTTGCCACAGAGGGCAGGACGTGAGGCAGTGGGTTCAAACTAAAGCACAGCAGATTTAGATTAAATCTCAGTAAAAACTTCCTAACTGTAAGAATAGTGTGACAATGGAACAGACTGTCTCAGGAGGGGTGGAAGCTTCTTCACTGGAGGTTTTCAAAAGAAGGCTGGATAGCCATCTGTCTTGGATGGTTTAGACCAGTGGTGGGCAACCTGCAGCCTGTCAAGGTAATCTGCCAGCAGGCTACAAGACAGTTTGTTAAATTGACCGTCCGCAGGCATGGCTGCCCACAGTTCCCAGTGGCCGCAGTTTGCCTTTCCCGGTCAATGTAAACAAACTGTCTCACGGCCCGCTGGCAGATTACCCTGACGCGCTGCATGCAGCCCGCGGGCCACAGGTTGCCCATCACTGGTTTAGACACAACAAATCCTGCATCTTGGCAGGAGGTTAGACCAAACTTTGATGCTCAAAAATGAGCAACAACCACATTTGTTTAACTGCTTTGAAACTATTTTTCATTTTCAGTTTATACTGTGAGAGACAGCAGAGGGTTATCTCAGTTTATTGGGAATGTTTTCTACATGTTACAAACCCTGGAGTTAAAGAGGCAGAAGCTGTATATTTTGAAGCCAAGCTAGTCTGCCTGTTACTAACAAGATACCAAATTATCAGATTTAGACAGAGACATGACTGGAAAATTGCCATCTCTTACATACCATGATAAGCAAAAGATCTTGAGAAACTAGATAAAAGCAACTGGGTCAAAGCCAAATACCTACCTACACCCATATGGTATGTGACTTCAAATTGTCACCTGACATTAAAAAAAAAAATAAAAAAATCCATGGATGAAAGTAAGATTCATTGCCAGAAAAGCAGTCTGAATAGATTTGGGGAAAACCCCCGCACAAAATCAGAAGTACTCAGTCAGAGTAGTATAATCTACAACATCTACCTTGTGATAAGGGTTAATTGTCTTACTCTTTAGACCCACCTACCCGCTCTTCTGGGCAACATGCTGTTGTGCCAAAGACTACACTGCACTGTATAATTGTCATGGATTCATGTCTGTAAATGGAGTTGCACTAGACACTTTGTATTAAACTACAGAAAACATAGTGCCAGGTAACAGATAAAGGAAGAAGCCAGTGACAGTGTAACACAGAGTATTTCTGTGAGGGTATGTATGACAGCAATGTTTAAAATGCACCTCAAGAGCAGTATGTAGCTGACAGCTTTTGCCCACTCACAGAGCGTACTGAAGGACAAGTGACCACACCCAGGAACGTCTTAATACAATTGTGAGTAGGGACTGGAGAACTGGTTCAGATAAAATACAGAACAACCTGAAACTACACCCAAAACCTGAAGTCAGCCTTTCTTAGACTGTTTAAATTGGCTTCACTTTTAATCTTTTCCCCCCATAAATTTTCCCTTCCAGTTTTGGGCTGGGATAGAAAGCACAAATACTGATATACCACACACTAGAACCTCGTCATTTCCAAGATCAGAACAAGGCTGTGGTAGAAATCTCATGAGAAAGCCAGTTCTCATTAAATTTTCAGATCCAAACAATTTTAACCTTCAAAGCACTTCACAAAAAGTAACTATTCCTTAAAAAACTCCTATGTGGTAGGTGTCACACTCTCTGGAGTGGCTCATGACCGTGACTGCCTACCTCAGGGCAGACTGTCAAAAACAGGACAGAGACCCCAAGCTGGTGGCATGTTCTATAATTAGATTTCACCAAGCCAATAACAGATGTGAACTCCTGGATCACTATCCCAGTCTTACCATGGAGTCACAGACAGTCCCCTTAGAGACTCTCCAGTCTGTCTTGCCACCCAGACAAACTGAAGTTAGTGATAATGGTCATTTAAATAAAAAATCACACCACATCAGGTTGGTCCCAGTCCCAAGAGAGCAGTCACTCACCCCAGTTCAATTGGTACACTAGAGCTTTCTCCAAATACAACATCTGTAGCCAATCTTGTAATAAATTATATAAAGGTTTATTAACTAAGAAAAAGAAATGAGAATTATTTAAAGGTTAAAGCAAGCAAACATATACACACAAATGAGTTACCATCTAAATCCTAAGAGTGACAGAGCTGTAGAGATCTGTCAATTTAAAATGTCTTTCAGGGCAGGCCCCAGGAGGTAACCCCTGGGGTTTTCTGGCTTCAGGTTGGTTTCTCTGGCCCTGCAAGAGTTCAAATAGCAAAGAGATGAAAAATCTTCACATCAGCTATTTTTATTTCCCTCTTCCAGCATCCAAAGTGATGGGACAAGGCCTTCTGCATGTACATCTCCATGGGTGGATGAGGAATTAACAATGCTTTTGTCTTAAAATGGCCCACTTAAATTTTGATAGTCCTCTTGGATGGGCAGGGGGATAATTCCCGTACCTGGGTTCACAAGTTCAGAGCAAACATTTTCAAAGTTATAAAGCAAAACTTACATATTTCCTTATAGCATGGCATACAGGCTTTACAAGTGAGATTAATGCATGTAACAACTTGCAAGCATTTCATAGAATTTAAACACTATATACATTCTTATAAGACCAATACCTATTTTGAGCAAAATGAACATATAGGTGAACTGATTTGGTCTCCAGCTATGAGTCTGTCAGTTCTTAGTTAATGCCTACAGTCTTGACAAAAGCTGGCATCTGGATTGCTGGCGGCACAGTAGGCAAGTAAATATTATCCCAATGTTACAGTGGGGAAAGAAACTGAGAGAAATTAAATGTGCCTGAAAAGGGAAAAAAAATAGCTTATACCCTTTTTGGCTCCTTTATGGTATGTAAAACAAGGCCTGAAATATTTTTTTTTAACCGTTTTCTTTTCCCATTAGAAGTATCAGGTATACCCAGCCTTCTCTTCCTTGTTTTGTTGGTGGCCTCTCTGGGAGGATCCAAAGCTATGATTTGAGAGCTCTCTCAGAGCATTTAATGGACGTGATGGAGATGCTGAATCTTTCCCAAAAGAACTGTTCTTCCAGCTGTTGATCAGGCATTTGAATTACTGGAGATAGATGTTAACCAAAGCAAATCAAAAGCAAAAGTTTAAACAGTCTGAATAAAATCCATTTTCCCGATTTATTAGGTGTCACTGCCATGGTATCTATGATGTTCTCAACTTCCCATTCTTTGGTCATCCATAGTCTTCCAAGAAAAATATACTACACCAGGAATAAAATTGTCAAAAGTGCCAATGGGACTACATTCCATTTTCAAAACTGAAAATACGTGGGACTTAGGCTCCTATGTTATTTAGGTGCTTTTGAAAATGTCACCCAAGACATAAAACAAGTAGGGGAGGGAAACTTTCAGAACTTCCTCATATTTCATACAGAAGAAAAACTCACTCCCTTTACAGTTCATCTTTAAGCCTTCAGTTTGCAAACACGCACATGCTAACTTTGAGCATGAGTAATTCCACTGAAGACAGTGAGACAATTAGAATATAGGCCAGTACACAGACCTTTACACCATCTCTCTCTCTAGGCTTATTAGACCAGAGGTTTGGATAAATAGCTGAATTTTGGAGAAGTTTTTCAATAAACCATTCTTTGAGTGTTTTTGTAATAATAAATACTGAGTTATACTTAGTAACCAAAATTTGTGTTTCTTATCCCTTCTTGTAGAGAGCCAACAGCCACTTGTCTTTCCTCCGCTTTCTTTTTCACCATTACCCAGGGCTGCCCAGAGGGGTGGGGCAAGTGGGGAAATTTATTCCAGGCCCCACAGGGGCCCCCACGAGAATATAGAATTCTATAGTATTGCAACTTTTTTTTATGGAAGGGGACCCCAAAATTGCTTTGCCCCAGGCCCCCTGAATCCTCTGGGCAGCCCTGCCATTACCTTGTTTTAAGTCAAGAGCATTAGCCTTGAAAAGAGATGTACCTCATTGTGCCACTATTTACAAAGTATGCTGGATATGTGAAATGAATGGCAAGGTTTTGCAGGGCACTGATGCATATATGAATTCCCTGAGTGCAGTACCAAAGCTTCCCTGTACAGAAATGGCATTGAAGTTAGGTTTTCCAGTTTTCAATGTTTGTTTATTTTCCCCCAATTCTGGCATTTATTTGTACATTTTTGCATAAATTAAAAATGCATGTTTTAAAAAATGTGCCCATTAAAACTCCACTATCAATCTATTTTATTACCCCAGTCAATTTAACGCCATCTAGTCATATGAATCTTGCATTTTATTAATGGCTTTCATTATTTTCTAGAGCTAGTTTAAAATATTAATTTTCATTTTCGAAATTCCAGTATTGTGAAATCATAAATAGGTCTCCCAAAAGTCACAAGATTAGCTTTAAAACCATGAAAAATTAAAAATAATAATAAAAGTTGCATTATTTTTCTTTGCCTTCTGGCCTCTGTGCCTTTAGGATACACTCAGGTCATGCTTTCAGTTTTTTCTCCACAAGCATGAAGTCTAGAAACCTTTTTTTAATTCTAATTTTCTCAAGTAATCGCATGATTCTAGTAGATGAGGTTCAAGAAAAGCAAAAAATATCACGAGACATCTGATAAAATAATGAGAGCTGACAGCACTGATTGTTTTTATCAGTTCGAATTAAATTGGTAACGTGCTTTAACACCTGCATGATAAATCTCAGAAACTTAGTTTTCTTACAGTACTTGGCTCAGCTTGGGAAGTGCACTGGTAGCCAAAACAGAGCTCATCAATAAATCCATGAATCTTGTTTAAAATGACTCCAGACCGAACTATAGCTTTAGTGGATCCATATGCTACATCACTCGCATCTTCTCCTTTACATTTGAATTGGGCAATGGAAGCAACAAGGGAAATCTGAAATGGACCAATTTCTCTCTTCAGTCCAGGTTTTCTCAAGTAATGTGTATATTGGCCGAAGCTTATACATCAGTACTTGTAAGCTCACTTGTGGCATATTGTGCTGAGTTGGAAGGAAAGGAGTATGCTAGTGCCCCTGTGGCTAGAATAAATGCTTTTACTTCCAGGAATGAACTTCTGGTTTTTACTGGTGACAGTGATAGAAAGGCCTATGGAGACTCTGGTAAGTTTTTCCAATGAAACATGGAAAGCCTATGGAAAGTTTTCAAATCACCCTTGACAGAGTTTTCTCAGAAAAGAGAGACATTGTTTATAAGGACACTTTTTTTCTATTTTGTTATTTTAAAAAGAAAATCTTAAAGGGAGTCTTATTTTATTGTGTGCACTCATGTTTGTGGACAGGTAGTGGTTTGTTCACTGAAGTGTAACAGATCATACTGAAACTGCAGGGGTTATATGTTCAGAAATGTTAGGACATTTTTTCTGTGGTCTTATTGTTATCTAATATCACTGTCTCACTAGAAAGGCTTGTAACATTAACCCACGCACTATACAAAAGGAAACTGTTGCTCTCACTTAAGAAACATTTTTATACTCTCACTGTATCAAGATATAATTCCAGTCAGACATACATTCTGTGAACCTGTATAGCACCTACTTGTTTCTTAGCACACGAATCACACCTTACTCCATCAACAATGCTAGCTTCACCACCCAATTGTTTCCTTCTCCCATTCTCATCTTCATACTTTCTTCCATGCTGCCTCTACAAATAAAGAATGAAATTCACCCTGTGCAGAAGGCCAGCCCAAGGCCTATACAGCAGTCAAACATAAGTGGAATTAAATGGAGCATAGGAGGGAAGCTGAGTCCCTTTCATGAGGATTCTATGGGACAGCAAGTGTGTCCTCCCTGGTTTGTTGGAAAACATCTCACTGTACCTTTGCAGCGTTGATAATTCTTCCCCCTTTTCGACTGGTGTCAGCTCACTACAGATTTCCATACTTTCCAGAGATGACCCATCTTGGCATTCAGCCATCAAATCGGTAAGTGGGTGTGCTTCAGTTTCCCCTTTGACACAACAGATCTTATTTACCAAAGCCACTCTACTGTGATAGGCCTTGAGTCTGTTTACATGTACCAGTTGGGGCACTGTATCATGAAGAGGCTTTTTAACTTTAGAGGTGTCTTCATTCTCCACTTCACCACTTCAAAGGGTCCCTCCCAGGAGTTTTTCATTCTGAACTTTTTCGCAGGGCTGAGTACCATGACCAAATCATCTATGTCAAAAGTGCATTTACAAGTATTTTTATCATACCATGCCTTTTACTTGGCCTGACTGCTCTGGAGGTTGTTTTGGACAATTTCCATCATGTCCTTCAACTCCTTCCTGAACACCTGAACATACTCAGTCACGGGTTCTTCCCTCACCATGTTGCATCCTTCCCAGGTATCCCTGATGAAATCAAGAGGTCCCCTCACTTTTCTCCCATACAGAAGGTCAAATGGGGAAAATCCCATGGACTTTTGTGGTACCTCCCTGTAGGCATACAACAGGAATAGCAATAACTCGTTCCAACTCTGGCCCCTTTTCTTGGCATACATCTCCAGCATGGATCTTAAGGTCCTACTGAACCTTTCCACCAGCCCATTGGCCTGGGAGTGGTAGGGGGCCATCTTCAGCTGTTTCACTCCACACACCTTCCATAGCTCATTGAACAACTGTGACATAAAGTTTGCTCCCCGATCAGACAAAATCTCCCTAGGGAAGCCCACTTTGCAGAATATGGTGAGCAGGGCTCTTGCCACTGTTTCAGATTCTATGTTAGATAGCGTGATTGCCTCAGGATACTGAGTGGCAAAGTCTACCACCACTAAGATATGCTTGTTCCCCCTCTGAGTGGGGTGTGGCATAGGACCCACTATGTCCATTGCCACCCTTTGGAACGCCTCCTGTATTTCAGACAAGGGATGCAGCCGAGCCTTCTGAGGTCACACCGATTTCTTCCTCTCCTGACACACCGCACAAGTCCTACAATAATCCCTCACATTATCCTGTATCCCTGGCCAGTAGAACTTCCTCCTCAGCCTGTCATAATTCCTCTGTACCCCCAAGTGACAAGCAAAGGGACTATCATGCACTAGCAGCACTAATTCCCCCTAGTGTTGGCTGGATACAACCAACTGCTTATAGGGTTGGCTGGGGCCTCGGTTCTTCCCTACAGGGGCCTCCCTATACAGTTTCCTGTCCTCTTCAGAAAACTTCTTCCCCCTCCACTCCCTCCCTGGAGTTCCCTCTCAGACACACTTTCTCATGCCCTCAAGGGAGGGACCAGCCCTTTGTTTAGCTGCAAATTCGTGACAGATAACCCTTGAGATAGTGTCCCTGTCTCTAGGGATTGACTGCATCTCCCTTGCCCCCACCCCTGGGATCCTGTTGTCTTCAGCTGGGCAGCGGCCTGGCTCTGCCTCTCTCATACTTGGAAGCACCCCCGCCTCCTTCCTGCACTGTCCTATCAATGAGACCCTCCCGCATCTCCTCTGTGGGTTCCAAGGTCCCTGCCCCATTTCTGGGGATTCCCTCCAAGTCACCCACCCCATGTTCCCTCTGGCAGGATGTGTTAGCTGTTCAGCTGCATCAGACCTACTCTTATCAGCTGGAACAGTCTCCTCACTGACAGGCAGTTCTCCCTCCTCCCACTCTAGGAGCCCCTCACAGACTTTCTTCATGCTGTGAGTTACCACCCTAACAGTCCTAGTTTTGATGAAAAAATCATTTCCCAGCAACATGTCCACGGGGATGTCCTCGAGCATCCTCACCAGTAAATCACCTTCCCACTCCATCTGAACCTTTGCCAGGGGTACAGGGAACCTTTGCAGCCCTACCCCCTTAATGTGGGTTGTCTGCCCCATCAAAACACTACCATCTGGAACCACATTTGGTCAAACCAGAGAGAATTGAGCAGCGGTATCCCTCCACCCCAGAGACTCCATGCCTTCAATCTTGATGTATTCCCTGTCAGCTTCACTAGGCCCCATGTCCACCAAGCTGGTGTGATAAGAGGTGGGAGTGCCCTCTGGTGCCTCAGGGCTGAGGGCAACTGAGCTAACATGGGACAAGGGAGGTTTACTCTCCATTTGGGACAGCTGCTCTTCAGGTGCCCTGGGGAATTGCACCTTCTGGGATCCACTTGTTGTCCAGGAGACCTGAGGCAAGTAACAGGGGAATGGGGAGATGAATGCCCAGCCTCCTTTTTCCCAGGGGTAAAATGGTGATTCTGCTTTCCACCAACCCTGTACCCCTTTGCCAGTGGTTTATGTTTAATTGCAGCTTGTAACTGCTCATAAGAGTCTGCAAACCCAGCTAGTTCACCCACTGCATCCACCTTTTTGTCCCACAAATACTGTTTTACATCATTACTGCACATATCCAGGAACTGTTCCTGAAACAACACATTACACATTTCTTCAAAGCTTGTAATGCCTTTTCTCCTCACCCACTTGTCTAATAAATCCCTCATTTCATTTATATAAGCCACATTACTCAATCCAGATCCCTTCTTAAGATCATGAACTTTACCCTATAGGTTTCAGATGTAATCTGGAACTCTTTCAAAACCAAATCCTTAAATTTACCATAGTTTGAATCATCATCAATAGGTGTCTTATTGAATATGTCCTGAGATCTCCAAGTCAATTTTGCAACCAAAGAGGCAGGGGCGGCTGTAAGTATTTTGCCACCCCAAGCACGGCAAGCAGGCTGCCTCCAGTAGCTTGCCTGTGGGAGGTCCCTGGTCCAGCGGATTTGGCAGCACACCTGCGGGAAGTCCGCTGAAGCCTTGGGACCAGCAGACCCTCCGCAGGCATGTCGCCGAAGGCAATGTGCCTGCCGTCCTCGTGGCGACCAGCAGAGCGCCCCCCATGGGTCTTGACGCCCCAGGCACGGGTTTGGAGTGCTGGTGCCTGGAGCGGCCCCTGCAAAGTGGTCATCTTTTGATCTTCAGGAATAGCATGAAGAGTGCACAGCCTCTCAAAGGTAATGAAATATTCGGCAATATCACTGGATTCATCATACTGCCGATGTAATCATTCCCATTTGTGGCTTTTTGGGGAAGCAAAGCCAGCTGCTGAAGGGTTTTGTCTCTTCCACTCCATTACAGCCAATTCATGTTTCTGGGTCTCAATTTGGGCCTCAATTTCTTTGTCTTTTAAGTCCAGAGTTTGCTAGTGGGCAGCTTTTTGTGCTTCAATTTCTTTGTCTTTTAAGTCTAGGGCTTGCTGGTATGCGACCCTTTGTGTGGCTGCTTCTGCCTCCATGGTTTCCCTGGCCACAGCTGCTTCTTTGAGCCTCATTTCTGCCTGCCACATCTGAAACTCATGGGCCTTTGCCTTTTCTTCCACTTCTAGTCTGTCCAGCTCTTGTTTCACAGCTGCCTAACTGGTAGGCATTTTTCTGCTTTCTTGTGCTTATTTCTTGGGACTGTCACCTGATGTGCTGAAACTGCCTCTGAGCCCGTTTTTCTTGATGGCTTGGGACTCCAGAACTCTGTCTTGTTGAGCCAGACATGCTAGCCTGCTGCAACACAAACCCACGATCTGAACCACGACTCCAAAGCTGCAGACTTAACTGAAAACATCTCAGCAAGTACTCCTGTCTCCAGGACCCAGACACCCAGCTCCCAATGTCTTTAAAGAATTATGAAGATGAAAAGTACAAAAGAGCACTACCTTTACAATGAACAAAAGGGCCCAAAGTATAGGCAATGTGAACAAATGTTTGTGGTGGTACCACAGCTTTAATTTCTACAAGAAAAAGCTCCCCACTCTTCCAGACATTAAATTAATTGGAGGAACAGCCTTAGAGAAGCAGCAGATGCTGATCAAATTCTCTCCACTTGCCACAAAGGTGAAAGTGTCCAGCAATTACATGGAACACTAAATCAAGAGTGTTATATATGCATTTAATTAAGATTTAATTTAAGGCAGATAATTCAATACCTATGGATTATTAGGAGACTTTATTAGGGATTATCAACCACCTAAAAAATAAATATTCCTTGGCTGTTACTCAATAAATGTTTTTTTTAATAATCACTTGGTATTTGTTTAATGACCTGGCTATCCTAGTAGCTATAGAAATGTACATAAAACTACCAGCTGATTCAGTTTGTATCTGTGATACACTCAGTGTTTCCTTAGTACTTTTTCCGCTGTTCCCATTGCATCATTCCATGACACACCCTAAACAAATTTTGGCGACTACTGTATATTCCAGCTGCTATGCAGATTTTTTTTGCTGATGCTTGTAGTTATGTGGGGAGTCTGGTGTGAATAAACCAAGAGAAAAGACTCTGACAACAGCTATGGTTTCTTTATTCCCCTTCATTGCCTATTCTAAAGTGTGATGTAACTAATTTACTTTTCTCCAGATTCTGCTACCCTGACTCACACTGATTTGAACCTTATTGCACAAGCAGTCCCACTGATTACTGGACGAGCAATGTAGGTTATGTTTAAGGTGGTTATGATGGTTGGGAGGGGGTTATTGCTTAAAATAGAAAAGGCTAAATAAATCCACAAAAATAAATCCCATGATAAAAATAGTCCTGAAATTGGCTACAGTGGTGACATGCAGTAGCTACACGATTATAGGAATTATGGTGAAATATGCAGCAAAATCTCACAATGTAGCATAGGTGCTGGAACTGGGGGTGGTGCCGCGCCCCTTGCCTTGAAATTGTAATAACAACCCAAATACATGGTTTCTGCCTTCAGCACCCCCAATATCAAAATTGATCCAGCACCACTGCAATGTAGTATTTGACAGCAACTTTATTTTACTCAATGGACAGAAAAGAAACCTCATCAGATTTCATGTTACATTTCATAAAAACCGTACTCTGAAAAATTACTCTGCAAAAAGGATCACTTCTTGCAGTCCTGATCTGCTCCCTGGGTGTATTCAGAATCATAACTATTTATTTTTTATGACAAAAATACTCCCCCACCTATTTTTTTACTCCTGTTCTCACTGCAGACCTCACAGAGTTAAAAGAGAGTGAGCTCACATTCTGTCCCATCTTGTGATGCTTCCAGCAGAGTAATGGGTATGTGGTGTAAATGCAGGATTTTTTTTTGTGTAAGGGTAGATACTGAGGGTAGTGGGTTCCCTGGCTTCCTATATGCTAATTGGGAACTGTAGTAGCTAAGGCCCTTCACAGAGATACAGGTAAAAGATTAAAACCCACCACATTTCTAACAAATCTAAAAAGCAAACTAAAGAAAATACCTATCTGAAGAGCCCTGGGAGGTGAATTTATAGGGTTGACAAATGAGACCAGACTTGTGTGAGGGCCTTTGTGTAAACTCCAGTTTATCTTCTCTTTCTGCTAACCGGTAATCCTTCATTCTTCTATTTCGTTGCAAGGGAATTTTTCATGTTAATGGATCATTTGCTTTTGTGTGAACAAATAAGCTGATAAAAATTCATCAGGGAAGAACAGAATTTCAGCACAGTCCTATCTGGAAAAAAAAATGGGACTCAGGTAGCTCACCTGTCTTTGGGAGCAGGAATCAGGAAATAAGCAAAGTCCATTAACCCTAGGACTGAATACAGAGTCTTGTTTAAATCATTCAAGCAAATATTACATAACAGGGCCAGAGAAAGCTTCAGAGTGAGCCTGCAAATGTAGGGTAAGGCTTACCCTAGGAATAGGATGGCAATTTCAACATCCTGTATACAAGCAGTTATCTCCAGTAGCCTGCTTCTCTTGTCAACAGCACTTTTAGAGTTTCCCATTCCCCTCATGGTGAATATGGGTTCAGGGAGCCATATTCTGAATCTTATGGTGAGGGATAGACCTTGCAGTGAGCTGTAGTGACATCAGTGTGGCAAGTTTGCACCAGTGTTTACAGAGCTCTGTTGTTTTTCTGGTGTTAAAACGCATATAATTTGGTTTTGGTTTCTATTTATTTTATAGCTGTAAAAATAAAGCATTTTTTCCATGAAACAATGTTCCAGCAACCTGCCAGCTCTTTCCAAGCATTCCAAGTATCCACCCAACTACAACAGAGTTCCGTAGTTAAAAAATGTTATTTTTCTAGACACACACAAATTCAACTGATACCAAAGAAGTGCTTTATTCTAGAGTTAGAGACTTAACAATTGTTCCCCACTGTTCCTTTGACAAATCAAGTCCATGGGTAGGACTAGTTGAAAATGTTCCATCTAAAATATTTTTCAACAGAAAATTGGGTTTTAAATTAAAGACATGTTTCTGAAAAGTGTCTGCTCTCCAGGAGAAATTTGAACTTTCCATTGACAATACTGAGGTGTTAACAAAAGGTTTAGAATGTTCACAAAAATTCTACCCAGCTATACCACACATCCTGTATACCCATACTGACCTTGTGAAAGAAACACACATAGTAGGAATGACCCTCATCTCATAGAGTTGCCAGCTATCCCTCTGATGATATTATTCCATTCCAGGGTCACCAAAGTTTGATTTTACTGTGAAGATTGGCTATATAAAAATGCCACTTGCAGGATCTGCTCCCTAAGTGTATAATTATATCAGCTGACTTTAATGATCAAAATGAAGTGAGGGGGTATGTTTTGCTTTTTTACTTCAGTTAGCCCCGCAGAGCCAGCACCACTAAGACAGAGTGAGTGTGGATTCTCTTTCCCCTTGCTCATCAACTGGATTGTTTTCCAAGTTCCAACTGATGACATCTGTAAAAGTCCTGGTGGCAATGGGTGTGCAAAGGTGTCACTAGGGTATAATTTGGAGACAATGGCTTACCCAAGTGTCAGTGAGATCCTAATCTAGACAGCAAAACCTTTATTACTGGTGATGAGCACGATGGAAAGAACCTAGTGTGACTCAGAGCCCAGAGCATTGTTGGTGGTCTTTAAAAAAAAACAAATTTTTTTCTAGAGAGGTACAAGGATGACAGCACTAGAAAGAACATCTCCTGAGCAGGATTTGGGAACAACCAAAGAAGAGATTGCCCCACAATTCGTTCCTGGTTTTACAACGTTGAGGCAGGAGTTCAGGAGTTTCGAATCACTATTAAAAATTCATTTCTGCAGCAATGCCTACAGAAAATGAGGACAATTGAATTTAAAAAGCAAAATCAAAACACTAATAAGAGGCAATGTCCAGCATTATCCTGATCACTTTGCTTTTCCCCTACCCTTACCCTCTGTGTCTTTAGATTTTATGCAATCTGAAATAAGGATTGTGCCCAGCACCTTTTGGGTGCTACTATAAGTTAAGAACAATTATTTAAAAATTGTTGTGTAGAGCAGACTTGATCAATAAAATATGTAGTTTTAATACAGTAGTATCAAGGTTTTGTGATAAGAAGCTCCCACTATCCTGGGATGCAATGGCAGCCATCTTTGGGGAGGAGGAAAGCTTTTAGTGCATGGATTTACAGATTTAAAATCTTTATTCCACTTTGAAACTGCTTCTCTGAACTACTAACTTCCAGCAACTTTAACTTGCCCCCTGCTGCAATTGCTCTGATTTTACACTTATTTACATAATTATCTCTTTTAAACGTATTACTTGAAGTAACTTTTTATTTTTTTACCAGTTCCACATAACTTCTGCCTACACTGCAAGGCAAGATGTGATTGTAGCAGCAGTAGGCATAACCTAACTAGCTTTAATGTAGTTAGCGTGGGTAACGATAGCAGTACAGATGTAATGGCATGGGCTTCAGCCCAGGCTAGTAAAACAAGTACAAGCTTGCCAGAGAACCTGTGTTTGTACTGAGGAGGCTAGTCCATGGTACCACATCTGCCCTACTATTGTTACCTGTACTAGTGAGATTAAGGCTAGCATGGGTACGCCACCTGTGCTGCAGTCACACATTCACTTGCTGTGCAGAGACACCCTTAGTAATTATCTACAAGACTGACTTTTTTAAAAAACTGAACACACATCACTTGCTTTTTAGAAAGTAGCTTCTTATTTCTTCTCGGGTGTTTCTCTAGCCAGGTCCAAAAGCCAAACTTCAAGAGTTCTCAAAACTAAACAGCCTAATACAGAGCAGTTTGTCTTATATTAAGAACCCACTTCAGTGTTAGAAATGTTTATGATATGGTGGCAGCTCTGTTCCCTCCCTCTTCTTTTCTTCTTCTTTGTTGTTGTTACTGTTTAGCATCCACACCCTCCAAACGGAGCACACCAGAGGTTACAGATTTTGTGGCAATTAAAGAAAGTAGGAGTTTTGATGACTAACTTGGGGCTGAGAAGAAAACAAGTGATAAAGTGATTCACCTGGTACACAGAGCAGGGAAATTCCACCATCCAGAGCAAATCCGCCTGCAGAACTTTGATCTAAATATCATCAATCTAGAGACAAAAGCAAACCTCCTACATGACCCATTCCTCCCACTGGGCAAGAAAGTCCTGTCTGTACTACCGTTAAAACTGTGCTAGCAACAGCCAATTTTGAACAACTATGTATAAGCATAATTATTTCTAGCATAGTTTCCCTGAGCAGTGTGGGCAGAAAGGTTTATTTCTAGACCCTAGCTAACCAAACTGTGCTATATTCTCCACATGCTTCTTAGTATAACATTTTGCAAGACCATTGTCTAAGTAAGCATGAATAATAATAACTATCTAGGTTTTTATAATGCATCCATCACTATCTCATCTGAGAGACTATCACCAGACCTGTACTCATCCACATGTCACTATAGGGCACTACAGGGTACACAGGGCTTAAGACATTTTGGCACAGATTCTGTCACCCTTACTCACGTTAGGTAGTACTTTACTCCCTGAGTAGTGCCATTGTAATGAAGGGAGAACTACCAGAATGAGGTAATTTCTGATTGTGAGTAAGAGCTGGTCTACAGAGAAAGTACAGTCAAAATAACAAAACTTTCTGTTATATCAGTGTAGGTGTGTGTGGGAAAATTCTTATCTTGGATCAAAGTCTGTTATTTCAATTTAGCTTAAGTCAGTTTTTACAGCCTCGCCTTCCTACTTTAGTGACAAAACAAGCTTCCAGTACATTTTTTCCCACTCATTTTAGCACTGCTGGACCAATAGGGCTTTTGGAGGATCAGTCAGGTTCTATTCTGGCTCACTTATCAACAGAATTTTTGACTGTTTCAGGTGCTGATGATATGAGGATGGGGAGAGAATACAGCTAGACTTCCAGATTGCATTTGTGGAGCTGGAAAGAAAAAAAAACCCATGAATTACTTGTAAACTTAAAAGCTCTAATCTAAAGACAATGAACATGATAATGAATGAGCCCTACAATGCCATCTTTGTAGTGTTGCTCTTCAGAGTAGAACTGGATTTTAGGACCTACTCTGCTCCTGCTACCTTTTTCTCACCTGAAACCATAATCCTCCATTTGTGTTTTCAGTCATTACAATAGCAACCAATTGTGGTGACTCTGAGGATTATAGTTTCAGATAGGGGATAAGTAGCAGTGGGAGAAAATGAATTTGTTCAAAACACTCTGATCCTGTTTTCACTAGGATGACTGCACAAGTTTAGATAAAATAAAGAACATCCTTAACTTTCACCCAAACCTCAAGCCAGACCCCATCATAATCAAACATGCATAGTCTACTGAAGATCATTGCGGCAGAGTGACCATGGCATGATGATCGGGCATTGTATAGTGAAATTCCCAGATCTGGCTCAGTCCTTCAAATTCACATGTTTCTGGGATGGCCCCATGAGTGGTACCAGGTAGAGTCAAGGCATGCACCCCTTCACATGTCAATGTATTTCAATATGGTTTGCTGGTGTATTTTTGTCCATCCTGGCAACATGCCCACAGAGCCGGCAATGGCACTTTTGACTATAATGAAGGAAGGCCAGATCTCTGTGAGATTGTGACATTTTGCACAAAGTCAAACCACCTTATGTGCAGAGTTTGGCACTGACAGCATATATGGAATGCCTCTAGCCATTCCAAGTGTGCCTATTAAAAGGATCCAGATTTCTGACTCCTATAGCAATACAGGCAGTACACACGTTTGCTAGTTCTGGGACTTTGTCTCAGTGCAAAGATATTTTTACTTCCATAAGCAAGACCAAGCTTTCATGCAGGAGGCAGCAAGACCTATTCATCAAAGAATGTCCAGTTTTCTGCAATCTTTTGAACTCTGCTTGCAGCCTTGGCAGATGAACCCATCAATGCTTTCACCACTATTCGACTCCACTTGGCCCCAGAGTTCAGGTGACCCACCTCAGAGGTTTTGGATCTTGGTCTTCTGGCATGAGAAGAATTTAATCAGAAAAGTATGAATGATAATTGGGAATCACTTAGTAGACACCCCAAAAAACCACAATTCCACAACTGAGGAATAAGGCTGTATTGGTTAAAAAAGCTACCTGAGGAAGCGAAGGCAGCTATAAAATTAAAAAATAATATATGACCCTGACAATTGGTACATTACTAGAGGGCAATGGTAGAACTATTAATAATAATGCAGAAAAGGCAGAAATATTCAATAATATTTCTGTTCTAATAATAATATTTCTGCCTGACATCAATCCCAGGCAAGATAATGGAGCAGCTTATATGGGATTCAATTAATAAGGAACTAAAGGAGGGTGATGTAATTAATGCAAATCAACATGGGTTTATGGAAAATCGCTCCTGTCTTACTAACTTGATATCTTTCTTTTAAAGAGATTACAAGTTTGGTTGATAAAAGTAATAGTGCTGATGTAATATACTGAGACTTCTGGAAAGTGTGTGACTTAATACCACATGATATTTTAATCAAAAAACTAGAACAATATAAAATAAATATGGCACACATTACATGGATTAAAAAGAGGCTGTAAACGGGAAATGGTCAATGGGCAGGTGTGTTTCCAGCAGCTGTCCTTCAGGGATTGTTTCTTGGGCCTATGCTATTTAACACATTTATCAATGATCTGGAAGAAAACATAAAATCGTCATTGATCAAGTTTGCAGATGACACAAAAATTGAAGGAGTGATAAATAAAGATGAGAACTGGTCATTGATTCAAAGTGATCTGGGTCTCTAAACTGGACACAAGTAAACAATCTGTGTTTTAATATGGCTAAATGTAAATGTACACACACAGGTGCAAAGAACGTAGACCATACTTACAGGACGGGAACTATGTCCTGAAAAGCAGTGTCTCTGAAAAAGATTTGGGGGCTGTGATGGATAATCAACTAAACATGAGCTCCCAGTGTGACACTGTGGCCAAAAGAGCTAGTGCAATCCTAGGATGCATAAAGAGGACACTCTCAAGTAGGAGTAGGGAGGTTATTCTACCTTTGTATTTGGCACTGGTGTGACTATTGCTGCATTACTGTGTCCAGCTCTAGTACTCACAACTCAAGAAGGATGTTGCTAAACTGGAGAGAGTTCAGTGAAGAGCCACAAGAATGACTAAAGGGTTAGAAAATATGCTTTATAGTGATAGACTCAAGGAGCTCAATTTATTTAGTTTAACAAGGAGAAGGTTAAAGGGTGATCTGATTACAGTCTATAAATATCTACATGGGGAATAAATATTTAATAATGGGCTCTTCAACCTTGCAGAGAAAGGTATAACATGATCCAATGGCTGGATAAAATCAGACTGGAAATAAACCATACATTTTTAACAGTGTGAGTAATTAACCACTGGAACAATTTACCAAGGGTCATAGTGAATTCTCCATCACTGACATTTTTTTAAACCAAAAGTGGTTGTTTGTCTAAAAGGTATGTGTTGGGACTTATTTTGGGGAAGTTCTATGGCCTGTGTTAAACAAGTCAGACTAGATGATCACAACAGTTCCTTCTGGCCTTGGGATCTATGAATCTATGAGATGTTCAACCACATAAGGCAGGCAGAACTATTCCTAGTCTTGGTACGTGAACACTTCTTGACTAACCTTGATTCTGACAGGAGAAGTGGCAGGTCCTAGTATCCAGATGATAGCTTAACAGAATAGTGCTGGAGTGAGAATGCACACCAGAGGTTGTGTAGAAACACAACAAAATCCATGAACCAATGTTCACTGTTGCACCAGTACCAGTGTGTAGAACACACACCAGATTTAGCAGAATATCCAGAATGGCAACTCCTTTCAGTGCAAGCTAAAGCGCTGACCTGTTGACTGAATCAAAAACCTCTTTGATGCCACGTAAAGTAATTGGTTACATTCTTGGTGCAGCTCAGCCAGAAGCGAGAGGATATGGACAGTGTCCCTTCTCAACTGCCCAACAGTGAAACCTAATTGTTGTGGATGATAATGTCTGTACAGAAACGGCTGCATCCTACCAAGCAGAATGTGAGCAATAGCAGGTAGTAGCAGCATAAAGTGCTGTCGTTCAGGGTGCAGTCCTCCTTGCCAACACCAGCCTCAGTTTCAACTGTGTCCTAGTCAGTAGTGGCTGCAGAGGCGGATTCGGGGTCTGTGGGGCCCTGGGCCAGAGCAAGTGGTGGCTCCTTCCCACTCCTTCCACCTGCAGTCCCCCTGCCCAGGCAGTCCTGCTGGGGAAATGGGGTCAGGGCCCAGGGGCTTCCCCCCACACACCTGTCCCTGCCCCCATGATTTATTCCTGCCAGGGAGCTGGGTCAGGGCAGGGGAGCTTCCCCTGTTCCGAGCCCAGCAGGGGGAGTGGGTCGGGACATGGGGGTGCCCATTTTTCCAGGGCCCCCATAATTGGCTGGGGCCCCTGGCCACAGGCCCATTGGCCCAGGGGCTAATCTGCAACTGAGTGGCTGATAAGGGCCCCTGCTCAGAGAAACAAGCATTTATGGCACTTGTTTTATTATATAACTTCTAGCATAGATTGAGATTCAAGCAATTAATTTTCATGCAAATTTCCCTAGGAATAAGAAGAAACAGAGGAAAAGAAATATAGACAATACACCCCATGTGGGCCTGATCCAAAGCTCACTGAAGTCAATGGAAAGACTCCCAGTCATTTGCATGGGCTTTGGATCAGGCCCTAGAAGAAGAGCAGGGTTCTATATGAACTGTATCAGCTCAGGAAAGGAGCCAGGGCACCACTGTCGACATCTCAATGACCATTTCTGCTCAATGTGGAGCTGAGGGCAAAAAACCCACAAAATGTTAGGGTGTATAAGAAACAAGATGGAGAATAAAACAGAAACTATTATAATGCCATTATATAAATCAATAGCATGGCCTCACCCAGAACACTATGCGCAGCATTGGTCACCACATCTCAGAAGCATATTTCAGTTAGATAGAGGGGGTGCAGACAAAGGTGTTGAGAATAATTAATGGCATACAAAAACTCTCAGATGAAAAGACTGACTGTTTACGTGAGAAAGGAAATGAGTAAGAGGGAACATAAAAGTATAAAATATAATGAATGGCAGAGAGAAGGCAGATTGTGAGAGTCTGTTCACCCTTTCGCACAACACAAGAACAAGAGGATATTCAATTAAATTGAAAGGTGACAAATTCAAAACAGATAGATGGAAATACTTTTTCACACAATGTGTACTTAGACTATAGAACCTATTGTCTCATGATGACATTGAGGCCAAAAATTCAGCAAAATTCCAAGAGGGATTAGACATTTAAATGCATATCCAGAATATCCAGAGTTGTTGTTGTTAATGCTGACAAAAGGAGTATTGGAAAAGAGATAAAACCTCATGTTTCTTGGTTTAAGCAAATCTCCAATTATTAGGAATTAGGATGAGATTTTCATGCAGGGCAGATTACATCTGTCTTTTCTTGGGTTCTCACACCTTTTGCTGAACAGTCAGTACTGGCCACTATCAGAAACAGGATATTGGATAGATGATCCGGTATGATTTCCTATGTTCCAGAAATATCTCTTAATAAAATGAATGTTTTATAATTTCCCACGGGATGTCAATGTCTTTTAAACAGAGCCATTATTTGAGCAGGTCAGTATACCATTTAAAAAACATATTTGGATACACTGGCTGTTTATGGCTAGGTTATTTATTTAACTCCTGATTTATTTAGTTAACTCCTGTATGTATATCTATGTGACAAACACAAAACAATTCTATTCCATTAACAGATTATTAACACTGAGCCCTAGTAATCATCTTTGCCATCGCAAGAGGAGTTCCGCTTGAGAAAGGAGTGCTGAGTTATGAGTAGCAGGACTTTTATCCTCCAGATAAAAGGCACTGTGAGCAACCTTTATATGGCTGTCCTCTAAATAATAAGAATAATGTACTTTTCATTTCCAATTATACAATGCTTAATGCTTGGTGTTTAAACTTATTGGTGTTTTTAAAGGGAACTGGCTTCATCTGGTTCACCTTTTCCAGACTCAGTGTATTTCTTCAGGGAGAATGCTCCTGACTAGCAGATGCTTTTCAGAAAGGACCAAAAGATACCGTGACTGTACTCAAAGAGGACTCTAATCGAATGAGATTTGTTTTTTTTTAAATCTGAATAGATTCTCTTCCCTTCCTGAGGACTGATTCTTCAGAGGGAACCTTCTTTTCAGGAAATGTTCCATGCGTACATCCCTGAAGATCAAGCAGGATACAATATTCTTTTTTACTTCTTGCCCCAACTCAGTGTGCAGGACTGCTCGGGATTGTTTAAATTCTTACTACAATTCAATGGTAGACAAAGTGATTCCTGAATATATCTAAACCCATATGGTCTCTTCTTGTATGCCATAAGTAATACTTCATAAGCCCTGTCTCCATACTCCTTCCCTATTAGAGGAGTTCACATGTGCAGTGGCATAAGAGGAGGAAAGGAGAGGCACTGTGGGCAGCTTTCCAAGAAGTTAGCCATGCTCTGAGTTACATTTAGCTGCCCACAGCCTCAAAGGGCTCTTCCTGTAGCTGGGATCTGCCAAAATGCCAGAGCACTCTAGCTATGCCTCCTTTTCCTTGGGACCACCAGGGAATAGCATGGGGGGGGGGGGGTTTAATGGCACTCAGAGATTCCTCCACATTGGCAAGGTCATCCACTGGCCAGATCAGCCAGATTTCCTGCTGTGTTACACAGCTAGAGCAGTACAAAGCCAATGGTAGGAGGCCAAGGATCTAGTCCTGTGTCTACATAGGACTAGCAGCACTAGATATTTTGTATGTTTGACACCTCCAGCAATGTTAAACTGCCAGGACCTGGACCACTCTTTGCTCATTAGTTATTACTGACGGCTTTAGGAGCTCCTAGCCATTGAAATCCATTAAACATGAATGAGACTATAACTTTCCCAAGACATTCTGGTAGAAAACATAATCTAGGCTGGTTTGCAGATCTAATGTTTACAATACCCATCAGCTATAAGTTACGTCTCTCATCTGCTAGTTGTCACAATAAAGTCCTCTTTGCTTCCTCGCTCATCCATTAGGCTGATAACAGACTCGTGCTTGTTTTTTACTGGAAAAGTATCAAAATTCTACTTTGTTAGTGAATTTAGTGCTCAGGAAAGAAAGAGCGACTGAAGTCAGATGCTGTGTAGGCCAGGGGTCAGCAACTTTTCAGAAGTGGTATGCCAACTTTTCATTTATTCATTCTAATTTAAGGTCTCGCGTGCCAGTAATACATTTTAACATTTTTAGAAGGTCTCTTTCTATAAGTCTATACTATATAACTAAACTATTGTTGTATGTAAAGTAAATAAGGTTTTTAAGATGTTTAAGAAGCTTCATTTAAAATTAAATTAAAATGCAGAACCTCCTGGACCGGTGGCCAGGACCCGGGCAGTGTGAGTGCCGCTGAAAATCATCTCGCGTGCTGCCTTTGGCACTCGTGCCATAAGTTGCCTACCCCTGGTGTAGACCTTTGTATGTGGTATGGCAGGACAGAACAATGCCAGAGGCTCCATGAAGTGTGCTAGATTTCATGGTTGCTAATTGATTTTACAGTGAAGGCACGCAGATACCATGGCGATGGGCAGCAGCATAAAACCCTAGATAGATTGCTCTATTGACAATGAAAGGCCCCAACCTCAGCCTCTGTCTAATGATGAGAGAGATGTGGACATTTCCCTTATAGCTCACAATCTTATGTTAAAATGTCTGGGCTAGATCCTCAGCTGGTGTAAATCAGGGTAGGTATATTGACTTCTTTGGCGCTGAGCCAACTGTGACTACCAGTGTTGTGCCTCTGTCAGTGAGTTTGTAATTTTGTTCTGTAGCAGGAAGTGTATAGCAGTAAATTATAATCCTGGAGAGGATCTAAAGAGAAGGCAAGGCAAAAGCTGCAGGGACCGATTGTGCAGGTGACCTTGAGAAATTGAGAAGGAAGCTAGTAGCATTTGTATTTTATTAAAAATCTCCATGGAGCCTAATGAAAACTTAGTGTGTTTAATCTTTCAGTGGCTTCCAACAACAAAAGAGGAAAGCTCAAAACTGTGAGTAGTGCAAAGAACGGAACTAGTGAGCATACACCTCTGTTCACTGGTAGGATGAATCGGATCTGACTGGACGGTAGCAAAGACGGTACAAGTCCAATATGAGAGAATTAATGGCTAGTTTCCTTTCACTCAAGTGTGTGTCAGAGGCTGACAGGGGTAACTTCTGTTTCCTACACTGTACTGATGAGTGTTCACTGATGACTTTGGTACTGTTTCTTTGTTTGGGGTGGTCGGTCTTTTGTCATAAAAAGGCCTTCTTACATGAAAAATGTAACACACAAAACCCCCATCCATTATTTTAAATCTTTATTTAATATGAAACCCCAAAACAAACAAATTTTGATTTTTCAGTTTTTGATTCCCTCTTCCTCAAAGCCTCTTTTTCAGTGGCCAGAGGGGGAGGGATACAGGAGCAGAAAAAAAGAAAAAGGTGTGATAATGAAAACCAAACAAACCTAAAAAAAGAATTGTGGAAATGTTCATATAAAAGAACTCATTCTTTTTAAAAATCTGCTGAAAAATATTTTCAAATTTTCTTTCTTTATTTAGTGAAAAATAATCATGACTGTTTGACCAGTTCTGAAGTTTGTGCATGCAGCCCTGCATTATTACAATATAGCACTGCTGAGGAGGCTCCTAGCAGGCCACACTTCAAAACTGTGGGACTGATAAAACTAAATAGAATAGGCAACAAAGGCTGTTCTACAGTCCACGAAATTCTCTGAAGTCGGTGGGAAGAATCTGGATGTGCTCGGGCAGCTTCAGTTGATTAGGACTTTGAAGAGGCATTGAAGCCTCTCCTAAAATAACAGGTATAGGTGCAGCAGGTGTTTACATCATCTGATAGAAACAAGAGCACTTTGCAGTGCATTTAAAAAAATGATTGAAGATTTCTTAATTAAGCCAGTAACTAATGTTCTTCACATGAGCATCATCCTAAATTAATGTATACAGTGCCATTAATGTAATCAAGAACATGTCATTATGCCTGTTCAGTCAATCATGCCAGACCCAGCTCATTATAATCTCATCACCACTTTCAGCCAAGTCTCCTGAAGTCTCTGCAAAAGCAGCCTTCAAACATTGGTGTTCCAGCTTAGAAAACATCATTAGCAGATGCAAAAATATCTTCTTTTTTAGTTTCTAAATTTACATAGTCCTATTGTACTGTTAAGATTCAAGATCAACTACTATTAAGTCTCAAAATTCTCCAAAATGAAGATAGCTCTGATAATGTGAACTCAGACACCTTGTTCAGCTACAGTATTTTCTGTTTCCCCTTTTACTTATTAAATGTAAACTTCAGCATGTTAGTGATCTAACCAGAATAAAGAGTCCCCGAAGTGCACATGAATTACATCAATACCAATGCCAGAACTGTAAATAAGAATCAGGATAATTTGTTATAATGATAACATAAAATGCACAAGATGTGGAATAGGGCCAAGTTAATGTTTCCAGAGGAAATTTAATGTGTTTTTTTTTAAATTTCCTGTCTCATTAGTGGCAAATTTGCGATCTGAATTTTTCATTTATGCTATTTTTTGTTTGTTTAATATCTGAGTGTTTTGGGGGTGGGGGAGGAAGGGGAAAGATCATTTTAAAAGAAAATTTCAACAAAGAGTTTAAATTCCTCATCCACAGCTATTCATCTTGGGCAGTTAACTATGGGATTTGTCCTACTACCCAGCTCACACTGGTTTATTACTATCACTTTTTATTTTGTATTCTCATATGTTCATTGGAATAATATCAAAGCTCAAGTGGTTTATTCAACTGATCAGCATCTTGGATGGAAATATATTCTTGTAGCTAAGGGCCCTGATACAGCCACCACTGAAGTCCATGGGAGTCCATCAACAGATCTCAGTGGGAGCTTGATCAGGCCTCGGGAGAGGAATAGGATATGATAAACAAGGAGAAAGGAGATGGTTAGGGTAGTGCAAAAGGGTATAAGAAGGAGCAACTGAATGAATAAATGTTGCACTTCTGCAGTTCAACTTCAATGTGCTGTACAAAGATTAACTAACAAGTTAAGCAAAAGAATCCTTAGAATGTATATTAGGGGGAAAAATCCTGGCAGTGAGGTCTACTAGACTGTGAAAGGAAAGCAGCAGAAGCTTAAGTCATTCGAACAATGGACTGCACCAAGTACTGGAAAATGGACTGGACTGGTGGGAATAAGGAATGGTCCTGATGACCTAACAGGCAGTTTCCATCCATAATTTCTTTGATATGACTTTTAGCCAGCAGAGTGTTGTGGGAAATTCAGGGTGTGTCCACTTCTCTGTTGCATACAAAACACTGGAACTTTGTGGGATCATAGTGACCTATGGTGTAAGTGAATGACAATTCCTATTTTGGAACATCTGAGCGCACGCTATGCCTCCCACAGCCCATACATTTTGGCTCTGATTTATACACACACCTCACCCCCCTCCCTCCACTGTGTTCACAGGATGAGGAAGCAGGGCTGGAATATTTGTGCTTGTTGGCTGGTTTTTAAAGTTAATAATCGTTTATCTAGAGCCGGGGCACCAGCTTTGGGGCTGTTCTGGTTTTGCTTGTATGTCTGAATAATTGGCTTCATCTGGACTCCAGCTGGGAGTGTTACTGAGGTAAAGTGCCTTCTAGGTGGCTGTAATTAAATAGAGGAATTAGAAACTATATAATTTAAACCTTTAGAAACTATATAATATAAACCTCTCTCTCCACCAGCTGACAATGCTCACAGCTGCCAAAAAGCAGCGATAATCTTGCCTTCAAAAAACAACCAAACAAAACTACCAACAGACCAGATACCTTCTACTGGGCCCTCATAACCAGACGGTCACATAAACTGCAGCCCCCTTAGAACCAGCCCCATATCTTTTGAACTTTAATTCTAAAATCATTTTCAGTATTTGTATGTAGCTGGGACACTTCGGTTGCCTCTCCCAGACCTGAAGCAGATTTCAGTCTAGCTCAAAAGCTCCTCTCTCTCGCCAGCAAAAGTTGCCTTCCTAAAAGATATTACCTAACCCACCTGGTGTTTCTGTACTTTTAAAAGGAAGCTAAGCTTATGCGCTTCTTCCCCTCAGAGCAGAATTGATCTCCATTTGAAATTCTCAGTGGAAGGTGGCCTAACCCAAATGACACAGCTTCTGCTCCTCCCTACGTGTGATGCCAGCAAGAGGCAGCAGTTGCTGGTGGCCAAAATAATTAGTGTGGCTGAGGCTAGAGAGGCCAGTCAGGCTAACATGTCTGTGCCACTGTGCCATGAGGGGCAGGGGGACTATTGCTGTACACAGGCAAGCTGCACATGGGCCAGGGCAGAAGCCACATTGCAGTAAAAGACCCTCCCTTGCTTCCCAGGTCACCCTCAGCAGCGAGATATCTTCCAGGAAGAACTCCTGTGGAAAATGTGGGGACAGTGTTCAGTATAGGGGCCTCCTGCAGCTGTTGGCTCTCCCTCAGGCACAGAAACCCAGAGGACAGTAAGGCCATGAAACGATCAGTCCCCCTTGACCCTGTGCTTACTCACCATTCGAGGGCTCCCGTGGGCTATGAGCAGCTAGCCCCTCCCCCTCTTTCTCTGCTCCCCACCTCCTTACCAGGTCATGGGCCCCTCTATTCCCCAGTCACAGACTCTTACCTGCCGCTTCCTTGTAAACAAAGCTGATTAGCTCCTTGCTCCCTTTCCCTCTGCTTGCTCCTACTTGGGCCCCTGGTGTTGGCCCTGAGATAGGGGTGGCACCTGAACTCAAACACTCTGAAGCAAATCTTCAGCCTCAAAGAGGACTGGGAAGAAAGGCTCTGAGCAGGTTCTGATCTCAGCCCCGTTCTATCCATTCAAGGAAGCGAGGAGTCTCAAAGAGGATAAACTCACCTTGTCCTGACTGACCTCTGAGGTTCTGCACTGAAGTGACTAGAATCAGCAAATTATGTGCACTCACTTTGGGATGGGCAAATTCTGCTATTGTATAGACTGTGCTTGCCCTTAAGTACAGGGGAATCATTCCTCTGTCTGGTGTGAACAATGCTGCCTCTGTTAAGTGTTGCATTTTGCCTTTACAGATGCATCCTTGAGATCTCAGCCATCCGTGTTATCACCGACCGAAAAACTCCAAAGAATTAGGAAGAGGCCACGTAGAAGCAAAGAAGACATGCTGCATGAAGTAATGCAGCAGTCCCTTGATGAGAATCTAAAAGCGCAGGAGTGGAGGGAAAGTGAAAGGAGGATACACCAGCAGAAGCATGGAGCTCCGGTAGCAAAGCACAGATCGGCTGATAAGCATTATGGAAAGCCAAGCGGACTCGATCCAGGCACTCATTGCCATGCAAGCGGAGCACTACCGCGCCCCCCTCCCATAGCCCTTGTCCCAAAACTCTCTCTCTTGTGCCCGCATGTCACCTCCAACCCACTTTCCCCAACATCCGGGTTCTTATTGCCATCAGCTGCCTCCAACACCTGTAGCTTCACCACCCAGCCCTGAAAAGTATGACCCTTACCCACTGCACTCAACCCCCATCACCATGTTATAGCCATGCTGAAGTGCAGCACTCATTGCACAGCACTCCAGCCAGGAAGGCTGAGTATAACAACAGGACACACGCAAATCTGATTGTAGCATTCCCCAGCCCCACCCCCTTGCCCTTTCTGTTTCTCAAGATGTTGTGTTTCTTTTCACTAAATGAATTTTCTTTTCAATAAATGGATTTTTTGGCTATGAAACATTCTTTATTATTGCATCAAGTAAAAGATACCTTAGCCCAGGAAAGCAACAAGCACTGCAAGTCAGCTTAGCAAATACAGATTCCTACTAACATTGGAACCACTGCACTTCACTCCCACGCAAGGCACAAGACATTACTAGTGGCTTTCAGCCTCAAATTGCTCCCTCAAGGCATCCCTAATCCTTGCAGCCCTGCGCTGGGCCCCTTTAACAGCCCCACTCTCTGGCTGTTCAAATTTAGCCTCCAGGTGTTGCACCTCCGAGTTCCATGCCTGAGTGAAGCTTTCACCCTTCCCTTCACAAATGTTATGGAGGGTACGGCTCACGGATATAACCACTGGGATGTTGTCATCGGCCAGGTCCAGCTTCCCATACAGAGAGTGCCAGCAGTCCTTTAAACGAACAAAAGCACACTCCACAGTCATTCTGCACCAGCTCAGCCTGTTTTTGAACCGCTCCTTGTTGCTGTCAAGGCTCCCTGTGTAGCCACATGAGCCACGGCATTAAAGGGTAAGAGGGGTCTCCAAGGATCACAATGGGCATTTCAACTCCCCCTATGGTGATCTTCTTGTCTGGGAAAAAAGTCCTGGCTTTCAGCTTCCTGAACAGGCCAGTGTTCCGAAAGATGCGTGCGTCATGCACCTTTCTGGGCCAGCTTGCGTTAATGTCAATGAAATGCCCACAGTGATCCACAAGCGCCTGGAGAACCATTGAGAAATACCCTTTCCAATTAACGTACTCGGAGGGGAGGTGGGCTGGTGCCAGAATTGGAGTATGCGTCCCAACTATCGCCCCTCTGCAGTTAGGGAAACCCATTTGTGCAAAGCCAGCCACAATGTCATGCCCGTTGCCCAGAGTCACAATCTTTTGGAGCAGGATGCGATTAATGGCCCTGAAAACTTGCATCAACATGATTCCAATGGTTGACCTTCCCACTCCAAACTCGTTAGTGATCAGTCAATAGCTGTCTGGAGTTGCCAGCTTCC
This sequence comes from Gopherus flavomarginatus, assembly GCF_025201925.1. NCBI lineage: Eukaryota > Metazoa > Chordata > Testudines > Testudinidae > Gopherus > Gopherus flavomarginatus. The sequence goes on from NC_066617.1 coordinate 210,416,604, forward strand.
AGATTGCAATAGCCACCTGCTTCTTCACCATCAGGGCAGTTCTGAATCTCGTTTTCTTGCGCCGCAGGATGGGGGCGAGCTCCTCACACAGTCCCATGAAAGTGTCTCATCCAAAAGTTCTTCAGCCACTGCCCATCATCCCAGACTTGCAGGACGATATGATCCCACCACTCAGTGCTTGTTTCCCAAGCCCAAAAGCAACGTTCCACAGTGGTAAGCACGTCCATGAATGCCACAAGCAATCCCGTGTCATATGCGTTGCTCGAGTAGAAATCATCATCGGAATCCTCACTGTCAGTTTGGATCTTAAGGAGTAACTCAACTGCCAAAATGTGACATGCTGGCGAGACTCGTCAGCATGTGCCACTGCAGTTCAGGTTCCATTCCCGCAGACCAAAAGGGAAGACAGAGTGCACAGTACAAAACATGTTGAAAAATGGTGCCAAATGTGGACGGAAGCACAGGGATTGCTGGAATGCAAACCGATGCATCATGGGGCATTGGGATAGGATCCAGAATGCCCTGCGCTCTTCTCCACCTTCTCATAAGCCACAGCACCAGAATGGGAAGAGGTGCTCTGTGGGATAGCTGCCCATAGTGCACCGCTCCCAATGCCGCTGCAAGTGCAGCAAATGTGACCAGGCCACCATGCTTGCAGCTGTCAGTGTGGACAGACTGCAACACTTTCCCTACTGTGCTCTCTGAGGGCTGGTTTAACTCACAGCACTGTACATCTGCAAGTGTAGCCATACCCCCAGCTACCACTGACAAGAGGTAATAATCACGGAGTGCTTAGGACAAAGAAAGTTCAGGGGTTTTGTCATTATTATTTCTGGAAAAATAATAACATGTAGTACTATGAAATCTCTCTAATTTAGGCTCTAAAAGCAGTACGTGGAGTTCAATGCTTGCAGCCCTCCTTAACATGAAGAAATAGTCAATGAAGACTATTTGACCCAACACGTATTATTCTGTTTTGACCAGACTAGCCACTCCTCTTTAGCTGCTGGTGCTATAATATATGATCTCTTGTTGTCTCACTGCCAGAAGCTGATGGTAAAGACAACACTAGTCACCACTGGCTCAGACCATGACCCACTGAAAGCAATAGTGCCTAATTCCTTTGAGGATATGGGCCCATGACATTTAGAACAGCCTGATATGACAGCTCTCCTCTGGCTGCTGCATTGTTCAGCTCTGGCCACCATGACCAACAGATTAATTTGCCTAGTCATATCAACTGTGGCGCCTCCTGTTTTGGATGAAGACTCCAGAGGCAAGTTAGAGAAACAACAATTTGGCAATGAGTTCTTAATACCTATTAGTCCAAACACTCAACCACTTGGTGATAAGGATAGGATTGATGGCACTTTAGAAAGGAAGAGAGAACACAGTAAGTGCCTGAAGAAAAATAAAACTCCCTGCTTTAGAAATTAAACAGGATTACATTTTGATGATGCTACAGCGAGTTTTAGTATATTAGGAATGACTAAGTTTTTACATACAGACAATACTGCGGAATGTTATAAAAAAATTTCTTCCTCTCATTTGCTCATCTAAAGGTCCATATGGCAAAGGGAAAAATCAGGTGAAATTGAATGTATTTTTATTAAAGAACTGAAATTTTTATTCAACTAAGAAAGCTAAGAGAGATACTGTAGTCTCCAAGATCACAGACCACACACAGATGAAAGTTGCTTCATTTCATAGCAACCTTTGTTTCCATTAGACGATTTGGGGCAACATTAAAGTTAAGAGATTCATTTGTTCATAGACTTGTTAGTTACTTTCTCCACAGCTCTCTGCTAAATGCAACTTACAGGTAAAATTTGTCTTGGGCAAGAACTCAGGACATTGTAAAAAGTTTTGAAAGCACTGAACACTAATTGAAAATAATGTAACTGCCCTATACTGTCCATATGTAGTTACCCCCCATAGCGACCACATGGGCGTATCAAGGATTTAGTTGAATGAAACAGGTTAGCTCAAGCAGAGCCTGAAATGTGTGAGCCAGCAAAAACTAGTGAAAAGACTTCTTTTTGTTTGTGTTTACTGTTTGGAGACCAGCTATTTTGCCACATAAGTGCGGCAGGCTTCAGAAATTCCTCTACTGGAAAAGTTCACAATGGGACATACATCAGGAAAGCATGAGAGAAGCCAGGATTGCCTTTTGACAAAGGGAAACAAGTTAACTGTGATGCCCATATCACCTGCTCAGAAGGCTCATCCCTCTAGCTATTACCATGCTCACATAGCCCAGCACCAGCTGCTGAAAAACTCAGATCGCTCTATTTCAATAAAGCAGCTCCAAGCCAGCAATATACTCTGATCACCTGACTCTTATTACCTGGTTGCTGTGATACTAGGATTAGTGACACATTCTAGGCTGTGCAATCAGTTGCCATTCCCATTGCACCTGCTTATTCCAAATTGGCTGAATTTGGCCAATTGACTTTATCATTCTAGTATTGAACTGGCATTGAATCAGAACAGAGAATTCAGACTGCTGGATCTCTGTATTCCTGGTATCACAAATGGATCTACCATTTCACCAAGAAGTTTGTAAGTTTGGAAAAATTAATTTTAATTAAAAGCTTTAGGACATTCTATCACATACAATGGACCTGATGCTGCAATACATAAGTTGGTCGTAGCCTGTGGACGTGGGATTGGTCCAATAGCAGCCCTAGTCAGATGGGCTAAGAATTCCTCTGATGAGCAAAATAAGTATCTTTCTTCTGAAGATGAATTGCAAAGCTGAAATCAAAATAGAGTTGAAGTCCAGAAATGCTAGCCAGCTTGCAGAAGTCCCATTCAGTGTTTAAGTAACTGTAAATTACTTTACCAAAAAAAGAACAGGAGTACTTGTGGCACCTTAGAGACTAACATTTATTTCAGCACAAGCTTACGTGGGCTACAGCCCACTTCATCGGATGCATAGAATGGAACATATAGTGAGGAAAGACATATACATACAGAGAACACGAAAAGGTGGGAGTTCCCAACCAACTCTAAGAGGCTAAATAATTAAGATGAACTGTTGTCAGCAGGAGAAAAAACAAAAAACTTTTGTAGTGGTAATCAAGATGGCCCATTTAAGACAGTTTGACAAGAAGGTGTGAGGATACTTAACATGGGGAAATAAATTCAATGTGTGTAATGGCTCAGCCATTCCCAGTCTCTATTTAAGCCTAAATTGATTGTATCTGGTTTGCAAATGTGGACTAATTCATAATGCTCACTGAGAGCAGAGGGTGAGAAACAAACTACTTGATGGGATTAGGTGCCAGTTTACATGAGTGAGTCCAGTGGCTTGAGAAAATGTCATCTAATCCCATCAAGTAGGCTGTTTCTCACCCGAGCATTACTCATTAGTCCACATACCTTGGATGCATCATGAACATCAAGAACATATTCAAATTGTTCACAATAAAGATTGGGTATATTAAGAACTACAACTACAGACTACCCCTCCCTGTATCAAAAGTCATTAGGAAGATGTTGCTGAAACCCTTTAAAACCACTTGAGCATCAAGCCCAAACAAGTGAGTTGGCAACTTTTTCTTCTCTGGGACAGTTAAAGATTTACCTGTTCACTTCCAGATTTAATTGAATTAATTCTGTTTAGTTTTAAAAATGGTTTTAATGGGAACTAAAGAAAATTGTAGGAAAGTACCCTACTGCATCACAGACACTTTCTCAAAAGATAGAGTAAGGTGGATTGTGCAAATAATTATCTGAATGGTCATTCTGACTTTAATTTGGTTCACCCATATTCTTGTGGTGTTCACTTTTCATGAACAGCTGAGGCCAAAAATGTTCATGGAAAATGAATTTTAAAGCCATGTGTGCAAGTATTGCTGGAAATCAAATTATCAATTTTCAGTAGAGGTGCCTGCACATTCATTCACCAGAATAGGAGAAATACCATGGGACCTAACCGATCAATCACAACTAGGCAACAGGGCTCAAATTTGGAATATTACCTCTCAATCTAGAGTAAAACGTTCAAAAAGATCAAATACATTCCAATAAATACAAGAATAATGTTGGTTTGCAGGCATTCTGCAGGCAGAAAAGGGAAGCTAAGATCAAACTGTTTATTGCAATTTATACTTTTAGCTCTACCTGGTGCTTGATATTCTAATTTTTGCAAGATGTTGCTTACAAGCAGGGGGCTTTTTTGCAAATATTGCAGGTGTTTTACAATAACAAAGACTGTAGATCTAAGCTCCCTTCCTCCCCTGAAGTAAGTAAATGATCTTACACAATCAGCTAGGTTATGTGTAGCTACTATAAAGGGGAATTTGAAAGAAGTCATCAGCAGGATAGACAATAAGCTCTTGGCTGGAATTTGTAAAATCCCTGCCAGCTTCTGACTGTGAAAAATGTTCTCCTGAACACAAAATAAACACAGAAGTGGCAAAAACAAATCGCAAGAGATCCATGGAAAGGGACATAAGATAAATGTAAAAAAAAAAATAAAGAGCCCAGTGCATGATAATAGAAAAGATCCATTAATGTATCAAAATTCATTGCCTCAATGGCTGAAGAAACAATCCACCTTTGGGAATCACTTCAAAGAAGGGTCTCAATGTACCGTAAATACTGCACATAAATTGCCAGATCCTCAAGTGTCATAAAGCAGCGTCATTCCATTGATTATAAATTCTTAGGACCATTTCAAGTGATGAAATAGGCTTTTCTTCTTCACTACCATTAGATGGATACCAAGCTTAGGACCATTGGACCAGATCCTCAATTGGTGTAAATTGGCGTTACTCTATCAAATCAACACTAGTTTGATGGCAATGAGAAGTAGTGAATTTCTCTTTGCACTGACTAGATACAGCACAGAGAACAGCTTAAGCTAAGCTCCGCCTTTCACTGCCAACGTGTTGTTAGCCACGTTTTGGATGGATTCCCCACAGGGATGAAGGGTAGTTTGGTCCCCAAACCAATTCAATTCTTCTTCATTGGCAGTCTCAGCACAGTGAGTGATGCTTGTTAGTACAATGAAGGTGGTTAGAGATAAGGCAGGACTTGTATATGAAGCTGTGCCAATAGAAGCCCCACATTCTTCTGCATCCAGTCTCTACTCCATTCCATTTCCTGTCTCCCCTGCCTGGGTCACACATAGCAAGTAGGGAAAGCCATCTGCACTAGCCTCAATCCCATTGGAAACAATGGTGGATGGTAGCACTATTTAGCAGGGGCAGTCTCATTTCCACCTCTGAATGCTGTCGGAAGAGGGCAGCCATCTCAGTAGACAGGAGCCTGGCTTCAGCCCCACTACGAACTAAAGATGGTAGTTGCCTTTGCTAAGAAATGACTGATTACAAGCAAAGGCCAGCTTTCTCCTGAACATCTTTCATAAATAAGACTAGTTGAGGGTTATTTATTTACTTACTGTATTTAAATCACTGACCTAAAATTCAGAGGCAGCTGTTAAATTCTCTTATAACTGTTGGTGCTCTAGTTAAGCCCAAATCTTTTTGAAGATTACGATTTACATTCCTAAATTAAATTTCTCAAATTTAAATATAAAAAGGTTAATATTGAAGCAAAAAACGGAACCTCTACAAATGCCAGAATCCTCTGTGCTCACTGTAGTGACTTACTCGGCCTAGGGCCTCTCCCAGCTCAAGGGGAGGCAGGTGAAATGCTTGTCTACTAGGAACAGAACCAAGCTTAATCCATTTGCATTGCATAGATCACTGTACTGTCAGATACCATCACTTGATTACCACAGACATGGGACGGAGTCTGACATTACCTATAGGTGAAAGGCTAGATTACCAGCCCTCTTTTCAAGACAGCTATTCCTCTTATTTAGTAATGTAATAAAAATGCCAGTAATATCCTATGGACTTAAGTTTTAAATGAACTCTAAAATCCACAAATCATACAGAAATAAGTGAAGTTGATAGGTCAGAGCTTCTCAGAAGAAAAACCCCTGCAGAATCAAGTTACATTACACAAGACAAATATTTTAAAACATTTTTATTTAAATATTAAATAACACATCAATCATTTTGGTGTACATTTCTCATTTTAACATAAGAAATAAAATGATCTGTTCAGTCATGGTAAAAAATAAAACTATACATCTTAATTAAACCAATCACATAGTGTCTTTAAATAGCCTATTGCATTGCAGTCTGCAGAACAGCACTGTCAAGATATCTACAAAAACCAAACATTAAAAGTGACCTCTTTCTGCTCCAGGAATAAATTCCAAAGAGGCTCTACAGCAATCGGAAAAGGAAAAAACAAACAGAAAAACCTATGAAAGTAAAGTGCTTGTCATTGCTTAGAACAGGAAACAAAAGACTCTCTGTGGCCTTTGCTCTATGGCATTAAAACAAATGTAAAAAAAGAAAACAATTCTGTGTATTAAGTACGTGTGCTATCTCATGAGATGATGGCAAAGTTGCTGCTCTGTGATGAGCTGGTTTCTTCTCTCCCCCTTTAAAACAAAAAAACAAACAAACAAAAACTTAGCAAATTAGCATGAGACTTTGGTGTTTTCTCCGCTGCAAGGCACCAGTCGAAGATTCAATCTAAGTAATTTCTCTACACCTTGAAGCTTCCAGACCGCATAGCAGCAGCACCAGCAAGCTAGAGATAGATCAATACAGATACGCAGATACTGTACACAGATAAAAATGTAATTTATGAAAAGCCACAGACACTGAGCCACATAACACCTTTACCCCTTCCTGCTCAAACCAATTAACCTGGTTGATCTTTGGCTTTTTTTTTTTTTTTTAAAGTAGGATTTGTTTTTTGTTGTTTTTTTTTTAAACATGTAATACTGCAGGTTGCAAGAAGCCAAGGTAACTTGAAGGTATCCTGTGTCACACTGAAGAGCTGGGTCCTTTAAGCATTTAGACAGAATGAAACTATTTTTCTGACATTCAGATGGTAACTTTTGGCTAAGCTGGCTCACTGCTTGCTCACCTGCTATCAAGGCTGAACCCTCACCCCACCAACTCTTGTAGGAAGTTGTGGTCTATTATCCCCTTTATACACACGAACTTCCATTGACACCAACATAAGCCACACTATCAGAGAGAGAGTTTACACCAGAAACACAATAAAAGTATATTACAAAGTATAAAAAAATAAGTAGTGTATATATTGTTTTCTGCTTCCTATTTATACACATATACAGTATTAAAAACCATACATAAAAACACCTAATCAAAAACCTCATTGATAATATGCCAAAAAAACCCAAACCAAAAAACCAAAAACGAACACTCAAAGATTGTGCTGTTTCACTCAGTTTTAATAGTTTTGTTCAGAAATAGCTGTACTCCTTTAGAGTAGAATTCTGTTCTAGCCTATTCCTTTTGTCTTTGTACAATTATAACCTAGATATTGCACGTTTCCCAAAGGTCAGTTCTAGCTGGACCCTGATAATGAAATGTGTAAAAACGTAATTAGCAGCAGAAATAAAATGTGCAGCACTAAGAAATATCCCTCAGGCAACTTCAAAGGCAATGTCTGGGGGGCTTTTTGAAAGAAATAGTTCCACCCCACAGCCCAATTTTACTAATTTTAATCCCAGTGCCTCTGCAGGAACAAAGGGAAAACAACTTAGACAACATTTATGAAAAGATTCCTAGAGATTCAGAACAAAACCAAAAAAGACATTACACAATTTGGATCATGATATCAGGGGATATGATTCCAAGAGAGATTAATTGCTTCTGTGCTAACAATTAGAACTTTTTTTTAGCTGTTCTAGCTGATAGATCAAGCAAGAAGTTCACAGTTTTCATTTAAAGCATAAGTGTTTTTAGGGAGGAGGTGTTGGTTCCTTTAAAGTGAGTATCAACTAAACAAAAACAAATGGCAATGCTTCCATTTTTAATTTTATCAATGCATAATGTTGCATGCCACTGTTTTTTTTTTTTAAAGAGGTAATCAGCTTCACAAGCCCATAAACGAATATTGTGAAAAAGGGAGGCTCTGGTCCCTTCTTTGAAAAGCCTCTCCCTGTTGTGTCACCACTACTGACAGCTGTTAAAGTCTTGCATAACAGCAGAGCTGTATTGGTCTGACTTGAGTACAGTACCAAAGTGTTCTACCCGGCCCCATCCATCCCTGCTCCCACTCCCTACCCACCCCTCATTTTCTTCAAAAACATTTTTCAGTTTCTATTCATATTTGTTCAGTGCAAGAATAATAGAAGCCAAAAGACATACATATTGCTTGTTTCAGTTCTATAAAGTTGTTAGCTTTCTGAACCAGACAGCGTCTTCACATACTTCAAAATTTATTGCTTCTGAGAGTCACTCATCCACACGTCACCAGCCATCCATGGAACTAATGCTGTGGAACGATGGTGGAAGTCCCTTGCAAAAATAAAAGAGGTGTGTGAGCTACAACAGCAGGAGCTCTCATTTGACCAGGACAAACTTCCCTAGCTGGCTGGAAGTGAGGTCCTCCATTTCACAGTCCCCATCCTGCAAAGTGACAGCATCGTAGCTCGAAGACTGCACAGAGAAATTCTGTTGCTGAGAGAAGTTGGTGGTGGTGATCGGAGAGACATTGTTGCTGATATACAGCTGGGTGTCTAGAAGATGAGCAGCTGAAGACACTGGTGAGACACTGACTCCAAAGAGGTGAGGTTGGAGCAGCTGGGTGTTGCCACCAAATGCCAGCTCAAATGAGTTCTCCCTTCGTAGCTCTGACAGCAGAAGAGAGTTAGATGTTTTGTAAGTGTTTGTACTGTCAGGAGAGAGGATGCAGTGTGTTGCAGACACCCGAGAGGGCTGGTGACATGCTGGCTGGATCAACTGGTGATGCTGTAACTGGAGCATTCTGAATAGGATTCAAGAGTGAAGGAAATTAATACTTCTTGATCACGTTGTTCTTCCCTGTGGCACTTCCCTAACCATTACTGACCTTACTGGTGCATTTAAAGCAACAGTTTAGCAAAGCTATATACAAATATGGTAATCTTTGGACATTACAACAGCATAATTAGGTTACAGTTTGGTCTGCTATGAATATATATTTTCATGTGACTAAGGACTGCGCTTCACTTGTGAGCTGTAACTCTACCAAATTACAAGGCTCTATATCCATGCCACAGGAAAGTTGAAGAAAGGGGAAAGAATCTTCCCCCAAATTAAACAAAAATAAAGCTTTGACAGGCAGAGGTAGTATGTTTTGCCCTTCTGATACATATGGCTTTTGATGTGACTATCTTAAAATCTACATGATGATCTTAAAACCTAAAGGTTCCTGTGAAATATGTAGGTCAGCATCATACTCATTTCACAAATAACTTCTCTGTAACTCTGCTTATATAAGAGGCTCGTCTGCTGTCACATGGCAAGAGCCAGGAAGAGAACCTAGTAGTTCTAACCCTCAACCTCACTCCCTAACCAAAAACGAGGTATTATGAAAAAATGAACATCTCTTTGCAGAGGAAGCTCAACACGGAGTATAATGTCCTTACAAACAAATGGTATGTCCATGCCTTGTTCGAGTCTCTATACTAAGCACGCTTTCTCACCTCTGCTGTTGCAGCACCTCCTCGAGCAGGCTTCGGCCCTCTCTGCTGCTTCCTCCGTTGCTGTACGTGCACGTGTTCTGCTGAGAGTGCTGGAAAGGGCTCATGCCACTGCGTGCTGCCCGAGCGGATGAAGACTGGCACACCTGGCGAGCAAAGCCCTTGATTTTGTTCAGCCCAAGAAAACCTTTGGCTCTAGCATTCTTTCGTAACTGTTGTCTAAATGCCTTCAAGCCTAGAGGTAAGAAAAAAAAAATTTTTTTTATTCATCATTAGCGTTTTGCCTGGATGCTCATCTGGGTGCTTCACTTCTTCATTGATCAGCAATTCCCAACCTCTCTGGGCAACTGCACTAGTTTACCAGAGTGAGACTTCAGGTGAACCAGACACTTCACATTCATCTGCATGCCCTATGGTCAGCAATGAAGCTTATGAACGTGCAAGACTGTGGTTTGGGGCAGCTCAAGCGTGACTGTAGATTGGGGCATGTACAACTAAATTGGAAGTGGGCAGTACTGGTGTACTGGACTAAATGTAAAAGAGTGAAACACCCAGGATAGCAGTCACAGAAATGGGAAATTCTATACTGGTACGTGGAGCCAGCATTTGGGAACCTCTGGTGTAGGTGACTTACATGAAGTCAAGTTATCCTTCATGTTGTATGGCACTATCATGATGGACACCACAGAAAGCCCTAAGATCGATAAGTCAGAATAAGCTTCCCAAAATATTACCCTGTGTTGCTAATTAGAAAAAAGCATACAACCAACTACACAGCAAGAAAGGAATTACCTTGAGTTAATGAGGTATCAGACGCACGTCTTCCTTCCTGAAAGCTGACAGGCAGCAGAGAAGCACCTCCCATGCAGTCCTGGGCTTGCAGCCCTGGAGTGTCAGATTGGAAAGTCAGAAATGGTGATGTCATCCTGGCTGTGGCTGGGTTACCAGTCATTACTTGATCTGCCAAACAGCTGCTCAGAGCCACTGAGCTGTTGTTTGAAGATGAGGTGAGGCAGCTGTCTGAACTAGTTCCTTCTGTGGGGCTTGTCGAAGAGGAAATGACTATGCCTACAGATGAAAGGGAGAAAGTGAAGGTGAAGAGAGAACATTTCCAAAATGGAGTACAGAAAGAAAAAGTTGCCGCTAGATTAGTCTGTCCACCTACACTGCAACTAAACATAACCTGCCAGCATCAAAAAAGTCTCAGACAACAATAGAACAGCAACTCATATTGTACTAGGACATGATTTCATCAAGGGTTGCTGAGGTCATAAAGAATCTGAATTCAGTGTACACCTGAAACCTTGAGTGTTCACACCCAATGTAGAATTTGGTTCCCTGCGATCAGCACTTACTATGTGCTATTTGGCGCTAGAGCCCTAACACAGATTTTTGGGGTTTTTTAATTGCACAAGGCTCTTTCCTGCTCCAGCTAAGTCAACGGCAACATTGCTATTGATTCCAATAGACAAGGGACCCTAACTCACTTTACCAGGTTTTACTGGGGTGGAGGGATGCAGGCAGGAGTTTGGAGGGTATGATCTAAAGCAGTGGTTCCCAAACTTGTTCGCTGCTTGTGCAGGGAAAGCCCCTGGCAGGCCGAGCCGATTTATTTACCTGCCGAATCCGCTGGTTCGGCTGATTGCGGCTCCCACTGGCCGCATTAGCTGCTCCAGGCCAACGGGAGCTGTTGGAAGCAGCGGCCAGTATGTCCCTCGACCCACACTGCTTCCAGCAGCTCTCACTGGCCTGGAGCAGCGAACCACTGGGAGCCACGATCAGCCACACCTGTGGATGCGGCAGGTAAACAAAACAGGCCTGGCCCGCCAGGTGCTTTCCCTGCACAAGCGACGGAACAAGTTTGGGAACCACTGATCTAAAAAAAGAAAGAACATTTCTCTTTAAAAATATGTAGGTAACCACTAAAAAAGCTCCCAAACTACTGATAACTGGGGTCTCTCCCAAGTAATACAACTGGACAATATTATGTAATTTCTAGGGGAATTTTCAGAAACCATATTATTTAAATTAAAAAAAATACCCAATGAGTGAACATTGTAGACTATTTATTACTGACTATAGTCCACCCCTCACAGCCCGTATTTCAGAGACCTTCCACCCTGCAGGACTTACATGGAGGGGTACACGGATAGAAATGTGTAGTGACTTCAGCCAGCGTGTGCCTCCTGCTGGTGTTGCTGGGGAGGTGAAGAGGGTTGAAGGCCTTGATTTCCTCCTCCAGGTCTTTCTCCTGCCTCACCTCCTCGCTAATGGTGGTTTCTAGCAAACTGTTGGGAGAAATGGAGCGATTCCTGAAAAGACCATTGAAGCTGGGATCCACAGGAAAGAATACTGGCTGCAAAGACATTAGAATACAGGAAATAAGTGAAAAGCTATTTATTTTTGCAAAAATATTCACATTTGTTAGGAGCTTTGCAAAGCCCTTCACTGTGCCTTTATTATGCATACTGTGATGAAAGGCACTGTGACATTGTATTTATATCTTAATGTTTAAATTTGGGGAGGAAGGGGTGGAGAGCCGGAAGCAGGCAAGCACTAAATATACTTTTAACCTTTGCCACGTCAAATTGATAGAACAATAAAAACCCATGGATGACATTTAGCTGAGAGCACCAACCTGTAATGGACTGTTCATGTCACAATCCATTTCTGCTTGCAAAGATGACTGAATCAAGTTCTGAGGTTGATGGTAAAGCAGAGATGATCTCAGGGATTCATTTGCAAGGCTGTCTTGAGGCATCTGAAAGGAAAAATAGATTTAGAGAAGGCATCCTATAAACTGCAGTTCAAAATCTCAAATGTTTTTTGCATACTGAGTTTCTAAAGCGTCTTCCATCCAAGCTTCTCAAAGCATTTGAGAAGAATTAACAAATTTACCCTCCCAGCACACACCTAAGTAGGAACCCATGAAACTCCTTTTCACAGATGGAAAAGCTGAAGTACAGAGAGGTTAAGACAACTGCCTGAGGTGACATAAGAAGTCTGTGGCGAGCAGACAATATAACCAGATCTCCTGATACCAGTTGTGTCTTAATCACTACTCTGACCATCCTTTCTTTTTGTTAAAAAAGAAAGAAAGAAAAGAAAATCCAATTGACTCATGGAATCTCTCTGAGGTGGCTTTAACAAGGAATCAGAGGAAGTTTCATTGCTGTGCTTCTGAAAGGGTATATTTCAAAGAGAAGCCTGATCACTTGGTGAATTACTGACCAGCACTGGAGAGAGACTGTTATTTGGACCACAAACTAGCGTCAGTTATTAAGAAATGGTCCATTAGTATTCAATCAAGCACCAAATTCAGTCAGCAGCCTGCTGAAGAATGGAACATTGTACCCTCTAGCTTGAGGACAGAGATTAAGTTTGACTCAGAGGACCTCTCTATGGCTTTCCCATAACATTATGGGCAGCAATGTCGGCTAAATAAAGTAAATGATACAGCAAAGGAACAAAACAAGAATACCAGCAGATGTGACTTTATATTAGATAATTCACCTTCTTACCTCAATGTTGCTGAGCTCAGAGCTCCTTGGTCTTTGCTGACGGCCGGTCGCTGGACGACTGGACAACTGGTTGTTTCTGTACTCTTTGAGGCGCTCCAGGAGAAGGTAATAAATTGCAGCAAAATGGTTGTAGCTGCTGTTTTGTAGCGACTAGAAGATATGAAAAGGATTAAGACACAGATGAATCAACTTAAAGAACTCAAAAAGCAACAATAGGGGATCAGATTTTAACAGCACTGTTCCAATATTTTGTGAGTAAGTTTTACTGAACATTATATACAGTTACACTGAATCAAAGTTAGTTTTTGATCAGACACACATATATATAAAAATAAAATTGAGTAGCTAACCTCTTGTTCTTTCCTAAATAACTGATTTGCATGCAAGTGTTGTCTATCCATCGGCACTTTATTAGTCACCGAGCAAGTAGCTAAGAAGTAAGCACCACTCATACTAGCAGGGCAAGCCAGAGCTCACCTCAACTGTTCTCCGCCTATCAATGCCAAGAGTCTGCATGATCCCAAGGACTTGCTCATTGTAGTCACCCAGGTTAGAGTTGTAGTTCTGCATGGAGAAGGGCAAAGATTGCTGCTGTTGGAGAGAAGGGTCTGCTTGCATCCACTTGTGCTGCTTTATCTGGGCAATGGTTATTCGTTTAGTTGGGTCCACAACTAGCATCCGTCGGATTAGTGTTTCACAGTCTAGACAAAACAGAAAATGCCTTTAACAAGCGGTAAAAATAAAAGCCAGCCACATACAAGAGGCTATTTGTTATTTTACTGCTGCATTTAGACAGCACTAGGAAGTTTCTTCAGCAACATTATATCAGACCAGTTTTAGGTGGGTGCAATTCTACAGATGTTTCACCCACTTACAAGTAAATCTGAATTTGGCACATAGTCTGTTATCGACACACCCTTCTGTTCTGCACGCTCGCACTTGTATGTAAACAGCTTTATTTTGTTAAGATTAAATTAGGTAAGGAAATCTATTAAGGCCTAGCCCTTAATGCCATGGAGAAATCAAGTTTACCTATTTTTAAACCCAAATGATCACAGTAGTAACAATATCCTTTAATTCCCCTTTTCACAAGGTTGTTCAAGAATGAGCTAGATTGCTAAACCTTGTTGTTTTTACTGTCCTTGACAGCATATTCTGAATTTTAAAATATACCACTTGTGTACAGTTAAAATATTTCAAGATAACTAGACCCACCTAAGAATTACAGCCTAATATTAAAATGTTATTTAAAAACAAAACAAAACAAAACCACCATGTTTCTCTAGCAAGGGTATGAATTGGCCATTAAAAAAAAAATCTATACTGAATCTAAGAAAGAAAACATGTAAACCCTTTAGATGTATTCCGATGTGCAACAGATCGCAGAAAAGAAAAATGTGCTAGTTTATGCTGCAGGTACAATACTAAAGAAACTCTGCTGAAAACCTAGGAAAGGGAAAGTGCTATGTGTGATTGCAAAATATTCCCATCTGTCATTGACCTGAAAGATACAAAGGCAGAACCTAACAGATGGAGAGGCAGAAAACTGATTCCTTCACAAAGACCCAGATTATCAATCAGCCCCCTGTTGGTAGCCAGTTTTCTGGTGTTAAAGTTCCAGGAAACGCACCTTGGGACATGAAGTAGGGGATGCGGAATCGTCCCTCCAGCACTCTTTGTCTCAGAGTTGGTAAATTGGGTCCATCAAAAGGCAGAGAGCCACAGACGAGGACATACAGCACCACACCAAGGCTCTGTCAACAGAAAATAGCACAGCATGTAAGGGACTGCAGTAGAGTTAGCAATCATGAAAGCCCAGAAAGAGTTTGATGATGCATAAAATATGAACACTACAGAACATAAAGCTTACCCATATATCAAGGTGAGGTCCTTCGTATTCCTTGCCTTCAAAGACCTCAGGGGCTGCATAAGGTGGGCTTCCGCACCAAGTGGAGAGGGGCTCCCCTGATTTGTAGAAATTTCCAAATCCAAAGTCTGAAATCAAGAGAAGAGTCTGGAGTGAGACTTCATTAAATACCAGGTTAACATTTCAAAATCAGAGAAAACAAAGGAAAAGCAGACTTGGGCTTGTCTACATGGTGGGGTAATGCATGGTAAAATTCCCGTAAGTACACTAGGGAACTGTACTGTGCATCAGCAGGGCCTACATGGACCAAAATGTGCAATACATTAGTGCACTTAAGAAATCACACCGCTGTAGTATGCCTTATCCCACCACATACACAAGCCCTTATTGCATAGAAGTTCTACACTTATTCATTTAACCTACGCTTTTTCACCAAGAGGATATATTCGGAAAAATAGTACTATCACTATGTCCTATACAGCCGTTTTTAAAAGTTTTATTTTATTCTACATATTTATAGGAGCTCCTAGCTCTAAGACTGTGGAAATAGGATTTCATTTCCTGCTTTATATTTTAGCAAAAGTAAGTATGTAAATATTCTCACCTGCTAACTTGATATTCATGCTAGCATCTAACAAAAGGTTCTCCGTTTTGAGATCCCTGTGCACTATGTGATGGCTATGACAGTATTCCACTGCAGAAAGGATCTGCCAGAACTTCTTTCGAGCTTCACTCTCGCTCAAGTGTCCATTGGAAGTCAAATGATCTGTAGCACACAAAAATAAATATGAACAAGAATTAACACCTGGCAATATGTTTTCATTATCCTGATGAAGCTGCATTCACCATTTTTTGTGACACCTGACTTTTGGGAAACGTTTAACACTATGTCAAAAACATATCTTCTTACCCTACATGAGTACTAACAATAAAGTAGGGTTTTCTAAATCTAGGTAAGTGTTAGTTATTTCAGTGAGAACTTACCAAACATTTCTCCATTTTTTGCAAACTCAGTAACAATGTAAAGCATATCCTTTGTCTCCATAACCTGTAAAACAAAAATAAGGACACATTACAAATGCAGATCTCTGAAATTGTTTCTATGAAAAAAATGTATGTTCTAAATCTAGAACCTCTTAGTGCAATTATTTACAGCAACTGTTGGCAGCAAAGGCCTTCATTCCTGCACCGCAGTATTCCTTTCACATACAGAGCTATTCAGAAAGATAATGAATTAATGCTTGCATATCTAAAACACACAATTACTTGCTTCCTCCATACTCTTCCCCCTTCCTCCCCACATGCCCTCAAATGTCTATGAAATAGGCTTATGGACTATTTCAGCAAGCTTTACTTCAATTGCAATACATTTTTTAATGAAAATAGAGTTCAGTAATCACTTTTGATCACTCAAGGGCGTTTTAAATTAAAAAAAAACAGGTTGCCAGAATTCAAGGACTTTCTGCTAAAAAGGCTAACAGATACTGAGATCATTAGAGCAGATATTTATAGCAAGAACACAGTGAAGTAGTGATACCATATACCCAGTCCGACTTGGTATCAGATACGATACATTAGTCTGCAAGGTGACAGCTCTGCTGGGCAAGCAACAAAAGCCTGCTGTTTGAGCAAACTCTATTGCTCCATGTCCATCAACAGCAAGTGTCAATCCTAGCCAAAAGTTCATTTATTGAGCTAGTACTGATTTACTTTTAAACATTGATTACTGACTTCTATAAAACAGGTTATAGACTAGCCAATATACTTCTTTTTTTTTTTTGGAAGAAAAGAAAAAAAAAAACATCACCCAAAACCAAAACAACCCCGTACAGCATTTCACATTTATTTTTAGTCACTGGGACATATTTTTCCTTTTTGTTTCAAATGTTAACATGAGCCATTTATCAAGAATGGCTCTTCAATGAGAACTTTTGCTCCTTAGGCAGAGGCTTACAAAAGGTTAAAACAAACAATCAGGTGTCAATGCTACTTCAGAGGACATAATTTTCTACTTTCTTTGAAAAAGGATATATGTCAAAGAGAGGGAAGGGAGTGCTCTCATCTCCCCTGCCCTCTCCCTGCCATGCCATGCACAAATGAAAACAAATTAAAAAGGGAGAAAAGGAAGAGAGGTTTCCAATTTAGAAAAACTGAAGGGAAGGGTTTAAGTGTCCTGGGAAAGGTGCCAGCTGGATGAAAGTTAGATGCTGGTGTTGAAACTAAAACATAAAAAACCCAACATCAACACTAGTATGTCAACTAATTCCACTCCTACTTCTCAGTGGCCAACAAATAGGTACAGTATCAGTTACAACAACAAAGAGGAGAAAATTCAGTTGGAAAGTTAAATTGTGATCTATTACCTGTGTCATTTGTTCAGTTACATAATCTGGTTCAACACGGTGGGATTTAAACTACTTTTTTTAGACTTCTGAAATACAATTGTCACCTGCATCATTCCACTGAAGTGCAATCAACAGAACTGTTACAATATCTTTATGTATCCTATATAGCTCTACAGGCAAGAGTGACGTCAATCAAACATTAATGCCAAATATTTTTTTCATGATTAATAATATAAATATCAAGTACTCAATGGATGTTAAGCGCTTTAATAACCAATGTCTTCACTTAAGCACCTGCCTTACTGGCTCTGCTATTCTACTTTGCGTTAATTGACCTCCACAACATAAAAACAAACAGGTAAAGATCCAAACTGATGGTAGTATTTACTTCACACTGCATTTCAGACCTGCTGCTAGATTTCTAAATCCATCTTTTACCCTTCCCCCTCACACACTGTGATACCACAATTTCTAAAATCCATATGATACTGTTTAAGATGATTAGGGGGAACTTACACCAAACGCCAATTAGATCAAATATTTAGCATCTGAAAGGCAGCCCTTGCTCATCAGGCAATAGTGATCCTATTTTCTGAACAGCACGCTAGTTTGTCCTTACACTTAATACTTATTGGAACAAGAACTGAACTAAATTAAAATACCCACCCACAAAACAAAATGTGGAAGATGTTGGGTTGTTTTTTGTTGGGTTCTTTTTTGTGTGTGTTAGTTTTGGAAACTAAAACGTGATTAGTATAAGAAGCAAACAAATGCATTTTTACTTTATTTAAAGACTTTACAGCTACGGCCATTATGCATTTTTTTTTAATTTTATACATTTTAGAACAGCTCAGTTTGACCATTGATTCATTATTTGAGAGTTTTCAACAAAAAGTGACCTTCAAGTTTGGTTCTGTTTTATTTTACATGAGCTTAAATTTTGCTAGTATAACTTGCAAGTAGGATATTTCTATAGCTCTTAAAAACTGAAAAAGCAGAAGAATCAGGGGGAAGAGGAGTTCCTTAGAAATACAAATAGTCAATTCCATCAATTTCAAGATCAATTCCACTTGATCCAAAACTAACTTGAGTCAATTTTGACTCTTTCCACTAAAATAAAAACAACACACACACACACACACACACACACACACCAAAACCCCACCACACTCAGGTTAATCATATGATAAACCTGCTTAAAGAGAACAAATGAAAAAAAATCTTAAATACAATGCTTATTGTATTAGTTCAAATACTTCAAAAAGTACAATGTGAGTTCTCTCCCTGCAAGTGTGATTTAAAACCATGTGCAAAATAAGATCATTAGCAACCAAACTCATGGGATGTAAGTTCACCTAACATGAATGCAATCATTAGAACAGATCTTACCTGATACAGCTTGATAATGTGGGGGTGGTTCAAAAGCTTCATTATCTGGACCTCTCTATAAATTTTCTCCAGGTTGCTTGGATCTAATCTTGTTTTGTCTATAATCTTTATTGCAACCTATACATTTAAAACACAAACCCAGACATTTATAAAATATGTACTTATGCTGCTGAAATTCTGAATTGTTCAAACAAAACAACTTTAAAATGTATGAGTTCTGCCAAACTGATTCTTGTTTCCATTATTAAATGCAGGCTGTACAATATATTTTAAATTTCTCTATTTCACATAAAAAGGTTACATATAAAATAATGAACTGAACTATAGTTCTGATTTCTGCAAATGACCTATTAAGTCACCTAGTCCATACCCCCTTAATGCAGGATCATCCTCAATAAACTACTTTCTATTGCATTGCATAGTCTGGTTTTAACACGCAGATTACAAAATGTAGTTTAATTTATAAACCAACTAATAAGAAAAAACTCTTTACTCATACAGATTTAAAAATGCAAAATCCTTAGGGTTTTTTCTGAATAACTTCCTCATTTAATGAAAAATAAATTAAGGAACTCAAGTCTAAATAATAAGATTTTATAATCTCTTTCTACACAAATTACTTTAAATTTGCACAACCCTAGCTACTCTCTAAGAATCCACATAGGGCTAAATAATTAAACTGAAGTGTTAAAACAGTTGATAATATTTTCTTAAATCTATTTTTGTTTAACATCAGCTGTGTTTATCATACCACTAAGAAACAAAAAAACCTCACATATAGTTTTATCAATTATTACTATCACACTTAATCTACAGCTTTGATTATATTTTGTACTGTACCACAATCTTACTGTATGTTAGTTTATTTTACTATATTTGTAGGGGTGGGGGAGGTGGAATTTACCCAGAAAGTTTCATGCCCTTTAAAATTTGGTTTCCTATACGAAACTATCGAGATTTCACACCCACCTGTGTTTTGGTTACTCTGTGCCTGGCCAGCTTTACCACTGCAAAATTTCCTTTTCCCAAGGTCCTCTCAATATCATAAAATCCAACCCGAAGAGGCCTTCGCTGGGCTTGATTTGGAGTGGGAACAGAGGTATAATCTGACATGATCACCATGGCTTAGATTTTGGTGGGCTACAAGCAATATTTAGAAGGTATGCATAAGCGCTCCTCTTTAAGCCTTGCACCTGTGTGAAGATAAGACAGACACTGATAAATCAAAGGGAGCTTTTGCTTTCTCCTCCAGGTGAAAACACTCAAGTAACACTAATCAGATTTTAAAGGTTTCACCAAATCTTTAAATTGTGCAGGGTGAAAAGCTCTGAACTAGCCAAGCAGACTGCACAACCCAACTTCTGAGAGACATAGACCAACTTTCCCCTGTGCTTCGCTCAGAGCCCGAGGTTAGTGATAAAACAGCCTGGGAGTCTCCTCCTAGCAAAAGCCCAGTATTAATAACAGGCTACAAAGAGCAGCTAATAAAGACATCCCACTCCCATTCATAGCCATACACTTCTCAGATCCCTGGGATCCAGCCCTATCCCTGGTTCCACTTGGAAGAACTTCCCAATTATGAGACTAGCAGCCGCGTTAGTCTGTATCAGCAAAAACAAGGAGGAGTCCTTGTGGCACCTTAGAGACTAACATTTATTTGGGCATAAGTTTTCGTGAGCTAAAACCCACTTTCACGTATCTGACGAAGTGGGTTGTAGCCCACAAAAGCTTATCCCCAAATAAATGTGTTAGTTTTTAAGCTGCCACAAGGACTCCTCGTTGTTGTTCCCAGTCATAGCGACCAGATGCCTTGATATAGGAACACTCCCAATACCGGGGCTTTGTCTTATATGGGCGCCTATCAATCCACGTCCTGATTTCTCACACTTACTATCTAGTCACCAAGCCGCTGCCAACCTGGTCCCCGGGCCCGAAGACGCATCGCTAACAGCGGCCACCCCCCGCCGCAGCCCCGAGCGCCCGGCAGGGACCGCAGCTCTCCCCGCAGAGCCTCCGCGACGCAGCGAGAGGCTTCCCCGCCGGGCGCGCCCGGGGCTGCGGCTCGCCGCCTGCGGAGAGGAGCCCAGCGCCGGAAGACGGAGAGACGGGGAGATCGGGCTGCGGCCCCTGCCCTGCCCTGCCCCCCGCCCGCGGCTCTCCTGCCCCGCGCGCCCCTCGGGCAGCGCCGCCGCGGCTCCGGGTACCTGCGCGCGGGGCTCCCCAGTCCCCGGCTCTCGCGGCGCTGCTGCTCCGGCGGCTGCCTCCGCGCGCTCTGGGCGTGCTGCTGGGGGCACAGGAGCACGCGGGATCCCCCTTCGCCCGCCCACTGCCCCCCCCGCGAAAACCGAGACAGACCCATTGACGTCACTTTGACGCCAGAGAGACGCGCGGCCAAGCGCGAGGCTGAATAAGAGCGAGACAGCGGGCCGTTGCCAAGAGACGAGCTGTTCTGACGCGCGGCCTGATGGAGCCGTCGTCCCGGAGACCAATGAGCGGTGACGTCAGGGCAAAAGAGGGGAGCAACCAGGCACCAGTCCCGGCGTCACGTGACCCGTTTGTTATCATTGCGGGGTCGCCCCCTGCCGGAGCCGCCGCGGCCCGGATTAACCCCCGGCGGGCTGGAGCCGGGCCATGAATTAACCCCCAGCGCGCCAGAGCCGACGTGACTACGGAAGCGGCCCCAGACCAAATTAGCCCCTGACTGCTAGGAGCACCCAGGAGCCCTTAACCCCTGCGGTGCCGGGGCCCAGCCAGGGACGTTAACCCGCGGACAGCCTGTCTGCACTAGGGACAAATGTATTTCCCCGTGGTGTTTCCTAGCCCGGGAGCACCGTGTGAGGGACCCAGGCTAGACGCTAAGCTCTGGTGTAGTGTAGCTGCCGTGCTTCATGTGCACCAACTCACTGCAAACTGGAGCCAGCATGGCCCGGGGGGATTAACTCTTTGTTCGTTGGAGCAGCAGTGGCACAGATTAGAAACTGGATGTTTGGAAGAGAGCGATGATGACATGGGGATTAAACCCTGCATGCAGGGAGTGAAGAGGGTATGGGCACTTGTTGCCAGCTATATTATATTGCATGTTATGCAGTATTTGGTGTTTTTCTTAAAGCCCTAGCCGCCTGGGCCATTTTATTACAGGAGGATCTCAGCTTTCATTTAAAAGAAAAGTACGTTTGTAGGTTGCATAGCCATAGGGGGAGCGGGGAATGGGAAACCATGAACCCCACAGTCTCAAAAACCCATAAAACAAATAAGAACCAAAACCTATTATTTTTGAAAGTCCTATGGTTTTTAAGTCTATCTTATGATATGTTAGGACCTGACTCATGATTTTTGAATACTTGGAGTTGGCAAGACTGTTAACCCTATGCATGCAAGAGATGAGGCACAAGAGATTAACCCCTTATATGTTAGAGGAAAAGATGGCTCAGTGGTTTGAGCGTTGGCCTGCTAAACCCAGGCTTGTGAATTCAATCCTTGAGGAGGCCATTTAGGGATCTGGGACAAAAATCTGTTAGGGGATTGGTCCTGCTTTGAGCAGGGGGTTGGACTAGATGACTTTCTGAGGTCCCTACCAACACTGATATTCTATGTCTATGATTTGGGTTAAACTCCAGCATGCTGGAAGCATTCAAAAGGTTGTTCTTAGGGCATATTTTCAAAGAGACATTGAAAGGTGCATTGGGACAAGTATATATATTCAGCTTTAACATAGTATGTGAACCATTAATCCACTAGTGTCTAGGTCTAAAAATCTGATTTAACCTTGAACATTTGTCCCAAATTCCGTGTCATCCTGCCACGTCTGCTACTTAAATTGATCTGCTGCTGTCAGGGTCATGCACAGACTTTGCTCAGATGAATAGCTGGCACTTTGGCCACATGCCAGGATCCCAGAGGCTTAACCTAATTTGCATAAAATGGAACAATGCAGCAACCCTCATTTTTAATACAGAGCTTTATTAGAAAACAGGTCCTAGCATGCTGTGTTCAGCCTGACTGTTTGGATTAAGATGATGCTTTGGATGCAGGAGCTTTTAGCCTTTGAGGTTTACTCTGTATAACTCAGTCAATTACACGGTTCACAAGCTGCACGTTGTCTACACAATTCTATGCCATATATACCTGTTTGTTCCATTGGGATGTTCAATAAATTGGATGGGATTTTTCTAATTTCTGGCTACAGCAAAATCATTCTTATAATTAAAAGATACATTACTGGGATCAGAGGTGAGACTTACATACAACACAGGAGACCTTTCAAGGCATATGTCTTTTCGTATGTTTAAATAATTTTGACACTGTCCCATTAAAAGAACAATTACATTTCAGATATTTCCCCCCCAGTAATAGTGGATGCGTCACTGTTCAAACCTTCAGATTTAAAATGAAGCTCTCAAGCTTCGTTTTGCTTTACAAATGCTGGCAGTTCGGACACGCATATCACACTGGCCCTTCCACTCAGTTACTGTGAGTAGGCATGATGCAGAAATATATGAGGATGAAATATAGGTGAGAAAACATAGTCTTGTAGCGCTGGGAATGAGAGTCTAGAGTCAGATTCAATACAAGGGTATAACACTGACTTGCTGTGTGACTTTGATCTCTGTACCATCCCCACCATCAAGATGGGGATGATAAAGCTCACAGAGTGGTGTGAGGATCAGCTAATGCTTGCAAAGTGCTCTGAGAACTTCACATGACAAACATTCTATTTTTATTAATCTTATTATTATTAAGCTAACTCTCTTTTCTCAGTGGAGCTCATGAGGATGAGATGAAGCCTAAACTGCATTTACAAAAGCAACTATATGTGAACAGTGCCCCAGATATTAGAAAGAAAACATTACATTAACAACTGGTCCTTTACTAGAGTGGATCTTTCCCTTCTTTATCTATATAGTTATTATAGTTGCTGTTTTCTTTCAATATTTTGAAGTTTCCAGACAGCAAACAGAACTGATATGTCCAAGGAACACTTTAGACTGATAAGCCCAAAGTGTAACATACCACAAAAATAACTTTTTTAAAAAGTACTTGTGAGTTATGGTTTCCAAACAGAAGCAGAGAGCTGGAATTTACAAGGATTTGGTGCTCTTGGTGCAAGGGTCTGATTCATTTCTGCCTTGCATCTTGTGCAGACATTTACATCCATGGCAAGTGAGTGTGAAATGCTGCACTGAATGCAAGGGAGGGGAGAGTCAGGTCCTACATATCAGGAAACTGCCTACGTTGGAGGAGGCAAGGAGAATGAGAGAGTGGTGGAGAGGTGCACATCTGCATCTGCCATCCTTAGCACAGCCAGCCAAGCATGCTGAGCTCCTGCAATGAAGGCGTGGAGTTTGTAAGGGTCAGGTTGTTGTTTTTAATTGTATGGTAGGTTAAATAAATGAATCCATACTGTGCCTGTCACTTGCAGCATCCCTTTGAAAATTCTGTTCTGTTTGCAAACCTGTGGGTCACGATTGTTCCCAGCACAGCCACTTAGAGCTGGCCTACGCACAGTTTTTGTACCAGTTTACGGACAGATAGAGTTAAAGTGGTACAATGCCCTAGTGTGGATGCAGCTATACTGACATTAAGATGCTTAAACTAGCTTATTCCTGTGCATTTAGTGTTTTAACTGCTGCTTTAACTCTTATGTGACCTCCCTGAGTGTTGAGGAAGCCTCCAAGAGGAGTAATCCCA
This sequence comes from Gopherus flavomarginatus, assembly GCF_025201925.1. Classification (NCBI taxonomy): domain Eukaryota; kingdom Metazoa; phylum Chordata; order Testudines; family Testudinidae; genus Gopherus; species Gopherus flavomarginatus. The sequence goes on from NC_066617.1 coordinate 210,440,946, forward strand.
AGAAACAGCGCTGGCCGTGTGAAGCATGGTTCCAGGGCAGGCTTGCTATCAGAGATTTAGGGGACAGGGCAGAGAGTCCAAGAATCAGTGCTGAGGCACAGGCTCTTCACAAGGATGCTCCTTCTGAGTTCCTTGAGGGCAGAACAATTAGCTTTTCCTCATTTGGGGGTACACACACTCTCCCTCTCCTTGGATGGAGAGAGGTTTGGGGAATGCTCATAGAGTAGTCTTCCTTCCAGAGGTCACCCTGCAGGTATTTCCACAGGAAGGAAAGATTCAGTCCCTAATTATTTATTTAAATGGTTCCAAGACAATAGCAATGGTACTAACCATTCCCGCACAGAAAAAGGAAAAAACTGAAATCTATTTCCTTATAGCCATTTTGCCCTCCCTGGTTGGTAGAAGCCTAGTTTGTTATTGTAGGATTACTCAGTCACCATTGGTATTCATAACTGCATTCCTTTAAAAAAAAAAGACGCACCAAAGTGTTTGTGTTGGAAATAAATTCGTTTGTTGGACCAGTTTCAGAAGCGGTGCAAGCGGGTGCAACCTTGTTTAAGTCAACAGAGTTGCGTTTGTGAACATCAAGTCTGAAACTGCCAGGGCAGTGTACAAATGATATGTATTTTGTCCCTAGACATGTAGACAACTTAGTCACGTTAAAAGTAAAGTCAAATGAAGATGTCAGTTTTAAAGGCCAAAACCTGCTTTTCATTAGATCACTGAATAAGTATTGGTAACACAATGCAAGGGTAGCTTTGACATCACACTGTAAAAGTTAGGGTCACAATCCCAATGTTTGAAAAAGATTCCTGATTTCAGAGGAGGTCAGCTGCATACTGGTGCACCGCACGGGTGAACTGAAACACATCAGACAAGTGGCATGTCATTCAATCACAATGCTGCATCGCAGTTGCATAATTATCATCACGACAAAGATCTTTTGTTCCTGTTGCTTAATGATGTTTCATCAACATGTGAGGTCATTTAATTGGGATGTGCTGGTACAATGAAATGAATTTGTCTTGCAGGACAAACTGTTAAAATGGGCAACTCAGGGAGGCGCAGCGAGGGAGGCATGCTGAACTGCTCTGCAAGCACTGGCTCAGCCCTCTGTACCTTCCTGTGCCTGTTCCTTTCTGTGTAGGACCCCTGCAACTGCAGGCTCTGCAGCTGGTCAGAACCAGCCCTATAGGGAATCCAGTCAACACTCAACAAATTTCAGCAACACACAGCAAATCAGAGGGGAAACCTCCCCAGGGCAGGCCAGAAGGTAGAAGAGAATCTGAGCCACTGCAATTTTTTGTTTAGTAATGTTTAACATTTTCATGTGATTTTCATGCCCATGAGAGGCTTTGTCCTGGCCTCCCTGGAGACTGTGGTCCACCATTTAGCCCCAGACCAATGACAGCACATACAGAACCAGAGCCCATTTTCCCCACTCTCAGCCATAAATATGCCTCAACCCTGAGGCGGAAGGACGGGAGAATAATTCAGGTTGCATCCTCATTCAGACACTGGCCTTCTGCTGGGACTGCCACTTACGACATGAGCCTGAAAAGGCTCCCATCGACTTCAGCGGGAGTTGGATTACACACTTGGTGCCCTTGTGGTGGAGTTTTTAGTGACATGGCACATGGATGGGAAATGAACTGAGGCTACATAGTTAATTGCGGCTATTTATTATCTATAAGCCCCTAAAGAGCCTTTAGATGGTAACAATTTTGGGTCCCTTTTGATCTGGATCTGAATTTGTGACCTACAGGTGACAGGTTTTTTGTCCCACTGTCTGAGCCATCCCCCTTCCTATAATTATGGTAGGTCACTTTTCATCCCTCCCTAGTAAAAATGAATGTGAAACCCCTGCTTTATAATGTGGTTGGCTTTGAGATTTGTTTTGCTTTCCTGTTGTTTGAAACTCAAAGGTTATTATTTTCTTGGTGTCTCAAGTAATCACTTAATCTGCTTGTGCCTGTCTGTACCTCTGCCTGGCAGGTTGGTATGTACAGCCTGTTTTGAACAGGGTATTAACAGCACTATTGTATACTGTATATTGAATTGCTTGTTTGGAAGAAAACAAAATAAAAGTCACAAGTGCAGTAAGATGCCTGTAGTACTAGTAGCCCATGGGAAAACCAGATATATCCTCTTATTGTCTGAGCCGCTAATAAGAGACCTTAGCAAGTGAACAAGTTACGAAAACAGGTATCCTTCCTTAGAGAGTAATAGGATATTTGCATCTGATGTTTCCTGTAGCATAGCACAGATTGTTTTTGCTGATGGACAAGTGAGAAATAGGACATTTTTACAGAAAGTGGAAGTACTGGTTCAGCATGTCTTATTGTCCTTCTCTGGCAGAACATATTAAATTCATTTTCCATCCATCCCTGTAAATAATTTTCCTATAACTGCTACTATTTCAGATACACTGTAATCTGTCCTCTCCTACGTCAGCTGCATTGTTGTAATCTCCCTCCTCCTATGTCAGGAAAACTGTAATCCTCCTCTTACGTTAGATATGAGCTGCATCTCTGACATTTTCAATTGCATTCACCCTAAGTCAAAGAGAGACAAAGGCATACACGAAGAGTGAGTACTAATTTCAAGACAGGGATTGTAAGGAATTGGTTGAGGGGGTTTTATTTTTTTCATTTTGTATTTTTAAGATAACTAATGAAAAAAAGGTCAGATGTACTTTACCTTGTCAGCGGTCAGCTCTCTTCATTCACGGGTTGGTTGAATTGATTCACTACATCTGCAGAAGATGAGGAGCTCAGCAGAATTTCCTCATGGCATTGAGTCCTGCATCACGCATAATTACACACATTTTCAGCACATAGCCTGTGATCTCAGGAGGAGAAAATAACTCTTTAAAAAACAAGTCTTTACAGTCTCGCTCACCTAGGACCCAATTCTGCAATCCCATTGGTGTCAATGGCACTACTCATGTAAGTAAGGCATTGCAAGATCAGGCCCATAATTTGTGACTGCAGGACTTTAATAATATTTTTTTTGAATATGTATACGTGCATTGCATTACAATTCAAAGGCTCAATCCTGCCCACAGTTACACAGAGGAGTAAAACTACTCATGGGTATAAATATTAGTATGATCAGACTCCAACTTTCTGAGAAAGCAAAGAATACATTCATTGTGGTATTGTGATGGGGTATACATACTTATGGTGCGCAAGAGGTCACATTGTGTGAAGGATGCTATTTTGTAGAGCAAAATGGTGTCTTCTGTGCATCATGACCTCTCACATGCAATACATGCAGAGTGATGCTGTGTGAAGCAAAATGGCATCCTCTGCACGCTAGGGTATGGCCACGACCCCATCTGCTGATGGCATGGGATTGTGACCCACCATTTGGGACCTGCTGCACGTGGTGCATCTGCTGATTGCAGATTTGAGCCGCAAGATACTACCACCAACTCAGAGACTTGAGCACAAGGGGTTATAGTGAGCTAATGCTCTGACCATTAGGTGACCCCCTCTTCCTCATCACGCAAGCAACTAAATAAAGTTATACACCAATGCGTGATCCAAGAAATATAAAGCTTCTTGCTCTGGTGATGTGGTAACATGTCTGAGACTGCCATACTGCTACACACCGAAAAGGATACAAAACAGGCAGTGATTTTTTTTAAAACAAGTGTTACTTTGGGTGAGGTGGAGGAGGGGGTATGCAGTGTTGTTGTAAGTGTGTCAGTCGCAGGATATTAGCGAGAAAAGGGAGATGAGGTAATACCTTGTTTTGGACCAGTTTCTGTTGGGGAGAGACAAGCTTCCAAGCTTACACAGAGCCTAACAGAATAAATTGCATTTTACTTCTGAAGTGAGAGACCAGGCTTTTGTGCTCCATTTAGCAATGCCCATACCACTGTTCCATAATGGACATTTCCATGGATCACACAGCCTTGTGCAAACATCAGACAGGCCTTATTTCTTTCATGGGGTCTTAATTTTTCAGGGCACTTATCATAAACAGATGATTAAGGGTTAATGTCTCTTTTACCTGTAAAAGGTTAAGAAGCTCAGTAAACCTGGCTGACACCTGACCAGAGGACCAATAGGGGGACAAGATACTTTCAAATCTTGGTGGAGGGAAGTCTTTGTGTGTGCTTTTTGTTTTGTTCGTTGTTCGCTCTTGGGACTAAGAGGGACCAGACGTCCATCCAGGCTCTCCAAATCTTTCTGAATCAGTCTTTCATGTGTCAAAATTATAAGTAATAGCCAGGCAAGGCAGATTAGTCTTATGTTTGTTTTCTCAACTTGTGAATGGTTCTTTTTGCTGGAAGGATTTTTACCTCTGTTTGCTGTAACTTTGAATCTAAGGCTGGGTCCCTCTGGTCTGTATGAATCTGAGTACCCTGTAAAGCATTTTCCATCCTGATTTTACAGAGATAATTTTTACTTTTTTCTTTCTTTAATTAAAAGCTTTCTTTTTAAGAATCTGATTGATTTTCCTTGTTTTAAGATCCAAGGCGATTGGGTCTGAACTCACCAGGGATTGGTGGGGGGAAAGGATGGGGGATGGTTAATTCCTCCTTGTTTTAAGATCCAAGGAGTTTGGATCTGTGTGATCTCAAGGCAACCCAGGGAGGGGAAAGTCTAGGGGGAAAGAAGGGGGGATGGTTAATTTCTCCTTGTTTTAAGATCCAAGGGGTTTGGGTCTGGGTTCCCCAGGGAAGGTTCTGGGGGAACAGAAAGTGTGCCAGACACTAAATTCTGGCTGGTGGCAGCGTTACCAGATCTAAGCTAGTAATTAAGCTTAGAAGTGTTCATGCAGGTCCCCACTTTTGTCCTCTAAAGTTCAAAGTGGGGAAAGAAACCTTGACAGCTCTACAAGTCAGAAGAAGGTTCAAAGTTGGTTCCTAATTTGTTTTTGTCATTGTTGATAGTCACAGGCGTTTAGATGATCAAAATTATGGTTTTATTTCCCTACTAGTTTTGCCCTTTTCCATTTGGCCATTGTCACTAACCTTATTGTCACTCCTTGGACCCATAGAAAGAAATGAGTAAGGGCCTCAATTTTCAAAAGTGACTAGTGATTTCGGATGGCCAAGTTTGAGACAACTTTCAGAGGGCAGGTGTCGATGCTTCTGAAAATCTGACCCCTTTAACAAGTCTCAAGTGAGCCCCTCCAAAATCAGTAGTCACTTTTGAAAATGTAAGCCCAGGATACCAGAATTTGAGTCATTGATTCTTTCCCCTCCTCACCAATGGTTGAAATGAAATTGAAATTATATAGCACAGCTTTTGTCTAGCAAACCCCAGCTTCATCCTGTCTGATGTCTTATTCTGAGACATCTCAGTTTGTGAGCCAGCATCGTCCATTGAGAAATTGTGTTGGTTGATCTTCAGGACTGCAAATATGAGCCAGAAAGGGGAGCACAGATTGTCTGTTGTGGTCCACACAAAAATAGTGGACCTTGCTTTGTTTCTCAATTCAGAGCAGCAAAGTGAGAGATTTAAAAAAACAAAAAATCTCTCATGGGGGGAGGGGAATCAAATGTTTTGTATTTTGAGGGATATTCCCTCTCAAATTAAGACAACTTAAAGGTAGATCTCTTTTTTTTGGTTTGGGATGCGGGGAGGGTTGGCCTAACTAGCCTGGTAGATACTCTCAAGAGGGTTACCTTCCATTGTGAAATTACCTTTAAGAGTGTTACAAAGCAAGTATCCATGAAAGTTTTCTATTTCAGTAGCATTTTCACTCTTGGTGTCCTTGATGTTATTAATTTAACCAGGTCATTCCTTTAAGAGATATTCATTTTAAGGCATTCCTCTAATGCACCTGGGTCAGATTTTCAAAGGAGCTCAGTACACAGCAGCTCCTGTTGAGAACAATGATGAGAACATTAGGAGTTGTTGGCTGCTGAGCTCTTTCAAAACTCTGGCCCCTTTTTCAGATGCCTAAATGGAAGATGAACTCAGGAAAATCTGGCGCATAGTTTTTTAACAGATGCAATCTCCCTTGTATAGGGCATTCTGAAAGAGATGCTTTAGTTCAAACAAGAATTAATTCAGGAATGTCCTATGTCCTGTGTTATGCAGGAGGTCAGACTAGAAGATCAAAATGGTGCCTTCTGGCGTCAGAATCTATTCACTTCAGTGGGGCTCTGGTATGCCGAAAGGCTTTGTGTTCTGCCTTTCAGAAAGGAAGAGAGAAGCATAAGAAAAAAAAAGATATTGATTCACTTCAGTCTCCAGCACAGAACCACTTCTGGTGAAACTGTATGTGGGTACAGATGTGCATTAGCCTGTAACTGCAGATGGCACTCCTAAGTCTCTTTGATGGTAATGAACTGAGACTGAAAGAACTGGTTGTAATTCAGAGCGTAATCTGGAAGGCTTGGCCTTACAGTAAATTCCTTTTGCTTCACTGTTTGCTGCTAAAGAGCAGCCTGACGGCAAAACCTTCCTACAATCTTATTTTGTTAATGACTATGAGATTCCAGATAAGAAAATCAATATATGTTATGGTGAATTCTTTGACAGCACTAACGTTTATGGTTGTTTGTAATGCGAAGTCAAACTTAACCTGGGAATCAAGGCATTATCACTTGAGCAGTACTGGTAAATAATCTCTTCAGCCAACTGAGCAATTAATTACTTATGATAACAAGCTGACGCACCACAAGGTATGTGTGCCGCATTTGTGTATGCTAACCGCTGCTTTCCCTCATGGGCTTTTTAGCAGGTGTTGGAACATGATGTCATGTAGGGCAGGCTGTGAAACATGTAACTGCAGAACTATTTGGTGTTGTAAATAAAGTAAAGTAGCTCAGGAGAGCAGGCTGGATGGTAGGAAGGGCAACCTTCTATTGCTGCAGGTTTGTATGGTTCAGAAACAGGGGAGAGCAGCCTACAGGATGTGTGATAGGCAGCCAGAAATCATCTGACAGGCCAGTTCACACCTCAGGCCTGTCATAGGAAGGGCAACAACAGGAAGGAATTCTTTCAAAGATTCTTTGTTAGGATAGGTTCTGCAAACCTGTGTCAGATATTATGTGCTTGCACACTGTCATGGTACAATTCCCCACTCTGAACCTTAGCGTCCAAAAGATGAGGTACCAGCATGAATTCCTCTAAGCTCAATTACCAGCTTAGTACTTGTAGCGCTGCCACCAACCAGGAATTCCAGTGCCTGGTACACTCTGGTCCCCCCAAAATCTTGCCCGGGGACCCCCAAGATCCAGACCCTCTGGATCTTAACACAAGGAAAGTAAACCCTTTTCCTCACCGTTGCCTGTCCCAGGCTTCCCCTCCCTGGGTTACCCTGGAAGATCACTGTGATTCAAACTCCTTGAAACTTAAACAGAGAGGAAAATTCACCTTCCCTCCTCCTTCTCAATCCCCCTCCCAGACTCTCCCTGAGAGAGAAAGTAATCCTAACACAGAGAGAAATTAACCTCTCTCTCCCCCTTCCCTCCTTTCTCCCCACCAATTCCCTGGTGGATCCAGACCCAGTCCCCTGGGATCTCACACCAGAATAAAAAAACAATCAGGTTCTTAAACAAGAAAAGCTTTTAATTAAAGAAAGAAAAAACAGTAAAAATTATCTTTGTAAATTTAAAATGGAATAGGTTACAGGGTCTTTCAGCTATAGACACTGGGAACACCCTCCCAGCCTAAGTATACAAGTACAAATTAAAATCCTTTCAGCAAAATACAAATTTGAACTCCTTCCAGCCAAATACACATTTGCAAATAAAGAAAACAACCATAAGCCTAACTCGCTTTATCTACCTAGTACTTACTATTCTGGACATATAAGGGACTGTATCAGAGAGATTGGAGAGAAACCTGGTTGCACATCTGGTCCCTCTGAGAACCCAGAGGGAACAACAACCAAAAACTAACAGCACAGCACAAAAACTTCCCTCCCTCAAGATTTGAAAGTATCCTGTCCCCTGATTGGTCCTCTGGTCAGGTGACAGCCAGGCTCACTGATCTTGTTAACCCTTTACAGGCAAAAGAGATATGAAGTACTTCTGTTCTATTAACTCTTACTTATCTGTTTATGACACACACTAAATTTGTTTAGCAAATAGAGGGTCCGGTATTTCATCTTATATGCTCAGTGTGACAGCTACGGCAATTTCCTGCAATATATTTGAAAAACCTTATTGAATTAACGTAAGTAGCTGTGGAGTCCATGGTATTAAAAATGCAAAGTTTATGTATGATTGTGGGCCTGAATGTTCAAGGGCTATTTTAAGCAATGCATCAGACAAAAATGAATGGGTCACTTGGTAGAGCCTTTGCTGGTGGTGGGGTGATCTCTGGTAAGCTTTTTATCATGCATGAATGTTCATTTATTGTTTTAATATGTTTTCTCTGTAATGTGTTCACCTTAAGAATAAAAGTTGTTGCTTAGAAAGGGCTATGTGGTAATTTACACCTGTGGGCAATTATAATCTTGGAAGAGAAAGCAAAGTATAGACACAGGGCTGCTTAAGCAGTTTGACTTGCTAGCGAACTCACAGCGTAGGCAGGGAACTGTGGAGCATGGAAAAATCCCAGACAGGAGAGAGAGAGAGAGAGACACAAATCTCCACCCAAGAAACATTATGCCTGAGGAGCCAGGGGCTAAGAGTGGGTGTCTTTGCTGGACTATGAAAGGGAAATACAGGTGCACTTGTCCTGAACTGTGACACACAGGGCCGGCACTACCATTTAGGCAGCTTAGGCAATTGCCTAGGGCGCCAGAATAATTGGTGGGCGCCGTTTTGCCGGAGGGGGCGGCAGGCGGCTCCGGTGGAGCTGCCGCAGTGGTTCCTGCGGAGGATCCACTGGTCCGCGGCTCAGTCTCGTGGCTCCAGTGGACCTCCCGCAGGCACGACTGCGGCAGCTCCACCGGAGCCACAGACCAAAGGACCCTCCACAGGAATGCCTGTGGCAGCTCCACTGGAGCCGCGGAGCACCGGACCCTCTGCAGGCACCACTGCGGCAGCTCCACTGGAGCTGCGGGACCAGCGTGCAGGGCGGCGAAATTGCCGGTCGCCTAGGGCGCTCAAACCCCTAGCGCCGGTCCTGGTGACACACATATGCTACAATGGAGTCCACTGGGTAGCTATGTTTTTATTGGCTAGCAGTATCTGGAACCAGATACAGATGGCAGAAGAGCTTGGGTGATGCTTTTAACTCATACCTTGCAGGAAAGGTCTCCAGAATCATAAAACCATCTATGCTAATTTACTAACCAGGGCAGGCAATGAAGCTGGTGATATACAATATGGTCAAATGTGCAAAAGAAACATATATCTATATTGTTTTCCCCTTGCTCTTCCAGTTCTAGTGGCCTCTGGTATAATCCATTTGCTAAAAAATTCTTCAGCTCCTGCTGCTGGGCATGCATGAAGTACTGCTGTTGTCTCTCCAGCAAGGAGAAAAGCCCTGTTGACACCTATGGTACGTAGACTAGGAGGATAGTGAAAATCAGTACTGACAAATTGGGGGGGGGGTTTCTTCCATATATCTGTGTGTGTGTTTGGTGAACAATGGGAAGATCACATTTTAGTATTATACAGAAAATGCAGGCAAAGGTGCTGGAACTAGGAGTGCTAATGCACCCCCTGTCTTGAAGTGGTTTCCATTATATTCAGGGTTTACAGTTTGATTCAATGGAGCTTAGCACCCCTATTATGCAAATTGTTCCAGCACCCTTGAATGCAGGTACAAGATGCCTTTTGCCTGTTTCTGGCTCTGCTACTGACCTGCTGTATGACGTCATTTCTCTTCTCTTTACCTTGGTTTCCCTGTTTATGCACATTTTACAATCATTCTGACCTTTCTCACAGGGCTACTATTTGTATAGCACTTTGAGAACCTGGCACACATGTAAGGTATTCCACCATGTGACAGCGTATTCCCCTGCTGTATAAATGAGCAGAAAGATACTGTGACTGTTCAGATTTGTCAGGTGGCAGAGACACTGGCAGAAGTTGTTAAAATTGTATTTTACTGTTTGCCCGTAAGCCAGCTCTGCTGCTTGACAAGGACATACTGAAAGAAACATGCAGCTGAACAGGCTTCTGCTTCCTAGGGACTCACTTCTGGGAACTTTGACTGAACTCTTTACTGTCTGGGTTCCCAGCATAGCCCCAGCCAAGGGCAAGCTCAGGAAGGTCTAGATTTACTATTGACCATGCCAGATCTTTCCACAAGGGCAAATCCTGTCCCCTCCTCCTCAGCTGCCGAAGTCCCTGACAGCCATGGAACTGGTGTAGTTGCACTGTGTGAGTTAGAGGCAGAATGCCAGAAGCTTGCTATCTGGTCACCCTAATCCAGAGTCAATGTCCTTCTTTACATTTGGATAATCAAGATCTGACTTTAGGGCAGACGGGTTTATTAGCATTTCTTCTGTGACTAGGATGCTCTTTCTAGCTGCTCCTGCGATTAGGGTGTGTGAACCCTTTTTTAGGGTGTATGAACACAGAGCAAAGACAAAAGAAACTACAGCATAATTACTTGGTAAACAGGGGCAACAGAGGCCCTGTACTCCTCATACTTTAATCTTCATGAGCTTTTGGTTCCAATGTGCCATACAGGGAGTTCACCAGAGGTAACTGCAGAAGTGATATGAAACTGCACACAGTGTCATAAATTGTGTTGTTTTGAGCTTTAGCTTCAAAGGCTGTACTGTATTTCTGCTTAAGCAACACCACATACTCAGTGGGGTCAATGCAGCTGCATTACTGATCCTGAAATAAATATGAAGTGTCTGCAAAATTTGGCAGAGCCTTGTTCAGAGGATTTGAATAAGACCTGGTAGTACTCTAGGTTTCCCTAGCAGTGGATGTAGTAAGGCTAGCAGGCTGGACTGCCCACCCACTAGGTTAAATTTTCTGCTTAGTGATCAGCATTAAGATCTAACTGTAATTAATTTCATGCAGAAGTGTATTTGAATCATGGAGATCTTCTCTTAACACTGTGATCCCATCCTGAAGTCACCTTTCCTCTCTCCCAACTCCTGCTGAAAGAACTCTTAAATCAACTAAGCATGACCCCACAAAACATTTATTTACCAGTTCAGTAAACAGCAACAAACTTAAAGCCTGAAAACATGCTGAATAAATAGAGAATTCAGACAAATAGGTAAGAAAAAAAGCTCCTACTGTCCCCTAAAATAGGCAGGACCCAGACAGGGTCAAGAGAGTGACACTAATCTTTAAGGAAAGGAAAACCCATTCTGCTCCTATGAATGTGAGACTATGTGATCATGGCTTTTTCTGAAACACAGTCTTTACAGTGGGAGCAAGTCTCTAAACTCAAAGCTTTGCACTCAGCTGGACTGAGAATTCTGCCAGCAGCACACTAGTTCTCAGAGTGCCTTGTGTGGATCACTGAATCACTTGGGACCTGATGACTCCCAAGACTTTCAAGGAGCTTTAGATCAGGCCCTGTGGCAAACTCAGGACAATTAGCTACCAGGAGAGGGGTAGTAATTAGTCCCAGAGGGGTTAAAAGGCCTCTCCCTATCCATTGAGGGGAGATAGCCACGGAGAAACAAGGCTCAGCTGGAACAGGGGTTACCAGGGAACTAATTACTTCAGCTGGCCCCAATTGCTGGGGACCTTTTAAACCCTCCCTGGCAGGGAAGAGGAGAGAAGTAGAGTAGCTGCTAGTGAGTAGGTGCAGCAGGACTCTGAAACTCTTCCTGCAAGGCAGATTGCACTCTCCCCAGAAGGAGAGAAAAACTGAGTAAGGGACTGACTGAGAAGGGATCAGCCAGACCCTGTGTGACCGGGAAGGGCTTTTGCTTTGCCCAAGCCTGTGGCTCCAAGGTGGCAAGGGACTGAGCCAGCAGAGGAGAAGCAGGTACTTTGCCACACCCATAATGAGGGAGGGAGGGAGAGAAAGAAACTGAAAGCACATTGAATATTTTCCTATTATTTTTCCATGAAACCAATTGCTGTAGTCATGACATCATCAAGAATGGGAAGGGAAGTGGTTTGTGCAGTAGCTGAGCTACCTACCAGATTGCCTGAAGCTGGCCCCAGACCCAGAGTGATGCTTGCATTTGAATTACAACGTCCTTTGCTTCCCTTCCAAAACATTCCTGCACCAGACCCCATATCATTCTGATTTTATCACTCACATTACTAGAGGTGGCAGTACTGTTTGGATGCACCGCTTGCCCCATTAATCATAGGTTTGGTTCCTTCCAGCTCCTGATTCACTCATAGCAAACACATAGTATTTTGCTTTCATGCAGCATTCTGCAGAGGTTGTTTCCCTTTCCTATTACATTGTAGTTGTAACATTCATTTGTGATAATTCAGTAAAAAATCCAGTTAATTGAACGTACCCAGAGATGCCAGACACATTGAGACAAATATGTGTTTGATAACCTTCAAATGCTATTGGGCACCAAAACACAGCCAGGCAGAGTATAATGCAACAACCCAGAGAACCTGGGAGGTAGGCTACATTAACCTGACATTCTGGTAATCAAAATTGCAGAGACTTTCAGGAATGACCAGTCCTAATCACTCCAGTCCCTTCCATCTCCTATTGCATACCAGGACTGTGTGTAACATGTTTTATCGGTGTCACAGTTACAGAAGAAGTTCCCTGTGGCAGAAGCCATGTCTTTTAGGTACAGAGCCAAGCACACCATTGGTGCGCAATAAATAATACCATTTAACCAACTGGCATGTTTAATATCTAGAACACCAAAGTCTTGAGTCAGGGAAGTGAAATGCACCAGGTGTGAGGGTGGAGTGATGGTGTCAGAGTTGGAATCATAATAGGAATAAGCCCCAGGAATGGAAGAAGTAGCCCTGAGACTGAATGAAAGGCTGCTCCTGAGTGCCAACTTGCTATATCCCCACTGGCTATTTGTTGTTGATAACTGAGGGAGGAAATCCAGAACCCCAAAGGGTGGATTATGTTATTACCCCCTTTAACTCAAGCATCTAATCAAAGTTTGGAGCTCTGTAGGGAGGAGATATTTAAAGATGGAGTCTGGTACTTTTGATGCAATTTTATTTATTTGCAAAGAACATATTAAGTTCCATTACCATAGGAGGAACCAACCAGCAAACCAGGGTCTCAGAGAGGATTCAGGGGGCCTGAGGCAAAGCAATTTCAGGGGCCCCTCCCTTAAAAAGAAAAGTTGTAATACTATAGAATACTATATTCTTGTGGGGGCCCCTGCGGGGCCTGGGGCCTGGAGCAAATTGCCCCTCTTGCCCCCCCCCCGGGCAGCCCTGCAGCAAACAGCGTCCTTGCTCCTAGCACTGAAACTCATTCAGTCAACACCCTCCAAAAGCTCTCTCTCACTTCTCCCTTCCCACACACCCTTATCTAAAGACAATAACTGTGAAGTCCTCCGCCTACATGGTCAACGTTTCTGGGTGAGCTCATATACCCTCTTTATCTCAGGGTGCACTGCTTAGCTGTCTCTTATGGCTCTCTCTTAAATGAAGGGGTGCAGGTCACAACAGGTTAGAAGTGGCTAGCCCAGCCCACAATGTTTGGACACTGGCCTGCATTGGCAGTGACAAGGAGTCGCTCTGCCTCAAAAGGAGTATCAGTGCTCCTTGGGAACACAACACACCCATTGCTACAGCAAGGTGAAAATTCTCAGCCAAAGCTTGCTTTTTGGGTAGAGGGGAGGGGGTTGTTTTGCTTTGGTTTTGGGGGCCAAAAGTGCAGATTTGGTTCAACAAACATTTTGCATTTCAGTGTTGACTTCAGTAAATTGTTTTGATAAAAAAAAAAGATATTGTGGAAATGTCCATAGTCTGACACTTCTGAACCATGTAGATCTTTTAGACTAGATTCACAAGGAGATTAGGCACCATTCACAAACAGAAGGTGGAGGTGGTGCTCCAGCCTTTACTGCCAATGGTTAGCATACTGACACCGGATGTGGGAAACATGTTCATATCCCCACTCGAGCCGGGTATTGAAGTCAGGTCAGGTCTTCCATACCTCATGTGACTGCCTGAACCAAGCTATGGGATGTTCTGGGGTGGGTCTTAATCCCTCCTGGTGGAGCTGTTCTGCTTTGTATAAGTATTCATTGGAGCAGGGACCAGAACCCAGGTGTCTCTCCCATCCCTCCCAGGTGAGTGCCTGGCCACTCGGCTGTAGAGTCAGTTTCACTTTCTGGTTGCACGCTATGAAGGAGTTTAAGAGCGCACATGTTGCCTTTGTACTAGGAACTCCCAAGCACAGGGGCTAAAGTTCTGCCTGAGTCTTATATGAGGCAAGCAGGAACAGGGAAAGGCTCTTTACCCTTTCTCCCCTCCATTGTGCTCCACTATAAGGACCAGACCGCATCAGGCCAAACCTCGTTAGAAGCAAATATTTGTCAGGTGAAAGAGAGGAAACCTGTCAATGCCCAGGGAAGAGCACACAAGTGGCAGGCTCAAAGCACACCTCACCAGAGAGCAAACAGGAGAGACACATTAACAATATGTGTGACTTCGAACCTTGAAGATTTTGGCACTTATTTGTGACAGTGGGTGCTTTTCATTGATTAAATTGCAACATTATAGCAACCGCTAATGTCAATGTGAGAGTGGGCGGAGGGAAAGGGAACAATCAAGAGTATACTAAAGAGAATTTAAAGAGAGAGAAAAAAGGAAAGCAGCAGCAACATGTGAACCAAGCACAAGAATTTTCACAGGAATCAGCGTTTGGCTTTTTTCTGTTTTCCTTTGGGGAAACTTATTTGCCCAGCAAATAAACAGACTGCTCACAAGGAAGCCTGATCATTAGTTTTGTTAGGCAGAGGAGTTATTTTTGTCTTGTTTGGGCATGAGAGGGGAACAGATAGCACTGGAGTAGAGGTCACTGATGAAAAACAAGTTAAACAAAGTGAGTTTTGAGGAGGCATCTGGAAGATGCTAGGATTGCTTGGTGTACAAAAGTAAAAAGGCTGTTCTAGTCACAGAGCAGCATGAAAAAATGTGTCATGGGGGCATGAGTGTGAGAATGTGATGGAGAGAAGGTAAGGAAGAGAGGAGTATGCAGAGGACTGGATGAGAGAGGATGAGTAGGAGGAAAGTCAGAGCTGAGATGTAGGCAGGGGCATGTAGGCAGATGTGGAAGGAAACAGAGCAGGTGCCAGTGGCAGGGATGGGGTTGACTAGAGCAGCAAGAGGGAAGTATGACTTCAGCTGAACCAGTTTCAATAACCTGGAGATGGGAGGCCAGGAAGGATGTGGTTACAAGTCTAAATGATGACTCACAGTTTTAGCAGATAGGACAGAAAACATGGCATGGCTTATGAAAAAGTTATGGAAGCAACGTGACTGGCTGCAGAGGGAGAAGGACAGAGGAATCAAAGATGATCACAAGAGTATAAGCCTGAGTGACAGGACAGAGGAAGCAGTTATCAGTCAGAAAGAAAGAAAGGCAAGTCAGTTTTTGACATGTGTAGCTTTGAGAAACCTGTGGGACATCCAGGAAGAGATATTGGAGAGGCAGGACCATGGATGTTTGGGTCCAGCTCAGGGTTAGAGAAGTGGACTTCTGAATCACCAACATACAACATACTGGTAGCAGAACTTGTGGGTGTGGATGAGGTCACCTAAGGGATATATGCAGAGAGAGAAGAAGGAACAGCACTGAGGAGCACTAAAAGAGAGTAAGAGGGGAGCCAGGAAAGTGAGATGCCAAAGAAACACATGAAGAAGGCCAGAAGCTTAAGGGAGGTGGTATCGTTCAAGGAGACAGGGAGCAAGGACAACTAATACAGAAAGAGTAAGCTTTTTTGGCCTGGGTAGAAGGTGGTCCTAGGGAGACCTTTGTGAGAAGAAGGTGGAACACAGACCAAAGTCCCATGAGGAGAATGCTGGATGCTGCAGTGATGGGAACAAACAACTCACTCAAGGAGCTTGGTAGCAAAATGGAGGGAGATACAATGGTAATTGGAGAGGCTGGTTGGGCCAAGAGGATTTTTTCAGGATCAAAAAGACAAAAGCATGTTTCAAGGATGAGAGAAAGAAGCCAAAGGAAAGAAGCAAAGGATAAGAGAGGAAACAGTTGAGGACAAAAGGTAAATAGGAAGTGTGGGCAACAGATTAAGCAGAGGATTTAAAGATGTAAAGCAGGGAGATATCTATCTCAGAGACAGCTAAGGAAAGGGAAGGTGAGAGGAGGAAGAGGCAAGGATTAAGAGTCTTGCCAAAATAATCTTAACTTCAAAGTAATAGCCAAGATTCAGGGAAGAGTAAGGGAGGAGAAATTTTTGGAGGGGAAAGGGGGAGAGTTACCAGGGCTGGCGATGTGAGAGCTGTCCCCCTATACGCTTCCTGGCAGCAGGAGGTGGCCAGGGAGCTGTGGAGATCCCCCTGCCCCATGGCAGTGGCTGGGGAGCTGCTAGTGTCCCCTGCCCCACTGCTGCAGTGGTGGTGAACAGCGGGGTACCGCCCTGCCTGCAGTGGCTGGGAGCTGCGGGATACTTCTGCTGCCCATGGCAGCTGAGAGCTTGGGGTCCGCTGCCTCAGGAGGCAGGGTACCTTACAGCGGCCTGCCACTGTGGGAGGCGGTGGGAGCCTGCAGCACCCAGCCACCAGGGCTGAAGTCACAGAGGTCTTTGGAAGTCAGGGATTCAATGACTTCTGCGACCTCCAAGACAAAATCGTAGCCTTACTCATAATCCAACCTGTTTCTCCCCAATCCCCACTAGAGAACTCATTACACAGTGAGAAGCCCCCTCCACATTTTGAGAGTTGCCCTGCCAAACCCTTTGCCAGCCATAGTAAAGGTTTCCCTCCACAGAGCTCTAAGTAGCTACCATTTGGAACTGGTGTCTCAGCTCATGAGAAGCAAGCAACAGAGCATTGCTCACTAGTTGGACATGGTTCCTGCTTTCAACCAGTCCATCATTTTAGCGCAGGAAGTACTTGGGATAGGAGCGGCAGCCACACAAAAAGCCATGTGTACAAAAGCAACAGCTAGAAAAATGAAATGCAGGAAAATACAGATAAACACCAATCAAGACAATGTCAGAAGACCTGCCTGCACAACTGGATCAGGAGGCCTGCTTAAAGCTCAGCTGAACCCTGGCCCAGGTAAAACAAGCTTCCACTTGGTAGCAACTGTGTCATTAGCACAGTTTATGGACACAATTAATGTCTTACCTATGCTATATAAAAATGCCTTGCTTTGATCATCTTAGGGAAGAAGTGTCGTCGCTAGTTCCCTTTGATCTTGTCTACTCTAGACTTGTTTTCTGGACGTTCCCAATTTTTCCTACCATCCATGCATCTCTACCAGTTGTAGCAATGGAAAGAGAGCAAGTGCAGACAAGGTGCTGCTGGCTGCAGCTCTTTAACCTCTGTGGGTGATCTAGGCTTGTTCAGGGCAAAGTAAGTGAACACAATAATTAAAATGCCAGCAGCCTCCTGGAGCCTCATCCACGCTATTGCTGTCTCCACTACTATCAGCCCTGGCTCTGAAGCAGTGGTAGTAACAGTGGGGAAGCCTTAGGAAAACAATTCCTGTCTAGAGGGTGAAATTCTGGCCCCATCGAAGTCAGTGACAAAACTTCCATCAGCCTCAATTGGGCCAGGATTTCCTCCTATATATATATATATATATATGCACTAGTGAGGCGAGATGGACCCACTACCAAGTTGGTTAAAAGAAAAACAGAATTTGTCATATTTGTTGCAAACTGATTGTGATTAATGTGGAAATAATTCTAATTATAATAAAGTTAATGGACCAGATTTTCAAAGGGGTAAATCAGCATTACTCCCTTGGCTTCAATAGAGCTCTGGCCATTTACCCCAGCTGAGGTTCTAACCCTAGGTTTAATTAATAAGCGTGATCAGACATTTTTGTCCATGAGAAGCCGTTGAATTTGGATTAGTTTGCTAATGAGATTATGAACACAGATATTCGTTATTGTATTTGATAAACACAGGCTTGATCCTACAATGAGTGTCACACAAACTGTAGTGGGGAAACACGGATCAAGATTCAAGGTGGATCACAGTTTAGCAGCCTAAAATGACTCTCTCTCTCATTCTTTCAGGATTCTTACATGTTAACATTGTGAAGTGCTTACATCTGACATTTAATCAAAACAAGTCAAAATATTCATGAACAAACAGCTATTAAGGAAACAAGCAAAACGTTCACTTTTTTAAAAAAATGAAGAATATAGTGTGCATATTAAGTACTTGTGGGTGGTTATTAAACTGCTTTGAAATCAGAGCCCTGGGGAGGGGGAAGCTACATTTGACTGCAAAAATCCAGTTTCCTGTAAAGAAGAGTGCTTTGATGTGTTTCATTTTCCTGGAAAAACATTATTCAAATTGGAGCACTCAGAACACTTGCACAAGAGTATTTGCAAAACACTACAGTGCTGTGTGTTGTACATTGTAAATATTGATGTTGATTTTTTTGAAGGAAAGATTAGCAAATTAGGGCCCAATCCTGCTGTTATGAATGTCTATGGGAGATTTGCCAATTACTTTTATTGAGTTGCAAACAGAGAATTTTAAGTCTTGAAAGTGCTTCATAAATTCCAAGTTCTAAAGAAAGCTGTAAATTAGTTTTAAGGTTAAATTGTCTTAGAGCGAAGAAATGAGGAATGCTTCCTCACTGGTTCCCAAGTGTTATGAGCTAGATCCTCAGTGTACCTGCACTCCATGTGCACAGTCGGAGGAAAGTGAATTTAAGCCACCTCTGTGCTCCCTCACCACCTTTGGCCCTTGATGGAATTTAGAGCAAACTGAGGGCTGCTTTTAACTCTGCTGATGGATTTCCACTCGGACAACCTGCCAACCTGAAGCATATTCTCACCAGTAACTGCACACCACACCGTAGTAACTCTAACTCAGGAACGAATCCATGCAACAAACCTCAATACCAACTCTGCCCACATATCTACACCAGCAACACCGTCACAGGATCCAACCAGATCAGCCACACCATCACCGGTTCATTCACCTGCACGTCCACAAATGTAATATATGCCATCATATGCCAGCAATGCCCCTCTGCTATGTACATCGGCCAAACTGGACAGTCTCTACGGAAAAGGATAAATGGACACAAATCAGATATTAGGAATGGCAACATACAAAAACCTGTAGGAAAACACTTCAATCTCCCTAGACACACAATAGCAGATTTAAAGGTAGCCATCCTGCAGCAAAAAAACTTCAGGACCAGACTTCAAAGAGAAACTGCTGAGCTTCAGTTCATCTGCAAATTTGACACCATCAGCTCAGGATTAAACAAAGACTGTAAATGGCTTGCCAACTACAAAAGCAGTTTCTCCTCCTCTGGTTTTCACACCTCCACTGCTAGAAGAGGGCCTCATCCTCCCTGATTGAACTAACCTCGTTATCTCTAGCCTGATTCTCATGCTCCAGTACGTCGGTTAGTCTATAAGGTGCCACAGGACTCTTTGCTGCTTCTGCTGATGGAGCTATGTGGGATGGCAGGAGACTTCTACACTGGGGGATTCTTGGGCTTTGGAATGTTTCCTGGCCTCTGTACTGCTATGGAAGTGCAGAGTGGCCAGAACAAGGGCCAGGATCTGGCTCTAGATAACTCAAAATAGTTTGTCAGAAGGACCATAAGAAATGGCTCCTATCTGGAAGGCAGAGGAACATCAACCACCTCAGCAAGGTGAAATATACACAGTGCCTTTTGAAATTACCCCTCATCACTGAGGGAAGCTAACTCATTAATTATGTAACTTGAGTTTGTTTCCAGTTATTTTATATCAGGTTCAACTTTTCATCTTAATGTTAAAAACAACAAACGTGGTACAGTATTTAAAATACTTGATCAACCTTACCCTTACCTAACCAGTTTTGATAAAGATAGAACAGAAATGTTATCAATTTCCCTCTCAAACAGATGAGACTGATTTTGTAAAAAACCCCTTCAGCAGAACCCTTTCCCACCACAAACTCCCCCGTCCCCCGCAAGTCCATATATAGGTGTGGATCTCTTTTCCCTAGTGATCCATAACCTTCATTGGGATTTATTCATTTTCATACTGAGAAGACTATCTGGACACCACAAGCAGAGGAGAGGCTGTGCAGTGTGGTGATGACCACAGCGTACTTTAAGACATCTGCTTTTGGCTTTGCATAGACAGCTTGGGCAGAAATCACTGGCCTTCTCTTTGCCTCCTATTACCAATCAATGGGGTGTAATTGCTACCTCATGAGGGAGTTGTGAAGCTTAATTAATGTTTGTACATTGCTTTGAAATCTTTGATTACAGTGCGCAATATAATTGTCAAGTCTCGTGTTAATTCCAACAGTGAACAGTTCACCAACAAACCGACCCACATCAAATTTAATAAATTCAGGCTTAATCCATCCGTCAGAGCAGTCTAAATATTTGTGATGCTGAGTCATTAGGCGTGTGGCCTAATGATTGATTGATCTGATCTTTTTACACCCCATCAAGATGAGCATTTCCATTCAGCTTGAGACAAGTAGTAAGCGCAGCACAGACAACCAAAGAGAGACATTGCACTAGTAAAATGAAGCAGGCTCACTTGTAGGCTGGAGCCCTTCTCAAGGGGAATAGGTAATTGATTCTTCTCTACTTCTGGAAACTGTAAAGCAAGCCTTATCAGACTTCACTGACCTTATCACAGACAGAAAAATCAGTGGAGTTCACTACCAAATTAAAAGCCCCACTGCACTTCGTAGCCTGGCACATCTGAAACAATCAGCGATATACAGAGCCTGAGGCAAAAGACAACTTCACTGTTGTCTGTTGTATGTGTTTCTCCTGGTCTCAGATAGAGAATGTAGGGTATAAACAATCACGAGGAATGAGCCTGTCCCTCTGGTTTCCAGCCACTCTCGGTATACCCACCCTACCTGCTCAAAGCCTGAGACTGGGGTTTGAGGTGAGTCGAGTGAGAGGAGCTTGGGGATGTGAATGCCACTTTCTCCCCTCAGGTGCAGGGATGCTGTGCAGCCCCTTTATCTGCCCCACCCTCTCCCGTTCTAGCCTCTGGACTGGCACAGGGACTGCAGCCCCTTCAGGCCAGCTGTGTGGGGGTAGAGAATTTTCACTGAAAGTTTTCCTGCCTCACTACATCAGTCAGAAAATATTTGATGTTTTGAAACACCCCATTTCATTTTGATCAAACCCACCAACTTTATTTATGCCAATATTTCCAAACTGAAGTAGGAACTTTTTTATTTTTTTGGTCAAACTTCCTGCTATTTTGCCTTGTTCAAGGATGAAAACAAGTGTTGAAATATCAGAGTTTTCTGCAGGACAGAAATGCCATTTTCCAGGACAGCTATAGTGGGGGGTGTTGGATCCTCTGGATCCCCACAGGTGTAGGTCTGCCATTCCTTTCCCAGCTACTCACCACCCACTGCCATTGTGGTCCTCTGCCTTAGCCAATGGGGACCCAGCACAGAGACAGTTTCCCTGGCATGTAAGGGGTATGGAGACATCCCTGCTCAGCCAGTGGTCTCCCCAGATCAGCCCCCTGGCAAGTCTTAAGTTGTGTGGAGGTCCTGTGCCAGCCTGGGGTTGTTTACTGGAGGGTGTCAAGTATCAGGAGGTAGCTGTGTTAGTCTGTATCCACAAAAACAACAAGGAATCTGGTGGCACCTTAAAGACTAACAGATTTAAAGCTTTCATGGGTAAGTGAGGTTTTTTACCCACAAAAGCTTTAAATCTGTTAGTCTTTAAGGTGCCACCGGACTCCTTGTTGTTTTTACGGGAAGGTTCACTAATGATATCAATAGCGCACATTTATATTTAAAGTTGCACATGGCGGTGCAATCAAGGGGAACAAGAAGAGTGGGTTAAGTGTAAACTGTTTTTCAGGTCCATCCTAAAATGTCTGGATTGGCTCAGCTGGCGTTCTTTGCATCAAGAATATCTCAGCTTCGGAGGGAGTTTCAGGTAGGTAAGGAGTGCAGAACCAAGCCATAGCAGAGCTCTGCTAAGTTTTCAGTCCTCTAAAAAGCTTTTGTCCCCTCCCCTGGCCTTTCACATTCCAGATTTGAAAAGAAATGCTTCCTTCGTGGTACTCGCATTCAGCTTCAGTTCCCTACTCAAAAGCAACCACTAGCATAAGAAAGAACAGAACGCATAACCTGGAGGTGCAGAATGATCCCAGTAGAATCCTTAGGGATAGCAGTTTCCGCCTCTGTCCAAGGTCAGGTGTAGTCAATAAGCTTGCCTTGTTCAATGAGGGAACAGGTCCGATACTACACACTCCCCATTACCAACACAGCATCTGACTTTACACGGGCCACACCCAGGATGATCCATTTACTCATTTCATCAAGGTCCTGCATGGTATTTTGGCACCACTGCTGTGTTCAGTTCAAGTGCTGGTGCTCAGAGCCTGCTCCAGTGACTCACTCAGCCTGCCTTGGTGTGACAAAGTGGGTGAAGCACCAGCTACACTGATGAATCAGAGCAGGACTCAAAACAAGTAGGAGTTGATCTTGTGCCAGAACTGCTCAAACCAGGTAACTCTGATACAGACTCAAGTACAGTACAGTATCCTTCAAGGCTAAATGCAAAACGGTCTGTTTTCAAAAGCTATCAAAATTGGAGAAAATCACATGCCAAAGTTGTGTGGATCAGGCCTCAGTTCTTGCAGAAGAGTCAAAGTAGTGCAGCAGAAGTCAAGTAAAATGAATGCTCTGAAGTTATTGACAGTTTTCTAATGGCAGCAATTCTTACACTGTTAGATGTTGTCTAAACTACATTTCCCTCTCTTCACAGCCCAGTGTTCATGGTATTTCAATCTCCACCTTTGCCTGGTAATATTTGTTAATGCAACAGCTTCCAGTATAGCACCTGTCCCCTCAGGCTGACTCCTGTCCTCTGACAACAGGCTTATCTGATAACCTCTGGAGTTGGCATGACATTTACTTCGTCCTCACTCAGTGCAGGCAGCTGGACTTGATGACTTTGAGATCCCTTCTAGCCCTACATTTCTATGAGGGCACAGGAGAAATAGCAAACAGCAAATCCATCTGCTGCTTGGTCACTTGATTGCCACTGTCCTAGGCACTGGAAGTATGGAGAAAAATTAGCAGTCCCAGGTTTTACAGAAAGCAGCAATGGCTACCTGATCAGGGAAACCTCTACGAGCTTGTTTTATACTGAAACAGCACATGCCACCTGCTGATTGTACTTTGCTGCTTCTGCTTTCCATTCCTCTGACGTTCCTGCCTCTGCATTTCCTGCCTCTGACGTTCCTGCCTCTTGCCCCTCACACTCCAATTTCTCCCCAGTTCCTCTTTATAGGATCCTTTATTTCTTTTTTCACTATTTGCTTTTACTTGGCCACTGGCCTTGGTCTCTTGTTATAAGGAATCATTCTTTCAGGAAGCCATTCTCCTTGTTCCCTAATGATTTCATGTCCTGTCCTCCATGTGAGAGTTCTTTTACTGGCCCACACAAGTTACTGAAGAGCTCAGTGCCCGATTGCAGTTCCATATGTAATACTCTCTCATCTGACAGATACATGTGAGAGCAAGCAATCTGCTTATGCCAGACTGATAATGTCCTGAATGAACTTAACTGAATTGAGTTAAACCTTATTGTATTAGATTTAATCAGGGGTGAAAGTAACTTAAGGTACTTACCGGTACGCAGGGGTCCTGCGCAGGCGGGGAGGGTCCCCCCCCCCACTCGGGCAGAAGGGATGGGGCCTCAGGTGGAAGGGGTGGGGCCTTTAAATCCCCGGGCCCTTTAAAATCGCTGCTGCTTCCCCAGGGCTCCGGTAGTGATTTAAAGTGCCCGGGACTCCAGCTTTGGTAGTGGTGTCTGGGAGCCCCGGGCCCTTTAAATTACTGCCGGAGCCCCATGGTAGCGGTAGCCGTGGCAGCTGGAAGCCATGGGGCTCTGGTAACAATTTAAAGGGCCCAGGGTTCTGGCCACTGCCAGGAGCCCAGAGCCCTTTTAAATAGCCCGCCTGGGGAAGCTGCCCCCTGTCGGTATGGTTGGCTGTGTACTGGCTCTTGCCGGTATGCCATACCAGATTGTACCAGTTTACTTTCACCTCTGGGTTGAATACCTTTGGGGCATAGGTCCAATGTTAGAGTTGGGGTGATCTCTGGTAAGCTAAGCAGCATGCAGGTAGGCTCTTTTTTGTTTTAAATATGTTTTGTCTGTAGTGTTTTCATCTTAAGAACAAAATAGGCTCGCATAAAAAAGTTGTGTGTGAACTATAATTGTGGGTAGTCACCTTATTAACCATCTCTGAAGAGAAAAACAAGTAGGCCTGCTTGGCGTGGGGGGGGTGGTGTTGTCCGTGCTGGGAACAACACAGTGAGAGCAGAAAACAGCAGCTTGGAAATATCTCAGTCTGAAGAGAGCAAGATGTGGCTTTCCACCTAAGAAAAGCAGCAGCTGGGGAGCTGGAAGGCTGAGAAGGGGTGTCCTTGTTGGAACAGGGAGGGGAAATACAGATGCAGTTGCCCTTAACTATCAGAGGGGTAGCTGAGTTAGTCTGGATCTGTAAAAGCAGAGAAGAGTCCTGTGGCACCTTATAGACTAACAGACGTATTGGAGCATGAGCTTTTGTGGGTGAATATCGTCCGATGCATTGCCCCTAACTGTTCCTCCACTCTAATGCCAACACCAGTGCTAATCCCTGAATCTACCAGAAAGTGCATATGTGAACAACCACCTGTTTGAGAAACTTCCCCTTTGCTCGAGTACTTCTCTGTAATGAGTTATGTCTCACAGAGCCATAGAGCAAGGCCCTGCTGGTTGCTCTGGTACAAGGGTATCCTGCACCATACCAGAAGATGCAGCTCCAAGGCCTGAACAGGAGGTTTGAAATACCTTGATTCCCTGGAACCACACATGCAAGTGCCACCAGGTGCTGACTATTCCCCTTCATTCCTCCCAAAGTAAATAAAGAGCATCCCATACAGCAGAGTGGGGCAGGCCTTGCAAATAAGACATTTAAAACTGGTTCTTCTTGCTGAGCCTGTAGCCTACTCTTATGACCAATGCTATGTGCTCCAGTTTTCTTGGCCACCATTTCAGCTCTCCCTTGCCACCATCTGAATGGCAGCTTTCAGGGGTTCTGTATACCCACAGGGCATAAAGCACTTTCAGCTCAAAGGTGCCATGTGAAGATAGAGCATATTATAATACCACATGGTGCACCACAAGACAGAGCCATCAAGGCAGTTTTCTCCCTATATTCATTCATTTCAACACCCCTTGTGGGACAGAGCTAAATGACTCTCTTTCAGAATGGAATGCCATTCTAAAGCACATTTCAACTAAATTTACATCTTGCATCAGTTACAGCATCTCAACGGGTCCCAAAGTGGCCAAGCCATTATTAATAGTAAAAAGCACCTGTTTCAAGTGACAGGTTCTGGGTTGCTTTAGACATGTTAAAAGCAGCTTAGAATTGGCATCTGAACATGGGCCCCCAAATCACCAGTCTTGAGATCTTCATTGATGCCTCCAGCTTTGGGCTTCCACAGAACGACTCCATTTCACAACCCAGCTTTTTCTGACATATTGCTGCACCTTTCTAAAGTCTCCAAGTCAGTTCAAACCATCTGTGGACTTTGGAGCAGCCCCCGCAAGTCCCCAAAGGGTCATAGATACAGCTCACACAAAGGGATAATACAAACGGACTGTATCTAGGCTGATCCACTGAGCAAGACTGTGTGGGGAAGCTCAGTTGCACAGAGCAATTCATGTGAAAGAGGGTCCCATGGAACACAGTTCTGAACTGCTCTCTACTCCTCTCCTCCCTGCCCCCCGTCACAGCAGCAAACTTCTTCCGAGAGTGGAGAGAGAGCTGCTGCCTCAGTTTCCTCCTCTTCCAACTGATGAGTCACAGGTTCTCCCACTAGATGGAGATTTAACTCTCTAGAAGAGTCTGTCCTCTTCCAAGCTTCAGTCCTTCCCAGCCTTGGTAGTTTTTCTACTCTATTAACACAGGGCTCCCCCCTTTAGCAACCTCCTTCCAAGTCCTCCCCACAGGCTCAGATTCAGTAAGTTCTTTCCTCCTTCATCTGACAGGATGTCACCTCCTGGTGGCACAGTTAAAATGGAGGAGAGCCCACTCCCTCTCTCAGCTCCAGACTCCAGCCCAGAGATTCAAAACGAGGCCACAGCATATTTCCTTCACTTACAAGTTACACAGCCCTTTGAACTGTTTCCTGGAGCATTTACCCTGCAGACTGTCTCCTCAGAGAGAACCCCTCACTATCTGTCCCAACTCATTCCCTATACAAAATTTCTGATTACTGGGAGGCTTCCCCCAACTTCTAGCTCAAAACTCCATCAATAAAGAATTTCCCCACGTTTCCTATTTTCTGAAGGTCTTTTCTCATACTGAGCACAGGCTGACCTATTAACTCCCCTGCAGGCCTGGTTTTTAGTCGCATGCTCTGGGAGATCAATCAGACACAGATGAGACTGATCCCAAAAGCTTTTCAAGAGGTCAGATCAGCTTATAACCAGGGCCGGCTCCAGCTTTTTTGCCACCCCAAGCGGCGAAGCGGAAAAAAAAAAAGCTGCGATCGGCAGCACTTCAGCAGTAGCTCCACCGCGCCGCTTCGTTCTTTGGCAGCAATTCGGCGGCAGGTCCTTCGCTCTGAGAGGGAGTGAAGGACTCGACCAAATTGCCGCCAAAGACTCAGACATGCTGCCCCTTTCCATTGGCCTCCCCAAGCACCTGCTTCCTTAGCTGGTGCCTGGAACCTGCCCTGCTCATAACACATCTATTATGGCAACACACCCTGTAGATATAACTGAATCCTAGGCCTGTACTGTAACCCTTGGTGAAGTGACAACAGAGAGACCAATACCAGATTGCCCATTTAAAAAACCTAGTCATAAGCTAAGCTACTTTTCAGCTAGGAAATGGAGCTCCCACCCCCAATTGCTGGAGAGGACTCACTACCCACCAGCATTGTTATGAAGTGGCCATTCCCAATCAGTGTAAGAAATTCACTTCCTCTTTCATGATCCTCACTGTGCATTTGTTCTGATGGGATTGCCTAGCCCCCTTGTCCTAGGAGACAGTCTATGATTGCCTCTGGGAAAGAGGCATAATTGTGTAATGTCAGTGTTAGATAAAGAGGAAGCATCATTTAAGTTGCAGCCTTCATAGTTCCATAACTTGGGACACTCAGCAAGTCTCCATAGGCCACTGGTAACCAGAGGTGAAAGTAAGCCGGTCCGGTCCGGTCCAGCTTACCGGCTTCCACAGCTGGGATTGAAAGGGCTTTGGGCTGCCTACCACTGCGGGCAGCCCAGAACCCTTTAAATCCCGACCGCGGCTGAGATTTAAGGGCTCAGAGCTCCTCGCAGCTGCGGGCAGCCCAGAGCCCTTTGAATCCCGGCCCTCGCTCCGGCGGCTGGACTGGGGCTGAGATTTAAAGGGCTCAGAGCTCCCCGCCGCTGCGAGCAGCCTAGAGCCCTTTGAATCCCGGCCGCGGCTGGGATTTAAAGGGCTCAGAGTTCCCCGCGGTTGCGGGCAGCCCAGAGCCCTTTGAATCCCAGCCACGGCTCTGGCGGCCGGGCTAGGGCCAGGATTTAAAGGGCTCCGGGTTTCCCTCAGTGGCAGAAGCTCTGGGCCCTTTAAATCCCAGCCCCAGCCCTGCAAAGCTCGGGGTTTCCCCTGGCCGCCAGAGCCCTGGGCCCTTTAATTTGTCCCTGAGCCCCGGGGGGCTTCCAGCCACCTCTTCAGCTGGGAGCCTCTGGTTGATTTAAAGGCCCTGGGTCTCCCAGCCACAGCTGGTGCCCCAGGGCCTTTAAATTTTGAGAGGTCACGCCTCTTCTAGATGAGGCCACGTCCCCCTCAGGACTCTGGCAGTACCAGTAAGTCCTGTAAGTTACTTTCACCACTGCTGCTCGAATTTTGGGTTTCTGCTCAAAGTGGACAATGCATTGGATTGGAAAGGTAGAATCCTGATAACCCTAATGCCACATAAAAATGAAAACCAGTCCTGTGAGCATGCTGTTTTAGGCAAAGGAGTAATAACATACATAAAGATTCAGAGGAGCATTGCTGTAGAATGTGACAAATGGAATTCAACACAGGACACGGAGATACATACTTAGAGAAGATGGAGTGAAACCAGCTCACTCTCCTAGCAGTTTGACACAGTGCATGCACCTCCCTCTTCAGGGGAAATCAAACAATAAATAAAAAACAACCCAAAATAACTGCATCTATATTCAGAGCATTTAACTGAATACAAGGTTACAAATATCAGTGTGGACAATTTTGAAGATGGGACCATCCACAGGAGACCCACGGTTCCCAAACTTTTTACTGAGCTGAGTCACCAGTTGCATTTTGTCTTTTGTGGTGGTCCCCAATTACATATATGCACTGGCACTGCAACCCTAACCCCAGCCCAGTAAGAAGGAGAAGCCTTGTGGAGGGTTGGAGAGTGATCCTGTCCCACATTTACCCCACCGCAGTGGTTTCTGTCCCATGGCACTGGGCCAAGTTCCCCATTCCTGGGGTTGTGAGCTGGCACATGGAGTCATGCCAGAGGCAGCTGGGACAAATTTGAGTGAGTGGTGCAGTGACCCCATGTACCAGGTTTCAACACCTTTCTAAGCCCCACCCCAGAGGGTGTCCCCCCTGCACCGAGCCAAGAGAAGTGTATATTTGCCTACGCAAGGCCCAGTGATGGGTTAATCCAGCCCTGGACGTGGGGGACCCATCTAGAGTCTTCCCATGACCCACTGCTGTGTGGTGACCAACTGTTTGGGAAACACTGGTCTAAAGGAAAGTTGAGAATGCTGTACATTTTCTGTTAGCCTAGGTGCTATGTACTGAGGAAAGGACACTGGAAACTGGAAATAGTCAAGTCACCATCAGGGGAATCATTTATTAAAAGTCGAAAGCTTAGCCTCTCATTTCAGTCAACAGAAAAGTTTCTTTCCCAAGGCTGATATCACTGCTTATCAAATCTCAGCCACCTCCCAGCAATTTTGTCCTGTCAGTGAGTCAGATTATTTATGTTTTTGGAGGGGATCCCTAAAATTAAAATCTAAAAGGGAACATGGCAAATGCCTAAAATGAACAACAGCCCAGGCTTTGGATCCAGCCTTACAGATCCAAATCTGCTCTAATTGAAGGGAATAGGATTTTGCCATTGATTTCAACAAGAGTAGGAATAGACCCTAAGTGGGAGAATTGTTTTCAGATTCAGTCTTGGTCTCGCTTCCCAGCCTGGTGCTCAAAAAATCCATTTGCTAGGCAGCCAGGAGCACCAGGAATGGGACTCTGGTCAGCACTCCTGGCTGAAACGGGAATAGATGTGTCTAACTGTGGGAGGAATGACAGAAAGATCTCTTTGTAAAGACACTGATTCAGCTTGCTCCACTCTTGAATTTAATAGCCTCAAAAGATTACCCCCAACCCCTCACAGGAAGTGCTTTATCCATGTGTGTGTATGCATTATATCGTGTGACTGTGTAGACTTGGAGGACTTGATAGCTAAAGGAAATAGAAGGGGAAAGCAACGAGAGCTGAAACCCTTTAGCGTTTTCCCTGCTTAACAGGTGCATCTCTAAGGTGGCTTGAAGTACCTGGTCTGCCTTGGTATTCTACCTAGACAAACAGACATATCTATGGGAATTATCAGGAAAACACACCCTTAAATCAATATCATGCTAGGTTATCATCCTAGTCCTGAATGGACTTTTTTCATGTCCATATAATTAGGCATTATTGGCAGTCTTTGCTCAAGGGAAGCCCAATCATGGAATAGCGAGAGGCATTGCAGGTCAGGATTGGGGTACACTGGTAAGCCTCTGCCAAGAGGCTCTCATACAAAGACGCTTTCATACAAATTTATAAGAATGTACCATTTTCCTCAGCAATCAGAAAGGGAAAACTGGGTGGGAAACATATTAGGTAAGAGAGAGAAGGATACAGCCAGCAGTAGCTGGTAGCAAAATTGACACTTTGGGACTGTAGCTACTTGGTGTTCCTAAATTTACAGGGGCAGTCCCAAAAAGACATAATGGGGAGGGGAGAGGTAAATTTTATAAGAGGGCAACCCTGCACTCAGGAGAGTTAGTAGGGTCCAGAAAGTCACCACACAAGATGTTCCTGGAGAAGGGGCTACTTTGATATTGTGCCCATCAGCACTGCATCGCATGTGGGTCAAGTTTCTCACTTTCACTACATTCACAGTATAAAATTTCATTTGTACTGCATTTAGGACACTTTTCAATGCAGAAACAAGATCAAGTCAGAGATTCCTGCCCATGTAACAATATCCAGGACAGAGCTAGGTGAACCTCAACACTTTCCCTTACCTGGAGTTCCTCATGACGTTGTTTTGATTTGCATGGGCTGTAGGCTCCCATCCCCCTCCAGCTTTTGCTTTGGGTCTCAAGGTCAAACATCCCCTATATTTCAAAGAAAATCTCTATAGTAACCTTTATGTTTTGCTCAGTTTTGTGTCAGAACTATGTACAACTAAAAAACCCTAGTGGCTGTAATGAAAAACTAAAAGCAGGTCCATTTTTGGTCCAAAAATTGGTGAACCTTTTGATCAACATCTGAGTTTCTAATGAGACTCAAAATGAGATACACTTGCCATGTTTAAAATAGAGATGAATCGGACTCAAAACTCCCCAGAAATTCAGTATTAAGATTTGTTGTTCTTCTCCAGAATCATCATATGGTTTCTGGGCTTTCTGAACAAATTTCACCTGGCTGCATTCCAAACTCAGTCACTGTTATAGAGTGCATTCATTTTAAAAACAGGAAGTAAACAATAGGTCAGATAAGAACTACTACATGCGAATCACAAAACAACAGTGAAAGCAAACCTTAAAAGCTAAACGGCCCTTTTTTTGTAATGCCATATAAGTGAGGTCGATGTGGTTTGTCAATATATATATCCTTGAATATTCACTGGCATTGAGGGAGAGCTCTGAAAAGCTTTAGGCAATGTATCAAATTCTTTGTAAGGTGAATATTTGCACATAGTGGAACATTTTTTTAAGTCAACAGAAAAGACCATGACTTCTCACTAAAACCATCACAGGGTTTATGTGAGTCTGACAGAATCAATAGATTCCAGTAAAGCCTTTGATGTGGAGACGTGTTAGTGAAGAGAACTTGCTGCTCTCTATTTTTAATGCTTCCAGCATGTGCATACTCACTGGAGACAAAGAGTGGGAGTTAAATGCAAGAGAGGCAGATAAATCAAAAAACAAATAACACATTTTACATGGCACCTTATCCCACCCAGAAGCAGAAGAGCACTTAGATCTCCCAGCTCAAGTATGAACTGGCTTCTATCAACAGTTTAGATTAACTGTGGCTAAAGTGGCATTTATCTTTGGAGCTATCAATCAGATTCCTTTCTAATTTTGCTACTTACGTGTCCCTTGCTGTTTACACCATACATGGTTAAATGGAATCTTTGTTGCTCCTGAACAGGTTACTGAAAGGTCAGAACTACAGCACTGTACACCCTTTCTCTTCCTAAATATTGTACATCTAATCCCTAAAGGATATGGCACATAGGTGAAAATGCACCTACAAGGATATTGTCTCTCCATTCAGCATACAAGGTTATTTGATGTACACACATTGACTTACCACATTAGGAGGATATCTTCCTATTAACTCTATTTTGTGGTCCTTAGTATTAATTTGAATTCTTTGATGCATAATTCATGGCAGAAATTGGACAGTAATGTACTACATTAGGCGTACACGTAAAGCATGGCTGAAGTAGTTATTTTTGTGCTGACCCTCACCTAAGACTCACTGAGACCAATGAGAGAGGCAGAAACCCACAGTATATAGGGCAGTGGACTGGAATTCAAGAGACTTGGCACTACCCCTGACCTTTGGCTTGCTGGGTGAGTCTGAGAAAATCATGTCACCTGTTTGTGCCTCAGTTTCCCCACCTTTAAAAATGGGGTGGTGCTGACCTCCTTTGCAAAGCACTTTGAGATCTACAGATGAAAAGAGCTACTCAGGCCTAATCCAAAGCCCACCACAGCCCATGGATGTCTTTCCACTGACTGAAATGAGCTTTGGATCACCTAGGTTTTATTATGAGAGTGTTCAGCACTGCCCAGGATCAGGCCCATTGGATAAAGATGGGGGTCATGGTGAGTAAAAGCTCAACTCTAGTCTATTAAAAATGTATTTGTGTCAAGCATGTTGTGCCCACTCCCCTGCCCCCAGCCCTGACTCCTATCTCTTTTCCAGTAAGAAGACCCATTCAATACTGGAAGTCATTCATGGTACCCTCAGCAGAGCCAGCATTAGCCACAAGACAGAAGTTCCCTGAAGACAAGACTCTGGCTGTCACTGCCATTGAAAGTGGCAGCCCTAACAGAAGGAGCACCTGTGCCCTCCAGTTTGTCTAGTGATAAGGTGATACCGTCGGGAAGAAACAACCCCACTCTCTACAACAGGTGTGGAGTTTGAATCTTTTGGGTCTAGCCCTTCCTTATGCAGTTAGTTCTCTTCCACCATTAATAGTGAAAAAGAAAGAGAATCACATTTGCAAATGGTAGTCACATTGCTTTATGCACTTCTGGGAGGTGCTCAGATGCTGTGGTAATGAAGACAATGTAAGAACCTGTGTAGAATAGAATAGACATTCCAGGCATATTGACCTAGACACAGGAGATCTTTCACTTTCAGAGAGAGGCAGGGAATCTCTTCATTTAATATCTTGTTTATGGCCCCTTCATTTAACATACCTTTAAATATGCTTCAGGCTCCATCCCCAATCTCAGCACTGCAATGTACTGTCAAGCTGGTTATAAGCCTAAGTTTTTGTGCAGAATGTGAGCCCATGACTTTCTGGCTCAGAAGAGAAAGCAATATCAGTACCTGTAAGTATCACAGAAGATATATTAGGGAAAAGGCAAATTAAGAAAAACTAAAGAACTGAAGCTAATACATAACTACAGACACGCACACTGAGTATCCTATGGTCTAAAGCTTGAATGTGCCACAGCTCTCAACAACGCATCCTCAAGCTCCCAGTATGAAAACTTCATTGAAAAATCACTCCTGATCCCTAAGCCTGTAGGAGAGATAGTAAACTAGGAAACACTGTTAAAACACTTGACTAGAAGCAGTCAGCAGTTGTGGTTTGAAGCTCATGAATTTCAGTAGGAGTTAGAAACAGAAGGTTCCTTTGCTGTTTATGGCACATGAACAGCTGTTAGAAAGGAGAAGCTAGAATGGATTTGCCTGCCGTAAAAGACATCCCTAGCTTTTCTGGAATTTTTGACATTTAACTTCCTTTCCTTCTGAAGCTGAGTGAGACACTCTCCCCGCCCTCGCCATCCCTTCTCTAACACACACACCCTTCCACTTAGATCACATGTCTATAGCACCTCTAATAGGGAAGCAAGATTCAGACTAGTGTAACTCAGTTGACTTCAATGGAGCTACTCCTAATTTACACTGGCATATGTGAGAGAAGAATCAAACTCACATATTTCATCTACTTATATGTTTTTTTTTACGTAATTATAGAAGATTAATGTCTACACCCAAATAAGGGATCAGTCAGCAGGTGCTTACGTATGATGATGAGCATGGTATAAATACACACTAAGGGAGATTCAACTTCATGTAAAAATGTACAGTCATATTCCCATCTCTGTTACCGTGGTGTAAATCCAGAGTAATTCCACTGGCATAACAGATATGCTAGATTTATACTCATATAAGTAGGATCAGAATTTGGCCTGCAATGGAAACCAAATGCCAATGCTGGCTCTGACATCTTCTTTCTGCACCTGTTTGCAGAGGATAAAATCTCCCATCCACTACATCCCTTTAGAGTGGGCTCCAAATTCTTGTCATTCAAATCTGGTAACCAGTCATTGGAGAAATAGTGGGTTAAAGGACACTAACCAAATACTTGTGTCACCATTTACATGTAATGTCATTCACACATGACAGCAGAAAGAACAGCACCTTTTTGACTCAAGTAAACAAGCTAAGTAAGTTTTCTTTTCTCATCCCAATGAGATGTTTGTGTGCATGTGTGGGTGTGTGAGCTTGCCTCTTTTCAGAGTGAGCCATGTCTTTGCTGAAGATGTGGTCCCTTAGGATGTGGTTTTTCCTGACCAGGGTAAACATTTAAAGGCTATGAGAACTTCCTTCCCTACTCATGTGCCTATTAAGAATTCAGATGTTAAAAAACTACTCCAAAATGCCTACACACAGATAGACATTCTTGACTCACTAACACTGCTCATTGTAGCCAATTTCAGGCAGCTTCCCACACATTACATGTACGTATGCAGATAAAATTGGTGTATCATCTTCCTGTGAAGCAAAGACAGCATTGTACTGTGAAGTCATGAATGTGCATACTAATGGGAAGTAGTGTGATGTCAGGTGTGCAAATTCTTCCCAGCTGTTTCCAGACTGCCTACTACTATTGATCTAAAAAGCCTGCATGAAGGATAGCAATTGTGATCAATAAACAAAATGGGAGAAAGAGAGCGAGTGCCCGCCAGCTGTGGGAATAGCCAGGATACCAGATACTGATCAGTGAAGAGTTAAAAGCAGCACTCTGGAAACGTTGGCTGGATGACTTCCTGACAAAGTTTATACAAGTATAGTTTTGCAAACGTGTGTGCAAGGACGTATGTGCCTACGTGCCACATATCCCGAAGCAGCCGGAGCAGAGGGAAAAAAAATCACAGATGGGACCAGGCTGAAAGAGCAGCCGATGAATGTGCAGGGTCATCACATCACTCTCATTGCAAACCCACAGGATAAATCACAATAATGCCTCCCTGAAGTGCTCATATTACTAAAAGAGACTAGGGTGGGAGGAAGAGGACCATAAGCTCAGGGAATTTACAGCACTTCTAACCAGAGGCATATTAATCAGTTTAACATCATGCCCGCAATGACTGATGAGCCCATGCATTCAGAAGTGCTCGCTGTAACAATGAGTTGTTAAAGATGAGAGCTGTATGGCAGATCTATGATTACATGGGCTCTTTACTTTATTAGTGTGTTTTCTGCAGTGGAGGGAATTATTCTTCCTTACTATAGAAGCAGGGCCGGCTCTAGCCATTTCACCGCCCCAAGCACAGCGGCACACCGCAGAGAGCGCTCTGCCGCTCGCCAGTCCCGCGAATCCGGTGAACCTCCTGCAGGCGTCCCTGCGGAGGGTCCGCTGGTCCCGCGGCTCCGGAGGACCTCCCGCAGGCGTGCCTGTGGAAGCTCCATCGGAGCCATGGGACCAGCGGACCCTCCACAGGCATGCCTGCGGGAGGTCCACCGGAGCCACCGGCCGCCCTCCCGGCAACTGGCAGAGCGCCCCCCACGGCATGCCGCCCCAAGCATGCGCTTGGCGCGCTGGGGCCTGGAGCCGGCCCTGTATAGAAGTGAACATTGCTGAGTCCAATGACTTGTGACTGACTGAGAGCATATCTTTTAGCAAGTCATCCAGTCTTCATTTAAAGACTCTATAGCTCCAGTTTTAAAAAAGTGGAAGTGTTAAAGGAGACAACTTAATCAGAACGTTTAGAAAACCTGACCTAAGAGGAAAGGTTAAAAATAAACCCGGGTATGTTTAGTCTTGAGAAAAGAAGACTGAGGGGGGACTTGATAAGTCTTCAATATGGTAAGGACTGTTATAAAGAATTGTTCTCTATTTCCACTGAAGATAGCACAAGAAGTAATTAAGAATGTAAAAACAGCCATCCTGGGTCATACCAAAGGTCCATCTAGCCCAATATCCTGTCTTCCAACAGTAGCCAATGCCAGGTACTTAAACTTTCTATCTGTAAGGACAGTTAAGCTCTGGAATAGGCTTCCAAGGGAGGCTGTGGAATCCCCATCAGGTTTTAAAGTACAGGCTGGAAAAACACCTGTCAGAGATGGCCTAGGCTTTCTTGGTCCTGCCTCAGTGTGGGAGGGATGGACTACATGACTTCTTGAGGTCCTTTCCAGCCTTATGTTTCTATGATTCTATAGAATGGTATAGAATGGTGCCATGTTACTTATGAAAGGTATTATGAAATGATTAAACAGTATCAGTCCCTGTGGGAATGGTCAATCAGTAAGCCAATGTTTCTGTGTTTCATACCTTATGTGTCTTGCCATTTGATAAATTGCTGGAGAGTTTTATGGGCATAAATATGTGGAAGCTCAGAAATCCCTTTGCTTCTTCAGTGCGGCTATATTTTGACAAAGTATTTTATGGAAAAACCAAACAAAGGTAGTGTGTTGTCTATCAATGACTCCATAGCAAATTTTATCCATTCACATGTAAAAAGATGTTTTTCCTAATTGCCACTGCCACCTTGCAAACTCAACCTGGACTCAGTTCTTTGTGATTCACACATAACCACCAACAGTAAAGATGCCGCAGTCAGCATTTAGACAACACAAGCCAGAAACAAAATCCAGCTCTCTCTCCAATTGCTGGAGGGTTAGCCAGAGAAAAAAGGAGTAAACACTTGTTTTTATTAGCAAACTAAGCAAATGTAATTCATAGACTGTAAGGCCAGAAGACATACCTAGATCACCTGGTCTGATCTCCTGTATAGCACAAGCCATGACATTTCATCCATTTACCTCTATATTGAGCCCAATACCTTGCGTTTGGCCAAAGCAAACACAGATTCTGAATTCTTGGGGAACAGAGCTATGGAAGGAAACATGGCCATTTTTATATGCTGTAGTCACTTTTCTGGTCATTACTTCTCTTTAAACTCTTATTAAAGTAATCTGTTATTTTCCAACTTGCCACTGGACCCAATTATTATAACACCAGAAATTAACAGGATCGTTTGTGCATCATTCCAAGCTGCAGGGGGAGGGATAGGAGGTGGTGGAGGAGGAAGAAGAGATTTTTTTCCCCCTACACTATGGGTACGTCTACACTACAGGATTATTCCATTTTACATAAACCGGTTTTGTAAAACAGATTGTATAAAGTTGAGTGCATGCGGCCACACTAGGCACATTAATTCGGTGGTGTGCATCCATGGTCCGAGGCTAGCGTCGATTTCTGGAGCGTTGCACTGTGGGTAGCTATCCCGTAGCTATCCCATAGTTTCTGCAGTCTCCCCCCCCCTTGGAATTCTGGGCTGAGATCCCAGTGCCTGATGGGGCAAAAATCATTGTTGTGGGTGGTTTGGGTACAGCCTCACCCCTCCCTCCCTGAAAGCAGCAGATAACCATTTTGCGTCTTTTTTCCTGGCTGAACTGTGCAGACGCCATACCATGGCAACCATGGACCCTGCTCAGATCAATACCGCAATCGTAGACGTTGTAAACACCTCGCACATTCTCGTGCACTCTATGCTGAACCAGGTCCTGCAAAGCCAGGCAAGGAGGAGGCGGCGGCTACGGCAGCGTGGCGATGAGAGTGATGAGAACATGGACACAGAATTCTCTCAAACCGTGGGCCCCTGCGCTTTGGAGATCCTGCTGGTAATGGGGCAGGTTCTAGCTATTGAACTCCGATCTTGGGCCCGGGAAACAAGCACAGACTGGTGGGACCGCATAGTTTTGCAGGTGAGGGACAATTCACAGTGGCTGCGAAACTTTCGCATGCGTAAGGGCACTTTCATGGAACTTTGTGACTTGCTTTCCCCTACCCTGAAATACCAGAATACCAAGATGAGAGCAGCCCTCACAGTTGAGAAGTGAGTGGCAATAGCCCTCTGGAAGCTTGCAACGCCAGACAGCTACCGGTCAGTCGGGAATCAATTTGGAGTGGGAAAATCTACTGTGGGGACTGCTGTGATGCGAGTAGCCAAAGCAAACATTAAGCTGCTGCTACAAAAGGTTGTGACTCTGGGAAACGTGAAGGTCATAGTGGATGGCTTTGCTGCAATGGGATTCCCTAACTGTCGGGGGGCGATAGATGGAACCATATCCCTATCTTGGCACCGGAGCACCAGGGCACCCAGTACATAAATCGCAAGGGGTAATTTTCAATGGTGCTGCAAGCACTGGTTGATCACAAGGGACGTTTCACCAACATCCACGTGGGATGGCCAGGAAGGGTTCATGACGCTCGCGTCTTCAGGAGCACTACTCTGTTTAAACGGCTGCAGCAAGGGACTTACTTCCCGGACCAGAAAATAACAGTTGGGGATGTTGAAATGCCTGTCGTTATCCTGGGAGACCCAGCCTACCCCTTGATGCCATGGCTCATGAAGCCATACACAGGCAGCCTGGACAGTGGTCAGGAGCTGTTCAACTACAGGCTGAGCAAGTGCAGGATGGTGGTAGAATGTGCATTTGGCCGTTTAAAGGCTCGCTGGCGCACATTACTGACTCACTCAGACCTCAGCCAAACCAATGTCCCCTTTGTTATTGCTGCTTGCTGTGTGCTCCACAATCTCTGTGAAAGTAAGGGGGAGACCTTTATGGCGGGGTGGGAGGCTGAGGCAAATCACCTGGCCGCTGATTACGTGCAGCCAGACACCAGGGCGATTAGAAGAGCACACCAGGAAGTGGTGCGCATCAGAGAAGCTTTGAAAACGATTTTCATCACGGGCCAGGCTACGGTGTGACTGTTGTGTTTGTTTCCCCTTGATGAACCCCCCCCCTTGATTGATTCATTCCCTGTAAGCAACCTACCCTCCCCCTTCGATTACAGCTTGCTTAAGGAAATAAAGTCACTATCGTTTAAAAATCATGTATTCTTTATTAAAGTCATTATAAAAAGAGGCAGAGAAATGACAAGGTATCCCGGGTGTGGTTTGGGAGGAGGATAGGAGGGAAGGAAAAAGCTACTAAAAACATTTCAATGTAATGACAGCCTTTTGGCTGGGCTATCCACGGGGGTGGAGTGGGCGAGTGCACGAAGCCTTCCCCGACGCGTTCTTACACGTCTGGGTGAGGAAGATATGGAACATGGTGAGTGGTGAGGGTGGTTACACAGGGGCTGCAACGGCACTCTGTGACCCCGCTGCTCTTCCTGAAGCTCCACCAGACATCGGAGGATATCAGTTTGATCATACAGCAGCCCCAGCGTTGCATCCCGCCACCGCTGATCTTCCTGCCTACACCTCTGATCTTCCTGCCGCCACCTCTCATCTCGAGTGTCTCTCCTATCCTCACGTTGGTCCCTCCTGTCCTCACGTTGGTCCCTCCTGTCCTCACATTCACTGGCATCTTTGTAATTTGATACCACGTCCTTCCACTCATTCAGATGAGCTCTTTCATTGCGGGTCACTTCCATGATTTCCGAGAACATTTCATCTCGCATCTTCTTTTTCCTCCGCCTTATCTGAAATAGCCTTTGGGATGGAGTAGGGAGGCTTGAAAAATGTGCAGCTGCATGAGGGAGGGAAAAAAGGGAGAGAAGTATTTAAAAAGATACATTTTACAGAACAATGGTTATACTCTTTCACAGTGAACAACACTATTCACCTTACATAGCACATGTGATTTCACTACAAGGTCACATTTTGCATCTTTATATTGAGTGCCTGCGGCTCTGGTGTTACAGATCTCACAGACGCAGGCCTGGGCATCAGAATTCTGCTTGCATGTGGCCATGGTAAGCCATTGTCTTTCAGCTTCTGCAGCCTTCATATACACAGTGCCCTCCTTTCCCAAAAACCAAGAAAATCCTGTTCAGTGATGCTTCTTTCCTGTTAACATGCAGCAGCAGAAGCCACCCCCCTCTCCAATTCTGTGGGATGATCGCTTTACCCCTCCCCCCACCGCATGGCTGGTATCATGGATGATCACTGCTAATCACCCCTCTTTCCCCCGCCCCACCATGTGGCTGGTAGCAGGGAAGATCCCTGATAGCCAAACGCGAAAAAGCTCAGCGCTATTCCCCTCCCCCGGCTTGGCTATGTGCAAGGAAGGATTTCTTTTAAGCAACAGGCAAACAGCCCAGTAGGAATGGCCATCTCTGTCCCCTTACTTAAATTCCTGAATTTCAACCAGGTTACCATGAACGATATCACTCTCCTGAGGATAACACAGCGAGATAAAGAACGGATGTTTCTTGAATGCCAGCAGTCACCGGGACCATAACTGTATGGGCCACGAATGCATCCCAAGTCCTCAGGGCAAATCAATCATTAAAAAACGCTTGCTTTTAAACCATGTTTTATATTTATAAAGGTGCACTCACCAGAGATCGCTTCCATGGCTTCACTGTCTGGGCTAGTGGCTTGGGAGGGCTGGGAGGGAAATTCCGTCTGAGTGAGAAAAAACTCCTGGCTGTTGGGGAGAACGGAGTGCTGTGTGCTCTCTGCAAGCTCGTCCTCCTCTTCCTCCTCCTCATCTTCCCCATCCGCAGAATCCTCAGGCATGGCTGAGATTACCAACCCCACCTCGGAATCCAGGGACAGGGGTGGGGTAGTGGTGGCAGACCCCTCTAGAATTGCATGCCGTTCAGCGTAGGAGCGGCATGTTTTCGGCCCTGCCCCGGACCTTCCGTTTGCTTCTTTGGTTTTCTGGTAGGCTTGTCTGAGCTCCTTAACTTTCACTCTGCACTGCACTGAGTCCCTGGTGTGGCCTTTCTCCATCATAGCCTTGGAAATTTTTTCAAATATTTTTTCATTTCATCTTTTGGAACGTAGTTCTGTTAGCATAGAATCCTCTCCTCATATAGCGATCAGATCCAGTACCTCCCGTGCGGTCCATGCTGGAGCTCTTTTTCGATTCTCAAGAGACTGCATTGTTACCTGTGCTGATGAGCTCTGCGTGCAGGGCCGTCCTTAGGCATAGGCAACATAGGCAGCTGCGTAGGGCACCTGAAAATTTGAGGCACCACTGGGTCTTAGTGTCCACCCTCTTGTTTTCCTATCCCTGTTCTGACCCTTCCTGCAGGCTCCCACAGATGGCTGCTCTAGCCTGGTGAGTCTTCCTTGGGAGGGAATCTAGTAGTTAAAAGTGAAAAAACCTCCAGCCTGCCAGACCTATTAGCACAACACTGAAACTGTTAAAGAGACATTCAAGGGGTAATAAAGCCATTTAACAGGCATTTGCCAACCCCAAGGTATATACTGACAGGTTTCAGAGTGGTAGTCCTGTTAGTCTGTATCAGCAAAAACAAGGACGAGTCCTTGTGTCACCTCAAAGACTAACAAATTATTTGGGCATAAGTTTTGTGGACTAGAACCCATTTCATCAGATGTCCATGAAAGCTTATGCCCAAATAAATTTTTATACTGTCAGTTTCTGACTTTACTGACAAAAACAGTTGTGCATTAATGTAATATTTACACAGAACATGTCAGTCTACAGGACCTTAGTTTAAAATTTGCTTTAAAAATATTTCATTAGTGAGCTGGTGAAGATTATAAAATCACATTTCTAAAAAATGCTTGCATAGAGTTTTAGATGCACAATCATCTTTAGCCTTAAATGTGTGGATCTTCACACATAGTTTTTTAAATAAATCCTTCAAAAGACCTCCCTTATCTAAAATACACATTTTAATTACTATAGTTAAAAAAAAAAGTGCTTCCAAGTCTTCCTGTCCTTTCTGTCCATCCCTTCACCACCTCTCCCCCCACTCCCCACTGAAGAGAGCCCTTAAAGGGACAACAGTCCTTCCCTTCCAGATAGCTGGACAAAGAGTTCCCTTTCTTTACTTCTGACTATCCGACAAACTAGTTTTAAAAGAACCCTCCAGCAAAATCAGTACCTTAGTAAGACAAAATCCTTGTTATACCTAAAATCTTTGGAAACATATTTTTTTAAAGTTGGTGAAATTTCATAACCATGTCTCTTGTTATGGAGATCACACAAAGTAAATTACTGTTCCCTTTTTCTAAAAGCAATGAACATTGTTATGAACACACTAAACCTCTCTGATTAATTTAAAAGAATGTCTTTGTTTCAGTGAGTTAAATATGTAGTAATCTGGAATGCTGGCTTAAGATTTGAGTACATTTAAAATATAAATTCAATTTAGAAATACTGATGAAGAAAATGTAAAACAGAGAAGAGCTGCATCATGTATTCCATTATATGTAATGTTGTATTCAGCAGGAGAGCTGACTCACCCTTACTATGAAGTTTTTGCAAATAAATCTCTGACAAACTTCAGGGCATATCAAAAAACCTGTGACTGACATTTTTTATTCCCAAATTTTAGTGCTTTTAATTAGGTACTTTCTTCATGTCCATTCTGCATGAGGGAGAGTGCATGGAAGTCTCTGCGGGGAACTGTGACTCTCCGCCACCATGAGGCAGGCTGGGCATCTCCTTATCCTTTGCTGTCAAGTCCCTCCTCCCCCTCCCCCACCAGGCTGTGAGCTTGGGCTGCCATCCGGCATAGGGGCACCAGTTTAATAATACTGCCTAGGGCCCCATAAATTCTAAGGACGGCCCTGTCTGCGTGGTCACCTGTGCTGATCAGAGCTCCACGCTGGCCAAACAGGAAATGAAATTCAAAAGTTCGCGGGGCTTTTCCTGTATACCTGGCCAGTGAATCTGAGTTGAGATTGCTGTCCAGAGCGGTCACAATGGTGCACTGTGGGATACCGCCCGGAGGCCAATACTGTCGATTTGCGGTCACACTAACCCTAATCCGATATGGTAATACCTATTTTAGCGCTACTCCTCTCATCGGGGAGGAGTACAGAAACCGATTTAAAGAGCCCTTTATATCGATATAAAGGGCCTCGTTGTGTGGATGGGTACAGCGTTAAATCGGTTTAACGCTGCTAAAATTGGTTTAAACGCGTAGTGTAGGCCAGGCCTATGTAGCATTCACAAAAAATCTGCAGAAAAACTGAAGCAGGCAAGCTGGTTCTTGTAGAGGGAGATTCGGGGCTGATTTCATTCACATTCCATTTCCACTCTGAACAATAGCATTGATATAATATCTCTTT
This sequence comes from Gopherus flavomarginatus, assembly GCF_025201925.1. Lineage (NCBI taxonomy): Eukaryota > Metazoa > Chordata > Testudines > Testudinidae > Gopherus > Gopherus flavomarginatus. The sequence continues at coordinate 210,483,734 of NC_066617.1, forward strand.
CTATACTTTTCCTCACACATACGGCGGTAGATGTACAAGTGCTTCTCATTTCGTTGAGTGGATTGAGAAGTTCCACACCAGGAGGACAGGCATCAGCGTTGGGAGAAAGGGGGAAGGGAGGTGACTTCAGCCTAACACAAACTTTTCATACTGGATTGTTTTCTACACACTTCATTTGCGCTGGCATGTTACAGAATAGGGCTATTCACCTGGATTGCATTAACTGATTTTCATTCAGTACATAGCCTCCATCTCCATCCAACCAACAGCTGCCCCTAGCTGGACCACAGCCTGAAACATGCCATATATGCACATGATACAGAACAGATTCCCAGCTTGGATGATAGCCTTTTAATTCTAGAAATAAGCAGAGGGAGTAGAATGCTTCTCTACATAGATGGGGGAGGAGAGGTCAAAAGATGGGCAGATTCATACCAAATTCCTTCATAAACTAATTTCAGAGGGGTAGCCGTGTTAGTCTGTGTCAGCAAAAACAACGAGGAGTTAGGGAGACCAGATGTCCTGATTTTATAGGGACAGTCCTGATTTTGGGGTCTTTTTCTTATATAGTTTCCTATTACCCCCCACCTCCATCCCAACTGTTCACATGTGCTGTCTGGTCACCCTACAAGGAATCCTTGTGACACGTTAGAGACTAACAAATGTATCTGAGCATAAGCTTTTGTGGGCTATAACCCACTTCACACATATGCATCTGATGAAGTGGGTTATAGCTCATGAAAGCTTATGCCCAAATAAATGTGTTTGTCTCTAAGGTGCCACAAGGACTCCTTGTTGTTTTTGCTTCATAAACTCAGAATCAAATCATTCTGTTCTAAGAATATAAAGTGTCTTTTCAAAAGCTATTTATTTAATACCAAGAATTTCTCGAGTGTTAAAATATGAAGCTAAGCAAAACCTGGTTGTCATCTGTGTGGTTTACCAGGATTTTTTTGGTTTTGATGGAGCAATCCAATGTCCTGAAAGTCCAGCTCAAAGAACTTTCAGGGTCTGCACAACATCACCACATTGCAACATTGCACTGAAACATAACGACATGTTGATGCCACCCTGTTACATTGCATCGCAACATGTCCTTGCAATGCCCCCACATACAAAATGTCACAAAGTGACTTGCATAAGTTTGCCCCTTTGGAAAACTGAGCTTTTGTATACGGTACTGACAGATGTGAGAGCCTGGCTGTGGGGATACTGCGAAGACTATTGTACTGAGGTGTGCCAGCTGCTTTGGGCACATAGGATATTCATAGACTATTATATCAATAAGCGGTATGTGTATCTGTATGTTCCTGGCTCACTGGTTGGGCTTCCTGTGGAATACAGAATCACTAGGGGGTAATTAATTTAAATAGCTGGACAAGTAAAAAGGATCAACCCTCCAGGGAAAAATACACATACTTGTTTTGACTGGGTTCAAGAGGCCAAGCAAACAAAGAACTATGAATTTGAATCAAAAGTCAAGCTGATCTGACTCAAACTTAGACTCATTCCGGAACGAAGAACTGCATGGACCAACCAGGAACTCATGTGCCTGATGGGTGACACCTGTTAAGCTTAGCACGCATGTGGACTGTTAAGCTATGATATGTTTTCTATGTGCTGCTTTTGACCTAAGTAAATGTGCTGTGCTTTGGGAATGCTGGCTGGTCCCTGGTAATAAATGTCAAAGCTCCTGGAAAAAAGCAGGGCTGAAAGTTAGACTTGCTATGATGATCACAGTGAAGAACAGGTGGAGCTGCAATTTAAAGGCCCAGTATGGACGGGAAGGAACATGAGTTCCCACCTTGAGCAAGGTGAGGTCTAGAGGTACATCTACACTGCAAACAAAACAAAACCCTGAGGCAGCAAGTCTCAACACCCAGCTTAACTGACTCGGGCTCATGCTAGGAGGTTAAAACTAGTAGTGTAGATGTTTCTGCTCAGGCTGGAGCTCAGGCTCTGAAACCCAATGAGGGGAGTGGGCCTCAGAGTCTGGGGTCCAACTCACATGGGAATGTCTACACTGCTATTTTTAGCCCTGTCACATGAGCCCTGCAAACCCAGATCAGTTGACACAGGCTCTGCAGCTCACCACTGTTTTGGAGGTTTTGTTGCAGTGTAGTCATATCCAAGGAGGCCACGAAAAGGTCACAGTCAGGGGTGCCTTTAACCCCAGAACCAAGTGATGTTTTGGAAAATGCCTTTCAGACACTGGTTTTGTTCTTACTACCTTCTGACAGGGCACATCATCTGACTGTGGGCAGATGCAATGCAAGTCTAAGACAGCAGCTGCCTGAGAAAGCTCAATGATGGAACAAGTTAGTAAGCGAAATAATGACATCTGAAAGAAGAGATGCTGCAGTTCCCATGGTCTCATCCCTTAGAAAGAGAAAGGGGACAGAAGAACACTATCAGTCTGGGGAGCTAGAGGAAACTCATCACGCACAGTATATTTCATAGACATTAGTTCTGCCTGGGCTGAAAAAGCAGCAACCAGCTGCCCAGAAACAAATTTTAATTCCACTCTCTCAGGCATCACAGACGTCATGTTAGTCTCTGTACTGACGTCTGCGAGCTAGCTGGGTGATAACTGAGAATCACATCTGATAACTTTATTAAAAGGGTTGGGGAAGGTGTTTTAGTTCCCTTTTTTCTCTCTCTTTCTTAGTAGCTTCTGGTCTGAAAGCCAGACCCGTTGCTACTGGCGGAAATAGTTGGATGTCAAGTTATGCCTCAGTGTATTGAGTTGGCCATATTTATGTCTTTGCCTCCAGGACAAAGGTGTGATGTGCAGAAACAACAGCATTGTAACACAATGACAAACGGTGCCATGTCAAAGTCTGATGACATCACATCAGTTCAAAATTAATTTTCCTCGTTTAAAACTCTTGTAAGTGAATGTAGGGCTTATGAAATGTAGCAGATTGATAGCCTAGAGACCAAAGCCCTCTTTGTAGCTGTAGAACAGGTAAGACAATGGAAGCGGACTTCTCCACATTGCTCTGACCATGTATCTCAACCTGATGTGGAGGGACCACCTTCAGGAATCAGAGAGAAGTTTATTCTCATATCCACACAGTCTCTGCGACCTTCTGCTGAGATTATCAACATGGATGTAAATTAGAGCTAGGTGGGCCAGTAGTCTTTCACCCTCCACTGAAAATGCAACTGAGGCCACCAATTCATTTAATAAGGGGATATCAGATGGCAGTAGCTTTCCATCACTGCTGATCTGGACTGGATTCTTCAGAAGATATTCTGTTTGCAGGACATAGGCCAGTTTTATCAAAATCAGAAAATTAAGTTGAAATCAAAGCAAGTCTGTCAGGATCTGCATCTTATTTCCTGTGAAAAAATTCAAAGAACCCACTTTTCTTTTTCACTGAAAATTTTCATACAATTTTTTGGTTTATGTCATAAAACTGAGAGCCAAAAACATTTCTATGAAACTGCAAATTTTCTTGCAAAGATTTCCATTTCATTTTGAAAAGGCATTTTTTACAAAATAATAATAATAATAATAATAACCAGTGAACAATGTCCAACCAGCTGTAGGTGGAACACAACTCGGGCCAGATTTTGAGAAATGATAGGCACACAACACTCCAACCAAAGTTAATGGGAGCTACATGTACTTAACAGTTTGTAACTCAACCTTGCGCAACTCCCAGAATCATAGAATCATAGAATATCAAGGTTGGAAGGGACGTCAGGAGGTCATCTAGTTTAGCCCCCTGCTCAAAGCAGGACCAATCCCCAACTAAATCAATGAACTGAGCAATTCCCCTCCCCACTAGTATCTAATGTCCTGTCTTCCACTCTTTCTGTCTATCCTAGGCACTCACATAGCCCCAATCACCATAACTTTGAGCACATCCAAATCTTTTTATGTATTTATCCTCACAACACCACTGTGAGATAGGGCAGTGCTATTGTCTCCACTGTACAGATGGAGAATTGAGACACTGAGAGAGTAAGTGACTTGCCTGAGGTCGCATAGGAAGTCTGTGACAGAGCAAGAATTTGAGACTTTATTCTATTTTGTATAGGTGTGTATACCATACTCATCACCTTAGAATCCGAATGCCTTTCAATAATGGATTAAGCAATGTTATTAACATTTGTCATGTGCTGCTTCTTGCATTCTTTCACCAGGTGAGAAGTATGAGCAGTGGGGTATTTTGGGCCTATTTGTTTGGTTTGATTTTAAAACACACACACACACACACACACACACACACACACACACACACACACACACACACACACACCCCCTCTACCTCTGTGGGTTTATGTTAGAGAAAGCAAGGTCAAAGAAACATGTCTTGTATGGGGGTGGAGGGGGGTGGCAAAAAGTGGCAAGGTTTGTGATCTCTCTTCATTCTCTTGGGAGTATTCCTCAACCTTGGATTGACTCCCAAGAAGGCTCTGCCTCCCTCACAGACAAGCTTTACTCTTATGATGGAAAGTTCCATTGTGCCTGAGAAGCAGAACTGTCAATAACAGTCTTCATCACAAAGCTTTAATCAATCTTTTAAATATCCTGGGCCCAGGCCACAAAGCACCTTGAAGATAGGGACTGGGACCTTGACCTCCATTTGATATCCTAACTGAGTTATTAAAAAAGGTAGTATTAGCTCTAGTTAATGAACTGAACTGATTGTTTCTGGTCACCATGTCCTTCAAGATTTGAGAACTAGTAGATTTCATCCTCTCACACCTATTTTTTATTCATAGATTGGAAAAGGAAAACAAAGTTTCCAACTCCCAGTTTTTTTCTTAACTTTGAATGAATTAGTCATTGAACATAACTAGTTGAACAAACTGAAATGAAGAAAATATTCTCTCTGCCCCTGCAGAAGAGACTCCTGCTGTCAAAAACTGGTTTAACACTTTAGCAAACTCTGGTCCCAGATGCATAGCCAATTACTCAAACCACTGAACTGGTGGAACTTTCTTAAAAATTTGGCAGCAAACACATACTGCTTTTTTTAATTGAAATTATTTTAATAGTTTATAATACGTTTAGAGCATAATATAGGATGACAATTTTAAATTTAATTTTAAATAGGTTAATTTTATAAAAATAAACCTGTATTTAGTTTAAATTTAAAAAATCATTAATTTTTATCCACATTGGCTACTTGTGGATATTGTTATGTGCATCAGTGTGAAATCCAAGAGTACTCCTAATCTATGGACTGACTCGACCAGTTGTGAATTTGTGTCTTCTACTAATGACAATCGGATCAGGGCTGCAAAATTGTCAAAATTCCTCTGTCTACCAGCATTACTTCTGTCTTGCTTGGGTTCTGGTTCAACCAGCTCCTCTTCATCCATGAGCTGATCACCTCCAAGCACTGGGCCATCTTGGTGGTGTAGTCATATATGATAAAGGATAGGTAAAGTTGTGTGGTATCTGCATATTGCTGGCACTTGAACCCTTGCCGTCTGACCAGTTCACCTGCTGGTTGCATATAGATGTTGAAAGACTAGAGAGAGAATTGATCTTTGTGGGACTCTACAAATGAGGGGTTGTGGTCATGAAGGTCCATTTTCTCATCTCTACTTAGTGGGTGGGTCTTTCTCAGGTCCCAGGCTACTGCCCTAAACACCCTTCCACCTTTTGTTTGTCTTGTCTGTTTAGACTGCACGTTCTTCTGGGCAGGGAATTTCTCTTACTATGTGTATACACTGTACCTATACCAGGCACTTTATGGGGCACACCTATGCCCCCTTGGGATTCCCTCAACCTGACAGAATCCTCTGCTGCTTCACTCTGGTAGCTTTTATGCCCACTTTGTGCTGCCAGAGCAGGACAAAGAGGTTGTACTGAGGTCAGGATCTGGCTCTCTATTCATTACAATATGTTAGGCAATTTAGTACGTCTCTGAACCTAAAGAGTGTGTCCAGCTTAGTTTGCAATAGGCTGGTAACGTAAGTATGGCCTAAATTTCTCTAGTCACTGGAGATGTAATATGGGTAGTGTAATGAAAATGAGGTCTGGTAACTCCCAACTGAGGTGTGGCCCATGCTCATGCGTTAGTGCTATAACCATGGGTAGGAGCAAGTAGAAGACCTGTACAAATTGAACTGCTCCCACCCCTTCTTTAGAAGCAGCTGGGGGTCTGATTCTCAAGGTGCAACACTGTGGTCATTTGTGCCTATGCCCAGTGACTGCAAAAATGAAAGAGAGCCACAAATCCTGAGCTGGTTGCATTGTAAATGACTACAGTACCTAGTATCAGAGGGTAGCCGTGTTAGTCTGGATCTGTAAAAGCAGCAAAGAATCCTGTGGCACCTTATAGACTAAAAGACGTTTTGGAGCATGAGCTTTCGTGGGTGAATACCCACTTCCTCAGATGCATGTAATGGAAATATCCAGGGGCAGGTATATATATGTGTGCTAGCAAGCAAGCTAGAGATAACGAGGTCAGTTCAATCAGGGAGGATGAGGCCCTGTTCTAGCAGTTGAGGTGTGAAAACCAAGAGAGGAGAAACTGGTTCTGTAATTGGCAAGCCATTCACAGTCTTTGTTCAATCCTGAGCTGATGGTGTCAAATTTGCAGATGAACTGAAGCTCAGCAGTTTCTCTTTGAAGTCTGGTCCTGAAGTTTTTTTGCTGCAGGATGGCCACCTTAAAGTCTGCTATAGTGTGGCCAGGGAGGTTGAAGTGATCTCCTACAGGTTTTTGTATATTGCCATTCCTAATGTCTGATTTGTGTCCATTTATCCTTTTCCGTAGAGACTGTCCAGTTTGGCTGATGTACATAGCAGAGGGGCATTGCTGGCATATGATGGCGTATATTACATTGGTGGATGTGCAGGTGAATGAACCAGTGATGGTGTGGCTGATCTGGTTAGGTCCTGTGATGGTGTCGCTGGTGTAGATATGTGGGCAGAGTTGGCATCGAGGTTTGTTGCATGGATTGGTTCCTGAGCAAGAGTTATTATGGTGTGGTGTGCAGTTACTGGTGAGAATATGTTTCAGGTTGGCAGGTTGTCTGTGGGCAAGGATTGGCCTGCCACCCAAGGCCTGTGAAAGTGTGGGATCATTGTACAGGATGGGTTGTAGATCCTTGATGATGCGTTGGAGGGGTTTTAGCTGGGGGCTGTATGTGATGGCCAGTGGAGTCCTGTTGGTTTCTCTCTTGGGTTTGTCTTGCAGTACCTACAAATCCAGGGAGAATCAAGTTCCTCAGCTTCTTCCTGACTAGCATAACAGTGGGGACTTTCAGATCATGTTAGCTAGCATGATCTAACACATGGGTTACCTATCTCTACTGTAGACAGGGTAGTTGTATTTAGCATGTGCTAAGCAGGTTAAGTTGAAGCCTGCACTCATTGCTAAGCCTGAATGTGACCATCTTATCTCATGCTTGCCTAGGCTTCAACTCAGCCAGCTTGGGATGTGCTCCAGTAAGACTGTCCTATCTGCACTAGGGGTTTAGTACATGGTAGTTAGACCATACTTCTTTAAGCAACAAACCCCTTTTACTCTAGTCAAGATAAGATGTATGGGTGAAATCCTGCCCACATTGAAATCAATAGGAGCTTTGCCATTGTCTCCAATGGAGCTGGGATTTCACCCCGTGCGGTCATGAGTTCCCTCCAAATGCTCGTGTCCTCCTTGCTGTGGTGTCATTCTTTACAAAAAATGCAAATTCCCCAAATTTACTCCTTAATGTGAGAAAACCTATATATTTAAAAAGCACAGGGACAGCGAGCAGGTGACGGAAGCCTCCTTTTGCTCTGAATCACACAAGTGAAAAATCAGTGGCTTAATTTTCAAAGGTGTTGAGTAACTGCAGTGCCCGTTGACTTCAATTTGATTTGTTGCTTCTGCTCAAAATCTTTGATCTTCAGGACACTGTTTGTTTAGTGGTAGCAGTATGGATCAGTGGCTAGGACCCTAGCCAAGGAGACCTGGATTCTAGTCCCAATTCTGCTAATACCACTGTGTTACCTTCAGCTAGTCGTGTCACCACTATATGCCTCGGTTTCCCCACCTGTATTTTAAAAGAAGTGGAAGCTGATAATGATTCTTACCCTCCTGTGTCAGGCACTTTGATCTATGGATGGAAAGAGCTCAGTTATAAAGTGCTGATCTGGATATTACATTCCTCTGGCCAGTACTATTCAGTGCCTATTAACGGAACCTGTTCACTATTGGATTTGCTATTGCAGTGTGGAAAAGAACACTTTAAAAGGCGGAGATGGGGCGTGACTGATTTTCTGAACTATCATACAAGGCTTTGTTTCCTACCATTTATCTAAAGTTAAATGCCAGCTGTGTTTGATGACTATGAATACAGAAAAGCGGGAATAAAAATGCAAGTCTCTCTCATATAAAGTATTCCCATTTTTTCTAAAAGTATCTCTCTCTTCACTCCATGTTTGCACAATTTCCTTAGTTCCTTTCACAAGGCATTTTGAACAGGATTTCTCACAGCTTTCAGTTTATCTTTCTCAAGCCTTCTGTTAGTCAATCTCCCTAGTCAATCCTGTGGAGCGTTCTGGGCCCTGCTGACACAGTTGGAATGACTTCTGCGTTATTTTAAACAAAATGAAACAGGCAGATGATGTAAGATGCAGATGGTCTCTTTGTCATGTGGGGAGCTGCTGCCACTTGCTGGCATCATGTCATGTTTGAGTGGAAAGGTTTTTCTGACCACATTCCTTCCAAAGAAGGTTTCAAAGATGAAACGTCATGAGACGTGTTGATGCCAAGGCCAGGCTGGGGGAATTTTCATTTATAATTCAAGGACTCCTTCACAGCTTCTTTAGAACCCCGTGGAGCCCTCTGCCCCATATTTGTATCACTTTACTCCCTGTCCACCTCCTCCAACCCCAGGATTGCTAAGTCCTAGCTCAGACCCAGGAAGAGATGTGATGAATGTAAGCATGACCCCTGCCATGGTCAGTAAAGGTTTATTAACCAGGTCTTTGAAGAACAGTCCACAGGAAATTCTAACTAGCCCTGTTTTCAGGGTGGAAGAAACTGCAGTTAGAACTGCCAATGTGTTGGTTCTGTACATAAATGTTCAGGTTTGTTTCCTTTTTGCTAAGATCTGTACTTGTGGCTACAAATCCTTTCTTGCCACCTGCAGAAGGTATTTCTAATTACAGCACAAGCACATCTTGTGCCAGTCAGCAGGTCCGCAAAAGAACCAGGCAAAGGAGCAGAAATAGTTTTGCAATGAAAGCAGGACTGAAGAGACAATGTTGCAGGACTGATCTCTTCTCCAGTCTGGCATCAGCGCTGGGAAACTGAAGCACAATGTAGAGAACAGGGGCATTAATTCTGCTTAAATAGCAGACTGTATTTCCTCCACCAGACTGTTCTGGGGAACTAATTACACAGACTCTCAAATCAAAGAAATATAAAACAGTCTGCAAATTATTGCAATGTTGATTTGTTGGCAGCCTAAACCATGACATATGGTCCTTCAGTATGGCACCCCATTCAACAGGGTTGCTAGTGTAGCTCATTACGCAAAGTAATGACGTAAGTAACAGTAAGAAACTGCTTATAGAAATTTTATTTTAGGTCGTTTCCCCGGTTAGTCACACAAAAAGAAACTCAGTGGTTTAAAGGGATGCTGCTGATCTGGTTAGGCTCTTAAATGTACTTTCCTTATAGAAAGGAGGTAAATCACACACACACACACGCACACCATGTTAAAATAACATTATTGAGTGCTTAAACTTACAGCCTAATAATGTAGGGGGGGTTGTGTGTAATTTCTTATATTGTTAAAAAAGCCAACTGAAAAAAACAGAAATTCCATCATATGGTATCATATTGACACCCACATGGGTCATCAGCAGGGTTGGAACCTTTATTTCCTCCTCATAGACCTCTGTCATTTGCGCTAATGGAGTAACTGACAGCAGTAGTAGGTTGTCATTCTCTGTGCGGACCAGCTTTAAAGGGGGATGAGACACACCCTTTGCTATGGGGTTTCACAGATATTTGATGACAGCAGAGTAATAGTGAGACTCAGGCACCTGGAGTTCCATTCCAGGCTCTAGGGCACAGTGTTCTCTAGTGGGCATAGACTTTTCTGCCCATTGCCCCCAAGCTTGAACACTTAGTCCCATCTCCTTGTCCCCATCCTTCCTCTTCCTCACTCTGGTTCGTCATACCAGTCCCATTAGCCTCACCTAGCCAGTCCCAGTCTCCATTCATCAAGCTTCTCATCCCAGTCTCCCCGCTCAGCCCAGCCCAGCAAATCCTAAACTATGTCTAGACTGCATTCGTCTTTCTGTGGCGGCTAGAGTCCGCACTCAGGTAGCCTGCCTAGCACAGTTTTAAGTAGCAGTGTAGATGGTGAGGCATGACTTAGGTGAGTAGAGTACAGACCCACGTGAAGGGTGTGGGTATGTATGCAAGAACATACCCTACATGGCTCTCTACTTACCCAAGCTGAGCCTGACCATTTACACCGCTATTTTTAGCTGTATAGTGCCTGACTGCCTCCCAGCTGCTGGAGCCTTTCCCTGCCGCAGGAAAAGACCACAGGACCTGGGAAAGGCTCTGGCAGGGGGGAAAGGCTCAGTCTTTCTCCACTGCCTGCCCCCGGCCAGAGAGTCTTTCCTCACCACAGTGAAAGCTCCAGCAGAGGGGAACTACTGAAGCTTTTCCATGCTGCCTCACCCTTGGCAGAGCCTTTCACTGACATGTGCAGCTACACACCGCAGTGAGAGCACAGCTCACTTTTCACTGTGTCGTGTAGCTACACATATCCTATGAACTACCAAAAGTGGTGTGTCATGTAGATGTAGCCCTAGTGTCTCACCCCTCTGGACTCTCCATGGTAATGCCCCCGACCCAGTCCCAGTCTCTTTGCCCGGACAGGTCCAGTTCTCCTCCCGCACCCTGGCTCCTTATCACATCATTTTCTCTCCTGCCCCTCCCTCATCACACAAGTCACAAGGTAGCATTTCCAGGGCCAAAGTTAGGTGGAGGTACTACAGTACAGGTCCATTCCTAGAGTCCCAGCTCATGGAATCAGGTGATTACATCAGCTTTCGTTTAAAAGAAAAGTAATTTTCTAGTCCTTGTGCTTGCAGGGAAAAACCTGAAAGCATGTCTCAAATAGAACTGCTGCAGACACGTCTGCCTGAGTATGCAGACATCCTGAAACAATAGCTCTGAAAGAATTCAACTGTCCTATCTCAATGGAGTGCTAGTGTCATGGAGGCAGTACTTTGCCAACGTTAGGTATAATATTTCTTTCCCTTTCCTGTAACGCAGCTTACTTCTCAGCTGGAGTATAGACCACTGTTAAGTCCTTCAAGGACTTATATTTCATATATTTAAAAAAAATAAGTTAAATCTCTGAGCAAACAAAAGTGATAATCTCTAAAGGAAAAATGTTTGCTAATCTATGTCTGTCTATCTATATACACGCATGTGCACATACACATCTATAAATGAATAAGAGTTTACTTTTAATCCATGAAACAACTGTGAATATTGTCAATAACACTTATTTAAAGATAACACTTTCAAGGGTTTCCCCAAATTTTAGTACCTGTTACTATCACAAGTTCAAATGAAAAATATAAATCTGCACCCAAACATCCATACATACACTCCCCTGGAAGGATTTACTTTTCTCAGTCTCTAGAGAATAGTGTCCAAGCCTCTGTTGGCCAAGCCCGCTCCTTCAAGTGGTCAAAAAACTGATAGTCTCAGTCTTCTTCAAACTGCCTTTGAGACCTTGCAATGACAGTCTTAGCAGGGCAAGGGAGCATGCAGCCTAATCCAGCAAAACTAGCCAAGTCCCTGGAATACAGTTCTTAGAGCAGGCTGTAGTCCACCTACCTGGCTCCTACTCCTCCTATTTATAAATTCCTCCCCCTACTCTTGAGTTCCCATTAGTTCCACTCTCAGCAAGCAACTCTGAGTGTGTCCTGCCAGGCGGCTTGCCCACAACAAAAGTTATCTAAGTAGCTTCAGACAGCTATCAAGCATGCCCAGTGCCTACCACACCCCAATTCTAGATGATGCTGGCCAATCCAGCGGAGTCACCCTCACCTGACTCAGGCTGCTCTGCAGGCACACACACAGTCCCCAAAACAAAAAGAATAAATTACGTGTCCTGCCCACTGTTCCTTCCCTTGTTTTGCATCGTTCAGTGCTGCAATAGAAGTATGAGGGTTACACTAGCTCCAAGAGCCACTGCTCCGAGAGGGCCCTACCAACACTTCCCCTACAGGACACTCTGTGTGTGGCAAGAGAAGAAGAGTACAGCAGGCCTGGACCATCTACAAAAGCAGATATATATTGACTGCTGGAGTGTCCTCTTGCTACCACCCCTTCCTTTCTAGGGGGAGAGAATCCCAGTTGTTGGTCCAGAGGGGAATATAGAGGTGTCACACCATTGACCCCACCTCTCTGAGATGGGGACCTCCTACCATCATCCCTCCAGGTGAAGGGCATAGCCGTACGGGCAGAACCTTATGGGCCCCATGTTGTGGGGGCTCATCTTCCTTAATCCAGCCCTGACTGGGTAAATGTAACTCTTGTACCCAGACGGTTTAAAGAAGCCAGTGGAGCTTTGTCTCTCCTGGGGAAGATGCAGGATTAGAGAATTTTGCATCCATAAACCCACTAATCTCCACAAAAGAGAAAATGCAGGCAGTCGACAGCAGCCCTGCTTCAGCTGAGAAGCCTTTAAGAGGCCTGCTGGGCAGAACAGGTTAAGATACAAACTGGCTTCTCCTCCATATCACCATATAGCGTGGGAACAGCACTCATCTGTGGACTCCACGTGATATAATAGCACAGTGTCCACCATACAATAGCAACCAAAGAGATCCCTATAAACCCACCAATCCACCCAGAAGGGACTCTACAGTAGAATCCATGCAATTTGCGGGGCCTGGGGCCTGCTCTCCCCACCTCCCCTCTGGCAGGATAGGCCCTGTCAGAGATAGGCTCCATCAGGGCCAGGCCTGCCACATCCCCTGCACAGCGCCTCCCATCCCAGCACAGCTGGATAGCAGGACTGCAACAGTTCCTTAGCCTGCGCCCTCCCCTTTGTTTGTTGCATCTACCTGTTGTAGACGTAAGCTCTTTGGGGGCTGGGTCTGCCCTTTTACAGGGCCGTATAATGCAGAGCAAAGGGGGTCTGATCCCTAGTTAAAGTCTCCAGGTACGTCCACAAGAAAAATAATAGGGGTTGACTGAAAATATTCCAATTAAATTGTTTTGACAAAAAAAATTGGGCTTGGATTCTTGACAAAATGATTTTTTCCACAAAAAGAGTCTGTTTTCCATGGAAAATTTTGAATTGTGGTCGAAAAAATCAAAGGGCTGGAAAATGAGATATGTGGGTTTGCTTTATAGAAAAAATATTTCCGGGTATGAATTTCTTCCCCCTTCTCCCCCCTCCCCCCCCCCAGAAAAAGAAAGTCAGTCAAACTAGTCCATGTGAAAAGGAAGAATTAAAAAAAAAACATTTTTTGACCCAGCTCTAATAAATAGTTTCAGTGGTCTGGGTTTTCTGTAGTATCCAGGACTTCACCCCGAGGGAACGTGGTATTAATGGCCAGCCCAGCATTGCATAGCTCTGCACTGAGAGAGTACTAGCAGACAACCAAGAGGAAAACACACACTTCTATAAGACAGAGGTGACTGAGTGCATGGTCTCTAGGAAAGGCTTCTACCCCCTCTACATACCATCTGTGGAGTCATAGTACGGGAACTGGTGTTGATTTTCAAGCGAGCTGTTTGTGAAACTGGCCTGCTGGACATGAGTACTAGGAGAAAGGGCATAGGCACTATATAAACAAGCTATCATTGTGTAAAGAAATAAGCAGATGGAGGTCATGATCAGTTGCAGCTCTTACTTTGCCACTGAATTAACCTAACATTTCTGACATATGATCTTTGCCAGCTGTGAATTAGGAAGCGGGTTGCCTGAATGGAGCAGGAAGGGGCTGACACAGTACAGCATTGCGTTTTCCACAGAAGGCCTGGCTGGCACTCAGTACCACAGAGGGGTGCAGCTACATTCCAGCAGCGGGGGGAGAAATGGGGCAACAGCATTCATTCTTTAAAGGCCCAAATCTGCCAAGAGCAGAATCCTCTGATGGCAGCAGCCACAAATGCTGTGGCAGAGGGGTGATTCTTATTATCATCACAGTACCATCTAGAGGCCTCAGTTAAGAGCAGGGACCCACTGTTCTAGCAGCTGTACATATTGTAGAAGACAGTCCCTGTACTGAGGCGCTTACAGCCTAAGGGCCTGGTTCAAAGCCCACTGCAGTTAACGGGAGTCAAACCCTAATTAGACAGGGCAGACAAACTTCAGGAGAAAGCCAGCAACGGCACAGAGAGCAATGAAGGAATTCAGGAAAGGTCAGTCAGGGAAACAACCACCACCCTTCTGAATCCCTGTTTGTTTCCTTAACGAGACCAGCCTTCTTCTCAGACACATGTATAAAGTGGTGTATTTATTCTGCTGGGTTATTAGTGACCTGGAGGTGCAAAATGAGGTGACTGGTACAACTCTACACCTTTGTGGTGGTGGTGTTCTCGACCCATGTAATAACCAGGTGATTATTTCTCAATGTGTGTTCAGGGTGTTCCTGCAGGGCCTGGTTGTACCTGGCCACTACAGAGGTGTGTAAAAGGAAGGGAGGTGGAGAGAGTACAAGTAGCCTCCCACTCCTTCCTTGCCAGGGGCCAGACACAGACATAGATCTTGCACTCCCCAGAGCACCAGGACTGCTTAAGAGCTGTGCTGTTGCCAGTGCTAGACTCTCCAGGAGGAGCAAAGAAGAAGGTGTGCCCAGGCTGGTGGGGAGGTCATGCTGGACTATCTTCCAGGCTGGTGGACATTCTGCCCTTCTGCTCCAGGAAGTATTATGCATGGCTGAACAGCTCCACCCACCACTGATACCATGCTGTAGCCCATAGACTTAGCTATGCCTGGTTTCTGGATCCACCAGCTTCTGTTGGCAGAGCCTGCTGAGAGGAAACTCCTCCTGAGAACAGAATGCAGCACCATAGACTGCCTGTTGCAACCCCTCTGATGCCAGGAAAAGCCCACAAATTGGAAAGAGGTAGCGAGGGAGGATCAGGTACAGGGCACATGGGAGATGCATTGATTCACCCACCTCCTCGGGAGCCTCCTATTGAGCTACAGCCAGAGTTTAAAGTTGTCCTCTAATGGAGGTGAAATACTTACATGGATACAGCTGCTCCTTAATGTGCAAAAGGGGCCAGAATGCAAATGCTGCACCTATAGCAAAGCAAGCTCCAGTAGGATTAAAAAGAAGTCTTCTTGGGCTGTTAGGGGTTACCCAGACCCAGATAGAAGAGGGAAGTGTGAGTTTTTCTTCTTTTTAAAAGTAGAGAATTGATCATGCTTATTTTCAAGTAATGACTGAGAAAAGGAAAAGTTTGTTCAAGGTTCATTTGGACACATTTTTGTTTATAGCTTTTAGCACATGTAAACTTGGAGGAGCTGCTATCCTCCTACACAAAAATCTGCCTTTCCAGAGAGAAAATGATAGCTGATGATAAATGCATCCCTCACTAATGAATTATATTGTGAAAGAATTAACTGAGGAAGCACATATCTGCCCCCTGCAGCTGATCTGAATTGCCTCTCTTGTTTTGTCTGATATTAGTTCTTCCCCTCAGGGTATTCTTGTTCTTGGAGAAGATTTTAATGTTGTCCCTAATCCCTGTTTGGACAGACTTCCAGCCAGCCTGAAACCTTTTAAGGCTTAATTGTATAGAACATCAGATATGATCTTTTTATATGCAGCACATTGAGCAGACATTAAGAGATATCTTTCTTTTATGAGAAAGGGCCTGATCCTGTGAAGTCACCAAGGGACAGATTTTCAAAAAAGCTCAGCACTCAACATCTCCTCTGGTTCTCAAGGCAAACTGCTGGGTGCTGAGCACTTTTGAAAATCTGGCCCTAAACAATACTCAGGATCATGCCCAAAGACCATATACACACACAGACAAATATTACAATTCTGCAGAGATTGCTTTTGCCGTTTGTGACGCTCTGTACCTCTGAACACCCAGCACCCCCATTGTTCATCCTTGTAAAATGATTGTGTCTTATCCAATACAAAGTTTGTCATGTCAGGTGTCTTCAGAATGTCCATGATGCACTGAGCATAGTTGTTATAGTAATTGTTATAGTGATGTTATATGTTATAATTTCATGTATATAGTTATGAGGCTGAAAATGTAACATCATGGCTTAAAGCAAGCCCAGACAAAAACTCTCCAGGAGCAAAGGGGCAGTTCACACTTCATCAGGGCAGGTATCGGACAAACCCAGCCCAGCCTCACAGGCACAAAGGACACTGGCCTAGGCAGCAACAAAGAATCTGTTAGACTCTCAAAGGAGTCAGCCCCTTTCCTTTGGTCAGTTTGAAATTGTGATGAGGTAATGCTCACCTGACTCTGAAGCAGGAGGGAAAAGGGGGCAAAGCCAAGAGGGAAAAAAGGACATGATAAAAGGGAGAGACATTTACTAAGCTCTCTTCCACCTACATCTACAGACATCACACCAAGCGACTGAAGTGCTGATCAAAGGGGAGAGCCTGGCTGAAGAGCAACCAGCTGGCCTGTGGGCAGAAGCATCTAAGTTTGTAAGGGCATTGAAAGTGTTAAGAGCAGCTTAGAATGCGTTATGCTTTTATTTCATTTGACCAAATCTGACTTGTTATGCTTTGACTTATAATCACTTAAAATCTACCTTCATAGTTAATAAATATGTTTATTCTACCTGAAGCAGTGCATTTGGTTTGAAGGATGTCAGAACTCCCCTTGGGAAAACAAGCCTGGTACATATCAATTTCTTTGTTAAATTGATGAACTTATATAAGCTTGCAGCATCCAGGGAGCATAACTGGACACTACAAGACAGAGGTTCCTAGGGTTGTGTCTGGGACCAGAGGTATTGGCTAGTGTCGTTCAGTTGCACAGTCCAAGGAACAGCTTACATGCCAGAGGCTGTGCATGGACAGGCCAGGAGTGGGGGTTCTCACAGCAGTGCAGGGCAAGGCTGCATCCCAGAGTTAGGGATTGGAGAGGCCTAGTAGATCACTGGTCCGGGTAACACCGGAGGCGAACGTCACACCGTGAAAGGGTTATAAGCAAGGAAAACTGCAGGTCTAGAAGTCTAGTAAAATAATATTCAGGAGGAGGTCAAATTTCTAATCACACTGTGCTAGTTCAACTGGTGTGAAGTGACATATTTAATAGAAGAGTTAGTGCAACTATGCCATTTATATCAGCTATGGAGCTGGCCCCTATCTATTAAAATATATCAATTCCTCAAGAATCCCTTTCACCCACTTTTAATGATGTCATAAATCCTCACTAAAATGTAAAAATATTGAAGATTTTAGTTATTGTCCCATTTCTTTATTAAATGTGGACATCAGGATAAAGGCTAACATATTTCCTAATAGGGTTTCTCCTATTGTTCTCTCCTATTGTTCACTAGATCATCTGTTTTCATTTCTCATACAGTGGCTGCCAATAAAATTAAGAAGTCTATTAAATTAAACATCTATGATGTTCACTGAAATCAGTTAGAGGGCTTTTTCCTCAACCTTGGTCTGAGAAGGCTTTGACGGAGAATGCTGGAAGCATGGACCAGATTCTCAGCTGGTGGAAACTGACATAGCTAACCGGACATAAATTATATGTCAATTTACACCAGTTGAGGTTCTGGCCCCTAATATATTTAAAGGCTTAAAGCCCTTAATGCTGGGCCCAAATTTAGACCTAGAATTGCTCTTTTTATGCAATCACCCCAAAGCTTGTGTTACTTTAAAATTGTGTACACCTGGGAACGTTTTAGCAGTTATAGCTGTGTAGTTATATTAGCAGAGTTCTGCTGCACACCTCATCCATTCCCCAAGCATAGACACTCTTATTCCAGCATAAAAGTGACTTTTCTGGTGAGCGTCCACATGTGAGAGAGAAAGAGTATGTGTGTAAGAGACAGAGATTGGTATATTGGTTTAAATTCATATCTTAAGTCATACTGAAATTTTCCTATGCAGATAACACCTTAATGTCACATTCTTGGATTAAAAAGGGAAAAAAAAGCAGTCTGGGACAGGAATGTCCTATTTCCCAATCTTATAGGTTTATTTATTAAACCTTTAGCTATTGCCCTTAGATCCCATTCAGATATCTTGAGGATTAGTATTGGTGCCTATAAATATGTGTCTTTATTTGCAGATAACCTACTCATTTTGAAACATCTTTGAAAATTACCTTGACCTCATTTTAGCTCTTCAACAATATGGTAGATTTGATGGTTTGAAAACTAATGTACAAAAAACAAAAGCAACTCTACTAGAAAGTAAGACACATCAGCTCTTACCCCCAGATTTTCAAATTAGTGAGTTGCAGCTTAAATTCTGGTGCCTTTCTATTAAAGGATCTCATTAAAATATATCATCCTTAATAAAAATGCATTTATCCAGCAGTGAAGGAGGAAGACCTTGCTATTAATATGGCCTCAAATAAAATGTTAATCTTTTTATGACAACTGAATACGCTACTCAGCTTATTTAGTTCTATTCTGGTTTTCCCAGTGTCTTTTCCCCTAAAAAAAACAACAAAAAATTAGAGCATCTTTGTAAAGCTCTTATATGGAAAGGGAAAAAAAAAATACAGGGATAAGCCTAGCCAAAATGCAATCATCTAAACCAGATGGATTGTCTATCAAACTTAGCAATTTCCCCTCATAGTGTATTGGAATGGCTCCATGATAACTCATCTGCAAACCCTTACCTCACTTCAGCATTAAATCGCCCATCCCCTTACACTGGTAACACCTAAATACATGTATTTAAATTTGAATGGCCCTCTACTGTTAGAAAAAATCCCATCATAACAATCATCCTGTAGAACTGACATAAAGTGTGTTAGCAGTTAAGCTGTACTCCTACAGCTTTGAGAGTGGAATCTCCACCAGGCCTAGAAAAAAACTCTTCCATATGGATTGGACAAACAAAGGGCTCAGAGAGCTCCTTCAGACAGACCGGGTGGATTCATGTACTTGTTTGAAAAACTTAAACCAAACTTTGATGTTAATACTGAACAGCTTTATAGGCACCTCCAAGGGACGAAATTTGTAAGCAAAGTATTAGCTGTGCTGTCACTACATCAACCAGAGAACTAGCTCACGGACCTAATTAACTCTAAAAGTTTGACAGAGACTTTTTAGAACATCTTTCAGGCACAGAAGTTCTGCATATCAAGCCAAACCTAGAGTATAAACGGGAGACTTCAAAGGTCAGTTTGGAAGATTTAGATTGGTATTGGAGATTATGTAAATGACATGAAGCTTCAAAATACAAGATCCAACATTATATATTACTCATAGAACAGATTATTCCCCTTGAGGAATAAATACCAGTCTATCAGCTTCTCACTGTAAGAAGCAAATTCTACACCCTCTTCTATAGATGTGGAGAATCCCTGGTCAGTAGAATCAATACATTTGCACTGCTCAGGTGGGGTCTGGATTGGTAGGCACAGATGCTCCCTGCTTGGTTGTGCTAAGGAGACCAGAGGGGGGCCCGGTGGAGGCTCAGGCCGAGACAGAGAATCCACTGAGAATCCTACCATCTCTCTCTTCCCCTCCGTAGAAGAAGGGTAATACAGAAGGTCCCATGGAAGCTTCTCACCATTGCAGGCTACTCAGGCTAGGAACTGAACTAGTGATTTGGGCCTACATGCTTAATATTAAGATCTTAGTTTTTGTTCCCAGGTATATTTCTGAGTGATTTGCAGGTGAAACAAGTGACATGATATCATAAATCCACATTAAAATGTAAAAATATTGACAATTTTACTTATTGTTCCATTTCTTTATTAAATGTGGACATCAGGATTAAGGCTAACATATTTGGGCCTGGGAATTTTTACAGCATGTTGGGAGGGCCTCAGAAAGAAAAACAATGAGAACTCCTGCCTTAATTTATCTCCATGTGACCAGTGCTGGAAATTAAGTAGTTAGATTATTGTGACATCCCCTTTCCCTCCTCCAAAATTTTACAATTGTAGAAGTTTATAAATAGGGGGAAGAAGCTGACTTTATTGAAATAAACAGATATTACTTAAAGAACTTTGGAGTGTGTGTCATTGTTTTCTTAAATTAAAAGGAGGAACACAGATGATATATTTGATGCACAAGTCATTGCAGGGAGGGTGACAGGGGAAGTTAAGGAGGGGAGGGATAAAGAAAATAACCCTAAACCAATGGCCCAGATTTTGTCCCCCACACAACAATGTATGGGGCACAAGGTGGTATAGTCACAATGCTCAGTGCTACAGCTATCCTGGCCCATAGAGCAGACCAGCAGAAGCCATGGGGAGGCTACTGTAAACTAGAGCAGTTCCTGGGGCTGCACCTGCAGAATCTGGGAGTGGTGAAGATGACAAAGCCTTCCCTCCTCCGAGGCTTCAGCTTCTGAAAGATGCAGCACATAATAAGCCATCTGCATTTGCATGGTGGTTCGTGCGTCGTGTCACCAGAACTTGGTCCGTCCCTCAAAGCAGGAGCCTGATTCTCCTTTCGTAGTTCTAAAATAGAAGTGCCGCCATTGAAATTCCTCAGTAATCAAAAGAGATGTAAAACCCCCTATAAGTAAGAGGAATACCACCAGGCCCTATAACCCTTTCCTGACTTTATTCCCCCCTTGCAATGCAATCACATGTGCTTTGATATATAATACTGACTTCACTGGCTTTACCCCACTGTACAACTGCTGCAGCTGAGTGGAGAAGCAGGCCCCTGGTTTTAATTAGAACAAGGGTTTTTTATATAGTTTTACTGTAATTTTCCAGATGCTCACGTTAAAACTGCATATAAAGACATTTCACAGCAGCCCACAAAGCATATAGTAGTAGTCACGATGGTGCTTCGCGTAATTACTACCTCTCATCAGATGAAGGCTGAGAATAACAGCAAGAAAAGCCTGCTGCAGGCAAGGCTAAAAGAATGAAGGGACTAATAATCGACTAATTAAAATTCTCACAGAAGGAACAGGCTTTGATTGATAGAAACTGCAAATGAACAACTTCTCTAATGAAGAGCAACTGTCTATTTGTCGCTGACTCAACTCAGAAAGCGGGTTTCGACAATAGGAAGAAAGTTAAAAACCGCTCTGAGAATAGAATGTCATATCACATTTTGCATCTAGCCTACCCCAGCTATCCCATAGTTGTACAGTCACTGACTGTGGGCCCAATCCTATATTCCCCCTACAGGCAAACTCCCACTGCTTGCAACTGAAGCGTTGTTGGTGTAAGAAATACAGGAACCAGTTCTATATAGGCAAATTTGGCTGCCATTACATGTTCAGCAGTAACTCAGGAGCAGCGCTGGGCATGCAGCAATGGCAGCTCACTTTCAGCTGTTTGATGTATAAAGTGCTCCCTAACATTGCAGATCCCATCAACATTCCATTGTTGCTGGGTAAAGCTGCACCCTGCTGGGAAATTCCCCCAAGATGAGGACCAGGAGTAGTTTCCACTACCACACTCCCATGGGTTCTGTTGAGGGAAGGCAGCTTTAATTTGCATCCAAGACTTCAGCAGAGCCTTCACAGCAAAGATTGCTTAGGCTGTAAGCCACAGCAGCAAATCTTCCAGAAGCCCTGGCTACTCCCTGTCCTTAGCCAGTGAGCCCACATCTGGGGCTGTGGCAGCTGACTGCACACCACTTGGAGTGAAGTGATCTCCCTTGATGTAGACTGTTCATCACCAAGGAACCTCTGCCAGGTTCTGGGACTGAGCCAAGCAGGAGGTGAAGAATTATGTGAAAATACACACATAACATGGAATTACAATGAGACATACTAAAAGTCAAGGATTAAGAGAAAGGATCCAGCACATGCAATGGGGTGAAGGGTGAGACAGTTGAGTCCCTGACTTAATATCAGCTTCAAAGGAGCCTCAGACTCCATATCATGTCAAAGGCCAAAAGAAAAATCTGCCTACAAAGCAGTCACACATTGTTGTCCGAGGTTCTACAGCAACACACACTTTAGTTTGGAATCTGGCTCTAGGCAGTCTATATGCATCACTGGGGCTGGAGAGGTACAGGTCATATGATTATAACCACTGCAAACTCAGGCACTTATAAACCAACATCAAAATCAAAGGAACTGTCAGGCTGGAGGGAGGTTACTAGTGGAGTTCCTCCGGGATTGGTTTTGGGACTAATCTTTTTATTATTGACCTCGTCACAAAAAGTGAGAATGTGCTAATAAAGTTTGCAGATGATACAAAGCTGGGAGGTATTGCCAATACAGAGAAGGATCGAGATATCACACAGGAAGATTTGGATGACCTTGTAAACTGGAGTAATAGTAATATGATGAAATTTAATAGTGAAAAATGCAAGGTCATGCATTTAGGGATTAACAACAAGAATTATTGTTATAAGCTGGGGATACATCAGTTGGAAGTAACAGAGGAGGAGAAGGACCTCAGAGTATTGGTTGATCACAGGATGACTATGAGCCACCAATGTGATATGGCCGTGAAAAAAGCTAATGTGGTCTTGGGATGCATCGGGCAAGGTATTTCCAGTAGAGATAAGGAGGTGTTAGTACCATTATACAAGGCAATGGTGAGACCTTAACTGGAATACTGTGTGCAGTTCTGGTCTCTCATATTTAAGAAGGATGAATTCAAACTGGAACAGATACAGAGAAGAGCTAACAGGATGATCCGAGCAATAGAAAACCTGTCTTATGAAAGGAGACTCAAAGAGCTGGGCTTGTTTAGCCTAACCAAAAGAAGGCTGAGGGGAGATATGATTGCTCTCTATAAATATATCAGAGGAATAAATACCAGTGAGGGAGAGGAATGATTTAAGCTCAGTACCAATGTGGATACAAGAACAAATGGATATAAACTGTCCATCAGGAAGTTTAGACTTGAAATTAGACGAAGGTTTCTAACCATCAGAGGAGTGAAGTTCTGGAACAGCCTTCCAAGGGGAGTAGTAGGGATAAAAGACATATCTGGCTTCAAGACTAAGCTTGATAAGTTTATGGAGGGGATGGTATAAGGAGATTGGTCTTTGATTATTAGCAGTAAATATGCCCAATATGGCTTGTGATCGGATGTTAGATGAGGTGGGATCTGAATTACTACAGAGAATTCTTTCCTGGTGTCTGGCTGGTGAGTCTTGCCCACGTGCTCAGGGTTTAGCGGATCACCATATTTGGGGTCATGAAGGAATTTTCCTCCAGGGCAGATTGGCAGAGGCCCTGGGCGGGGGTTTCACCTTCCTCTGCAGCGTGGGGCACTGGTCACTTGCTGGAAGATTCTCTGCACCTGAAAGTCTTTAAACCATGATTTGAGGACTTCAATGTCTCAGACACAGGTTTGATACAGGAGTGGGTGGGTGAGGTTCTGTGGCCTGCGTTGTGCAGGAGGTCAGACTAGATGATCATAACTGTCCCTTCTGATCTTAAAGTCTATGATTCTATGAAAAGGGGATGGGGGGAGAAAAAGTTCCACCATTTCTTGCCTGCTTTCTGATTGTTTATCTGTCTTCAGCAGGAAGGCACCCTTCTGTACTTTGTGTGCAGTTATCTCAGGGTCAGAATTCAACCTTACATACACACAGTAACTTCCCTCAGCTCTGATTTAAGGTTCAGGGAGTTCCTATCCATGACAAAATCTGAAGCACTCTGTGGGATGAGAGCATTCACAGAGAGACTAGCTCTACACATCACACCTTTGGGTCCAAAAAAAGATGTACTCGTACACTCAATCCAGCTGAAAAGAGCATGCCATGGCAAGGAGCTCTTCTCTCTCTTTGCTCCACAACCCCAGGAGCCAAGGAACTCTCGAATGTCTGGAGGCACATTTGGACACTAACTTTTCACATGGTTTTTCTCTGAAGATCATATGTGCCCCCAGTCTGTCACTGACTAGGCTTAAATTGCAGCAGTGTCAGCTCCTCAGCTGCTGTACAAAGTAAGAGGCTCAGGCACTGAGATTCATAATGCTGTAGCAGCTTCACAAGGTAACACAAAGGGAAGAAGGAAATCAGTCCAAGCCACTAGACTTGGTCTAACTGCAAATCTCTGGAATTCCCTTTGATATATTTGATATATTTTGACATTCATAATGTCAGTATACTAATGATTAGAGGATTGAGGGCACGTCCTGCATGCCTTAAGAATCCAAAAGTTCCAGGACTGCAGGATCATGCCCTATAAGGTTTAAATGACAAAGATAATGTTGATTTTTTTTTAAAAAGAGTTTCCTTTGTCAGATGAATACCATGACTGAACATTTGTATCGAGTTTGTATTTTCAAAACCAGTTCACCCTTACTCAGACAAAGCCTAAAGAACAACGACAATTTGCATTTGTTTCTAGACATTGGCTGATTAATAAAACAAACAGCCAAACTTTTCCCCCAAGGAATCAAATCAATTCTGTTTCCGCTTAGTCACACTTTCCTCAGTGAAGTATACTAGACCATGTTTTTGCACTTTCAAAACATTCTATAGGGCCTGATTCTCCTATTTTACACCGACATGGATCAGGAACAATTCCAGGGAAGGCAATGGAGTTGATTGATTTAAAACTGTTTCCGAGATAAAACTAAAGCTCTGTCCCTTTTTAGATCATATAATGCACAGTTTTTATGATATCTGAACAGAATATAAATAATGGGATTTCTTTTACTGAGAATCAACAGGGATGAACACATTGACACTGGCAAAACAACTATGACAAAACAGTCAATGTGACTGTAACAAAGTGCTGTTAAATGCACAAAAGTAAATCCACTGAACCTCCCCACACCCCCCAAAAAATACTACTTGTAACTGTAGTAGGAAATAATTGAGGTAGAAGGATGACTTAAGTTGATGATGTACCTTAAATACAAACAACGGCAAAGCAATTTTGGGGACAATTTAAAGAGTTACCTTTTGTGCATAAAGGAATGTTCAGTTGCTTTATGGAACTACTAACACCTCTTTCTTAGGAAGCTCTATTTCCCCCTGCCCTCTTTTCACATTGCATAACCCCAGAAGGTTGGCTGCTACTTGCACTTATCCATGTGTCTTTCATTTTAAATCACAACTAGAATATGAATATGATTTCATCTGCTGCACAACTTGTCCAAATTAAATTCTGTGCTGATTAACAACCATGACAAGTACATACAGTATCTTCAGTCAGGCTCACCCTTGAACATGATGAGACATATACACCCTGATGCAAACTCCACTGAAATTGACGGAGTTACACCAGGATGAATCTGGTTCCACTCGTTTAAACAGAGCCAGAAAGGAATACGTTGCTGTATTGTTCTGAGAAGAAGTAGATATTAAGATCATGGTTGTCGCTTACTTTCTTCATTAGAACACTCTTACTGATGTAAGAGCCAGAACACATGCCAAGGAGAAATTTTATAATCACCTGAAAAAATCATTAACCTTGAACTACATCTACTTTCTAATGGCATATTGTGTAAGCAACAAAACAACAGCACATGATTTTGGGACCAGGGATGTTCCCCTTCCAATTGTTTTCATCTTGGAGGCCGCCAGGGTGCTTACGTGCACTTTTGACTGCCGTTGTGAAATATGTTTTTCCCAGTTTGTTCTTGTACTGCCTCTGCAGGAAATCAGAGCCTTTGACTTCCTGTAAACTGCAGATGCATTATTCTTTGTATTCCCCAAATAGGAAGTCCTGGGGTCATTCTGCCAGATAAATGGAAATTTCATTTCATTTCAGCACAGGATTAATAGCTAGGAAGTGTCAGGATATTGATGGGCTGATAACAAGACAGTCAGACCAGAAGCCTTTTATGGGCACCAGAGCTAAAGCATTTGGCTACAGACATGAAACAATATCTGTATCAAACTATGGGGAAGGAATGTTACCTGATCAGAAACGATACAGACATTTCTATTATTGCTTTGTTTATCCCATTGTAAACTTTACAGCTTTATATTTTAGGAGGGAAAGAAATAAATTGCTTCTGATGACTAAGCACTATTTTTGATGATTGAGTCCTATGATTTTTGTTCTTCAAATCTCAGCACTCTCTAGTAAATGGGCCTGATTGTCCTCTTACTTACACATCAGTCTTACAATAGCATAACTCCATTGGCTTCAGAAGGTATTCTTCTGATTTGCACCATGTAAGTGAGAGGAAAATCTGGTCCCAGATTTTCTCCTGCATATAATTTGAGGTTGCAAACTTCTCAAGAGACTGAGCACATGGAAAATCATTGTAAAAGTAATATTTAAGACCATTAAATTCTGTGAAGTTAAACCAGGCATAAATTTGGTCCATTATATTTTAAGCATTATCCAAACAGAAACTAATCACCACCACATTCCTGTGAGGTTAGTATTATTATATTCCCATTTTGCAGATTTGGGAAAGTGAGGCAGATAGGTTAAGGGGCTTGCCTGTGGCCAGAGAGTTAGGTCAGAGCTAGGGTGTAGAAGCCAGGAGCTCCTGGTTATCAGTCCTCTGCTCAGTTCGCTAGACCCTTCTCCCGCTCCTGAGATCCAATTTCAGGAACAATTAAACACATCATTTTACCATAATAATGAGCTAAAATCATTTTAGATGCAACTCCACTGATGTCCACAGAATTCCACCAGGGATTAACTTGGCCTGTGGTGGAAAGAGAATGGAAAGACAGGGGTTCTTATGGGCACCAATTGGCAAAAATTCCTGCACTAAGTTTCCAGAGGTTGGGGTACGAGGTCTTCCTGAATGATAGGACTGTATATACTCTATGTTTGTCTATAAACTGCTGTATTATCTACAATATTTTCTTCAGGCAGTTGCTGAAATGGAGGGAAGACCTTCTTTCTCTGTGGAAAGGAGGAATATCTAAGCTCTGGGTTTTCATGAATAGATCTTTGAGTATATAAATAGAATCCTCCTTTCACCTCTTCTAAAAATATGCATCTTAACACAGTAAACGTTACTATGTATTTAATGTACAAGCTCTTGAAGCTGTGGCTATTTTATTTTAAAACTGATGTAGAAAAGAAGTCAAATGAGCTTTGTGTGTCTTCCCCAAATGCTTGTTCATGAGAACCCATAGTGGAATAATAGATAGCTATGGTCTAAGAGTAATATTGAATGGAATTCTGAAATAAGCTTTGGAGAACCCAGCCATGAATGCCCAAATCAGCACTGACCCTTCCAGAGGAAGGATGCATATGTTAATGAAGACATTTGGGGGCTGGAAAGGACCCCATGTAGATCATCTCAATTGGTGATCATTTTAGAGGATCTATTGCCACAGACACTTACTCTAGTGCCATGAACAAGAAAAGAAATCAGCATTGTATCATGGAGATGAATCATTGGATGAAGCACTGATTGAGAGGAGGCTTTGGGATTTAGACAGCTTTGATACTCTGTCTGGTCCTAGCTCAGCAAAGCTCTTAAGCACATCTTAACTCCATTCCCCTTCGGGGAAGTACTTTAAGCATGTGCTTAAATCCCATTACAAACCATGGAATGCAAGTATGACTTTAAACATTAAACTCATGATTATGTGCTTTGCTGAACAGGAATGGTTTGCTGAATTAAGGCCCTAATAAGAAATGGAGAGTATTTGATGGTGATGATCTTCTTTACTTAAGCTGGGCTGGTTTTGAATGCTGAAGGTCAGTTCCCATTTCTCTTGTTACAAGGACATTAAAATAGGCCCAACAAAGAAAGTAACAGAACTCCACTAGCTGTCACTTTCAGCCCCCAACTAAAACCTCTCCAGTGCATCATCAAGGATCTACAACCTATCCTGAAGGATGATCCATCACTCTCACAGATCTTGGAAGACGGGCCAGTCCTCACTTACAGACAGCCCCCCAACCTGAAGCAATTACTCACCAGCAATCACACAATGTACAACAAAAACACTAACCCAGGAATCTATCCTTGCAACAAAGCCCATTGCCAACTCTGTCCACATATCTATTCAGGGGACACCATCATAGGACCTGATCACATCAGCCACACTATCAGAGGCTCGTTCACCTGCACATCTACCAATGTGATATATGCCATCGTGTGCCAGCAATTCCCCTCTGCCATGTACATTAGCCAAACCGGACAGTCTCTATGCAAAAGAATAAATGGACACAAATTAGATGTCAAGAATTATAACATTTAAAAACCAGTCAGAGAACACTTCAATCTTCCTGAACACTAGATTACAGACCTCAAAGTCGCAATACTCCAACAAAAAATCTTCAAAAACAGACTCCAACAAGAAACTGCAGAATTGGAATTAGTTTGCAAACTTGACACCATTAAATTAGGCTTAAATAAAAACTGGGAGTGGATGGGTCATCACACAAAGTAAAACCTATTTCTCCATGCTAATTTTGCCCCCCTACTGACACCTTAAAGACTAAGATTTATTTGGGCATAAGCTTTCATGGGTAAAAAAACCTCACTCCTTCAGATGCATCTTTTGTAGTGATAATCAGATGCATCTGAAGAAGTGAGGTTTTTTACCCACAAAAGCTTATGCCCAAATAAATCTGTTAGTCTTTAAGGTGCCACCAGACTCGTTTTGGTGGATACAGACTAACACAGCTACCTCCTAATACTTTTCCCCTACTGTTACTCACACCTTCTTGGCAACTGTTGGAAATGGGCCATCCTGATCATCAGTACAAAAGTTTTTTTTCCCCTCCTGCTGATAATAGCCCACCTTAACTGATTACTCTCATTATATTTAGTATGACAACACCCATTTTTTCATGTCCTCCGGGTGTGTGTGTATATATTGCATATATGTGTGTATGTAGATCTTCCTACTGTATTTTCCACTGCATGCATCCAGTGAAGTGGGTTTTAGCCCACAAAAGCTTATTCTCAAATAAATGTGTTAGTCTCTAAGGTGTCACAAGTACTCCTCGTTCTCGAGTAGGAGTAGGGAGGTTATTTTACCTCTCTATTTGGCACTGGTGCAACAACTGCTGGAATATTGTGTCCAGTTCTGGGGCCCACAATTCAAGAAGGAGGTTGAATAATTGGAGAGGGTTCAGAGAAGAGCCATGAGAATGATTAAAGGATGAGAAAATATGCCTTATAGTGATTGATTCAAGGAGTTCAATCTATTTAGCTTAAAAAAAGAGAAATTTAAAGGGTGAACCGATTAGTCTATAAATACCAACACAGGGAACAAATGTTTAATAATTGGCTCCTCAGTCTAGCAGAGAAAGATACAACACAATCCAATGCCTGGAACTTGAAGCTAGACAAAGTCAGGCTGGAAATAAGGCATACATTTTTAATGGTACGAGTAATTAACCACTGGAACAATTTACCAAGGGTCATGGTGGATTCTCCATCACTAACAATTTTTAAATCAAGACTGGATGCTTTTCTGCAAGATTTGCTCTAGGAATTATTTTGGGGGAAGTTCTGTGGCCTGTGTCATACAGGAGGTCAGACGAGATGATCACAGTGGTCCCTTCTGGCCTTAGAATCTGTGAATCTATGGGAAAAGGTAATATGCAGAATGATTCTTCATTCCCTGAGAGATCGGCATGAATTTGAAATAACGCTCCACAAAGAAAGTTATGAGCTCTCCTAACGGATCTATTACAATTGACTCAAACAACTGACACACCAGTATTGAAGGACATGCTCTGTATGGGAGAGAGAAAGGGGTGATGGCACATGTAAAGGACAGATTAGAATTGGTGAAATATAAAATTGAAAGATATTAGATAGGAAATTTGTGATCAAAATTAGTAACAAAGGAATAAATCTAACAGTAAATCACTTTTGTTACAAACTAAACTCAAAGGAAAGAAAGATGAATGATTTATCAAAGAAAGAATTCATGGTAATACGCACGATAAGTACTGAGTTTGTGGGGAGACAAACAAAGATTATCAAGGAAGATTTACATTGTGGTCCAAAAGGGTATGTCCTTTCTACAAAGGGCTAAGAATGCCGTGGAAAGTGGGGGTCTCCTGGACTGGGTAAATAGAAATGCTGAGGGGCGGGGGGAATCTAGGGGCACCTATTTATTTCATTATTTGAGTATTAAGAAAAGAGGTATCAGTAAGCAGTCAAAAGAAGGCACTTAACAGAGCAAATTGGGCAAATTTAGAGAATGAATGAGCAGGGCCCCATGTGTTGTGGTATTAAGAATGAGAAAGGGAGAAAGAATGGGCAGCCCTTCAGGGCACCCAAGCAGCAATGAGGCAAGTGATATAGTAAAAGAGAAACACCCCAGGCCCCAACCCACAGCTCCACCTGAGGGTGGTCTCGCACAACAGAGTGATTTTATGTCACTACTGCACTCTTCATATTCCAGTGCCACTGTGTGCTGAGCCAGTCTGCTGTTGCATGTCAGAGCACAGCCTTTGAGCTGCTCTCACTTGTGCCTGCTGCCAACAGCCCCAAGAGGAAGCTGTGGCAACCAGAGATCCCCTTAGCATAGGAATCTACACTGCAGTGATCATCCTGTGGCTGGATAAGCCTTTTTTTTTAATATATTAAGGCAGCTTTGTGCTGCTGGAGTGCAGCCAAGTGGACTTTGGGGTTGGGGGGAAAGGGAGGAGGTGAAAAGTTCAGCAAGGGAAGTGCCGAGAATAAGGCTCCTACAAGAGCTATACTGCAAGACAGTGGGTTAAGACCCTCTACACAGGTGCTCCATGACTTACTCCACCAGAGCTTGGCACAGATCATGGAGGAGCCACCAGGTTTTGTGGGCAAACTCTTCCCCTGCTTCGCTTGTAAGAGGACCTGGGCAAATCCCTCTCCACACTAGGTAGAAAAATGTGTAGGAAATACTCTGCTGGGAACCTCACAATTTCCTGTCACCTGTACAAGAATAAACCTACAACGAGGAGGGTCTAGTATATTCAGATTCAGTGAAAGGCACCCTCCAGTCCTATGAGTCTATGATTCTATGACCCTTCTAAGGTCCAGCAGGGCTCCCTGAAAGTTGTGCCATCACAGGGGTGTTGCAGTGGCATAAGCACCTTCTGGCCAACTACAGCTTCAGAATCATGGCATCTAAAAACAGAAGAGGAAGGGGATAAGATGAACATTTCTATTCTGAAGAGTTCATTTACTCTTGCTCATTGGAGGATTTCACTGCTAACCCAACTGTTTTCACCTCCTCCCCTTGCCCACCATTTTGTTTTAGCACTTTCAGGTCCCCCTGCAGGCACAGGGAACCCTGTAAATGAAAAATTGTTAGTAGTCTAGCCATTAGCTGGCGGACACACCTGGGGAAGTTAGCAATAGGGAGTGGCCCTTCTCCCTTGGTTCCCGAGTCAGCCTCTTTGTGTCTCTGTAATGTCATCCTTGCCTGTCCTTGGATTATTCCCTTGGCAAAATAGCATTGAAACAGTCTCTCATATGGTCCTGAACTTGCATCATGGAAGAATTTACTGGCGCTCTCCCCTCCTGCCTTGAAATTCTTCTCTCACAGTCCTTGGCTTGTGGAAGTGTAAAATCCTTCTGTTACATGATAAGAAATTCTTCAAAAGGGAGGTACTTTTCTCTGTACTCTTCACTATTCTTTCAGCAGCCTAGTTCATGCCCTAAGCCTCCTTTGATCATGGTATTGCTCTACTCAGCGCCTGCAAAAATATACCACCACTTCTCAAGAATTATGGGCAGCTAAAGAAAGCCACAAAGCTGCCCCCATCCTGCAAGATAAGAAACATGCACACTGCATTTTCCCTGTGAACTTCCATTAGCCTTTCTCCTATATAGAAGGGTCTCATACGACTTCAGAGTTCGTACTTTGGAAAGGAGATCGTTCCTGACCATTAATGCTTTGGCACCATGCCAAAGAGTGGCATTCAAGTAGGACAAAGGCAAGGGCTTAGTGTCACTCCTTAACTGTGCCAAAAGCAAGGCATGGGGGAAAGCCCAAATGACAATGCAGTTTGGAGAATGGAAGGCACTATACAAGGCTGGCTTTCCTCATTAACCCTTACAGCTGGCATCTTCCAGACAGCCAGAGAGATGCACTGTAAGGAGGTAAGCATAGACATATGGATCACTATAAGTATAGCCAAAGGGTAACATTTTCAAAGTGCCTACATGGGTTTAGGATCCTAAGTCCAATAACTTTCAATGGTACTTAGGGCCAGAATTTTAAAGGTATTCAGACACCTAAAGATGCAGGTAGCTCCCTAGTTGGGTTTTCAAAAGCACCTAGGCACCTAACTCCTATAGGCACCCAAATACATTTAAAATCTGACCCTTAGAACCCTAAGTCACCATTGAAAATGCCTTTAGGACACCAAGTCACTTAGGAACTTGTGAAAATTCTACTGTTTTCCAAATGTTAATGTTACATTTTATTGCTAGGTATTACTGACATTTTTTCTTTTTTTTTGCATCCCCCCCACCCATTCATTCCCTCGCCACCTCCTTTGCTATTTCAGGAGCAAGGAATTGATGGTGTGTCCATGAATAGCTGAGATTGGTTTTGTTTATAGTTCTTAGGGGATTTTATACAAATATTTAGAATTCCAGGGCTTTTCTACCTTCACACACTTCAGTAAAAAAAAACCCAACAACATGCACTTTTTATTGTGTTAACTTTTTCATCTCTCCTCCCTGCTCTTTTGCCCACCCTCCTCCTCCCTCTTGCATCAACACTCCCCCTCATCCACACTTATAACCATGACATCACTACCACTGATTCATCCTGCCTTCTCCTCCTCATCAGTCCCCTCTTGCTGTTTCCTCTATGAGAGTTTTAAAATCCACTCTGCCTCTTCTTCTCCCCCAGGGCTTTGCTCCTTTCTCACCATAACTGTTTCTTCCTTCTCCTCTCTGAACTTTCTGCAGCTCCCTTCTCCCCACCCCACTCTTGACTACCCAAAATGTCACTTCCCTCATGTGTCTTTCTCTAGTCTCCCATTACACTAACCCTCTCCTCAGGTGCCTTCATTGGCTTCTTTTCTTTTTCCACATGAATTTCAACTTTATGCTCTCACCTCAGGGATGAACTTGGTGATCTAGCTTTTATGATTTTCAGTGAGTAACAGATTTCCGTGTTTTGCTTTGTTTTAGCATCTTACTGTGGCAGAGCTCAGTTCCAAAGTCCTTCTCACAAACAGGAGACATTTCAGAACTTAAAATGTCTTCTAGGAAAGAAGCCTGGCTATTCATTTTAAAGACAGCCAACACAAAGAAACGTCTCTCCAAATGGCACTCAGCTCTTCAGACTACTTATTCCAAAGTTGGTTGACAACAGAAACCACCAAATCAACCAAACAGAGGCTGTGTTTTGAAATAGCCCTCTCAAGGGTGAAGAGATTCTCTCTCCCTTCAGCAATATTCCTTTCCAGCAGGGCTTCTAAAAACTGCGTTTGGATTTGTGGGTAGTTGCAAAAATTCTCTCTTGCAAAAGAGTTGAGGTGTAGGGGGAAATTGTTGCCCCTCAGATTAAAGTGAACAACAAAGCCAATGCCACAGAATTACCTTTGGTCACTTTTCAACCAGTGTGACTTTAATCTATGGGAATGGGAAGAGAATTTGGCCCAGTGGTTTTTTTTTGTTTGTTTGTTTTTTTCCTGTTTATTGCATCAAAAGCCATTCAGGATTTAGATGAATAAAATGGTACCTAATTCAAGGATTATACATAGTCTGATAGATAAAATGCATCTTTTTATATTTTCCCATATAGTTTGAGAACTGTTCAGGGCAAGGGCCTTGCTAGTGTACTATGCTAAATTCTGGTTCTGTTGAAGTGAATGGCAAAACTACCATGGATTTCAGTGGGATTAAGTCTACCTCTCTGTCCAGAAAGTACTGGCACTAGCTCAGTAACAATATTGCACACTCTGGATTGACTGCAGTTTTGCTAAGCCTTTCTCTGTGTACACGTATCATTCATAAGGACAATTACAAAAATAAAGCGGCAAAGTTACAAAAGCAAATATCTAATACCACTAGATTTTACGTGCCTCTTAGCCCTAAAGAAGAGCCAAGTGTGTAGACTGAAACAGCTTTACACAAAGTTTGTTTTAACTACTTACATGAGCACAATCCCACTAACCACTCATTTCTCAATGTTATTGCAGCGCCTCAAGGGCCAGAGGTTAAAAAATGCCACAGTCAAACAAACAACTCAGAGTTCCTAGCTGCAGTGAGTCCATTATGTTTCTTTGCAAACAAAAGCATGGTAGGTCAATCCTCCTCCCACCCCCTAACCACTGGTTTGGGGCTCAATGCTGCAAGGTATGGAGTATGCTGGAGAAATGTCCAGGGTGGGATTCACAGGCACCTACATCCCCCTTAGCTGTTATTTTACATACTTATGTCCAACATTTAGGCACTGCTGGCATTCACAAAACCCCTGCTCAGCTGCCACCTAAACCTGTAAGTGCCTAAAATCCCTAGACACCTACAGTTCCACTTCTAAAGTCCCCAGAGTGCCTAAATTTTGGTAGCTGGGCATGCACACAGCCACAAAGTCATGACACTGCCCAGCAGCTCAGTGACTAACTCCCACACAACTATGCATTTCCACACCTATCTTGCCTTCAGGGCCTAATCTGATAGGCATGCTCAGATGCATATAAACAGAAGCAAAATGACCAGAGGAGAAGGAACCTCCCCCACTTCTAACCACTGGATTAAAAGCTCGAACACTCACACGCATGACAGAAGCGTGGCCAGGCCAAACCTGAATGGCACTGTAACCCCACTGACCAGGGTGCCACTTCCGAAGTGGGGAGTCGGAGCCAGGCCCAAACCCGCAGGACAAGAGCTGTCACTCTGGAGTGAGTGCAGGGCAGGCTCAGGGCTGCTGGAACGATTTTTTTTTTTTTTTTTTTTTTTTTTTTTTTTTTTTTTTTTTTTTACAGTGCAGGTGCTTAAACCACTGAACAAAATTGTACACCCAGTCTATTATGGAAGCAGATGTTTAGTTGCTATTATTACTTCAAGCTGGGGGTGCTGTTGTACCCCTAGTTCCAGCACCTGGGCAGGCTCACTCTCCAACCCCCTTCCCTTACCTTCTCTCAGGGTTCCCACCAGTTTTAATTTTTCTGTAAGGGTGGGAGCCTTTGTTTCAGATTTTGCCCCAGCCCCCAAAAACTTCTGTGCAGCCCTGATTAAAGGCTTTCATTGACTGGGAGCTCAGTCTACTTATCTTGTCAAATAGAATCATGGTATAAGTACCTTCACAAGGAGAAGATATTGACTAGCAGAGAGTCCTTTAATAAAGCAGACAAAGACATAACAAAATCAGTGCCTGGAAGCTGAAGCTAGACACATTCAAATTATAAATAAGGCACTTTTTTGTTTTTGTTTAAAAAAAAAACAAAACAATGAGGGTGATTAACCATTTCAACTTCTTACCAAGGGATATGGTGGAAGTCTTCAGATCGGTCTTCAAAGTATGCCGTAGTTAAACCAAAAGTGGTTGGTCTGGATGGCAAAGGGTGCACGTCTATGGCCTGTGTAATGCAGAAGATCAGATAAGAATCAACTCTAGACTTAAAAAAAATCTATGAACTGAAGCTGTTAAAGCATTTTAAATCTTTTCTGGGCATATTCAAAATGAATTACGGGAGAACAGCTGTAGTACAGCCTAATTCCAACAATGGAAAATTCAAAAAAGGTCTACACGTCTGTCTATGTGTACCAGGATTTTCTAGGACATCCATTACCATAGTACACACATGCACCCTAATTAAATGTAGAAAGCACAGGTTTATCCCAAAAACTGTTCTGCTACACCATATATGAATGTATGTTATATACATGGCTGTTGCAGAAAAAATTGTCACACTATATATAATAGGTTATATATTCTGACATGATCTACAGTCACACTTTCTGCTTGGGTTTCTTTCTACTGTATCTTGGTTTCTGAAAACACTTCTCCACAAATAGAATTCGTTTAAAACTTGCTTCTCTCTCAGGCACTGTATTCTTAGCATGCATATTCATTACATTGATTTGTTCTGCCATTATGAGATACCTGGTCCTTTGCTAGTGATGTAGTCATTTGCCAGCAATTATTTGCAATAGAACAGACAACATGCTTGTTATCTGGAAATATTTCTTATCTATTGCGTTCTGTCAGTGTTACCCTGCACTAAAATAATATATCTGTTCTCAGTAAGTCCCTATTCAACTGCTATGACAGATTTCCCCTTAATGTTTGGTGAGAAGCCTGAAACAGTGCATGCCAGAAAAATACCACTTTGATGAGCAGTATTTGGTCCCATTTTATGGTGCTGAGACAGGTCCAAGGGCTGAGTTCTCTCTAACTTATACAGTCTCCGAAGGCAAACAAGCTAGTAGGTTTCAGCCTGGTAGTTTCACCTTATTTTGACACAAAACAAAAGCTTGACGTGAATGTTCCGTCACAGATAGCTGTATCTGACTGCATGATTAATACTGTTTTTACTTAGCCTATGACCCAACGTGATATTAAAATCTTCCTGGTATCTCTTATTTATATAGATATAAAAGTTTTACAAGTGAGCGAGTAGGGGAGAGAGGTGCGAAGAGGGAGACTCCACATTTGGACCAAAGCTGGTTTTATTTAATAACACTGGGACTGGGTCGTGGTTCCAGTTAGTTAGGGCTAGTCACTGGTGGTCTTTTAGAGGAGCTGGATTCTGACCTAAGAGCACAGGAAGAAGTAGTGAATTAGGTACACTGACAAGGGCAAAGGGGGAATATGATTTGCTCCACCGTGCCACTTTCTTCTTCACTGGCAATTCAGCGGCAGGTCCTTCCCTCCGAGAGGGACCAAGGGACCCGCTGCCGAATTGCCACCGCAGAGCCCAGCGTGCCGCCCCTTCCCCTTGGCCGCCCCAAGCACCTGTTTGTTGAGCTGGTGCCTGGACCCAGGTCTGCTTGTCAGTGAGTGTTAGAACCATGCAGGGAACTGCTGATGCATTTCTGCCTCAGGTGGGGCTCATTAAGTCTACCTTAGGTATAACAGAGGTGGGAGTAGTTCTCTGACCAAAGAGGAAATAGGATGAAGCAATCCTCAGGAAGTGTGCTTAATGCCGCAGTTTATGTTGGGAAAGGGAGCTGTGCCAGAAATTATGAGACAGTTATCCAGAAGTCACTGCAACTGAGATTGCACCTGTGTGGGTGTGGGTCAAAACTGCAACACTTCAGAACGCAGCTCAACACGATTAGCAGGGGCACACTGATCCATTCAGCCTGAACCGGGTTCTACCCACCAGTTCCTTTAGGAAAGTTTCAGTTCTCTAATATAGGCCTGGCTTAATAGTGCCCAGGGCTTTGCTTTCCTTGCTCATTTTAAATTTGTTAACTCAGTGCCAGGAGCTACAACTATCTACAAAATAATAATAATAGTTTCTGGTGGTTGCATCTTTAAATGGCAGAAAAGCCAGATACTCCTTTCGTTAAGCTAACATAATATCCCCCATTGAAAATTCAAAGAGGTAGACCCAAATGACTGCCAACTCAAGCGGGGGCCAGAAGAGGAGATCATTGCACTGAAATAGTGAAAACACACTTGACAAAATGGCCTAGCACTAGCACTCTGTCTCCAGGCTGACCCCAGCAAGGAGGCTGCTGCAGCTTATGCGGCTGCTTTCAGCTCTACTTCAGTAAAAACCAAAAAATCTGTTATGAAAGTCATGCAATGAGCTGAGCATAAGTATGAGATCTGAAGAAAAAAACTTTAAAGGCAGGAAGCGGCATTTATAGGGCAGAAAACCATCTAATAATAAGCTCTCATTGCCCCTGCATGCATAGAAATACCAAGGGGAAACTATGACTTTCTACATTTTGAAGTGACTCATTTTCCCTCAAAGTTGAAGAGAGTGTTGAAGATCCATATTTTTCAGAGTGATTCACCCAGAATGGCCACTGGGTTACTGGCTGAGTTAAACTACTAAGCTAAGGGATGAAAGCTAACGTAAGGGCCAAGGGACTTGGAATGTACCAGCTATTTGCAGGATAGCTTTGGCAGACATTAACACTCAGTTGTCTCTAGTAAATCTTAAATTGCTTTGACAGGGGGCAGATTGGGATATGTGAATGGCTGTGTCTTTCAGGGGAGAGTTTCATTTCTTGGCAAGGGCGACAGAGTCTGGGGAACTGGCCATAGTTGATTTAAAAAAAAATAAAATAAAAAAAATAAAAGCATACTTTTTATGGATAAATTAACTGACTTTGAACTCTTGTGCGGGTGAGTTAGCCCAATTCAGCAGCATGGTTAAAGAGTTATGTTACTTCCATCTCATTGTCAGGATTCTGTCTCCAGACTAAGAAAAGAAGTTCCAGATAGTTACCCACACACTTTAACACAAGAGAACTTGATAGCTCAAGACATGGATGATGGAATGTGGAATCTCCCCCATCTCAGCTCAAATCACTCCTAGAGCAATTTGTAACCAAATATTGATGCATAAACTGGCTATTTGATGACTCCTAAAAACTGAGCTGTTGGCTTCAACATAGTTCCCAGCAGACAGGTGTCCATATCACAACTGGCACAGAATGGCACTCTCAGCAGAAAACAAAAAGCAAATGGTGTCTAATTTCTCTTTAGAAGTAGTCAACCTCTCAAGCTCAGAGCTTGGAACAGTGAGGGGACGCTTTCATTTCCAGTACCTGTGCTGAGTCTAGAAGGTGAGGGAAGCAGTGACTGTAAGGTGGGGTTGCATAGGTTAGCCATCCACACAATAGAATGGTTCTGAATCATTTAGAAGGTCCCTCTCTCCCCCTCCCTACTTTTTTATATTATATACACACACACACACACACACATATATATATACATACACACACACACACCAGCGTCATGTCAAAAGCAAGTATAGAGGAGGGATTTGAAAGAGAACAGAACAGATTAGCTCTCTAGTTTCAGTCTCCCATAAAAATTGTTTTAAAGCAGTTTGACTGATGAGGGCTCATTTCTCTGGCTCTATTTCTGAATCTTCATTCAGGACTAGGTTCAGTGCAGTTGATGTCAGCTACTTAGTTGATGTGGCCAGGGAGTGCTTGTCTTCAAGAGGAACCTACTCCCCGGCTTCCATAAAGGGCACAGCTGGGGTCATAGTTTACAACCGTGAATACCTGCAATGCAACATATAACCTTTAAAAATCAGTGTAAAAAGCAATCCTTTGGTAACTTGGAAATTATTTCACATTTAGGCTCAGATCCTACAATCAGCTGCATGCAGTTGGGCCCCTGAACCATGCACAAGCCCCAGTGAAGTTAGTGGAGCTCTCTGACGGTGCAAGTGTCCACCTGAAAGGATCCAATTGCGAGGGTGGGGATGGGGGCTCATTTCTTCTGTGTGAAGAAAATTCTGCCAGTGAATTGGCTGATATAATTATTAATAATTAGTGTACATTCCTGCCAGAGGTAGCCAAGACAACTTTCCGTATATTTTACAGGGATGTTCATCATGGGTGTCCCATTGTGGTATAGCCCTTGCTGTGTAGTCATACGAAGAAATGAAAATTAAGCCAAACCAATTTAAATCTAAGGCCAGCAGAAAACTGTTCTTTGACTAACAACCCCACACCCACCACCCTGGATGAAATCTTGTGGCTAAAGCGGAGGGATAGGAATCAGGAGACCTGGAGTCTAGTCCCAGTTCTGCCAAAGATATTTTGTGTGACCTTAGATAAATGATTTAACTGTTCCTTTGAGCCACATCCTCTCACTTCACCACAGAGGCTGAGAAGCCACAGGAATCCCTTCCGTTTCTCCATCTCTAGAAAACGGATAATAATTCTAACCTGAGAGCTAGCACTGGATGAATTATTTGCAGCAATTTATTCTGTTTACAAACTATT
Organism: Gopherus flavomarginatus; assembly: GCF_025201925.1. Lineage (NCBI taxonomy): Eukaryota > Metazoa > Chordata > Testudines > Testudinidae > Gopherus > Gopherus flavomarginatus. The sequence continues at coordinate 210,523,566 of NC_066617.1, forward strand.
CACAAGAATACCTAGATTGATAATGAATAAATTCGTAACAATCATTATTTGATACATGCCTTATGTGAACATATTTCATCTGATGGATGGCTGGCAAACTATTCACTATGACAGCTTCTTGAAGCACTTATATTATGCAATTAGTCAATTAAGTCACGATACTATTTCTGCTCCCTGACACAATTATGTCTAAGTCCACAAAGAACTTTCAAGATGACATCATCACATAGCCAACACAATTTCATATTTGCACAAATGTTCACTACACTTTTCCTTTTTACAAACAATCTTACATGCAAAATTTTGCGCACACAAATGGTTGTGAAAAGTAATCAAAGGAGCTGTGTTTGAATACTTTTGTGCAGCATCTAAGCACCAAGGGGGGTGGTTTGGTGGTAAAGACACTGGCTGGGGACTCAGGCAAATTAGGTTCAATTCCTGTTGTAACATAGCCTTCCTCTGTAACCTGGGACACAGGAAATAACACAGAGGTATTGAGAGGATCAATACATTAATGATTGTGAAGGGCTCAGATACTACAATGATGGAAAACAAGTATCTAGATAAGGTAAGGCTGGAGACTTTACCACATCTCTTTCTAAAAGAACTTGGCATGCTTTATTACGTAATGCAAAGGTCCAATTTCTCTGCTGAAACAGTAATAGCTGATACCCAAAGAAGATACTGATCAAAATTGTCCTTGCAGGAATGTAAGATGGATTTTTACTTTATTTTAAAAAGATACTTTAAATTATTGCATAACAGGCTGTGGTTCTCCATAACAACAAAGAACCTTTATATGAAAAGGCAAACATATATATTGAAAATATAGGTGAACTAAAAACTGAAGGCAAATTGTCTAAAACTGGCATGGTCTGGCTCTGAGAACTAAGTTACAGCTGTATCTGAGAACTTTCATTTATTACTTGCAATAAATAGCCTTTCCTTCTAGAACACCTCTTTGTGGGAGAGATTAGCAGTACAAGTGCAGCATATTTCTGCTGTGTAGAAGTGGCTTATTTTAGAATAACGGACGTCACACATTGGCCCCGCATAAAGCACTCCTTGGAAGAGGACCACAGAGCCACTTAACACCAAAGTACAGTCATGAAGCCCATTGAAACCGAAGTCTCTTTACAGTGCAAATACCGAAGGGGTTTCTTACTTGTGTAAAGCTGGACAATTGTTCCACTCACACAAAATGCTTACATGTTGGCTATGCAGGAGGAAAAGCTCATCACTCACATCATAGAGCATGAATATTTCAAGGTGAAATCCTGGTGCTGGGGAGAACTTCTGTGTTTTTATGAAATAAAGTAGTTTGGGTGAATAGGAATTACCTACAAACCCCTAGAGGCATACATTGGGGGGTTAGATACAAATGCAGGCCACATTTTTCTCTTTAAAAGAGTGGAGTCCTGATAAATTTAGACACATTGGGCCTGAGTATCTGCTCCATTAAATCAATTTTATGGCTGCATAATACCAGTGAATTCAGTGAAGTGACACCAGTTTTACATGATACAAGGAACCAGGTCTAGATTCTACAAATGGATATTCACACTGACATTTCCTGAAACTCTTACACCATTTTTATAGCAAGTATATATTAGAAGGATATAGAAAAACGTCATATCAGGAAAAGGCTTTGATCTGGCCAAACCAGCCCAGCCTTGTTTGCTTGGTTTATGGTATTTATTCCTACTTTTCAGTCTTTGCACTGTAATTCTTCTGTTCTTCTCTAGGAAAAGAAAATCTCTAGGCCTCTGATTCATACATAGGGAATCAAATGCTTCCTCCGATTATTTCTTCAATGTATTGACAATGAAGCAGTTGTGCGTAAGATCACTTACTGACTTGCCATTTGCTAGGGGCCAGATCCTCAGCTGGTGTACATCAGCATAGCGCTATTGACTTCAACAGAACTTCACTGATGTACACCAGCTGAGGATCTGGCCCGTAAGGTTTAATGTTCATTTCATTTCTGAAACCCTCACTGGTATAAACATTTCTTTATCATGCTCACTGAGTCCTCTCATAATTTTGAAAAACAAAACAAAAACAAAAAACTCTTTTAGGTTGTCTTTGCCCATGAAAACGTGGCCAAGGATACACCCTCAATCTGTCCTCATTATTTATTTACAACTTTCAGACCGGTTACTCACTTTGCTGTTGTCTCTCCAAGGATGTGGCAGCAGTACTTTGTATTTCTACGGAATCTCCCTCATGTGAGGGGCAGGGGTGGCAGGTTTGTACAATTTTTGGTGGTGCCCAGAACAGGTCGAAGCCCTGCCCACTCACCCCTCGCCTTGTAAGCCAATATATATATTTTTTAAAATAATGTAAAAATGGACTGGAAACAGTAAGCGTTTAACAGTTTTCCTATATTGCACAATGTGGGCGGGGTTGGGGAATGAGGGCTCTGGCTGGGGATGAGGGGTTTGGTGTGTGGGAGGGCAGGTCAGGGCTGTGGGGTGAGGCCAGGGATGAGGAGTTCAGGGTGCAGAAGGGGGCTCAGGACTGGGGCAGAGGGGTGGGATGTCAAGGGGGGGGATAAGGACTCTGGCTGGGGGTGCGGACTCTGGTGTGGGGCCAAGGGTGAGGGATTGGGGGTGCAGGCTTCCCTGGTGCTGGGGCCAGAGAGAGACTCCCCCAAGCCCTCTCCTCACCAGCAGCAATGAGTTCTGGGGGAGGGGCCCTCCCCTCCCCCAGCAGCACATTCACCTTGCACCACTGTCACTGCATGTGCTCTTAGGGCCCCTCTCAGGTCCAGGAAGCCCCCTCACCTCCCCTCTGGTGGGTGCCAAGGGGAGGGGGGGATGCCATCACCTGTGCACCTCCTCCCCCTGCAGGCAGCAGCGCAGCCGCCCCCGCAGCCTGCCGTTGGCACCGCTCCCTTTTGTAGCCAGCAGGGGCCAGTGAGGAAGTGCAGTGCGGAGCTGCAGGGCAGCCACCCGCTGCCCCGGGACAGACACCCTGGGGGGGCATGCGGGGGTGGCAGGCTGGGCCGGCGGATGCTCCAGGGGAGGCACATGGAAGCAGCAGGCAGGTTGAGGGACACTCCAGGGGAGGCACGTGGGGGCGGCAAGTGGGGCCGGGGGAGAGACCCGGCCCTGAACATTGGTGGATCCCAGCCACTATGCCCTGAGTACTGGTGGAGCACAGGCACCACAGGCCCATACAACTTGCTGCCCCTGCTGAGGAGCTCAGAATGATTTGCAAACATGTGCTCAACCTCAGTGCAACACCCTGGTACGTTCCATGCTAAGGCATGTATATTTAGGATTCCTTTCAGTCATCATAGCCAAAGGATGGACTTGTGGTTACAGCACTAGCTGCAAACTCCAGAGGTCTGGATTTGATTTCCAAATTCTGCCACAGACTCTTTGTGCTTTGTTGGGCATGTCACTTAGTTCTCCATCTGTGAAATCTGACATAACACTTGCTGTATTCTCTATTTAGGCTGTGAAATCTTCCGGGCAGGGTCTATTCTTTACTATATATACACACACAGGTACTACCTAACACGATGGGACCCCAACTGCAGTTACAGAAGCGAACAGCTGTTTATTTGTACAGAAACATTATATGACCCCTGCACATTTCTACCTCCTCTGGTGCAGAAACCACAGAGCACAAATCAATGTTCCTCTGAGCTCCATGACATTCTGCTGTGCTTATTATCATGAAATGTGTTTGCTGTGGAGGCCAATGCCCAGTTCCACACTTCTCTTCAGTCAAGCATGCCTCCTGACTTCCCATGGAGCCCCCAGTGCTCATTGTTTGTGGGGAGGGGCTGTCAGCAGCTGCAGGTATGTAAGTGTGGGGGCTGGAAGAGGGGGGGAAATGGGAGCAGGGGATTGGGCTCAGTAGCTGCTTCTCTTCTGCACAGCCTCATCATTCTCCACTGCCTTGACCCTTGTCAAGTCATTTCTGCTGTTCCAAGTGAGGGAAAAATGCTACTACTGGTGTAAATGAGTGGAGAATTCTGAGTCAGTGGCATTTTAGAGGCACTATTCACAGATATAAATCACATCCCAAAAAGCAAGGCAGTGGGGAATCAGGCCCCAGATGCACTTCTATTTTAAGCATGCATTTATTGCCACCTATGGCACACAGTGAAGGGAAGCACAGGGCCCCAGGTTTGTTTAATTCAATACCTTAACTGGATTATACTAGAAAAAGGCCCAGGTCTTGTATCTCACTTGCCTGCCATCAAAATGCCCTTACTGTCATTCCCTGACCCAGAAACTGAACTGCCGTTGCCGAGGGTCAGTGGGAGCTGAGGGAGTTCAAGACCTTTCCACGAGGCATTCAGCTCCTCACTGGATCAGGTCCCATGTGCAGCGACAACTACAACAGTAAATGGATTTAGAACCAATGTACAGGGCCACATCTTTAGCTGGTGTAAATCAGGGTGCTCCACTGACATCAACGGAGCTACACTGATTTGCACCAGCTGGGAATCTGGATGACAGGCTCTAAGGCTGGGAGTTGTCAAATACTGGAAATAACTATGCAAAGCATTTGATGAATTCAGATGCACTCAGTAGGGGTGTGTTTTGCGAAGACTCCTGTTACATCAAAGATCAATTCCAGGATAGCTGTGACGTATACCTACTGCTAGCGGTTCTAAATCATCCTGGTTTAGGTCAGCAGCTGATTCAAGTGTCAGGCAGCTGTCACATAATTAGATGTCTCTTCTGGGTGAAGATGTTTTAATTTTAGCAATCTCACATACTTTGGGCATGCTCTGGATCTGTGCAGCCAAGGTTAGAAATGGGTGTTTTTTGACAGAACTGCTGTGAGTATCCAATCTGGTGAGGGCTCTTTTGCTTTGGATAGACCATAACTCATTCTACTTCACCTTCTGGACAGTGGCAGATACACCGTCAAGCAGGGTGGCAGTGAGTCATTTGCCTTGTTTGTTTTGCCTTGGCTTGAGGTAAGAATGAAACCACCAAGCAGGGAGATTAACAGCAATGATGATGCTTCCCTGTTCAGCCCAACGGCAATGCAACACACAAGAGAGTACACGGTGCATGAACTGTTCAGCTGTTAACCTAAACCAGGAAGATTTAGATCTGCTGATAATGCAGCTGACTTCTATATTCTGCAGTGAACAGCAATGGAGAAAATGTGACTCTGGGTCACAGGATTACAGGGCCAGAAAAGGAAAGACAAGCAGAGACATGTTGGAAACAAACAAGGCAAAAAGTTGGCTGGGTATATTTACTTATTTAAAACAGCTAACAGTAGGCACCTAATCTGGGATGTTTCACAGGGCACCCAGGGCTGCAAGTCACCTTGTTGCCACCTGCCTCCAGTGCAGGGAGTCTTCCCTATGCCAGCTAGGCGTTAGCTCCCTAACACAACCAGCCTGTCAGCCACTCACACACTCTCCTCTGGGCTCTACCAGGCTTGCCCTTGCCTTGCAGGTTAGCAAAGATGCACCCCAGCCCCCAAGACCCTTCAAAGTAGGGGTGCCCTGGGCCTGACTACTGGATGCCCACGGAAATCCCAGAGCCTGTTCCCAGAAGAACAGTGGACCCCAGTTTACCAGCTTTCCCTTAGCCCACCACTCAGCATTTGAGTTCAATTCTAGTAAAAACAACAAAAAAAATTAAAAAGAGATTAAAATAAAAACAAGCATGAGTGATGGAAACAAGTGGTTACACACAAAAGAAAAAAAAATCATAAAATGCAAGTCGAGGCCTACATTCATTAATACTGACCTTTCCTAGCTGAAGCAGATTCTCACCCCACGGTTCAGCCTTTTGCCAGCCCCAAGGAGCTAGGACCCAGTCTTCCATGAAGTACCCCTCCCGCTCATCAAGGTACCTCCCTCAGTGACTGGATCCAGGGTGTCTTTCTCCACCCTGCGATGTCCTGAATCAGTCTTTTGTCTTTATTCACAGATAGGGTGCTCCCAGAACTGGCGCCAGGGTTTCTCGTGCCCTGGGCACACAGCCATTTCGCCGCCCCCCGCGCTGATCCCGTGGCTCCGGTGGAGCTGCCACAGGCATTCCTGCGGAGGGTCCGTTGGTCCGCGGCTCCAGTGGAGCTGCTGCAGGCTTGCCTGCGGGAGGTCCACCAGAGCCGCAGGAGCAGCCGACCGTCCGCAGGCATGACTGCGGCAGCTCCACCGGAGCCGCGGACCAACGAACCCTCCGCAGGCACCACTGCTGCAGCTCCACCGGAGCCGCCTGCCGCCCCCCCATCAAAATGCCACCTCCTCAATAATCCTGGCGCCCTAGGCGATTGCCTAGGCTGCCTAAATGGTAGCGCCGGCCCTGGGTGCTCCCCTTGCTGTCCTATCATTCCTTTTCACTCCCAAATGGTTTTGATGTTTTCAGTTTGTCTTTGATGGTTGTCCATTGACTTTTCTGAATTAGTGCAAAGGGAAGGAGTGGGTGTCAACTGAGAAATACATTATACAATCAGCTAACCAGAGAAGGGTGACAACTCCCTCCTGCTTGGATGAGTCACCACCAAAACATACGATTCTCTGGTGACTCAAATTCACTCCAGGACCATAAGAACATAATTTTCAATATAGTTACATTATTCCTTAAGTACCAACCGTGCACACATCTCACAATGATTAGGAGTATCAATAAGTTACAAGCTTTCAGCAGAGCCCCTCACAAGCTACCTTTTATGGAGAAGTACCAGACCTGACAAACTCACTACACCTGGGACAGGAGTTGCTTGTAAAGAACAGTGAAATTTTTGCCAGTTGGCCCCAGTGTGTCACACTTTCCTGTTTGTTTTATTAATAATTTGCACCTATGGCATCTTTCAAGGAACTCAAAGCACTGTACAAACATCCTAATATGCCTGTTAAGTAGGGAAGTATTATCCCTATTTTTCTGTTGGGCCGAGGCACCAGGGAGCTAAGCACACAGCTCCAGATTAAATCAGTGGGAGTGCCAACTACTCAACAACTCTGCAAATCAGCCCCCACATGGCTTGAACTGGGCTCCCAGAACTAATACACACTTGCTAGAACTTTGGCCTAAATGACTTTCCCATGGTCACACAGCAAGTCAGTGGCAGAGTTGGGGAACAAAATCCTTGAGTCCAAGTGCCCAGTCACCTTCCCCAACCAGGTTTGTTTGCAGATGTGTTTGTTTAATTCAATACCTTAACTGGATTATACTAGAAAAAGGCCCAGGTCTTGTATCTCACTTGCCTGCCATCAAAATGCCCTTACTGTCATTCCCTGACCCAAAAACTGAACTGCCGTTGCCGAAGGTCAGTGGGAGCTGAGGGAGTTCAAGACCCTCCCACGAGGCATTCAGCTCCTCACTGGATCAGGTCCCATGTGCAGCGACAACTACAACAGTAAATGGATTTAGAACCAATGTACAGGGCCACATTTTTAGCTGGTGTAAATCAGGGTGCTCCACTGACATCAACGGAGCTACACTGATTTGCACCAGCTGGGAATCTGGACGACAGGCTCTAAGGCTGGGAGTTGTAATAATACCGGAAAGGAATACATTTTTAACATAGTACTGGAGACATTTGCCATGAAATGCAATAAAATACAACAAGTGCTTAGCATGGATGCCCAAAGAGATTCAAATGGGTTTTGCAGACAAGTAAGAGGAAGAGCACCTCTCTCTGCCCTCACCATAAGCCTTAGGCTCACTAGAATTATATTGTATAGATCTCAGATCTAAGCAGGATGTCCTGTTCATAAATCAAATCTCAGCAGGGCTTTCCCTCAACAGGACTTTTCCCTTCCTGGACTAGACGTTCGGGAAATTAGTGTCTTAAGCTCCAACCCTGCAAACCCTTATATACATGCTTCACTCTACTCACATGAGTAGTCCCATCAATAAAGTTATGCCTTTGTGCAAATGTTGGCAGGATCAGGGCCTATGGCTAGAAAAACACATATAAAACAGAATGCAATATTTCTTTCTAGACCTACGTATTTCTAACCAAATATCTGTATTTTTCCCTAGGATCTGATAACGGTACACACCCACCAACTGACATTTTGATCAGCTGTTTTGGCAGCTGAACTCTATACAAGGTAGGGGATGTACATTATAGAGTACATCACATAGTGCTTAAGAGTGTCACATTTCCCTCCCACACCATTATTCAAGCAGAAAATAGCAGATGGGGAGGGTATTTCCTGGCAACCATCCGGAGAAATTGAGGTCTTTGCCTTAGGCCAATCATTCAGACAGTCATTTTTAATCAGGAAATGACGTCTCCTCCTTATTGGTCTATTGCTGTTACAATGACCCTGAAACTAACTGACTGATTTTATTTCTTTTGGCTTATAAGAAAACTTTAGGCCTAAATTTATATTCTCTTCCTGGATCAGTTTCTAAATTTTCAGAAGTGATGAGTGATTTTAGGGGCTCAGCTTGAGATAATGTAAGCAGCCTGATTTCCAAAAGGCAGGTATTCAGCAAAATCAGGTTCCTTTAAGATGGGTGCCATCAAATTGTCAATATTTCTACAGTTAAAAATCAAATGTGTATTTCTCCCTCCCCCAAGTCTGGCTAAATTCATGTCCAATTAATCAATTTAAATTATCAAAGCTACTGGACATCATCCCAAAGGAAATTAAAAGTATGTATAATTTCTTAAAGTCTTGTGCTGCCTCCCTGAGCTACAGGACTGATTATGAAAATGTCTGACATTATAATGAATGAAAGAGACAACCAAAAAAACACTTTCTAAATATGCATGCACCCCAATCAAAAACAAGAGCTCTCCATCAGATCAGAAATATACGGTAGTTAAAAATGGACTCTCTCTTTAGCCAAAGAGAACAAACATCTTTTAAACAAATAAATAGAACTGCACTAATAACAACTGTTTTGATTTCTGACAATTCTGAAAAAAAATTGCTTCAGGTCAAAACAAAAGCAAACATTTCTGGCGAATCAAAAAGTTGAAAAAAGTTGTCAAAATGAAAATGGTCAAATTAAATGTTTTGTTTAGATCTTGAACATGTTTTCAATTTATTCAACAATGTTAAAAGAAATTTTGAAATGTTTTGTCTCCCACAGCCCTGCACCCAGCTGTAATGTCCAGCATTCACAGCCTGTCCCCCACACAGCTGTGTGTACAGTTTCTGGGGAATCCTCTCTGCGTCCAGCTTCTCTACAACTCCTGGCTAGCCATGTGGCCTCTGCTTCCTAACAGCCTGCCTGGCCACTTCCTGATTCAGGACCTTTCCCATTACCTGGCCTGGGGAAGGGGAAATGCAGTGGCGTGGGGCGAGGCAGGGAGAGGGGCTTAGCAGATCCATCACACTCCTAACCTAAGTGTGACAAAAGTGCTCATGCTCTGTTTGTGGATATGTTGCTAGCCTGGTGTTTCTGTACCATATGAATGGAATGGATATTTCAGTTGAGGGGTCTGTGTGGGTAGCGGAGCATACCTGCCTAGGAAAGAAGGAGGTGGTCTTTTTAATAGTTGCCTAAATGGTGTTTTTTCCACACCCCTGACTAATGTAGCTATGGTGCTATAACTTTTCAGCGTAGACCAGGCCTAAAGTGTGAATTAAACTGAATAATTAAACTGGTATAGGCCCCCCACATGGTATTCCTGTTCCAGTCAAGGGTGGCCTTTCCCAGTTTAGCTTAAACTGCTTCTAACATGACATAGCCTAAAGAACTTATCTGGAATAAAAATGTGGTGCTCCCCACAATAGCAGAGTTCTGATTGTTACATTTATATAAAAGCTTTAAAAGATTATAAGGAATTTTGTTTTGGAACAAAAAACTCACATTTCATTCAGAAAATATTGAAACAAGATGTTTCAGCATCAAATGGTTTCATTTTGGTTTTTTTCCTAAATGAAATTGCACTGAAATCAACATGTTTTTCAAAAAAATTCTCATTTGGACCAAAAAGTCATTTATTGGTTTAAAAAAAAAAAAAAGTTTACACAAAAATTTCTGACTCACTCACTGCTCCGTTGGCTTTTGAAGACCTTGCCTCAAGTCTGGTTATACTGCTGGGGCTGCCTCTTCTTGCTGATACTGGGAGATGAATAACTATCCCCTCTCCCAAGCTTTTGCTGTTGCTTTTGGGAGTTAGGGGCAAGCTCTCATTTGTCCTAAAAGCAAAATCATTGTTATCAGAGCTCAGCAGCAGGAGAACCTGAAGTCTTTAGTTCTGCCTTGAGCTATGTCTGCAGTCAATATGTTTAAGGACATTTGGGAAGAAGTCAAGCAGATGCGTGTGTAGAGCAGGGGAGTGGAAAGGAAGCAAAGTAGTGAAGATAAACAGCAGCGTTTTACTTTCTTCATTTCCAACGGAATGACATTTTCAAGCTGGAGAATGCAGTTAAACAAATATGACAATTACAGATTGTTTTCTCTCATTAGTTGTTTGTTATGGCCCAAGTTAATGTCCTTAAAATCACTCCTTCTGATGGCACTAGCACGATACGGCTTCTGGAAAGTGCAAATTTGTAATAAACTATCAAGCTTGGACAGGTGCATTAGAGATTAAGATACTAAACATGAACCTATTAAGATCTGTGGCAGCAGTTCTCAAACTGTGGGTCAGGTACCCAAAGTGGGTCATGACCCTGTTTTAATGGGGTCTCCAGCGCTGGTGTTAAACTGGCTGGGGCCTGGGGCCTAAGCCTGAGCCCCACCACTCAAGGCCCAAGCCCCACTGTCCAGGGCCCTGTGTGGCGGGACTTAGATTATAGGCCCCTGTCAATAACCTAGTCCCAGATTTGGACCTTAGCGTCCAAAATATGGGGGTTAGCATGAAAACCTCCAAGCTTAGTTACTAGCTTGGACCTGGTACTGCTGCCACCACCCAAAAAATTAGAGTGTTTTGGGGCACTCTGGTCCCCCCAAAAACCTTCCCTGGGGACCCCAAGACCCAAATCCCTTGAGTCTCACAACAAAGGGAAATAAACCTTTTCCCTTCCCCCCTCCAGGTGTTCCTGGAGAGATACACAGAAGCAACCTCCGTGAATCTAAGCAGAGGGATTCCACCCTCCCTGTTCCCAGCCTGGAGAACAGAATTACCGAGAGTCAATTTCTCTTCCCCTCTCACCCAGAGGGAATGCAAAGTCAGGCTAGTACATCTAACACACACAGGTTTTCCTCTGACTTCTTCCTCCCACCAATTCCCTGGTGAGCACAGACTCAATTTCCCTGGAGTTCCCCACTAAAGAAAAACTCCAACAGGTCTTAAAAAGAAAGCTTTATATAAAAAGAAAGAAAAATACATAAAAATGGTCTCTCTGTATTAAGGTGACAAATACAGGGTCAATTGCTTAAAAGAATATTGAATAAACAGCCTTATTCAAAAAGAATACAATTCAAAGCACTCCAGCAACTATAGACATGTAAATACAAAAGAAAAAAAACCATATAACTCACTATCTGATCTCTTTGTACTTACAACTGGGAAACAGAAGATTAGAAAGCAGGAAATAGAAAAATCCTTCTCATAGCTGAGAGAGAGGCAGACAGAAGACAAAGAACTCAGACACAAACTTCCCTCCACCCAGAGTTGAAAAAATCCTGTTTCCTGATTGGTCCTCTGGTCAGGTGCTTCAGGTTACTTTTTTTTCAGGTGAAAGAGACATTAACCCTTAGCTATCTGTTTATGACAGCCCCTACCCTGGGAAGAAGCCCCAGGGCTTTGGTCTCCTGCCCAGGGCAGTGGGGCTTGAGCAGACTCAGGCTTCCATCCCCCTTCCTGGGACCATGTAGCAATTTTTGTTGTCAGAACAGAGTTGTGGTGCAATGAAGTTTGAGAACCCTTGATCTATGGCACAGCTCCCAGTGGGAGACAGGGTCAGACCTTTACAGTGCTTTCACAAGCATCCATATTACTGGAGAGAATCCTTGCCTGGGAGTCTCAAGAATTCTAGGTTTAATGTTGAATCCTGTTACTTTCTGCAGTAGTGCTGTGAAATGGCAATTACTGGGATTTCCCATTCATCAGCAAATACATGGAGCCAATATTAATTCTGTAGGACCAAAGATCAGTGGCAAATATAAATAAAAAAAAATATATATGGAGATATACCTATCTCATAGAACTGGAAGGGACCCTGAAAGGTCATCGAGTCAGCCCCCTGCCTTCACTAGCAAGACCAAGTACCAGACCCAGAGGGGGAGGCTTCACGGAGCTGCCATGGGGCAGGGCAGTACAATTCCCCTGGATTTCCCCTGAACTCCCTGGCTTCCACCTTCATGGCTACTCAAAATGCCCCTCCGGTCGAAAGCCCTTGGCCACCTACCCTAAAATGCACAAGTTCCCTCTAAAGCCACCATCTGCTTACTGAGCTGATGTACTGGTGGATAGTACAGAAGCTTTACAATTCTATATGACCTACAGGAAAGGAGCATCTTTCCTCACAGGCATCCCCAACCCATTTCAAGGGGATGTGTTTTTGTCCAGAGGAGGAAACATTAAATAAACATATACAGTACCTTCTAAAATATTACCCCAGTCATAAAGGCTGGCTCCAGGATCAACAAGGTTTTAAATTGGCAAACTTATTACAAATAATCACATAACTTAAAAATGTACAGATCAAGTTTACTTTGTGCCCTCTGTTGGAGAGCTATCCTGTCTACCCTTCTGCGTGTTCATATCTACACCACATGGCATTCTGTGATCAGGTCAGTGAGGGAAACGGAAAGAGCACCAGCGTCAGAAAAATTCAAGAAAGCAATCCAGTTCACTCCAATTTTACACACAAATTGGACTTACTAAGAGGGATGTTAGTTCATAGAATCTATTACGTGTCATAGAGCATTATATTCTTAAATGAACCACGCTCAGCTAGCTCTCAACATTTAAAAATAATAGAAAAAAGAGTCAAACAGAAGTAGTGATGTGACTGGCTCAGAGGGAGCAAGCACATGCAGCCCCAGGGTGACATCTGTATCCAGTTGGCTGGGTACCTTTCATAGCATTTGCTGATGAAGTTTGCTCTGCACAATTTGTTGGCCTTGCACAGAAAAGCTGGTTAAACCCCAGTATATCATAGTACAAAATGGGTCAAATCACCATTGCTATCGAGTTACCTCATACAATGGGGTGTTCACTTAAAAACCTCCAGGTCAATAAATAACTAACACTGACTGCATCTCCTGCATAGGCATTTTTTGGTTAACAGAGCCTTAAATTCAAACAGATTCCAAGTCTACTGCTATTCACCACAGAAAGAAGCATTTTAGGTCACATATGATTTAACTTGATACTGTAATGTCACTGTTAAACAGAGCCACGTAAACTGTCATATCCCCCTGTGTTCAATGCATAATCCAGTGTTTATTCCATTTTGTTCTCTATGCAATTTGCTCCTGGTCCACATTAACATTTCATGGACATAGTAGCTAAGCGATAAACATCAACAACCAGTCAGCATTTCCGATAATAGGAATTGCCAGACTGGCTAAGACCTATGGTCCAGCTAGTCTAGTATCCTGTTGCCAACAGTGGCCAGTACCAGTGGCTACAAGAAAACCCTGAAATAGGCAACTAAGAAATAACCTACTAGTAAGGGAAGTTTCTTCCAAACCCTGCTCCCCAGGTCTGGGGTGGTTTATATGTTCTAGGGAAGGATGGTTTATATCTCTTCCAAATTCTGTGGATTTAAAAAAAATCCTATTTTATATCACTGTTGATTTCTATTTATCCATATCCAGGGTGACCATATTTCCTTATGCTGAATACAGGACACCTGGTAAAATTACTCATATTCAAGCAAGTTCAACGGCACTCAAGCAGAACTATGCAGTACAAACGTTCAAATTACTATCAAACTAACTGAGTCCCTGTTAAAAATACTGTGTAGTTGGATTCTTTTTATTTACCTTCTTATCTTTAAGCTTTAGCGTTCACACAGGGAAGGGTGACACACCCCTTCTCTCACCCCACCCCCTCCACACACTTACTCACTCTCCCATACCCCTCTCTCACATGGGGGGAGGGGTGACCAACTGACCCAACCCTCCCTATCCATTTCTCTCCACCCTCCATGCCTGGCTGGGTCCCCAGGATGGACCTGCCTCTCCTAGTGCCTGCCACCACAGCTTCCCCGGGCAACGGGTAGGGAGCATGCAGGGTCACATACCCCCTCCCCCAGATTTCTACCAGGGTTCACACCAGAATATGACCAAAAGCAGCCTTTCAGCACTGTGTGGGAGGGAAAGGAGTTGCTTCCAGCCACAGGGGGATGAGGGGGGAAGGAATGACCTGCCCTGTGTCTCTGCTGCTGGCCACCAACATGACCCAGCTGCCTCTGGCTACAACATGGGCAGGAAGGGGTTAAGCCCCAAGGATGCATTGTGCACCAGGGCCCAGGGAACCCAACTGCAGGGGCTCCAGGGAACCCAGCCAGAGAGGTGGCTCAGCAGGGGAGAGAGCAGCCCCAGGCTCCCTGGGGGCAGGACCCAGGGCCAGGGGTGAGATGCTAAACCCCTTCCCCAGGGGCTGCTGTGAAGCCTGCAGGGTCAGTTTGTGAACAGTCTGGAAATTGCTTCCCCCCACTCCAGAGCTTAGGGGCAGAGAGGCTCCCCCATGCCAGCACTGTGCAGAGCTTTGGTACATGAAGGGCTTGGCTCCTCCTGGCCACACAGTCTTAGGCATTCCTGACAGGCAAGAGGCAGTGGGGGAAGGAAGCAATCACCAATGCAGTTTATTTACAGTATGTAATCTCACCATATACAGCAAGGGAGTTGCCATCTGAAGGACTTCCCAGCTGCTACAACCAAGAGAGACATTCTCCTTCCACTCCCTGGTTTCCCCCCTTTCTGTCTATCCCCTTGACTTTCTTCCCCTGAGGCTTTTATGCAGCCCCAGGATAATCAGGCTGGCAGCTGTTTCTCCTTTCCCAGTCAGGCACAGGATTCTCTAGGCAGCTCCAATCTACCTCCCTTAATTGGCACTGGCATGACAGAGGGCTGGCTCAGGTTTCCAGCTCAGGACCTGTCACACAGACAACCAGTAAAATTTGGCCCCAAATTTAGTTATAAAAATAAATCTATAAAACCTAAGACCACAGAACAAAATTTTCATTGCAATAGGTCTGATCAACAGGCAAGGAAGACCTTTGCATCAGATTTTTTGTGGCAGAAGAAGAGGCAAGACTTGGTAACAGCCTGGAAGTATAGGGAAAAGGAGAGAGAGAATTATAGGACTGGAAGGGACCTCGAGAAGTCTTCTAGTCCAGTCTCCTACACTCATGGCAGCACTAAGTATTATCTAGACCATCCCTGACAGGTGTTTGTCTAACCTGCTCTTAAATACCTTCGACAATAGAGATTCCACAACCTTCCTAGGCAATTTATTCCAGTGCTTTACCACCCTGACAGTTAGGAAGATTTTCCTAATGTCCAACCTAAACCGCTCTTGCTGCAGTTTAAGCCCATTGCTTCTTGTCCTATCCTCAGAGGTTAAGGAGAACAATTTTCCTCCCTCCTCCTTGTAATAACTTTTTATGTACTTGAAAATTGTTATGCACCCAGACTCAAAGGAGTCTGTGGTAAAGGAGTGCTGGTCCAAGGTCTTGTGAAGGGGGAGGGGGGAAGACTTAATGAGAGGTCCCACAGGGAGTGGAGTGTGAGAGGGTGATGGGTAGGGTTGCCACCTCTGAGGTACAAAACAAAAGAGGGGATATTTGGGATGATCCTGAGCCCACAAAACTGGACACCCAACAGTGCATGCTGATTACCCTGCCAGGTTTCTCAGTAAAATACATAACCAAAAAAAAAAAAAAAAAAAAAGAGATGATCCTGGGAAAATCTGGACAGATGACAACCCAGATGGGCCTGCTAGAGGGAGATCCTGGAGATGCACTCATTTCCAGCCAGTCCATTGTCAATGTCATAGACTCAGCTAGTTCCCTCGGGTCCCAGTCAGTAGGAGTTACAAAATAAATGAGACAAACCATTTTCAGAGACGTATGGTCATCTTACACAATTCCAGACCCTGCATTACTCTCTCCCCACCCCCCAACATACCTTTACAAGTCCTGTGGGAGAGGAAACAGTGGTCTTTAACCCATTCCCTTTTCCAGAAGTTTTTCAGGAGCAAGAAGTAGGCCTGTTCAACCCCTGCCTTCCTTATTCAAGGAGATCATTGTCCTTCGGCTCACCAGGAATCTTCTGGCCAGGGAGCATAGCTGGAGAATGAATGAGAGCACACAGGCCTTTAAAAGGCCTGGTCCTGAGTAAAATCCTACCCTCAGCCAATGCCTTCCCAGGGCCCACAGGAATTTATGTCCACATTTGGTGGCATTCCAGGGTTTGTCTTTTTCTGTCACCCTGGAACATGAGCTGCCCAGATGGGGTTATCGCTTCCCATTTCCCTGGGAGAGCAAGTCCTTCCCTCTTTCTCCCCTTCTTTCTTTACCCTGCTTCCTGGAAATGGGTTCTCTCAAGCCAATGGAGCCTCCTTCTTCCTTCTCCTCCATTTTGCTTAGAGGTTGATCGAATGCCATGGACAGGGGTCATATCTCTCCTCCATACCTACGCACTGTACTGCCCTCTTTCCTATTCTTATCCCCGGGGTGGCGGGGGTTGGCTCTCCAGAAAAGGTTGTCCTCTTTGCCCCGCTCCTTGAACTTGGGATCTTCGCAGAGTTCTCCCAGCTTTCTGCACTGGGGCCAAGGAGATGAGGCTGGGGATATTCTCTCTCCTCCCCAATCTACTCCTGGGGAAGTGGGGAAGAGTAAGAGCACTGGTGCCCTCCATCTGTAGCTTACAGCTGCTGCTCTAAGCAGTAGCAATCTGACTTCAGAGCACCAGCTCTAAAACCCTTGTGTTCACCGCCTAACTTAACTTCACCACATCTGAGTGAGATTGAAATTAGGCAGGACAAATTTGCCCATCACTTTTTTCATTTGCTTTTCTATTCCACCGTGAGGGCAGTGTCTACTGAGCTGAAAAGTATCAACATTTATATCTGGGTAGCAACTGCCCCATTTGGCACTGTCAATAGCTTTCATTATTATTTCTCATTTGCCTTACACTAGGTCCCAACTAAGCTCAGAGCCCCGTTGTGCGAGGCACTGTACACACATATAGGAAGAATGACTCTTTGCCCTGACAAGCCAGACAGGGTGGAAGAAAGGAAGTATTGTTATCCCCATTATATAAACAGAGAACTGAGGAACAGAGACTAAGTGACTTGCCCATGGTCACATAAGTAGCCTGTGGCAGAACAGGGAACTGAATACCAATCCAGCAGCTCAACAATAAAACTATATTTCTTTTCTAGATGGATGAGCTTCAGGAGTAGTCTTCAATTCAATGTTCCTGCTAATTTTTCCCAGGACAAGGACAAGCCCCTGGTGGGCCGGGCCGGTTTGTGTATCCGCCGTGTCCGCAAGTTTGGACGATCACAGCTCCCACTGGCCACGGTTCGCTGCTCCAGGCCAATGGGAGTTGCTGGAAGCGGCGGCCAGCACATCCCTCGGCCCACACTGCTTCCAGCACCTGCCATTGGCCTGGAGCAGCAAACTGCCAGTGGGAGCTGTGATCGTCCAAACTTGCGGAAGTGGCGGGTACACAAACCAGCCCGGCCCACCAGGGGCTTTCCCTACACAAGCGGCAGAATAAGTTTGGGAACCATTGAATTAGAGGATCCCTTAGTAGGGAAGCTGAGGACCTCTCATCTCCTCAAAGAAAATCAAACACTGGATTAAAAAACCCTACTTCAATCGTTAAAACACAAATCTTACAGTTTGTTTAGTAAAGTTAAATTTCTGATTGTTAATGCAGGGCTGATAATTGTTTTACAGCCTCTTACTTTGGCCCTTTATAATGAATGACAACATCGAAAATGAGATCAGTTTTCAGCAATGGCCACCACCGCAGCAGCCTCCTGCTCTAAAATATCCATTAACAATTGAAAATGCCCGTTACGATTAAAAAACCATTATAATTAAAAATCCATTTTAAAGCACTTTCTCTCTTTCCACATCCTGACAAACATTTATTGCCATGTGGCATTTCAGAACACTGTGCTGAGCAAAAGGCTCACAATATGCTCCAAGTCAGAGGGGCTTTGCTGTACACAGGGGCGGCTCCAGGCACCAGCAGGCCAAGCATGTGCTGTGGGCGGCAAGCCACGGGGGGGCGCTCGGTTGGTCGCCGCAAGGGCGGCAGGCACGCTGCCTTTGGCGGTATGCCTGCGGAGGGTCCTCTGGTCCCGCGGCTTCAGCGGGCCTCCCACAGGCATGCCGCCGAATCCACGGGACTGGGGACCTCCCGCAGGCAGGCTGCCAAAGGCTGCCTGCCTGCCCTGCTTGGGGAGGCAAAATGCCTAGAGCAGCCTCTGGCTGTACAGCATTTATGAAGTAAAACTATTCATTAATTGGCTCCTCCTGGTGGGTAATTTTAATGTGGGCTTAATTATGGTCTCACATTCTTAGTCTAACTTTGAATGCTCCCCCCTCCCTAAACCAGTTACAGTAGGTCTATTGTTTTTAGCAGCTGACTTTAAGATTTCTGATCCCTAGATGAGGCCTCATATTTGATTGCATTTAGGGTTGCTATTGCTGCTTATGTCACTAGTCCCACACCTTTTGGTCTCCTGCCATTCAGAGCCACTGCATCAAGGCTGCAGAGGGGGAACCTCCTTTCCCCCTGCTTCCTTAACCAAGATCTGTCTGCTGCTAGATTAGCTGCCTGGGCACTGGAGACACTGGCTGTGTCAGACATGCAATCTCTTAAGGTTTCCGGGGCAGTCTTACATATTGTCAGCATTGTTAGAGTTGAATAGCTCGATGGCTGATCAGGGCAGCACAGGACATAATTTCTAGAGAGACTTCCTGTGAAGGCTTCCTTACTGGAATGGGAACGTCTCATTTTTCCTCTGCTCTTCATATTTCAGAGAGATTAAATTTCTGCTGCAGCAGAGCAATAATTGTGTTCATGATTATTACTCTGCCAGAATAAACGTTAGTGCTGGAATGAAAGAAGGGAAGCAGTATATACAGGATGAGTAGTAATCATTACTGGTCATTTCTTGTTATCAGATTAATAACATACGTGGATGGATTTTGTGATTCTTTGTGGTGTACACAGTATGGAGTGTCCAATGTATTTTCCCAATTGCCAGCTGTGGACAATTAGGTCTTGCAATGCCACACAGAGCTACAAGAACAAGTAAATATGAGGACTGTAGGGGGTTTACACATCTATATGCAAGTGAAATGCAGCTTTGGGCTCTTTGCCAGTTGTCAATATGTCATATCGGTGTTGCAATGTGTTCATGTGCCTGTGACAGGATGAGCAAAATGTACAGGGCCAGTTATCCTAAGGTTTCACACTTTCCATCAAACTATAAATTGCATTTCACTCTGTGGTTCATGACACTCAGGAGTTATCCCAACGGACTCATCCTTATTTACTGGTCTCTGTCAGTCTCCACTGGCTCATGTTTGTCTATTTAGGACAATCTTATAGCCAATCAGCACTTAGCTATTGTCTGCATCAGAAAGTGTCACAGGTTTAACTTAAAACCTGTTTTTACAGCAGTTTAGTTAAACTGACACAAACCCATTTGTGGACACTTTTTTTTGGTTAAAATTGGCTGATTAGCTTAAACTAGTCCCTAGCCAACTAAAACTGAACCAAAATAAACTTATCTGAAGGAAGCATGTTCACCAACTCTTTTGCCCAGTTTAAATCCGTTTAAAATCACACCTTAAGTTGTAGCGATGCAACCTACTGGCAGTCAAGCCCTGAGTAATTGTTGAGTTCTCCTTCTCTATATTAAGCTTCATATTGTTTTATTACTGGTGCTGCTTTTAGAGCTTGTCAGCGGGCATTGCCCTGTAAAACACGCTTCGTCCATTGCAGGGACAATTGTAAAGATTATTTACTTAAATTTTAGCCAGGTCTGATTTCACTCTTGTCCTGTTATACACAGTCTCTGCTGTTTCCTCATGTGTGGTCAGAGAACTCATGTCATTTTATTATTCTCTTTACACTCAACTTTCTGACAGTAGGCTCTAGCCTAGCATTTGTATCAGTGCATGAATGCTCCCTCTCTTACTGCAGACTTCTCCGAGCTCTGTTAGACCTATTCGGTTTTGTCCGATAAGCTTTCATAACCATTAACGTACTATAGGTGGGCAAAGCTTGGTTTTAAAAGCTTCAGTCATTCAGGTCACATTTTAAAGGATTTCTTCATCGAACAGCTTCCCTGGTGCTTCTTGCAAGCTCTGTCTGTACTGGAGCTTAGGGGAGGATTCATGAGATGGTTCCACTGAAGTTAATTTACATCAGCAGGGGATCTGCTGCTAGAAGCTTAGGCCTTGGCTACACTTGTGAGTTAGAGCACATTAAATCAGCCCTAGGTGCCCTAACCACCAAGGTGTCCACACTGGCAAGGCATGTACCAGCATGGCGGGAGACCGAAAGGAGGCTCCGCCAAAAGAATGCAGCTCACTGGCAACAAACCACAGAGAAGCTCGTAAGCATTACGGAGTGCCAAGCAGACTCGATGCAGGCGCTCATAGCACTGCATATGGACCAGATCCGTGCCAGCCCCCTCCCCACCCAGCCCTTTCCCCAAAACTCTTTCCCTTGTGCCCCTGTGTCACAGTCAAGCCACTTTCCCCAACATCTGGTTTCTTATCACCACCCGCTGCCTCCAACACCTGTAACTTCACCACTCAGCCCTGCAAACTACAACCCTTACCCACTGCACTCAAGCCCCATCACCATGCGTTTTGCCAGTTTGAAGTGCAGCACTCACTGCACAGCCCTCCACACAGGAAGGCTGACTATGATAAGACAACATATACAAATCTGTGTCTGTTTCATTCCCCACCCCGCCCCCTTCCCTCCTCCCACACAGCACAGATGTGTCATGCCATGTGTGTTTCCCCAGGAGTTGTGTTTCTTTTCAATAAATGATTTTTTTGGCTTTGCAAACATTCTTTATTGCATTAAGTAAAAGATAGTGTAGTCCATGAAAGCAACAGGCAGTGCAAGTCAGTGCAACATACATAGCAAACACAGATGCCTACTTGCACTGGAACCACTGCACTTCACTCCTGTGCAGGGCACCAAACATTACTGGCGGCTTTCAGCATCAAATTGCTCCCTTAAGGCATCCCTAATCTTTACAGCCCCACATAGGCACCGACTCTGTGGGTGCTCTGGGGCTGGAGCACCCGTGGGGAAAAATTAGTGGGTGCTCTGCACCCAGTAGCAGCCAAGCTCCTTGCCCCGCCCCGCCCCACCCCACCTCACCTCTTCCTCCTCCCTTGAGCACCCCTCATCCCAGCTCCTCCACCTACCTCCCAGTGCTTGCCACCGCCAAACAGCTGGGGGAGGAGCGGGGAAGAGGTGGGGCTGGGATTTGGGGAAGGAGTCAGAATGGGGGCGGAGTTGGGGCAGGGACTTTGGGAAAGGGGTTGGAATGGGGGCAGGAGGGGCAGGACAAGGGTGGAGTCAGGGCGGGGCCGGGGCAGAGAGGGGTCGAGCACCAGTGGAAGAACTAGCTGTAACGGTATAGTTATGCCAACACGGAGATACAGTCACATGAACCTTTTACCTATAGAAGTCCTACTGAAACAGAGCTAAGTTACTTCCAAAGAGGTGTAATTATTCTGATAAAAAGTATGAGACAAACCAAAAAGAGACAAAATCTTGGTGAAGTCAAGGTAGTTTCTGCTGGAAAAATACCCAAAAATATACCATTGCAAACTATCTGGTGCAGACAAGGCTACAGAATATAGATGTCGGTGCCCCAGGTCCCCAGAAGAGTTAGAACATGATTGTAACAGAATTATTAAGGCCTATGTTGTGTGTTGCCACAAACCAAGTTCTAACTATGTTTGTATCTGCATTCCCAGGTCATTTAAAACTTGACTCTAAGTGCATTGGCTACACTTGCAAATATAGCGCGCAAGGAGTTAAACCAGCCCTGGAGACCGTGACCTGGAAAGCGCGGCCATGTATTCACACAGTCAGATGCAAGCACAGTGGCATGGCCACATTTGCAGCACCTGCAGCTGCATTGGGAGCGGTGCATTTTGGGCAGCTATCCCACAGAGCACCTCTTCCCATTCTGGTGCTGTGGCTTGTGGGAAGGCAGAATGGGAGGTGCGGGGCATTCTGGGTCCTGTCCCAATGCCCCATGATGCATCGCTTTGCATCCCAGCAGATCCCACAGAACTCTCCAAGAGTTAGCATGACTCAGTTGCCACGTGCATGGTACATACCTCTTCAAGTAAGCAAAGTTCAATTTTAATTGCACACTGTGATCTGTGAGGTAAATAGGGATTTTACTACAGGGATTTTTACAACAGATTTTTGACCTTTTGGCTCATGTTAAGTGTAAGCACCAAATTCTGCTTTCACTTACACTGGTGTAAATCCAGAGTCACTCCATCACCGTCCTCAATGCAAATACCAAACTATAGTTCTCCTCTTGATGGCAACTCTGATTAACACTGACGCGAGCTGACAGTATGCCACAAGAGAAGTGGCTTCAATGGTGTTATTCTGGATTTACATGAGTGTTAGTGAAAGCTGACTTTGGCCCTATGTAAATTAATGTTTTGGAGGAGAAAAAGGTAAAGCGTTTAATCATCTGCCATATGAAAAAAACCCAAACTTTTCAAACTGTTGCACAAAGCACAATATAAATTTCCAAAACATTTAGTTCTTTTTAGACAACTAAAATTTCTAACAGCCTGAAGTTTCAGAATAGAGGGAACATTTACAACAATATAAAACCAGAGATTTATAATGCATAAGTTGACTGATCTTTAATTACAGTAGCACTAAAAGATGTTGCTACTATATCATATGTACTATATATTATCTATGTTCCTCTTTTTAATTTAAGAAAAAAATGGCACACACTTCGAAGTCCTTTGAGTAACATCTGTTTATTTCAGTAAAGCCAGCTTCTTTCCCCTGTTTATAAACTCCCCAAAGTGTATATTTTATTTTTTTTGGGGGGGAGGCACAATACTCTAACTACTTAATTTCCAGTAGTGGTCACATGGAGATAAATCAAGGCATTAAATGAAGATTATTCACTACAAAAACATTCAACTCAGAGCAGGTGTAACTGACACAGTGCTTCAAATGGTGACTCCTAGCTTTAGTAACACTGGATAAGATAAACTGTTTGCCCTGTTTTATTACTAGTGAAACGGACAGCAAAACCAAAAACAACTAGAACTAGGGTATGTCAGATGATCTGTGTTTGGAAGCCATCAGACTTTACTCCCACTACAAAGGGTTCTATTAAATGTAACCAGTAACAGATTGCTTCCAGATCTCAGCAATCTGGAGAAGGAGGTTGACTCCTGAGCCTACTGAATCTGGGATACAGGAAGAAAAAGACAGCAACACGATATTAAAGCTATAGATAAGTACTACAGCTAGTAAGCCACTATTTATTCCACCACAATATTTAAAGAGGGAAGGCTTTCTTGAAAAACAAATTTAAAACAGGTTTATCTGACTTCAAAACAGTTCAGCCCTTGTGATTCTCAAACTTTTTTGTGTGAACTGAAAAAAGCAATATACTGAACTATCATTTCCTTTGCACCAACAAAACCCAAACAAAATACCTTTTCTTTTGCATAAAACCAAGTTATGAACAACAATTTCACTAAGAACTGTAATAAACAGGTTGAACACGTCAATAAAAACAACTTGTTTAAAAATGTAATAGTGATCTTAAAACATTATTTGTTTTATTCCTGTTTGTTTCTGGAGTTTTTCATAATTCAAGTGTTTCAGAAGATGCAGTGAGTTTTTCAGAGCCAGCTATACTTTTACTTATTTATTAAAATAGCATAATTAAACTTTTAAAACTAAATAGGCATTTCCTCAAAGTTGGTGGATCCATAGCATTACGTGTGACTATGGGGGCCCATAGCCCCAGCAAGTTAAATCTTGGAGAAAGGGAGTTGGGAGATGTACTGATACTATCATATTAACTGATTAATTTCCAGTAGTGGTCACATGGAGATAAATCAAGGCACTAAATGAAGACTATTCACTACAAAAATATTCAATTCAGAGCAGATGTAACTGACATAGTGCTTCAAATGGTGAGCCCCCAGCTTTAGTAACACTAGGTATGATAAAAGTGTAAGATAAAGACAAGATAAAGTTGTAAGGTTTTTACCAAAGCCTCCAATGTGGATGGAAGTGCTGAGTGTACCTACATACACACACACACTCACATGTTTTTTTTCTGCTGCTTACCGGCTTCCAATGGTTTGAGTAAAAACATTAATGGGAGAACACCGCTCAGCTGAAAAGTATGTGATTAGACTTTGTTTTTTGCCTTTTACTATACTTTAAAATTAAATACTTTCTTGAGTCGATAGTCTCTAATTTCCTAGACTATCACCATTTTGACTTCATCATGGGATGGTGTCTGGTCAAGGTAAGAAAACAAATCCAAATAAAATGTATTTTAATAACGTGTGAGATTTTACTCTGATCAACATCTACACAGTTAGTATTGTATATTCTTGGATCAGAAATCATATAACTCCTGCTAAGTGCTCTTGGCATCTCTTTCTTACACTCACCCCTATCTAACCTCATTTGTGATATCAGTCTCATATTTTGCGATAACCCTTTGATTTATGGCATGCATTCTGGGAAGCTTATATATTGTATTTTGTTAATTCAGTGCTAATTAGGATCCACTGATTTTTTTAGTATGTTGGCAAATTACTGCAACGAGGAGCTTTACATCCATTTCTACTAAATTTTCTAACATTGACTATTTGTAATATTGTGCAACTATGTCTTTATCTAATGCATTTTATAGTTCCTCAGCTATAAAATGACCTATTAGCCATAACAGCTAATTAAGGGACAAAATGCATTTATTCTAAGGACTCCACCCTAAACAGAACAAGTTTGTATATATATTACAAAGAAGTAGCTACAGGATTCTTTTTATGTATCTGATTTGACTTGCACTTGATTTAATGTAACCAGTTATGCTGCGCTGTGTCATCAATGAGTTCAGTGGCACTGGAGACCCACTTCAGCAAATCACTTAAATATGTGCTTAACTTTAAGCCTGTGGTTAAATCCCAAATCAAAGTTAAGCCTGTGTTAACTGCTTTGCTGAACAGGGATGGAACTTTTACGCTTTACATTGTTTTTTGTCTTGTGCTACTGCCTGAAGAATAAAAAAATGCTGTAGCATGGTGCAGATGCAAGACACATCAACAAAATTGTCTAAAATTGATTTCAGAAGATTGTGTTCTCAGTCTTCTGCACAGATGATGTAGAAGACACCAATGCTGCATTTTTGTTAATGTGTCGGCTTCATCGGTGAAGAACCATAACACCAGTGGGTAAGAGGAAGTTGTTGTTTCTGTAAAAGTATATATCTTATCTGTCACTGTTTCCAACATTGTCACATTGCAAGCTATGTTACAAACACAAGAAAACAGGAAATGACAGTGTTATTGATACACATAAATTATAGCATTGCAAAGTATATAATATAGTTGGTTTGGGTTTTTTTAAATTGAGGTAAGCAAGCTTAGCTCTAATAAATAATGAGAATGTCAAATAAATACAACAGTGTTCACGACAGAGCAGTAATTAATTTTAGCCTCTTTCGCTATGGAACTAGGTATACTGAGACCACAGCAATCTTTTCCCTTCTGCAGGGCCTATGGGAAGCTCAGTTGCTATTATTCATGGCAGCTGCAAACTCAGTTCTCCAGCAGCTCTACTGAATTTGAATGAAAAATTCTAAAGCAGAATCTAATACACTCCACACAATTCCAATTGTCTTTGATTAGAAGGGATAGAGAAAAGAAACAGTAACAATAAAAATGAAATTTCTTATGTCTTCTGAAACACTAGAGTTATAAAAAGCATCAAAGTTGACTTTTAGCACACTAATTATTAGAGATGGACTGAACTGGACCAAAAAGGTTGGCTATCCTTGAAAATAAAGAATGTGCTACCTATAGTTCAGATGATTATTTTATTCCCTATGTATCACCAGTAGGTCATATGGTTTGGATCACTTTTGAAACACATTATCAACAAAATCCTATGAAATAAATTAAACCTGTCATTCTTCTGGGAGCTCTTTTAGGATTATGTTCAGGCACCTAACAAACAACATATGTTTTTTTCCCAAGTATTATTTGGATTGGGTTATCTGGCTAGTGGCAGGGATTCTGATACAGGTAACTAGATATATTGAAATGATTCAATCCAAGTCCACCTCTACTAATTACTCAATATGTATATTTTTAATCTGCGAAAATATTTTGCATACCCTAGCAGCATAAAAATATGGAGAAAACAAACATTTGATGTTGTAATACTTCAGCGACTATGTCTCTACACTTCACACTCTAGGATTTTGAGGTCTTCAAGCAGTTCTTGCGCCAGTGTTTGCAGCTCTGCGTTGCGGCTCTTTGACAGTGCTATGATACGTTGAAATGGCAAGGTGTCACGCATCTCAGGTGCTGATTTTGCTATAACTTCTGGTTCTAGAATCACAGACTGGAGAAGCCGTAGAACATGCAGACACACTTCTGTATCTGGGTCTAGAAGTGAGGAAGAAAAGATTTCAGCTATTTGTTACATGCCAGGATTAACATTATAGCTCTACATCACCATCCCCCATGGACCCTGGGTAAAGAAAGAGTGGCTGAAGTTCTGCTATTCTCAGCTGCTGAAATGGCCCTTTGGGGCTGCCTGGCCCCTGAATATGAGAAGATATAAAAGTGGTTTAAAACCACCACTGCACCTCTCATCAGTTCCCTGTGTGAAGAACTGGTTATCAGGAATATTTTGTTCCCTTCTTCTTTACTCCAAATGTAGCAAATCCCACAGATATGTGGGTTTATCAACAACTTTGTCAGTAACCAAGATTTACAGTTTGCTGCAGTTTCACTTGGAGCAGGATAAACTATGTCCCATTACTATTTAGTCTGTTTTAAAACACTCATTCTGCAAATTCTTATAAGGCTTTTCTTTATCTACATAAAGTTCAGATTCCATTTAAGTTCAATGAAACCTCAAATACCTCCAAATGCTAAAAATTCAGTTGACACAAACTGAAGTGTTGGTACATTTGATTGTATGGTAGTGGGACAAATCTGGTTTAACTGCTTAGGAACAAGTCAGAAAAACATGCCTAGGAAGATGTACAATTAATTCTGATTTCCATTGTTAAAGGAACAGGATGCATTTATTACTACTGAAATATTAGGAGTGATTCTATTTTAATTATACCCAATAGTCTGTAGGGGGTCTGTTTGTGCCTTTGCTAGACGCACTCAGGTGACTCCTTTTATTTTTACATTCTCTATTTTGCATATTCCAAACTTGTATTTCTAATGTATTTTGTAGCTAAAATATCTATTTATTTGTATCACGTGCTGTGCATTTCTACTATGTCTGTCACTGTCAAACCTAGATTTCAGGAAAGCCTTTGACAGAGTGTTGTACAAAAACATTGAGAAAAATTAACTGAAATTAATTTGCATACCAGCATTGCCATGGGGACTGAAGTCTTGCAGCAGGACCACAAATCAAGTGCAGTGATAAATCACAATGCCCTGAGCTAGAAGGAGGTGTCAAGTGGGCTAGAGCAAGGTTCTCTTATTAGTCAGCTTACTTAACACTTTTATTAATGATCTGAAATCAGGGTAAGCAGAATGCATTAAACTAATGCACCACATACATTAAATTGGGAGGTGCTGAAAACACCAAACAGGATAGGGAAACAGAACAGGGCCTTGAAAGGTGAGAAATATAGTCAAGAAATGACAAAAGCTTTGTCTAAATGGAGAATTTTATGAAATTCCCACTGGCACTTCAAACAGTTCAGCAGAACAGGCATTAAGCACTGGTGGTTTCTTGCAATTTTAACACTATGTTAGTTAAACCTGACTCTGCCAGACTTCCAGTGTGATGAGGACAGGTCACAATCTTTCTGTGCTTGAGATCCCCAGCTGTACAATGGGGTAACATATTTCCTTTCTCCTACCCTTTGCCTCTTCTGTTTAGATCGTAAGCTCACGAGAGCAGTGACAATCTCTTACTACGATCATGTCTACCCTACAGAGCCTATGCTGGCATAGCTATGCCAGCCTAGACCCCTAATGCAGACACTGTGTATTCTCACAGAAGGAGTTCTTCTGCTAGCACAGTAACACCACCTCCCAGAAACATATTAGCTATTCCAACAGAAGACCTTTTTCATTGGCTTAGCTGCATCTATACTGAGTTCTGCCGGCATAACTATATCGCCTGAGGGGGCAAATTTTTCACACCCCTAGCCGACATAGCTATGTCAGCAGAACTTTGTAGGGTAGACTAGATCTATGTGTCTATACCAGGGGTTCTCAACCGGGGGTACATGTACCTCTGGGGACATGCAAAAGTCTTCCAGGGCGTACATCAACTCATCCAGAAATTTGCCTAGTTTTACAACAGGCTGCATAAAAAACACTAGTGATGTCAATAAGAACTAAAATTTCATTCCACCAATGACTTGTTTATATAGTTCTATATTTTCAGTGGTTCTCAAACAATGGATTGCGACCTCAAAGTGGGATGTGAGTTTCACTTTAAGGGGGTCACAAGGGCCAGTGTCAGAGTCCCTGGGTCCTAGGGCAGAAAGCTGAAGCCCAAGCCCCACTACGTGGGGGGTAAGCTGAAGCCTGAGCCCCACTGCATGAGGCTGAAGCTGAAATCCAAGTTTTTAAGTGAGGTGAAACTTGGGGTACCCAAAACAAATCAGACTCCTGAAAGGGGTACAGTAGTCTGCAAAGGTTGAGAACCACTGGTTTATACAGTGATTAGCATAATGGAGCCCTCATCTCATCATATTTTCAGCTTGCTACCAAATATTGTGTCACCTTAAGTGAGACATTTATGGTAAAATTTCCAAAACTGTCCCTTAATTTTGGGTGATCAACTTGAAAACAACTAGGTGCCTGATTTTCAGAATGCTGAGCACACATAACTCCAGCTGAAGTCACAGAGAACTGCAGCTATTCTGCACCTCTGAAAGTAGGGTACTCATACTTAGTGGATACTCTTAAAAGTATGGGCTACAATCCAACATTTTCAGAAGTTTTTATTTTTCTGATTGTAGATCTATCCACAATAAGAGAAAAAGATTGTAAATGTGTCTTCAATTTTTGTCTTTAGGTTTCTAAGACTTTATTGTTTATTTCTGGCAAAACTGAGACTGAAATCCAAACACATACTTTTCAAAAAGAATATGACAAAGCCAAACTGTTCTCTCTAACACAGGGCCAAGTTCTGCTATCTTAACTTGGGTTGAACATTATATTACTTGCAATGGGGCTGTCATGGAGAAAGGTGCTGTGTACTGAGAATAAGGATAGTAAAATATGGTCCAGTGAGGCGGAAAAGAAGCTTATTGAAATGAACTGGATATAGTTAGTCACATCCCTCTTGTGTTTGTTTGTCTATCTATAAAACAAGTCTACTGCTTTTAGTACCTCACAGACGAGTTGCGAGGCTTAGTATATAGAAGTTGCTTTAAAATCCTTTGATGAAAGGTGCTATGTTAGCAAATACTGCATGCATTTACATTAGTATAATCTGCAAACATTAGAAGTGTGTACATACTAAGGAAGAGAGGAATTGCCTAAGGGGGTATAACACTATGCAACAAAGGTAAGGACAATTATATCTAGTTGCACAATGGAAAAATTTTCTATTGAGATCTACTGGATTCTGGGAAGAGTCTCCAATGGCAGTCACAGAATCCCTATTGGCTGAATCACTTGAATGAAGAATATATTAGGCATTTGGTGAATATAATGCTGCATCAGAAGAGGTGTAGATAAGATGAACTAAGTATCTCTCATCTCTGATTTCTATTGTTCTACATGTATTCCAAGACACTTAGAGTTACACAAATGGATACATGTTAAAACACACACATATACACCTTATGACTGTATATTGTTTTGTAAATCTGCTTGTTAGGGATAATTATATTTTTGTAATTTTCTACTTGGATTTTAAAACATACTCAAACAGCCGTTTTTTTGGTCTCCCCACTTTAATTAAGGATTTTTCTTTTAAAAGAAAATAAATTCTAGTAAAGAACAAGCAAAAGGAAAGCAAGTATGGCAGGAATCTTTATTACTCAGCATTATCTTTATTTCAATAGCTTCCAGAATTAGTCATTTCTATACTAATTGAGTAATTTTATTTACACAAAGCCAAAAAAAGTCTTAGCTGTAATCATATCACTTCATCACATCCTCCCAACAACTGGCGCACACATTTCTTAGCTAACATGTTCAAGTCTAACCATTAAGGAGAAAAAAATGTTGCTGTTTGTCTTGGTCTTGAACAGCATGTGTAATATAAGCCTAACACAGTTATAACACACTGATGCAATTTTAGCAAGGAACTGTGCTGACGTTTTGTTAACTGCTAACGAAGTACTGTCTGATGTCACTAGCACTCAGTCACTGATAAAAACAGCTGATAAAGCAGGCAGATTTTACAGTCACATCTGTCATTAGGAGTGTGCTCTCGGATGAACTATTCCCTACAGCAGAGTTTAAGTAACTGCATTACATCAATGAGAAACAGCCTATCTACAACTGGCTCTGTGGGTGGTGTGAATCCAATGTACACGTGCCTGTAACATTTCCTGGCCAACCTGGATGCAGTATTTATTGTTCACAAATGATTTGCAATAGAGTTTTAGGCTCTGCCTATGCCAGGACAATATTTCAAAAGTTTCACATCTTGGCTAACACTACTTCAGCACCACCAGAGTTAGCAATCCTGGGAGATCTTGTGTGGAGGGGCCACCAGCTGCTGCCCCCATTTTAAGCACTATCTCAATACCCATGATCACACTAAGTCTAACTAATGGTGAGGCAAGCTGATGGCCCACCCGTACAAAGGCTCCTTATATTCCTAATGCCTGTAGATCAGACCTGAACCAGCGTCGGCAGTAGCAGAGAGATTTTGAAAAATGACCCTACTGTTGATAGGGCCAAAGAGATAAGAGGAGACTTAATAAACAAAGTAACTGCAGTGGGGAAAATGCTAACACAGAAAGCATTTACAAAGAATGAGCTATGCTGCAACAAGTCCTAATACTGAAAGTTTGCTTTTTCTGTGTAACATATCCTTTTATATTCTCTTTTTTTAACTCCAGTTCCTGTATAACTGATGTCAGTTCAATCTGCCCTTTTGTCAGGGGACTGTTCTCACTGATATCTGAGGAGATCAGTCAGTCAGCAACCCCATCTGTTAGGGCCAAAACTAGTTTCCACCTGTAAATCCATTAAAGCTAATAGTGCTACTTTAGATTCACATCAGAACTCAGAATTTGGCCCATCTTTTCCACAACATGCCTGATTATTCACTGGACATGGAAGTGAGAGTACAGAGGTCTTTCACATGGACAAGTGATGCACTGTACATGTACCTCTGCTGGGCAGCTGTTTAAGTAAAATCTTAAGCACAGTACCTAGCACACACTGAGACTTCGATCACGGCTGGGAACTCTGAGCACTATCACAATACAACTAACAGAACATTGAAGAAAACGCAAATTATTTCTTATACTAATGGTCGACTGAAACACTAAAATATATTTATCAGATTAAGTTTAGAACCCTTTAAGATTTCTTATAAATAAAAACAAACAAAGTCACTGTGCTACTCATGAGAGACTTGATTTGGAGGAATTTGTTTTTAGGCATGCGGATGAAGACTTAATCATTAAATGAGTGCTGAGATGAATGCAGTCCTGAAGTGGATAAGGGCACTCTTCTGAAAACTCATTTCAAAGTCTGAAGAATTTGAATTGTTTGAGAGTTGGCTACTGTGACGATTAGAGAATCTAAGAATTAGAGGATTTGATTAATAAGAGCTAACAGAAAACCAAGATGACTTCTAAAAGAGGTGTTACCATGAGAAGGACCTGGATCTTCAAAAAATTCTGAGACACACAGACAATCCAGAGATACTCATTTGCAGAAACTTCTTGGATCAACAATAAGAGTTTTCAAATAGAACTGTGATAGCTTCAGGAGAAAACTGAGAGAAGAGAACTCTAAGAACACTCAAGAGCTCCCTGCCCTCTTTTGTTTTATGAAATACCTGAGTAATTTCCTTAGAGCTGAGCAGAATATGGCACAGCAATAATCCCTCCAAATTCTGTAACACCTCTGAGTCCAAATTCAACAGCACCAATCTTTTGGCTGTGTTCAAAAAAAGAAAATCAGCCATAACAAAAGAGATAAGAATGAAGGGGAATACCAGAGTGTGATGGAGCAGTTACCCCTCACCGGTATGTAAGGGGTTTTAAAGCAACGTTGGGGAGGCTGTGCGGGAGGCAGCCAATAAGGAAAAGGCTTGCAGTGCCAGCCAATTAGGGGAAGGTTTATTGGAGGAGCCAATCAGGGCAAGGCTGACCCATATAAGAAGGAGCTGAGCAGAGAAGGTGACAGTCACTTGCTGAAGGGTGAGGGAGAAGGACCACGGACAGACCAGTGCTGGGTTGGGTCAGTAGAGTATGAGAAAGCTCCAGGCTGATGGCTGCCAAATTAAGGCCCTAATACAAGGGCAGAGGAGGTGCTAGGGCTGTGGGGAAGCGGCCCATGGAAGGAGATGGTGGAGTTGGAGGAGGGGCAGTACATGGCTGTTGGCTATAGGTTACCTGAGTTGGGGCCTGGAGGAGGGAACTGGCCCAGATTCCCCTCTCTTTTGCCCCTACTGGCCACTGAGGAAAGTGGCCTGTGCACAGACTGCAGTCTGCCACTGAGATGAGTGGCTAGAACCTGAACTGCAGATTGCTACTGAGGCAAGTGGTTGGATGGAGGACTGTTGGTCCCCCTAAAGGGGGGAAAGAACTGAGTGAGGACAGCCAGAGGGCTGTGTCCAGAAGAGGATGCGAGTCCTGGATGAGGAAACAGGAATGATGATGTGGAAGACACCACCTGAGGAGGGCGCACTGGCAACCACCAGCTAATTCCCAGGACAGTCAGCAGGAGGTGCCGCAGTGGTGAGTTGTGCCCTGTCACACAGAGAATAGCCCAATGAATTCCCTTTTCTTGTAATTGTTTTAGCCCAGGAGAAGTGGCAAATCTGAGTCTACTCCCAATCAGTAACGCTTGGGCCAACTGCTTCTCCTTGATGCTTAATGTGGCAATTAACAGAGGAAGGTATTCTTGGTCTAGCACTTTGTAAGAGAGAAGTTGAGATGTACCTGTTGTATTCGGAGGAATGAAGCACTAAGAAATCAGAAGAGTCTCAAAAGGCTTTGTATCAGAAAGGAAATATATGTTGTTGAGAAAGATGGAGCTTCTTTATATCTGCAGATAATATAATAGCATTATCCAGGACAACACCACAGACACTGGCCCTTGAAAAGCGCTCATATTACACAGGTCCTGAAGAGGATGTCAGCCTCCCATGACCGTAGACAAATTGTTCTCCCTGAGATGGGAGAACATGAGGAGAGAACCTACCTGCACCACGAGGAAACTTGAGCTACTTCATTAATTCATTTAGGCTTGGGGCTGCCCTTTCTACCCCCTAGAGATCTGTGAGTGATGCCCATGTGACCACAGAAGCATACAAAGCTATATTTGAGGATCTGTTCCTTTTTCAGATTATGGTCAATACTGCTTATCCACTGGATCCTTTGGGATTGCACTGTTTCATAGGGATTACTTTTGTACAAAAACAAGCTGAGAAGGAGAAGCATTAACTTCAGCAGGTGTGTCAAATGTTAGCTTTTTTCCTCTTGTAATGTATATAGTCTAGTACAGATACAGCTAATACAATTTTTTTCTGTTGTGAGAAAGGCCATTTGGCATCATTCCCATTTTCTAAAGACATTGGGATAGGGAAACTCAGCCCTTCCTAAAGATTTTTCATCTATTCGGGATCTCTTCCTCTTAATATCCAAGGATTTAATGACAATAGGAATCAGTTCATCAGTTTTGCTATCTTGAAAAAGTCTCCCAGAGTCAGACAGGAAAGAAGAAATCTCTCCTTCCAAGTGAAAAAATAGTGGCACTCCACACACAGATGAGAGACATCTTTCGAACGCGCAACAGCATCTCACCCTCTTTTTCCATCAACAATTGCAAATTAAATACTATCAACTGTCTATCATCTTTGTCTGCTTATGTGACCGTGCTTTAATTAAAAAATAAAATCACATAAACTATCTAGCTCCAAGCAAGTTTAACTGAGTCCACCAAGGTCTTTTGAATGGGACACTTGGGAGCTTCAGTCACCTTATTTTTGTTAGACTAACGACCTAAATATTAGTTTGTCATAAAGAAGAAAATGTGGAGCAATGCGTGTAAGGTTTCTTTGTACTGTATGGCAAAAGACCATATACTGAGGTTCCTCCACTGAGCGATTCATCTCCCCCAGCTATGCATAAATCTATAAAATGGGTATGATATTTTACAGGCATGTTGTGAGGTTTAATTAACTGTGATCCTTTGAAGAAAAAGTTATTTGATATGAGCCCGAGTGCATAATTTGTACATAAAAATATATTCAAGAGCCATGTGACATATAGGAAATCCCTAAGTTAATTGAAATATCATAGATCAAACAACTCCAAGCGTCAATCTGATCCTTGCAACAGCAGGTGCAACTCCCATTAACTTCTATTATTATTTGTACTACAATAGCCCTGCTGCACTAGGCACTGTACAAACACAGAGACAAACCAAGTGCTGAAGAACTTAGTCTAAACAGAAAAGACACGTGAGAAGAGAAACCAACACAGAGGAGAATTTACTTACATGAGGTCACACAAGCGGCAGAGCTGGGAATATAACCTAAGTCTCGTGACTTTCAATCCAATGCTCCATCCACTGACTAGACCATGCTAGATCTTATCAATGGGAGCTGGACTCACACCAGGGATGCATTTAGTTGCAAAGGTTAATTTGTTTCAAGATCAAAGACTAAGCCTGACCTTACCCTACATACTTTTCAGCAATTACATTTTTATAGTGTCTCATAGATCAGAGATATTATTTTAAAGTGCATAGATGAAAGTGCAGGTGGCTGTCTTCCATTTGCTTTATCAGATTCCTCACCTCCTCCATTGGGATACTGCCATCAATAACTCTTACATGAATTGAATGTTATACACTAGTATCATTGATAGAAATACTTATATTCATCCCTTCAGTTATTTCTCTCTCTTTGGACCTTTATTAGCTCACAAAATTTAAAAAGAACAAGGTCACAGATCTGAATTTCTTCTCAGCTATTCTCTGTATCTATTCACAGCTATGATCAAAAAGTCCACAATTTGAACTGTTGTAACAATCTTACCGTTCAATAGCCACCAAAGTAATGGAATAAAACCTGGACTTTCACTAATGTACTTCAAGCCTTTCAAGTTGATGCTCACATTGTACAGTGACATCAGCATTAGCCTAAAATAAATTAAAAAGGTGATTAAATTGCATCTTAAACTGCATCATTACAATAACTGCATCCAATACTTACAATGAGCATCTACAGATGGCTAGATCCTGATGCATATTTCAAACTCAATATATACATACAGCTACATGAATGCAACAATGTGAGAGATTTTATTTAAATTTATAAATCAAAATATATTAATCATGTAAAAGTCAGCCAATTTGACAGCATTTAAATTCCTCTGAACTGAATGGGACTAATCACATGAGTAGGGCAAGCAGGATTTGGCCTTACATGATCACTCACCATATGCAACAGAATCCTCTTAACTGGGACTCCCCAGAAGGCAGCCTATCATCCTGATTAAGCTGCTTGTCTCAACAAATGAAAGGGCCACTTAAAAAAATAAAAGGCTGCAAAGATTTTATAACAATTACTATAC
The DNA here is from genome assembly GCF_025201925.1 of Gopherus flavomarginatus. Classification (NCBI taxonomy): domain Eukaryota; kingdom Metazoa; phylum Chordata; order Testudines; family Testudinidae; genus Gopherus; species Gopherus flavomarginatus. The sequence goes on from NC_066617.1 coordinate 210,559,434, forward strand.
TGAATCAAAAGAACTAAATGAAATTTGTTGCATTTCATTCATTCTTCTTTTGATCTTTGACAACTTCTGTATTTAAAAAAGAGAGCAGCTTAGAATTTCACAACTTTAATACCTAGCTATGCATCTCTTAATCATCTGACACTGGCCCCTCGTGTCCCTGTCAAACAAAGTTTATGTTAATTCTATACCAATTAAAGCAGCCGTCAATCATTCTTTTTATTAGGTTAAATCTGTCCTCTGGACGACATCCTGATAAAGGAGATGTCCCGAATCTAAGAGATACTGAGCACCTTGACTTCAGTGGGAGCTGAGGTTACACAACACTTTAAAGGATCAGGCCACAGGTAAAGCACACTCTAAAATAAAATCCGACAGAGAGGTTATTGAGAGAGAAAAGGTGAGACTCCATTGTAGTATATTGCAGATGATGTATTCCTTATGCCATCAGATCTTAAATTGAACTTCACACCCCTTGATAATCTGTACGTTATTCCCTGATAACCTGAAACTTCTACACTTAAACTCCATACCGTTCACTTTTTTAAACATCATCTTAATAAAATTTTTACTCTTTGCCAAACAATGTGTCTTAATAGCCAGTGGGACCATGAAATTATCCGAAGCAGGCACAATGCCTCCTGGAGTGCCACCCTTAAAGAAGGCACAATGATATCCTCTGCCACCGAACAGAGCCAACTCCACTGGCGGTTGTGGTCAGAGCTGGGACCACACCCATCTTTTTTTCATCCCACACTAAGACACACTTCTTGTTGCCCTGCTCACCCTTGCGTAGGCGTGAAGAAGCCAGGTAAAATTCAGGCCCAACATATATAAGCCAGTAAGAGTAACTGTTGCAGCCACAGAAAAGCAACAAGCCTTGAGCGTGCTGTATTCTCAGCTGACTGCCAATCCAAATGTCAAGAGTAAAGGGGATGATTCTGGCCCCAGTTCTGGCAACATACAGGACTTGCAAGAGGTTGGAGAAGACCCCTAAAATAGGAGCAGCATAGGACTTATGCAGCCTCCCTCACCAGATCCTAGCATAGAGACTGCACCAGGGCAGATATGGAGGGAGGGGACATACCCACAGTGCAGAGTACTCCAAGGGATTCTGGACTGCTGCAGGGCTGCTCTAATTTATACCAGGGGCTGAAATACCCCAGCAGCAGCCCAGAAGCCAGAGGATGCAACGGTGATGTAAAGCCACCACTGCCCCCTGGGCTGCACCTCCCAGAAAGTACAGCACAGAATCTGTCCCTGGCATATGGAAACAACTTAAGCCATCCTTCTTCAAGCATCTACCCAGGGCCCCTGCAAGCACAACTTAACACAACTCCTATAATGTGACAGATGGGAACTCATCCGTTCCTGTACAGGGAAACTGAGAAGGAAGCCACTGTTCTGCCACCATCTGAAATGTGTTTAGCAGTCCTTCACCAGTTCAGAGGATCGTTCCTGACAGTGCCAGCCTAGTCCAGTACTTGCACCCATCAGCCATATAGCACTGTCTCTGTCAATGTCTCTATGTGCTCCCCCAAACACCTTCGCATTCACACAGGGCCAGACAATTTGGTCCTTAAACGGTGGCTATACTGTGAAAAACGTATTTTTGACTCTTAAATTTCATCATGGGTCTATTGTGCCTCATGGATTCCACATCAAATTTGCTCAGTCTACAGGTAAAAAGATTTTTTTTTAATTGCCAGCCCTGCAAATTCAATCTGCGTCTGAGTCAAAACGCACTCTTGCCTTTGCACACATCACCAGCAGTCACAAAGATGATGCAAACAAATGATGCTCTCAGTTATACCTGCATAACTTCACTGCCTCCAAATACCTTAACACCTGTGCAACCCCACAAGCCTTCAGTGGGTTTTCATAGGAAGTAACTGAAGGCTTCTGTTGGCCTTTTTATTTTTGGTGTTGATGTCTGAAAGGAAAGAACCCAGCTTAGCTTTCAGATCACAGGTTGCGTCTCTGGGACTAACAGTTAGAAAAAACATCTTTTATTTATATATCAAAAAATTTGACATGGCCTCACACACACATTTTTAAAGTCAAATTACATTTAATGTTTATGCAACAGAATGAAAACGCAAACACTCCGTAAGTGCTATGCTCAGTCATGTATTATCAAAACCTCAAAATCTGTATTTAATAATTTGTCTTCCTAACGTAGCAACGTCCCTAGTCATCTTGTAAAAATACATCCATGACAAATTTAAGTAATAAAACAAACTAAAATTCTCAACTTTTCCTCGTAGTTGAAAAACGTATTCCCCGATCCACCCATGTTCACATAATATGAATGCTTACTGTATCTGACTAAGCCACCGAATTTCTCCCAGAAAGGTCCACTTTCAGAAGAGATAAGCAGGAGAAATTTCAGTAAGTTGAAAATGCTGAAAGCCACTGAAAAAGTGATTAGTATAAAGGTGCCATCTCAGCTTTAACTGCAAGACTGCTAATGCAATGTTATAAGATAAAATAAAATTCATCCTGGATAGTTTTATATACAGAAATGTGATGTCCGTATTATACAAGTTATTCAGAAATAAGACCAAATACGGAAGTTATTTTAAGTAGTTCTGATCCTTTTGGGGAACCCAGGGCACAGGAAAGATCATATTTCTTCAAAGCTGTCAAAAACTACTGATAATACTCGATGTAAAGATTGTATTGCCACTAAACGTTTGTTGCACTCTTTGCTGAGCTAAATAGATATCTGATGTTTGTTATTATATTGCCTTCCACACTCGCCACGTGATAAAGATTTCTGTACGTATTTTAAGATGAAAAGTTTTATGAACTTTTTTTTCTTAACTAGCAATACTCTGAATAGCTTAATGTCAATTTATTCTGATTTTGTTTCTCTTTTCTTCAATCATTTCCAACAGGTTTATGACCTAAATATTCAAAGGTGTTCAGCGCACACAAAATCACTGAAGTCAATGAGAGACAGCATTCAGCATTTCTAAAAACTAGGCCACTAGTGTACTGCAAACTCCTAGCCAGGAAGCTTTGAAGTGATTGAAAAAATAGTTGTATTCTGATGCTGATAGTTTTTTTTTAAGTTCTCTCCCCTTTTTAGTTTCTTTTCACACTCTCTTTTCTCTAGGAATTGAGAATGTTGGAGGATGCTATGGGGAAGAAAGGTTAATTACTGGATCTTATGACATGCTGTGATTAATAGTGATACTTTACATTTCTAGAGATCCTTTCATAGAAGGTGCTAAAGTCTTAATAAATGACAATGGAAAAGCTAACAAATAAAATCTTGCTTTTGAGGGACTTGCCCTACACTCATGGGACAAATCCCAGTACATGCCCAAAGCCTGTGTCCATGGTTTGGGAGCAAGGGAGCTTTGAGGAAGTAGGGAGTAGATTAGAATCTTCTTCCCCAATTTGGGGGGCAGGCTATGGAGCCATCAACCAGACCCTTCATGACTGCTACTGTAGTCTCAGGTTGCAGTAAGTTTGCATTTTACCATGCAACTTCTACACGGAGAGCTAGGGTAAAAAAACTAACGTTCCTAGGAGTGTTAGGAGTCTATGTCTCATTTTCAGAACTGATTTAGGTGCTTAGGAGTCTAACTTTCATGCACTTTCAATGAGACTTAGGCTCCTAAACCCCTGAATGATTTTAAAAATGGGACTCAGGCTCCTACATTGCTTAGCCACTTTTAAAAATTTTACCCCTGGACCAATGAATCTATTGTGGTCATGGCCCATAACAAGCTGTGGATGCTGCTATGGAGCTGTGCTCTGCAGCATTCATGACCCATGCGCACCTCACACCTCATAGAGCTTCCACGGCCCTTACTTGGGCAGCAAAATTTAGCCTTTAGTAATGAAATGTGAATATCTCTAACTATGCATGATCAGCCAAAATAAAAACAATAAATAAAATAACCATTTACCATAGAAAAGGTTAATATCTTTGGACATGGTCTTTCAATCTGTTCCTCAATCGAAATGTCAGACAGATTAAAAATGATGTAAAAGGACACTGCTAGTTTGTATTTTTCTTTCACTTGTTTGTTTTGTGTGGAGCTGAGGGACTGGTTGTGGTGAGCTAAAAATGTTGGAATGTTGTGGGGAGAAGAAGAAGAAAGTTTCTGAGATTTAAACCCATTCTGCTAGCCACTCTGAAGATCTAAGCCCAAAGTAATAATATATTATTAACATCATAATGTGGAAAAACTCCTTGGCTCTTTATGCCACTTTCAGCTCTACTACTCCTTTATGTTCCCTCTATAAAAACACAATTTTTCCTTTGCCCTTCTCCATATTATTACCGTATATACTTGTTCATAAGCTGAATATTTTTGGTAAAAAAGTGACACATCAAAGAGTAGGGGTCAGCTTATAAACAGGTCTACACCAAAATTTGATGATTTAAAACTCTATGGCAGGGATCGGCAACCTTTGGCACACGGCTCATCAGGGTAAGCACTTTGGTGGGGTGGTTTGTTTACCTGCCTTGTCTGCAGATTTGGCCGATCGTGGCTCCCACTGGCCGCGGTTCGCCATCCCAGGCCAATGCGGGCTGCAGGAAGCAGTGGCCAGCACATCCCTCGGCTCACGCCACTTCCCACAGCCCCCATTGGCCTAGAGCAGCGAACCATGGCCAGTGGGAGCTGCGATTGGCTGAACCTGAGGATGCGGCAGGTAAACAAACTGGCCCGGCCCGCCAGGGTACTTACTCTGGCGAGCCGCATGCCAAAGGTTGCTGATCCCTGCTCTATGGAATCATTGAATTGAATATCTAATACATTGGCTGGGAATGGTGAACTGTGGCCACAGGAGGCTGAGGGGTTCCATGCCTGCAGATGCTCCAGGTAAACAAAATGCCCCGACCCTCCAGCGGCTTACCCTGACAGGCTGGGAGCCAAAGTTTTCCAACCCTTGAAATATAGGGTCGGCTTATGAAAGGGTCATACAGTTTTTGCTATTTTTCCTTATCCATCTTGGGGGGGGATCAACTTATGGGGCTAATGAATGAGTATATACAGTATATTCCTCTCACTCTTATTTTTGTTATTTCCCCCCACCCTCCAAGTAACAAAAATTGGAAATGCATAACTCAGTCACCACATCTCTGAAGTAGCTACACTTATATATAAAGTAATTAGTTGAAAAAAAAAACCTCCAAAATGTTTCAAATCAGCATTTCCTTTGGTCAGTAGAAAAGATGTCATTTGATTTCGGAATCTGGACGCATACTTGTTTCTACGGCTTTTACTTGTACTGATTTCTTAAAAATAAATTGTGACACAACCTGGTAGCCATGCAGGCCTTACAAGTTTGACTATCAAACCTAGTCTCTCCAACCCAAGAGCCAGGTTTCAAGGAATATAAATAGGATCAAAGATTATCATTGCATTATGTAAGATACTGCACAATTAATTTGTGCAGTGCCTCTTTTGGGTTGTATGCTAACCCAGTTGGATGGACTTTATATACTGATATTCTACAAACTAGATGGCCCCTGTTGAGTCTTTGGTTTGTCTGCAGGATTGACTTGCACATGTTTTCAAATGGCTGTTGCAAGGTAGCTGGAGATTACACCACCACGAGAAACTGTTTGGCAATCAGCTTTAGTTGTCTTTACAATAAAGAACTTATTTTTTAAACTCATCTATGAAAGGAAGCCCTTCAAACACTGATGATGACAATATTGCCAAGTGTTCAAAAATCAAGAGCCAGCCCCCAAAACTCATAAAATTGCCTTAACAATCAAGAGATTTGTAGAAGTCTGGGCTCTTTTTATTTACCTTATGGATTGTGAGTCAGGGGTTCTCAAACTGGGGGTTGTGACCCCTCAGGGGGTCATGAGGTTATTACGCAGGGGGTTGTGAGTTGTCAGCCTTCACCCCAAACCCCGCTTTGCCCCCAGTATTTATAATAGTGTTAAATTAAAAACATTTTTTAATATAGTTATAAGGGAGGGTTGCACTCAGAGACTTGCTGTGTCACCAGTACAAAAGTTTGAGAACAACTGTTTTAGAGGTCACATTTCAAGCTTTTCTCTGAAATCATGAGGGCTAGAAATTTGCATTTTAAAAAAATGAAAGTTATGATTCTCACATAAGCATATGACTCCAGAAATTGGGGCATTCAGAAAAATACCAAATAATATTAAAGTTGGCTATCCTATTTTAAATGTTGACTTCCAAATCCTACGCTTGGGAAACAGCATGAGAGATATTACGTAATGCTAAGGCACTCTGTAATGACATACATAAATAACAAATTGTTAACAACATGGTCATTCAATATTTATGCTTTTTCACAGATCAACATTCAAATATCTACTAAAATAAAATACTGCACACATGAATCAAAGATTATTCACATCAGTAATATTTATCTTATTAATTTTCGGTATCTTTATATTCACAAACACCATATTAAGGCTCCCAATCCCTATTGTATCCAAGAGCCATATACATATGTCTAAGACAAGCTGAATTTCCAACTTGCCAGGAACAACTTGCTTTGATTAACTAGTAATATTGCTCAGAAAATGGCAAAGAATGTTCATGTGTTTCATTTCTTCATTTACTGGAAAGTCTGACTTTTCCCCTTTTTGGATTGTGTATCATAGTCTTTTCTTTACAATATTTCAAAACATCATAGATTCATTCATCTCACAGGGCTTCTTCACAGACACCCCTTTACCAATGTTGATGACAGCAGCTTGTGAGTAATAAGGTGGCAGGAGGTCATTTACTCTTTGCTGGCCTAAGACAAGCGCACATTTGGTACATATGTAAGCTACTTATTTAACTAACCAGGCATAGTATTTTAACAGATTATTTTTCATTTTGGACAGCGATACAGAGTGAGTCCTATATTTCTCTCAGTTCTTTTCCCTACTTTAAAACCTGAGCCTCTCTTAAATACCATTTATCCCAGCAACTCTGCCTCTTACCAAGGCAGTGATGGGCACATCCCCACATTGCCCATTATTCTGGTCCTTGATAGACCTTGCAGAGACACTGATGTGCCTGCAACATTGGCTATGGGGAATCGGTATGCAGCCACCAGCCTTGCAACCACACCTAGTATATTTCTGAGGAATGGATGCTGTGAATATTATTTCCAATGGACTTATTTCCTCTCCAATAAAATAAATAATGAATGAATCTGTGACGTGGTGTGTAAACTCCACACCAGCATGGAAGGAGTTAGGGAGCTGCTTGGGGCTGGAGTAACCCCATCCCGCAATACCTGCAATTAATGCCAGGAATGGACAAGGTACCTCAAGGAGGAAGTTCCCCTCAATAGTGGACAGCCTTGGAAGAATGCAGGGTGCTATGCTTCCCAGCTCCCAGGAAGGCCTGATGTCTAGTGCAACCTCTACCCTCACAAAAAGGAAACACAGATCTCCTGCGATAAAAGGAAGAATAGGCTTATCCTATAGCTTCTGCTGGAGTCCCAGAGGACTCTAAGGTGGACTACAGCCCATCCAGGGCCTCTCTGAAGAAAGGGGTCAATATCCTGGTCAGAACTGCATATATGTTTTTTTTTCTTGGCCCCTTTCTTTGGAATGGTCTACACTGGGTGAGGGGGGAGGAATCGATCTAAGATACGCAACTTCACCTATGTGAATAACGTAATTGAATTCAACGTACTTAGATCTACTCACCGCGGTGTCTTCACTGCAGTGAGTCGACTGCTGCTGCTCCCCTAATGACTCTGCCTGCGCCTCTCATGCCGGTGGAGTATAGGAGTCAACAGGAAGTGCTCGTGGGTCGATTTATCGCATCTAGACTAGATGCGATAAATCGACCCCCACTGGATCGATCGCTGCCCACCAATCTGGGCAGTATAGACATTGCCTTTAACTTCTTTTGCTGCCTTTGGATTGTTTGTTTCACCTGTGACTCTGAAAAGGGGAGAAATTGCCAGAAGGACGGCTGAGAGACCACCTCCACTAGACTGTCACTGAACATTCCTGCTAAAAGGACTGGATTTGTGTGACTGCTACTTTCCAAGTACATCCAAAGGAGGCATAGAGTAGTAAAAGAATCACTCAGTGAATGGAGGAGTACTGTGCTAGTGCCAAAACTTGATGGCATGACATGTTTCTGCACTGATTTTCAAAAGGTCAATGCGGCTTCAAAATTTAATGCATAGCCAAAGCCAACTGTGGATGAACTATTACAATGGCTGAGAGCTGCCAGATATATATCCACTTCAGAGCTCACAAAAGGGTACTGGAAAATACCTTTGCCAGAAACTGGGGGAAAAACAGTTTGTTCCACATCCTTTGGTATACATCAGTGGTGCACAAACTACAGCCCAACACTAGCTTATATCAAGTCCAATAAATGTTTTTGGTCACTCTGAGGTAGCGGAAACTTTCCAGAAGCTAATGGACCGAATCTTGTGGCTGCATAGGCAGCATGCAGCGGCCTACTTAGATTATATAGTTCTCTCCGGCCAGGACTGGGATAGTAGCTTAAAAATGGTCACAGCAGTACTCCAGTTCCTCGCAGATGCAGTAAGGCAGTGAACCGCAATGTCATGTACTGGGCTACATCAGGAGTCGGCAACCTATGGTATGCGTGCCAAAGACGGCACGCGAGCCGATTTTTAATGGCACACTGCGGCCGCTGCCGGCCCCACTCAGCCCGATGCCGAACTCCGGCAGCAGGCTGAGCGGGGCCAACGGCCGGGACCCTGACAGGCAGCAGCATGCCATTAAAAATCCTGCCTGGCCCAGCCCGCTCTTCTCTGCCCCCCGCCTACCACTCTCTCTGGCGGGGGCGGGGGCAGGGGGCCGAAAGCAGAAGCAAGCTTGGTCCTGCTGGCTGCTGCTGTAGGACAGGCTCTGCTGGCAGCCAAGTTTCCCCCTCCCCAGCCTCTTCCCTCAGCACGCTGCATCATGCCCCGCCTCCTCTCCCTTCCTACCGCCGACGGCCCTTGCAAGGGAGGGGAAAAAAGGAGCCCCAGCACCCTCACTGCTCAGACCGGAAAGGAAGTGGAGAAGAGGCAGGACTGGGGCCTTGGTGAAGGGGAGTGGAATCAGGGCGTATCCCTCCAGCTCCCTGCCGTGAGCCACTCAGGGCAGGGGGCTGGGAGCACCCCCCAATCCCAGCCCACCTCTCTGCCCTGACCCCTGCAGCCCCCTCACACCCCAGCCCTCTATGCTCTCCCCTACGACCCCAGCCCTGACTCTGGCACCCCTCACACATACCCAGCCCCCCGCACCCCATGCCTTGACTCCTGCACCCTCCACACACACCCTGTCCTGACTCCTGTACTCCCCACACATACCCAGCCCCCCCCAAACCCCATATCCTGACTCTTGCACCCCCCACATCCCCAACCCTCGGACCAAATGGGAGCTCTTGCACTCACACCCACCCCACATTCCCACCTGCACCCCTCGCACCAAATGGGAGCTGCCCAGTAAGCGCTCCACATCCAAACCTCCTGCCCTAACCCTGAGCCCCCTCCCTCATTCTAGCTCCTGGTCAGACCCTGCACCTCAACCCCCAGCCTGCTCCTTCAGCCCCAGCCCTGTGCTCAGTGCACTCCCACCCTCAGCTCAGTGCAGAGAGAGAGAGGAAGAGAACAGGCCAGAACCAGGGAGAAGCTAGGTACCCACTGTATGTGGGCAGGGCCGGAACCCCAGACCAGCAGTGGGCTGAGCAGGGTCAGCAGCTAGGACCCTGGCTGGCAGGAGCCAGCGGACGGAATCCCAGACCGGCGCCAGTCTGGGGTCCCGGTCCCCGGCCCCACTCAGCCCACTGCCAGTCTGGGGTTCTGGCTGCTGGCCCCTTGCCAGTCTGGGGTCCCAGCCCCAGCCCCACTCAGCCCGCTGCTGGTCTGCAGTTCTGGCTGCCAGCTCCATGCCAGCTGGGGTCCTGGTCGCAGGCCCTGCTCAGCCCGCTGCCAGCCTAGGTGAATGGAACCCCAGACTGAGAGCAGGCTGAGCAGGCTGGCAGCATAAGATCAGCATTTTAATTTAATTTTACATGAAGCTTCTTAAACATTTTGAAAACTTTGTTTACTTTACATACAACAGTAGTTTAGTTATATGATATATAGACTTATAGAGACCTTCTAAAAAACATTAAAATGTATTACCGGCACGTGAAACCTTAAATTAAAGTAAATAAATGAAGACTCGGCACAGCACTTCTGAAAGGTTGCCGACCCCTGGGATAGACCATGAGAGAAAGTCAACTACGACCCCTATTGAACAAGGTCCAAGCCTTGACACATTGTCCTGTTCCCACGACAAAACAACCCAGTTGTGAGTTGCAGGCAGTTACCAATGTTTTGTGCTGGGATTCACCACTACTGTGGCCCTCCTCACAGATCTTGTAAAGGACAGATGCCCAGAAAAGGTCCAGTGGTTGAAAAGCCTGCCATGAGACATTTAGGACACCGAAGGAGCGTTTATGTAAGGAGCCAGTCCTTTTTAATCCACATTTTTCAAAAAGATTTATTCTGCAAATAAATGCCTCACATATAGGACTAAGGTTGATCCCTTTGCAAAAAAATGAGGGGGACAGACATCTGGTATTGTACAACAACCAAAAGTTGTTCCCCAGAGAGAAAATATACTCCGTGATCAAGAAGGAGGCACTGGCAGTGAAATGGGCTGTGGATTCAGTGGATACTATCTGCTGGGAAACCCTTTTTTAAAAAAAAAATCACAGACCACACTCCACTTAGGCGTATGAACACCATGAAAGACACCAATCCAAGGATAATCCGCTACAACCCTATAGCTTCCAGGTACTCAACTGACCTGATAAGGCACATCAAAATGCTGCCTTTTTTTCACAAGACAGCAATTCCAGCACAGGGGATGCCGCCCTTGCCCCTGTCTTGAGAGGGAGGGTACGTAAACCCTACCCCAGTATGGAGGCGGTTAAGGCACCGCTTTGGGCTGGAGAAGCCTCATCACACCACACCTGCAAGTCATGCCAGGAATGGAGGAGTTTGAAAGGAGTAAGCTCCACTCAGTAGTGGGCAGCCCTGAAGGGGTGCAGACTGTTAAGTTTCCCAACTCCCAGGAAGAAGCCTGATAGCTAGCAGAATCTCTGTCCTCACAAAAAGGGGACACAGATCTCCTGTGCCAAAAGGAGGAAGGGACTGTATCTGATAACTTGTGCTGGAGACCTACAGGTTTTCCTTTTTATTTTTCCCTTTTGTAGCCTTTGGATTGTTTTACCTTTTACTCTGGAAAAGGGGAGATATAGCCAAAATGAGGGCTGAGAGCCCTCCACTGCTAGATTGTCACCAAATACTCCTGCTAAAAGGACCGGATCTGTATGAATGCTACTTTCCAAGTAGCATCCAAAGTGGGTGTTCTGATGAGGGCAGAACCTTAACAGGATCATTAGATAAAGAGCTGTAGTAATAATGGTCTACATTGTAAGATAACATGCTTCATTTTAAAAATATCTGGCCTTCATACACTTTCAGTTTGGTACAGAGTCCTGGCTTCATGTCTCTCAGAAGCTGCATCATTGTGTCCAACAACACCCGACTTGAATTAACCAGGAATTCACGGCCACATGCCAATGCAGCAACATCTACAACAGAACATAAAATAAAATAATAAAAATCACATTCCAAAAAAACAGGAAAATGAGTTCGTATCTAATACAATCAAATAGTAACTACCCGTAGGAACTGTGAAGACTGAGCCATGACATCTATAAACCTTTCCCTAAATGTAGCGACACAGTCAATATGGAACGGTATAATATGCTACTGAAGCAGAAAACAATACCTAGCAGTCAAAAAACCTGTTATAATTATACATTGTTCACTAAAAGATGTATTCAGGGTGGCTCAGCAGCAAAATGTGTAATGCAATGAGTTATGAAACAGATATGATTTAAAAAGCTCTGAACTGGCTGCATCTAGAACTACTGTAGAAATAATGTAAAGTTGATCCTAATGGACTCAGTTTTAAAGGAAGGAAGATGTAGATCAGTGGTGGGCAACCTGCGGCCCATCAGGGTAAGCTGACTGCAGGCCGCAAGACATTTTGCGGACGCTCAACGTCTGCAGGCACGGCCCCCTGCAGCTCCCAGTGGCTGCAGTTCACCGTTCCCGGAGAATGGGAGCTGTGGGAAGTGGCAGCCAGCATGCCCCTATGGCCCACAGCTTCCCACAGCTCCTATTGGCCAGGAACAGTGAACCGCGGCCACTGGGAGCTGCGCGGGGCCATACTGGTGGACGCTCAACGTCCGCAAAATGTCTCGCGGCCTGCAATCAGCTTACCCTGATGGGCCACATGCAGCCCATGGGGCTGCGAGTGGCCCACTGCTGATGTAGACTGCTTCATATTTACTCCCCCTATGTTCCCAGCTAGAGTACACATCTAAAGCAGCAACAGAAGTCAATCTGCAAGATCTTCCCTGCTCTTGTAGGAGTGCTTCCTTATGCAGCGGACAACACAATAGGCAAAAAATGCAGAAAGACTATTATTCTGCTAAGGATTCTGGACTAGATGACCACCTGAGGTCCCTTCCAAACCCTGATATTCTATGATTCTATGAAACAGTTCTCTCTTCAATAAACTTCTTGTACTGTAGGAAGCAAAACAAGTTCAAATGTTAAGCAGTGAGGAATGAAACAACATTACAACAGCTTGCATTTTAAAAAAATGAGCCTGACTCTCCTCAGACAGATGTAAATCAGGAATAACTTGACTGAAACCTACAGAGTCATAGCAGATGTAAAACTAGAGTAAGTGAGATGAGGATCAGGCTCAATTGCATTGTATTCTGATACACTGAACCCTTAAAGAGAAAATATATTGTAATCCTCACATTAACATGACAAAATTATGAGAATATATACATGTAGTCTTGCTATATTATCAATCACAAAATGGTTAAAAAAAGGAGAATATATATTCACCAACAGCAGGAAGGAAAGAAAGAAAGAAAGAAAGAAAAGTGCAAAAACGTGACATTTTAGAAATTACAGCCCTCGTCTAGAATGGATTTACTGTAAGAAAATCTGGCAGGAGGTGTTAGGCATCTTTTTTTCCTATTTGTTCTTTTTACTCCTGTTTTTTTAACATTTGAAGGGTGCTTTTAAGTAATGACTGTGACACTGACAGACCACTTCAGTTTGATGCTAAGAGACCAGCTCAAATCAAAGCCATAGGCCAATTCACTTGTGGTCTGAATATCAAAGAAATTTTAAAGTTATTGTCTTCATTTACCTATAATCTGTGGTTTACTCTCGCCTTACATTATGTATACCCTGTACTTAATTAACTCTAGATCAAAAGTGTATGTTAGTGAGAATTTAATTGATGTGTAAACTTCATGAAAACTAATGAAAGATTGTTGGGATTGCTGTAACTAAATGCATTGTGTATATCTCTGTAATTGGATTGCCCATCAAATGGGATTGGAGCCTTGGAAATATAAATGAAGAAGCATGCTAACTTCAAAGCATGGGTCACTGCATTCGACAATGGGAAATTCACAGATCCAGTCTGCGTTTAGTCAACCAAGGAAAAGCCTATTCTGTAATGGAAACATTTGCCAAATTGCTTTCTGGGGAAGACAGCGATAAGAATGGATTCAGGGAATGATCCTGAATCTCTGAACTGTTTGGATTCTAACAGGGTTGAATACTGAGCAAATAGAGATCCCCAGAATTATTTTGATAAACTCTGAGAGACTTAGGGAAAACTAGCAGATTATTACATCTCTGCTATCAATTTGGATGTACAAACTTGGACTCACCTGTTAACGTGTTTTACCTGCTTTAACTTCTCAATAACTCATTTCTTTTTCTTAGCTAATAAATTTTTAATTAGATTACTTGAGAAATCAGCTGCCAATGTTGTTTTTGGTGTAAGATTGAGAGTATCCATTGACTAGGGAAAAGTGACTGATCCTTTGGAGCTGGGAGTACCAATGTGAGGTGATTTTTGGTTTTAATAACCTTTCATCACAAAGTCTAGTTTGTCTGGGTGGCAAGATGTGCTGGAGAGCCTAAGGGGACTGTTTGTGACTCCATGGTAAGAGTACTAGTGTGGTGAAATCTAATTATAGAATATACTACCAACTTGGGGGGGGTCTGCCCTGTTTTCTGACAGTCTGACCTGAGATTGCACTCTCAGTTGTGAGCTACTCTAGACAGTGTGACAATGATTTTGCAGTCAACTGATGGTTTAGGTTTTTTGGAAGTGTAAATCATTGCTGGACTGGTTTACTGTTTCTGAAACTCCACATCGGTCTTGTTTTCTTTTTTCTCTCCTGCTTAATAATTATTTTTACAAAAATCACCATAAAAGACTTTTTTCTTCATTTGTTCTAAAGGAGAAATCAGCATTAAATATAATTAACAAACTTACTACATGATCCACTTTATACTAATTTCAAGAGACAATTTTATATCTAAAATCTGGGGAAAACACTTGATACAAAAATCACAGATGCCCACTTGACATTTTTATACACTCAGGTGATGAAGTGCTACATCAGGGGTCAGCAACCTTTCAGAAGTGGTGTGCCAAGTCTTCATTTATTCACTCTAATTTAAGGTTTCGCGTGCCACTAATACATTTAAACGTTTTTAGAAGGTCTCTTTCTATAAGTCTATAACATATAACTAAACTATTGTTGTATGTAAAGTAAATAAGGTTTTTAAAATGTTTAAGAAGCTTCATTTAAAATTAAATTAAAATGTAGAGCCCCCTGGACCAGTGGGAAGGACCTGGGCAGCGTGAGTGCCACTGAAAATCAGCTTGCGTGCCGCCTTTGGCACGCGTGCCATAGGTTGCCTACCCCGTGCCAAATGAAAAAAATGACAAATGTCAGAAAGTATGAGTATCACTGTATGTGCTAATATTTTAAGAGATGGAGATGATGAGAGGGCAAAAACATTTTAAATAGATTCAGGACCTGTACTAATGCTAGTAAGTTCGCTGGGTTCAAAGTCCTGCTCACCATTTTGTATCTTCAGGCAGCTAGCCCCAAAGATATGTTGGACATTTCAGTAACAATAAATATCGCTCTCACATGAATACACTTCCGATGCTGAACCCAATGAACCCATTAAAGACAGAGAATACCAGTTGAAAAAGTAACAACCTATGTCATAAAAATGTATCTTAAAAGACACAAACATAGGAATTCCCATACTAGCTCAGACTTACATACATCTAGTTCAGTATCCTGTCTCCAACAATGGCCTGCACCAGAAGAGTCAGAGGAAGGTGCAAGAAACCCTACAGCAGGGAAATATGGAATGATCTTCACCTCATGAAGCTCTCACTCTAATTCCCAACAGATAAAAACTGGTTTAAACCCTGAAGCATAAAATATTGTCTCTCTTCAACAACTCTTTTTTTGCATAACTATAACAAATCTGGATAATCTTCTTAGCCATATAAATATCCAGTCCCTCTTTCAATCTCACTAAATTGTTGGTCACAACAGCAGACAGTGGCAATGAGTTTCACAGTCTAATTACATGTTGAATTTAAAAGTATATCCTTTAATCAGTTTTTAATTTGCTACCTTTCAATTTTATTAAATGCCCTCGTGTTCCTGTGTTGGGAGGCAAGGACACCAGAATCTCCCAATTTAGAGCAGATCTAATCTAATCTAGAAGACCCAAACTGTGGACCAATCTGATTACACATGATGGAAATTGTTTGTTTTTTTCTTTTTCCATTTTTTTTAATTAAGAAATTATATCCAAAAAACCTACCTTAAAAATGTTAAGGTTGCAAAACCCAGATTAAGGTTCAATCATTCATTACAGTGTATCCTTTACCATATTTGTCCTTAAACATTCTCCTTTCCAAATTAAATAGACATATTAGGTGAAATCTCAGCAGCACTGAAGTCACTGGCAATATTCTTTTTATTTTTAACTCCCATCGAAGCCTTCCTCATTCCACTAACCTCTAAACATTGTCATTGTCGGTCTCTGGACCTTTATTTCTGTTATGCTTTTATAAATGAAGTGATCTGGGACAGAATAAAACCACACCTTTAATTTGTGGACAGGCATAATGTTTTCAATATTATTCTTAATGCAGTCTTTCATCTTATTTACATTTACTAGACATCTTAATGAACTAGCCACAATGACACCTAGATCACCCCCATCCCACTCCAAAAATAGGTTATTAAATTCAGAACCCACTACTGTGTATGAATAATTTATGTTGTTCTTATTTGGAACATCTTGTACTTGCCAATGTTGACTTTCATCTGCCATCATTTTGGCCAGTTTTCCTAGTGTTATTAGGAACTTCTGTAGTTCTTCACAATCCTCTCTAGTTTTGACTAACCTATATAATTTTGTGTCTCACCAAATGCTTCCATCTCAATAGTTTGGCCCTCTTTCACGATGTTGATTATACGGGCACACAGCTTTTGACATTTTTCTATGCCAAGAGCAAACGGGTCTTTGGCTTCCTATCTTTTACTTCTCACCCTACGATATCAGGCTTCCTTAATAACCATTTGTGAGGAATATACACCTTCTGGAAGTGAGATAATTAGCTTATGTCTTCTACTAATATTATATTAAAAGTGAAAGCCTTGTCTAAACTAGTGATTATAGTGAGAGAGAATCTAAATGGCAGCTTTTTCTTTTCAATAGATCTGCTCCCAGGATGAATTCAAAATCATATTTATCAACTTAAATAAAGTAAGTTTTAGCATGTTATACTCTTCTTAGCATGGCAGAACCAACACTGCTAAAAGACAATGAAGCTTTCTAGAACTTGAAGAGAATGGTGATTCATAAATGATACCAACATTTTAAAAATATCAATCATTTAGTCAAACAGCTATATATGCATCATCGTACATTTACTGCAATATATGCTCCTTACAGTATATGTGGAATATAGTCCTGACATACAAAACTGACTTACTTGTCACAATCCCTGCCAAAGCTAATACAAACTGATTTTCATCAGAATCCAGATCTTGGTGTTTGATGTCTTCACCTAATGACCTCACAAAGCTCTCCATAGTTTGTCCCGTGATTGTGAAAAACTTTACTGCTTTGCTCTGTAAGTGCGGAGGGAAAACAATCACTTTCACAGGTTGCACTCAGTAATACTGAAAGGAACATACGATAGGATACAAGTGTTGCCTCTACCCACTGTACATGTCATATTTCTTTACATGCTATAGTTTATTGTCTCTTGCAGAACTCTTCCCTTATGAGAGACATTCTCCAGTGACTAGAACTCAGCTGCCCAATTCAGCAGTTACATAAAGGGTAGAAGAAGTTAAATGTGGAGTGTAAACTGATTGGAAAACTGGCAAAAATGGTAAAGTAGTGCAACTTGAGCTCATCTTAGTGGCATTTAGTGTGATAGTAAAATGAGCAACTTAAACATGGCAGAGACAGAAGCAGCATTGCAGAAAAAGCAACTGATAACAGAGTGTAAGATAAAGCTGTGTAAATTATACTCATTTTGCACATCCACTGAATGACAAATTAAGGTCAATTTATACCTAAAATGTATCTTATACAGTATGCTCCCAATTATCTGAATAGCATGGTGGACATGAATTTTGTTCAGATAATCAGGAGTTTGGATAATCAAGAGGACAGGAGTGACACTGCAAGAAACCCTCTGCAAGGTGCTGGGGAGGAGGCTGTAGTGGCTGGGCAGAGCAGATCAGGAATCTGCTCTGACTCATCAGGACTGCAGCATTCTCTGCATCTTGCATCCGCAGGGAATGGGTGTTACCAGCCCTAGGATAGTGCAGGGAGCCCTCTGAAGCTGTGCTGTCATGGCCTTGCTCGCTCACTCCTGTGACAGCGAGGCTGTAAAGGGCTCCCTGCACTGTCCCAGGAGCCATTCACCAGCAGGGTTACCTCTCCCATGGCTGAAGTTTTCTGCTCTACTGTTCGAACCTTTCCATTAGCCAAATCCCAGGAAGCAAGGAGGGGATTTGGATAATGCATAAGTTCAGATATCAGGGTTTGGGAAAATTGGGAGTATGCCGTATTTCCATTTGTCATCCAGAGAATTCCAGAGCAGTTGCATCCATTTACACTTGGCACGATTTTAACCTTTTTGGTTTTTTTTAAACAAACAATTCCTGAGCATTGAGAAATAAGTAGCCAATTCATCCTCAGTATAATGACTTTATCGCTGTGCACTGACAGTACATTTGTATATTCCACATAAACTAACCAATACATCCTAGGTGCCTATTCCTATCAATGTGCAAGAAGTGCAGATATTTAAAAATCATTATCCATGGAATATTCCTCTTAGGAAGTGACATAATTGATCATTTGAATAAAATGTGTTAGTATGGCAAAGCAGTTCCAAACATGCACTTCCTTCACCAAAACAACACTCGTTAGACTCTTGGTCGGGCACAGTGCTCTATCACTTTTCTCCATTTTAAATTGCGTTTAAAACTATCACTTTTAATTTTGTGGGCCAGAACAGAGGAAGAAACATCCCATAGTTCCTTGTGTTTAATGGCATGAGAAGTAGACTGCGCATTTTCTGATGAGCACTGCGGCGCAGAGGACTGGTTGATAGGTACGTATGTTGGAGAATAAGTGGGCAAGGGAATTGCTGAAGTAATGTGAGGGATTCTTTTCCCCTGGTGGTGGGTTTGCAAAATTATTTACATTGTGATGGCAGTAATCTGTATTTTCAGTCCGATGATAGTTGGTGAGAGAAGATAATGTCCCTCTTATCTGTGCCTTTTAACATCAAATATTAAATTACTGTTTGTTCTCTGTTTGCTCTACATTAAACCATTTATAGAGACTATAAAACTGAATAGACCAAAAAGAATAAACAATTCAGAGAATTATTTTGTTATATGTTCAATTACTGAAATACATCTATGTGTTAAGATACATTATCTACAGCACACTATCTACCCACAATACCTAAGCATTCCCACTAAAATGTATACATCTGTTGTACTCACCCCTCCTAGAATGTTTTTAACTGCTTCCTCATTGCTAGAGACACCCCACAACAAAGTACAGACTGCAGCTCCCATTTCTGTACAATATTCTGCCTGCTGCAGTAGTTGTTGTCTTGCCTCATTCAGCTGCTGTCGAAGGGCTAGTTTCTCCTGAAATTAATTGAAGGAAATTTTGGAAGATTAATACTGAAGAGCATTTCATTTGGTTTCAAAGGATCCCAACTACATTTCTACCACTAAGCCAGAGAAAGGGAGACAATATTACAGCCATATATATAAAATGCGGCAATTCACAGTACTTCCACAGAGCTAAATTCTCTCTCCAGAGCAGTCTGAGTAGCCATGCTGTGTGCTGGGGAAGTCAACAGGAGCTAGGAGTCTGCCACCTGCAACTTATGGAGCAGTGCTAGAGTTGAACCACTAAGGCTATTGTAGATGTCATTGTTCAAGTTAAAGTAGAATCAGCTTCTACTACACAAAGAATTGCATCTCTCACTGAGAGACAAGAGATTTTAGCAAGACAGGTGAGTCTTAGGGTAGCAGTCCTGTGAAAAAGTGCTAAGTATCTCAGCCATGTGAGATAAAGTTGCTTGTGAGCTAGAATAGATGCCCCAGAAAAAAACAGTGGTCTATCTAAGAGAACCTAGAGGCTCTACTTCCCTGACATGCAGTGGAGAATAAGACAGGATCCCTGGAGCGCTAAGCTCTAGGCCCGAGGTTTGGGACGGCCTCCAAATTTAAGACCACAGATCACTAGGCTCCAAGGATCTGTCATCCATGGTGTAGGAGCAGCAGTCCCATCACGGGTCTGTCTGCTTCAGTGCTTGGTGAACTGGTTTTGTGCTTGGCTCACTCTGCCACAGATCAACACAGAGAACACAGCACTTGACTGGTAAATTCAACAAGACCTGGAAATATTTTGGAGTGGCAAATATTTCTCACAGCCATATGGGATGTTGCCAAAAAGAGGGACATGAAATGAAGATACTCCCAGGTCTCATTCAGTCTTAAATTAATCCTTACTGCCTAATCAGACAGACTAGCCTGACCAGACAAGAAAAAAGAAAGACAGGAGCAGACCACAAAGAAAACCAAGAGGTACCAATATCCTAAAAAACCCTTCCAAATTGATGCCTAAAAGGGACTAAACATAAACCTAACAAACATCACACTAAATAATGAACAATGGTTCAAGCAAAGAGAGAGCAGAGCTACTAACACTTGTGAAGATACTCTGAGCACTGTGATTTAGGGGCAGTTTTTGCAGCTGCTTATAAATAAATGAACAGCCATATGCATCTCAGGATTTCATACTTGCAGCCTGCAGCTTTTGCTTTGGCAGTCTGTGGTACAAACAGCAGCATAGCTGCTGCAGGCAATTTCAGAGTACGCCTGGCCACTCAATGGGGAACAGAGCATATGCAACACTGAGGGGAATGTCTACACTGCAATTATACAGTTGACTCGGGCTTGGGCTAAGGGGCTGTTTAATTGTTGTATAGATGTTCAGGCTCAAGATGGAGCCCAGGTTCTAGGACCCTGTGAGATTAGAGGGTCCCAGAGCTCAGGCTGCCCAAGCCCACTTGAACAGCTCCTTAGCCAGAGTCAGCTAGCTTGGGCCAGCGAGGTTTTTAATTGTACTGTAAACATATCCAGAGAAGCCCTCTCCCACTGAAGTAGGGAGCAAGACTCCTGCCCCCCCATTACCACTACATTGGGGTAGAAAAGTTAATTTAGAAAGGGGGGATCCCGGCAGGGAAGCCCCCCTGTCCCTACTCCCAGAATAGGAGCTCTTCCTGCAGGCTGGGATGGGAGGCACTTGCTGAGGCCTAAAAGGGAGGAGGGAGCTGAGGCACTGCTAGAGCGTAGAATGGGAATTGGAGAGGCACTGCTGGAGTCTGCTGAGGAATGACGGATATGGGCTTCTGGGCCACTCAGACTATCCCAATGTGTGCAGTGCTATATAGGCGGGGGGAGTGACATGACTGGAGTGTCAAGAACTGGAAACGGGGGTGGGGGGGGCTGCACCACACCTCTCGGGGAGGAGGCTACCGGAGAGTGCCTTGAGCAGAGGGAGTAGGGGCCAGGAAAGAAAAGGATGCCAACTGAAGAGTTAAAAATGGGGAAAGTACAGTCCATGTCAGAAGGAAGTATCCCATTTGTGTGGGTGCCCTGTGTGTTTCCTATCCTGACTCATAAAGGGCAGGGAGGGGGGAGCGGGGGGAGTATGTTTTTTTAACAAGTTTGAGTATGGGAAAAAAAACAGAGCCAAACATATGATTAAAAAAAACCCCAAACCAAGCAAAGAACACCACGCTCAGGATTTCAAAGCCAGGGATCTCAATTTTGGGGGATTGTCTAAATTTTTGAAGTTGTGGGGTTGAAAATATCGAAAGAGTTAAAGTCACCTAAAGATAAGATGCTATAACATGGTACCCCCATCCATCCACAATGCTTCGCAGATTCATACATTACTGTTAGAAGTGATGACTTTAATTAGATGTCTTAGGTCACATAATTGGTCTAAAAATATACTTTGCTAATCTTTTCTTATGTCCACATCTAGCTGCCTATATCACATCTTATAGCCACCCTTGTGTTGATTAAAACTGCTGGCAGTGGGAAATGCATCATGAGATTCACTGTTTTGCAAATGAAATGTATTGAGCAGATTTTTCAGCATCAATCCACAATATATTCTTCTGTTACTGTAGTCTACTCAATAGACTTACACTAATTAATGATACCAAAGAATCTGGGACTTCTATTGCTGGTAAATAAACAATTTTTGGAAATTTTTCTGTGTGTACTAAAATCAGTCTGTTATTAAAACCAGCCACTAAAATCTTGTTAACTTAAAAATGAGTTTGTTGAATTTACTCTCTTTTCTCTAAACTCAACATCAGATCCATTAGCTTCTCTGACACCATCTTGCAGCAAGTCTTCTACTCAAATACACTGAACTTTCTTCCTATCCCTCTTCTTTTCTGTATTTCATTTATTCAGTGTTTGCATTTTGCACTTAGGATGGGAAATGCAATGTTGATTAATAAGACATAACTTTGGTAATGTCATAACTGGATAAGCCTGTCAGGATGCAAAGCCACAGCAAAAAAATCAAACAGTTCATAAACAACATCATAGCAAATGAATGAAAACCAGAAATAATATTTACAAGACCAGAGGAATAAACAGACCCTGCAAAAACACACACTAACAACCCTCCAAGAAGTAATTCTACTATGGGTGCACACCACTGACTAGTTATTGTGCTGTGCAACATCTTCCAAGAAGGGTCAAACTTCATGACTACAACAGTGATAAACTACGTAACTAGAAAGTGATTAATTATGAAGACAACAGTGAACCAAATATTACATTTATGCTTCCAATTTTGCTCAGGTTCAGAGAGTGTCTTAATTTCCTAAAGAAGTTATTGTTAGGGACTGAGACGTAGGCAGTTTTGCCTAGTAATCAGAGCAAAAGTCAGGTCTAGTGGGAAAAGCAGGTATCCAGCTTGTTGAACAAAGCCTCGGGTCAGCACCAGAGTCAACTGCCAATTGCCAGAGCCAGAGGTCAAGCCAGAGTCAGAACCAGGAATCGAAGATGAGGTTCTGAGCTGAGGTCAGATGCGAAATGGCAGAACCAAGGGTCAGAGCCAGGACTGATTATTGAGGATTGGAGGTAAAGTGCAAAGGCAGGAGGAGAGGAAAGGATCAAGCATGGGGCAGGCGCACAAGAGGGTACAGGAGCCAAGGCAGGGATAAGGCAGGAGCAGAGCAGGAACAGGGTTGGGTGCAGTAAGCAGGGTCCAATGCAGCCACAACAGGACACCACCTTGTTACTTAGACAAACTTCCTGTTCCTCCTCTTGGTGGAGGTGGGCGATCCTCCAATCAGAGTTCCCATAGGTGTTGCCTTGGCTGAGGCTACAGTCCTAGTAGCTTCTCAAGCACACCAGGTTTCCATAGTCATTGGGTGAAGGTCAGGATGCTGCAGCTGTCTGGGGATTCCTAGGGCCTGGGTTCGAGACCTGGGACATCACAGTTATCTAGGTTTGTGAAGAAACAGTGGAATACAAAATGATTATTCATTCTTGACCAAGAAAAGAGTATTAACATTATCAACAAGGTGGAAGGAATGCAAGCCAAAACTGAGGAGAAACAGGTTAAAGAATATTTAGAAAAGCTGGATGTATTCAGGTCAGTAGGACCTGATGAAATTCATCCTAGGGTGTTTAAAGAACTAGCTAAAGCAATCTCAGAACCACTAGTAATTATCTTCGAGATCTCCTGGAGGAGGCTGAGGTCACAGAAGACTAAAGAAAGGCAACCATGGTACCTTTCTTTAAAAAGGTGAACAAAGAGGACCTGGTGAATTACAGACCAATCAGCCTAATTTGACACTTGGAAAGATACTGGAAGAAATTATTAAACAATTAATTGATATGCATCTGGAGGAGACAGGATTAGAAGGAACAGCCAACACGGATTTGTCAAGAACAAATCATGCCAAACTAACCTAATTTCCTTCTTTGACAGGGTTACTGGTCCTCTGAATAGGGGGAAGCTCTAGATGTGATATATCTTGATTTTAGTAAGGCTTTTGACACAATCCCCCATGACATTTTCATAAGCAAACTAGGGAAATGTGATCTAGATGAAATTACTATAAGACGCGTGGCCAAAATGCAGCTCTTTAAGAGTTTGAGTGCAGCTCACAGAGCTCAGGGCTGTTGCCTCACCCGAGGAACTCAGGCTCAGGGCTGCAGCCCCACCAGGAAGAGCCAGTGCATGAGTCTGCAGTTCTGCGGGGAAGAGCCAGTGCATGGCGCTGCAGCCTCGCTGGGAAAAGCTGTTCCATGGACTTGTAGCCCCATGAGAAGAGCTGGTGCTAGGAGTCCAGCCCTGCAGGAGGTGCCCAGGCTCAGGATTTCAGCTGCACATGCCCATAACAACAGAAAATTGCTTCACGTAGTACTGTGTGGACCTCCTTGCTTAGGATCTCCCCACATTCTGCACAACACAGGCTGTGTTTACTGTTCATAAGTCAGATTTCAATAGTTTTAGATTTAAGTGTTAACCCTCCATTAATTTAGTGGATGCCAATGACATCTTCAAATTGCAAGGAATGCAAGTATGAAGAAAGCTGACGTTTTAATCCAGAATGGGAGGAAAAATTTGCATCCACTGTTAAAGGTGGTAAACCCCGCTGCCTTATCTGCAGTGCATTGCTCACTCACTACAAAGTGAGCAACTTGAAACCTCACTACAAAACTAATAACAACTTTCTGTCTAAACACCCTCCTGAATCAGAATTAAGGAGGAACAAGCTAACTGCATTAAAATCACACCTAAACAGTCTACTACTTTCTGCGTTCAGTAAGTAAGCTGACACAATGACCGAAGCTATGTTTCCGTGGATGTAATTGCGAAAGAAGAAATGTTGGGACTTAGTGGCGCTAGAACAAACAACCTGTAGTGTTGACATAAAGAATGCACTTGTCAAAGCATTGACAAATGCCGATGTACCATTGGATAAACCTGTCAGTGTAGCAATAGATGGAGCACCTGCCATGGCAGGGGGAAAAAGTAGGCCTTATCTGACTCTTGAAAAGCAATCCCAAATTTCCAGAGTTTCTCCCTGTTCATTTTATCATCTACCGTGAACATCCCACAGGCACATACTTCAAGTACAAAAATGGTCCTAGAATTTGTCAATTTCATCTGTTTGAATGGGAAGACTCATCAACAGTTCAAAAATTTCATTGAAGAGCTGGATCTTGAAGACAAACCTAATGACATCTCTTTCTACTGTATTGTGAGATGGTTATCAACCAGCAATGTAGGTTTGTGGAACTGCTGGAGCCTTTCAATGCTTTCCTTGCAGAAAAAAGAAAAGTCCTATCCACAACTGAAAGATGAGCAATGGATGCAGAATCTCTTATTTTTTGCGGATATTATGCAGCATCTGCAAACTCTCAATTTGGCACTCCAAGGGAAGGATAAGATTATTTCTGACCTTACTCAGGCAGTATTCAGCTTCCAGAACAAGTTAAAGCTTCAGCAACATAGTGTCAAGAGACTTCAACCACTTTCCCCAACTC
Organism: Gopherus flavomarginatus; assembly: GCF_025201925.1. Taxonomy (NCBI): domain Eukaryota; kingdom Metazoa; phylum Chordata; order Testudines; family Testudinidae; genus Gopherus; species Gopherus flavomarginatus. The sequence goes on from NC_066617.1 coordinate 210,584,480, forward strand.
AAGAGTAGGGTAAAAACATTCCCTGAAATTGAACTGGAAGATCACAAACTTGAGGAATACAGAGGTAATTGACAAGAACTGCTTGATACTTTCAGGTCAGGTTTGAAGACTTACAGAAGCTGAGATCCTGCTTCGCCTTTCTTGTAGACCCTTTCATGGTTGATGTGATCAATGATGGCTGTCCGATTCCCAAAACCGTGGTCACAGAAACATCGGCTGTAGAAATGGAACTACTGGAACTTCGGGAGGAGCAGGCTCTAAAGATAATGCATAACTAGGGGCAGAGCTCTTCTTGACCTGCTGCTCACAAACAGGGAAGAATTAGTAGGGGAAGCAAAAGTAGATGGGAACCTGGGAGGCAGTGACCATGAGACGGTCGAGTTCAGGATCCTGACACAAGGAAGAAAGGAGAGCAGCAGAATGCAGACCCTAGACTTCAGAAAAGCAGACTTTGACTCCCTCAGGGAACTGATGGGCAGGATCCCCTGGGAGAATAACATGAGGGGGAAAGGAGTCCAGGAGATCTGTATTTTAAAGAATCCTTATTGAAGAAACAGGAACAAACCATCCCAATGTGTAGAAAGAATATTAAATATGGCAGCCGACCAGCTTGGCTTAACAGTGAAATCCTTGCAGACCTTAAACGCAAAAAAAAAGCTTACAAGAAGTGGAAGATTGGACAAACGACCAAGAGTATAAAAATATTGCTCAGGCATGCAGGAGTGAAATCAGGAAGGCCAAATCACACTTGGAGTTGCAGATGGCACAGAGGCAGGCATCAGGTTTCGGAATTGTATGGAGGGCCGGTTTGGGGAGGCACAGCCTCTCCTAACAGATAGGCGTGGCCTGACCCCGCACCCTATCCGTGCCCCCACCCTGCTTCTCGCCCCCTGATGCCCCGCCCCAGACTCCTGCTCCATCCAACCCCCCTGGGACCTCTGCCCCCCCCGGCTCCCTGTCCCCTGACAGCCCCCAGAACCCCTGTCCCTGATTGCCCCCCCCCCCGCTGCCCCATCCAACTTCTCCTCTATTCCTGAATGCCCTCCCGGGACCCCTCCCCCATCCAACCACCCCTTCTCTCTGTCCCTTGCCCGACTGCCCCCCGCCTCCCCATCCAGCCCCCCTCCTCCTTCCTGACTGCCCCCCCCCAGGGACCTCTGCCCCCATTCAACCCCTGTTCCTCGCCCTCTGACTGCCCCGATCCCTATCCACACCCCCGCCCCCTGACCAGCACCCCAAACTCTCCTGCCCTCTATCCAACCCTCCTGTTCCCTGCCCCCTTACTGCGCTACCTGGAGCACGCAGTGGCTGGCAGCACTACAGCCGCGCTGTCCAGCTGGAGCCAGCCACACCACCGCACAGCATAGAGCACTGGATCAGGCCCATCTCTGCAGCTGAGCTGCCCCAGGAGCTCTCAGCCCTGCTGGCCAGAGCACTGTGCCGGTGGCGGGGCGAGCTGAGGCTTCGGGGGAGGGGGAACAGTAGAGAGGGGCCAGGGGCTAGCCTCCCAAGCCAGGAGCTCAGGGGCTGGGCAGGAGGGTCCCATGGGCCATAGTTTGCTCACCTCTGAGCTAGCAGGAGATATTAAGAGTAACAAGAAGGGTTTCTTCAGGTATGTTAGCAGCAAGAAGGTGGTCAAGGACAGTGTGGGCTCCTTACTGAATGAGGGAGGCAACCTAGTGACACAGGATGTGGAAAAGCTAATGTACTCAATGCTTTTTTTGCTCCTGTCTTCACGATCAAGGTCAGCTCCCAGACTACTGCACTGGGCAGCACAGCATGGGAAGGAGATGGCCAGCCCTCTGCGGAGAAAGAAGTGGTTCAGGACTGTTTAGAAAATCTGGACGAGCACAAATCCATGGGGCCAGATGCGCTGCATCCGAGGGTGCTAAAGGAGTTGGCGGATGTGATTGCGAAGCCATTGGCCATTATCTTTGAAAACTCATGGTGACAGAGGGAGGTCCCGGATGACTGGAAAAAGGCTAATGCAGTGGCCATCTTTAAAAAAGGGAAAGAGGAGGATCCGCGGAACTACAGGCCAGTCAGCCTCACCTTAGGCCCTGGAAAAATCATGAAGCAGGTCCTCAAGGAATCAATTCTGAAGCACTTAGAGGTGAGGAAAGTGATCAGGAACAGACAGCATGGATTCACCAAGGGCAAGTCATGCCTGACTAACCTAATTACCTTCTATGATGAGGTAGCTGGCTCTGTGGATGAGGGGAAAGCAGTGGACGTGTTATTCCTTGACTTTAGCAAAGCTTTTGATATGGTCTCTCACAGTATTCTTGCCAGCAAGTTAAAGAAGTATAGGCTGGATGAATGGACTATAAAGTGGATAGAAAGCTGGCTAGATTGTCGGGCTCAACGGGTAGTGATCAATGGCTCCATGTCTAGCTGGCAGCCGGTATCAAGCGGAGGGCCCCCAGGGTCGGTCCTGGGGCCGGTTTCGTTCAATATTTTGTGCATAGCAATGCCTGTGTTATATTCTATGTATTTTCCCTTTTGAAACAGACATATTACAGAAATGTTATATTAAATTCAATGGACTAATTCCTCCAAACAGCTCTTGATATCCACTAGCTGAAAAGATCTTACAACAAGCTTTGAGAACACCCAAGCAGTGTGTTTCTCAATCTTGGTACAAAGAACACATTTATGTAGATTTGCAGTGCTGTGTGTTAAACCAGATTCAAAATGAGTCAATTTAAAAAAAAATTAAGGAAATTCATATTTAAAGGATAAAACTGTCCTAAATTCATTCTGTGACACATAACAATTGTGGCACATACAATATAAAAAAATCAAATTATTTTGAACCTCATGTAGACTATGCAATATATACATATATAACCAAGAGACAATCCCTTTATTATACCAATTCAGGTGTAATTTTATGTTTGAAAAGAAGGAGAGATCTCTGAACACAATTATCAAAACATTTTTAGTTTTCCCCCCAACTCCATTTATGAGAATAATACGTAATTCGTTATTTTAGAGACATTTATAACAAGAGGTAAAGAAATTCAGACAGAAGTGTCAATTTGTTTCCCATTTCAGCTTCAAATAATTATTAGTACTGCAGCTGTGTTTCATTTTACTATTCTTATCATATGGATCTTTCTGGTCTAGAACAATCTTTCATACAAAAAGTATTAACGCTAGAACTTTTAGGTGCACAATTTACATATTATTTGGCTATATGAACTCAATGCCCAACAGTTTTCCAGGTTGTCCAGAAGCCATATACTTGAAAAGACAGTTACTCACCTTTGTAACTGTTGTTCTTCGAGATGTGTTGCTCATATCCATTCCAATTAGGTGTGCGCATGCTGTGTGCACGTTCGCCGGAAGATTTTTACCCTAGCAACACTCGGTGGGTCAGCTGGGTCGCCCCCTGGAGTGGCGCTATGGCAGTGAATATATACCCCTGCCGACCCAACGGCCCTTCAGTTCCTTCTTGCCAGCTACTCCGACAGAGGGGAAGCAGGGCGGGTTTGGAATGAATATGAGCAACACATCTCGAAGAACAACAGTTACAAAGGTGAGTAACTATCTTTTCTTCGAGTGCGTGCTCATATCGATTCCAATTAGGTGACTCCCAAGCCTTACCTAGGCGGTGGGGTTGGAGTGAGATGTCGCAGAATGTAGAAGTGCTGAGCCAAATGCCGTGTCATCTCTGGACTGTTGTACCAATGCGTAATGTGACGCAAAGGTGTGGACTGAGGACCAGGTAGCTGCACGACATATCTCCTGGATGGGTACATGAGCCAGGAAGGTGGCAGATGAAGCATGAGCCCATGTAGAATGTGCGGTGAGGTGGCTCATCGAAACATGAGCCTAGTCATAGCAGGTGCGGATGCACGACATCACCCAAGATGAAATTCTCTGGGAGGAGTCAGGTAGGCCCTTCATTCCATCTGCTACTGCGACGAAGAGTTGGGGTGTTTTACGAAAGGGCTTTGTTCGCTCGATATAAAATGCGAGAGCCCTACGGACGTCTAGGGAGTGCAGCTGCTGCTCTCGGCGTGATGAGTGTGGCTTCAGGAAGAAGACCGGAAGGAAGATATCTTGATTGATATGGAAAGCCGATACCACTTTAGGGAGGAAGGCCGGATAAGGTCGCAGTTGTACCTTGTTCTTGTGAAACACTGTATACGGAGGGTCGACCATGAGAACCCGAAGTTCGGAGACTCGTCTTGCCGATGTAATGGCTACGAGGAATGCTGTCTTCCAGGACAGGTACAGCAGCGAGCAGGTTGCCAGTGGCTCAAAGGGAGCAGCCATAAGTTTGGCTAGAACTAGGTTGAGGTCCCAGGTTGGGGCCGGACAGCGGACCCGTGGGTATAAACGTTCCAAGCCCTTGAGGAACCTCAAAACCATGGGGTGAGAGAAGACCGAGCGGCCGTTCTCCCCTGGGTGGAAGGCAGAGATGGCCGCCAGGTGCACCTTTATTGATGAAACCACTAGGCCGTGTTGTTTTAGGGACCAGAGGTAGTCCAAGATGGTAGGAACCGGTGCCTCGGTAGGAACAGCGTTATGCTGCTCGCACCAGCAGGAGAAACGCCTCCGCTTGGCCAGATACGTTAACCTAGTGGAAGGTTTCCTACTACCCAGGAGTACTTGTTGTACCAAGGCAGAGCAGCGTAACTTGGACTGGCTTAACCATGCAGTAACCATGTTGTAAGGTGAAGAGACTGCAGATTTGGGTGGTGAAGTGTGCCATGGTCCTGAGTTATGAGATCTGGCCAAAGAGGTAGGGGGATTGGGTTGGCCAGCAAGAGGTCGAGCAACATGGTGTACCAGTGTTGCCTCGGCCACGCTGGAGTGATCAAGATCAGGTGGGCTCTGTCTCTGCAGAGCTTGAGCAGGACCCTGCGGACCAGCGGGAATGGTGGAAAGGCGTAAAGGAGATGGCTCGTCCACAGTATCAGGAATGTGTCTGATAGGGAGCCCGGGGAGTGACCCTGGAAGGAGCAGAACACATGGCATTTCCTGTTCTCGCGGGAGGGAAAGAGGTCTATGCGGGGAGAACCCCACTTCTGGAAAACAGAATGGATAACGTCTGGACGAATCGACCACTCGTGAGACAGGAAGGATCTGCTGAGATGATCCGCCAGAGTGTTCTGAACCCCTGGGAGAAAAGACGCTACCAGGTCGATCGAGTGGGCTATGCAAAAGTCCCAGAGCTGGATGGCTTCCTGACAAAGGGGGGAGGAACGTGCGCCGCCCTGCTTGTTTATGTAAAACATGGCCGTGGTGTTGTCTGTGAACACTGAGACACAACGGCCTTGTATATGCTCTTGAAACGCCCGGCACACGAGGCGGACTGCCCTCAGCTCCCGTACATTGATGTGCAAGGTCAGTTCTTGAGCTGACCGAAGGCCTTGAGTGCGGAGATCCTCGAGCTGGGCTCCCCAACCCAGAGATGACGCGCCCATGGTCAGGGCTATTAAAGGTTGAGGCAGGTGGAAAGGCATCCCTGCGCAGACCAGGGCGGGCGACTGCCACCAGTTCAGGGAGTTTATGATGCTCGGGGGGATCGTGAGGATCATGTCTATGCTGTCTCTGCCCGAGTTGTATACCGAGTTGAGCCAAGTTTGAAGGGGACGGAGGCGTAGTCTGGCGTGTTTGGTCACGAATGTGCAGGCCGCCATGTGACCTAGGAGGCCGAGACAAGTGCGAGCCAAAGTTGTCGGGAAGTTTTGCAGGCCCTGGATAATTGATACCATCACCTGAAACCGGGGCTGTGGTAAGCAGGCTCTGGTTAGAGTGGAGTCCAGGATGGCCCCAATGAAGTCTATTCTCTGAGTGGGAACCAGAGTTATTTTTCTATATTGATCATCAGGCCTAGTTGCCTGAATAGGTCCTTGATGATGCCCACATAATGGGTGACTTGTCTCTCGGAGGTCCCTTGAATGAGCCAGTCATTGAGATATACGAAGACGTGTACTCGATGACAACGGAGGGAGGCGGCGACTACAGCCATGCATTTTGTGAATACTCGTTGGGCCGCAGAAAGGCCAAACGGAAGGACTGTAAATTGAAAATGTTGATGGTTGACCACAAAATGGAGGTACCGTCTGTGTGGTGGGTAAACAGCGATGTGAAAATATGCGTCCTTCATATCGAGGGCGGCATACCAGTCTCTGGGATCCAAGGACGGGATGACGGGATCATGCGGAACTTCAACTTTATCATGAATTTGTTGAGTCCTTGCAGGTCTAGGATGGGTCTCAGACCTCCCTTTGCTTTGGGGATTAGGAAATAGCGGGAATAAAACCCCTTGCCCCTAGAGTCTTTCGGTACCTCCTCTATAGCTCCCATGGTTAGGAGCATCCCTACCTCTTGTAAGAGGAATTGCTCATGAGAGGGGTCCCTGAAGAGGGACGAGGATGGGGGGTGAGGGAGGGGCGAAATAAATTGGAGGTGGTATCCCCATTCTACCGTGCATAGGACCCAACAATCCGATGTGAGTTGGGCCCACGCAGGGAGGAAATGAGAGAGGCGGTTGTAAAAAGGCGGAAAAGGATCCTGGGAAAGAACTGGTACACCGTCCTCGGGCGTCCCTTGAAAAGTTCGGTTTGGGTCCCACAGGTGGTTTGGGAGGGCCCTGATTTTGACCCCCTTGGGGCCCAGACTGTCTTCTGCGATTCCCCCGGCTGTGTCTTCTGCCGAAGTCCTGTCGCGGCCTAGGCGGGTGGTAAGTGCGCTGAGGCTGAGGACGGAAGGATCTGTGCTGAGTCACCGGGGTGTGCATTCCCAGCGAGCGCATGATCACCCTGTTGTCCTTTAGGCTCTGCAGCCTAGGGTCAGTCTTTTCAGAAAATAGGCCGTGGCCCTCAAAGAGTAAGTCTTGTATAGTCTGTTGTAACTCAGGTGGGAGGCCTAACACCTGAAGCCATGACATTCTCCTCGTGGCCACTCCTGAGGCCAGAGTTCTGGCTACTGAGTCGGCCGCATCCAGTGAGGCTTGAAGAGAGGTTCTTGCCACCTTCTTTCCTTCCTCCAAGAAGGCTGAGAACTCCTGGCGGGAATCTTGAGGAACGAGCTCCGTGAATTTGCCCACCACCATCCAGGTGTTGTAGTTGTATCGGCTATGTAGAGCTTGCTGGTTCGCCACCCTGAGCTGGAGGCCTCCAGCAGAGTATACCTTGCGGCCCAATAAGTCCATGCGCCTAGCCTCCTTGGATTTTGGAGCAGGAGCTTGCTGGCCATGCGCTCCCTCTCGTTAACCGACTGCATGACCAGGGAGCAGGGAGGAAGGTCCATGTACAGATACTCATACCCTTTCGAGGGTACCAGGTACTTCCGCTCAACTCCCCTGGCCGTGGGCGGAATAGAGGCTGGAGATTGCCAGATAGTATCGGCGTTTGCCTGAATCGTACGAATAAAAGGCAAGGCTACTCTTGTGGGGATGTCAGCTGATAAAATATCCACCACAGGGTCTTCTATCTCCGGGACCTCCTCCACCCGAAGATTCGTAATCTGGGCCACTCGCCTCAGAAGATCCTGATGGGCCCTCAGGTCAATTGGGGGAGGGCCAGAGGAGGATGTCCCCGCCACAGCCTCATCTGGAGAGGAGGAAGAGGAGAGGCCAGGTACAAGAGGGTCCTGCATGGGCTCTTGTTCTTGGGCGGTGTCAGGTTCAGGTGGGACCTGAGAGTCTGTCGGCAGAACAGACGCTTCATCCGTACCCGCAGGAGGGGGGCAGCTTACAGTCGCCTCTGGCACCTGGTGTTCAGATGGCACAGAGCGTGGTGCTTCTGGGTGCGCACCTTGGGCTTGGTGGTACGCCCAAGGTGTCCAGAACGACCACTGATGAGGCCCTTGTCCTTGACCTTGGGTCTCCTGGAAGACTTGGCTGGACATGTCTGAGTCACGGTCCTGTGCATAGGAAGCACTGTCTGCGTGAGATGACACTGAGGTGTGTCTAGATGGCCGAGGAGCTGAGAAACCCTGAGAAAGGGCCACGTCTCTAGACGATCTCTCTTGGTGTGGCAGCAGGGAGCGGTATCAGGTGCCATAAAGGTACCGTGAACGAGACTGGGACCTGCGACCATAACGATGCCGGGAGGTTGACCGGGATCTCGAGGCTCATTGCCTGTAGCGGCTGCGAGAGGTGCAGTGCCAGAAATGATGCTGGGAGCTGGATCGGTACCAGGAGTGCCGGGCCGGTGAACAGGACACTGAGCGGTGTCGCGAGTGCAACCGGTACCGTGATGGAGAGCGGGGACTGCAAACGGCATCGGGACCGGGATCAGCGACGGTACCAAGAACGCCGGTGGGACCGAGATCTTGATCGGTGCCTCTCAGCAGTGCCGATGGAGGGTGACCTCAGCAGGGCAGGCTTGCCAATAGACTGAATGACCCGCACCGGCGGTGCTGGGGGTTGAGGCAGTGCAGACTCCGTCAGTGCAATCAAATCCCTCGCCATGGAAAAGGTCTCAGGCGTGGACAGGATAGTGAGCTCGACCACAGCATGTGCCGGGGAGCTTTCAGGCACCGGACTTGAGAGTCCTTGAGGGACTGGAATTGATGGTGCCAAAACTGGCGGTGCCGTGGCAGGTGTTGGTGCTGGGCGGTCCAACTTAGGCGGGTGCTCCAACTGTGGTGCAGGCGGCACCGAAGCAGTGGGAGTCTTAGGATGCTTCTTGACCCGCGGTGACAGGGAACAGTGCCGAGCCGACATCGATGCCGGCAACAGTCGGTGCCGAGGAGCCTTAGCGGTACCGGGGCGATCCAGAGCCGAAAGAGCACTTCTCCCTGATACAGATTGTTCAGCGCTCGGTGCCGAGGGCATTGGACTAAGAGCTGCCTCCATCAGGAGCTGTTTGAGGCGAAAATCCCGCTCTTTCTTCGTCCTCGGCTTAAAGGCCTTACAGATCTGACACTTATCTGAGAGATGGGATTCCCCAAGGCACTTAAGGCAGGAGTTGTGGGAATCTCCCATTGGCATCGGCTTATGGCAGGCCGAGCATGGTTTGAAGCCTAGTGACCCGGGCATGAGCCCCTGTATTGGGTGGGGGGAAGGGGCTAATCCCCGAACCCCTCGTAATTATATATACTATATATATTATAGAAACAACTAAAACTAACTACAACTATAGAGATTATAACTATATACACAACTATTATTAAGGAACTACGAGTAGCTAGGAAAGTGGAGATCAGCTAAGCCGCGCTCCACTGTTCCAGCGACCAACACAGGCAGTAAGAAGGAACTGAAGGGCCGTTGGGTCGTCAGGGGTATATATTCACCGCCACAATGGCGCCACTCCAGGGGGCGACCCAGCCCACCGAGTGTTGCTAGGGTAAAAATCTTCCGGCGAACATGCACGCAGCGCGCGCACACCTAATTGGAATCGATATGAGCAAGCACTCGAAGAAGAAGAGATATTATATCTTGTAAGATTCAAGTGCTGGACTGGTATTTCCCTGCACTTCTTACTAAAACTCAAGCATACAGATCATAGCTTACTTTTTTGTGAACAAATGTACCTTTTTCTCCCTCATGCAATCTGCTTGGGCTGTTTCCAGACGGGCTTTGAAGTGTTCACAATCCATTCTTATCTGCTTTAGTTCTTGCTCTCTTTTCTCCATGTCTGCAAAAAACAATTTGAAAAAATTAAACAAGAAGTTACAAGCAGCTACCTTATACTAAGCATGAAGATTCTGCCAAATGCAATATGAAAAGTCTGCTTTATTATTTGGTTGTGTTAGGCCTCCTCCTTGTGGCTAACTGGGACTATAACCATGTCATATTATTAAACACTTATTACAAAAAAATCTATTAAATTAACATGAAGTTTTTGATTTAAACCAGGAAATACATGAGAATTCACAGTGAAGGATCAAATCTATCTTACCTGACCACAATAGGGTACACAGTAAGCTATGCTGAAATTGAGCTCCCTTTTGCCTAGAACAGTAACTTTATATTTAATGTCATTCATTTTCTATTTTTTTTATTAATTTTCATAATTATCTAGAGTCTTTGCCCTCAACTTTAGTGGCAAAGATGAGGAAAATACCAACACCAACTAGAAGTAAATGTTGATTTAATCTATGGGGTATGAAGTATATGAACAATTAAAAAATGTAGTACAAGCACTCCAAATGTATTAATGTTTGTGGAACACTAGATAAATGCTACGCGTATCTTTATAGTGCTGGCTAAAACTGATCCATGACTGCTTTAAAGAAAAAAGAAAAACAGTTAAATAAGAGAAACTGATCTCCAGATTAGAAATATGATTTTATTTAAAGTGCTTTGCTGTAATAAATAGAACTCAAGTGCAAATTATTATTGTGATGTTGCACCCCATAAGGCTTCATGGAAATATGCTTATGAATGTATATATGATATAACTGGAATATGTTTTGGGCTAAAAATGCTATGTAACATATCTATGTAAAGGTTATGCTCTACTGAATATATTCATCCTATTGGTATTTATGTGTCATTGTTGTGTTCAAAGTTATGAATATTGGCTGTGTACTTGCTTGATTTCTAAGTGGCCTTAGCATTTGGTCAGCTTCTTGAGAAAGGAATGTGCAAATTAAGTGCCCAATCAAGAAACACTTAAAGGACAATGAATCTTGGAAGCCTCCAATCCACATAAGAAGTCTACTTGAGGATGTTCAGGGTAGCATGTAAACACTGGCGGCTGCCTGTAAAAACTGAGTTACGTATGGACACGTGACTTGCCCATGTGACCCCAAAACGCCATCTTGGAGCTGGACTTTGCATAGGAGAAAGGAGGGGGTCTCCACTCACAAGAAAAAGTCTATTTAAACCCCTGGGAGACCCCTCCATTTGGTCTTCAGTTGGCTAAAGAGATAGCCTCTCCACCCCCAAGGATCCCTGAAAGAAACTGGAACAAAGGACAGTAACTACAGGGGGCATGAGTGATTGCTGGAAGGAGACTATTCTGTAAAAGGAAGCTTACTGGAATTCCTCTGAGGGTGAGGTTTTTATCTGTATTCAGTTTTCTTACTGTATTAGACACAGACTTACGTGTTCTATTTTATTTTGCTTAGTAATTCACTTTATTCTGTCTGCTGATACTTGGAACCACTTAAATCCTACTTTCTGTATTTAATAAAATCACTTTTTACTTATTAATTAACCCAGAGTATGTATAAATACCTGGGAGGGGGGACAGCTGTGCATATTGCTCTATCAGTGTTATAGAGGGTGAACAATTTATGAATTTACCCTGTATAAGATTTATACAAGGTAAAACAGATTTATTTGGGGTTTGGACCCCATTGGGAGTTGGACATCTGAGTGTTAAAGACAGGAACACTTCTTAAATTGCTCTGTTAACTCTGCAGCTTTGGGGCATGTGGTTCAGACCCTGGGTCTGTGTTGGAGTAAACTGGCGTGTCTGGCTCAAAAAGACAGGGTGCTGGAGTCCGAAGCAGGCAGGGAAAGCAGGGGCAGAAGTAGTCTTGACACATCAGTTGGCAGCCCCAAGGGGGTTTCTGTGATCCAACCCATCACAATTATAATGCTAACAAATCAAGAGATTAGCCCCATGCCACTTCAAACTAGCCTGCATCACTAGGTGGGCTGTCTTCATAAGACTCTCTCACCCACTGCAATCTGCAGAATAAGAGACCAGGACCAGGTCTCCTCTCTGAATATAGAGTAACACTTAGTCAACTGAATAATCACTTTAAATATTAATTTCTCTTATATTTGTATAATGAACTGTGAAATTCTGAAGGGAAAAAAATAATTTTAAAAACTTCCTCCAGTGCCTTCTTACAATTCCCCTCATGTGTCCACAATTCACTGGGAAAGAACAAAGTGGTTCCAGAGACGACCCCAGCAATTACAGGCCAGCAAACTGGTTGAAACTATAGTAAAGAACAAAATTGTCAGACACATAGATGAACATAAATTTGTTGGGGAATAGTCAACATGGTCTTAGTAAAGGGAAATCAAGCCTCACCAATCTACTAGAATTCTTTGAGGGGGTCAACAAGCATGTGGATAAGGGGGGATCCAATGGATCTAGTGCACTTAGATTTTCAGAAAGCCTTTGACAAGGTCCCTCACCAAAGGCTCTTAAGCAAAGTAAGCAGTCATAGGATAAGAGGGAAAGTCATCTCATGGATTGGTAACTGGTTAAAAGATAGGAAACAAAGGGTAGGAATAAATGGTCCATTTTCAGAATGGAGAGAGGTAAATAATGGTGTCCCCCAGGGATCTATACTGAGCCCAGTCCTATTTAACATATTCATAAATGATCTAGAAAAGGGGGTAAACAGTGAGGTGGCAAAATCTGCAGATGATACAAAACTACTCAAGATAGTGAAGTCCCACGCAGACTGCAAAGAGCTACAAAAGGATCTCTCAAAACTGGGTGACTGGGCAACAAAATGGCAGATGAAATTCAATGTTGATAAATGCAAAGTAATGCACACTGGAAAACATAATCCCATCCACATATAAAATGATGGGGTCTAAATTAGCTGTTACCACTCAAGAAAGAGATCTTGGAGTCATTGTGGATAATTCTCTGAAAACATTCACTCAATATGCAGCGGCAGTCAAAAAAGAAACAGAATGTTGGGAATAATTAAGAAAGGGATAGGTAATAAGACAGAAAATATCATACTGCCTCTATATAAATCCATGGTTCACCCACATCTTGAATACTACGTAAGGATGTGGTCGCTCCATCCCAAAAAATATATATTGGAATTGAAAAAGATTCAGAAAAAGTCAACAAAAAAGACTGTGGTATGAAATGGCTGCCATATGAGGAGAGATTAATAAGACTGGGACTTTTCAGCTTGGAAAAGAGATGACTAAGGGAAGATATAGTAGAGGCCTATAAAATCATGACTGGTGTGGAGAAAGTAAATAAGGAAGTGTTATTTACTCCTTCTCATAACACAAGAACTAGGTGCCACCAAATGAAATTAATAGATAGCAGGTTTAACACAAACAAAAGGAAGTATTTTTTCACACAACACACAGTCAACCCGTGGAACTCTTTGCCAGAGGATTTTGTGAAGGCCAAGACTATAACAGAATTCAAAAAAGAACTAGATAAATTCATGGAGGATAGGTCCATCAATGGCTATTAGCCAGGATGGGCAGGGATGGTGTCCCTAGCCTCTGTTTGCCAGAAGCTGGGAATGGGTGACAGGGGATGGATCGCTTGATGATTATCTGTTCTGTTCATTCCTTCTGGGGCACCCGGCATTGGCCACTGTCGAAAGACAGGATACTGGGCTAGATGGACTTTCGGTCTGACCAGTATGGCCGTTCTTATGTTCTTAAAGTAGCTCTATTTACTGCCACACAAAGAAAGAATTACTTACTTACCCTACAGTAACTGTGATTCTTTGAAATGCTGCAGTCATTGTGGATCCTATTGTAAGTGCACATGCCCCTCCTGCGCACAAGGTCAGAATGTTTTCTGAACAGCAGTGACTGTCAGGGCTACAGATGCACCTTGTGCCTCCTTATGCTCCTGCACAAAGACATAAAGGGCAGACGGCGTGCAATATTCCCTCAGTTCCCTCGCAACTCAAAGCCTGTGCTGCTGAGGACTCTGACAAGCAGGGAAGGAGGCAGGTCATGGCATCATTGCAAGAAACCACAGTTACTGTAGGGTAAATATCTATCCTTTCTTCTTCAAGTATGTGCCAGCGTGGATCCTACTGTACGTGACTCGCAAACAGTATCTTCTCCAGATGGTATGAATGAGGAGAAACAGCTGTGTCAGTCAAATCAAAATTGGAGTACTGCTCTCCCAAATTTAGAATAATGCTTGACAAATATAAGGCAATTGCAGAAGATGTCGTTTGAGTTCTGACGGAGTGAGCCTTAATATTTGGTGGGGGAGGTACACCAGCCAACTGGTAACATGTCAAGATACTTTGTGTTAACCAGTTTGACAAACTTTTTGATAAAACAACCAGCTGTAGCCAAAACTGATCAGAGGACATTTTGAAAAATGTATTCCTGTCATTATAATTTCAAAGAGCTCTGAATACATCCAGACTGTGTAGTTTCTTTTCCCTTTGTCTTGAGTGTTGTTTTGGGAAGAACACAGGTAAGTTAATGGATTGACTTAACTGGAACTCAGAAACCATTTTGGGTATGAATCTTCATAAGATCCCAGTATCACATTGTCTGTGTGAAACAATGTATATGGGGGTTCAGTCATGTGTGCCTGAAGCTCACTCACTCTGTTGGCTGATGGCCACCAAAAAAGATTGTTTTGAGAGATGGCAGATGGAGCACAGTAGGAGACAGGCTAAAAGCGGGGAGTGCACCCCATAAGTTTTAGGAGAATAACACTGAGGTCCCACACTGACGTAAGTTCTCTGGCTAGTAGGTGGGCAATCTGCGGCCCGTGGACCATACGTGGCCCATCAGGGTAATCTGATTGCGGACCGTGAGACATTTTGCTGATGTTGACTGTCTGCAGGCACCAACCACCACAGTTTCCAATGGCCATGGTTTGCCGTTCCTGGCCAATGGGAGCTGTGGGAGGTGGTGGGCCACAGGGACATTTCCCAGAAGTACAGCTCGGAAAATGGACAGAGGATATAACTGAAACTTGTTAATGTCTCTTGTTGTGAGCTGCCTCCAATCAACTCATCATTTGGCCATGAACAGATATGGATGACCCTCTTTCTCAGGTGAACTGCTGCCATCACCACAGTTAGGCATTTTGTGAAGTCTCTTGGTGATGTGAAGAGCCAAAATAACAATACTTTGTACTGTTAGTGAGTAGGCCCCACTGTAAATCTCGGGTACTTCCTGTGGGCCAGGTGGATGGTGCTATGTGGAAGTCTGTCCTGTGAGTTGAGAACCACGAACCAATCTTGAACCTGAAGAGATGAAATAATCCTGAATCTGAGGCAGTGAATGCATCTGTTTGGTCTCCTCAGGTGTAGGATAGGACAAAGACCCAATTTTCATTTTCATAATAAGGAAGAATTAAAAGCACATGCCTCTACCCCTGTACTCTTGCAGCACCTTCTCTGTGGCTTCTGAGAGGCCACTTCTTTCTGTAACAGGAACTCGCAAGAAGGGTCCCTGAAGAGGGACAGTAGAAGGTGGTAGGTAAGGTGCAAAAAATGAAAGAGGATGGGGTAGCAGTGGGCAATGATGTTTAACACCCGTTTGTCAGCAGTGATCTCTGGCCACACCCCCCAGGAAGGGAGTAAAGCATCTTCTGATGATCAGCTCTGGATTGCTCTTGATGAGGCTCCCAACACTCTCATCAAACCTGCTGCCTCTGAAAGGGATTTGGGTGCACGACGGAAGATGACAGGTCTCTTCTGGAATAATAAGCTGTTTCCTAGATGGTTATTCTGCTTGGCAGTTATGGAGGCAGGATAGTATTCTTTGTTGTGTAGGGGCTGGTATTGGAACAGCTTATAGTATGGTACTGGAGAAGAGTTTACAACTGACCTCAGCAGAGCTCTTGAATCTTTGAAGGAATGGAGCACTTCATCCATCTGGTTACTGAAGTCTCCTTGAAGGACAAGTCTTTTATAGAAGTTTGTACTTCTTTTGGAATACCGGATGTCTGCAACCAAGAGGCATGTAGGTTTGTAACGATGCGTGACTCACCTCTGCAGCGCCTCCTGATGGTTGTCCAGGAAATTAGCTCTCCTAGCCTTGGAGCACCCTCAGCAGGCTGGTGTCCCACTGCCACTGGCCCCTTGTTGTCCCACTGCCACTGGCCCAGGACCTGGTGCCCCTTGTGTTTGGGGTGCTGCCCCCTGGCAATACCCCCACAGTCTCTGGGTCTCCCCACCCAGGGGGAACCCCCAACCCTCTAAACCCACCTTGCTTCAGTCGTGGGCTACTGCCAGTCACCATCTAGCCCCCGCTCTCTGGGGCAGACTGCAGTGTAAAAGCCACTCATTATAGGCAAGGGGGGGTTAGACCTGCTGCCTCTGCCTGTCCTTGGGCTGCCCTCTGCAACCCCGGTGCCCTTCTGGGCCTTTAATAAGGCCTGCAGCCTGGGGGGTTTCCAGGCCAAAGCTCCCCCATTCCTCTGGCCTTCCCCCAGCCCTGCTCTACTCTAGGTACCTTGTGAGCTCCTAAGCAGCCAGGCCCATCCCTCTCTAGAGACAGAGAGAGACTCCCCCCTGCTTCTGGACCACTGCCCTCTTAGAAGGGCCACCTGGGCCCTGATTGCTCTGCCACAGCCCTCTCCCAGGCTGCTTTAAGCCCTTCAGGGCAGGATTCAGGTAACCACCCCGCTACGAGGTGTACTGGCCATGACCATGGATCTGGCAACCATGTACAACGCATCAACAGCCACTGGCAGCACCATCTTTACTACTATTTGGCCCTCTTTGATGGTCTCCCTCAGTTCTTCTCCACAGCTATTGGAGCTTGGATAGGAAAGGGTTTACCCTCTGCCATCTCAAAAGACCTGTATTTTGCAGGAAAAAGTCTACGAGTTTATGATATAAAGTTGAAAGGAAGCAGATAGATATGCCTTAAGTTCAAAAAGGTCGAATTTCTTTGGAGCCTCATCTGCCGTTGCACTTCTCCCATGGTTTTCAGTGCAGAATGAGTTTCTTCCTGTCCCAGTCTCTCTTCCTTTCTGTCTTTTGATAGGAAAATGGTAGTTTGCATGAGTCAATACAAGTTTTGTCTTCAGTTAACTAATTTAAATTTTAAAAAAAATGTAATTGATTGACATATGTCTAGTTAATTCTGAAATCGTGAAAAACACCGGGGTTATCCTTTAACAAAATATTTAAGCAGAATGTGTCAACAAAAATCTATAGCCATTTGTACAAACTGGGCTGTTTGTTCTAAACAGTGTTTGAAGTATTTATGATTGCTGCTAATGTGGTGCAACTCACTTGTTTCAATAACATCCAGTTTCTGGAAGCTCTCCAAGATATCTCCATTCAGTATTCTAGGTAGGAAGTCTCGTAACTGCATCACTTCAGTTGTCAGTCTCTCCAAATCTCTCTTTCTGACTTTAACAAATTCCTCTTTGGTCTCAGCCTTCTGAAACATGGAACAGACCACAGATCTCTTTGTTACTCTGCAATATTCTCTAATTTGCATTCTAGTTACACTTCCTTCTTTCACTCCCACAAATGCATCTCCCTCCATTCAATATCTGTTCAGATCAGAAGTACAGAATTTTATTTTGAAAGGAAATGTTATCTGGTGGTCTTTTAAAGCATGGGACTTTGAAAATAGCAAGTCTCATACACATGCTGAACTACTGTCTTTAGAATGTCCTAAGGCTTATGCTGTACCTTTCATAGTTTTAAATGAACTCAAAAGTTTTCTGAACCACCCCTCAACCATGTTGCTATAATAGCTCGTCTACTGGAAATATTTCTGTTCACCAGAAAAGATCAATTAAATATAAAAAAAACTTAAATTAACATTCATGATGAACCAAAAACACACAGAAGCAATTAAATTCTGAGTTAAGGCCAGTAAGAGTCATGTAATTCCTCTTCTTGTACCTAACTATTACTATAGCATTCATTTCTACTCTGCAGCCTGAGAAAATTAGCTCTGGTTTAAAAAAAACCTGTGATTTAAAAAAAAAAATCAATTCCAAAATAAACTGCGGACTCAACTCTAATTTCAGAGGTGAAGGTGCACATTGCACTGTCTTGAAAACTCTGCTGTACATTCAAGAGTTATCACTAAAAGATTCAGTTTTCTTTGTTTGAAATATCTGTTCTCCATCATGCTTTGGAAAGGCAGGATTGCAAAATTTCTGAGTGATATTTTGCTATTTCAACCATCAATCCAATTATAATATTTATGTTACATCCAACAACTAGACTGGGTGCTTAAAAAACCCATAATTTCTTTTCTCCCTAGAATGAAGCAACATATTTCTTACTATCTTCTACTCTGATGACTTTGTATTATATGTGTCTAATTTTTTACTTACAATCCTGTCCATTTCCACAAGTCTCTCTTGTTGTCTCTCTCTCCCCTCTTATTTCCCCTTTTTATTTAAATTCTGCTCTTTTTAGGGGGGGACAGGAGGGAACATCCTTCCAGGAACCTTAATTTCCCCCCTTCTCCCTCTCCAAGTACCTTGCATCATGGGGACTACCTCACCTACCAAAAAGGACACAAAACTAGAAATATGTTGAAATCCCCCAATCTTTATTTGATGTGTACACTATTAAAACCCCTCCAAAACTAGTCAGAGATGTTCAGATAGTAACCCTGAAAAATTTGCTAATACATAGGCAACTGATTATCACCTCATGCCTTGCAAATCCACCTGCTCTAACAGCTGTGTGCCCACACTGGTCAGTTCATGTTTAAAATAAGCCAGCAACTACCATGCTGGCAAGAAACCTCTAATGAAAACAGTTCCCCCTCAAACCTGTCAAACTTCCTTCTGAAGAAAAGCTCTGTTTAAGCTCAAAAACTTTTCTCTCACCAACAGAAGTTGGTGCAATAAAAGATATTACCTCACCCACCTTGTCTCTAATATCCTGGGACCAGCATGACTACAACACTGCATACGTACTTCCTTCAGTCAGCCACAAGGGGTTGCTAAAGAACTATACATGCAGCCTTTTCCCTGTAGTGCTAAGCTGCCTCTGCAACATTCCCACTGCCAGCTGGATGAGAGTGAGGGTCATTCCAAGTATGCATTGTCACTAAACTATCAGGACAACACCTATGGTATTTGTATTTCTCCCACATCTTTTTCTAGTATTTCCTCTCCCTTCTTGGTTGCTTGCTTCCTCCTCTTTCTCTTCTCTCTTTTTCTATGCTTCCCTTCATTTTTACTTCTCATTTTGTTTGCTTCTTTTGGAGTTCCCCCTGACCACTACCCGCACTTCAAAAACACACCTGTGCTGTCTTGCATTTAACAAAATCCCAGTTGTTCTGGTTCAGGCAAGAGAGTGAAAATAAAAATATTAAAGTAATATTCTTTACATAGACTGTAAGCCTTTATCATATGTTTGTACAGTGCGCTTGAACAACACTGGGGTCTCTAAGTGCTACTATATTACAAATAATAAATAATATTAAAATGAATTAAATCTCAAGGGACTCAGAGGGTTGGGAAGATAAATGGGGCAGCAAGACTTTAGATGAACAGTGTGACCAACCCAGTGGACTGGGTAGATAAGTAACCAAACAAAGGATGAAACAGCAAATCAGTAGTTTTAAGAAAAATAGAAAGCAATTTGGAATTGGATATATTCATATTGAACATTAAATTAAAAAAGCCTGTTACTGGAACATTTGGATTGAGCTGTTAAATTGAGAAAATTCTAATTTACAGTTCTCTCAGTAAATACAGTTCATCTCATACAACATGACAGTTACAACAGCCAAGTTCAATTTTCTTTTCTCCACTCAGAAGTGAGTATTTTCAAACCTCCCACATCTTGGAATATTTTTTTAAAAGAAAGTAACTACATACAGACGATTTTGCCAAGGAAAGAAGGATGGTGTTGTGATTAAGGCCCCAGACTAGACGCAGAAGACCTGTTGGGATCAATTCCTGACACTGCCACAAAGTTCCCCGTGCAATAGTGGACAGATCATTTAACTGTGTGTCTCAGTTCCCCATCTGTAAAAAGTGGTTACTATTGCTCTAACGCACAAAGGTACCTTGCGGTGCTCAGATGCTATGCAGCAATGGCTGCTTCATAAGTTAAGTAGAGACACAAGGAGGGTGAGGTAATATCATTTAATGGACCAACTTCTTTTGGCAAGAGAGACAAACTTTCAAGCTTACAGCTGTTCTTCAGGTCTGTGTAAGATCAAACCCCATGTGCAAGACCCACCCCACAACATATTTCTCCACACTTTAAAGCCATCTCCACCCCTAGGCAGTAAGGCCACCTCTCCCTGAGGAGATAGTTTACCCAGCGTTTCTCTCAGCGCCCCTGGGCCTCCCTGCACAGCCCGGGTCAGGGCGCTGCTCCCCACCTACCCCTGGGGACACACCCCGCCCCCCCACGTGGGAGGCAGGCCGGGCCCCGCGCTGCCACCTCCCCAGGGTTTGCGCGGCGGGGAGGGCGGGGGCGCTGACGGGGGGCCGCGCGGGAAGGCAGGTGGCGCCACCCGCTCTACCTGCCCATCCCCTGCGGGGCGCGCGCTCCGCTTCATAGCGCCGGCCTCGCTCTCTGACGCGCGGCGCGAGGAACTCTGCAGCGCCGTCACCAGCCACGCGTCTCCGCGCCACGTGACTCCCCTGAGCGCCCTGCCCTCTCAGTCTGACGTAGGCGAGGGGAGGAGCCTAGCAGGTTCTGGGCTTGGGGGGAAGCCCTGGCAATAGGCTCCGGTCCGCTGATGGAGGGGCAGCCTCTTCGTTGTTGCGGGGCGGGGCATCCCTACCTGAGCTGTGGGGGGCCGCCCCCATTGGTGTGTGGGCTAGCTCGGTAGCGGGGAGGCAAGCACGTGTTTGGGGAGCAGACGGTGGGCAACGCTGGCCAACCAAGGGGGAGCGTTTGGAGGGTTGGTATAAGGATCAGTGCCCGTTGTGCTTGGGCTGGGCAAGGGCACTGCTGCTGGGTGGCTAGAGATGACGGGTGCTAGGGGCTGTTTTATGGTTTTTAGGTGGCTACTGATGCATATGAAGGTTTCAGTGCCAAAGGAACAAAGAGGCGAGTGGGCGTTTAGCTATTAACAATAAGTAAAGTCAATGGGAAGAGGTATGGAATCAGGCAACTTGGATTTTCTGCAAAGTGCAGCTGTTTGATGTCCGGTTCCAGAGTGGTAGCTGTGTTACTCTGTATCAGTAAAAACAACAAGGAGTCCTTGGGGCACCTTAGAGACTAACAAATTTATTTGGGCATAAGCACCCATGGGCTAAAGGCCACTTCGTGAGATGTGCACACGCTCACACACACACACACTCACTCTCTCTCTCTCTCTCTGCCTTACCAAGTGAGGGGCCAGTGCTACCGAGAACATTCAATTAAGTGGAAGTGGGCTATTCTCAAGAGTAGAATACCAAGGGAGGAAAAATCAGTTTTGTAGTGGTAACAGGGAGTACCAGTGCCATACTGAATCAGGTCTCTGGGCCTGCTAGTCCAGTTTTGTCTCTGACACCTGACAGCACAAGATGCTTCAGAGCAAAATGTAAGAGCGCTTGCATCTGACGAAGTGGGTATTCAGCCACGAAAGCTCATGCTCCTAAACATCTGTTAAGTCTATAAGGTGCCACAGGATTCTTTGCTGCTTTTACAGATCCAGACTAACATGGCTACCCCCTGATAGCTGCAGTAGGCACATGTGGGATAACCTGCTCTGTCCCACATTAGTGCTCATCCTAGTCTCTAGTAGGTAAAAAATTGGTTTAAACCTTGAAACATCAACTTTTTAATATTATTTTCAAAATGTTTACCATATTCTTGATATAATTGTCCATCAATCTCTTTTTTTAATTTTACTAAGTTCTTGGCCTCAAAGACCCTGTAGCAATGAGATCCAGAGCCTAATTATATACTCTGTGGGAAAGTATTTCCCTTTATAGTTTTTTTTAATTTCCCACTTCTAAACTTAATTGGATGTTCCTTTGTACTTAAGAACAAGGTGTTCAGTGGCATCTTAAAGACTAACAGATTTATTTGGGCATCAGCTTTTGTGGGTAAAGCACCCACTTCTTCAGATGCAACAAAGAAGTGGGTTTTTTACCCATGAAAGTTTATGCCCCAATAAATCTGTTAGTCTTGAAGGTGCCACCAAACTCCTTATTGTCTTGGGCCTTGTTTAACTTCAATATTTTATATACTTTTATTATGTCCCCTCTTGTCTCTTTTTTTTTTAAAATAAAAAATCCCAATCTTTTAAATCTCTCTTCACATGAGAATTTTTCCATGTCTCCAGTTATTCTCCTCATCATTTTCTGAACACCCCTCTAGTTCTACAATATCCTCTATGAGATGGGGTAACAAATACTGCATACAATACTCTAGATGAGATCACACTACTTTGATTGATATGAAGGCATTATAATCTGTTAGTCACTATCCCATTCCTTATGTAGTCTAACATTTTGGGTTTTTTTTAAGTATTGCAGCACATTGAGCCAAGGACTTCATCACACTATTCGTAGTGATTCCCAGGTCCTTGTCCTGGGCTGAGAGAGTTAATCTAGACTCTATACAATGTATAAAATAAATTTTCTCTTCAGTATATATTACTTGCATTTATCAATACTGAATTTTACTCACCATTTTGTTGCCTATTTGCCTAGCTTGTTGATGTCTCTCTGAAGTTCATCACAGTCCTCTCTGTTCCTGACTAACCTAAATAACTTAGTCATTGCAACTTTTACATGTCACTTCTCACCACTATTTCCAGACCATTGTTTAATACTAAAGAGCCTACTCTGGAATTTTGAGGTACCCTGTTAACTTTTTACGCTAAGGAAAACAAACTAATCCTACTCTTTGCTTACTTTCTCCTAGCCAATTTTTGATCCATTACAATGCTTTGCCTCTTATCCCGTGACTGATTAGCTTCTTATAGTCTTTTGTGTGTGACTTTGTCAAAGACCTGTTTGGACATCTAAATAAATTGTCATCTGGTTCTCTTTTATCCACTGCTTTACAGATGTGTTCAAAGAACTGTAAGAGATTAGTGAGACATTACTTTCCTGTGTAGAAACCATGCTGGTTAGACCCTATCATCATACCATGACCTTCCAGGTGTTTTGTTTGTTTTTTAATCATTGTTTCAAATAATTTTCCAGGTATAGATGTAAGTCTTACTGGTCTATAATTCGCCAGATCACCATTACACCTTTAAAAAATATAATTACAACACTTTTCTCTTTCCTGTTGTTTGTGAAAAATTTACACAGAAAACAGGGAAACAAGGCTCTCCTCCTCTTTGTATTTTACATAACTGGCCTCTTGTGTCTGCATGGAGTTCCACTGGTCTCCATGGGAACCACATGGGCAAAGGGATCTGACCCTGTGGAACAGCTTGTAGGATGGAGCCCTAAGTGTTGTCAAATGCACAAAGTAAGCAAGCTGAAAAAAAATGTTTATTCATCTGTCATTTCTAGTAATCTTAGATATTACTTGTAACTATAGTATATATAAACAGTTTCAAACAGAAGTGTGAATTTAAAATTGATTGTGTGCCTTAAAGTAAAAGGTAGTCACAAGCTCTGGATACAAGTCAGAATTCAGCTGGGCCCCAATCCTGGGCCCCAATCCTGTAGCTAGGTCCAGCCACACAGAATTTATTGCAGGATGAAGTCCCTGAATGAATAAATAAAAAACTCATTATTGGCTTTCACGTGGCAAGAGTCATTTTTGAGCAGAGTAACTTCCAGAACTGATCTAGCTCCTCCAAATAAATTAACTACTTAAGGTAAATATTCAAAGCATTTTGCAGACATTTTACTTGCATAAGGTGTATGGCATGATATCTGGAAGATTAGAAAAATAAGTAATCTGAAAGAAAAAGTCAGAAGTATGTGCTGTTGAAAGAAAGAATGTAGAAAAATTAGCATGTCACGTGTCCTGTCTCTGTTTTTGCAAGCAAACGTCTCCATTGTAACAAATTATGAACTCTGGTCCAGTTCCTCAGAGGTATTTAGGTGCCTAACTCCCACTGGGCCTGGGCGTTTTGGATTCTGTGGACTGATAATATATTGCAGTATTTTATGAGAATAGAAGAACAGATCCAGTCAGTGTCTCCTTGATTTGGCATTATAACTGCATATACGGACTCCGTTTTCCATATAACATTTTGAAGTTAAAAAACACCATGTAGTTGCAAAGTAGAAAGCATGGTCTTGTGATTAAAGCACTGCACTGGTGTTTAGGGGATCTAAATTCAGCTTGAGTTCCTACCACAGACTTCTTACTTGACTTTGTGTAATTCAAGGCCCTCCTGACCATGAAAATTATTCTGTGTGGGTGATGCCCGCTCCAATAGTTGGAGACAGGAAGGCATGACTCACCTGTATAGATCCATTTGTAGCAATGACCTACGTTGCTTGTTGCCTCACATTCCCATTTATAAAATGGAAATAGTAATACTTGTGTACCTTAATGGGAGTTGACAGTGCTGGTCAGAGCAGTTGATACAAAGCAAAGAGATGACTAGTATGTTTGAAATAAACATTAGAATTGTAGGGGAATGCTTTTTGTTAAAGAGGGGCTTTCAGATTTCTGTCAAAAACCTGAACTCTCATTCACTTTTCTCTTGTGGGGTTGTTTGCCTGGATTTTTCAGTCCATGTTTATTAATCCCTGAAGCTGTTTTTCCTAATAGGGTGACCAGACAGTAAATGTGAAAAATCAGGACAGGGGGTAGGGGTAATAGGAGCCTATATAATAAAAAGACCCCAAAATCAGCACTGTCCCTGTAAAATCGGGACATGTGGTTACCCTATCTCCAAATCTAGTTTCAAGCAACACAGTGCTCAGTGGCCGCGGGGACGAGATAGCGCTGTATATTCTGAAAAGCATTTGTGTCCAGCAAAAGTGCGAGGGGACTTTGGGCACCGCTACTACGGAAGCCATTTGGAAGAGATCGTTAAAATGTAAGTAGTGCGTAGCGGCACAAACTGCAACCGGCACATTTTCCCACCAGGAGGAAGCACCTTTCCAAGTGACTACTAGCCCTTTAAGAGCAGAACCCTCCCCGGAGAGACCTAGAACTTTTGCGACAGAAAGCGATTGTGACGCAATCAGCGGGCGTTCGATGGAACGCGTCAGCCGGTTCCCGCGGGCCGGCGGGAGGGACGCCTTCTACCCAGCAGAGGGAGGGGGAGCGAAGGGGGATGGTGGAGCAGGGACCATGGCGCCTGCCGCTGCTGTGCAGCCGCCCGAAATCCAGTTTGCGCAGAGATTGGCCGCCAACGAGAAGCGGAGCCGGGACCGGGCGGTGAAGAAGCTGCGCGGCTACATCAGCCTCAGGACCCAGAGCCCAGCGGGTAAAGACTGGGAGAGGCGTGTGGTGCTGTGCGGCGGTGGTGGGACAGGCACGTGGTGCTGGGGCAGGCAACCCCAGGTGGGTAGGGGAGACGAGTAGTGGGGGCATTGGCAACTTTGCGGAGCTGCGGTGAGCGTAGGAGACGCACATGACTGGGGTAAGGGTCGGAGCGGCTGAGGCAAGCACGTGGTGTGATGGGCGGCATCGATATTAGTGAATGAAGGTAGTAGGGCAGGCATATGGGATTGGCAGCAACGCTGGCAGCAGACTGCTGAGGGCCAGTGGGGTTAGGGAAAGGAAGTGGAGTCACAGAATGTGTGAGAGGCACGTGGAGTTGTTGGGAGCCTCTGAGAATGGAGATGTGGGGTTGGCACGTGGTATGGTACAGCAGGGCCAAATTAGGAGAGAGTAAGCGATGCTGCTGCTCAGACGGGAGTAGGGTGTCTTGTACTCTCCCATCTTTTCTAAGGAGGATTAGTATGCCCAATGTCGTTATTTTATATTATTTTTAATTGACTTTTACAACAGGAAGCATTTTTCCTGAAATATAGTTCTACAAATATGGAGGGGATGATTAGCAGCTCTTAAGAGCACAGAGACTTTAAGTACTGTAACATGGACAATTAAATTTTCTCAGTGGACCCTATGTACAGTGGGTGCACTTAAGTTTCTTGTGGGTTTAGAAATATTACAGGTTTCAGAGAGACTCCCCATTTTGAACACAGAATATCACTAGAATCAGAATGAATTTTTTAAGCTTGCTCATTGAATTTATGTTTTGAAACTGCATGTAACCCAGTTACGGTTGCCAGATGGATACAAGCATTTGATCTCGCAAATGAAGCACCGTATTTGGATGACTGAGGAAAGGTTAAGGGACAACACACTTTACAGTTAACGACAGACTGAGGCCTAATCTACGCTTAAAAATTAGAGCGACCTAGCTATGTCAGCTGTGAAAGACTTTGTGTCCTGAATGCTATAGGTATGCTGACCTAATCCCCAGTGTAAATGCGGCTAGGTGAGCAAAATAATTCCTCTGTCTACCTGGTTACTTCCTTGCGGAGAAATGGATTAACTGCATCAACAAATAACTCCTTCCATCAGTGTCAGAAGCATCTACGTTATGGCACTACAGCAGCACAGGTGCAGCTCCATAGCTGTACCATTGCAGTATAGACCTACCCTGAGATGAATGGGTGTTATTCATAGCTGTTACATGTTTTCTGCCTTACAATTCAATAGGGTCTACACTTCAAATGTACATGGGAGCACCCGTTTACAATATTTCTGTGTCCTAAACTTATTAGAAAATGTCTTGATATAGCTAGTGTGGGAAGAATTCAGTCCCATCAGTGTTAGCAATACCAGGCCTTATTATATGAATAACGTAGCTGAAGTCGACTTACTTAGATTGACTTACTGTGGTGTCTTCACCGCAGTGAGTCAACTGCTGCCACTCCCCCGTCGACTCTGCTTGCGACTCTTGCAGCGCTGGAGTACAGGAGTCTATAGGAGAGTGCTCGGGGGTCGATTTATCACGTCTAGACTACACACAATAAATTGATCCCCACTGGATCGATCAGTGGATAGCGAAGACATACCCTTAGTGAAGGCTAAGCATGTTTTTACTCTGTCCAGGACTTTGCCACAATCCAAGGAGAGGGTTATGGGCCTGCATACACATCAAGATTAAGCACTATATTGGGTGACAACCATGGTATGTCCCCTAACAAGGTGGCTATGCAGATGAGCATTTAACACTCCATTGGGTCATATTTGAAAGGATTTCATTGCAACTGGAAGAGCTAAAACCTTTTTTATTGTTTTAAATTAAATCTTAAATTCTGCAGAAACCTGAAATGTGAGACACCGAATCCATTGTATGCATGGAAATTTAGTGTGTGCAAAGTACCAGGGCTCTTGCTAATATAATTACAAAATACTTACATAAATATCAGCACCTCGTTTCTTAATTTGGATTTTTCAGGGTTTTTTCACGCTTTCTTGTTAAACCTTACCACTCAGTAATTGGGTGACTGGAGGGCTTAAAAGGGAATGGAAGAAGCCTTCTGTGATTCACAATCTGTTAGAGCCTATTTAGATTAGGAAAGCTTGCACCAATATAACTGTAGTGCTGTTGTACCAGCACAAGCCCCTAGCGTGGAGATGCTTCACCAGTGTGACTTACATTGGTGACTTTCTGAAGGCAGGTTGCACAGGTGCATTCTGTCTACTCTGCAGGTTTGCAGATACCCCAGGGCAACATCCCCCCACACTGTAGAAGGGCCATTTTTGAGCTGTAGCTAACAATCTGTTTGTACCCACACTAACTGAAACAGTGCCCCTTCACAACAAGATACCTATAACTTAATGCAGGCCTCATCTTATGCACGCTATGATCACTAATATAGGGGGTTCAGTTTTAACATACACATGAAGTGATGATATTTTAATAATCCACCTGTGGGAAAAGAGCATGAGGAATTGATAGTGTTGCATTCTAAATGTTACCATTGTGAAATAAAAATGTTTTAAAAGTCTGTCTCTTTACCTATGGAGAAGTT
This sequence comes from Gopherus flavomarginatus, assembly GCF_025201925.1. NCBI lineage: Eukaryota > Metazoa > Chordata > Testudines > Testudinidae > Gopherus > Gopherus flavomarginatus. Next base: position 210,611,959 of record NC_066617.1, read on the forward strand.
CCCCTTGACCTTTTCAAAATATAACAACTGACATCTGTGATAGACCTTATTATGGAGGCAGCAGTCATGACTCTATAATTAAGGTTGAACATCTACTCAGACCTTCTTTCTGTTACGCTGTTATAAATTGTTGACTATGGTGTCCTTAAAATGGTGTAAAGCAGAGCAGACCCAGGTTCAGTATCCATATGAAAAAACATCTTTCAAGCAGCAAAGCCTGTGTTTCAGAGAAGCTGCCAAAACCCCAAAACTATTATTTTGTAATCCACACACAACCTGTAACAGGATATCTGTGTAAAACTCCAAATAACAATTCTTCATGTATATATGGCCATTTTTTATCTTCAGAAGGTTGGTCTACCTTGAATTGTACTGAAGATGCATTGACTTGATGGTCACATCTCATTTACAGTTGCTAGAGAGCTGTTAATTTTGTCAAAATTTTAAAGGAGCAGATCCTGCTGAGATATTCCCATAACTTGCTCATGTAGCTAAAAGGCAATCTTATTGTCACAAAACACTATCTTTTCTGAACATTTGCTTGGATGGCTGAAGCTGGCACAGCTTTAAAATGTTGATGTTGAGTATAGTCTCCTTTGGTTACAACTTACGATCTGAGCCTGATGGTTTTTCAAGGTTCACATGTAGCACTTTGCATATTTCCCTCACCCACTTCTGTTTTCTGTATTTGGAAATGTTGGTGGATCGGGCTGAAATGTGTGTTTGATATGGTATAGTAGTGATAGGGACTCTCAACTAGTGCTCAAAGTCTTGTAATGATAAATCTTAAACCTTAGTATCACTTTGCTATAATTAAAAGGCTCTGAGCACTATTTTTGGCATCACTAATAATAGAGAACCTAAAGTATGTAGGTGTTCAACTGGCTCTACTGATACTAGTTACTTTTCTTAGAAGTTGACATGCCATATCTTGGAATTGAGTGTAAGACCACTGCACAAATTCTAGTCAAAATTAGAGACTCTTGAATTTTTAGTACTATCAGAAAGACTCTGAACAATTAAAATAAACAGGTAGTAATGTACCTCAAGTTTAATTTGTGACTAAAATGTTTTCATAATATTTGTTTGTGCAGCTTGATTTAATAAAAAAGGGAATATGCCATATTTTTGCTGATAACTAGAGGCTCACCTATAGGTGCCCTTTAAGAGGTATCTCTTGACCTGTGCTACATGTAAAGTGAAACTTTTATTAAAAACACGGTCAAGGGAAATTTAGCAATGTGTGGACACAGAAGTGGTAAGATGCAGTGGGAAGGAGAAAGAGTGAACAGTCTGCATTGATGTAGGAGATTACTAAACAGGAAGGGAATGCTTCTTCAGTGTATCAAATTAAAAGGAAAACACAGTGGAGAGTGTGTTTTAAACCAGGAAAAAAAGGAGCTATGCAAGCTTAGGAAAAAAAACACTTTGTTCTAATATAAACTTAACTTTTGCAATGCAGTGCATGGGGTTTCTACTGATAAGAGTTCAACTCTCAGTACAATCAAAATAACTCAATTACTGTCTATGTTTAGGTTTCAGAGTGGTATCCGTGGTAGTCTATATCAGCAAAAATAATGAGGAATCCTTGTGGCACCTTAGAGACTATCAAATTTATTTAGTCTCCAAGTGGGTTTTTGCCCACAAAAGCTTATGCCGAAATAAATTTGTTAGTCTCTGAGGTGCCACAAGGACTCCTCCTTATCTATGCGTAGGACTGAGTCATGCTCACATATATTAAATGTGATTCAGTGATCTGCATTCTAACATTGTTTTATCCTATCCATGACTGCTGACCACTGAGAAATCAGTTCAATGTTAGAACCACATTAAAATAAGATTCCAAAATATAGACCTGTTCTGAATGTATAGATTGGGCGTTCGTGTTTCTTAGTGCAGTGAAAGTCACTTACTCTCCCTGATTTGTACTTAGCCTTTCTCTTCCCCTCTCATCCTTTCCATGCAAAATTAAATATGATGCCCTCACTTAAAAATAACACTCGGGACTTTGTTCCCTATAGTATGTTTTCTTTTAGTGCAATGCTATGCTGGCAGGGGGATGGATCAGAATGATCTAACAGGTTTTACCCATCTGACTTCTTCAAAGCCCTTGTTAATGTACTATATACTTTATATGAGACAAGTTGGAGGATTAAAGGCACTGTATCACTGCATTAACCACTTTTTTCCATATGCAAAACCGTCATATTAGCTTTAGTTCCATTCAAAATAGGAGAAAAAATGTTTGCCCAAAAGGAATTTAAAGAGATGGAAGAGGGTGAGGGGAAAATGAGAAATCTGCTTGTAAGCGTTTGGTGAAGGTGTCTTTTTTTCAAAAGCATAATTTTTTGTTTTTTTTGCACTGTAGGTGGCTTCAGCCAAGAAGAATTATTAAAAATATGGAAAGGACTATTTTATTGTATGTGGATGCAGGATAAACCTCTGCTACAGGTGTGTCATTCAGTGTTTTTTTGATATATATAATGGATATCCTTCTGAAATACACCATGAAGATGTTGTCCCCTTTCATTTTGGGTAGCAACACTGACCCAGTTTAACACTCTTGCCACATTTCATTCATAAAGATAAGTTGGAATTAAGTGCATGTAGGAGAGTTAATTGCAACTGGCAGTCTACTAAAAGGAGGCACCTGTAGATTTACTTTAATGGGAGTGTAGTTTGGCTTGAAATTTTCAGCAGTCTGTTCCCGAGAAATGTGAAACCTTTTCCTTCATTTAATTTTATTTTGTGTATGTACCCCCTGGAATTGTATTGGTTGCATATGCCCTACCACAGTTGCCTCTGTAAACAAAGTAGGAATCCTTTAACTACAGCATATCCTGGCCTCTGATTTAACCCAGGTAGAAAGTTTTGCTTGCCTTTTTTTTTTTTTTTTTTTTTTTTTTTTTTTCCTTCATGTCAGGCTACAGAAGATAAGCCTTTTCTTTGTCACGAGGGATTCAGCAAGTCTTTCTTTCACTTGCCATTTGGCTTCAGTGATGATTTTCTGCAACTTCAGTCTATATTGGTACAGTTTCTATCCTGAGGGAGCAGGGAACTTTACAGTTTGTCATCCACATTTGGAATTTTGGAAGACTCTAGCATAGCTCCTCATCCCTTTTTAAATTTAAGTTGAGGATGAAGAGGAAGCTAAAAGTTAATAATTCTATTGAGGTAAATGATGGTTGGTGATATATTCTTTATTGTCCTGTCATGAGTATCTGAAGCTGAATCCTCGTAGTCCTGATTGTCCAAATCTAATTTTTTAGTGCAACAACTTGGCCAGGAAGTTTGGATAACTTTCTGCTTTACCTTCAGTTCTAAGTGGGCTGTGTGGTACTCCATCCAGTGCCAGCTTTCTTCCCTTACATTGTCTGCAGATTCTTTGAAACTTGAGTGCTGCTTTGTGCTCAGCACTATGCAAGCATAGAGGAAGATGTTGATTCCTGACCTTAAAATCACTCCTAATCCTAGTAACTTCATTCCCTGCAACAGTTTAAATCTCCATTTGTATAGCCAATATTCATTTTGTAAAGAATACAATGTGTGCTGCATATAATTGAGGACTACATATTATCGGGGCTCATAAGGTTTTATACAGATGTGTAAACTCAAAGGTGTACATTTATTCTGATAACCTAGTTTTGTCTGCTGCTGGAAAGCAGTTCTTTTGTAGACTTGTGAAAATGAGCAGATCCTTGGTATGCTTGAGTCTTCTCTTATGTGTAATCTATACTAACAGAAGTGCAGCCACAGCGTGACAATGTAGGTAAAAAAACCATTTTCAAGATCAGCGATGCTTTGTCATATCCACAACTGCGTGAGATTCTGTGTATGAAAACATGGACTCAGATACGTGCTAACTCAACGTTTTTTTTAGTATAAAGTTAATTTAAAAGTTTAGATTAACCAATATTGTTTTGCCACAGATTGGAAGGAGGTAACCCCTGAAACAAGGTGCTAACTTTATTTTATTTTATATTTTTAAGGAGGAACTAGCAAGTACTATCTCCCAACTTATCCATGTCGTTCAGAATATAGAGGCTCGTAAGTTTACTATTTCATTTTGTTTTCTCTGATTTTTCTCCGAAGTGCCTTTATATTTTGGGACTTTTAGCCAGTTGTCACAGAGTCCAGAAAAGAAGCAGGTAGGATTGTTGTTTATTTTGTTGTCATTGTTCTTTTCTAGCTGTCATCCAAGATTTGTTTATGATTGCAATGTATGAGGCAGGTCTCTATCACATGTTCAGAATCCAATCAGTCCTTATTTGTATCTAGACTTGTCTCGATAAAGTTTGTTTGCAGTATGGTAATGTGTGCTTATTACCAGTCTGACATAAAAAGTGCTCATATTACAATGATGGGTAGCAACACAAAACCCTAAAATTTCCTTTCTACTTCACTCTTATTCAGCTGCTGATTTGTTTTTATGTCGTAATTTTGAACTGTAAGGCCTTAATTCAGGATTAAAAATGTGCATAACTGCTTTGCTGAATCAGGGCCTAAATGGGTATAGGTACAACTTAGTGCAAAATCAACGCTTTCTTCTCCCTTGCAAAGATTTGCATTTTGCATTTAATATTTTACAAAGATCACTCACTGTAACTGTTTGCCACACCTATCTATGTAAAGTACTTGTTTGCTCCCTATTACTGTAGTATCTGAGCACCTTACAATCTGTATTGTATCTATCCTCACAACAATCTTGAGTATATTTCTAGGCTGGTGCTGAAACTGCTGGACCAGTATGTAGAGAAGCGTAAAAAAAAATTAAGTGGAAAAGTAGTCTCTCTAGGCTGCTTTCAGTAACATAAAATAGTATTGGTGTTGAACATGCACATTCACTATTTTTGTTCTGTTGCAGAGCACCTCTTCATTCAGACCTTTTGGCAAACTATGAACCGTGAATGGAATGGGATAGACAGACTGCGCCTTGATAAATATTATATGGTAATATTCACTTTTTTCAGGTGGTGGGGTTGGGTGTTTTTTTTTTGTTTTTTTTTTCTTTTTGGTATATCTATTTTGAACGGACAAAGCATGATGATGCTGTACTGGAGAGTTGCCATCTCTTCGTATGTCTTTGCATATGTTATAGCGAAAGGATTTTGCTAGTTTCAGGATGCACAATGCAAAGCATATTTGTTTATAGGCCTTTAATTGGTGCCCTGGCAGGTCTAGAAGTCATGACATTATTTTTATATAAGTATCTGATCCTGCACATGCTTATACATTTGCTTAGCTTCACACCGCATGGATATTCCTCATTAACTTCAGTAGGATAACTCCTGCGAATAAAGTTAAGCACATGTATAAGTGTTTGCAATGATATCCAGAGGGCATGTTAATGGATACCTCATCAAAATTAATATTTAAATAAAAGTAAGGCTACTTTGAGATTTTTCTGGAGGTGCCATTTAAAAACAAAAAAAAGTTACCATCTATAGTAGTTAAACTTACCACAGTGTACTAGATTCCTAAGTATAGGAAATATTGTATTAGATTTAAGTATTGAAGTGAGGTAAATTAATTTTTTAAAGGCATAGTCTAAGCATAAAATATCTATTAATTGAAATACACAGTAAAATCAGATTAGTATTTTGTCTTCCAATTTTTATTTTTATTTCCTTAAAAAAAGGAAGCTAAATTCAAAAACTTGTATTATTGTAGTGTTATGGGTGAGAAGTTAACTACTCCAAATTGAGAACGTCAAAAATGTAAGGTTCCTAGAGGTTAATTTACTATGGCTGTTACATGTGTAGTATTCTGTCTCTTAATTAATTTATATACAACAGGACAAACTAATGTTACTATGAAGTTGTTAACATTTTTAGTTGGTTTGAATTTATTAAATTGGAATTTCTGTAAATGGGGAAGTGGGGAAATGCACCTTAACTGCTTTGAAGGATTTGGGGGATGGGGGAGCAGCATAGAACGGTGCGGGGGGATGTACTATGGTCACTGTATTTGTTTGGCTTGCAGTGTAATGACAGCAAATAGTGATGCTGTTGGAACTTCAGATCACACGCTGCCTGTACCCCATCTCCCAGTAGGGCGAGACTTCTCAAGTATTCATGAAAGAACCTTTCCAACAAACTTTGTAGGCCATCAAAAGCTCAACTAAAGAGTCTGCCTATGTGACTGTCAGAGTAGCTATTTTATTGACTCAAATAGTTAGAAAACTGTAGTGTCGTATAACAAATCTTCTGCTTTATAGCTAATCCGCATGGTTTTGAGGCAATCCTTCGAGGTACTGAAAAGAAATGGATGGGATGAAAGGTAAATAAACTGCTAGATATAATTGTATAATAAAGAAGTTACACGGTCTCAAAAATATTTTAATTTAACGTGCCTCTTCCTCTCTAGATGGCACTTCTTAGTCATTGGCTTTCTTTGTTCTGCTTAAGCCTTTTATGTATCACATCACTTGTGCTATCTAATACATAGATTAAAGTCTACATTTTGTATAAAGTTAAACATTTGTTACAATTAATAACACTCAAGTTTGCCTAGATACTTAGTCTAAACGTGCATTCCACAGTAAGGCTTTTGTGAAGAAGCTGTATGGGTATATTGTGTGTGTGTGTGTGTGTGTGTGTGTGTGTATACACTGAATATAAGGGCTTTTAGCATGAGGGCATAACAGGTCTTGCATTCATTGGTCTTCGTGTATACTGATGTTGCCAGGCTTTTTGGCGTTGCAGCCAGGAGGACTGGAATTTTAGGAGTATGCATAATAATAATGAAGTCCTAGCACAGAAAATCTGGAAAACGGAATCTTGTTATCTATGTTTTAGGAATTCCGTTTTCCTTGTCCTGGGTGACAATTTCTTGATAAAAGCAGCTTATAGCAGTCTTTCACTGTAGACTGACTTCTCTGTCCAGTCTGTCCTGTTTCGTATGCACAGCCTTGTATATTTTTAATAAGCTGTTAAGCAAGATGGTGGTTCTAATGTCTAACTTTCATGCTGTGTCTAAACCTCTGACTTCAGTTTCCTGGGTTGGCCTTCTCTTAGAGTGGTGATGACTTTCAAAATTAATACTTCTCATTATTAATTAAAGAAGAGGAAAGGTTGCCTAGTAGTGCCTCATGCCATTCCACAATGTCAAGTGCACTTTATTTATTTCTCTGAAAACCAGGAAATGGAGAGTTAAGGTAATGGAAACTTAAGCTTCTGAAAACAGGAAATACAAAAGATACACACCATCCCTACCATGTACCCTTAACTCTGTTTTCTTTGAGCAATATCCAGACATGCCAGTAACACACAAGCACACTGACACACTAATCTTACAGATGCTGCAGAGTACATGAACACTGTAAGATAAAATCTTACATCTTCTCTTTGATAAAGCAAAACTTGGATTTAGGTCGGGTGTAGTAAACAGGAGCTACCTACACTGATTTTATTCTATACAAACCATCTCAGACTTACTAAATGTTACAATATTTTCACTCTTGCTCAAGTATTCCTTCAAAGACATTGCCTTCACTTACCCCTCACTTTGCCCTGGTGACTACCACACAGGGCACCAGATTGCTGATCATCCTGATTAGCAAGATCTTTCTGCACTTCTGCTGATACAATCCTCAGAACTGAGTGCTGAATTGAGAAATGTTTGATCCTTCAAGGGACATATGCACCTTTTCTCATATCACAACTTTGCTAAGATGCTCCAAGTAATCCCTCCACTATTTGGTACAGCTACATGTAACACGGGCAACACAGCTGGAGTGCATGCAGATAAATGTTGGATGTGCAAATCTGTGGAGCACAGCACCAACAGTGCTTCGTTCTTTTAGTTCTCCTTATCTATTTATTGCGGCACCATGCTACTGAATCCTTCACAGTAATATTGCTAGCTCCAGGGCACAGAGTTAAGGTTGCGCTGTGAGTATGTTGTGTACTGTAACTTCATATTTCATGGTTTCCAAAGAAATAAGTATAAGTGCACTTGACATTCTGGAAGAGCATGAGATAACTTTAACTCCATTTTAACAGAAGTGTCTGGGCACTCAGTTTCCATGGGGACTGGGGCGGGGGGGAGGGGGTTACATTTCAGTACCCTTATGAACCACAACGCGGCTTTTTCCCCTCCACTGCCTTCTTGGCAGTGATTAATCTAACAACAAAATCCACTGGCCAATTAGTCCCTTCTCTGCTCCTGTATCGTTTTCTCATCTCGCCTCTTTTCCTGCCCAGCACAGCCCTGCCCACCCGCCTCCCCATGTAGAGCTAGGTGTTGGCATGAGACCTGCAGGTTGAGGAGCCAGGGAGAGGATGCAGAAACAGTTCAGGGGCTAGCATGGAATCAGTGGGAATGTTGTGGGTTTTTTTAAAGGGAGGGACAGATGAGTATGGATGTGGGCAGGTGTTACAGGGCAGAGCAAAGTCCCTTGTACATCCCCAGTGTACAGCTCTCACCCCCAAACTCTTCTGTTCTGACCTCCTCTTCTTCTATTGGAGTAGAGGGAAGAGTGAGCCTGGAACCCCTTCCCCACTGCTGGGGGAAGCTGGGGATTTCTGGATTCTTTCTCCAGTCGGGGAGTAGTGGAGGGGAGCCCTGGAGGCCCCCCATTTGGGCCAGTGGAGCTGCCAGAGGGAGGAATGGTGGGCAATGGGAGATATTTGTGGAGGAAGGCAGAGATGACTCCACTTGTCTTTCCCTCACCTCCCCGGTATGTCACGAGAGGGAAGGTGCCCAACTTCCTCTCTTCCCTCTCTTGTGGTTAAAGTACTTTTTTGGAAAGCCAGTACTTTGTCAACTTCCAGTCATCAAACTAGGTTTTCAAAAACATAGTGTTGGAATGATCCCTTGCACTAACAGGGGTTGTTATTTCCTTTGTGGGCTGTGCCCTGGCACAGCGAAAGGGGCAAAGCCTTTACCCTGCACCATCCCCAACCCCCACAATCCCTGCACTGCTCTGGCACCTTTCTCACTGCTACGATGCCTCGCCCTTTAGCCCTTACCACTGCATCAAACTGAAAATGTTATGAGCCGTTCACGTTAGGGGTGCTGTGTATGAGGAATTAAATGACTCAGGGACTTGCTTTCCTTTGCTCATACTCAATACCATTGTTCATGATGTTTACAGTATCCCAGTCACTTCCTAGAGTCTGTCGTCTTCCTTTTGATTAATGCTCATTTCTTTGACGGTACTATGATACAGGAGGGCCAGGGAGCAGTTGTCCTATTGAGCACCAGGACATGGGCAAGCACTAGGCTAATTAAGGTGTGGTTCCCTGTAGACTAGGGAGGATTGCTACAGGTTAATTGAAGCACTTGTAGTCTATTAAGGCCCTGTCAGGAACCTAATAAAACTTCCTGCTTCGGGCAGTCGGGGTGGAGGAGGAGGAGGCGTTTGGAGGTGTGCTGTGAGAGTTGAAAGACCAGAGAACCAAAGTAAGGGAGACCCTGTCCCAGCAAGGGAAGGAGACTCCCTTCCCCAGTGTCTAAGAACCGAAGGTACCCCACGCAAGGGGGAAAAGGGTATGAACCCACAGGATTTGAGAGGGGCTGTGGCTCAGAATGAGGAGTAAACCCAGACCCCTCCCCTGCTTCCCTCCTCTACCATCTTCCCGAGCTACTAGCTGGGACCCCAGCGCCCAAGAGCAGGGGCAAGGCCCCTCCCTGCCCCCACCAAGAAAAGCGCAGGACTCACCATACTAACATTGTCCATCTTGCCACAGTACTTATAAAATAAAATCAGTCTGTATGTGGATTTCAGAGCGCTTCAAAATGTCTCTCTCAAACCAGAAATTTTGGTCTCAGAGGGGAAGAAACTTCCAAGAAAAGCCTAGGCTTAGAGCAAAGACAACGTACATGCTTTGATAGCTGCCAGGGACAAGGCTTGAACGCCGAGTGCCCTGGTGTTGCTGAGATTCAATGATCATAGCATATCTCCTTGAGCCACTCCAATTATCCTGACAACAGGCTAACTGGAAACCCTTTCTCTTTTAAGGGGTCCTAGTTTTGCAGGGTGTGTGTATTTCTCTTTGCCTCAAGCTGCTGATGATCCAACCCCAAGTTCCTAAATTAATCCTAAATAGCTTCAATATAACACACCCAAAGGGGCAATGGGAGCCAGACACTAGGTAAGGTAAATTCTGAGCAGCTGAGATCAGTTTTTGAAGAGGACTAGAGCGATAGCCTGAGTCCCAGGTGTGCGCACACAGAAAATTAGAAGAGCTAGGTTATTTTGTAAAATGCTGGGGTTCTTTTAGGGGGAGTTGTATCATGGGAACCCCTGGCTGAAATGACCCCAAATCTGGACTCCCTCACCACCATGCGACACAGTAAATTTCAAGGCATTCTAAGTCAGCAAATGGATTCTTGAGCACTTAGAATGGTCTTTTAAACAATAAAAGACACTAAACCTTAACTATAATAGAGTTGCCACTCCACTATAGTCACTTGTGTTGAGTGGATTTCCTTACTGCAGGCAAACAATATTCTGACCTCAGGAAACTCTGACAATAACAATTTTTTTAAAATAGTAACAATTATGACTGGACTTATCTGAATATTTTCTTTATTTCTGACAAGTGTTAAAAAGCCACCTTCTAGTAGTTGGTGAAAAAGCAAACTAAACCCAAACTTTTAAATGTATGTATCCTGCTTGCTTTTTTTTTTTTTTCCTTTTCTTCCCCAGTTTGATTGAGCCATTTCTGCATCTGTTAATGAAGGAAGTCATATACCCAGAAAGTAATGCTCCCAATGGGATAAAATTCCATTTTATTGACATCTATCTGGAAGAACTGGCTAAAGCTGGAGCCAAGGAGGTAGAAAACAACCTAATTCTCTTTGTGATTAATATTGCTGTATTATACAACCATCTTTTATCAGTGTTTTTAAATCCTAGTTTATTTATATTGTTTTAAATATAACTTATTAACACTGAACACTATTTATGTTGTTCTTGGAAAAGGAACATAGATTGGTCACCCTCCAATTCTCATGCTTTGCTACAAATGCTCCAATTTTAGATTGTAAATATAATGAGGGAATCTTTTTTATTTTGACTCCCTCCCTTTTTTGGGGGGGAGTGGGGAAGAAAACCCTATTGTTGTTTCTGTTGAGATTTTTAAAATTTTCATCACTCTTTTCTTTTATAAAAATTCACTTTGAGCCCATACTTGACCTGATCCTTTAACCACATGTTGTAGAGATTCAGAAATCTAATTTTAAAACTGTCTTCAATGACTTTGGCACTACTGGATTCAGGCATGTGCATTTTGATAGACTGCCCCATAAAGAACAAGTTACACAATTTGCCAGGTACCAGCAATATCTTTAATGTAGTTTGCCTGTTTATCTCTTTCAGTAGAGACCTTCCTCTTTCTTATTTAAGTCTTATTGGCTATTGCAAAGCAGCAGAATTTTGCAGCAGTCTAAAGTCTGATTCTACAGCAGCTACTGTGGAATTCTGCTGCAGGAATCTGAATTCTGCTGGCCATTTTATTATTACTTGAAATCCCTCCCCACAATGTCGTTCTTCTTAGGCTGCTAGGGAGGAATCCTTGCAGCCCCCCTATACTAATTCGTAGCCTTCACTTTGCTAGTCCATATGTGGTGCTGCTGGCAGATGCCCTCCTGGTAACTATTTTCTCTCTCTGTTTAACAGACAAGATGTGTCTATTAGCAGTTTTGTAGCAGTGCTCTCTAAAGAAGAGACAGCAGAATGCAAAGGGTGGCCCAGCAGGCAATTCTGTTGGCAGGTGTAGGGAGTGTATGTGGGGGTGGGGGAAGTTTCTGTAGCAGGAACAGTGTCTCCAGTCAGGGCTCTAATTCAGCAACAGTTCCTCCAGTCCCAGAATTGCATAGGGTTTATAAGGCCTGTGACTGAGACTTTCAAAACAGTCTAAGGGATTTAGATTAATTGTAATGAAAGATGCGTGTAAATCCCCTAGATGCTTTTTAAAGTCTCCACCTATGTTGAGTTTAGCAGAGGGATCAGATCTTACTGTTCATTACTATTCTGTTTGATGGTCTTTTGGTTAAGGTCTGCAAATCAGAAGACACCCAGGATTTAGTGTGCTGCAGACTTCCTTTGTGACCTTGGGCTGACTCACTTAATTTTTTCCTCAGTCTCATTTTGCCATCTGTGAATTGAGGATCAAAGGCATATTGTGCGGTTTAATAAATCGATCTGTACAAAGCACTCTGTTTCTATAGTGTGTCCATCAAATATCTCAGTGGTGGTGCTGAAGTGTTACTCTTGTCAATTTTAATGGGGAAAAATGATGAAAATCCTGGTGTGTAGCCTCTTAGAAAGATCTCCTACCTCACAATCTACAATGAGTTACTCGACCTGCCTGCTCTACTGTACTGAGTCTTTTTGTCTCCTAATCTCACAGCTCACAGCAGACCAGAATCTCAGGTTTATTGAACCATTCTGCAAAATTGCTGCCAAATCTAAAGAGTAAGTTTGATGGATGAATATTGGATTTTCCATTTTATTTATTTATTTAGTCTAAGATCCAGGAAGCTCTTGAAATGCCATTTCAAAAGATGATAAACAAATGAACTGAAGCAAAGCAAAGAACATAATGAAGTTCAGGTCATAGAAAAACTACCACCTGGGCAGGCCTTTGTGGCTAGCTTAACTCACCTTTATGTTCCTCAAAACCAGAAGTGAAGTGGGTGTGTAAATAGGGGAACCACTTATACCTCTGTTTATAGAGTGCCTAACACAACAGAGCCCTGACTCTCATCTGGTACTATTGGCATATAAAATATTAATTAATAAACCAAGCAAAATCTCCAAGCTGTAACATTGGAAGAACCAAATATGAAACTGGAAAATCTGTTTGCAATAAAGCAACTTGTTTAAGTAGTTGGTGACTTTTTTCCCCCAAAGTTAGATGCATCTCTCTCTCTCTATCTTGCTCTGTCTCACTGTCTTCAAAGTGTTTTAAATGTAAATGGGAACGAAAAGTGGCTTTTAACACTCTGCCTGTGTTCCCTCCCACTCTCATCCTTTTTTTATATAATACAGTCATCACCTGATGCAGGCAGTAGCCCAGGGTATCTTTGAAGCCATTGTGGATCAGTCCCCTTTTGCCATTGAAGATCTAATGAAAGAATTGAAAACGAGCTGTGATGGTGATGTTGAGCTGTACGAGGGAGATGAAGCTGAAAACAAGGAGCCACTAGTGACCAAAGGTGAGGAAGAAGTGATGAAAATTTAGCCTAGACTTTAAAGAAATACGGTAACTATTGACAAGATCCAAATGTGTATCCCACCTCTTAAAAATACCATTCCCACTCTCAGCCAGCTTAAGGCATGCAGGTGGATAAAAGAACAGCAAATTTTGCTTCTGTTCTCTTCAGGTGATCTAGTAGACAAAGTAACCATAGACTAGTCAATTACAAACATCTTAGTGCTCCCTTTACATACCAGACCATATGGTTCCACATTTCAGTTTACTTACAGCAACAGTCGTAGATAACCCAGGACTGTCCAGAAACTAGAATTTTGTGGCAATGCTCCAGGAGGGAATTGGTCCAAGCTATTTCTTCTACTATGGGGATGATTATTTTAAAGACCCAGAAATAATACTGCTGTTCTGAATTGCTTTTTCATCCTTGGAGCTAAAATGCTTGGATATAAATGGGTATGTATCATCCCCAATATAAAGGGCAGGTAACTGCGGTATAGAGCATCTGCATTAGTTTCCAAAGGTAACACAGAATGTCTGTGCTAGAGGAAGGAAAAATATCAAGAGAGAGTTTCATGGCTCAAGTACTGCTCTTATTCTGCTGTACTGGACAGCGCTTTCCCCATTCTTTCTGACTGATCTTTAAAATCTTTTTTGTGTAATAACAGACAAAGGTTTATCAAAAAATTCTGCACTGGGCATTGAAGAGCAAGAGGACCTTTCTGAAAATGCTGATGAAAACATTGGTCCTGTTCTCCAGGTTTGTGCCTTGCTTCCTTCATGTTAACATGATGTCCCCATGAATAACCCTAGGCTTTTTTAATTTGTCACTTAGTGGATAGTGGAAACATGACCAGTTGAATAATAAGGTGCACATCTCTTAGGGTATGTCTACACTGCAAGTAAAATCTCGTGGCTGGCCCGTGTCAGCTGAGTCAGGCTGCAGGGCTGTTTAATTGCAGTGTGGGCTTGGGCCGGAGCCTGGGCCCTAGGACCTGCAAGGTGGGAGGGTCCCAGAGCTCAGGATACATCCAGGTGGGAGGGTACACATCCCTCTGGTACAGGTGGGAGGGAACACAGGCAGAGTGTGTTTTAACACTCTGCCTGTACATCCACACCACGGTTAAACAGCCCCGCAAGCCCCTGTCAGTTGGCACGGGCCAGCCATGGGTTTTTAATTGCAGTGTAGACATACCCTAAATGTCTTCAGCTGAGTGTCCTATTAATAACATATGTCTTGTGAGTAGGTTACAAAACAAATGACGAAAGAGATGTACATGTGCCAAATTCTTTTTCTTCTCTCTCCCCTGCCCCCTTTTTTTTCCACTTCCACCTCAAGAGGTAGCAAAAAAGTTGCTAAAAACATAATTGTGTTCTCTGTCTGTCCCAGGAGTCAGCATATACCTTACTCATGTTGACAGCACAAGTGAGAGGGTGGAAGGGTACACAGGAGATGGGGCTGGGCACTAAACGCGTGACAGATCTTATGAACTCTATGGAACAAACTGCAGGGATCCAGGATTATGCTACAACAAAGATGCCTCAGGTTCCTGTGTTGGGCTATGGCTCTTAAGTAGGGACTAGAATGTTGCACATTTAAATCTTGGCATTGAACTGAGAGGTTTTTAAAAAACAAGTTAATTTGTTTGCTTTTTCCTTCTGAATGAGAGTCCAGGTTAGAAGTGTTCTGAAAAAAGATTATTTGAATGCTTCATTGTAATGTAGTGTTTTTGTAGTCATGTTTATCCCAGGGTATGAGAGAGACCAAGTGGATAAGGTAGGGAGTATCTTTTATGGGACCAATTTCTCTTGGTGGAAGACATAAGTGTTCAAGCTACACAGAGCTCTTAGGTTGTCTCTTCAACCAACAGAAGGGGTCCAATAAAATATTACCTCACCCACCTGGTTTCTCCCATTGTTGTGTAGTCAGGCAAAACCCATTCATAAAGCTAGCATGTGCATTCAGAGGTTGAATCTTGGCAGAGATCAAGTATAGTGGAATGAATTGGAAGTAGTAAAAAGCATATGCTGCTTGAAGTATTTATAATATTAGGTATACTTGACGGTTCAGTATGATAGCCTGCAAAGATACTATATTGTGCTTTCTTTTGGCAGTTTAACTACAAAGCTGTTGCTGACAGACTCTTTGAATTGGCCAGCAGAAAAAATACACCCGCCTTTAACCGAAAACGCCTGTACAAATTGGTCAAAAAGTGAGTTCTCTTGAAACAAAGTGCTGTATGATGATTTGTCTAAATAGACTTGACATCCTGTTTCCCCAACCTCCTCTACTGTTAGGGTCCATATCAAGAGATTTGCATCCTTTTAATGAAAGTGTTTCTGCAGTAAATTTACTGTCCAATACATTCCTACTTGGCCCAGATATCTTAGAAATAGGACATTGCTTACAGTATGTGGTAATATGAGTACAAAATCTCTGTCAGACATGGATATATGTATGGGTCTGAGACAGATTTTGGTTTTGCTTTTGTGTTTTTTCACAGATTCCTAGACAGTAGAGTTGGAAGAGACTTGAGTTGTCTTGTCTGTACTTCATACCAGTTTAGGATTGTTCCCTGCTTTGCACTGTCAAGCGCTTTGTCTTGTATAGTTCTAAGTATTTCAAGTGATCAGGCGTCCACGCCTTCAATTCGCAGATTACTCCACCCTCGCTTAAATCACACAGTATTTGAACAGCACTGTGTTCAAACTGCAGGGGAGGGGAGCGGCAGTGTTAAATCGCACTCTTGCCAAGACTTGTTCAGTAGTTTGGCTTTGAGTTGCTGGAGTTCTGAGGCAGATCTCTTGGAGAGCTAGCGTTTTGTAGCCCTCCGATGTATTATGCTTTCCTCAAAAGTGGGAAGTGTGCATCATAAATGCAGTAACTTGGTGACATTTCAGTCAAATATTGTAACAGTAAGACTTTTTTTTTTTTTTTTTTTTAAACTTTTTCAGGTTCCAGGACTTAGCAGAAGGTGAGAATTGAGCATCAAAAAAGAAGCACTTTCATTCTGCTAGATGATTCATCCTGTTCTCGGTGTAGATTTGCAGTGAATGTTGTCTTCGTGTGCTGTTTGAAGGATATTAGTTTTGGAGGTTATTGCTGTGATGTGGTTTTCTTATTAGGAAGTATAACTTGCTCAGATTCATAGAGGAATCCCCATATCAGGTCAGGTCCCCATATCTGTTGCTTCACAACTTGGGGCAGCACTGTAATTTTATAAGCCAAGGTCCTGCCTTTTTATTCAAATTCTTTGCTTCTTAAGTGAGAAACATGATCAGTTTGATTCAGAATAATGAAGAAACCTCACACTTCTGTGCACATTTCTTTGCAGTGCTTTAAACGTGCTGATAGACAAGTGGAGTGGGGAGTCAGTGTTTGTGCCCCTTCTGCTGTGTGTGAACACAGAAACTACTTGTGGGGAAGGAGGTATTTTCAGATGTCTCATTAGACTTTTTGCTCAACAGGAATCTTCCCACAAGATGATTTCCCTGAAGATGTTTCTACAGATGAAGATGACGATACATTCAGCAGGGGCAGGCGAAAGAAAAAAGCTGTCAAATCCGTGGAGAAAGCCAAGCTGGAGAAAGAGAAAGGTAGGAGGCAAAGCTTCAAAACTGAGACCATTCTCACCAGTCTGTAGATATGTCCACACTGCAGCTTTGAGTGAGTCTCCTAGTCTGCGTAGATGGACTCAGGCTAGCATGCTAAAAATAGATGTGTGGTACACTGAGACTCTGGTTCTCAAGCCTAGGGAGTCCGGTGGGCTTGAGAGATTGAGCTGCAGTGCTCACGCTTCTTTTTTTAGCACACTAGCCCAAGCCCTGCTAATACAAGTCTGTCTACCCAACCTGGGAGGCTTGCTCCCATCTGCAAAACAGACATACTTAGTGTGGCTAGGCAACATCACAGGATGAGATTGTTTTAAGTTAGTGATCAGTTGCTTGGGATTCACTGGTTTCTGAGTCTCATTGCAATGAAGGATAAAGGTTGAAATCCTGATCTCATTGAAGTCAACGGGAATTTTGCCATTGACGTCAGTGGAACTAGGATATCACCCATTATGCGGCAGATTGGGAAGAAGCTGTGCTTTGCCTTTCCCCAGTCAAGAAGCACTATTGATATTTACTGTGAAAGCAAGAACATATCTGTCCCCTTGAAAGAGGAATGCCATTAGAACATTAGCAATTAGGGGGAATGGCTGGAAGAGAGGAATGGAAATAAGCTATATAGGAGGCTTTACAGCTGTTTCTACCATCAGGGTTTGCATTTACATTTCTACAAGCTTAATGTTCTTCAAGAAAATGTACCAGAGTCAGCTGACACGTGAGCTGCCTTTTAATGGGTTTACCAGCAGGAAGGCCTCTGAGACAAAGCACCTTGATGGGGTGGAGATATTACTACTTTAGAACTACTCATGGGCAACTGCTGGCAACCCAGCGGTAACATGAAGAAAGGCAAGAAAAGCATTAATAGGCCTGGAAAAAATGGTATGGATTCTCAGTGGCTGTATGTGCAGTAAAGATTTAGGGATGTAAGGAAAGCAACTCCTCTCATAGACTCTAGGACTGGAAGGGACCTCGAGAGGTCATCGAGTCCAGTCCCCTGCCCTCATGGCAGGACCAAATACTGTCTAGACCATCCCTGATAGACATTTATCTAACCTACTCTTAAATATCTCCAGAGATGAGATTCCACAACTTCCCTAGGCAATTTATTCCAGTGTTTAACTACCCTGACAGTTAGGAACTTTTTCCTAATGTCCAACCTAAATGTCCCTTGCTGCAGTTTAAGCCCATTGCTTCTTGTTCTATCATTGGGGGCTGAGGTGAACAAGTTTTCTCCCTATTGCAGTTGTCTTTTCATTTTATATTTGGATTAAATGTTGCTGCTTCTGGTTTTCGCCTCCTTGCAGAGAAGGATGGAATAGAGCCATCAAGTACAGAGGAAGATGATGCATCAGGACTCCAGAAGAAGAGGAAGAGGTGGAAGAAGAGGGACTGTCAAATTGCAGACTCCAGCACAGCTGATGGGAGAAGTGAAGAGAGGGAACCTGATGCAGTTGGACCCAAAGAACCTAACAAGGGCAGAGCACCAGAAACTAGTAAAAGAAAAAGAAAAAACAAATCTCTAGACAAAGAGGCAACTGAGACTGGAATTGGTGTAACTGGCAGCGGAGGAGATGGTGACAATTGTGCACAGGGTGCTCGAACTGACGTAATGCAGACTGATAGGAGACAACTCAAGAAAAAGAATACGAAACTTCAGAAGGTTCATGTAAAACCTGTATCTCAAAATGGACCAGCTAATGCCAATGCCCTGTGGTATGACAGTTACTGTGCCACTGTAACTACTACCAAGATGGTGAAAAAGAAACAGAAAATGAGGACTGTCTTACTCAATGGCTTATCTGAACAGGCTGTTCTGCAGTCAGAACAGGAAAGCTTGCAGAATAACCTTACAGGAGAAGGGGACTCTGAATCCACACTGCCCCAAAAAGTCAAATTGAAGAAAAAACCTAAGTTGGACAGTTTAGATGGGCTCAGGGTCTCAAACCAGAAACCACCATCCCTGAAAAAGAAGAGGAAGATCAAGGAGGTGATAAACTCTGTTGAAGTGAAGGGAGTTCTTGAGGCTGCATGCAAGAAAAGCAAAAAGAGTGTAAGCAAAGGGCTCTAATTCTCTTTTGCCTGTGAGACTTGTTTGAATTCAGTTTGAGCCGAGTGGTATATGGGCTCAATTTTACACGTGTTAAATTCCCCTTGTCAAGGGATAACAATATCAATTGGGAATTAAGGGAGTGGGAGGATCCCATGGGTATATTTCACCACCCAACAGTGTCATGGATCTGAATCTAAGGTGGGGACTTTCATTGCTCATAGTGCTTCCATGACGACTTGTGTGAATGGGCCAAATTCTTGGAAGGAAGGCATTGCATCCAATGCTGTGCTCAGCTTGTTCTGGGACAGGAGTCCATCTCTGATGCAGCAATAATAGTTCCTTGCAACAATTTATGGTCATTTTGGTTTTTGTCCCCTACCCACAAGAGAGGGTGTAAGTGGAGGCAGTCTGAATTTAGAAAGCATTTAGGATCCAAAAATACTTTGCAGGTTATGACTTAGACAACACTGCAGGAATCCTGGCAGTGTTTCCTTGAAATATTCTGAGTATTTTCCTTAATGAAAATGATTGAGTATTTACAGGTTATATATTTTCATTTCGTTTACTGATGTAGTTCAAACATTTTAGTCCAAGTTTTGCCCCTCACACCATTCGTTTTGTCTTTGCCATGGTTCAAAGGAAACTATTCTGCAAATATTTATGAACATTCTTTGTTCCTCTGCCTAAAAAACCAGGCTGCTTAAGAACCGTGTATGCCTTAGTTACACACCAATTTAAACGAGTTTTAATACACATCTTTAGTTAAACCTGTGCAAATTTGTGTATAGACAAGGACTAATGGTATAGTCCTTGGAGGACTAATAACTCATACATGTGATACTGTTAGAAAGTTTCCAGAGCTTTTTATACATAATACTGTGATGGTTTTTGGTTTTTTTTGGTTTTTTTTAAGGGCTGTATGTTCAGAGAATGATGCTTTGTGATAGTATTGGAAATTGGCATTTTCAAATTGCAAAGCTCACATTTCTGCCACTGGAGAATTTGCAAAATATTGGATCTTTAAATCTGTCTCTGGTGCAGAGCTAAATACTTCTTCACTCCTTTATGATGTACAAAGATGGATTCCCCCTTTTTAAAATCTTGTTTTAAATTGTGTAATATCAGGTTCTCACTTCTCTGTCTTTGGTGGAGGAGGTTAGAACTCAAGAATGTCCCACAAAGCTGAATCCTGAATTGCAAATTTCCCTGCTTCCAGCAGAGAGGAGTTCGAGATGTTTTGAGTCTTGGTTTCCCAAGCATGAAAAATTTTGAGAATCAGAAGAAGCTAACTCTATACATCATAAAAGAACAGGAAAGGGCAAAACCAGAAATGTTCAGAATTGCTTCACAGTTTGCCTGCTAAAATTAGGAAGCTGAGACTTCTGCATTGTTTGAAGTGGAGCTTAATTTTATTAGTTCTGGTCCATGAGATTCAGATTGTGTTGAAAAGGGACCCCTCTGATCTCCCCCTCCTTTTATTTATTTGTAAATTTTTAAAATAATCTAAACTAACATTACTCAGTTTGTCTATGAGGAGAGGGCAGCCACTCAGTGGCCAGTGCTCTGCAGGAGACTTAGGTTTCGTTCCTGGTAGCTTTCTTGTTCCCCAGGCTAAAATGTATTGTTAGCATATTCAGTCCCTAGAGAGGAAAGCATGCTTTGTATTTCTCAGCATCCTGTCCACTCCTCTGTCCATCCAGCTAAAGGAGTAGAGTTAAACAGTCCCATGTAATCCTTGACCCTAATGGGACAGAGGGAAAGGGGAAAGCTTCAGAGCTCCCAGATGGACATAGAAGGGAGTAGGGGAACCTTGTGCTCCTGAAAATGATGCCATTATCTGGACTCTGACAGGGATCTTACAAGTTCCCTTCACCTTCGAGAACTCCATCAATGCACCTCCTCTTCCCATTCAACAGTCTTGCGATTCCAGTGCTGACCTTTCTTGAACAGAGACTTCCAATCATGCAAACTTGTGAGGCATTTTTGTAATGGCTGCAAATGCTAACCAGGGGACTAACAAGTGACCACAAACTAGGATTCATTCATGATGAGTGACCATTGTTTAACTATGGCCTCCACTGGCAAATGACTAGCACTAACCCTGGCACCCTCTATTTTTCAGTTAGCTGCTGCTCTTTCTCACGCTGAGTAAACTTGTGTTTTATTTTTCCCCTCGTAGGAGGTTGGTGGCACTTTCACACCATTAAAGAAAAAGAAAGCAAAGACAGGGAATGACTTTGTGAAATTTGAAAAAACAACTTTACCAAAGCCAGTGTTCTTCAGGAAAGCCAAAGGCAGCCTGTCTTCAACCAGAGCCTCCATGCAGGTAAAGTAACCCTGATTTGGTTCCCCCAGAATTGTGGGGGGTTGCCTTAAGTATGGCTCACGGAACTCCGAGACTTGGCTCGTGGCCACCCACATCTGAAAACCGAGGGCAGCTTGCCCAGATGTGGGTCTCAACCTGTGATACTCCGTCTGGATCACACCAGTGTCTGTCTAGTTTTGCTGGGACCTATAGTCTCCATGGGCAGCATCTATGACTGTGGAAGGGCAGCTGTTGGCTGCTCCATCCTGTGCAAACTAGATGTGGCCTTGAGGTTCCTAACAAATTCTCAGCACTGTTCATACTTGATAAAAGTTTGAGAACCCTAACCTCAGTGAAAACTGGCCTGGAGCTCCTCAGCAAATAGAGTTGTGATTGCCATGGGGTTTTTAATTGTCCATTCAAGAATTAATCTATATACATATATTTCCTCCCCTCCCACCCAGGCACACAAAAGCAAAGCTGTCAATGTGAGCAGTTTAAACTCTTCAGAAGTAATTTTATGTACCTTGTTGCTTGTATGTGTCTGGATTATCTGCCATCTGAGTTGATCAGAATGATCATCCCCACGTTTGCAACGTCGTCTATCTGGCTTGCTCTTGCTGGTGGTTGTCTTCCTCTTCCTCTTCAGGGGTTAAGGTGGAAAGTGAAGCCTCTGTCTACGTCTAACCAAACTCTACCACCACTTTAGTCTCCCCTGCTCCCTTCACTCCCAATAAACTGCACTAATCTTCTTGACACCTGTAAAATAGGCAGTTTTAAAATAATTTAAAAAAATAGAATAACCAAACAAACTACTTTGAGTAGTGTAAGTTGATTCAGGCATATTTCCTAAGGCTGACAAATTGGGATGGTGACATTTTTCATTGTTTAAAAGAAATCCCTCTTGTCTAAAGTGTAGTTTTGAGGGTTTACATTATTTTGAGAATACTAAAGGAACAAATAATTATTGCTCTTACAGATCAGCTCTGAGTTTTGCAGTTCTTTCTTTTCATGGAAGCTTGTTACAGAAGAGGTCTTCTGAAACCGCCAACTTGTTTCCATATAAGCCTCTTAAACTTTCTCTCAATCTTTCTGAGCACTATTAAAATTATGCTTTGTAACACCCTCGTAGCTCGGTGGGCTAAGAGTGCTGTGAGGCCAGCGTACTTAACATCTGGGAGGAAAGACAATCTTCTCAATGGTTGGCGAGCTATCTAGTCAACTTTAAGAAATATCCTTCCTTCTTGTCCATGACGATGGTGGCCGCTAAGCAAAGGCTGCTATACGTAGGTCTTCAAGGTGGGGAGGGTATCTACAACAAGGGAAGAAACTGGGACTCCTCAGAGTTCCAGCAGGGAAACAGACGTAATGTTGCCTCAAATCAATCTTTATTTGCCATCTTCATTTTATTCTGTAGTTAAACAAGCTGCAGTGTTCCAGCTCCAAAAAAGTCACCTTTGGATTGAATAAGAACATGACTGCAGGTGAGTTTAAGGTGTCTGCATACCTTCATCACGTGTCTTTTGGGGTGCAGGGGGGCAAGGATGAAAGGAGAGGGAGGTGAGAACTACACAGACAGTATTTAGAAATGGATGCGGAACCTCTCGGATGCTGGTTCTGGAGTTTGTCTTTTTGTCACAATCTTGGTATTGTTTATGAACCCAAATCACGTTCCAGGAAACAGACTGAAATCTATAACCTTCTGGTTCAGAGACAAAGGAATTGTCTTGACTCCATGAATTTGCATTGATTCCCTAATGGATGGAATCCACTGGATTCAGTAATGCCATAGTAGAGTGGTTTCAAATCCGTGTCATTCCGTGTACTGCTTTGTAAGAGTCTTTCATGTTTTCACCAAAAAGTTGACCAGTGATCAGATCACTAACATAGTGAACATCAGTGTAAATGCAGTAGGATCTGACAAAATAGGGAAAGACTAAGTTAAGAATTACTTAGACAAGTTAGATGTCTTCAGGCCTGCAAGGGCTTATGAAACACATCTTAGCACTGGCTGAAGAGATCTCTGAGCCATAAGCTGTTACTTTTAATTGTGGAGGAAGGAATAGATCCCAGAGCACTGGAAAAGGGAAAATATAGTACCTGTCTATGAAAAGGGGTCTAAGGATAATCCAGGGAATTATAGACCAGTCAGCTTAATTTTGATAATCTGGAAGGATAATAGAGAAAATAATCAAACAATCCATTTGTAAGCACCTAGAAAATAATAAAGTGATCAATAACAATCAGCATGGATTTGTCAAGTACAAATCTTGTGAAACCAACCTAATAGCCTTCTTTCACTATGCTTGTTACCCCTTCAGTAATGGGGAAGCAGTAGATGTGACATATGTTGACTTTTTAGTAAGGCATTTGATGCTGTATATGATCTCCTAAATTAAGGAAGTATATCCTACACGAACCTACTATAAGGTGGGTGGACAACTTGCTGGAAAATCATTCTTAAAGATTAGTTATCAATGGTTCACAGTCAAGCTGGACGGGGCATATCAAGTAGGGTCCCCCGTGTATCTGTCCTGTGTCCAGTTCTATTCAGTATCCTTATTAAATTATTTGGATAATAGCATAGAGAGCACACTTAATACCAAGCTAGAAGCAGTTGCAAGTGCTTTGGAGAGCAGGGTTGGAATTCAAATTGATAAACTGGAGAAAAAGGATGAAATTCAGTAAGGATCAAATGCAGAGTACTCCACTTAGGGAGGCGTAATCAGTTGCACAAATACAAAATGGGAAATTGCTTAGGAGAGAGTTCTGCAGAAAGGGATCTGGGGTTATACTGGATCACAAACTAAATATGAGTTGTCACTGTAACATTGTTGCAGAAAAATCAATGATTATGGGATATATTAGCAGGAGTGTTGTAAGCAAGACATGACAAGTAATTCTTCCACTCTACTCAGCACTGAGAAGACCTCAACTGGAGTATTGTGTCCAGTTTTGGACTCCATGCTTCAGAAAAGTGTGGACAAATTGGAGAAAGTCCAGAGAAGAGCAACAAAAATGATTAAAGGTTCTAGAAAACATGAACTATGAGGAAAGATTGAAAAAGTTGTTTTTGTTTAGTTTGGAGTAGAGAAGACTGATGGGGATATAACAACAGTGTTCAAGTTCATAAAAGGCAGTTTTAAAGAGAAGTGTGATAAATTGTTCTCCTGTTCCACTGAGGTCAGGATAAGACGTAATGGGCTTACATTGCAGCAGGGGAAATTTAGGTTAAAGATTAGGAACAATTTCCTAACAGTAAGGGTAGTTAAGCACTGGAACAAATTACCTAGAGAGGTTGTGAAATCTCTGTCAAATCTGTTCTTAAAAACCTCCAATGACAAACACCTGTCAGGGATGGTCTTGGTCAGGCCTGCACAACATGCAGCCCCCGTGGGCTCACTGTGCAGCCCGCAGGCAAGCAGCGCAGTGGGGCTGTCGGCAGGAGCGGCACCAGGGTTTTTGCTTCCCTAGGCGGCAGCGCTCCTCCTCTGAGCATTCAGCGTCGGGGATCCTTCCACTCCACATCTTTGGGGTATTTCGGCGGCAGCTCCACCCTCACCATGCTTGGGCTTTGCGGCTCCCGGTCATGTGAGCTACCGAGGCGTGGAGCCCTGAGCCTGCTCTGGAAGGCACAGTGGCAGTGGTGGCTCAGACTCCTGAGAGCTGCAGAGCCCGAGCACGGCAAAGGAGCAGCCGGGGGGTGCATGGGGGGCCAGTGCCTGCATGCCTCCACTGCAGCTTGCAGGAGCCCCCGAGGTGGGCACCGGGCTGCAGCCTGGGCAGGAAGGGCTAGGGGCATGGCTGCTCCCTGCTAGCCGCGCCACCACCTTTGCAGAGCTGCTGCCCCCCTGCGCCACGCCAGCTCCTCAATGGCTGGAGCTCACCGTGGCCGCAAGCGGGACGCTCTGGCTCTCCGGTGCCTCCGGAAGGCAGCTCCTCCCTGCCAAGCTGCTGCAGTGGCCCAATTCCGGGGGCTGGTGGGGTGGGGAGGGCTTGCAGGGGGGCAGTGTACCCTCCAGGGGAGTTCAGGGGGTGGAGAGGGGGAGAACCTGGTCTGGGGAGCAGCCCCTGGGCAGGCTGGCCCGTGGGGTCTATAAAGGCTTGTTGGGATTTGCCCCTTAATGAACCAGTGTGTAGAGGGGTGGGGGGCGCAAGGTGGAAGTTTTGCCTAGGGCGCAAAATATCCTTGCACCAGCCCTGGGTTTGCCCCCTGCCCAGGGGGGAGCCCCACCTCACAGCCCCGTGCGCACCGCACTCCAATCGCCCTAATGGCCAGAACCACACGTGTCTCCATCTCCCGCTCCCCCCCCCCGCTTGGTGTACAGCAGGTGCGACACTTCCGGGGCCTGCTGAGGCGGGAAGCGCTGGGCATGAGGCAGAGCCGGTAAGCAAGGGGAGAGGTGCCTGGCCTGGGCTCGAGCCGCAGCTGGGGGTGGGGGGAAAGGACTGTGCCAAGACCCCCTCCCTCAACTCCCCCCTCGGTTGGGGGCGGGGTGGCTACTGCACTGATTGGTCCCAAGACAGCCTCCATAGTGATGGGGCTGGGGGGGCGTTGAACCATCTGTGGGCAGCCAGGAAGTCCCCGGGGGAGGGGTGTGTGTGTGTGTGTTGCACCTGGGTCCTTCCCCCTCCCTGGCCCCTATCACACTGCATCCCTCTCCCCCTGGGCTCCCTGTGGCCCCTGTGTTTGTGTGTTGGACAGTCACATCCAATCCTTTCACACTGCCCCCCTTTCGCCTCCCTGGCTCTGGGAGTGTGTGTGTTGTGTTTTTTGGGTGGGGGGGAGGAGCGAGTTTCAGCGGTGCTGAGGGGGGTGTTCGGCCCTCAGCTGTTTTCTTTGGAGTACTATGACCCTCGCCGCTTTACGAGTTGTGCAGGCTTGGTCTAGGTAATACTTAATCCCCTGCACTGCGGAAGGATTGGACTATTTGACCTATTGATGTTCTGTCCAGTCTGACATTTCTGTGATTCTGTGACGCTCCTTGTCTTCAGATTCCCCACTGCTTCATTTTGCCTCCCAGCAGAAACATCTGTGAAACGCTGAGAGTCCATGCTCTATGGCAGGGGAATCACCATTATTACGGAAAAATTCCAATTTTACTTTGGCTGCCTCTGCTGACCATGATATTAACAAATAAGTATCCCCACACAGAAACTCTTACATGTTCATATTTTTCTTGGGGACATACTGATGTGTATAAAATTGAAATTGATTTCTGATGTAATAAGAGAAGGTATCCATTTTCTTACCTTTTTGTTCCTCTCTAAGGCCTGGTCTACACTATGCGTTTAAACCAAATTTAGCAGCGTTAAACTGATTTAACCCTGCACCCGTCCACACAACGAGGCCCTTTATATCGATATAAAAGGCTCTTTAAACCGGTTTCTGTACTCTCCCCATGAGAGGAGTAGCGCTGAAATCGGTATTGCCGTGGTCGGATTAGGGTTAGTGTGACCGCAAATCGACAGTATTGGCCTCCGGGTGGTATCCCACAGTTCACCACTGTGACCGCTCTGGAAAGCAATCTGAACTCAGATGCACTGATCAGGTAGATAGGAAAAGCCCTGCGAACTTTTGAATTTAATTTCCTGTTTGCCCAGCATGGAGCTCTGATCAGCACAGGTGGCGATGCAGTCCCAAATCCAAGAAGAGGTCCAGCATGGACTGTACAGGGGATACTGGATCTGATCGCTGTATGGGGAGACAAATCTGTTCTATCAGAGCTCCGTTACAGAAGACGAAATGCCAAAGCATTTGAAAAAAATCTCCAGGCTATGATAGGCAGAGGCCACAGCACAGTGCTGTGTGACAAACGTAACGGAAAGCCAAAGAATCAAATGGACGCTCATGGAGGGATGGAGGGGGTACCGAGGACTCCAGCTATCCCGCAGTCTCTGAAAAGTATTTGCATATTTGGCTGAGCTCCCAATGCCTGTAGGGTCAAACACATTGTCTGGGTGGTTCAGGGTATATTTCATCAATTTACCCCCCTTTTCCCCCCATGAAAGAAAAGGGGAAAAAATCGTTGCTTGACTTTTTTCAATGTCACTGTATGTCTACTGCATGCTGCTGGTAGACGCGGTGCTGCAACACTGAACAGCAGCATCCTCTCCCCTCCCTTCCCGAGTGGCAGACGGTACAGTGCAGAAAGACTGGTAGCTGTCCTCGTCATCATCCCGTGAGTGCTCCTGGCTGGCCTCAGGTGAGGTCGGCCGGGGGCGCCTGGGTAAAAATAGGAATGACTCCCAGTCATTCCTGGCAGATGGTACAGAACGGCTGGTAACCGTCTTCATCATAGCAACTGGGGGCTGAGCTCCATCAGCCCCCCCCTCCTTTTCATGTCTAAAGAAAAGATTCTGTACTGCCTGGACTATCGTAGCAGCAGGATGCTGGGCTCCTCTCCACCCCACCGTTTAATATCCTGCCTGGACTATCATAGCAGCTGGAGGCTGCCTCCCTCTCATTTTATCTCACTAAAAAGTCAGTGTTTCTTATTCCTGCATTATTTATTACTTCATCACACAAATGAGGGGACACTGCCACTGTAGCCCAGGAGGGTTGGGGGAGGAGAGAAACAACGGGTGGGGTTGTTGCAGGGGCACCCCCTAGAATGGCATGCAGCTCATCATTTCTGTGGGATCTGACACGGAGCGCCTGTGCTCTCTGGTTCTCTAATACACTTACCCCATATTCTAGGCAGGACTGACTCTATTTTTAGATACAACATAAAGGAGAGAATGACCCAGGGAGTCATTCCCATTTTTGTCTTTGCGCCCCTGGCCGACCTCAGCGAAGGTCAGCCAGGAGCACCCATGACAGCAGCAGACGGTACAGAATGACTGATAACCGTCATCTCTTCGCCAATTTACAATGGCACAGCAGACGGTACAGAACAACTGGTAACCATCTCTGCTATCTTGCAAAGGCAAATGAATGCTGCTGTGTAGTGCTGCAGTATTGCCTCTGTCAGTGGCATCCAGTACACATACGGTGACAGTGACAAAAGGCAAAACGGGCTCCGTGGTTGCCATGCTATGGCATCTGCTTGGGCAATCCAGGGAAAAAGGGAGCGAAATGATTGTCTGCCATTGCTTTCACGGAGGAAGGCATGAGTGACAACATTTACCCAGAATCACCTGTGACCCTGTTTTTGCACCATCTTGCATTGGGATCTCAACCCAGAATTCCAATAGGCGGGGGAGACTGCGGGAACTATGGGATAGCTACGGGATAGCTACCCACAGTGCAACGCTCCAGAAATCGACGCTAGCCTCAGTACATGGACGCACACCACCGAATGAATGTGCTTAGTGTGACCACATGCACTCGACTTTATACAATGTGTTTTACAAAACCGGTTTATGTAAAATCTAAATAATCCCGTAATGTAGACATACCCTTAGATGTAGACCACGTCTTATTATTTCAGCACTGGAGTAGCAGACTCTATATTTTACAACAGTAAGTGTGTGTGCTCATAAACCATCTTAAACCCTACTGCCAGCAGTGGTGATCAGCCGCTAGGACCATGGGATTTAAACAGTATGAATAGTGCTTGTTCCCCTCCTTCCTTTCAAAGAGAAGATGTAAAGTTTAGCAAGAAACCTAGATCAAGGGCTCTCAGTCTGAATTGCATCTTTACAGAGAGATTGTTTTGTGGGCACCTTGCCTCCCACTTACAATCGTGGAATAACTGGCAACTGCAGGAATAGGAGGGAAGTATTTAGCTGGCTTTTAATGCTATAGAGAATCTGGTAACAAGGAGAGCTACACCACAGGGCCAGCCAGTTCTCTCTGGATACCACCAGTCAGTCCATGGGTTACAGCTGAAGGTGGTAGCACAACCTAAAGAGAGAGCGATAAGGCACCATCAGGAGCTGGAGGTTCATGCTGACCTCTTCCATACCCCATCCCCACAAATCTTAGGTTTTTGATTTTTTGCTAACAGCCTGGATCTTGTGCATTAATGGCAGATTTCCTTGGTACTCCTTTGAGTGGCAAAGCAATCAGGGAACTGTGGAACTGCCTAAATCTCTCAATGTCTGGATCTCTAATAACTTTTTGTCCTTTAACTTTTGTTTGACAGAATTTAAAAAGACAGACAAAAGTATCTTAGTGAGCCCAGAAGGAGCCTCCCGGGTGGCTTTCAACCCTGAACAAAAGCCTCCCCATGGGGTGCTGAAGTCACCTGGAACACCCACAGGAGAGCCCCAGATGAAGAAATCATTTGTAACACCTGCTAAGAAGAGACCAACCGCTATGGACTTCTTTTAAGCCAAGTTGGAGTGGCCTACTTTTGTACATGACATTTCAGGAAACTATAACTTTCTCTGGAGGTATTTTGGACTTCTCTATTTTTTTAAATTGCTTTGAACTGTATATAAAAGGTTCTGATTGTGACCTGTAACACTGCTGCTTTTACCACCTTTTCAGCTGTACCTTGTTCCACCTGTTACAGAAAAGAGATTAAAATGAGAGTCTGCCCAGGTTTCCAAAAGGTGTGGTCTCTCCCCATGACATTCTCAAGAGACTTGCTAGTTAAAGAACTTTTAGGGTCAATACTTCGAGACTGATTAAGAAAACTTGCTCTTCAAGCTGCTTGACTGGCTTCAGCAGGTCAGGATGTTTAAACCTACTAGGCAGCTGTCAATGTATTTACAGATTTGCTCCTGACTCTTGCCTGGTGTGTCATTCTGATTACTGGCATTCTGATTTAGCCTGTTTCTGCTAATGAGCTGTTTAATCAGCTTCTGACAGTGAAAACCTAGTGTCTCTGTTTAATGGACCACTTCACTTTTAGTGGCCTTACTCATGGCAGCAAAACTTTTCCATGGATTAGAAATAAAGTAGCTGTTCAGATGATCATTTCATCCATAAACCCCTGACGCTGATTGGCCAATCAGCTGTTTATATGCAAACCACATGAATATCTGTAAAACAAGTGACTTGTACTTTTACCATCACTTGTGGTGGCAGAATCGGCTCCTCCACATTCTTCTTTTACCTACTACAACTGAAATAATGCTATCATATTTGAGAAGTCTCTTGTATTTTAATGTTCAGTTCTGTCTTCTTTCCCAAAGAGATTGTTCCGAAACTTTTGCAATCTTTGTTTCCTCCTCTATCAATTGTTGTCACTACATTTGAGCAGAAGTCAGACTTTCATTCACTGAATGAAATTTGTACCATATTAAAACAAGCTAGATCAGAGTAGTGCATCTTTGTTTAGAATACACATCTCTCTGAAAACCTTGATGTCTTTAAAAACAAGGTAGAGCTTTATAGCCCAAGCAGCTCATAGCTTTTTCTTTAAGGTAAAACCAGAAGAACTATTTCTACAGGATTTATTTCTGGTATGTTTTATTCTGCATGGAATATTCAGGTATTCTGTGATTATCCCTATGATTTTACTTTGTTTTAATTTTGTTTCTTACTCTTATAACTTCAGTCAAGAATGAGATAAACTTCTGAACAGACCATTAATTTATTCTGACAAATTGTGTTGTAGAAACTATTCTATAATCTGGTGCAGTAGGTCTTTTCTGAAAGACCTGCCTATACAAAAAAGGATTTGCACCAGACCTCTGTCTTAAAGCACAGTGGAGTGTCAGGTCACAGCTATTCATTTAATTTCCCTCTGTTGCTTCTGGGAATCCATAGGCACAGAAAGCCCATGTTATTATCTTGTCATATCAAAATGCAGATGTTTACTTTAGCCAGTGGAGTAAATATGTAAAATCTATCTAGAAAGATAGATAGATCCGTATCTTTTGACCAGTATTTGGTGCCTG
The DNA here is from genome assembly GCF_025201925.1 of Gopherus flavomarginatus. Taxonomy (NCBI): domain Eukaryota; kingdom Metazoa; phylum Chordata; order Testudines; family Testudinidae; genus Gopherus; species Gopherus flavomarginatus. The sequence goes on from NC_066617.1 coordinate 210,642,884, forward strand.
CTGTCCTCTTCCAAATAGTTCCAAAAGCTACCAGAATGAAACTGTAACTTCTGAGAAACCAGTTAATTTACAAGTTCTCCAAAATGTTTGCATCATTGTAAATTAATGATGGTGCTCAGTGTTAAATGGCTCTTGCTGTTACACTAAATTAATGCCAGTTCACGGCTTGTGGTACTGACATAAGAGCTTTAGAAAATCATTTAGTCCTCCTGTTTGAATGTTTCTACTCAGTCAAAATGAAGGCCTGAATTTCAGTGGGCTGTGTTTTTTGTTATTGAACTGGTTGCTCAATAAAGAACTAAGGGGCATACATCTGACAATATTAATATTTGCTGTTTGGTACATTATTAATTTATAAATATGAGAATTTCTCATAATCGAAGAAAATGACTTATTCTGAGAAGACAGTGGTGAGTAGGAGTTAACAAGGACTAATCAATAATATGTTGTGCTGTTTATCTTGTACTGTGGGTAAGAAATCTCTTGTGGAATATGCATAATAGCATTTGTATGTGCATGGACATTAATGCATTATGTTTGAGATTCAGTATTCCTCCAAGGATTTAGATGCAACACAATCAGGGGGTTGAACCTGGTGTATATAGAGACACAGGAGATCAGAAGTTCAAACAAAATGTCTATTTTTTTTTCATCTTTCTGCAAGCATCTTTAAATTATCTCATCCCTCTTTACTGGTTCTGGATCCTGTGACCGAGTGCTTGTCCAGATGTTCTATCTCCCACAGATGCTAAATGATGTGGGTAAAAATGGCAGTCACAGTTTAATGAATATTGTAGTGATATGATGGATCATTGGGGCTCATGGATTTATGCATTCTGTGTCTGTCTGTACCATTATATTGGTGAAATGTCTTGTAAATATGCATGTGTAATATGTATTTCATTTGCTTCAGTGGTGCCTGGAATTTCATTAAGGACAAATTTTTAAGAAAACCTAAAAAATTGACAATGCAATTGCTAGATTAAATTACCCAGAACATTTCAGTAATGGAAATTCCAGTAAACACTGAAGATAAATAAAGGAGACATCAATGCAACATCTGGGATACCCACTGTGCAAACACAATTGTAGTACAAAGAGATGGATTTTTAAAATAAGTGGGTTCTAAGCAGGTTGATATCACTTAATAATTTTATTCCAGATCTGCAGCTGCCAACCATATTCAGAGTTGAAATGAACAGAAGGGTGGAATTAATGTGGTTAAGATTAAAAGGACAATATTTTGTAATGGGTCGGTTTCTCTCTCTCTCTCTCTCTCTCTCTCTTTTAATAAATCCGGTCAACTTTGTACTTGTGAAACTTTTCTGATGGTTTGTAATTCTTTATAATTTTAGAAGAACTCAAAAGCACAGAACGAATCCTCTAGGAAAACCTGTTTAAAATTGTATTTAAAATATCTGGCTGTAAAAGCTTTTATGTTTTATCAAAGCTTAAAGCTTTGTGCACTCCCGTTCCTTTTATTCTCTTGTTTCCTGAACATAACTTTTATTGCAGGCAGGAAATTGTTTCTTGCACTACTTTGTGTACATCTTCAACTGCACTGTTAATATAAATATGGATGGTTAAACATTGGATCTTTTAGTCAAGTCCAATAAAATTCATTTCTGTGGATTTTGTATCTTGGAGTGAATTTTTTATTTTTTTTGGTAGCATCCTGGGGTCTTTTTTTTTTTTTTTGGTAATACCCAGAAATGAGGAGGTATCATGTGCGTATTGGAAGTAAAGAAGCTAGTGGCTGAATATGCCTGTCCACATTGGCCATTGTAATAGGAACCATTGAGTAGATGTCAACAGAAGAATAAAGACTCCCTAAGAAACAAAGTTAAGATAAATACCATAACTACATGGCAATTAAAACTCCAAGCTGAGGAAGTATTGTGGGAGGAGGCATACCTCAAAGCTATAATCCTTATGCCTTACTCAGATGTCCAAGTGACTAGAGTTGGGCAATGTGGTGGTTCTCTACATATTCTCCAGCAATAAAACATAATGTATTCAATTACAATGATCACATAAGTACTAAGAATTCCAAGAACTATGCTATATGCATGCATCTAAGATTCTGTCAGGTCACATTTTCCTGACTGAAGAACTAAATCTTCAGTATCTGAGAGATACTGGAAATCTAATTCTTCAATCATGAAAATGTGATCTGTCCACCCACAGCAACAGGCTGTGGGAGTAGTGCAAAATGAATATCCTAAAGAACCCAGAAAGAGTAATTTCTTTCCAAATAAAATCAGTTACAGGCAATGGATCTCTTGCAATGTGAAAGATTAAAAAATACTTTTTCTTAAGAATTTAATAAATGTCTTGGGTGGGGTCTGTTTTGGCAATGTTTGAATAAGATTCCATTTAGGTAATAGTAATTATGAGCATGCAATAAGAATATAAAATTACATTTAATCTGCTATGCTTGTGGGCTGGTTTTGGTTTGTTCCTCTGTAGAGGACCAGCAGAGATGAAGGCATGACTCGGTTTAGAACTTAAACTATCCTTTTGCTGTTGGGTCCCTCCTGCTCAGGCTTCCAGCAATTTGCCGTGCAGAGAAGCTTGCCCTGACTGGTGAACTTGTTCAGTGGTTATCAGACTTTGTCGATCCCAGCCCCTTTCTTAAATCCCACTACTGAATCCACTCAAGTGGATTGTAGCCTAAATAGCTAGCTAGGTTGGTATTCCTATAGCCCCTAGCAATCAGGCTTCTGTGTGTGACATTTATCTTCACAATACCTGATGATGGTAGGCAAGTGTATTATCCCCAATGGGGATCTGAGGCACAGATGAATTAGCTGACTTGCCCAAGCTCAAACAGATAATGTGTGGCAGTGCTGGAAATTGGACCTGCAAGACCCATGCTCCTTCCCTCTGGAAAATATAGAAAGTTTCTAAAAAATGCACATAAAGGAAGACACTTAATACATATACGAACAAGAGTTGAATTCCTGGATTTCCACTGGGCCTTAGTATAGAGGTCTTTCTTTACGTTGGGTTTAGTTAATTCCCATTTACCATTGCCTTGGATGGAAGTTGGAACACACCTTTGGTGGACAAGTCCAAGCCCCAAACTATTTGTCTTTAATGTAAACTTCCATTATTAAGCCAACCACTCAGTGTAGTTTTCCTCTTTAAAATGTAAATATATTTTTCAAGTGACAGTGTAACTATTTTTTTAAATATTTTTGCAGTTAAGATTGGAATTTTATTACAGCTGTCCTGGATTTCATTACTTAATAATAAGGCTGCGAGTTTATCACAGAGGTCCCGGATTCTGTGACTTTACGTGACTTCTGCAGTGGCCCATGTGCCTGGCTCAGGAGCAGCTCAGGGCCAGCTCAGGCAGCCTCTGCCTCAGTCGCACCAGTCACTGCTGGGACGGTCTGGGCCACTGGGGTGCCCCTGGGCAGTCTGTCCTCCCAAAGTTAATCACTGTATATAGTAAAAGTCATGGACAGGTCACAGGCCATGAATTTTTGTTTACTGCCCATGACCTGTCCATGACTTGTACTAAAAATATCTGTGACTAAAATGTACCTTACTTAAAAATAATGCTAACATAATTCTGATGTCTGCTATTTTGAAGGGGACGCAAATGGTAACTGAGGTTCTGTTCCCAGAATTGTGGTGCCCCTGTTACCTGTCCCTAGAACATATTTATTTGACAATAGAGTACTGGTATCAGGCCTACATAGCCACTGCACTGACTGAAGACTTGGGGTTCGTGGAATTCAGGTAACAGAACTGGAAAGATTCCTGGACCTTTCTGTCACCAGAAGGGATATTTCAGAGGAGCCTGTTCTTGTTTGTAGGAATTATCAAACATTTGACACATGAAAGTTAAAAGGATGTCAACTCCAAAAATAACTGGTTGAAAACTTTTTAACTTACTGTTGTTGCAGGTAACCCCGAAGATTAGTAAAACTGAAGAAAGTTAGTGGTGGAGTAATGGGGGAAAAAGTTTGTTCACTTTGTGCATTTGACAGCACTTTGTGCATAGTAGTTTTCCTTGGTTCCCCATATAGTGAGTTAACTTGCAGAACAGACTCTACTTCTAATAAGTAGAAGAGTGGAAAACTCCTTCTTAAAGATTCTTTGAGACACTTTTTTTTTTAATTTCAGGACATACTAGTTACAGGGTTTTTATATCAGGAAACAGAAAATTAGTTTTCAAAAAATTGAGGTTGACTATGTCCCTTTTAAAGACTAGATATGGATCTCTAGTGGTACTAAGCAGCTGCATACCTCCTTCTTGTAGTCTTCTCCCCTAAGTGTCATTTTTTTTCAGGCACCTGGAAAAAGCAGTTACCTTTCTGTAACTGGTGTTCTTCGAGATGTGTTGCTCATGGCTATTCCACAATAGGTGTGCATGCTCACCACGTGCACCGGTGCCGGAAGTTTTTCCCCAACAGTACCCGTAGTGAGGGAGCACCCCCTGCCACCCCTGGAGTGGCAACTGCCTGGCGTGGTATAAGGGGAGCTGTGCGCTCCCCCGACCCTCAGTTCCTTCTTGCTAGACAAGTCCAACAGAGGGGAAGGCGGGCGGGATGTGGAATAGACATGAGCAACACATCTCGAAGAACACCAGTTACGGAAAGGTAACTGCTTTTTCTTCTTTGAGTGATTGCTCATGTGTATTATTCCAAGCTATATCTGTTGGAGGTGGGTAGGAGTTCACAAGTTTCCAGGAAGGAGGATGGCCCTGCCGAACCCAGCGTCATTCCTGGTTTGGGAGATGATTGCATAATGCAAGGTGAACGTGTGAACTGAGGACCGCGTGGCAGCCCTACAAAGGTTCTGGAAACGTGGGCCACGAAGGCAGCCGATGAGGCCTGCGCCTGGGTCAAGCGTGCCCTCACAATGGGTTGCAAGGACAAGTCCCTGCTTAGGTGATCTGCCCTCTTGTTCCGAGCACCTGGTAAGTGGAAGGCCTTCAGGTGGATATTGTGGGCTAATCAGAAGTCCCACAGCCTGAGGGCTTTGTGGCAGAGAGCAGAGGACCAGGCCCCGCCTTGCTTGTTGATATAGAACATGTCCATGAGGATCTTGACTACCTTGCCCTCCAGACACAAGCGGAAGGCCATACATACCAGCCGCACTGCCCCTTCTGTTCTTTGACGTTTATATATAGGGTCAGGTCTTGAGCCGACCACAGGCCCTGGGTCTGAACACTCCCCATCTGGGCTCCCCAACCCAAGTCCGATGCATTGGACACCAGCTACAATGACGGGGCCTTGTCCCTGAATGGGACCCCTTGGAGCATGTTGCTTGGGGTGGACCACCACCTCAAAGAGGTGATCACCGAGTCTGGCACTGTAAGGACCTTGTCCATCCTGTCCATGGCCTGGAGAAATTCGAGGCCAGCCAGAGCTGGAGGGGCCTCATCCCAACATGCACGCTGACATATGACCCAAGAGCTGCAAGCAAACCTTGGCTGTTGTAACCAGGAACCTTGTGACTGAGTCGATGAGACCCTTCAGGGTCTCGAACCTGTCTAGCGGGAGAGAGGCCCTGGCTGACACTGCATCCAGGAGCACCCCAATAAACTCGTTGTGTTGGACCAGGACTAACGTGGACTTGGCATTGTTTACCAGCAGGCCCAAGGCGGTGCATGTGGACAGGAGGAGCACCACGTGATCCCTTGACAAGCCAATTATCCAAATAAGGAAATGTCTGGAGCCCCCTCCGTCTGAGGTAGGCAGCTACCACCAACATGCATTTTGTAAACTTTCTGGGGGCAGTGGACAGTCCAAACGGGAGGACTGTAGATTGGTAATGATTCTGTCCCACCACAATTCAGAGGAAGCGCCTGTGCCCATCAAATATGTGGATGTGGAAGTACACGTCCTGTAGATCGAGGGCGGTGTACCAGTCCCTGGGATCCATGGAGGGGATGATGGAGGCCAGGGAGACCATGCAGAATTTGAGGAATGGGATAAGGAAGTAATGGGAGTAATATCCCTTCCCCATGAACTCCTTGGGCACCGCCTCTATCACTCCTAGTTCCAGGAGCCACTCCACCTCCTGTTTGAGCAGAGCTTTGTGCGAGGGGTCCCTCAGGAGGGATGGGGGCAGAGGGTGATTGGATGGGGAGGAAGTAAACTGGAGGGTGTAGCCTCAGGAGATGGAGTTGAGGACCCATTGGTCCAAAGTGAGACGCAACCATTTCGAGAGGAAAGCACACAACCGGTTGGAGAAGGGAAGCTTTATTGGGGTTGGATCCCTGACGAGGACTGGGGGGTTGCCCCTGAGTGTCCCATCAAAATCTCCTTTTCCCCACTTGCTTGACCTTGGAGGGTCCAGGCTTGGGGGGCAGGCCGAGACTGCCTGTGAGGGCGTCTCTTATAGTCCCGCTGCTTCTTATGGGCAGCCTTGTACTTCAGGAGGGTGGCCGGGGTAGAAGTCTGCTGCTGCTTAAATTTAGGTTTAGCCGGAGCTGGGACATGTAGCCCCAGTGTCTGGAGGGTCGTGCAGGAGTTCTTCTTGCCATGCGAACAGAGCTTTCCCATCAAATGGGAGGTCCTGCATAGAAGACTGCGCCTCACCATAAGAGAGAGCCATGACGCCCATCTCCTGGACACCGCTGAGGCCATTGAATCCGTGGCCACGTCTGCAGCATCCAAAGCAGCCTATAGGGAAGCTCCAGCTGCCATTGCTCCTTCTTCCACGAGTGCCCTGAACTCCTTATCACGCTCCTGGAGGGAGTCCTGAAATTTGGGCAGGGAGCCCCACAGATTGAAATCGCACCAGCCCAGGAGAGCCTGATGATTCACCACTTGTAACTGGAAGTTCAAAGACGAATACATTTTTCTTCTGAAAGAGTCCAGTCTCCGAGAGTCTTTGTTCTTTTTGGGGTCAGGGTGGCTGACCTTGTCGTTTCCTGTGGGTGACTGACTCAACCATCAGGGAGTTGGGTGCCAGGTGGGTATATAGGTACTCATGCTCCTTAGCGGGTGTGAAGTACTTTCACTCAGCCTTTTTTGATGTAGGGGCCAATGAGGCTGGTGTTTGCCACAGGGCATTTGAAATCTTAGCCACCTGTTCATCGAGTGGCAGGGCCACACTACCTGGTGCTGATGGAGACAGCATGTTAAACAGGGAGTCCGCAGGCTCTTCCATCTCCTCTGTCTGGAGGTTGACGCGTGCTGCCACCCTCTTTAAGAGGTCTTGATGGGCCCTAAAGTCCTCCTCCGGGGTGTCAGCCAGCACCGGAGGATCCACCACCTGGTTGGACTCTGGGCACGGTGCCAAGGACATGCATCCCACTGACTCCTTCATCAGGGGTCTGGAGATGGATGCCATTGGAGCCTCTGAAGGTCCGGTCACCTTGCGAGCTCCCACCGGGGGTTGCGTTGGAGGCCACGGTGCCCACTGGGCCGGCCACAACACTCGCTGCCACTGCACTTACTGTGGCACCAATGGGGCCAGCTGTCCAGGGTGACCAGTTTGGCTTGTTGAAGGGCGGCTACGAGCGGAGACCTGGTTGGCATAGGATCCTCTGCTGTCTTTCAACCAAGAGGAGCGGTGGTGCCAGGATCTGCGACAGTCATGGGACCGGGATCTCGACATGGAGGACCAGTACCGACGGTAATAGCTGCTCCGTGAACGGCCTTGACAGGCAGACCCACGACAGCAAGACGCTGGCGATCAACGCCCAGGGCTGCAATTTCTCAGTGGAGACTCAGAGCAGGAGTTTGAGCGGTAACAGCTGTCATAACCTTAGTCCCAGATTTGGACCTTAGCGTCCAAAATATGGGGGTTAGCATGAAAACCTCCAAGCTTAGCTACCAGCTTGGACCTGGTACTTGCTGCCACCACCCAAAAAATTAGAGTGTTTTGGGGCACTCTGGTCCCCCTAAAAAACCTTCCCTGGGGACCCCAAGACCCAAATCCCTTGAGTCTTACAACAAAGGGAAATAATCCTTTTTCCCTTCCCCCCTCCAGGTGCTCCTGGAGAGATACACAGACACAAGCTCTGTGAAACTACACAGAGTGACTCCCCCTCTCTGTTCCCAGTCCTGGAAACCAAAAGCACTTTCCTATTCCCCCAGAGGGAATGCAAAATCAGGCTAGCAAATCCAACACACAGATCGCCCCCTGATTTCTTCCTCCCACCAATTCCCTGGTGAGTACAGACTCAATTTCCCTGAAGTAAAGAAAAAACTCCAACAGGTCTTAAAAGAAAGCTTTATATAAAAAGAAAGAAAAATACATACAAATGGTCTCTCTGTATTAAGGTGATAAAATACAGGGTCGATTGCTTAAAAGAATATTGAATAAACAGCCTTATTCAAAAGAATACAAATCAAAGCACTCCAGCACTTATATTCATGCAAATACCAAAGAAAAGAAACCATATAACTTACTATCTGATCTCTTTGTCCTTACACTTAGAAACAGAAGACTAGAAAGTAGAAACTACTTCTCCAAAGCTCAGAGAAAGCAGGCAGACAGACAAAAGACTCAGACACAAACTTCCCTCCACCCAGAGTTGAAAAAATCCGGTTTCCTGATTGGTCCTCTGGTCAGGTGCTTCAGGTGAAAGAGACATTAACCCTTAGCTATCTGTTTATGACAACATGGAGGACCAGTACCGACGGTAATAGCTGCTCCGTGAACGGCCTTGACAGGCAGACCCACGACAGCAAGACGCTGGCGATCAACGCCCAGGGCTGCAATGTCTCAGTGGAGACTCAGAGCAGGAGTTTGAGCGGTAACAGCGTCAACAACCATGCCGTGACAGACTGCAATACCTTTTTCCGGGATGAGGACTGATGACGACGTCTGTTGTGGTCCTGTCAATATCTGCTCTCTGAGGAGGATTGGTGCCGTGAGTCCCGGCTGGACAGAACCCAGTCCAAAAGTCTAGCCAGCATCGGGGGCGATCGACATGGGCTCTGCCCTGAGCAGACGTGGGACGGAGATCGGCATTGGGAACGTTCCCTCAACCGCGACCAGTACTGAGCCAGGGGCGACTGCGGAGATCCCAGCGGCAGCTTGCCTCTGGAGCACGGGGCCGACATTGGCAGGGCTCTGGACACCAGAGTAGACATGACGTCCTGGGCCACCTGGAGGACTTCGAGTGTGGAAGGCATCCAGAGAGGCCTGTTCCAAAGAGATTGGACTACTCCACTCTACGTGAGTCGGAGGTCTGGAGCCCGATGGGGATCGAGGACTGCCCGACATGGGCTTAGCGTCTTTCCCAGACTTCCCTCGGTGCTGTTGTGAGGAGGGAGTGTTGGTCCTCTTGGTGCATCCCGTGAATGGGGAGCAGTGCTGATTGGTCGAAGGCACCGGCTGATTGCTGCGTACTGACACCGCGGTGCCCGGTACCGTCTCGGAGCAGCGTGCCAGGGTCGGGGTCAGCACCGACTCCATTAGAATGGCCCAGAGCCTAATGTCTCTTTACCTTTTGGTCTGGGGCTTAAACGATTTGCAAATTTTGCACCTTTCGCTGATGTGGGTCTCTCCCAAACAGTGCAAACAGTCTGTGTCTGGGTCGCTCCTTGGCTAGAACGCCAACAAGAACCACATGACTTAAATCCCAGGGCTTGGGGTATGCTCCGGCCTGGGCTCACTGACTAACTAAACAGCTAACTACAGGTACTAAACGAACAGTTCTGAGGATGAGCTACGGCGAAGCTGGAGCAGAGCAGTTTCAACGCACCTTCACTGGTGGCAAGAAGGAATTGAAGGTGGGGGGAGCGCATAGTGCCCCTTATACCGTGCCACGCAGGCGCCGCTCCGGGGGTCTCGTGGGGGTGCTCCCCCCTATGGATACTGCTGGGGGAAAAACTTCCCACACCGGTGTGCGTGGTGAGCTTACACACCTATTGTGGAATACATATGAGCAATCACTCGAAGAAGAATACATTTTACAGTGTTTGGCAAAAACAAAAGAACACGGGTTTTCAATCTGCACTTCCTACAGTCACCACAGTGTCAGACTTCTTCAGTTGCACCCGCTGAGCTATACTTGTATCTTATGACCAAGAAAAAATAAGAATATGCAGCTAATGTATACAAGCTCACTTCTTATGTACATTGCTGCAGATTGTCCAATACACTATTAAGAATTTATCTTTGTTTTGTATTCATTTCTTTATATCCTGACCATGGGCTTTTTCTCTTTGTTGTCTCTTCTCCAGAAGAAGAATGCAGCAAACACCAGTAGCTAGCAATGGGAGGATGCCATCTGACTAAGATCTTCCCATAGAATAGTTATTTTACAAAGCAACTAATTCAGTCAAGGAAACATTACTAAGCTAGAGACACCTTAAAAATCATGCTGCTTACCTTCACCGAGTGTGAAGCTGGTTATCTTCCAAGACAGATGAGATAGGGTACATTATAAGGTTAGTTTGGCCACCAACTAGCATTTAGAGTTTACTAAGTGCTGAACTAAACTTAATAGCTATGTCTGGCAAAGAGATCTCTATGCTTCTAACACTAATAAGCTTAGCATTTGGTTTTCAGTATGTGCAAAAAGTCTTTTTCTGAATTATAGGACTACTTAATATCAAATTCTTTTTTTCTTACCTCACTGTAAACACATGATATAGGGCAGGCTTTTCCATCCATGACTTCGATGGAAGAGATTGTGAACAATTGAGTTCCTGAATCATATGTGGTCGAATTCTCCAAAAAAATATAGAAGAGAGGTTTCTTTGTTTTTCCAGAGAAACATTGCAATTTAATTTTTAAATGAGACTCTTTGTATTTAGCTTTGTTAGGTGTTGACAAGTACTCCTCCATCTTTGCCAAGATGGGTGTTAGTTGCTAGGATTGCCATTGCTATGACCTGAGGTAAAAAAATTTAATGCTCCAAATGCAGGTGATTTATGAAAATCTGGTGGGGCTGAGTCATAGAAAAAGTCACTAGTTTTAAAAGCAAATTCATGTGACCGAGTTTGGAATGCAAAGCTACCATAATCATGTATGATAAAGCTTAAACTGGATTAAGAAATTATCATTCCTTAAGGACACTCTTCCTAATTAAGAATACACAAATTTACACTTGTTTTTATGCAGTATATACACTACATTCTGTTTAATGTGTGACTTTTTTTATTCTTTGATATTTTCTTTTGGATTAAAAAACCAGCACGTCTGTCTGAATTTTTTTTTTTAAAGATAAGTAAAACTGAAAGATTAGAGAAGAAATGTGTCTGTTTTCAGCTGATATATTTGACAGCACTTGAGGTATAGTCATGGGAGGCCCAGATTTTTAAAAGTAATTTTTAGGTGCCCAACTTGTGATACCTTAAAGGAGTCTGATTTTGAGAGTGCTGAGTTCACATCCTCTGAGAATCAGTTCCCTTTATAAGGGGCCTGAATTTGGGCATCCAAAAATGGAAGCACTCAAAATCTCTAGTGACTTTAGAAAATTTAGGGTGTGGTTTCCTGCATACAATTAGTTTATTTTGTTTTGCATGGGTCTTTCATGTCGTAGCAAGGGAAAAAGTACTTTAAATGTGATTGTTAAAAAAACATAACTTGGCAGGGGAACTTTGAGGGGTATATTACCTGAAACTACTTTTACCTGGATTTCAAGGTGACTTTGTCTCTTTATAGTAAATACCATCTGCCCTCCAAAAATACAGCAGATGTAACACTAAATTGGAAGAGTGGAATTTTCAAGTGCCTAACGTTGGCCTCACTCTGCTTCCACTGAAGTCTGGCAAAATGGATCCTTCCTCCAAAGGTGGCAAATACCAGCAGTTTCAGAGGAAAATGTAAAAATCTCATAGTAAGCAGATGTTGAATAATCTGTTCCCCACATTAGGTTTTACCTGTTTGTTAGAGAGTGGCTTAAGACTTGAAACATGAGGTTTATATCTCTTGCAATTTTTTGTTTTTACTCTAGATATTCTCATTGTTGTACATAGAAGTTCCATGACTTTTTGAATCTTGTAACATTCTTGGTCTCAACTACTTCCTGTGGCAGTGAGTTCGAGTCTCGTTCAGAGTTGTGTGAAAAAGTTCTCCCGCTTACTCCAGTGGGAGCAGAGTTAAGCCAAGGCTGAGCAGTGTGAAAATGCCACCCAAAACTCAGCCTGTATAATTATCCAGCTCATGAGCTGAATAGACAGTTCAGTAACATGTTTTTTCAGATGAGCATATCAAATAATAAAAATAAGATTTGCCTGAAGTTCCTATTTTGTAACTGTGTGAAAGAATTTCCTGCACAGCTTCCTTTCTGAGCTTTCTTTGCAGAGCCGGACAAAAATTTTCTGAGAACAGTTCTCCATCAGAAAATGCTGATTGAGCCAAATTGAAACTTTCCATGGAAATGACACAGCCAGCTGCCACCACCTCCTCAAATCTTTTCTTCCCCTCTGGCAGCCTCCGATGTTCACTGAAGGTAGGACAAGAAATAGTGGGTTTAATCTACAGCAAGGGAACCTAGACAAATTAGAGGGCTGGGCCAAAAGAAACCTGATGAGGTTCAACAAGGGCAAGTGCAGAGTCCTGCACTTAGGATGGAAGAATCCCATTCACTGCTACAGACTAGGAACTGAATGGCTAGGCAGCAGTTCTGCAGAAAAGGACCTAGGGGTTACAGTGGATGAGAAGCTGGATATGAGTCAACAGTCTGCCCTTGTTGCCAAGAAGGCGAACGGCATTTTGGGGTGTATAAGTAGGGGCATTGCCAGCAGATCGAGGGACGTGATCATTCCCCTCTATTTGACATTGTTGAGGCCTCATCTGGAGTAGTGTGTCCAGTTTTGGGCCCCACACTACAAGGATGTGGAAAAATTGGAAAGAGTCCAGTGGAGGACAACAAAAATGATTAGGGGGCTGGAGCACATGACTTATGAGGAGAGGCTGAAGGAACTGGGCTTGTTTAGTCTGCAGAAGAGAAGAATGAGGGGGGATTTGATAGCTGCTTTCAAATACCTGAAAGGGGGTTCCAAAGAGGATGGATCTAGACTGTTCTCAGTGGTACCTGATGACAGAACAAAGAGTAACGGTCTCAAGTTGCAGTTGGGGAGGTTTAGGTTGGATATTAGGAAAAAGCTTTTTCAGTAGGAGGGTGGTGAAGCACGGGAATGGGTTACCTAGGGAGGTGGTGGCATCTCCTTCCTTAGAGGTTTTTAAGGTCAGGCTCGACAAAGCCCTGGCTGGGATGATTTAGTTTGGAATTGGTCCTGCTTTGAGCAGAGGGTTGGACTAGATGACCTCCTGAGGTCCCTTCCAATCCTGGAATTCCATGATTCTAAGAGAGATTTAGTTTAGGTATTAGGAAAACCTTTCTAACTATAGGGATTGTTAAACTCTAGAATAGGCTTCCAAAGAAGGCTCTGGAATCCCCATCACTGGAGGTTTTTAAGAACAGTTTGGACAAACCCCTGTCAGAGATGGTCTAGGTGGTTTACTTGGTCCTGCCTCAGGGCAGGGGGCTGTATTTGATGACCTCTCAATGTCCCTTCTAGCCCCACATTTCTGTGATTCATACACATCACTCTTTTAAACATCTTGCTGTCTCCCTCTCCTGCCCTCCCAGTTGCAGATGTTGAAATCCTTCCCCTGTGGAATCCTACTGGTACCTCCTCATTTTTTTAACATGTTGTCAAAGAAGTTGTGCCCAATCTAGGATTTTTCAGAATATTAATGGCTGAGCATGCAGTTCTACCAATTTCTATTGGGTCAGACAATAATGGAAAAAATGTCTGATCCTGCCCAAGCCCTGAATACACTCCAGCCTCCACTAGTAGAGATACACCCCTTGGAAAATTTTGTGCCCCAAAATCCTAGTGTAGCTGCAGCTTTGGATGAGCTGTCCCTGATTATTCATTAACTGGATCTTGAACTCCAGCCAACATGGAATTTTTTAGTTTTAGTCCCTTAGTCTTCTGACTGCATGTGTGCACATTTGGGCTGGATATCGCTTTCCTCAGCTGGATAGAATTGTAGTTGCTGCCTAAGATTAGCCAAGGGAGATGTTATGTGTTGGCTCTAACTCCTCAGCACAGCTGTGATGTACAAGGAATGCAAACGACAGGCAGTTTTCAAGATTATGAAGATCTTACGCTTTCCAGCAGTGCATGATGAGCAAAACCCCACCTCCCAGGGCCTAATTTTAACATCTTTTTGTCATTAATATATAGCATGTAATAGGGGCTATATAAGCTATATAAGAAACTAGTTAGAGCTTTGGTGGCTGTACTGCTCCTTCAGCTATTGTGGGTGGAGTAAGGCAGGTGCTGAACCCTCCCTCCAGAAACACCTTCAGCACCTAAGCTGCCTGACTCCAGGCAGCGGATTCCCCTTTGTGGATCGCTAAGCAAAGATGCACATGTCCCTGCAACCTGGCCTTAGGCTCTGAGAGAGATACAGGGCTTAGCAGTCAGCCCCCAGGACAGAATCTGTCATTATCTGGTTTAGGGAGTGTCCTGCCTAGAGTGCTGGCTTCTGTGGATCCTATTCTTAGGCACCTATCTCTCCCTATTCATTGTATAGGGATCTTACACACCTAACTCAGCTTGGTGGATCTCAACGTTGTTCCTGTGATTTTCCAGAAGTTAGGCACCACGACACTCAATGTTGCAGCTTGAGTCCCTTCATGGATCCCGCCTTTGATGCTAAAATATGTCAAAATCAGGATTTCTCTCTTTAGATTACCCAAATCCAGATTCTGTGGCTCTCAAACAAGTTATAATTCTATTCTATTTTATTGTTAATGTCCACATTTCTCTGGTTTTTCATTCCATCCTTTTCATTGCTACTAGAACTTTTTGGGGCTGCCTTTGATTTTTTTCAGGTTGTCTACTAATATCAGAGAGCAATACTTTTTCAGGGAAAAAGAAAATGGAACTGCAATTTTTGCATTTCTGACTTTCGAGGGTATGACCATGAGATGTCATTACCTGTTCCTCTAAAACCCCAGAACAGAATTGTTTCAAGTCACTTGACTGCCTCTATTGCCTTTTAGAGAGACAAGGTGAGTGAGGTAATATCTTTTATTGGACCATCTTTTGTTGGGGAGAGAGACGTGCTTTTGAGCTACACAGAGCTGTTCTTCAGGTCACAAAATGCTCTGTGTTGCTTGAATGCGTGTCTCTCTCACCAACAGAAGTTGGTGCAATAAAAGATATTACCACCCGCCCCCTTGTCTCTCTAATATCATGGGACCGACATGCCTGCAACAACACTGCAAACATCAATTGCCTTTTGACAGTTTGGGGTTTAAGAGCTAATTAAACTAGGGGCAGTACTAACAGGCTCTCCTTCCATTTTCTTACAATTTGTCACCTTGCACAAGTGTAGGAATAATAATGAAAACATAGTATAGATTATTTGGGGGATTTATGTACAGATTATGGCACCTACTGAACATTCTGGGCTCTCCCAAATGCTTGCAGTTAGCTCCCCAGAGTGGGATTTGGTACAGCATGACTTCAGAATGGAAAGACGTATACTTATGATGATCTGGGCCTGGATTTGACAGTTCACGTGAATTTGAAATTTGCTTGAGGGGGCAGTGCAAGGGGTTGTCTGAGGATGCTAGCAGATATCAAAGTCATAGTTTACTTTTCCATTAACCTTCAAACCTAGGATCCTTCTGAAACCATTCACAGCTCTGCCTATTACATTTGGGAGCGAAAACAGATAGTAAGTAACGGGTAAAATCGTGGCCTCATTTAAATCAACTGATTTCACCCTAGAAATATATTTTTGAAGTAGATAGGGAAGGGCAGGCGTCCTTCAAAGCTAAACAAGCATACAGCCACGGCTAGTCAGTAAAAGCAGAGCTGTGATGTCATAAAGGTTGCATTATTACACAGGCAAACCAAATGCAAATTAGAGGTAGGAATGTAAAATATTAAACTGTTAGCTGGTAAGTATTGATCTGATCATTAACCCACCCTAACCGTTACCCCCTCTGTGTGCAGGTCTTGAACAGGTTCTCCAGCCCCGGGCCACACTGGCCACCCCTGGTGCACCCCAGGCCATGCTAGGGCTTTGTGGGGGATGACCAATCAAGAAAGGGGAGTGCATTTAGGCCGGGGAGTGTGGGCAGGGGCTATGGGTCCTGTCGGGGGATAGAGTAGTCCCTGGCCTCCCCCTGTGCCAGTGAAGGGAACCTGCTGCTGCTGGGGTGACATGGAGCATCTGCAGAGGCTGCATCGAGACAAAATAGGTACCTGGGCCCCTCTCCTTTTAATTGGTTAAAAGATATAATTTTAATAGTTTATACGGTTATCTTTTTAAAAGATGTTTACACCCCTCATTAGATGAAGTGCAATGTGAGACAAAACAGTCATCCTTATAACTCCAAGATTTTGTCTTATATTGGATATTTGGCGTTTTGCTGATCAGTTATATTGTACACAGTGATATTAAAATTTTGGGGAAGCTACTGAATTTTTAAAAATCTAAATTCGATTCACTTCAAGTAGAGAGGATATTTTTTTGAGCTCTGTAGGAAAAGAATAACAAAACAATTACTATCACCCAGGTAACAAGACTGAAAATAGATGCGGTATTACTCAGCTTACCATCCACCCCCTGGAGTTCTAACTCAAATGCAAATCTGTTCTGTTTAAATCACAGCAGTGGCCAGAGTTTCTACTGCTTTGTGTGCACATTTCTACAGGGAATAAAATATGTAGAGACATGGTTTTGCCAAGCTTATATCCCAGAGCAATGGGAACTGAAGTAAGTGACTCATGACTGCACAACGATGGCATGTGACGCAAGACACACACACAGGGCAAATGCTGAGAGATACAATTTACAAGTAGGAGTTTTATTCTTACTGCCAGCACAGGGCTTGCTCTTTTCCACCTCATAGGATGCATTAGAATACAAATGTATTTAGTACAGTATCTCTCATATAAACTCTCTCCCAATTCTTTTCGAGGTTAAGTAATACAAGTTATGTAGCAAGATGTATATGGATCTAAATTACAGAAAACAACAGGATTAAAAAAAAAAAAGCGAAGTGCCTAAAAAAATCCTAGCCCACTGAAAACACAGCTTTCTCATAAAACTATAATTACCACATGCCACAATGTATTGCACTGTATTACACTGCACTGTAGCCACCTGTGGCTCTGAACAGCAGGGATTTTGTTTACTGTTAGGTTATGTCTACACTACGCAGCTTTTAGCAACACGGCTGTGCCATTACAGCTATGACACTAAAAGGCGCGCAGTGTAGCTGCTGTTTGTTGGCAGGAGAGAGCGCTGTTCACACCACTGCTTGTCCTCGACAAAACTTTTGTCTTTTGGAGGGAGGGGTGGTGGTGTTTTTTTAACACTTCTGAACTACAAAAGTTTTGTCTTTCACTTGCCAGTGTAGACAAAGCCTTAGAAAGCTGTCAGTTAAGGGCCATGTACAGTTACAATTTTACATAAATAACAATAGCAAGGCATTGTACAGTGAATAAACTAAAAGCAATTAGTTAAAAAAAACAGAGAAGTTATTTTTCCACAGTTTTGATAGTAGATCTAAGCACACTAGGACTCAATCCTTAATTCAGCTAATGTAAACAACTTGGAGCCAGATCCTCAGCAGATTTAAAACAGTGTAGGTCTGTTGGTTTCCATGTAGTCATGCAGATTTACACTGGTAGAATATCTGGGTCTAGATTTTTGCTTTCTGTTCACTTTAACTTTTTACTTCAATATTGACTGGGGACAAAAAACATGTAGAAAGCAGGAACAATTGGAATACTATGGCTTATAGTAACAGGGAAAGTGATATAACATGAGTAAGGAATGTACATCTTAGAATACACAAAGTGAAACATTCTGGGGTTTTCTTCAAATGGAAGGATATTTCTAGCCTCATGTCAGGCTAAGGGATCGGTAGAACATCAAAACTCTGGACTGTCTTCAGTTTGCATTTCAGGTATTTTAACCTAAAGTCGTCATTGCCCTGGCTCTCTTCATGGCACTCAGCCTTCTGGGCCCAAAATTCTTGCATATATTACTCATGGGAGTCATCCCATTTACTTCAATTGGATGACTCACATAAAGGTTGCAAGATCAGGTCCTACATTTGAAGGTTAGCATACATTGCCACTGTAAAGGCTGCTCTGCAAAATGATAAGGTGGGCTGCCAAAGAGGAATAAAATTGTTCACTATATAACTAATGAGTATTAATCCTTCATCGTGGCTAATCTCCTAAAGTAGCACTTGCCCAGGGATTGCAGGGATTAACTTTTTGGGGGGCATGAAGCTGAACACCAAACATTAACCTTTGATTTTCATCAACTACTGGACAGACATGACCAATGATCTTGTGATCAGTATATTTTTCCAGATGGAGAGATTGTTGTTTCTACCAGTAAATAGATTAAAGTGGCACAAACCAGGTGATTTTCACTTACAAAACTTAATTTTTATGTGAACAAAACCTATGCTGTCTACAGTTGCCTCCCTAAAACATCAATACTCTTGTACACTCTTGAGGCCCTTCCACACTAAAAACAGTCAGGTGGTTGTAACTGGTTACAATTCCCTGATGACAATTAAAACCCTGTTCACATTTGTTATGCAAATGTGTTTTAATGGTCTCCCTGAGTTGTACTATGTACCACAGTCCTGTTTGACTAGTTGTACAGATCTGTTGTGGGTTAGTGACATCACACACCCTGGACAGTAGCAATGTGTGGCAGGGTTCTTCCCATTGCCGCACGTGTGTGCCCCAGCTCGGACCTGGGTAAAAGGGGAATTGGCCTGTCTCCTGAGAATTCCAACTAGAAAACTAGTTGGTACCATTAGGGACTGAGGCACCCAGAGGAACATCAAATGGTAACTTTGATCACTAATGGACTTAGGCTCAATTTGAACTCTTAAAAATATTTAAAAATAACTTATCAGTGTTCTTTTAAAGTGGTCTGCAAAACTGAGGCTAGTGTTTAAAAAAACATGCTGAGGATCTGACCCTTCAGAGTACAGAAATCGGTAGGAGGTGAGGACACTCAGCACTTTGCAGGATCAGGCCCTGAGGGCAGTAATGATTGGCTCTTTATATTTCCATCATTTAACCATCTGTTCCAGGGACCCGTTCTCTGATCTAAAGAAAGTTAAGACATCTATAAATGCTATTCAGTGCACTATAATCACTATTGCAGTCAATATGGATTTAAGTCTGGCAGTCATTCTTCAGACCAGTTCTCTTGCATCAATGCGGAAAACATGCCAGTCCTGCTAGTTTGCCGTTCCATTTTATTTAAAACTTTCTGAGATATAGCATTGATTGCTGCCTCTTTTGCACAAAAGCCATCAGTCCAAGCCTCCCTGTCAGATCATTTAGAATGTCCATAATAACTCTCCAGCACCGAGTGAGCTCTGTGACAATATCCATTTTCAATAATCTACTTCCTGCTAGCCAGAGAAGAGCATTTTTTCCATCTTCATTGACAGTTCCCAACAACATTATATATTTTAATACTGGTCCAATGGGATTTCTGTTTGAACAGAAGACTTAAGGCCTAATAAATAAAACACTGCTAGGACTCTTATGTAGTAAATCTTCATTTTGTACAGTACAATCAATCTTAAGCAACCACTCAAATGACCAACAAAATTAGTGTCTTAGCAGAGACGGACTTCTGATTAAGGGGGTGCAGAACTGTACTGACTTAGGTCCCAATTCTGCCACCTTAAGGGGTTGTCTAGACTAGCAAGAGTGATTAGAGTTAACTAATGCATTTTAGTGCACCTAGCTGGGTGTAGAGGTGCAGAGCTTGGGTAGCAGTTACTAGAGGTATTTTGCCTTTGGACCTCTAGGTGCATGGAGAAGTGAAGCAAAGGGAGGATGCTTAGGACTGCTTTCTACATGTCCTTTTTGGAGATGCAACATGTGCTCCCCCCAACAAATAACCTTAGCCTGCTAGCTAGTGCACAGAGATGGGCAGAGCCCTGCACACACATGCTCACTCCCTTAGCAGGGGCTTGGGCACATCTAATGATGCTGTAACTCCCCTCGCTCACCAGGAATGCAAGCAGTGCTTTGTTAGCTGCACCTGAACAGGTATGTGAGGGCTCCCTGAGCCTGGTCCCTGTCTGGTGCACCTGTGCTAGAGGCTGCCAGAATTGGGCACAAAACCAGAAAGACAGATGTTACAAGTGTAATGGGTGCTTTGCTCTTCTGGGGAGAGGAACTAGTTCTATGAGAATGCAAGACTCACATTGGCAGTTGTTGAAAGGGCAATCAGAAATGCCAGAGCCACTATTGACTGCTCCTTTGGATTGCCCATGAAGAGGAAATAATTACTAGGAGGGAGGAGAGGCATCATGCAGCAAGTGCTTGAGGCATGTAGAGAGAAAGTGTTAATGTCAATGAACAACAATGTTAACAGATACCCAGAGTCTCCTACATATATTGCTTCCATGCAGGAGCTATTTTCTTACGTTCCTCCAAAAAAGGGGTATGTGCCCACACACCTCCACACATCTATGTGGCTAGAACAATGCATGCAGCCCCCTCACATTCTGGGAGTGAGGAAGTGCAATAGAATCTTATCATAATCCAGGCAGTAGGATGGCAGAAGAAATGTTATTATTCCAGATTCTAAGGGGCTTTGAAAACAATGGCCAGTAATCAAATCTCAACATTCCACAAACTCAAAAGAAACTCTCAGTATGTCTTTAAATAATTACCCATGAGACTTACTTCTAAATTGACATGAGCCAGAGAAAAGCAGCCAAGAATCAGATGACATGAAGTGATATTTAATTAACCCAGTATTTCAGAGCAGTCATATATGCTGGTGGTAAGCTCTTTAGTTGTTATTTGTTTTATCTCATACCAAAATGTACTATCTCAGTGAGCTATATTCCAGCAGTGATCTGTGTGTATATTCTCTCCCTGAGTGAAAGTCATTTTCATTTCAGTGTGTGGAGTTTTATGTGTGCATGTCGCAGAGAATATGCTCTTTATGGCAGAGCTGTGGACTCAGAAATATTCCACATTATGTTGCAGTTATCTGAAAACCCTAATGCTAGCATTTGCTGGCTCTTCCTTCTCCTTCATATACTTTTAAGGTTGGTTGGGGTTTGGCTGTAAAGCTTCTGAGAGATGTTTGAGGCTGACTTCAGAATAGCAAAGACTACAAAGCTGCTTTGCACTGTTTCCTTTTGTTCAAAACCCAAAACGTCAACCACCGCCTGCTGAAGTTTAGGAAACACGTACAACAATCAGTTTTGTTAAATGGGAAATGAAACTTCAAACTTCCTTCATGCTGTGTGTTTGGTGTTGCAAATTGTGTGTGGGTTTCATGCTGTTGTTTTTATACATATATGCATATTTACAGAGTGCGCTATGTGTTGTTTGGGTGAGCATATAACGCATGGGGTGCATATGGTGCAATGTGGTATTACAGAATTGCATATTTGTTTTTATTCACGGTTACCGTGCGTGCATGAGCATGTAGCATATTGTGTTTGTGTGCATATATATCTAGTCTGAGTGGTATGTTTTGTGTAGATGTGCATGTTCTATGAACCTGTTACTTTCTATGGATACATTAAGGTGGGGCTGGTAACATTGTCTCTTATTAAAGTTGCCCAACATTTCCCATTATAGAACCCTGTTTTCAGTAACTTAACTTTGCCAAACTTCAACAGTTTAGGCTGAAATTGTCCATGCTAGTTGTTTGCCTCAGACTGAATGCTTTGTGGAAAATTTCAGCAGAAATGTTTAAGTTGATTCCAAGAATGAGATTGGGGAAATATGTTATTTTGCCCATGTTAAAAAAATCTGGTGACGTTTTATTTGAAAAGGTCTAACACCCCCCATGCTGTGGAGCAGGAATTTAATATTTGGCCAGGGGGTACTCTTTGTGTCAAGGATGTAGCTTTTGCCATCCCTGTGAAACTTTGCTCAAATTTTCAGTTATAACCCTGTGAAAAATTGCAGTTTGCACATGTTCAATGAAGACTTACCAGATGTATGAAGCTAAGTTCCCTGAAGATCCCAACCATATCAGGCATGCTGCAGCCCAGGGTTTTCCCTGTAATTACATCTCTCAGCTACTGTGGGTCCAGATCAAGCTACCTGAATGGACAGCAGGGAGCTTGCCTGTCTGTCCTGTGCTCAAAATGACTCCCTGCTGGGCCCAGGCACTGTGGAGGACCGAGCTGCCTGATTCAGATGCCCAGGGGACAAGAGCCATACCTGTAGGGAGGGAGGAAGGTAGATTAAAACAAACCTGGGGAGTGTGGGGTGTGTGTGGGAACTGGACACTGGCAAGAAGTAGGAGACAGAAGCTGGGACTGAAAGTTAGCTTGTGGGGAGAATATGACAGGCTGAGCCAGGAGAATGGGAGCCAGTGGTTGTGGGGAGAAGGTGAAATCAGATGAGAAGCTGCAAGGAAGATGGGACTGAGAATCAGTGAGGTGGAGAAGAAGGGGAAGGGAAGACAGACCTAATGAGAAGCCAGGGTAGGGTGGGGGGGGGGGAAGAACTGAGTCTAGCTGGGCAAATAGATGGGGATAAGGAGGCAGTGAGAAAAAGACTGAGATTGGACAAGGAGCCTGAGGAGGAAGATTGGAACTGGGAGCCAGTAGAGATGGAGAACGTGGGTAGAGAGGAGGCAACTGGAGGCCACAATGGGAAACAGGGACAGATCAGACAAGGAGCCAGGAGTGGTTGAACTGGCTGGGCAAAGAGACTGGAAACAAGGAGCTGGGAGGGTGAGAAATAGAATAGCTGGGCAAGGAGACTGTGGCTTGAATGAGAAGCCTGAGGAGTGGAGACTGGAACTGACTAGATGAGAATGTAACTAGGGTGAGGAGCCAGAGGGATCACATTTGGGGGGAATGGGCAGAAGAATCTATCCCATTAGAGCACACTCCCCCTAGAGTCTGGAAGAGAACTTACGATTCGTGAGTCTCACCTTTCCTCTGCTATCAGTAGTTATCTGTGAAACTCACTGGCAAAGTGTCCCAGTGCCCTCTAATGCCAGCCCATGTAGAGGATAGCAACCTCCTATTACTATCAGGTACTCTGTTAGTGCAAGTGACAAAGGCTGGTGTGGTGGATCAGAAGGTTCTAAGCCTGCTGATAACCCATGTGGGTGTCAATATGATGCCTCATGATAGAATTTCTGTTTTTTTCAGTTTGCTTTCTTAAAAAAAAATGTGAAATTACACACACATTCACATACATAGGAGGCCTAGAGCTAGCCAACCCTGCTCCATCATTCCCAGGGGTGCTGCTAATTAACTGCATCTTAGCCAAAAGGGCTAGGATTAAGATCAGGTGATAGCCTGAGACATCTTGGCTTTATAAAAGGGCAGAAAAGGTAGTTTGGAGGAGGTGCCATAGAGGACAAGGTGGGTTTCTGTGTAAGGGTTATGAACTAGGGTTTGGAAGAAACAGATATGGTGGCTTGGGAAGTCAGTGTTCTAGCCCTGAGCCTGGAAAACTGAAATGTAGCTAAGCCTAGAGAGGGCTGAGGTGATGAAAAACTCCAGGGAAGCACTCTGAGAAATCAGGACAAGGACAAGAGTGCAGTTTGCCTGCTGACTTCTTAGAGCCAGAGAGCTGGATAAGGAATGCAGAGTCCTGTGGGAATCTAGAAAGGACTGGGAATGACTTATTTTGAGGTTTTTAATTTGATTGTTTTGTTGTTAAATGCAGACCCCCAAGGAAGGGAACTATTGTACAGAAAGCCTTTGTGGATTGTTTTTGGGAAACTGGAGAGAAGAAAATGAGGCAGGCAGACCTTATGACTGTCAAAGTTAGAATCAGGACTCACAATTTGTCAGACCACTCTGTTTTATTAGCACAGCGCTCTGCCAATAACATTCAGAATATGTGAGCGGCCATGCAAGGCCAAAACAGTCTTATTTATACAGATAAAAGAGCAGGAATCAGACAAAGGAACAAAGAAAGCAAAACTGTAAAATTCACCTGGGGCACAGCATGCATATCCTACTTCCTTACTAACTCTTTATGGATCTGAGGCTAATACTTCACCAATTGCCCTTAAATGGTGCAATTGTTCTATGTGAATGTCTGTATTCCTGACACCTGGATTGCAGCATTCCAACAGTTTTTCTTAAAGGTACAGACAGCATTTCTTTAATCCTTTCTATTTTCACAATATAATTCATTCTACTTTCACAATCCCTCCTTTTGGTCAAGCGCACGCCATGACCAACAATTACTGGGTTCCACAAATTAACCGTTTTTTATCTTTTTGTTCATCAGTGATATTCAAAATCATTATATTAGCACTCTGTTTTGGGGCAGCCATCTGGGTGACACAATTCTGGATACAACAGATTAACTGAAAGCATACAAAAATCACTAAGATTTCAAACAGGATAGTTAGGGCTCCCTGAAACAACCAGTTTCCTATGCCAGAGAAATTGAACAGGTTACTTAGCCACTTCCATAAAGAACTCAGCTCTTCATGAGGAAGATATGCGATTTGTTCTAAGTGGCTGTAGCGATCTATTACCTTATTGGTATTGTATAAACATACAACATTGTTTTCCAGTGAGAGCACAGGTCCCTCCTTTGGCCGTGAGCACTATGTCCAATGCCTGACGGTTCTGGAGGGCCACCTGTCCGATCGCCTCTGTTTCCTTGGCCAGGGCTCTTAAACTTTTTTGGTTTTATTTGCCATTATTTAACTACTTAGGAGCCTTTTTGCCTGGTGTATTGCTCCCCCAAGTGGGGTAAAGGAACTGCCAATAGCCTCTTCCCAGGTGTTATTACTGTTCCATATTGTGTTAAACAGACAAGGTCCTCCAGTGAGGTCTGGGGAATTGAGTGGGATAGCCAGGACAGGAACACCAGTCTGAGAGTGGGCTGGGATGTGGCTGCAGACCCAGCATTTAGAAATAAGGATCTGAGCTATCCACACTTGCTGCTGGATAAAAGAATTGTCATTGTGTGCACCCCAGACCTTAAGATACCAGCAGCCGAGGAACAGGCGCTACCAGAGCTGCATGTTGGAGGCAAGGCCCTTCTGGTTCTGACAACCTCAACTGAGGGAACTGCACTCACAGTTTTATGTTCACCAGGCAGCAGGCGCTTGGCTCACTACTGCTTCTTCTTGGGCCTTGCTTTATGTAGTCATCTGCTTCTGGCAACCCTTACGAGAGCGTAGATTGTAAGGTATTGCAGGCTGTTCCTCTACGTCTTCTTCTGGAGTCAAAAAAATTGACTCTGCGTGGTCCTGAGGTGGTGATTGGTTCACTGGGGTCTGTGCATTCTTACACTGCGAAGCATGTATCCACTCTGAGATGCCAGACAGTTTAACAGCCGTCCCTTGACTCTGGCTGTAACAATGGCCTTCACACCTTATCTTTTCCTGATGCATACATTCCTCATTCACACAAATAGATTTGAGAATACAAACAGTAGTATTTTATATAGAACAAAAAAAAGCATTGCAAATTAAACCTTGCTAAGTTTTACAATTGATAACTAAGACAATTTACATTGAGACCCAGGCCTTCAATGTTTCTCTAATTTACTTAACACAGACACAATAGAGAATCCTGTCTCTTACTACCTAAATCTTAAAACAAAGAGTTAGAGAGGGCCCAATTTGTAATGCATATGGGAAAACAGAATCCTATAGTCCCAGGGGGTCATTTCTTTCTGCTATTTAAAAATAGTGACTAGCAGGATGAAATCAAATTATACTTTAATTCTTATGGGATATTATAAAATCCTGCTCCTACATATCCCCCTTTTGACACTAAGATTATTAATCGCCAGTGTCACTTCTTATTTAGTCCACGTAATAGAAAATACTGGGAGGTGATTTGGGCCTGTGGCTTTAGCTTTACATACATTTGTTTTATTCACCAGCACATTTTAAACATTTCAATTAAACACATACAATGTAAAACCAAAAACAATTAGGGTAGTAATATTAGTATGCCAGTAGTTGTGGGAGACCATCCAGAAAATGTTATACCAATGGTAAGCTGTTATGCTTTTATGCAATGGTTTAACATGGTCCTTTTTAACATTTTCCACAAAGTTTAACTGCTTAATTCTCTTCAGCCTCTATAGTTAACTTTTCACTCTCTTTTCTTAAATCACTTGTTTATGTTCCAAAATGACACCTTTATTACCTTAGATTTCACCCTTTTAAGTATTGTTCCAGGGGTTCATGCCTGCACTTACTACTTTTTTTTCTCCTGACACTATTCCCTTAGGGCTTTCAACCTGTTTCTTTTCTGTTGCTTGCCTGCTTGTCTGGGCCCGATCCTGCTTTTTTCAATGAACCGTTTGTGAATGATATTGTGGTCATTTCACAATTTTGAAAGAAATGTTCAAGGAAAGGGACCAGGAAGGGTGGGGGCTAGTTGAGGAGCTCCCCCCGCCCCGAGCCTTGCTGAATTGGTAGTGGGACACTATAAAGAATTAGTTTCTGAGGCAGACAACAAAGGGGAACAGAACAAGGGACTTTTTGTCCTTTTTACAATGAGATGGGAGTATGAAGGGGTTTGGATCGATCCGGGGTTTGGAGAATGGGGTAAAGGGGAGCGCTCGGTCTAGTGGTGGGAGAGGAGGCTTTTAATAAAGCTTTTAATTTATTATTTGAATAAGTGAGAGGCCAGTTTTGATTTTGTCCACCTATGATTTGCCTCTTCCCACCACTGCATGAAACAATTAACCTCTCCTTTAGCCAATTTAGTTTTAGGTTGGCCGAGTTTGTCCTTTAAGACGTCCACTCAGTCTTTGTTCCAAGATTTTAACATTGGCCACTGAGTTTTGGGATCCCCCTGAGTTAGCCTAGACCATTTTCCCAGAAATTTACAGGAGTCTTGACCCTTTTTACAGGAGTCTGGACCCATCCTAAATACATAAAATGAGCCGGCGTTCATTTAGGGAACTGTCCCGACTTAGACCTCTGGTTACCAGTACAGGAGGACTTTCACACACCAATCACACAAGAAGGAAATTCAGGTTCGTCAAAGCGATGCCTGCTGCAACACATAAAAGGAGCCCACAGGCTACTGCCTCAATTGCCCTTGCTTTCACACTAAAGGTTTTACCCAAGGTGTGGTGCGGCTGCAATTGTGCAGATTTCACTCACTCAGACCGCGGGGACAGGAACCCCTTGGTCGGCCGATCCCCAGACAGAGACGGCACCCAGACTCAAACACTCCACAAGAGGACAGATAGACACAGAGACAGGACAGTCCTCAGTCCGGACAAAACACAGAAATAATTACCTGACCAGATTCCTGATGTCAGATCCCAGGATCCCTACCAGAACAGAGTGGGAACCAACAGGTTCGATGGCGTAGACCTCACTGTGGCTGTGCGCCTTTCCGCTCTAGTGGGGGACCGCTTGGGCCAAATGCCCAGGTGCCGGCTGCCACGGTCATCCCACAAAAACAGTCAGGAATCACACAGCCCCAGTGAAGACGTTTGCCATCTCGGTGGAACCTCCAAATTGTCAAAGTTAGAATCAGGACTCACAATTTGTCAGACCACTCTGTTTTATTAGCACAGCGCTCTGCCAATAACATTCAGAATATGTGAGCGGCCATGCAAGGCCAAAACAGTCTTATTTATACAGATAAAAGAGCAGGAATCAGACAAAGGAACAAAGAAAGCAAAACTGTAAAATTCACCTGGGGCACAGCATGCATATCCTACTTCCTTACTAACTCTTTATGGATCTGAGGCTAATACTTCACCAATTGCCCTTAAATGGTGCAATTGTTCTATGTGAATGTCTGTATTCCTGACACCTGGATTGCAGCATTCCAACAGTTTTTCTTAAAGGTACAGACAGCATTTCTTTAATCCTTTCTATTTTCACAATATAATTCATTCTACTTTCACATGACCCACACCTGTGTTAAAAGAACATTAAGCTTACAAGCCAAGCACTCAAGTTAGGAAATGCTAGAATGGAAGTTATTTGTGCACATAGCTGCTGACTTTCTTTCTAGCTGGGGAGTGTTCAACCTCCCCTACTCCAGGCCTACCCTCACTTCACCCCTTCCTCCAAGTCCCCACCTCTACCTGCCCCCAAGGCTCCCCTACTCTTCCCACTGGCCCTGCCCCCCCACCTCTTCCCCCAAGGCCCTACCCTTGCTCCCTCCCTGAGCATACCCCATCCCCTTCTCTCCCAGTGCATCCTGCATGCTGTTGAACAGCTGTTCTGTGATGTGCAGAAGGCAGGAGAAGGAGGTGTTGATCAGTGGGTGGAAGGCCCTGGGGGAGGAGAAGGAGTTGATTGGAGGGGAAAGGGGTATGTGTGTGTGGGGGAAGCTTGACTACTGATGGGGGGGCTAAGCATCCTCTAATTATTTTCTGTGGGTGCTCTAGCCATGGTATTTTTTTCAAAGGATCTCTGCCTCATTCACTGCACAAGATGGACCTGCTCTGGAGAGGAATCAGAGTTGTGTAGTGAAGGTGAATGTTGTCTGTAAGATCCCTGCTTCATTTGTTGCAGAATTTGGAAGAGTGTGGTGAGTAAAGCAGGGAGGGAAAGGAAGGCCTCATGGTTAAGGCAGCTGAAGATTGTCCTGGAGAATTAGGTTCTATCCCCTTCCTGTGCTACAGAGTTCCTATGTGATGCTGGTCTAGTCATTTAAATCAAACTTGTCATGGGTGGTTGATAACTGTGTTCATCATGTTTTGGATGCCTGACTTGAGAGCACAGGTGCTGACTCCATGGGTGCTCTGGGGCTGGAGCACTCATGGGGAAAAATGAGTGGGTGCTCTGCACCCACTGGTAGCCAAGCTCCCCTCACTCCCTGCTCTTTTTTCTCCCCCTCCCACACTGAGCGTGCCATGTCCCCACTCCTCTGCCTGCCTCCCAGTGTTTCCTGCCTGGCCACTGCCAAACAGCTGTTTGGTGGCATTAGCTGAGAGGGATGGGGGGGCGGAGCTGAATGTGGCAGGGCTAGGGAGGGGATTTGGGGAAGGGGTTGGAATAGAGGCAGGGAGGGGGTGGAGTTGGGGCAGGGACTGTGGGGAAGGGGCAGGGCCTCATGGAAGGTGTGGAGTTGGGGGAGGGGTGTCAAGCCCCCGGGGGGAAGTGGGCACTTATGCTTGAGAGCATGTGGTGTGCTTTGCATAAGAGCTGAGCACTCTCAGATGCAAATAAACTCAATGGAAGCTGTGCTTTGAACATAAAGTACTATATAATGCTAAGTTACCTGAAAGATCAGGTTGTAGATATCTCAAATAGGGCACTCAAAATTAGTGGATATTTTTCACCTTAATCTCTCAGTTCTCTGTTTGTAAAATGGGGAGTTTAATGCTAGTTTGCTGCACAGGGGAGTTGTGAAAATAAACTGTTTGAAGCACTTAGATACTATAATGAGAAGTGCCACAAGAAAACCCCTGAGGAAATCAATAATTCTGTTTGCATAGCAGTGTTTGTTCAGGCCTTATTTATGCACTGTGTTCATTTGTGAGTAGTGTATGGAGTTTGTGTGTAGTGTCAGAGGGTGCACTTTTGCATGCTGTTTGTGTAATTTCATTGTGTGCATGAATACAACCTTCTGACAATACAATTCAGTTCCTTCTACTAGATAGGAGTGAAGTCTCAAGCCTGAAGCCTGCTTAAATAGCCATCTGAGACAAAATTTCATTAGAAACGCTATATCTACAGCTATGCAAATAAATTTGTGCATTAAAAAACTCCATAACTAATGGCTGCAGAGTAGATCTTGAACAATTCTCTTCCTAATTAACATCCAGAAAAAGAATACTAAACTTCTTCTGGTACTATCTCAAGCAAAGCAGCAGTCACTCCCTCTATCACAAAGCACTAGAGAATCAAATGATAAATCCAAACAAGAACATAATCCACTCCTATGTGATGTTATCCAAGGCCTCAGTGCCATTAACCTCCTGACCTGAGGAGCAAATCTCTCCAAAACTGAACATATCCAAGACACTGAACCAAAAGCTAAAACATCAAAGTATGATGCATTGGGCATAAAAAGTCAGAACATGCTAAACTGATACAGCTCCCTGCACAAATCACCATACACCATAGCAAAATGTGAAAAACTCTATGGTAGGCTCTTACCAACCACAGAATATGTGACCATAAACTACAGGTGGAAAATGAAGGCTATAAAGCAAAATGCAGAGAGAAACAACTGTGCAGCCAACACAACAGGAAAGGGAGTGAAAGAGAGGCATTTTCTACTCCATTGGTCAAAGTATGAAGTAGTATAAGGAAAATATTTCTGATAATTTGAGGCAATAAGACTTGTTTAAAATGTTGACTAAAAACTGCACATTAGTAGGAGAAAGATGAGACAGCTGAGATGACTTCAAGCTATGAGTCAATCTTTGACTGAAATCAGGAATGGTCAATAGTGACAAATGGGCAGGCAGATTAAATCCACAAACATGCTGTGAAGTCCTATCCTGGGCTGCAGCTTAATGTATTGTATCTCTGACAGACACACAATTTCTATCTTTGCTCTTGTAGCTGATTATGCCAAATATGCCAAAATACCATTGAACTCAATTAAAAATTGCATTGTGCATGTTATATATGGGTAGTGTCAGTAGGCGCACTGTGCGTGTTCTTGTGGTACTGGAGAGTGTATTGTACATTCTTTGCCTATGTATGGTATCAGTAGTTGAATTGCCATAGTGTGTGGGTTCACTGTATGTTCCATGTGTATGGGGAGAGGTGGCTAAATGTGTGTGTGTGGGAGTGTGATGGGTGCATGATGTAATTCTGGTTCGTTCTCTCTCTCTCTCTGGGACTGTACATATATGATGGGTTTCACTTGGTGGATCTGCATTGGCAGCCATCAGAGGTGTCAGCAGGTGCATTGAATGGCACTGTGTGGCTCAGTGCCCATCTCTCGAAGTTGCTATGCTGCTGAGGGATGTATGGTGTCTAGGCAGTCAATAATGGACTGTGTGATATGTGTGTTTGAATAGCTGCCATGGTGAGTGGGTAATAGAGGTGGCAGTAGGGAGTGGGCATGGGGTAAGTGGGTAGGTGGTGGTGGGGGGCTGTCGGATGCATTGTGTGTGGGAGAGTGTTTGGGGTGGCTGCAGTGGGTGGGTATTGTGAGAGTGCGCACTGGGTGCTGGGGAGTTTCATGGATGTGGGAGGTGGCATTATTTGTATTATGTGGTGAGGGGAAAGAGGCAGGTGGTGACATACGAGTGTGTGGGGCATGGTAATGGGTGAGATGTGTACAGGGATGGGCAATGAGTACACTGATATATAGGGGTGGTGTATGTGGAGGTGGTAATGTGGGGATGGAGAGGAGATGTAGCAATTTCCTTGCAAGGGAGAGAGCTTATTTAATTAAGAATTCTTTGAGGGGGGTCAACAAGCATGTGGATAAGGGGGATCCAGTGGATATACTGTACTTAGATTTTCAGAAAGCCTTTGACAAAGTCCTTCACCAAAGGCTCTTAAGAGAAGTAAGATGTCTTGGGATAAGAGGGACGGTCTGCCCAGGGATTGGTAACTGGTTAAAAGATAGGAAACAAAGGTAGGCATAAATGGTCAGTTTTCAGAATGGAGAGGAGGTAGATAGTGGTGTCCTCCAGGGATCTGTACTGGGACCAGTCCTATTCAACATATTCATAAATGATCTGAAAAAGGGAGTAAACACTGAGGTGGCAAAATTTGCAGATGATACAAAACTACTCAAGATAGTGAAGTCACACGCAGACTTCAAAGAGCTACAAAAGAATTTCACAAAACTGGGTGACTGGGCAACTAAATGGCAGATAAAATTCAGCGTTGATAAATGCAAAGTGATGCACATTGGAAAATATAATCCCAACTATATTTATAAAATGATGAAGTCTAAATTAGTTGTTACCACTCAAGAAAAATCGTGTAGTCATTGTGGATAGTTCTCTGAAAACATCCACTCAATGTGCAGTGGCAGTCAAAAAAGCTAACAGCATGTTGGGAATCATTAAGAAAGAGATGGAGAATGACAGAAAATCTCATTGCTTCTATATAAATCAAATATACACCCGCATCTTGAATACTGCTTGCAGATATGGTCGCCCCATCTCCAAAAAACTATACTGCAATTGGAAAAGGTTCAGAAAAGTGTAGCAGGAGTGACTAATAAGACTGGGACTTTTCAGCTTGGAAAAGTGATAACTAAGGGTGGATATGAGAGAGGTCTATAAAGTCATGACTGGTGTGGAGAAAGTAAATAAGGAAGTGTTTACTCCTTATAACACAAGATCTAGGTGTCACCAAATGAAATGAATAGGCAGCAGGTTTAGAACAAACAAAAGGAAGCATTTTTGCACACAACACACAGTCAACCTGTGGAACTCTTTCCTAGAGGATGTTGTGAATACTAAGACTATAACTGTAAAACATTTTTCCCAGATCTGGACCTTAGCGTCCAAAATACGGGTGTTAGCATGAAAACCTCCAAGCTTAGTTACCAGCTTGGACCTGGTAAAGCTGCCACCAGCCAGAGAGTTACAGTGCCTAGCTCACTGTGGTCTCCCCAAAACCTTCCCTGGGGGATCCCCAGACTCAGATTCCTTGAGTCTCACAACAAAGGGGAATAAACCATTTCCCTTTCCCCTCCAGGTGTTCCCTCCCTGGGTTCCTGGAGAGAGATACAGCAGCAAGCTCTGTGAATCTAAAACAGAAGGACTCCACCCTCCCTGTTTCCAGTTCTGGAATCACAAGTACTTCCCCCCCCCCCACCCAGAGGGTATGCAAAGTCAGGTTAGTAAATCTAACACAAAGAGTTTTTCCCCCTGACTCCTTCCTCCCACCAATTCCCTGGTGAGCTGCAGACTCAATTCCCTGGAGTCCCCACTAAAGAAAAACTCCAACAAGTCTTAAAAAGAAGGCCTTTATATAAAAAAGAAAGAAAAAGGACATAAAAATGGTCTCTCTGTATTAAGGTGACAAATACAGGGTCATTTGCTTAAAAGGGAAAAAAAAATGAATAAACAGCCTTATCCAAAAAAAATACAATTTAAACATTCCAGTAACTACACACATGTAAATACAAAAGAAAACAATATAAACCTTATTGTCTTACTATCTTTGTACTTACAACTTGGAAATAGAAGATTAGAAAGCCAGGAGACAGAAAGATCACTCTCAGAGCCGAGAGGGTCAGACACAAGACAAAGAACTCGCACACAAACTTCCCTCCACCCAGATTTGAAAAAGTCTTGTTTCCTGATTGGTCCTCTGATCAGGTGTTTCACGTTACTGGTGTTACCTCTTTACAGGTAAAAGAACATTAACCCTTAGCTATCTGTTTATGACAATAACAAGGTTCAAAAAAGAACTTGGTCAGTTCATGGAGGATAAATCCATCAATGGGTATTAGCCAGGATGCGCAGAGATGGTGTCCCTAGCCTCTGTTTGTCAGAAGCTGGGAGTGGGCAACAGGATGGATCCCTTGATTACCTGTTTTGTTCATTCCCTCTAGGGCACCTGGCATTGACCACTGTTGGAAGACAGGATACTGGGCTATATGGACCTTTGGTCTGACCCAGTATGGCCATTCTTATGTTCTTAGCTTTGCAGTCTGCTGTATTAAATGAATGCTTTATGTATGATTGTGGGCTAGGATGGTATGTGCCCTTTCAAGGGGAAGGTGAATACAAATTCCCCACCTCTGGCTATACAAAAACCCAGCCTTTTGTAGAAGGGGACCATTGTATGTTGATGATCTGTTCTCGGACTTTCTCAACATCAAAGGCCCAGGCTGTATACAGGAAAGTTTGAATTATTCATGGGGATGCTTCTTCTGAGCTAAGAGGCTGTTATGAATATGACACAGAAAAAACGCTTTGTGGGGGTTTGAAGGATTGACTCCTCCCAGAGGAGTTGGGTAAGCTGTTGATCATATGTAGCTTCTTTTCTTGTTGTCTCTGTAATGCTTTTACCTTAAGAAAAACATGCTTTCTGGATGATATCACAAAGTATAGGCATGGAACTGTGCAGCCTGGAAAAATCTTCTTCAGACAGGAGAGAGAGATGCAGGTCTCTAGCCAAGAGGTGATAGCTGAGGAGCATGGAGCCTCTAAGGGATCATGAGGGGGAAATACATGTGCAGTGGCCTTGAACTGTGGCAGGTGACACCTGGTGTTACGCGGTGGCATGGTGTGTGTGGACTGGTGTTGCAGGGTGTGAGGGTGACATATTGTGTATACCGTTGTGTGTAGTGATGGGGTGGCTGTGTGTGTGCACAGTGCAATAAATAGTGGGAGTGGCTGGCATGGTGTGTAGTGAGGTGGCATGGGGTGTGGGAGAGGTGTGTGCAGGGGGTGGCCCTGTGTGTGTGTGTGGAAGAGGCACAGGTGCCACAGGGTAGTATAGGGTGTGCCATCTGTGTGCACTGAGTGGCATTGGGGCTAGGGTGTTCACATGGGGTGGGACTACGAACAGAGTAGCATGGGGGAGGCAGTGAGTAGCACTGGGTGTGAAGATTGTATGCGCCATGTGGGTGGCAGTGTGTACACTGGACATAACTGGGTGTGTGTGTGGGTAGCACTGGCTGGCATGGGGTGGAGGCATGCACTGTTGGCACTGTGTGGTTGCACGGATGTGTGCAATGGGTGGCACTGTGGGTGCAGTGAATGGCAATATGTGGTATGTGAGAGCAGTAGGTGACTAGGTGTGTGAGATGGGTGTGGATACAGTGGGGGTGGGGGGACACGATGTATAGTGGAGTGTGAGTGCAGTGGATGGTATTAGGTGGGGGGCAGGGATGTGGCACTAGGTGTGTGCGGGTATGGGGTAGTGGGAGTGTGGGTGGCACTGGATGTGTAGTGGGAGAGTCACAAGAGTAGGTGGCACTAGGTGTAGGGGGGTATGGGGCAGTGGGAGT
Organism: Gopherus flavomarginatus; assembly: GCF_025201925.1. Lineage (NCBI taxonomy): Eukaryota > Metazoa > Chordata > Testudines > Testudinidae > Gopherus > Gopherus flavomarginatus. Next base: position 210,677,676 of record NC_066617.1, read on the forward strand.
GTGGGTGGCACTGGATGTGCAGTGGGAGTGTGGGTGCAGTGGGTGAGGGTAGTGATCAATGGCTCCATGTCTAGTTGGCAGCCAATTTCAAATGAAGTGCCCCAGGGGTCGGCCCTGGGGCCGGTTTTGTTCAATATCTTCATTAATAATCTGGAGGATGGCTTGGACTGTATTCTCAGCAAGTTTGCATATGACACTAAACTGGAAGGAGTGGTAAATACGCTGGAGGGTAGGGATAGGATACAGAGGAACCTAGACAAATTAGAGGATTTGGCCAAAAGAAACCTGATGAGGTTCAACAAGGACAAGTGCAGAGTCCTGTACTTAGGACAGAAGAATCCCATACACTGCTACAGACTAGGGTCTGAATGGCTCGGAAGCAGTTCTGCAGAAAAGGACCTAGGGGTTACAGTGGACGAGAAGTTGGATATGAGCCAACAGTGTGCCCTTGTTGCCAAGAAGGCTTACAGCATTTTGGGCTGTATAAGTAGGGGCATTGCCACAGAATGAGGGATGTGATCATTCCCCTCTATTCGATATTGTTGAGGCCTCATCTGGAGTACTGTGTCGAGTTTTGGGCCCCACACTACAAGAAGGATGTGGAAAAATTGGAAAGAGTCCAGTGGAGGGCAACAAAAATGATTAGGGGGCTGGAGCACATAACTTATGAGGAAAGGCTGAGGGAACTGGGATTGTTTAGTCTGCAGAAGAGAAGAATGAGGGGGGAATTTAATAGCTGCTTTCAACTACCTGAAAGGGGGTTTCAAAGAGGATGGATCTAGACTGTTCTCAGTGGTACCTGATGACAGAACAAGGAGTAATGGTCTCAAGTTGCAGTTGGGGAGGTTTAGGTTGGATATTAGGAAAAAGCTTTTTTAGTAGGAGGGTGGTAAAGCACTGGAATGGGTTACCTAGGGAGGTGGTGGCATCTCCATCCTAAGAGGTTTTTAAGGTCAGGCTTGACAAAGCCCTGGCTGGGATGATTTAGTTGGGGATTGGTTCTGCTTTGAGCAGGGGGCTGGACTAGATGACCTCCTGAGGTCCCTTCCAACCCTGATATTGTATGATAGGGGGCAGTGGGAGTGTGGGTGCAGTGGATGAGGGGATATGGGGGCAGGGGGAGTGTGGGCGGCACTGGATGTGCAGGGGGAGTGTGGGGGCAGAGGGTGGCACTAGGTGTGGGGGCAGAGGGTGGCACTAGGTGTGGGGGCAGAGGGTGGCACTCGGTGTGAGGGAGTATGGGGCAGTGGCAGTGTGGGCAGCAGTGGCTGTGCAGTGGGAGTGTGGGTGCAGTGAATGAGGGGGTATTGGGGACAGTGGGCGTGTGGGTGGCACTGGATGTGCAGGGGTGTCAAGAAACCTTGATAAGGGGGAGTGTGGGTGGTAGTCGGTGGCACTAGGTGTGAGGGGGTATGGGGCAGTGGGAGTGTGGGCAGCAGTGGCTGTGCAGTGGGAGTGTGGGTGCAGTGGGTGGCACTAGGTGGGGAGGCTGTGGGTGGCACTAGGTGTGAGGGTGTATGGGTGAGGGATGTGGAGGTGTGGGAGCAGTGGGTGGCACTGTGTGAAAGGGTATAGGTCAGTGAAGGTGCAGTGGGAGTGTGGGGGCTGTGGGTGGCACTAGGTGTGAGAGGGTATGGGTCAGTGGAGTGTAGTGGAAGTGTCGGTGCAGGGCTTGGCACTAGGTGTGAGGGGATATGGGGGGCAGCGGGCGTGTGGGTGCAGGGGAAGTGTGGGCGGCAGTGGGAGTGTGGGGGCAGTGGGCGGCACTAGGTGTGAGGGGATGGGCGGCAGTGGGAGTGTGGGTGCAGTGAATGAGGGGCTATGGGGAGCAGTAGGCGTGTGGGTGCAGGGGGAGTGTGGTGGCGGGCGCGGCCCCTTTAAATGGCGCTGCCGGCTCACTCCGGCTCTGGGCTGGCGGATGTAAAAGCGTTTAGGTGTCTGCGCCGATCGCCTGAGTCTGCCGCCTGGGCTCGGCCGCTTTGCTCTCCCGTGTGCGCCCGGCGGCTCCGCGCTGCCCGGGGAGGGGAGCATCCGGTCCCGGCCCCGGCCCGCCGCGTGCAGCTGCGGCTCCGGGGGCAGGGCAGGGCAGGGCAGGGCGCGCGGGCGGCATGGAGGCGGAGGAGGCGCGGTGCCGGGTGCTCTCTATCCAGAGCCATGTCGTGTGCGGCTACGTGGGCAACAAGGCGGCGAGCTTCCCGCTGCAGGTGAGCGGGGCTGGGTGGCCGGGGACCCTGCAGCCCCCAGCGGCCCGGGCGGCGGCGGGGATCGCCTCTTCCCCGGGCCGGAGCTGGGCGCTGCGGGAGGAGACGGGCCGGGCTCGGTGCTTTCCTGCTGCCAGGCGGGTGCGGCGCTGGTGCCCGGCAGGGAAGGGTCGTGTGTGTGTGTGTGTGTGTGTGTGAGAGAGAGAGAGACACACACACACAGGACTCTCCTTGATCGGCGGTGACCGTGTCAGCTGTCTATTGACACAATTTGCCAAGGCAGTGTATTTCTTCGGGTAAGGTAAACCAAGCCAGGCTGTTCTCTGTTAATACAGACTGGCTAGTGTCACAAAACAGGTACATTTCAGTAGCCAGCAATTCCTTGTGCTTGTGAGAAGGGGTTTAAAACAGGATGCTTCTTTATTTGATAACTATACAAGACTCAATAGTATATACTGTGTCAAGTATCAGAGGGTAATCGTATTAGTCTGTATCCACAAAAGCAACAAGGAGTCTGGTGGCACCTTAAAGACTAACAGATTTATTTAGGCATCAGCTTTCATGGGTAAAAAAACCCACTTCTTCAGATGCAGTAGTATACTGAGTGCTATACCAATTTTTAATCTTGTAAATGGGGCTTGGCTTTAAAAAAAAAAAAAAAAGCATGGAGTTAAATACTGTGGTAGGTGGATTTAAAAAGGGATTGGAAATGCTTTTGATTATATTTTGTTTTTTTAAATAATGCTTAGTGCTTTATATTTTCAAAGCATATTACAAACACTGTCTACCCTATTTTAGAAAGTGTACTTAGTCAGATATCATGTTTCATGCTCTCATTTCATTACTGCTGGGTCAGGGAGCTACGGTCACCCCATGTAGAGCACTACACCTAGTCATATGCATTATGAGTTTTCTCACCTTGGTCAGTATCCTGTATTGGCCACTGATGGAGGCGGGAAGCCAGATTTGATGGACCATTGTTATCTGATGTGCTACATGGCAAATTCTATGTACCTGTGTAACTATAATCCACAATAAAACAAATGTAAGTGTAATAAAGTCATAAGGACATTGTAACCAGGAGAATGAACGTAGTCAGAGTTTGGGCAGAATAATGTAAGGAATAATATTTCTTTAATTATACATATGGGGGGAGGTGGGGCTACAGTTGTCTGGTGATAACTTTTGCCTTGTGGCTTAAGTGCAGGCCTGGGAGTTGAATACCTGGGTTCTAGCCCCACAATAGCAGACTTCATTTATGTCTTGGACAAGTCACTTAACCTCTGTGTATGTCAGTTTTCTCATCACTAAAATAGGAATATAACCCATAACAACCTCATGTCTCCCTTGAGGCAAACTTTAATGCTTGCAAAGTGCTTTTGGATGGAAAGCATTGAAGTGTTTTTAATTTAAAAAATACCTACTGAAGTAGCAGTGGATGCTATTTACAGAAGTCACACAGTACAATGTAAGCTTTTAAAATTCCTTGGTGCATGGCATATGATAAACTATTGCTGGAAGGAACTATTACACCTATGGGCTAACCCCAGAACAATAACAAGAATTGTTTGTGGCAAACCGCTAACAAATGTCTATCATCATACACCTCTACCCCAATATAACGTGACTCGATATAACACGGTAAAGCAGTGGTCTGGGGGAGCAGGGCTGCATGCTCTAGCGGATCAAAGCAAGTTTGATATAATGCGGTTTCACGTATAACGCAGTAAGATTTTTTTTTTGGCTCCCGAGGACAGCGTTATATCGGGATAGAGGTGTATTTGAAGGTTGTGCAAACCCAGACTGATGGAACACTAAGGGAGGAGAGCAAATTGCTGTAGTGATGTTTGAGTATCTTATTAGTCATCAGAGTATCTTATTAGTCATCAGAACTGTGAGATGGAATTATCTTAAGAATCCTTTTATTTAATAAGCGGACAGTGTTAGGCTTGGGGATTTGTTCTGTACGCTTTGTGCTCCCTTCAATTGTGCCCGCTTTAAATTCCCCCCCACCCCTCCAATTTTTTCCCCTCTTGTCTTGTATCAGCTGAATCAAGGAGGGTTAAACATGACTCCTTACAGCAGAGTTGATGAGTTCTGTAGTGTGGTAAGCCAAGATGTCTACAGATTGAGGAAGAGGTTTTTGTTTTTTGTTTTTTTTTAAACTCGGTAAAGGACAGAAAGTACTGTCAGCCCAGTGACAGAACTCAAACTTGGATGGATTTTTGTATTGAAAGGGTGAAATACTATTAATCTGCTAGGCTGGCTAAGTATGGCTATTTTTAGACTACCTCCATTTTTTGGCATGTAGTATTTGGCTTGTCTTCTTCAGTGAAAACGTTGCATCTAGTTATATTTTTACATTTTTATTGAAAACTTGTCAATGAATCGACTGAAAACCTGGTCTAAGTGCTGACAGCAGGTTGGATCTGCATATAACAGGTCTCACCACAGTCTAAGTTTTTTGGATCTCCTTTGTTAAACTCTTGTTTTCTTACTCCGCTGACTTGCTTACATAAGGTACTTGTAATGAGGTTTCCAGCTTGTGTACTCTTCTAGCTTCAGAAAAATATGCACAAAGACTACAAAACAATTACTGTTAGACTATTACAGGCTTTCACATATCAAAGGATCATTACAATTGGAGATGGCTGTCAAGAAATTTTGAGATTGTGTGGTCAGAAATGGATCTTATTTCTTCTTAGCCTCCTACAGCACCTAACAGCTTTGTTATACTAACTTTTATTACTAATCTCCTCTGGCTAAAAGAGAGAAACCTGAGAGGTTTGGTAAATGGAAGCTAAAGGAAGCTCCTGAAAGACCATTAGTCATCACTCTTTCAAAAGTTTGAGGGAGGATAATGCTACCTTTTAAAAAATAAATCAGTGAAGAAAGTTGATTGATTTACCAGCATTTAGGCCTAACTGTACTAATTATGGCACCATAAAGGAGTTTACCATTTTGTAATAATGATGTACAACTTTGAAGTTCTAACCAGCTATAGATTTACTATTAAATGCTACCCTACTTTTCTTTCCTCTTCTGAATGAAGGGCAATAGCAAAAACTGACCAAAACGTACAGACTATCGGTCATAAGAGAAAACAAACACAGCAAGATTCAGACAATTAATAGTGTTTGGTGAGCAGTACATAAAGTCACAAACCACCATAAAGAAATGTACCCAATTCTAATACACAATTGCACTCATGTAGAAAATAAGCTCTTTAACACTCAGCAAAATAAACTTGTCCTAGCCAAGATGAGGAGGAGAAGGGAATAAACACTGGGTGGCTTGAATACTGCCTTCGTGACACTGCCAAGCAATTCATTTCTCAAACACTGCAAGGACTCTAGTCTCTGAACTATAAATCATGGTTGCCAAAGGTAGGCACTCTTTTAAATTTCATTTCTCATCCTGCTACAAGTATGGACAGCTCTGTCATCTTTACTGTGGATTAATTTTGATTTTTGAATAGTTTTCATATCCTTTTATCACAAGTGAAACATCAGTGAGAGTCAGAATGTTGGAGCACTATTCAATTCTGATTCACAATAATGTAGCCTGGAGAGGTTCCACAGCTCAGGAAGACCACTTACTTCTGCCGTCAAACAGCTACCATGACAGAGCAGAAGTTACCTCCACAGCTTCTACACTCCGTCAGAGGAGGCAGTCATTTTCTGACATCTGTTCTGACAGTGGCACACAAAAATTATCCTCGGGTAAAAATGGTTTTTTTGCTTTCCCCAACATGAAGAGGTCACATTCTCATGGGATCTGGAGTCAGTCATTCAATTTTCTGATTTTTAAGAACAGCCCTCCAAACATGATGGATTTCAGTGAACCATCTACAAAGCTAGCAAATGAAGTTGAAGGTATAGCTATCCTTTCTTTTACTCTATTCACAATTGCTCCAAATGGCAAGGGAGTCACAGCTGAATTCACATCAACATTCAAGGTGAACTAAAGTAGGGGTTGGCAGCCTTTCAGAAGTGGTGTACCGAGTCTTCATTTATTCACTCTAATTTAAGGTTTCAGGTGCCAGTAATACATTTTAACATTTTTAGAAGGTCTCTTTCTGTAAGTCTACATACAACAATAGTTTAGTTATATATTATAAAGTAAATAAGGTTTTTAAAATGTTTAAGAAGCTTCATTTAAAATTAAATTAAAATGCAGATCTGCAGTTTAGTGTGATCCTTGCCCTTGCTTTTCCTTGCTGAGTTTTCCAATGTCTGGCAAGTATTTGGATACTTTAAGCTGCACACAGGCTTCTGAATGATCAATTGTTCTCTGTCCCTCTCATAGCCAGTTGACAGATTTCATGTGTGAAAATACCTGTTCACACAGGTATGTGAATCCAAATACTGACGCATTGCAAATGCAATTTTCTTCAAACAGTTAAATTTTACTGGCAGGGACGTCCAGCAGATCAGAATAGAGGCCCCATGATCTCTCTCGGTAACTTCAAATGCCCTTTGCAGATCCACAAACTTTGATGCCCACAATTCTGAGCTTTTTAACTGAATGAGCTGCATTTTTAAATCTTCAACCCCCATCTACTCAAATACAGACAAATCCAAGTTGCTTTCGTTTGAACTTTTCAGGTTTAATTAGAAAAGAAAGCTTTGGGCCAAATCGCTGGAAGTCTTGAAATCTGTCAGAAAATTCTGATTCCGGTTCTTGCATGTATATTCTAATCTCAACGTCAAACACAGTGCGCTGTTCCACATGGCATGATAGTGATATAAGCAGCAAATCAGGACTTAAAAATATCCCAGTACAGTGGCTCTGGAACAATTTTTTAAGGTAGGGGTGCTGAGCTGAGCCAGTGGACCACAGCTGGGGGTGGCTGCAGAGCCCTGGGCTGGTTGCTGGGACCCCAGGCTGGCAGTGGGCTGAGCAGGGTTGGCAGATGGAACCCCAGCTGGCAGGGGGCTGGCGGCTGGTACCTCAGGCCAGCAGCGGAGCCCCCGGGACCGGTGGCCAGGATCCAGGCAGTGTGAGTGCCACTGAAAATCAGCTCGTGTGCTGCAGGTTATCTACCCCTGAATTAAAGCTTGCAAGACATCAGCTAGATCAGTATAAGAATTTCAGTTTAATTTAAATAATATTTTATTGACATGACAAACTTTACCAGTGTTGCCAAAATATAATGGCTCCTGTGGTAGTGGTCAGAAGTAAGAACAGTCTGCCAGGACAGGGCTTTCACAGTGTTTGAGGGTTTACCATACTTATCAATAGGTATCCATTCTTGATCCATTTATGTAGGTTGCTCCATTGCATCATGCCTCTCTCTCCTAGAGGTGGACCCATTTTGTTTACCAGATCTCATGTTTCTCCAACATTAACCTTGCTTCACCAGCCTCAAATCTGCTCTTCATATGGCAGAACAAACTAGAGCAGGCCTTTCTGTCATGCCTCTTCAGTTGAAGGTTTCTGAAGAACATGAGTGAAGCGTGTTCATTAAGCGATGCAAAAAATCTCCACTGATTCCAGTCTCCCAATTCTCTCTGGTTAAGCGAAACGGCTCAAAGAAAAATAGGGCAGATCTTTACCTTGAAGTCAGTGAAGCTATACCAGTTTACACCAGCTGAGGCTCTGGGCTCAGTCATCACCTGACTCTGAATGAAAAGTAGATGAATGTGATCACAAATTCTTCATAGAATGCAAAGCCGATATTAGCCTGCAGACACTTGCCATGGAGTGTTAAAGGTAGCAAAGCTTTTCCTTGGAGACACAACATCCTAGATAAAGTAACTATATGTTGCACCCCTTTTCCAGCCCTTTCTCTGTCATTGTAGGTGGTAAGAACAAGACAAGCTCTGTGCCTTTCTATAAATCTGTACATCACCTAGCATATTTTGACTATACTGTAATAAGTCAGAACAAAAGCAAACTGCAACTGTTTTGCCAAGCACAAAGATTAGGATTAGAGATCGGTTCAGACCAAAACTTCAGATCTGAACACCCAAAAACTCAAGGGAAGTTCATACCTATACTTGAAGATTGTGACTTGAGCCCTATCATGGTATAATTCCCCACTCTGAACCTTAGCGTCCGAAAGATGAGGTACCAGCATGAATTTCTCTAAGCTCAATTACCAGCTTAGTACTTGTAGCACTGCCACCAACCAGGAATTCTAGTGCCTGGTACACTCTGGTCCCCACAAAACCTTGCCCAGGGACCCACAAGACCCAGACCCTTTGGATCTTAACACAAGGAAAGTAAACCCTTTCCCTCACCGTTGCCTCTCCCAAGCTTCCCCTCCCTGGGTTACCCTGGAAGATCACTGTGATTCAAACTCCTTGAATCTTAAAACAGAGGAAAATTCACCTTCCCCGTCCTTCTCTCTCCCCCTCCCAGACTCTCCTGAGAGAGAAAATAATCCTAACACAGAGAGAAAATAACCTTTCTCTCCCCCTTCCCTCCTTTCTCCCCACCAATTCCCTGGTGGATCCAGACCCAGTCCTCTGGGGTCTCACCAGAATAAAAAAAACAATCAGATTCTTAAACAAGAAAAGCTTTTAATTAAAGAAAGAGAAAACAGTAAAAATTATCTTTGTAAATTTAAGATGGAATATGTTACAGGGTCTTTCAGCTATAGACACTGGGCATACCCTCCCAGCCTAAGTATACAAGTACAAATTAAAATCTTTTCAGCAAAATACAAATTTGAACTCCTTCCAGCCAAATACACATTTGCAAATAAAGAAAACAAACATAAGCCTAACTCGCTTTATCTGCCTAGTACTTACTGTTCTGGACATCTAAGAGCCTGTGTCAGAGAGATTGGAGAGAAACCTGATTGCACGTCTGGTCACTCTCAGAACTCAGAGAGAACAACAACCAAAAACTAACAGCACACACGAAACCTTCCCTCCCTCAAGATTTGAAAGTATCCTGTCCCCTGATTGGTCCTCTGGTCAGGTGACAGCCAGGCTTACTGAACTTGTTAACCTTTTACAGTCAAAAGAGACATGAAGTACTCCTGTTCTATTAACCCTTAACTATCTGTTTATGACAGGCCCATTTCTAAATAACACAGGAATGTCCATTTTTGAGAGTTTCTTATTGTTTTCTTACCTCTTTTAGACTTCTGGGGGACTGGAAATATTACCCCCCTCCTTTTTTTGGTAAGAATATGGAAAAAAAATCACTGAAAGAGCTAAGAAGAATGAGCATCACCTGTCTTCATAATCAGGGCTGGCTCCAGCTTTTTTGCCGCCCCAGGTGACGAAAGAAAAAGAGGGGAAAAAAAAAAAGGTTGAGCTCCCGCCAAAGAAGAAGAGACTGAGTGAAGGACTTTCCGCCGAATTGGCACTGAAGACTAAGCCAGATGTGCTTGATCAGCCGCCGAAGTGCTGCCAAAGACCCGGACGTGCCGCCCCAGTACCTGATGGAGTGCTGCCCCTTTCTATTGGCCACCCCAGACACCTGCTTCCTTCGCTGGTGCCCGGAGCTGGCGCTGTTCATTATTGCTCCACAGCTCATTCCATTCAGTGGAGAAGCCTACATTGAACAGATTTCAAAAGGTCTTTTTTGTTCCACAGTAGGGAGGTTTTTCTCACCTAAATTATAACCCACCATGAACAATCTCATAATCTAGATCAAAGTGTCGGTGTTTTGTCTATGCTTTTAGCTCCCTCCTATAGATAGCTGCTTTAATAGAGTCAGGATGTGAACTCAGAGGAGATTCCTCCATATTTAAGGGGAGTGAGGATGGGAGGAAATAATCATGTGAACTCAACATTATCAAAAGTGAAGTAAGGATGGAAAATTCAGTTTAAAATTGTGTTTGAAATATTGTCCAACACTAACTTACAGGTGATTAGGTGGCTTTTGGGTATTGGAATATAAAGTCAGTCACACTTCTAGGTTACAGGTCTGAATGCAGACTAATCTGGCAGGTACCAAATATTACTCTGATGGCGTATGTGAAGATAGGCCAGAAAAGTACAAGCTATTCCTACAAGACACTTGTCCACATCTCAAAAGCCATCTTGTTGAAAAGAAAAATCACAGAGGTCAAAGACTGAACATAAATAATGAACTGTTCTTTCACGTGCTCAGATACCAGTGTGATGGGTACCATATATGAATCCTGGATATAACTCAAATCATAGACACAGTTTCTCTAGGTCAAGGTTAGGATACTTCAGAGCAGATGCAACAGAGCAACTGCTTTGCTGTGGTTAGAAAAGGACTTTAGTTTCCAGAGTTATCATACTACACATTTCAGTGGCACTAGTTTTGTTTTAACTTTTAGAAATGTGGGGATGCTTCAAGGGAAACAGCATACACATGGTAAAAAGTTAAATTATGGTGGGAAAATAACCTAGGTTTCCACGAGCCATCAGTGGAACGTAGTATTGTGTAAACCATGAAAACCATGACAGCCCACCATAAAGGGTAAATGACCTATACTGCATGAAAACATACATTTATGTACAATGGAGACTCTGCAGGTCAATGTCCTTTCCATATTACAAATCTGGCAGCGCTGAATTTTTTTACTAGCACAGTCGTGCAGACTGTGTGGTTGTGAATTAGCTCTGTTAAGACCACTTTTAGAAAGCATTCAAGGCTATCTTGAGAACAACTTTTTAAAAAGGCAGTTCAACAAAATTACCACCCTCACGCACACCACCACAATGGTGTTAGCAGAAACTGTTATTTAAAAGTTTAACAAGGAAAAATGCGTAATGCAGATGAGGATCTCATGGGAGTCATTCCTCTCCACATTCCTCTACACCCATGATTTATTAGCAAATCTGCTACGTCTCAAAGTACATACGTTCAAATAACATAAACAAGTGTAATTTATCTCTGGATGGGTCTAAAGGTTATTAGCATATCTTTCCTAGCTGTAATTCATTCGGTACAGTAGAAGCCTATTGCAGACACAATCTTGCTATACAAAATGCTGTAGTTTTTTTTTGTTTGTTTGTTTTTGAACAGGTCTGATCCTTTAATATTTGTAAACTATGCTTCCATATATAGCAAGTGAATAGTGTACAATTAACAGAAGTACAGTAGTCTGTTTCAACAAGCCAGCCTTCCTGAATGTTTTACGTTTTAATGCAGTAGATTTTTGGTAGAGAAAAGGATGTGTTAAAAGAACAGATGTTAATTTAAAAAACATTTGTTGCAGATCTTAAGTGAACAGCAAAATCTTAACAAGTATTAGTTTCAGTAGGCTCCCCCTAAAGCAAGCAAGCCAAAAGTACATGGGCCTGTGTTTTGCAGCATTTTCTGAACTCTATGGTTTCCTCTTAGGACACACAGAGTCTATTTTTTTTTTTTTTTTTTAATCTGGATGAGTACAGAGTGATGCACATTCTTCAAACAAAAATTAAAATATAGTCACCCTGTGATTTCTCTCCAGATAAAAAAACTCTGCAGTGATGGGGAGGTGAACAGAAGAGATTAAGAAACTAGAGAAATCAGTGAGTATGCGCTGTTGCTTTTAATGTAACTGTGTTTGGCGCATGGTGTTAAATGCCTTTGGGCTGGTCTGTAGTGTTGCACTACTAGAGTGGTGGTAACAATGGAGGGTGTGCTAGTGTAGACAAGGCAAAGACATTTTTACCACAACGTTGTCTAATCTGCAACAGTGGTGAAAACACTATGTTGGCCCGTCTGCATTAGTGAGGCTGCACTGGTGATGAAGAGAAACTCCACAACCCAACACCACACACATTTTGCATTTAACTCTTTCATAAAAAGTAAAATCCAAGGGATCAAGTTCCTCTATTTGTAAATCCCATTGTGTCTGCAGCACTCTTGTATTGTGCCCTTTCATATTCCAGGCATATAAAGATCTAGTATTATCCTTCATGCTAGTTCATCCTTCACTACTTCATGCTTTAAATTTGAGCTTCTGATTTTCCAAGTAACAATGAACACTCAGCTTAAAACCTCTTCGGACAAAGGTCTGACTTTTATCTGCTAATGCCTAAGATGACTAAAACAGAGTTTGGGGGGTGGGGTGGGAAACATTTTTCAGTTTAACTTGTGTCTTTGCCAGGTGTATAGTAAGTTTGTTTCATGGCTTTCCCTGTATTGGTAGTTATTCAGTTATTTCCTGCACACAAACTGGGGGAGAGGGAAAAGACAGCAGGGAGGGTTGGTGGGAGTAATTATTTTAAAATGGGAAAATGTGATTGTAAACTCAAACTAACAGGAGAGCTCAGGGATAGGTGTGAAGCCTGAGGTGACTGCCCTTGATTAGACCTCAAGTTCGGTGTCCTTTGGTTGAAGCCGCATAACAGCTCAGTAAGAGAGTGAGTATTTCACTCCTTTTACGCTTGGGTGAGCTGAGGCATGGATTGCTTAAAGTCACAAGCAGGCCGGTATTAGAGCTAGGAATAGAACTTGGAAGTCTTGACTCTTGCTACTCCCTTCATAATTTGATAGTCAAGTGAACTGAGGTCTACAGTATGTTAGAATAACCAACTCTCACTTGTGGCTTGTTCCCGCTCCCATTGTAGTCAGCGGAAACAGAATCAGGCCTTTGGTCATTCAAACAGGAGCTTACCAAACACAGCTGAGTACCTGTCTATCTTAAAGTTTTGTATTGGCACCCATCACCTTCGTATCTGGGCACCTCCCGTTGGCAAAGCAAGGTCTCTGCCTAGCGGCCTTCATGAAGTTATTTGGCTGTTCTCATTTTTCTGGTTTTAAGAGTCTCCCTCCTTGATGTAGGTTTGGCATTGCATTTTATACTGTTCTCTTTTAGAGAGCTGAAATCTCAGAAACTATAGTGGGTTAGGGTGTGATCCATTTATCACCCCTCTGCCTGGGAGAAGAGTGACTAAGTTAGATATTCTCAGCGGGACAGTCTTTCTTAAAGAACAGACTCACCCAGAGCACTATGACTTGTGCAAAAGAACAGTGCTAAGGACCATACCAATAGTAAGACACGCAGATGGTTGCATACCCAAACATCTATAAGAGCAATATGCTTTTAAAAAGAACCCAGAGATTTATAATTTGTATGGATGTTTTATACAAAGTGATAATTGTTTGTTAATACTTTTTCTTTCCTATGCTATTGAATGCATACAAATAGGCCAGCGCCATGAAGTTTGAGCTGAACATTCAGATCTGATGTTCTGGTGAAGGCCCATCTCTGCTAATATGTGCGTGTAAATTTAGTTGCATAGTATTGCACATGACTCTAGTTAGCTATCGTCATGGATCAATTTGTGGAATTCCTTGATGTGGGTGGAATCAGCAAGAAGACCTCAGATCTGTGGCCTGAGGCAAATAGCATGTCATAATATCTAGCAGCTTATAATGCAAACCAAAAAATAAATAAGCTGAGTCTGCTCCCTGTAGAGTTAATAGGAGAACTTGCAGAGGAAGGAAAAATACATTCTCTGGCTGGGAAGCTTAAATTTAGAGATGTACCTTTAGAGATGAGGGAACAGGGTGGCTTTTGTTTTGTTTGCTTTGAATGGGAGTGGGGGGGAAGTAGATGCTGAGATTTCCTTGCCTTCCCATTCCCCTAATCAATGCCTGTACAATTCAATCATTTAATACCATGCCAAATGTATGCCCAAACGGAGATTAGTGAAAAAGCTATGATAAAAACTTCTATGTCATTGTTCGTTGGATTGATACAGAACTGAACTGTATGACGCAGGTAGAGAAGCTGACTGCTGTGTGCGTCATCCAGACACAGGAGGATAGTTGGTTTTTTTTTTTTTTTTTTAGAAAAATGTACGTAGCACAGGATGAGAGAAGTTGCTAGTATACTGAAAGAAATGGCTTACAGGGAAATCTAATAGAGGCTTGCACCGTGTGTTCTTGGTGTCTTGAACTGAATAATATTAGTCTGTCGGAAGAGAAATATAAAATGGAATCATTTGATCATATTCGTGCTGTGACTTGAAGGTTGATTTGAAGAAACATTTTTAAAAATGCATTAGCCTTCCCTTGAATTTGGCTGCTTATTAGAGATGTTCACTTATGTTGTGAGTTTTCTCAGAGGAAAGCAGAGAATTAGAAACCAACTGAGAGCAAATTCACTATGCTTCAAGAGAAGCTGCTGTAGTCTTTTCTTCTTTGACAGCCATTATATTACAGTCAGGTCAGCCAATCCACAGCAAGCTGAAAAAATTGCAATTCTCTGTCAGGAGAGAGAGGCTTTGTTCTTACTTTAGCCTTCAGTATGTCTTGTGCAGTGTAAAACATAGAGAGTTGTTTGTGAAACCTGAAAATGAGTGTGCCTCCACACATCCACAAATATTAGTTTTGTTTTTATACCCAGTGACTATAGTCACATGATTGGAGCAGAGTGACTTGGAATCTACTGCTGGGACCAATTCTTGGCTTGGCCACTGATTTGTTCGGTACCCTGCAGCTAATTCATCTTTCTTCATGTGCAGGTGGCTTTTGCCACCCCTTCTGTGGAACCATTGGGGGACGGATAGTCTAGTATGCTCCATGCCAGAGCCCTTGTAACTGCAGCAATTATCGCTGCTTCTCAGTCTCCTTTAAGATGCCTATTTTGTGACAGCTAGCAATTGCTCCTGAACAGTGCAGATAGCTCATATAGCTTGTCTTAATCAAAATAACCTTGTCTTGGCAGTGCTCCAGAGAGCAAATAAATGTGGTTTTTTGTCTTTAACTAATGTTATAGATTTTATTAAATGAGTGCAAAAGTCTGTGTGGATTTTCTTATTTCAATTTAAACCAGGCTTATTTCAGTAAGTCAATTAGAAATTGGTCTAAGCTAAACTGAAATAAGCTGCTCTTAAACCTGAGTGAGTGTTGTGCCAGTTTAACTAAGGGGGTTTTAAGTTAAAATGGTGCAGTTTCTCCTGTCGAACATTCTCACATAGGTTTAGGTAAGAGTTCAGATGGCATTGAAATTGGGCAGGCTGATCTTACTTGTGACACTGGCAAGCTGCTTAATCTGTGCCTGCTCTAGTTTAACCATCTATAAAATAAGTATAACATGGGTTATGTACTAAATGGCACTGAGTAGTGTGAAGTTTACATAATACTGTACTTATAAAGCATTCTGCACTACAGCTTGCCAGAAAATGGAAATCCCTTCCTGTGAAAAATTTAACACTTTAAAAAAAAAAAAAAAGTCCCAAATTGGGACAAGAAGTTAAAGCTATGAAACTTTCCTGAGAAGGGATTCCTGAGAGAACTAAAATGGATTTTTTTTTTTTTTTTTTTTGGTCTTGCTGGCTGCCTACCTGGGAGGCACTTGTCAATTTCACGTTTTCATTGGCAAGAGCCTTCCACTCAGGCTTCTAGGAAGGCTGTGTGCCCAACTCTCAGCCTCCCCACAAACCCTGCTGCTGTAGAGAAGAGAGCTGGGGTGCTTAGCCTCTCCCTCTCTTCCTGCAATGACTGCTAGAGAACTATTGTTTCAGTGGTTCCTGATAGAAAATTAAGAACTTTAGACAAATTATGTAAAAAGGGAATTTTTCATTCCAGTAAAAAATTCTGATGAGTCTACTTTGCACTTCTGTGTTACCTTAGTCCATGGATCACAAAGTACTGTTATGTAATTAATCTCTCTGATCTTGTTTAAATACTTTGCTCCTCAGTTTCCTACTTTATTTACAAACTCTTAAAGGAATGGAAATCAGTTTTAAAAGATTGTCGTTGAGGCTTGTGTGAAGTGTGCTATACTTGTCTGCTCACAGCCTATAGTCTGCAGTAACACATTTCTAATTGTAATGATGCCACATTTGGCATTACAACTTGGGTTGTTTTTTTTTCTTTCTGTGTTTGGTGTGAGCACATGCCAGCTCTCTCAGGGTTTCATAATATGTGTTCAAGTCATGGCTTTAAGCAATGTTGTAGCAGGAATGCACTCGCTGACCTTGTCTTTAACTATTTTTACAATGCTTCTCAATACTTTACAAAGTTCAGAGTTATGGAGTAATGCACATAGTTCATATAAACAGTTAAATTTGTCATAGGAATGCTGCTGTCAAATGTACACCATCTACATTATACTTACTGGTATAAAATATAATCCTTTTCTGCACACTATGAAATAAAATTAGCTGTTAACTAGGGTTGGGCATTTGGGCCTCCAGTCAAATATTGTAAAACAATTGACTACTGTTGACATTTTAAAGCACTAATTTATTAGAATAGTAACAGTAACACAGAATAAAACTACCAGCCAACTGACATTACTTGGCCAGTCAATTGACCGGCTTCCCAGGCCTAGCTTTCTCTAACACCAGAACAAGTGAACTGCCCAAGGAATTTAAGTGCTACTGTTCTAATTCTCCATTGCACTACATACGTTCACTATTATGCTTCTCTTCAAGGCCAATAGATCATGACACTAGCGCCACAGCAAACAAACACAACTACATTTCAGATTGCTGGCAAAGTTGGCAAAATAGGCTCTGCTCCCACAGATTAATGGCTTTCTACAGATGTTTGATACCCCTGAGTGACATAGCTATGCCAACCTAATTTTCTAGTGTCAACCAGGCCTTAATAGTCACAGCAGCAGCCTGTGAGAACAGTGTATGACCAGGGCGGCTGGAATTTTTATAGTGGGGTAGCTGAGAGCCATTGAACCAAACTGTAGACCCTGTATATGATGAAAATCACTTCAAGTTGGGGGTGCAGCAGCACCGTACTTCCAGCACCTATGTGTATGATCCTAGAAAAAGCTAGGGAGAGTGTTTGTTTGGATTTGGTGTTGGCTAAAGAAGCTAGGGGCAGTAAGCAAAAAAAAGCCTGTCCTTTCTGTTTTGGTTCCTCCTGCATTCGGAGAAGCAAGACTTCATCTGTTCCTTGTAAACACAGAGAATGCATCGGAGAGGGGGACGTGTGGGGTCACGTGCCCTCCTAGATTTCTGAGAGTGCTGAGCTGCCATTGCAGGGCTTGCTCTGCTTGGCCTGCCAGCAGGGGAGGGGTACTCTGTCCTTTTCCTGCTGCGCTCCTCCCACCCACCCCCAGGCACTTCCAAATCACTCAGCCCCTCTCCCCAGCAGCCAGGCCCAGGTGGGGAGCTGGCTGACTCTGCTCAGGGTTGTGGTCTGTGAGAGAGCCTGGCTGGGGATGCGGTGGTGGCCTGCTCCCGCCACTCTCCTCCTAGGCCTGGCTGCCAGAGGCAGAGGCTGAACGAGCTGGAAATGTGCTGGGGGGAGGTGCAGTAGGAGAAGGACAGAGCCTCCCCACCCCGCCCCCTTGCAGGAAGAGTGCAGTAGTCCCAGGCTGGACACAGAGTGGGGAGTTGCTGGGGAAGGTGCTGGAAGCAGGGTCCCTCTGCTGAGCCAGACATAGGGGCACTGTCCGTGCCCCTCCTCCTGCTGAGGTGTCCGTGAGGGCATGGGCGCTCCAGGAAGACAGTGGTGCTGTGAGACTCCCCAGGCTGGAGCTGCCTCCGACCCGATCCAGAGGCACATGCTACCTGCTTCTATGGCCTCAGCTCCCCAGGTGCCAGCAGGATTCACTGCCCTGTGCCAGGGAGGTGGGGCTGGAAAATTCCTCCCAGAGGCAACAAATGGGGCAGTCATGTGACTCCTCCCTTTACATTGTGCCGCCCCATTATTGGCAGGCATGGGTTGTCTCTGCTTGTAAACAAAGAGTACATCAAAGAAGATATCCGACTCCATAGTCAATTTCTGCCCCCAACTGGAACATCTTCAGGACTCTGAACTTTAACTAGCTGCTCAGATCAGAAATGGGCAACAGATAGTCACAGTATTCCCAGCTGTCTGCCTCACTATAATGTGGCAAACTTTACAGTGACTTTATCTCACCAGTACAGCAACACACACATTTTCAATGGCAAGGAGAGATTGTTTTCTTCAAGAAAACATTCCCATCCTAATGTAAAACCATCTTGACTATATTGATGTTAACAGACAATTCATATACACTAGTCTTTAAATAAACAGACAGTTATTTTTCAGCAGTGAAACACTGGAGGATGTAATGGCTAGTTGAGAAGCTCATGACAAAGGAAAGACACACAGTAAAATAACGGATTGCACAGATGCCACTGAACTGAATTTGCTACTGTATATCCAAGATCATCTTATGATGCAGAAATAAGCCCTCTTCTCGTCACCTCTGAACACCTTATCAAACTCAGCCTCATCAAACGCCAGCACAAATGAATATACAAGAATGGCTTATGGAATTGTCACAGCTGTCTCAGTAAACACCATGAAAGCAATTATGTTGGATTCAAAACATTCATCAAAAAGGGGAACTTCCATACCCGCCGAACTTGGACAGAGGAGGAAGGGAAGGGATTTTATATAAGCAATTTCCTTAGTCATGTCTGTATTGGCTTAAATACTATCACGCCTTTTGGTGTTTGCATACAAGTTTATCTCTTACACCCATCTTTTGCTTTGTTTGATCCTGCAGCAGCAATAGTAATAATGGATTTAGAACACTAGTCTGTTGCCACAAATTTGGCACCATGGCTTTCCTGCAGGATCACATGGGAATAGAAGATAACCTATAAAAGAAGCCCTTATTTAACAATCTTCAAATTAAAAGAGTGAAAGGTAAGAAAACCGGCATCTAAATATGTAAATTTCTTGTTGTAGTTCAAATCCCTAAGTATATTTTAGTAAGTGAAATCTCTCAGTGGTGAATGTCATGTTTTCCTCTGACCATGGAGCCAAAATTCTGTCCTCAATTACACCCTAGTTTGAGTGAGAGGCTTCACAGGTTTAACTGAGGACAGAACTTGGCCCTCTGGGTCTTCTGTATAAATAGCAATTGTGTGTTAACCCCAAGATACTGAAATTCGGTTTAGAAAGGCAAGAGCTTATTACTTCAATGAACATAACTTACTGTAAACGTTGTGTTAATTTTACTATTGACCTTTATCACTTGATGTAGGAACAAATCTAACTATGGATGGCTGACATACAGCAATAACATCCAAGAGCTAAATGTTGCATATTAAACATGCATTTTTTAAAAGATACTTCTTTGAAAAAGAGAGATTCTTAAAAGTTAGGCATGCTCCTTTCAACAATTAATGTGAGACCTACATTTTATACACATCCCTCTCCTTTCTTTAAC
Source organism: Gopherus flavomarginatus (assembly GCF_025201925.1). Taxonomy (NCBI): domain Eukaryota; kingdom Metazoa; phylum Chordata; order Testudines; family Testudinidae; genus Gopherus; species Gopherus flavomarginatus. Next base: position 210,696,924 of record NC_066617.1, read on the forward strand.
TTGAATGGAAATTTTTATGAACATCATGGGGAAATTAGATCCTAGCCCGCTCCAAAATTAAAACAGTTGTCACTTTGGTCAGATCCTGAGGTCCTTACTCAGGAAGAACTTCCATTGATATCAGTGGAAATTTTGCCTCAGTGAGAACTGCCAGATTAGGCCCCTCCCTACTCCTTAGCTTTGCAGCTCTGAGGACAAACTCTTAATAGTTCTTGCATTTTGCTTTTCTGGGACTAGATCTTTCCAAGTGAGAGGCAGCGCCCTGTTGAGTGACATTTTAAAAGGTCTAGCTGCATTAAAGTAAGAAAAGTGTCTCCTGACAGTAGTTCTAGGGCCTATATGAAGTGAGTTGATGGTCTCAGGACAAACTTTAAAAGTATCTAGGTGCCTTAAGATGCATATGGGAGCCTAGTGGGATTTTCAAAACTATCCAAGCAGGCTAGTTGCCTAACAGTTGTTGGTTTCAATGGTAGTTAGGCACCTCAGTCCATTTGGCCTTCAATCCATTTCTTGCTGTACCGGAGCCCTCGTGAAGGGATCAGGGGAAATAGGGGACACCACAAACTGACACCTGGTAGAGAGGTCAAGGAGCCTGAGCTATCCTTTCACTAACAGAGGAGGTCCTTCCAGATCACATTGAGACACACTGATAGGGCACTGAATGCAGCAAGAGCAACAACAATCTCATGAACAGAAGGCTTCATTCTCCAAGGATATCAAATCCAGCATGAGCACCAGATTCACAGTAAGGCATGAATGCACAAACCCTGAAAACATAGCATCCTAGGATCTTGAATGTAGAGTATAGTGGAACCTCTAACAATAATACGGTGTTTGACAAAACTGAATGCCGTAGAGTGGCTGTGGATTGGTGGAAGGGTAATTTGGTTCAGTAAGGTAAAAGAACCACCTGTCATCTCACTCCTTATACAGGTTAGCCCGGCAAATTACTTTATAAGATCCGATGAGGCAACTAGCAAAGCATTGCATAATTGCCAGCATGGGTCAATAAAGTGAGCTGAAGCTGTTCCCAACTAGCCCAATCTCTGTCTTGTTCTGGATTTTTAATGCAGCACCCAAAGTAGATAATGATAATGCTATATTATGTCTACTGTTTAGTAAAGCATTCAACAATGGACTGCACTGCACAGAAAACTATTCACCATATCTCCAGTATCTTAATGAAACACTTGGCTTGGAAATAAAAAGTTAAGAGTTATCAGTAATGCATCAAACTGGAAGGATGTCAAGTGGACCACTTCAGGGTTCAGTAGAGGGAATAGCACTGTTCAACATACTGTATTTATGACTTTGAAGAGAAAACTATTTCACCAGTGACAGATACACAGCATGGAAGTATAGTAAATAGAGATAGTTAAACCTAGGCTTGGAAAGATTCAGTTTGTATCAGTAAATGTTGACTTCGCTGTACACACACAAAGTGATGAGAAAATATTTCCATTGATGATGATTTAAATGTACAGATTAGCAAAATAAGAAGTGCTGCTTGAGACCATTAAAGTTTAATTTAAGGATATGTACATTGTGTATACTGATATGTTGACAGTTTTGTTGTAATGGTTATAAAGTTTTTGAATTTCAACAGCTACTGTTTATTTAATAATTGTCTGACGTCATCCCTAATTTCCCACAACTGTGAAAAAGTAATTGATACAAGTAAAAAAGCTTAAATGATATTATCCATTAACATTTTGAATTCTGCCACGCCTAGTTATACAATAGATATAAAAGGCAGTATCTAGATCGGAGTGGGCAAACTTTTTGGCCCGAGGGCCATATCTGGGTATGGAAATTGTATGGCAGGCCATGAATGCTCATGAAATTGGGGTTGGGGTGTAGGAGAGGGTGAGGGCTCTGGCTGGGGGTTTGGGCTCTGGGGTGGGGCCAGAAATGAGTTCAGGGTGTGGGAGGGGGCTCCAGGCTGAGGTGTAGGGGTGGGTGGGGGCTCTGGCTGGGGGTGAGGGGTTTGGAGGTTGGGGCTTGGGGGTCACTCAGGGGTGTAGGCTCTGGGCAGCACTGACCTCAAGCAGCTCCCAGAAGCAGCAGCATGTCCCTCCTTCAGCTCCTATGCGGAGGTACGGCCAGGTGACTCTGCGCACTGCCCCATCCGCAGGCACCGCCACTGCAGCTCCCATTAGCCGCAGTTCCCTGACAATGGGAGCTGCAGAGGCAGCGCTTGGGGCATGGGCAGCGCACGGAGCCCCCTGGATACCCCTAAATGTAGTCCCCGGAGGGGGGATATGCCACTGCTCCCGGGAGCCATGCAGAGCTGTGGCACACACACAAGGAGCAGTCCCCGATCCCCAAAAGGAGCTCAATGGCCGGATTAAACTGGCTGTTGGGCCAGATGTGGTCCACGGGCTGTAGTTTGCCCACTCCTGATCTAGATAGTATGAGACGCTTGTTAAAAGGGAGGAGGTTTAATATAAGAAGAACAAAATAGTGCTGTCAAGGCTGAGTCCCCACTCTGTCACTCCGAGTGCAGAAGTGAGGGCCCACAAGGATTAAAAAAATTAATACTTGCCACTCCAGGCTTGTATTAAACTCCCAAGGTTATAGCTTCTCTCTGACCTTGGCTTGGTAAACGCTGCCACCACCCAAATGCAAAAAAACCCTCTTGAATCCAGGAAGGAGCACTTGAGAATTCCTCCCTGTGGGATACCCTCAAGCCCTTTCACCCCCCACCCCCACCCCCACCCCCTTGGGGAAGAGCTGAGAAAGCCACAGCTAATTTCTTTTGTTTTCTATCAGCTAATCAAACAACATGCACAAACCTCTTAGGACACCAAAAATCCAATCCTGTTCTTAAAGGTAAATTTTATTAAAAACAAGAAGGAGAAAAATAAATCTGGAACTTAGGCTTTTTGCTAGATCTTAAAAGAAACAATTACAAAATTTAAGCACCCAAAACAGCTTTCTTGGGGGTTCAGCTTAAAGGCTACAAGCTAACAAAAGGATCAGGGGTTAGGGCAGAGATCCACAGCCTTAAAAAATAAACAGAAATAAACCTGATCATGTCTAGCTAAACATTGTGATCTACTTAAACATTTGGAGTTCAAGTAAGTATTCTAGGCATGGTCTGATGATTTATAATCATACTTGGCTTAAAGCTGCTTATGGCATAGCTGCTCTGTCCAGTGATGGGCTGCCAAAATATTAACAACAGGTTCCCTCCTCCTCACCCACCGAACTCCCCTTCCCTCTTCCAAGATCCCCTCCCTGCCCCCTTACCGAACTGCCTGGGCCGGGGCCGGGACCGGCGCCGCGGGGCCCGACTCCCTGGGCCGGAGCCGGGGGCGCTCAGCCAGGGCCAAGCCGGAGGGAGCTGCTCAGCCAGAGCCGGACTGAGCCGCACGTGCTGTGCCTCTCTGAAACCCTCATTGCGCCCCCCTGCCCTAGCTTACCTGCCTGCTGCTTGTTTCAGGCTTCCCGTGAACATCTGATTTGCGGGAAGCAGGGGAGGGGGAAGAGAAGGAGGGCAGAGGTTCAAGGATGAGGGGGACGTGAGCTGGGGCCGGGGGTCAGGTGGACAGCTGCTCGAGCTTTTGTTAAATTTAGAAGCCCTTTTAGAACCGGTTGTTTCAGGACAACTGGTTCTGAAAAAGCTTTTAAACTTAACAACCGGTTCCTGTGAACCAGTGCGAACCGGCTCCAGCTCACCACTGGCTCTGTCCTAACCCAGAGAGAACAGACAAAGGGAAAGTTTCTTTCCCCATTTTAAAAAGTTCTACCTTCCCATTGGCTCTTTTGCTCAGATGTCCACTTTTTTTTTTTCTTTACCTGGTGGGCTTTTTAACCCTTTACAGGTAAAGCAAGTAAAGAACAGCTATCCAGAGGAGTTTTACAGCTAACTGGCTGGCTATCCATCAAAGGGAACTATCCCCCCACTTTATTTATCACAAGTGCACTTTGGGAAGAATAGTTCTCCGCACAGACCAACACCATGTAAAGGAGCTAATTTAATGGGCCAGATATTTTTCCAAGATAATTCCTAGGGTCATGGCTGGATGGTACAAAAAGAACCACTCCCAGCCCCCTGCATCTTCCTCTGCCTGTACCTCCCTGACACCCCATCTTAAACTTCTTGCACTTTCAAATCAATAGCTGCCTATTCATTATTAAATGCTCTTTTCCACACTTCAGCTAGTTTTATGGCCAGAGTAGCATAGAAACAGAGTGTGAAGGACACAGGAGCAGTCTGTAATACTTTAGTATAGCTTTATCCATTTGATTGTTACTGTGGTTTTATTATACAATTAAACAGAGTTAATTCTAGCACGAGCTAACTGCCCAGAGGCAGGAGAATGTACAGTCAGTTCAGATGTCCTTTAACAATGCAGGTGTCATTCCCTTTGAAGTTACTTCTGATCATGCTAAGTCCTATACTCTGGCTTGGCCCAGACAAGGGGTCAAATATGCAACTAGCCATAAACAGTGATGCAGGGACTATAGTTACGTTTAAAACACTACAGTGACACAGCTATACCACTGCAGCTATGCCACTGTAGTGCTTCAGTGTAGACCCTCACTACGGCAACAGGAGAGGTTCTCTTGTTACTGTAGTTAATCGACCTCCCTGAGAGGCAGTAGCTAGGTCGACGAAAGAATTCTTCTGTCATTGCCCTAATGCTGTCTACACTGGGGTTAGGTCAGTCCAGCTTCATCTCTCAAGTTTTCAACCCCTTGAAAGACATAGCTATGGAGATGTATGGTTTTTCAGTGTAGACCCAGCCCTCTGTTCTTCCAGCCAGTTAACGTAGCCTATCTCTCTATTGATCCTTCTGCTTCTGTGGTATTTTTTACCATGGCCAGGTCAGGAAGCTACAGTAATGTTTAGGTGTAGTGACCTCTTTTTTTTGTTTGTTTCACTCTCCTCTGAAGCATCATGTATTGAGCTAGCGGGAGAGCAGGAAGCCTGACTAAAAGAACTACTAGTCTTATTTGCATGAAATTCCTGACCATGAAGTAGTCTAAATCTGAATCCTTCCCTCACCATTAGATGTCACTTAGAGCAGGGTTTCTCAAACAGGAGGTGTTTACCTGCCCCGTCTGCAGGTCCGGCCGAACGCGGCTCCCATTGGCCGTGGATCACTGCTCCGGGATTTACTGGCCACTGCTTCCAGCAGCTCCCATTGGCCTGGAGCAGCGATCTGTGACCAGTGGGAGCCACGATCGGCTGGACCTGTGGATGTGGCAGGTAAACACACCGGCTGGCCCACGAGGGGCTTTCCCTAAACAAGCAGTGACCCCTGTTTGAGAAACCCTGACTTAAGCCAGGGATGGTGGAGCCTTGTTCATGTTTATCAGGCTGTTTGCAGGGCCGGCTCCAGCTTTTTTGCTGCCCCAAGCGGCGAGGAAAAAAAAGAAAAACCCGATTGAGCTGCTGCTGACGAGGAAGAGAGGGAGTGAAAGACCCGCTGCCAAATTGCCACCACAGACCCGGACGTGCCGCCCCAACAACGGATGGAGTGCCATCCCTTTCTATTGGCCACCCCAAGCACCTGCTTCCTTCGCCAGTGCCTGGAGCCCTCCCTGGCTGTTCGTATTGCTATAGTTTTTTTAAAATGAGTATAGGTTGCTCAACCCCATGTGGAAGGGCCAGTGGACTGTGTTTTGTCTAGTCCCTATCCTCTGACCTGTCCAGCATAGGTGACCTTGTCAGGAGTTAAAACTCCTGCTGGCATAGCTCTTGGGGTCTTTGACACACATGAGCCGTCCTTCTCTGTCAAGGTGCAGTCCCCAGGGAAGGATCTGATGTATTACCCTTTGGTTAAAGGGAAAATATGGGAGTCTTCTGGTGTTCAAAATAAGATACCGCTACCGTTTATATATAAAATTGTTAAGCTTTAGTCTTGTTAGTCTTTGGAGAAAGTTCAGACTGTATTTTAAATAAAGTCTGTTTTATATCCCTCAGTCCCATCAGTGCAATTAGACTGTTCTGATATTTTCTCTAAAGGGAAAAAAAGACAGCAGTAGCAACACCTGATTTGCAATACTTTGTTCAGATGTTAAAGAAGCCAAGTTGCAAGAAGAACAGTTAATTTATAGATAGTGCCACATCAGGAAAGGCTTTGCTGGCAGAAAATGCTTCATCATTCCAATCTGAGCTCCTGCTATTGACATGTCTAGTAAGAATTTTGTTTTATTTAAAATCTGAATGATAACAATGTATTATCACTATAAGCACACCATTTTTACAGAAGGACATAAATCTTCTGTGTACCACAGTTTTCTGATAAAATCCTCTTGCCACAAGCACAAAATTTAGCAACATCACTGTGCCTCATAAAGACCTACAGTACCTCCTCGCTTAACGTTGTAGTTATGTTCCTGAAAAATGCTACTTTAAGTGAAACAATGTTAAGTGAATCCAGTTTCCCCATAAGAATTAATGTAAATGAGGTGGGGACAGGGTTAGTTTCCAGGGAATTTTTTTTTTTGCCAGACAATAGACGTTTTAAACAATTTAATACCGTACACAACAGTGCTGACTGTGAAGCTTGGTTGAGGTGGTGAAGTCAGAGGGTGGGATATTTCCCAGGGAATGCTTTACTGCTAAATGATGAACTAGAGCCCTCAAGGGTTAACACGTTGTTAATGTAGCCTCACACTGTACAAGGCAGCATGAATGGAGGGCAGGGAGACAGCATCGCAGTGAGAGATAGACACACACCCCTGTGTGAGAGAGAGACGTGCGCATTGCCCCTTTAAGAATGCTCACCCTGCTCTAAGCCCATTGCCTTTTTAAGTAGATCAGCAAGCTGAGACAGCAGCTGCTGCCAGCAAGCTCCCTCAGTTCTGAGCTCTGTTGTGTCCCCGCCCCCCAGCTCTGTGGAGATAGGCTACACGAGTGGGGGAGGGGAACTCCCTGAATTAGCATCCCTCTGGCCCCCCCACCCCCTGCACAGCAAGCAGGAGGCTCCCAGGAGCAGCTCCAAGGCAGAGGGCAGGAGCAGCGCATGGCAGTTGGGGGAGAGACAGCTGAACTGCCCAGTAATCGATAGCCTGCTGGGTGGCTGCTGCACAGGGAACTTAGGGGAGCAGGGAGCTGATGGGGGGCGGGGGTCGTGGGCTGCTGGTCCACCCTGGTTCCAAGCCCCCACCAGTTAGCTCCAACGGACTGCTCTTTCTGCAAGCTGTGGACAAAGCAGGCAGCTGTCAAACAACTTTATAAAGGAGCATTGCACAACTTTAAACGAACATGTTCTCTACTTGATCAGCAATTAAACATGTTAACCGGGATGACTTTAATTGAGAAGTTACTGTATTTTTGTAATGCTCTAAGATGCAGAAAACAAAGTTGCCTCTGATTGCTTTTTGCAGCTTCTGCCTTAAAATCCACAGTAAGGCTGTGTGCAGAAAAACATACAGTTTCAGTGACCGTTTTCCCTCAGCTGCTCCTTGTCAAATTGATAAAACATCTATTGGACAGTACTGGATTGGGAAACTTGCAATGCTTTGGTAGTTAGACTGGCTTTCTTCCAGCGAGATCCCAAAGCAGTTTAAAACTTGAATATCCATCAAGAGTTCAGCCACTTGAGTAAAGACATGTGAGACAGCAGGACAGGTTAGTTGTAAAGTTGGCTTGGTCTCACCAGCCAAGCCAGTATGACAAGTTCATGCAACAAGGAGTTTGGGAGGTGACCCTGAGCATAAGAAACTGACTTGGAAGCTGGGTTAACCGCATACTCTTAATTTTCACTTTAAATTGAAAACAGAGGGTGCTGATGCCTGATTCTGAACTAGGGGAGAGAAGCAGGAGAGACCAGGGTCTGTTTTCAAATATAGGTGCTACAGTACTGATACTCAGACCTCAGTGGTTCAGGAGCCAAATTAGTGATAAACATTACTCAAAAGAGCCACAGTAATGTGAATTCATTGTTTCATTTTCTCTCTCTCTCTCTAAGCTATATCTCTATATATCCAGAATTGTTCTCACAGCAAAATGACTGATCAAGTATTCTACAATTGGCTAATAACATAGTAAAAGCATCCTGAGTGGTTAATAACTTAGATTGCTTAATAATTAAATCACACATAGTTTTAATCTCATGTTCTGCAAAGAGCCCCTTGCAGCCCAAATCCTAAATCTGAATAATTCTGTGCTACAGTTAGGGAGCCCCTGGCTGAGTGGGTATTTGAACACTCAGATATTTAAATGAACAGGGTATTTAGATGCCTTATTGTCCGTCGTAAGTGTCTGAATGCTGGATTAGGCTGCCATGTTTTTCCTCTTTTTCCATTTCTTAGCAGTATATTTCATTTCCATGTACAGGGGCTAGTTGTAGCGCTTGGACATTTTTTTGACCCCGTCTCTCAAGTACTAAGTTTACCAGCCCTGGGTGAAAATATAATTTGCTTTCTTCTAGTCCATGCATGTTTAAATCAGTCATGTCCCCTACCAGTGGTATAACTTTACCTACCTCCCAATAAATTCTGGTCTATCAACTGACTTTGGAACAAGCAGAATTAGTTAACTCCCACTGTGCTGGGCTCAATTGTGGCTGTCCTTGCTCCTCTTCTAGGTATACAAGAAGTCTTCAGGCACTCAGGCTCTTCCTCCCACACCTGGGCTGATTTATTTCCCTCCCCCGCCCAATCATGTTAACTGTAGTGGCCCAGCCATGCTGCTCCCTCACTTAAAAACCAAACCAAAAAAAAAAAAAGTGGCACCTGGGTGTTCTGTCCCTCACATCTCTCTCCCCCTATGAAGGGTTTTTCTTCACTGCTAAGGTGACTCTGGTGATCAGCACCCTGGTTAACCTTGCCTATGTGTGAGCAGCTGTATTCAAATTACTGTGGTCTCACTTGTGTTTTACTTACCCTTGTGGGGCACTAGCACTTTTGGGAAGCATATCTTATGATTTTTTTCTGCTGCAATAAACTGAGCCACTCTGTTTTCCAGTGAATTATGGAATAACCTGTCTGTCCTTCTGGGCACAGGGGGAAGGGGGATTGTGGGAAGGCACTGGAGAACTGTCTGAGCCTGCATCCTCACTGCAAAGTGGGCAGGTTACTAGCCAAGTGACAGCGGCACCATAGCTCTAGCCGACCGCTGGTAGCCTGGATTTAAAGCACTGCCAAATTCAGGTGAGAGGGATTGTGGGCGGACAGGAACTGAGTTAGGTGCAACACCTACGTTACTTCTGCAGTGAAGATAAGCCTGACTATCCGCTCAAAATGAAGGTGATGGGAGCTGTGTGCATGTAGTCTCTTTGCAAATCAGCCCAAGCTGTCCTAAATTAGGCATCTGAAACTAAGGCAACACAAATTAGTGGACACTTTAAAAACATTTATTTAAACTTTGGCTGAAGTGACTTGCTTAAGATCATAAAGCAAATCTGTAGTAGAGGGAAGATTAAATCCGTGGCTTACTCTTCAGTGCTCAATCTACTAAACCACAGTGTCTTCTAGGCCAATGATTCTCAAACAGGGGTCTGGGCCCCCCTGAAGGGCGGCCAAGCATGGAGGGCATTAGACTCTCTAGGGCCCAGGGCAGAAAGCAAAAGCTGCACTGCAAGGGACTGCAGCCCAGGACCCTGAGCCCCACCACCCAAGGCTGAAGCTGAAGCCTGAGCAACTTAACTTTGCGGTGCCCCCTGTAATGTGGGGGCCCAAGCAGCTGCCCTGCTTCCTACCCCTTAATGTTGGCCCTGGCTTTTATATGCAGAAAAACAGTTGTTGTGACACAGGTGAGCTGTGGAGTTTTTATTGTATGTTGGGGGGGGGGGGGGCTCAGAAAGAAAAAGATTGAGAACTGCTGTTCATCGATATCTTTGGACTAATGAAAAGGTCCGTGTTCACCCACTGTCCCTTTGCCCTTAGGGAAAAGTAGCTGACAACATGACATTTACTATCTGTAACCGTCTTCCAGTATGAAGGACAGGTAGTAACTGACTTGGTTTGTTCCCCCTTAGATATAACAATGTCATTGCAGCTTTGTAAAGTGTTCTAGAATGAGAATTTTGCTATACAGTAGAAAAAGTTAAAAATGAAAGTCACATAAAATAAGATGTTGCACTTATTTCTGGGGGAAAAGAAAGCAAGGTAGCAAAAATATTAGAGACTCATTTCAAAACTAGAATCTAAAAGTTTATCGTCTTCTAGAGGTAGCAGTAACTTTTTCTCCTTAGCATAGTGGGACAACATCCCTTTCTCCTATCCTGTGGCTGCCTTCAGAACAAATCTTTTGAAAGAGAACACACAAGTTACAGAGCCAGATTTTCAAAGTGTGTGCCCCAATGTAGGGACAAACCCAAGTGTGAAGTTAAAAGTGTGGTTGCAGTGATTAGGTGCCTTTCAACTTCAAAGCATTCTCCGCAGTCTTTAGGCTAACCCACATCTCTTTTCTTTTCTAGTCCTTCTGGGAGCTTCCTATGAGTGAATTTTCTTACGGCATAGAATTGCAACACTCAAGAATCTTCTATAAAGCCAGATTAAGATAATCACCCATTCTGTATTCCAAGGGATGTCCTTTTATTTTGTGGGTAATGTCCTGTAGCCCATATTTAACAGGGATCTTTTAAAAACTTCTGGATCCCTTAAAGTATTTTTTTCAAGCAGTCATCATGCAGAGGATTATATGTTATGACTCAGATGTATAACTTCGTTCCAGAAAGAAAATAGTGGAGTGATATCCTTTCAAAATAAGCTTTATTGACATGCATCCGATGAAGTGGGTATTCACCCACGAAAGCTCATGCTCCAAAACGTCTGTTAGTCTATAAGGTGCCACAGGATTCTTTGCTGCTTTTACAGATCCAGACTAACACGGCTACCCCTCTGATACTTTATTCTCTTATTTTTCATGCAATGGTCATTTTTTGTTCCTAGGAATTTAAGTAGTCACCCAAGGCTGAATCCTGCATGTATTACTGCAGTAAAACACCCACTGACATCCACAAACTGGAACAAAGTGAAGAGTGCAGGATTTGGTCCATAATTCTCAAGTTACTCCCACTTGAGTTCATATAACACTTTTTCATTAAATATATCATTAACATGCAAATAAAAAGTTCACACTGGTCTCATAAGCTCCAAACTGTGTTGTAGGTAAGCTGAAAACATCTATATAGAAGTACATCCTGCCTTTTCCTTGCAAAAATGAGTAAAGTTTCATGTCCCAGGCTGAAATACAGGAGTAACAACAAATATTCAGTCTTCATTCAGAGAGAAGGAAAAATCCTGTATCCAATTTACCTTTTTTCCAGGCTAATTTTTCTTTTCTTCCTCAGCTCTACCTTCCTGCTCCTTCTCGTTTCATCTCATTGCTTCATATCCTTTTTCCTTAGCCTTACAGTGGCTTGGGTTGCATTACTGCATATGTGCACAGCATTTACATTTATTGGAACCACACATTAAAATACCAGCTGGCGGCAGGAACACAAGACCTACAGAGAGGGCAAGGTGCTGCATTGTCCGAGCTACAGAGGCAAAAAGGGCATCTGAAAAGAAAACTGTTTTTAATTGAATTTCACTCTGACAAACTAGATTCCTTTTCCATAAGATTCTATCAATGTACTGTCATGGCAGGTTTTATGGTTAAATTTGTGCAAACATGTTATCTCTATGAGAAAAATTAATGAAGTTAGTAGGTATTGAAAGCAGGTTGGCCACATCCCCAATTTTTATCGTGGTGTTCAGAAATCTTTTGAATTGGAAGCAAACACCGATATGCTAGGTAACTTTATACTTGCAGTTTTACAGCCACTAAAAGCCATGGTTTTCTTGTCTGGCAATCTATATCTATTAGACATTACAAATAGTTCACTTTACTTGTTTGTAGCGATTAAGCACAGCATGCTGTCTTTTAAACACACCATCCTTTTTTTCTGTGCTTGTACAGCACCAAGCACAGTGGCATGCTGGTCCAGGGCTGGGGCACTTCGGTGCTATGGTAATACATATAAGAAGTAGCAAGCAAAACAAGTTCAGTTAGGGTTGCCTCTCTCCAGGAATTAAAGATTAATCTTAAATTAAAGATTCTTATGTGATGAAACCTCCAGGAAATACATCCAACCAAAATTGCCATCTCTAAGTTCAGTGCAGGTTAGAAACTAATGCAATTGCCAGTGCCTCTTTTTTCTAAAGTGGATGGAGTGAGTTTAACAGATTTGTTGCTAGACGAACACATGTATAGAGTGAAATTAAAATGTTGCTTCCATGCCCTGTAGCACGCTAACTTTACACTTTTATTTTTTGAGGAACAGTAAAAAAGGAATAATTTTTTTACTCAAAAGCAGGTACAAGAATAGCTTTCCGCATTCCTTAGACTAACCATACACTTTATCCTAAACAGTACATTACAGAACTGTTAATGAGAACATACTTTTCATGCAGAACTAATCTTTAGAGCTAAAGGGTTTGGGGTTTTTTGGGTCTCAAACTGTTAACTTTCAACTAGGAAATATTAATATTAGGGGTTTAAAATTTTGCATCCCATATCTGTCTTAGGAGCATGGTATAATGTTGCATATGGTGATATCAGTTCAAAGTATATGCAACTTCAAAAAAAAAGAGTAAATTTCACATACTACATCTGCTTCTAAGTCCCCTGCTAATTTCAGTAGTGTTAGTTACATTTTCCTAGATTTGAAAATGTGTTTTTCTCCCCTGTTGTTAGGTATACACCACCCAAACGGGCAAAGTGAAATTGCCTAATGTAACACTCTGCTGGGGACACTAAGAGCTATGAGCCACTGTCAGCAAGAGTGAACTTTGCTGGAGGTTAGACTGTGCGTCAGCTCTTTGCCACCCCAGTCTGTCTTCCTCACTGGCAAACACCTCAAGGATCTCCCAGCCCGAACTGTGCGTAGCAGGTAACAGTCATTGAAATCCAGCCCGGGAGCTCTTCAAAGCTCTGTCTCTGCAATGCACTGCCCATATCACTGTGCATTCATAGAAGGTATTACGTTTCCTGCTCTTTTTAAAGATTCAGTACATGACAGCTTATTAATTTAGCTGGGGTAAACACATCCTTCCTTCAAACACAGCACTCAGTTGATTGATAGTAAGAATAAAACAAGTTTGTTAACAAAAGGACATGGGTTAAGTGATACCATGTGGAAGAAAAAAGACAGAAACGGTTACAAACAAACAAAAGTAAAAAATATATACTTTCTAATGGCTAAGAACTAGGGTGACCAGATGTCCCGATTTTATAGGGACAGTCCTGATTTTTGGGTCTTTTTCTTATATAGGCTCCTATTATCCCCTACCCCGTCCCGATTTTTCACACTTGCTGTGTGGTCACCCTACTAAGAACTAACTTAGCAAGGTTCAGTCTTTGTTCAAGGTGGTTTCCACCAGTCTTCCTTTCCCAGCAATAGCTGGTTGACTATCCCACATAGTCCAAACTGCTGGTTTTCCTTGTCTCCTCAGGTGAAGGATAATTCAGACTCTTTCTGTGTGTCCTTATATCTCAAGATCTGCCTTTGTTTCAGGGGTCAGTTTGATCCCCTGAGTATGGTCTCCTGTCTCTTTTGGGAGGCTAACTCTGTTTTGATTAAGGTGTCTCCTGGTGTGTTCCAATGTGGTGCTTTCTGCTGCCATTTTACAAGGTAAATGTTCTTCCTGAAACCTCAATACAAATAAATAACCATTGAACTTTGTCACACCGGGTTGGAGGTATTGGTCTCTTTTCTTTATCTTTAGAGAGCTTGCTTATCAGTTCCTGCTGACATGCCTAGTTTAAACACCTTTTAGTCACAGACTTTAATGTATAATATCAGGGTGTATCCCTAATTCCATACACAGTGTTGCCCCATGCAATGATAGTCACCTGTGTGGTAATAGTTTTCAAAAGATGCCTCGCAAGGCATATTTTGTACAAATTCCATTGCAGTTGTGTGTAGAGTGTGAATACAGGGGTGCCTAGGGTCACAATAACACACAAATTAAACTGAACATGATAAAATATTTTTTCTAAATCTTCCAGTTCTACTAAACTTATGTGCTAGTCATAACAACAGCTAGGCAAACTTTCTCAAACGAGGTAATTTTAAGCTGGTTGTTCTCCATTGGGAATGGTGAAGCTGAGGTGAAGAAATATCCTGCATCAGTAACAGAAGTATATAACCTGAATACCTTCTGGGGAGAGGGGAGAAAAGCAAATTTTACACAAAATTATAATTATCCCAAGAATACTTAAACAACATAGACAAAAACAATAAAGTTTCATTTAGGCATGAACCAGAACTGTGCAATACAGATCTGGTTATCAAACCTCAGAGGTATTTTTGGATGTGGAGTTTTAGATTGGTTCACTATAGATACTGGGATCCTGATCTAGGGTCATAGTCTAACCCAGGGATTGGCAACCTCTGGCACGCGGCTCACCAGGGTAAGCACCCTGGCAGGCAGGCCAGTTTGTTTACCTGCTGCGTTGGCAGGTTTGGCTGATCGCAGCTCACACTGGCCACGGTTTGCCACTCTAGGCTAATGAGGGAGGCAGAAACCCGCGGCCAGCACATTCCTTGCCCGAGCCACTTCCACATACAGCCCCCGTTGGCCTGGGGTGGTGAACCGCAGCCAGTGGGAGCCACAATCGGCCGAACCTGCCGACACGGCAGGTAAACAAACTGGCCTAGCCTGCTAGGATGCTTACCCTGGCGAGCCGCGTGCCAGAGGTTGCTGACCCCTGGTCTAACCTGGATGACTGCATCTGAAGTTCAGTTGAACTTCTGCTTTTCTGTGTGTGGTCAGGAGAGATTGGCTATCAGTCCCTTTTTTCAAAAAAAAAAAAAAAAAAAAAAGGCAGACTTTGTTAGTAAAGGTCCTTTAAGTATCTTTTAAATATCCATTTTTCTTAGCTGTGCTGGCTCTTCTCTTGAACCTTTTTCAAAGGTCTTGTAGCAGAATTAGTGTTATAGAATAGGTGTGTGCATCTCCATGAGTGACCCACATTCCCGCTCCTGTCCAGCATAGTGACCTCTGCATTGTAGGCAGAGCAGGACAGTGTCAGTCTCTTTCCCTTCTGTCTTTGGGGAGGGGGAGGCTTAAAGCTAAATTGAACTCATTTGTAATGTTGTATTCCATGTTTCATAGCTGGTTCTATTTTTATTGTATCCTGGTCCAATGAATGTGTAAGTTTTTTATTTAGTTTTTCAAGCGTTAGCAGAAGGGGATAGTAGAGATCCGCCAGCCCTGTCTTCTGCTCATCTGTCTATGGTAGCATGCGAAACTTCAGAGATTTTTTTTAAATAAACACCTCCATTTCCTCTCACCAAGATTTCTGTATGAGATGAATGTGAGCAGCCTTCGTTTGGCTCTTCAGAAGAACTCTGCTTGAATTGAGCCTAGTCTGAGGACACCTTGCAGTCTCTATTTTGGGATTAACTGAATTATCTCCCCCAACCCCGAAAGACAAACTGGGTTTGTCTTAGATTCATCCAGGATCTATGATTCTATTGGTGGAGTGTGTCCAAGACAGAAAAGTAGCTAGGAGTGGGGAGAGGAGGCAGAAGCTATGAACTTCACTCTGCCAGGGGTGTAGAGGGCCATTGCAGTCCAAAGGATGGATGATGCTAATCTGGAAGCGGGTGTGGCCAGGGCAACTGGGAGGTAAAATGATTCTGTGCATTCCTCCAAACGGTCTTTTCAGGACCTTTTCCTGTGGAGCCCCAACTATAATCTACAGAGTAGTAATCTCACCAGAGGAAGTGGAGTAGGGTGCATGTCCATGTAACACCCCTTTCCCAGGCAGAGGAAGGTAGTAACCTGAAGTTCACTATGCCTTTAATACTGAATCTAGCCCCAGACTGGAAAGTCTTTCAGGACTCATTGGATCTAATGTGGGTCCAAACTGGCTCACTATATTCTATTTCACTTATTTGTATGTACATAGATCAAAAAGTGCATTATAGAACAAATACAAAGACATGGTCTTAATATCTAAACTTGGGTCCCATGTGAATGTTCCCCCACCTCCACGTTTCCAACTGGATACAGTAGCCTTCTTAACTGGTTTCTGAAGAGATTGCTGTGTGTTATTGCTGCATTCAGCAGTGAATGAACTGATGTCTGGCAGTGTATAATTTGTGTTATATAAATAGTGTATGGTTTATTAATATCTACTCTTTTTTTGGTGCTACTTGTAGCAAAGTTCAGGAGGCAATGGAAAAAGCCATTTTGTCACAGGTAAAATATTGAGGGCATTGATCACACAGCAGAAACCCCACTAGGCAATTCACAGGGTGGCACTTGAGTGGTCTGTGCCATATTGGTCAGGCAAAGTCTTTAGTTTCTGTGTGCTTCAGTGAACTGTGACAAAGTTACCAGCTTGAATTCTTTCTTCCTTGATTAAACTGTGTGAAACTGCCATATGGATCCAATTTCATGAGTCTCAGGTTCAAATGTTAGGCTGAATTTGTGTAATGAGTAGTAGCGAGAAATCTTCTTGAGCCTCGTGTCCCCCTGCCTTGATCTAGGAGTAACATCTTTAGTACTAATGGGAGTCTCTGTAAAAAGAACTTGTTCTAAACAGAAAAGCAATGTTTTATTGTTTTGGATGAATCATTACTGCATAGTTCTGTGCTCTCTGTATGCGTATATAGGAATATAACGCTATAGCAGGCCTGCACAACTCGTAAAGCGGCGAGGGCCACATTACTCCAAAGAAAACAGCTGAGGGCCGAAACCCCCCGGCCCCGCGGAAACACGCCGCCCCTGGCCCAGCGGAAACACTCCGCCCCAGCACCGCCCAGCCCTGCAGAAACAAATCCTCCTTTCCCAGTGCCGCCCCACCAAAACAGCTGTGGGCCAAAAAGGAAGGTTGGGGGTGGGGAGGTGATACTTGATTTTAAATCAACCAGGGGCTCCCAGCTGAAGAGCTGGCTGGGAGCCCTCAGGGTCAAATTAAAGGGCCCGTGGCTCTGGCGGCTGCGGGAACCCGGAGCTTTGTGGGGCTGGGGCAGGGATTTAAAGGGCCCAGAGCTCCTGCTGCTGAGGGGAGCCTGAGCCCTTTAAATCCCTGCCCCAGCCCATCCGCTGGAGCCACCACCGGGATTCAAAGGGCTCTGGGCTGCCTGTGGTGGCGGGGAGCCCTGAGCCTTTTAAATCTCAGCCACGACCGAGAATCTCTGCGGGCAGCTCAGAGCCCTTTGAATCCCGGCTGCGGCTGAGATTTAAAGGGCTCTGGGCTCCGCATGGCTGTGGGGAGCCCAGAGCCTTTGAATCCTGTCCGCAGCTGGCAGGGCCGGCTTTAGGAAGTGTGGAGCCCAATTCGAACATTTTCGGCGGGGCCCTGGCAGGGATGACTGAAAGAAAAAAAAATGTAGAAAAAAAGCCTTTCATTTCTTAGCAACTGGTTCCCTATAAAAAGTTCTGCCACAGTATGTATTTTTTGTACCAGTAGGGTTACCATATGTCTGTATTTTCCTCCTGGGTGGCGATTTAAGATCCAAAAAGCCTGACATGTCTGGGAAAGTACAGATGTATGTTAACCCTACCTAAAGTTCTGTTTTAAAAAGATGTGTCTGAACTAGAAATGAGCTCCGCCACTCCCTGAGGGTGTGCTAGGGTGCACGTGTGGGTCCCCGCTGCTCCCTGCCCACCTCATTGAAGCAGGTGTGCAGGGTTACTTCCCTGGGAACTACAGGGCACCAGTGGACATGGGGCTGGCTGGAGGTGGAGGGGAGGTGGCTGGAGGTAGGGTCTGGCTGCAGACTGGGCAAAGGGTATGGGGCAGGCTGGAGACGGTGTGTGGGATGGGCTGGATGGCTTCAGGCAGGGCCACGAGGGGGTGCGGCATTGGGTTGGCAGGGCTGGAGACAAAGGAGTGCAGGACTGGCTGGCTTCAGGCAGGTGGGTGCGGCAGGGGTTGGCTGGAGACAGGGAAGGGGGTGCAGGGCTGACTGGAGACGGGTTGGTGCAGGGCTGAAGGCAAGGCAGGGGTTGAGGGGCTGGCTGGAGACGGGCTGGCTTTGGGCAGTGGGTGCAGGGCTGGCTGCAGACAGGAACTGGTGCAGGCAGGGCAGGAGGTGCGGCAGGGGTTGGCGTCGGGCAACTGGTGCAGGTACAGGGAGTACAGCCCATTGTGTATGGTGCATGCCCCCTCCTCCTGCCTCCCCCACCAGGGTAGCAGTAGCAGCCCGTGGCTCAGGAGCTATTTAAAGGGCCTGGGGCTCCCCTACTTCCACTGCCCCAGCCCTGTAAATAGCTGCAGGAGCCCTGGGCAAGTGGTGGGGCTCCAGGGGCTATTTAAAGGACCAGGGCAGCAAAGGCATCTGGAGATACCCCACTGCCCCGCTACCCCAGGGCTCTGGGGGCTATTTAAAGAGCCCGCGGCTCCCCTGCTTCTACCGCCCCAGCCCTGTAAATAGCCGAGGGAACCCTGGGGAAGCGGTGTGGCTTCAGCGACTATTTAAGAATAGGGGCGGCAGAGGCAGCTGGAGCCCCGGGTCTTTAAATAGCCCCCGGAGCCCTCCGCTACCCCAGGGCTCTGGGGTTATAGAAAGGGCCCGGGGCTCCCCTTCTTCTACTGTCCCAGCCCTTTAAATAGCCACGGGAACCCTGGGGAAGTGGTGGGGCTCCAGTGGCTATTTAAAGGGCTGGGGCGGTAGAAGCGACGGGAACTCCGGACTTTTTAAATAGCCCCCAGAGCCTCACAGCCCTACCCCAGGGCTCCAGCAGTGGTGCTCTGGTGGCAATTTAAAGGCCCTGGGAGCCCGAGGCCTTTTAAATTGTCCCCTGGGGAAGCTGGGCCACCCCACTACAGTGCACTGGCTTTTGCCAGTACACCGTACTGAGGCTTGGGCATGTGGCCTTCTTAGGGGCGGGCTGATTCAGGGGAATTGGTTGAATTGGCCTAAAGCTGGCCCCGGCATCTGAGATTTAAAGGGCTCTGGGCTCTCTGTGGCTGCGGGCAGCCCAGAGCCCTTTGAATCCTGGCTGCGGCTGAGACTTAAAGAGCTCTGAGCTCGCGGCTGCCTGCAGCTCAGAGCCTTTTGAATCGCAGCCCCGGCTGGGATTTAAAGGGCTCTGGACTCCCCGTGGCTGCGGGCAGCCCAGAGCCCTATGAATCCTGGCCGCGGCTGGGATTTAAAGAGCTCTGAGCTCCTCGCCGCTGCGGGCAGCTCAGAGCCTTTTGAATCCCTGCCACGGCTGAGATTTAAAGGGCTCTGGGCTCCCCACTGCTGCGGGCAGCCCAGAGCCTTTTGAATCCCGGCCGCGGCTGGGATTTAAAGAGCTCTGAGCTCCCCGCTGCTGCGGGCAGCTCAACCTTTTGAATCCCGGCCGCAACTGAGATTTTAATGGCTCTGGGCTCCCCACCGCTGCGGGCATCCCAGAGCCTTTTGAATCCCGGCCGCGGCTGGGATTTAAAGAGCTCTGAGTTCCCAGCCGCTGCGGGCAGCTCAGAGCCTTTTGAATCCCTGCCGCGGCTAAGATTTAAAGAGCTCTGAGCTCCCTGCCACTGCGAGCAGCCCAGAGCCCTTTGAATCGCGGCCGCGGCTAAGATTTAAAGAGCTCTGAGCTTCCCGCCGCTGCAGGCAGCGCAGAGCCTTTTGAATTCTGGCCACAGCTGAGATTTAAAGAGCTCTGAGCTCCCCACCGCTGTAGGCAGCTCAGAGTCTTTTGAATCCCGGCCGCGGCTGGGATTTAAAGAGCTCTGAGCTCCCCACCACTGTGGGCAGCTCAGAGCCTTTTGAATCCCGCTGCGTGCCGCACAGTGAGCCTCTGCGGGCTGCATGCGGCCCGCGGGCCGCATGTTGTGCAGGCCTGCGCTATAGGAACATAATATTAGTTAAGGCCTAGTACTCATCCTGGCCTTGTCTAGAGTAGGGTTTAAAGGTGAAATGTTAGCCTGCATTAGCTAATGTGCTAACATTATTCTTTAAATCATAGTTTGGACAAAGCCTTGGAAGACAAGTTAGAAGTCATGACAAACTACGTTGAACTTTGTTATACGTTGTGGGGGGTGGGAACGATACTGTTTATCCTGCCTGACAGTAATGACAATACTGAAATTATCCAACTCCTGGCTTTGTGTGAATTGCAGCTCAATCATGAAAAGCTATTGCTCTGTTTCCCCAGGAGAACTAGTGCCTTCTCTTTCTCTCTCTAAAACACTAGTTGCAAACAGTGGTGAGCTGGAGCCGGTTCGCAGGAACCGGCTGTTAAATTTAGAGGCCTTTTAGCACCAGTTGTTCCGGGACAACCGGTTCTATAAGGGCTTTATTTAACAAAAGCTCCGGCAGCTGTCCACTCCGCCCCGGCCCCAGCTCACTTCCCCCTCCTCCCCTGAATGCTCCACTCCCCTTCTCCTCCCCCTCCCCTGCTTCCCATGAATCAGATGTTCGCGGGAAGCCTGAAACAAGCAACAGGCACGCAGGTAAGCTGGGGCACGGAGGGAAGGGAGGTGCAGCTGGCTCAGTGGCTCCCTCCAGCCCAGCTTCTGGTCCCGGCCGAGTGGCTCCCTCCGGCCTGGCACCCCTCGCTGAGTGCCCCCAGCCCGGTCCTGGCCCCGGCCGAGTGCCCCTGGCTCCGGCCCCGCAGCTCCCTCTTGCCCAGCTCCTGGTCCCAGCCGAGCACCCCTAGCCCTGTCCTGTCCCGGCCCCAGCCGAGCGCCTCCAGCTCTGGCCTCGCGGCTCCAGCCCAGCCCCCGCAGCACCAGTGCTGGTGCTGGTGCCAGCCCCACGGCTCCGGCCCGGCCCAGCCCCCGCGGCGCCGGTGCTGGTGCTTAGTCCTGGCCCCGTGGCTCTGGCCCGGCCCGGCTCCGGCCCCGTGGAGCTGGTGCTGGTGCTGGTGCTGGTGCTGGTCCCGGCCCCGCGGCTGCGGCTCTGGCCCAGCCTGGCTCCAGCCCCGCGGCACCGGTGCTGGTCCCGGCCCCGCGGCTGCGGCTCTGGCCCAGCCCGGCTCGGGTCCCGTGGCGCTTGTGCTGGTCCCAGCTGAGCGGCTTCAGGCAGCGTGGTAAGGGGGCAGGGAGTAGGAAGGAGGTGTTGGAAGAGGGCAAGGGAGTTTGGGGGGTTGTGGGGGGGGTGGATAGGGATGGGGCGGTCAGAGGGCAGGAAACGGGGATTGAATGGGGGCAAGGGTCCTGGGGGGGGCAGTCAGGAATGGGGTGGCGGGAGGCAGTCAGGGGCAGGGATTCCAGGGGCGGTCAGAGGACAGGGAGGAGGGGTGGTTGGATGGGGCAGGAGTCCCGGGGGTCCATAAGGAATGAGAGGAGGGGTTGGATGGGGCAGCAGGGGGCAGTCAGGGGACAGGGAAAGGAGGTGGATGGGGCAGGGGTCCCCAGGGGTCGTCAAGGAATGTGGGGGGTTGGATGGGGCAGGCGTTCTGGGGCGGCAGCGGCCACAGCCCCCTCATGGGGTGAGGAGGAGGGAACCTGTTGTTAATATTTTGGCAGCTCATCACTGGTTGTAAATGCCTTTAGTTGTTAACACGGAGCAGTGAGAAGTGCTGAACCTAGAAAAGTGAGAGTATGCCTACTTTGGAGCTGGAAAGTGTCATTTCCAGCTGGCAGAGATATACCTGCACTTCATCTGATAGAGCTAGCATGCTAAAAATGGTAGCATAGCCATAGCAGTGTGTGCAGTAGGAGGGGCTCGACACACAAGTATGTACCTAGGATCTCAGATGGGATTGTGCTCGGGACAGCTAGCCCCTCCTGTACCTTACACCACCGGTATAGCTACACTTCCATTTTTAGCGTGCTAGCACAGAGCTAGCATGGATATGTCTTTGTAAGATTGAAATTCTTCCCGCTCCAGAGAGAAACAGGCTGTGACGCTGTTCGGGAGTGTCTGAGGTGAGTTGGTACCACCTGCTTACAGTGGGAGGAAGCCCTCTCTGTGCCCACCAGGGAAATGCTCCTCACCCATTGGATGCTGCTAACACAGGTGCTCCATTCCAGGCTCCATGAGCCCCACTCTTTCCTCCTGCAGACTAGCAGTTTTCACCCCACTTCGGGCACAGGTTATGAGAGTGTAACAATCATCTGGACACCCTGGGGTTCATTTTTTCTTCGTAAGTTTCTGCCCTGTATCTAGTCTAGACAGCAAACATAGGCTTTCTCCACAGATGTTTATTGTTCTCATGTTGATTGGGTCAGCAATCAGACTCCCCCTTCTCAGGTGTTAGGTTTCACTCCCAACAGATCTGGATCATACTAGTGCACATGTTACACTAAAGTCTAAAATTGTTTTCTGTACAAACATCTCGCAGTAACCATGACAATCAGCTAGTTCTTATCTTTCAGCAGAGACCTGTACACCTGATCCCCATTGGGGAAATATGGAGAAGGTGGTCAGGCGCAGAGGTATTAATATCGATCTTGGCCTGTCTGTGTTACACAGGTCCTCTCTTCAATTTTGCATTCCTTTACAATATTTATCTACTGTTATCGTGTGTGGCCCAAATAATATCTGAAAGAAATTAGGGAACACTCTGTATCTATTTTTAGTTTGTTTACTCTGTACATTTGATGACACTTTGTTTTATAGTTCATTTCCCAGTTTCTTGTGTCGTCTGTTGATATGTGAAGGATGCATTGGAGACAAAAACACATAGCTAAAAAATCACAAACTGACTCTGGGGCAGGTGTAGTACCTGCCTCATACTTTTAATCAAACCAGTTTTACACTAACTCACCTTTCTGTCTAGCATTATTACTGGATTCTTTTTTTCCTCTAGTTGCACACTAACACCTGCCTTTTTGTAAGAGATTGATTCTGTGACCCCATGTGAAGTCTAACATGGTCTGTAAAACTATAGCTGCGCAGTATCTGAGGGGAGGAGAGAACATCATCTGCAACAGATTCTTCCAGCCTCTTGTTGCTCCAGGCCTGCTTTGTGTGTATGTACGTGTTTCAGATAGTCTTATTGCTGGCACGACTTGCTCACGTGGTCGTGATTTACATGAGGGTGTTACGCTGTTGATGACAAGGAAGAGATGTGCCTCCCAGTGAAGAGCGTGACTGGCAAAAGCTTCAATTAACCCTCTAGCAAATTGCCTGAAAATGGATCATACACGATTATTTCTGCATCATTACTCTTGTCTCCCATGACTCACAGAGCCATATATAGCAGCTCTTCTTCTGAGGAGAAATTTATCCATAGCAAAGAGGATGTGAAAACAAATACTAAATGTCAAACTGTTGTCAGATTTGTATTAGATTTTTTAGTGGTGGATAAAACTGTAGCATGGCTTGAACACTAGATAAAAAAATGTAGTTATTGCTAGCTATTTCTAGTGCCAAGTTAAAAATCTTCACTGATTTTTTTCCCCCTCCCCAGTCTTGTATTTTTAAATAACACAACAGATTATTTTTAACTGGGAGGTGGGAGAGGAGATAAATTTTTACTTTGGGCTTCTCCCCCCGCCCCATCTTAGGCAATCAGAACATATTTGGCTGCTGCAGTATTTGGATAGCAAATATTGCAAAGGAAATTTATTTGTGAGGTTTTTTTAAATTAAGATGCCACTATTGGATTAACCCTTTGCCATCAAAGTAAAATCTCAAAAATAATCATTTCTCATGGTCTTGAATTTCATAAAAGCTTGTGAAATTTAAATCTGGGGGCAAACAGTGTTTGTTCAGAAAAGACCCTGGAAAAGATTTGGGGATCATGATGGATAATCACTTGAATGTGAGCTCCCAGGATAATGCTACGGCCAAAAGGTATAATGTGATCCTTGGATATAAATAGGGAAATCTTGAGTAGAAGTAGACCGGTTATTCAATCTCTGTATTTGGCACTGGTGCAACTGCTGCTGGAATACTGTGTCCAGTTCTGGTGCCCACAATTCAAGAAGAACATTGATTAATTGGAGAGGGTTCAGAGAAGAGCCTTGAGAATGATTAGAGGCTTAGAAAACATGCCTTATAGTGCTAGACTCAAGGAGCTCACTCTGCGTAGAAAGAGAAGGTTAAGAAGTTTATTGATTTACAATCTAAGTACCTGTAGAGGAACAAATATTTGATAATAGGCTCTTCAGTCTAGCCCTTGGGGTCTGCGCAACGACCCACTTTGTCACTGTGGTCTCTGTCAGTCAATGGCGCATGCTGTTGACAAATGTCAACCGACTAGATTTCATGGTGGCCTTGGGGCCCTTCATTGTGCTGATGAAACTGCTGTTGGGTGGGTCAGCAAGCACTGTAAATGCTAGAAGAAGAAGAAAAATCTAGCCCTTCAATCTAGCACAATCCAATGGCTGGAAGTTGAGGGGAGACATATTCAGACTAGAAATAAGTTATTGATTTTTAATAGAGAGGGTAATTGACCATTGGAACAATTTACCAAGGGTTGTGGTGATTCTCTGTCACTGGCAATTTTAAAATCAAGATTGGAACAACAATCTTGTTCTGGTCAAACAGAAACTATTTGGGGAAGTTCTATGACCTGTGCTATACGGTAGATCAGACTAGATGACCACAGCAGTCCTATCTGCCTATGGCGAGGCAAAGGCTCGCTGGCACGGCACCTCCTGCTGGTTGTCTCGGGAATTAGCTCTTTCCAGCCCAGAGCGCCCCCTGCAGACCAGTGTCTCGCCTGCCACTAGCCCCATGACCCTCCTGGACCCAGGGCCATTTGCCCCGGGGTTCTGCCCCTGCATTAACCCACAATCTGGATCTCCCCTCCCTGGGCAACCCACAGTCCTCTAAACCCACCTTGCCTCAGTGGCTACTGCCAGTCATCATCTAGCCCCCGCTCACTGGGGCAGACGGCAGTCTGTTAACCACTCGTCACTGGCAAGTGGGGTTGGACCAGCTGCCTCTGCCTATTCCTGGGCGGCCTCTCTGCAGCCATAGTACCCTTTTGTGGGCCCTTAACTCAGCCTGCAGCCTGGGGCTTAGCTAGGCTGGAGCTCCCCAGCTCCCTTTGCCCTTCTCCCAGCACTGCTCCACCCTAGGTACCCTTCTCAGCTTCCCAGGCAGTCAGCTCCTTTTCTCTCTCTAGGGAGCTAGAGAGAGTGTCTCTCTGGCCCTCAGCCCTCTTATAGGGCCAGCTGTGGCCTGACTGAGGCGTGGCCCCACCTGTGGCTGCTTCCCCGAATCAGCCTAGCATTTCTCTGCCACAGCCCTCTTGAGGGCTGCTTCAGCCCCGTTAGGGCAGGAGCGGGGTGACAACCCTGCTACACTGCCCTTAAAATCTATGAAAAAGTTTCTGTTCTTTTTTCTTCCAGAAACATGAGAACTCTTTTCCTCACACCCTCCATTACTCCCCCTCATTTTATATTCATTTGGCTCCTTGAATTGTAGTCATGGCATTGCCTGGACAAGACTTACTTCAGACCCTAAGAATGCTGTTCTACTAGCTTCTGCCTGCTGGCCTTCAGGCAAATCTTCTCTTTCAGATATGGAGCTCCACTTTTCTGGTGGGTCCATCGTGTGTCTCTCTCCATGCCCCTTCCTCTACTAAAGAACTGCATGTTTAACACTGGTTACTCAGCTCTTACACATTTAGAAGCTTAGAATGTGATTTAAAGTAACAGACCATGGTAACCTTTGTCTTCCATTTTATGATATGAGTGGCATTCTGAGGAAAGTTCTGTTTTAATAATAATAGTGTTCCTTTATTCTGTGTTGCAGGTTCTGGGATTTGAAGTTGATCCTGTGAATTCTGTCCAGTTTTCAAACCACACAGGTAAATAAATACACATGCATGCTCTTGAAGTACTATTGTGCATCCACTCTGGTGACTTTAGGCCTACCAAACACTCATTCAGCCTGATTGCATGTTATTGGGAAGAAGCTCAATCATTCTGTGTGCTCTTCCTTTTGGATTCAAGACAATACAACAGTATTCAAGGCTTGAGCCAAAGCTCACTGAATTCAATAGGCTTTGAATAAAGCCCTAAATCTAAGGGCTGGTCTAAAGTGAAAAGTTACGTCAGCATAGCTGCGTCTCTGAGGTGTGAAAAGTTTGCACCCCTGAGTGGCGTAGTTAAGCAGACCTAAGTCCCTGTGTAGACAACGCTAGATTGGCAGAAGAATTCATCCATTGACCTAGCTACTGCCTCCCAGGGAGGTGGATTTACAATGGTGATGGGAGAACCCATCTTGTTGCTGTAGTAACTAGCTACACGGAAGTGCTACAACTGCAGTTTTTAAAATGTAGACATAGCTTAAATGTAATGCGTTCCATTCTGCTACTTAATGGTGGATGGATTATTTTTTTTGTTAGCCAATTTAGAAGAAGTAAAACTGCATAAGCGGCTATCATGTCAATATAAGACATTAGGCAGTGAAATAGAACACAAATACTGCATCACCAACATAGGTTATCTGAGCGTGGAGGAATCTCCAGAAGTGGCACTTGTACAGTGAGTCACTTGCCTCTTTTATAGTTATTCCATTATTGCTAACCTGAAACACTCAAAAATCCTGAGCAGGACCCCCCAAATATGAGTGGCTTAAAATGGTGTATTATTTTTTAAAGTAATACAATTTGGGTTCGTATTTGCTTTCTGGTTGGTGAGCCTTTTGGGTGCATTTCTGTCACATTTTCAAGCTTTTCTCTGAATCCATAAGGGCTAGAAACTTTTTAAAAACGAACGTTTAGATTCTCACATAATCTAATGATTCCACTTACAGGGCCTTGAAGAGAAACACCAGTATTGTGAGACTTGCTATAACAATTGTGAGAGCTGGCAACAGTGGCTCTTTAGGTTTCTCTTTCTTATGCTTTGTTGTGAATAATTTAGTAGAAAAATCCCTACTAACTGCAGGTGGTATCAGAGCATTTAAGAGCATATAAACTATGGACAAAGAGAATTCTTAGCTTTTTTTTAGAAAGTTATTTGTTTTAACTAGGACTGTCAAGCAATTTAAAAAAAAATCTCAATCGTGATTAAAAAAATTAATCACAATTAATTGCGCTGTTAAACAATAATAGAATACCATTTATTTAAATGCTTTTGGAGGTTTTCTACATTTTCAAATATATTGATTTCTGTTATAACACAGAATACAGAATGTACAGTGCTCACTTTATATTTATTTTTTATTACAAATATTTGCACTGTAAAAAATAAAAAAGAAATAGTATTTTTCAATTCACTTAATACAAGTACTGTTGTGCAGTTTCTTTATCAGGAAAGTTGAAATTATAAATGTAGAATTATGTACAAAAAATACCTGCATTCAAAAATAAAACAATGTAAAACTTTAGAACCTCCAGTCCACTCAGTCCTACTTCAGCCAATCACTCACACAAACAAGTTTGGTTCCAGTTTGCAGGAGATATTGCTGCCCGCTTCTTGTTTACAATGTCACCTGAAAGTGAGAACAGGTGTTCGCATGGCACTGTTGTAGCCAGCATCACAAGATATTTATGTGCCAGATGCGTTAAAGATTCATATGTCCCTTCATACTTCAACCACCATTCCAGAGGACATGCATCCATGCTGATGAAGGGTTCTGCTCGATAACAGTCCAAAGCAGTGCAGACCGACGCATGTTCATTTTCATCATCCGAATCAGATGCCACAAGCAGAAGGTTGATTTTCTTTTTTTGGTGGTTCGGGTTCTGTAGTTTCTGCATCTGAGTGTTACTCTTTTAAGACTTCTGAAAGCATGCTCCACACCTCGTCCCTCTCAGATGTTGGAGAGCACTTCAGATTCTTAAACCTTGGATCGAATGTTGTAGCTATTTTTAGAAATCTCACGTTTCTTTGTGTTTTATCATATCTGCTGTGAAAGTGTTCTTAAAACAAACATGTGCTGGGTCATCATCCAGCACTGCTATACCATGAAATATATGGTAGAATGTGAGTAAAACAGAACAGGAGACATACAATTCTCCCTCCCAAGGAATTCAGTCACAAATTTAATTAACGCATTATTTTTTTAACAAGCATCATCAGCATGGAAGCATGTCCTCTGAAGTGGTGGCCAAAGCATGAAGGGGCATACAAATTTTTAGCATATCTGGCATGTAAATACCTTGCAATGCCGGCTACAAAAGTGCCATGTGAACGCCTGTTCTCACTTTCAGGTGATATTGTAAATAAGAAGCAAGCAGCATTATCTCCTGGAAATGTTAACAAACTTGTTTGTGTTAATGATTGGCTGAACAAGAAGTACAGTAACTCCTCACTTAAAGTCATCCTGGTTAACTTTGTTTCTTTGTTACATTGCTGATCAATCAGAGAACATGCTCATTTAAAGTTGCACAATGCTCCCTTATAACATTGTTTGGCAGCTGCCTGCTTTGTCAGCTACTTACAGAAGGAGCAGCCTGTTGGAGCTAGCTGGTGAGGCTTGGAACCAGGGTGGGCTGGCAGCCCCCCATCAGCTCCCTGCTCCCCAAAGTTCTCTGTGCAGCAGCCGCCCAGCAGGCTAGCAATTGCCAGCAGTTCAGTTGTCCCTCCCCCCACTGTCTCGTGCTGCAGAAGGCTCCTAGAGCAACAAGAATTAGTGCTCTCAACTAACTGCCAACGAAATTCCAAGAGCAAGCACTGAAACATGTCTCTCTCATTAAATCTAGACCCTGGGCCCAATTCTGCTCTCTCAATGTGTGTAATCCATTGATTTCAGGAAGACTAAGTCAAGGTGCTAGGAAGCATTGAGTGAAATCCTGGCCTATTAAGTCCTTAGGAGTTTTGCCATAGACTTCAGTGGAACCAGCAGTTCACTCTTTGGTGCAAGGTCAGGATGGTGAAAGAATGTCCCAAGAGCATTTAGGAAGCCAAAGTATGCTGGTCATCTGGGGAAACTGTGGAGGGAGTAACAATTAAACATAGAGAACATTTCTTTCACATACACTTGGCCCTTACCAAAAGCTGCTTAGTTGGCTGGTTGCGTTTGACCAGTACAAAAGTGCTCTCATATCTCTAGGGTCCAAAAGCCGTAGAGCTGATTTAAATTCCTTTCACATTTTTGGTGCAATAATGTTTTTCAGTATTTTGATAACTTCATAAAATTGTTGTAAACTCCAGAAATGTAGGTGGTCACAAATTTGCTTGCAATAGTTAGCTAAATGTTGTTTATCGATGGGGATTTCATCTAGGGTTTTTTTGTTGTTGTTGTTTTTTTTTTAACTGCTTTTGTTTCAAGAATAAATTAATTTTATGGAGTGTTAAGAGATTGAGATTTTAATTAGCCCATAAAGTTAAAGGGAAGCTGTTCTGAAGGCCAGCACATTAAATTATCAATAGCATGATCAGATTCTTGAAATGGACACAGGGATATTAGTTGTTTTGAATAGTGTCACCAAGGAATTTGGAAAGGCTTGCCAGTGGGGAGGGGATTGGCAATGTGGGAGGTTTGGCAGCTATTGGTGATGGTGGGAGGAACAACAAATTAGCGATTCTTTTTTCTAAAAGGGTAAAGTACTAACAATCTCAAGAGCTCAAAATGATGAGACTGCCTTTAGAATCATGACACTGAAAAAACACAACTTTTAAAATAATTTGCCTCCTGGTGTTTGAGCCATGCATGCATAATCTGTGCATACAGTCAAATGCAGATAATCAAGCACACAGCACCTTTGTTGTGGGAAACTCAGCGCTGATTGCCAAGTTAGTTTACTATTGGTATGTTGTAGCAATTTTCAAGAGTCAAATGTTGCACCGAATGAAGTGAGGAAGATCAGAGTTGCCTTTTCTTACAGGCAAAGATCTTGAGAGCCCATTCAGCTGCACTATTGTGAGAAAGGCAAATGACTGAACTTCTGTTGAAGAGCTGACATTCAGCTGCCTTTTCGTGAAGTTATAAGAGAGTGCTACATCCCAGAGAGGACAGTTAGATCAGGGGTTGGCAACCTCTGGCACCCTGGCAGGCCGGGCCAGTTTGTTTACCTGCCATGTTGGCAGGTTTGGCGGACCGCAGCTCTCACTGGCACTGGTTCATTGTCCCAGGCCAATGGGGGCGACGGGAAGCTGCGCATGCTGAGGGATGTGCTGGCCGTGGCTTCCCACCTCCCGCATTGGCCTGGGACTGCGAACCGCGGCCAGTGGGAGCTGCGGTCCGCCAAACCTGCCGATGCGGCAGATAAACAAATTGGCCCAGCCTGCCAAGGTGCTTACCCTAGTGAGCCATGTGCCAGAGGTTGCCAATCCCTGTTTTAGATCCTGTATTCTTTCAGTCCCTCTCACTTTTTTCTCTCCCACCCTTTCCTTTTCTTTTAAGCTTGGTCTTGTTATCTCTCTTTGTATTTTGTCATTTGTTATCAACTAACGGGTCTCATCTTCTGAATCGTGCTTGCCATTTTTGTTTTCATTTTCAATCAGTAAAACAAAAGATTATCATTTGCTGATTACTGCTCAGAAAATGCAGCTTTCTATAGTCTCTGGTGATCCTGAAATACAAGGTAGCGTTTTTAATCAAAAACCCCAGGAAGCAGTTTGCCATGTTGCCTGGTGAGGAGTATTTACTGTATGATTACAGTAAGTGACTCACCTTAAAACGACATTGTGCTTCATGCACGCATAAAAGAAACTGTCACACGGTTTACAAAGATTCTCTCTCTCTCCTTTTTTTTTTTTTTTTAAATTGTTTGATCCAACAACCCCCTTCCTATGTAAGAATGCAAATCTAGTTTTGAGGGCTTCAGTTAGCATTCAAAAAAAAATCCATGTATGCTGCTTTCCTTTCTAGAAGTGATTGGCAAATTAGTTGGCAGAATGTATTTAATGTACCTTTTTTTTGTCTCTCTGAATCCCATGCCTGAAACTGTTCCAGCGAAATAGCCTGTATTTTAAAGGCAAGGAACTTTTGACTTCCACAGTAAGGGAATTAGGCTCTGTGGTTTTCTTGGTAGCTCTGGTCTGTGAGATATTCTAATAGTGCCTTACCCATCTTTCTCTCCCCTGTATCACAGCATCCCTCCACGTGTGCAGCTACAGACTGAGAAACTTTGTGCTAGAGTTTTGGGCCGAGTGTAGACTGTGAATTACAGTCTGGCAAGCCAGGGTGTGAATCTGCTGTGCGTCTGCTTGCCGCGCAGTAGTGTCCCATGCGGACACTACAACAGCATACTGAAAACCCCAGGGTGCGGCTTTGCGTACTGCTGTTTGAGGGTGTAGTCACTAAACCATGCTCTGGGACTTTAGCTGCACTGTAGCATTGTCCACACGAGATGTTATTATGTGGCTAGCAGGTTTGCTATACATTCATACCCTGACTTGCTGCACAATAACTTGCTATGTAAATGAGCCCTGAGTGATTTAACAGAATTCCCTGACGAATTGTGTCAGAGCTGGAGATAAACACAGATCTCCTGCCTGCCATGTGTCATAAACACAAGATCTTCTTTCCGCCTTTAAGGCTTTCTAAAGAGTCTTGCTTTCACTCAAGCCACTCAGTACAATTTTGGGGAACATTAGAGGAGAAACTTAGGCTTCAGAATAATGTGTGTGTAGTGAGATAGAATGCGGGGTGGAAAGAAGGGGAAATTCACATATCTCTTTGCAAGAAATATATATTTATAACTGTCTTTTCCCTGAAAAAATTATGTTCCCTCAGGAGGGCGTGGGGTACGGCTTGGTTTGGTTTTGAGTTTTATAATGCAATTCCAAGTTATAAATAAGTTTTTAAAGAAGAAAAAGAGTCGTGGAGGGGAAAATATGTGCAAAAGCTTCATTGGCACAGTCCCTTTTTAATCCAGATGGGTTAACCTGGTCCCTTCCTTGGAGAGGCATGACTTCACACATCATGATAGGGGGTTGAAGGGCAAGAGATATCGCACACCAAGATACTTCTGTGGCTTAAAAATAAATCTGGAATATAAGGAGTTTCAAATAGAAATCACACCCAGACGAAAAGAATGGCTATAAAAGCACTTTGCTTTTACATTTAAGAAAACCCCTAAAACTTGAAAGTGAATGCAGTGTTCATGAATGAGAGAGACTTATACCATTGACTTGAGCTGGATACCATTTGGAGAAGTTTACTGCAAACTTTCCCAAACAGCTCTGCAAATGTAGTCTTCTATCTTGATTTGCAATGTTCTGCTGTTCCAGTCCTGGGTTTGACTTGAGCAGAAACTTCTGATTAAGCAAAATTGTGTGGTGGTTTTGTAATGTTAGCAGGAAATTAGGACGAGAGGGCTCATGTTTTCCTTTCTGGAGAATGTGAGCCGGGAATTGAATTTGGCTTCCAAACATAAAAGGTTAGTACACTGACCTAGTCACTGCCAGCCCAACACCCCCTGATGTTATCAGTGTAGTGCAGTCTGCCCTAGTGTTGTGCAATCATTTTTCTAAATACAAATTGTTTATTATCTAAGCTTTCTTGGCTCCCCTTTTTATATAAAGTGCATAAATAGTCAAGTAGTGTGCAACTTTGAACTTTCTTATTGCTAAGTGCCAAAATATAAATATTATTTCATGGTAGGGCTGTGGCATGTAGGTGGATGAACTACAAAATGTGGACAAATAAATGGTTTTGCTTTCTTTTGCAGTTCACTGCATTTTCAAGATGTTTAATGAAACAATAATAGGGGTAATGATTATCCCTTGGACCTTATGAGGCATGAAATCTAATTCTAAATCTATGCCTTCAGTTACCCTGACGTGAGATGGCCTTCTGGCTGATCAAGAGAGACCTGATTGCCATGATGAAATACATGGACAAAAAAAGTTACTTTTCCTGGAGAAATTATGATAGCAGATCAAAAAGCCACAGAGTAATTTTGCTTAGCTCTGCAATTTTTCATCACTTTACCTGCTTGAATCACCAGGTCTGTCCAAAGCATGTATATAATGCAAATTATCTCTGCCACGAAGACCAAGCTGATATGACTATATCTGCTCCGTGGACTATAGGAGTTAGCAACCAATCCTGAATGAGACTGACGAGACACGCTGTTTTCTTGTAGCAACTTTTCAGATAGGCCATTAATCTTGAATGTACCATACACAAATTCATATGCCCATTTGACAGTTTCCTTTTGAATTGGCATATTAAAAGGTCACTATTTTGTACCCTGAGTTTTGGATCATAATGTCACCTTCACCAAATTTTGTGGTCAGTGTGATATCAGCACAACTTCCTCAGCCAGGACTCTGAGGGTATGTCTACATCTACAATTTTGCAGCGCTGGTTGTTACAGCTGTATTAGTACAGCTGTATAGGGCCAGCGCTGCAGAGTGGCCACACTTACAGCAACCAGCGCTGCAAGTGGTGTTAGATGTGGCCACACTGCAGCGCTGTTGGGCGGCTTCAAGGGGGGTTCGGGGAACGCGAGAGCAAACCGCAGGGAAGGAGACCTGCTTGCACGGGGGTTCGGGGAACGCGAGAGCAAACCGGGGAAGGAGACCTGCTTCCCCGCGGTTTGCTCTCGCGTTCCCCGAACCCCCCTGCAAACCGCAGGGAAGGAGACCTGCTTGCATGGGGGTTCAGGGAACGCGAGAGCAAACCGGGGAAGGAGACCTGCTTCCCCGCGGTTTGCTCTCGCGTTCCCCGAACCCCCCTGCAAACCGCAGGGAAGGAGACCTGCTTGCTCGGGGGTTCGGGGAACGCGAGAGCAAACTGGGGAAGGAGACCTGCTTGATTACCAGAGAGGCTTGCTCAGGTATGCTGGGATACCTGCTTATTCCACTGAGGTCAAGAAAAGCGCTGGTAAGTGTCTACACTTGCTTACCAGCGCTGGATCACCAGCGCTGGATCCTCTACACCCGAGACAAAACGGGAGTACGGCCAGCGCTGCAAACAGGGAGTTGCAGCGCTGGTGATGCCCTGCAGATGTGTACACCTCCTAAGTTGCAGTGCTGTAACCCCCTCACCAGCGCTGCAACTTTGTGATGTAGACAAGCCCTGAGTTTTCCAAACGGATACAATATGCAGTGCACTGAATACAGGGTTGATTGAAGAATTGCACTAAGGGTATCTCTAGACTAGATTGGGGAATATAGTCCTGTTTAAAAACGTGACTAGTGTGTACAGGGTTTGGTAACTTTAAAATGTGTTAGCTGGTTGTGGACAAACCTAGGTTTCCCTGCCCCCTGCCTCCCATGAGCAGCTAATCCATTCTTAAAGATGTTGAAATCCTGTTGTAACAGGGCACTTTTCCCAATGATCTAAAGAGCCAGGGACTATGCTGGCCCTGATTACAGGATGAGCCACTCCTGGGTTGAATCCGCTGCTTTAATATAAAAGGCAACAGGAAAATGCAGCATGTGGCTGATGGAGAAAGTAACTGGGGTGTGCCAGGAAGCCTGACAAAAGCAGGAGAGAGGCCTGGGAGAGACTCTGTCCAAGAAGCAGGAGAGAGACTGACAGATGCTCAGAAAAAGGGGGGCTGTGCTCAGCTGACACTACATAAGTTTGTGTTTAGTTTCTCAAAGATGCTGTTATTTTGGGCTGTCGGGTGAGAGACTGGATGACCAGTATGTACCCAGAAGAGTAAATAAATGGGACCGCTTGTCAGGTCTGTCTTGAATTTCTTTTGGACTGGATGAGTTCTTAAAGGGGCCTTGCTGAGGGGGAGAAAGAGGCAGGAGTCAGCCATAACCTGACACCCATCAACACTAGTGTTTAAAAATATTAGTTAAGATATGTTAAATCTGTGTTTATTAACTATCTTACTGGTCCAAACCTGGCCTGTCGAATGGTGGTGGTAGCCACTCTGTGGTTTGTCTAGTCTTCACTTTTGTCCCTGCAGATGCCGCCGCTTCCGACCAAATTCTCAGCGGACATGGCTGCTTAACAGCTTATTATTTTATTTCATTGAGGGAGTTGGCTTTTTTCCTAGATTCTCTTTCTTCAAAGGAAAAGCTTGTGTTTCTTTCCAGGATTGCTCCTAAGGAGTGAGCTGCATTTTTTTTTTTTTTTTAAATTTCATACTCTACTAAAAATGGCTGAGGCCAGTAGCCTCCCTTCAGTCACATCCCAGATGAGCAGCACTTTGTCTCCTGACCCTTCTGCAGACCAGAGTCTACTTGCTTGTGCACAAGCTCAGTGGCAGCATAGCGGCTGCTGCCAAAACTAGACATCAAAACAGCATCCTTTATCTTTTTGGCTGCAAATACAGAATTATATTTTGTTCCCCTTTATAACTATACTAATGAGAGCCCTTCAGTATATAGTGTTTCAGACCATAGGTCAAATCCTCACCTGACGCATAGAATCAAGTTTTGGCGGGAGGTGTGCTCAGGTAGCATAATGCCTAACTCATGGGATGGCTGTGCAGAGCTGGCAGGTGAAGCAGCCTGGGTGATCTTCTGACTTACGGTGGCCACAAGGGCCAAAACTGCAATCTGAGATCCATGTAGTGGAGAGGAATCTTGGCCACGATTCTCCTGCTCCAGCTGTTCCCTCTGCACTGGCAACAGGGAGAGGGCAAGTGTAGGTACCCCTATGCCAACTGAGGATTGTGTTACAATCCTCCCAGGGCTAGCTAAGCCAGTTCTACAGCTGCACTTCACTGAAAGCTCTACCCTGGTTTGTACAGCCTTCAGTTGTGCTCCATTGTGGCAGGAGCAGCAGCCTGAATTCTGTCCTGAAAAGTAACTGTACAGATGGCATAATCAGGGGTAGCTCTACTGTTTTTGCCACCCCAAGCGGCGCCTCAAATTTCCGCTGCAGACGGCGGGGGTTAGGGCGGCATGCGTGTTTCCGTGGCGGCGGCAATTCGGCGGCAGCTTCTATGTTCAGCTGCTGTCTGTTGCGGCGCAGTTTCTGTCTCCCGGCTGAAGACAGAAGCTGCCGCCGAATTGCCACCACCGCGGAAACGTGCATGCCGCCCTAATAGCACACGGACTGCCCCCGCCGTCTGTGGCGGCAATTCGGCGCGCTGCTTGGGGGCAAATCCTACCACCCCTTGCAGATTGCTGCCCCAAGCACCTTCTTGGAATGCTGGTACCTGGAGCCGGCCCTGGGCATAATGGGGTCCTCTGTCTGTCTTTTGGGTGATTTTTATATTGGATGCACTCTTTTTACAAGTAAAAAGATGTTTGTTCTTTCTCTGGCTGCCAGCCCTGCAAACTCAGCCTGGGCTGTAAGGGTCATAGTGGGTTCTTTCCTATCATCACTAGTAACCAAGGTTTTGCTGACCAAATTAGACTCTTGGTGATACCTGTGCTACCTTGGTGCTGTCAGTGGGTTTACACAGGTGTACCTGATTAGAACTTGGTAAACAATTATGTTGATATGCAAAATGAAACATACTGCACAGCTCATTCTCACATACCTGGGTTGGCTCTGCAAAGATAACTGAAGTAAAAAAGCAGAAAATACTTGAATCACTGAAGCCATCATCAGATATGACTCCCAACAAACACAGGGAGCTGATCTGTTGAATAAGGCCCCGATTGAGCAAGGTATTTGAGGTACTTGACTTCAGTGTGCAGCTCATGCTTAAAGTTAGGTATGTGCTTAAGCACTTTGCTTAATTGGGGCATACCACTTTGCTGTTTTTATTTAGTCACTTCTTAGAGCAGAATCACACCCTTGTTTTACCCACTTCTGCCTAAACCAACATTTAATTGAGAGAGTGCCAAGGGCTCGAGTGACTGCCAGGCTGGAAGTAGTATTTTTTGAGGTTGGAATGTGTAAGAGGAGGAGACAAACAGGATGCAGCTGTTCACCCACTATGTGTGCATTTGGGTTTATAGGAGCAAAATCACAAAAAGGTACCTATGTCAGGCATTGACCACCCTTGATGATTACTCTAGTAACAGAAATTGGAATAAAAAGAAAAGCCAAAGCAAATTTAATTAACGCTTACAGCAAAAAATAAAGAAAAAATTAAAAATCTCTTCTCCTTTTAGGGTAAGGCTGGAGAAGGTGCCTCAAGTAGAATTCTGCTCTCCGTAGTCCCAATAAGATGATGAGCTTGGTAGCATGCTTTGAAAATCAGCAGATTCAGACTAAGGCAGTAGGAAGTGTTCAAACTGTGGGGCCCTCACAGATGTCCACTGAAGTCAACTGAACTCTTTCCATTGACTGCAATGGGTGCTGAGCCAAGCCTTAAATACATGCTTATAACTCTTAGACCTTTCTGAGGATAAGAGTGCATGGAAAGTGATTTCTTTGCTCATAATAGTCATTCCTGAATCCCTACCGATACCCACAGGGCTGTTCCAAAATCCCCCAAATCCTGCTACTTGAAATAAAGTCACTGTAATGGAACGCTGTCATAGGATGTTCCTTCACCGTAGGATTTCGGCTAACACATACCAAATGAAGGGTATTATATCTGATATGAGGTGCAACGGAGTGTGGCAGTTGCTCACTGTATGACTTTCGTATAGCTGTGTTCTGATAGACTGAAGCAGATAAGTCTGTTTGCTAAACTAAATGGAGAACCTCTTTTCCACTGTAATGCAGTGAGGATAGGGGGCCTCGCACATAGAGAAAGAGAGAGAGAGTATGTGTGCGTGTGTGTGTGTGCCTGCGCATGTGCGCATGCTAGATTCTGAGTGGCTGCAATGTGCAGAGTTTATTCTCCGCAAATACGTCTGTTATCAAGCTGTCTGGCTGCTGTCAGGTTGCATTGGTATAATATGAAATAAAAGAAGTTATATTAGTAATCTAAGAAAACTAAAACTAACCTCTGACCTCCAGGTCCAGTGCTGGTTGGTGAAGGCTTTACCTGCTTTGCTGATACATGCAGAACTTGAGTCTCTGGAGTCGTCAGGATGGCCCCTTTAACAAACAATTCCTTTTCAGAAGGATAAGAGAGTTAAGAGAATGCTGAGAATGTAACTGTTCTGTTAACAACTCACCTGTCTAATTTTTTACAGCAACATTAATTTTGGGGGTTAAGGGGGAACCAATTCCTGCATGTATAATTGGTGATCCTAAATATAAAATGAGGCTTTGATAAACCATTTGGCTTTCCTTTTTCAGGTTATGCTCACTGGAAGGGTCAGATGTTAAATTCAGATGAACTCCATGAGCTGTATGAAGGACTTAAACTGAACAATGTGAACCACTATGACTATGTACTCACAGGTAAGTGCTCGTGTTTCTTTGGAGAGCCCATGATATTTACACAAGGGTAAAAGTGATAACCCATATCCTTGCCTTTTTCAAAACCAGTTAATGACATTCTCCCTCCTCAAATTCCTCCTACAGTGTCAGCTGGATACTGTATTCTTTAGCTGCTTATGCCATACGTTGTGAAATAGGTTCTTTATTCCAGCCCAAAGGTGGCTGCATTGTAATGGAATGGGGAACGTAATCCCTGAATATGGGTTTGGGTAAGTGTTAATGTGCTGTATGGTATTCTAATGAAAAGAGCAATAGAAATACAGAGTATTATGTTTATATATATTATGGTATGAAGATGTAAGGATTTAAACTCCTAAAATCTGCAGTGATGCAGCTTTATGATTTAAATAACTGGATTTTATCCTTTTTTTTTTATATACATGGTGTGGTCTGGGGGGATTTTTTTCTTGATCTTTGTGAATGGTAGTGTTTTGAGCACAGGGTGGAGAGTCAGAAGACCTGGGTTCTATTCTCAACCCTGTTGTATTTCTTGAGCTTTGGTCTTGTTGATATGATGTTCCCAGGGGTGAAAGTAACTTACAGGACTTACTGGTACTGCTGGAGTCCTGAGGGGAGCGTGGCCTCATCCGGAAGAGGCATGGCATCTCAAGATTTAAAGGCCCTGGGGAACCAGCTGTGGCTGGGAGACCCAGAGCCTTCAAATCAACTAGGGGCTCCCAGCTGCAGAGGTGGCTGGGAGCCGCCCGGGGCTCTGGCTGCCAGGGGGAACTCCGAACTTTGCGGGGCTGGGGCAGGGATTTAAAGGGCCCAGAGCTCCTGCCACT
Organism: Gopherus flavomarginatus; assembly: GCF_025201925.1. Lineage (NCBI taxonomy): Eukaryota > Metazoa > Chordata > Testudines > Testudinidae > Gopherus > Gopherus flavomarginatus. The sequence goes on from NC_066617.1 coordinate 210,735,610, forward strand.
GAGGGAAGCCCGGAGCCCTTTAAATCCTGGCGACAGCCCGACTGCCAGGGCCGTGGCCGGGATTCAAAGGGCTCTAGGCTGCCCACAGCAGCAGGGAGCTCTGAGCCCTTTAAATCCCAGCTGCAGCAGGGATTCAAAGGGCTCTGGACTGCCCGCAGCGGTGGGGAGCTCTGAGCCCTTTTAATTCCCGCTGTGGAAGTCGATGCGGTCCAGCACGGCGTACTGGCTCTTGCCGGTACGCTGTACCAGACCGGACCAGCTTACTTTCACCTTTGGATGTTCCTTTAACCCAGAAGTCGGCCACCTTTCAGAAGTGGTGTGCCAAGTTTTCATTTACTCACTCTAAGGTTTCGCGTGCCAGTAATGCATTTTAATGTTTTTAGAAGGTATCTTTCTATAAGTCTATAATATATAACTAAACTATTGTTGTATGTAAAGTAAATAAGATTTTTAAAATGTTTAAGAAGCTTCATTTAAAATTAAATTAAAATGCAGAGCCCCCTGGACCGGTGGCCAGGACTTGGGCAGCATGAGTGCCACTGAAAATCAGCTCGCGTGCTGCAGGATGCCTACCCTTGCTTTAACCTTTCATGAGTGTGCAGCCTCATACCATATAGTGACCTTGTGCAGTATCTTCTTTCACTTACCACGGTGGTGCTTTTTTTCTATCTATCTATCTATCTATCTATCTATCTATCTATCTATCTAAAACGTGTGTGTGTATACGTATATAGACAAGGAGCCCCTGTATGAGTGGTTTAAAAGGGTAGATAGGCAGTCTATAATAAAAGCTGCACACCCATCAAAGTATCCAGTCTCCTGCTCTATCAGGGTGATTATAAATAGCATTCCACTTCACTGAATGCAGTGCATCTATTTTAAATTTTGTTGTCTGTATTTCTTATACAGTGAGCTGTTGCTTCTAAAACTCAAGCAGAAATTGATTGCCAGATTGATTGATTACATGACTTCCACGTGTAGGGAGGTGTTTTTAAAGCCAGGGATAACAGGAGACTTTAATTGTATGGATCTGAGATTATGACCCATAACGACCACTTGGGCATGAAGGGTACTGCATATCTGCTGAATTATTTCCCCTTCTGTTTCTATGGAGCTCTCCAAGGTAAGGGAGATATTAAATAGCACACCGAATGAGATGACACTAATGTAATGAATATCAGCGTAAATGGGTTCCATTTGGTAGGGAAGCACATGTATGTATTATTTTTCCTGAATGAAGGGTTAGTCTGCAGCCGTGTAGAATAATTTCCCAGGAAAAACAGAATGTACTGCAAGATTTTCCAGAAGATTATTCTTCATACATTTTACTGTCCATGAAACAAGCTGGAGGTATTTCCTTTTTACAGGAGTGTCTGCGGCATGTAAAACACTTTTTAAAAAAAATTGATAACAGTGCCTCTTGTATTCTAGACAGGGCCAATCAGAGGAGGGGCCAGGAGGGCCATTTGGCCTGGGCCTCAAACTCAAAGGGGGCCTCGAATTTAGACACTTCTTAATTTTTTGGCAAACAAGAGATGTGATTTGATAACAGACTTTTTTTTTTTGCACAAAAAAGACTAGAAAAGCATTTGTTAAATAAAAAAAGTATTCAAATTATGTCTCACTCTTCTTTTGGTGCTTTATTTTGTTTTCATGTGTCATTTTTTATTTTTATTATGGCTAGGAGCCTCAAAAGCTGGAAGTGGCCTGGGCACCTCTGAACCTCTGAGAGGGCCTGTTTCTGGATAGCACTTTACAGGGTGATGAGCTAGGATACTTGGGGCCAAATTCAGAGTAAGTGGAGTGCAACTCTGTTAAAGTGAATGGGATTGCACCTGCTTATATCAAGTCTGTTTGGCCCTGTCAGTGCTGACTGTATATATGCAAAAATGGCGGCAGTTGTATATTTATCTTATATATTCATTCCCAGCCTTGGACAGTAGAGCCTGTTTTTTCTGAGAGTGGAATGTTGGCCTGGTTGCTGGGGGCTTATATCTTCCTCCACAGCTTCCCGAACTTCAGTACATGGACCACTGGTGATCTGCAGCGTATTTGCTCATGGTCAGGCGAGAGTTTATTGATTGGACAATGCTAACTTTCCCAAGTGCTAAATCACCTTAAAAGGCAGCTATAAAAATGTATTGCTCATTTATATTATTTTCCTCCGTAAGCAAGTCTATTTTTGCAATTGTGAATTAGAAATGAAGTGGTCCCTGTGACTGTTCTCTGTCTAATAAGGTGCGGGCCACATTATCGACAAGTTTGAGAACCTCTGCCTTGCTGTTTGCGAACAGTACCTTGTGATTAGAGCTTGTCAAAAATTCTTGAATGAAAAATATTTTAATAAAAAATTGAAGTTTTTTAAAAAACAAAATTTTCACAAAGTTTTTGGATTTTTTTTTGAAATTTTCAAAACTGCTCACTTTTTTATTTTATTTTTTCCAACAAAATATGAAAAGTTTTTAGTTTTCCTCCCTTCCCCCTATTCAGTGGCATAAGGTGGGGATGAGGAGAGGAAGAAAAATCATATTTTCAAAGCTAAAACATTCCAGTCAAATATTGGAAACATTTTCTAAACTAGATTTTGGAAAATACTTCAAATGTTTTGTGACTGTGGCTTTGGTCTGTCTGTCTGTTTTTTTCTTTTGCCAGCTTTGCATGGGATCCTCAATTCCCATTTAGAAAAACAAAAGAAATGCACAGAAGAGAGACACTAATTTAATGTCTTCCTAAATAAAGAACCACTGTTTCAATATTGGGTTCTCACTCTACTCCTGGCTGAGCTTGGAATTCAGCCTTTTATCTTCCAGAGCCATACGTAAGGCTGTTACCCCCAGAGAAGGGAGTTGGATGTTACTAGCTTATCCAGTATAGCGGTTCTTTGCTATCTTTAGCAGTAACATTCTGTGGCACGTCTGGGGTTCCCAGGGTTGTGAGGCACCTCACTACCAACAGCCTTTAACATGAAGAAGCCTTGTCTGTGTCTGCTGGGGGTCATCTCCCCATTTCCATTGGCCATGGGCAACACAAGCACTACCTTCCAGCCTGTGCAGGCCTCACACTCTCTCTCTCCAGGTTAGCTATAGACACACTCCAACCCCTGAGCCCTCTGAGTGCACCCCCAGAGTGGTCAAGCCCTGTCTCACCGAACACTCACAGTATTTGCAGATTTGCTGCTCCGAAAGAAGCAGTACACCATCACTTACCAGTTCCACTTCAGATCACTGCTCTGCTTCACACACAGCACTTAGATATGATTATAGTGAAATCAAGTAAAAGTTTATTTAATTAATCTATAGAGATTCAAGAAGTAGCACGTCCAAGTACTGGAAACACATGGTTACAGGTAAAATAAGATCAAAACTTGTATTCTAAAGCCTAGACTTAACTAACAAAGTACTTTCTTGTCAAATGAAGTTTAGCTCACTGAAAGTCTTTGCAGCATTTTCCAACCAGGTGGGCTGTGACCCTCCTTTCATAAGGCAGGGCCCAATGATAGTTCCTCTCCTCGGTGAAAGATCCAGGCTATATCTCATTTATACCCCTACAAGCTGTGTCTTTACTTGTAAACATGATCCTTCCTGCTTTGGTTTTGTTTGTTTGTTTGTTTTTTCACCTGAAGCTTTTATTTCTCATGATTTCACAATCTCTCAATTAGCACCAGGCTCAGTAATGCAAATAGTCCTCCACTGTGAAGCAGACAATATGCTATATGCAATACCCTCATGACCAAACAAAAATAAGCATCTCTTCCCTCATAGCTGACAGGTGCATGTTTATCATGAAGGATACAGTTCTGTCATGGAGGTCAAGGATTCTGTGACTTCTGGGAACTTCATGACTACTTCTGGGGCAGGGTTGGAGCAGCTGTGAGCCCAGGGGCTGCCGGAGTAGCAGCCACACGCCTAGTCCTGGGGCTATCGGAGCAACAGCTGGGATTGGGTAAGCTCCCCTGGGCCTGGAGCAGCAGCAGTCACTCCTGCCACAGGAGCAGCAGTGGGCCTGGAGCAGCTGCAAGCCCCAGCAGTGCTCTGTTTGCCTCTCCCCCACCTCCTCCTATATATTTTTAGTAAAAGTCAGGGACAGGTCATTGGCTTCTGTGAATTTTTGTTTATTACCCACAACCTATCCCTGACTTTTACTAAAAATACCCGTGACAGAATCTTAACCTTATTTATCGCCTTCTGGTGACCTTCTTTAACTCACAGACCTTGATAACATAATTTTCAGTACAGAGACATAATTTCTTAAGCATTATCCTTGCATACATTTTGCAATGATGGTGATGACCAGTGGGCAGTTGGCTCTTGGTAGAAAGGACCTCGCATGCTACTCTTTAGTAAACTTAATGTGCATATTCTTGAGCCAGGGAATCCCTATTAAAACTCTGTGCCTTGCTCTGCCATCTACCAGTTGGCACAAAGAGCTTCCTGGATCACACCTGCTATTAAACCAAACTGTGAAATTAAGTCCATTTGGGGGCAGACAGATTTGACTGTCACTTGGATCCCTCGTTTTGCGGGGTTACATGGAGAAGAACTAGTGTTATGTTTGCTGTGTGAATCTAAATTGTGTTAGCCTCTGTGAAAGGTTGCTCCCAGATTTTGTCACAGTTACCTTATCTTAGGGGAAAAATTAGCCCCAGTTCCGTGGAATGCTTGAGAGATTTGTGTCAATAATTTACAAATGCACTCTCTCTGAGAAGGTGAATGGTTGTTAGCATAATCTACAGAGATCAGCCTATGATAGCTGCTTATTACAAATCCAGTTCTGCCCTCTGACACCAGTTCCTCCTTGCTGAAGTAAACCTGATTTCATGGACGTGGAAACTGCACCCATTTTTCTCTGCTTCTGTGCATAAATGGAAACTCTGAAATGTACTTAAGTTTTTAGTTACAGTTGGCATTTCTGAGCCAAAAACTGGAGGAGACCATTTTGCTAAAGAGTGCTGTCACTTGTGATGCTAGTAGTATGAGAGCCCAGTGAGATGAAATGAAGTCCGTTTCCAGCTTGCATTAATATTAAACATCTGAAGAAAACTTAAGATACAATATATTAAAAATGAGTTATATGGTTAAACCTTTATCCAAACAGGCTAGAGACAGAGGGTACGTGATGTCTATACTGCAGTCACAGTGCATGATTGCATCCTGTGTAAACATACACAAGCTAGTTCGCATACTAGAGCAGTGAAGCTATGGCAGCATGTCATAGCTGAATAATGACTAGCATGTCATTGTGAGCCATCCATGCAAGTAATTACTCAGGTGTTCCAGGTGGGCCTTTTACAGCCAGCACTACCAAGGCTTCACTGCTCCCATCCCCAAGCTAGTTGGATTAAAACTTGGTGTAACAAAGTTCCTCCTCTACCTTGGTGGGTCCTGCGTTTATTGGCAGATTTGCTCACTTCAGTGATCTTCTCCATAGCCTGGGTCAACTTCTCCTGTGTCTGATCAGGAGTTGGGAGGTTTGGGGGGAACCCGGGCCCGCCCTCTACTCTGGGTTCCAGCCCAGGGCCCTGTGGACTGCAACTGCCTGTAGTGCCTCCGTAACAGCTGCGTGACAGCTACAACTCCTTGGGCTACTTCCCCATGGCCTCCTCCAAACACCTTCTTTATCCTCACCACAGGATCTTCCTCCTGGTGTCTGGTTATGCTTGTACTCCTCAATCCTCCAGCAGCACACCCTCACTCTCAGCTCCGTGTGCCTCTTGCTCCCAGCTCCTCACACGCACTTCTTCTCCTCTGGCTCCCCCCTCCCTGACTGGAGTGAGCTCCTTTTTAAACCCAGATGCCCTGATTAGCCTGTCTTGATTGGCTGCAGGTGTTCTAATCAGCTTGTCTGCCTTAATTGGTTCTAGCAGGTTCCTGATTACTCTAGTGCAGCCCCTGCTCTGGTCACTAAGGGAACAGAAAACTACTCAGCCAGTGACCAGTATATTTGCCCTCTACCAGACTCCTGAACCCCACTGGCCTGGGTCTGTCACATATCCCTCCCCCCTGCTCAACGCCAAGGGGTTGGGCAGCTTGGGAAGCCAGACAGTGCACACATGACAAGCCATCAGCATTATCGTGACGGCTCCCTGCTCTGTGTTGCGCACGGAACTGGAAAGGTTGGAGGGATAAGAACCACCTGGTCACCCTTGTGTTCTTCTCCTTGTTCTGCTGCATCCATTGAAGAGGGGCATGGTCAGTCACAAGGACAAATCTGCGCCCAAGCAAGTAGTAGCGCAATGCTTCCATGGCCCATTTTACGGCGAGGCACTCTCTCTCCACCACTGCATATTTTTGTTCCCTCGGAAGGAGCTTCCTACTGAGGTAGAGAATTGGATGTTCCTCCTTCCCGACCATCTGTGATAGAACAGCCCCCAACCCTACTTCCGATGCATCTGTCTGCAGGATAAATTCCTTGGTGAAATCAGGGGCTATCAGTACAGGCTTACTGCAGAGGGCAGTCCGTACGTCCATGAATGCTTCCTCTGCTGCGTCAGACTATCTCACCAGATCGGGTCCACAGGCTTTCACTAGGTCTGTCAGGGGGCTTGCCCTTGCGGCAAAGTGGGGGATAAATCGTCGGTAATACCCCACTACACCTAGGAATGCCCGGACTTGTTTCTTGCGACCAATTTTGGATGGCCTCCAACTTGTTCACTTGGGGTTTTACCAGACCTTTTCCCACAATGTAGCCAAGATATTTGGCCTCCGTAAACCCTACAGTGCACTTGGCAGGGTTTGCTGTAAGGCCAGCTCTCCTGAAGGTATCAAGGTCTGCCTCCACCTTCTCTAGGTGGGTTTCCCAGTCTGGGGTATGAATGACCACGTCGTCCAAGTAGGCAGCAGCATAACTGTTATGCGAGCGTAATAGCTTGTCCATGAGGCTCTGGAAAGTAGCTGGGGCCCCATGCAATGCAAAAGGGAGGACAGTATATTGAAAAAGACTCTCTGGTATAGAGAACGCAGTCTTTTCCTTTGCGTCTTCCGCTAGGAGAATCTGCCAGTACTCCTTTGTTAAGTCTAGGGTAGTCAAATACCGGGCATTCCCCATACGATCCACTAGCTCATCTATGCGAGGTATGAGGTACGCGTCGAACTGGGATACTTCATTTAGTCGCCAGAAGTTGTTGCAAAACCTTGTGGTGCCATCAGGTTTGGGCACCAGCATGATTGGGCTGGACCACTAACTGTGGGATTCTTTGATGATCCCCAACTCCAGCATTTTTTTTACTTCTGCTTTTATTTCCTCCCTTTTGGCTGCTGGCACCCGATAGGGCCTCATTGTGATTCTGGCCGCAGGGTTCGTGACGATGTGGTGATATGTCTCGGTTATTCAACTTGGGTTTGTCGAGAACACATCTTAGTTCCGGAAGATCATCTCAGACACCTCATTCTTCTGGTCTGGTGTTAAATTGGGAGACACTCTCACCTGTTTGAAAGGCTTGTTTTCCTAGATATTTGTGCATGTCTCTTGTGCATGCCAGGGTTTCAGAAGGTCTTGTTTTTGGCGTCCTGGCTGCTGTACCTTGTAGGTTACTTCCCCCACGGGTTCAGTCAACTCATAGGACCCCTGCCATTGGACCATAGCATGCTTTCTGCCGTGGGTACCAACACCATCACCCGATCCCCTGGTTGGAACTGTCGAACTTTTGCCTGGCGATTGTAATAGGTTCTCTGGGCCTCCTGTGCCTTTTCCAAATGTTCCCGTACAATAGGGGTGACACGGGCTATCCGGTCTCGCATCTGTATTACATGTTCTGTTATATTTCTCCCCTCATTGGGTTCCTCTTCCCAAATCTCTTTGGCGATATCTAGTATGCCATGGGGGTGACGTCCGTATAATAACTCGAATAGGGAAAACCCAGTTGAGGCCTGAGGTACCTCCCGGATAGCGAACATAAGGTAGGGCAGTAGGGTGTCCCAATCCTTCCTGTCCCGACTTACCACCTTCCTTATCGTAGCCTTGAGGGTTCGATTAAACCTTTCTACCAACCCACCAGTCTGCGGATGGTAAACTGAAGTTCTCAGGGTATGTATATGGAGCAGTGTACAGAGGTCCTTCATTAGCTTTGGCATAAATGGGGTTCCTTGGTCTGTTAATATCTCCTTTGGTAGTCCCACTTGGGCAAAGATCCCCACCAGCTCTTTGGCTATCGTTTTAGAGGCTGTGTTCTGCAGGGGAAGGGCTTCTGGGTAGCGAGTAGCATAGTCCAAAACAACAAGTATATATTGGTGGCCCTGAGCCGTCTTCTCCAGGGGTCCCACTAGGTCCATGGCTATTCACTCAAAGGGGACCTCTATGATGGGGAAGGGGTACTAAAGGTGCCCTCAGGTGGGGATGGGGACTGTGCAACTGACACTCTGGGCAGGACGCACAGTACCTCCGCACTTCATATACTCCGGGCCAGAAGAACTGTCATAGGACTCGTGCCAGGGTCTTCTCTACCCCCAAGTGCCCCCCAAAAAGATGACTATGAGCAAGACTTAATACAGCATTCTGGTGTTTTTGAGGTACTAAGATCTGCTGTACCTTTTGCCCCTGTACTGGTGCAACCCAGTATAAGAGATTCTTCTTCATTATGAAGTAGGGTCCTGGTCCCTGGGTTCTCCCTTCCACGGGGACCCCATCTATTTCAGTCACCTCCTTTCTAATGTTGTTGTACCTTGGGTCTTCAGCCTGGTCACATCCAAAATTTCCTCTCCCGGGGCTAATCTGTCCAAGATCTAGGGTCCCAGTCTCTGTTGCCTCTACTGGTTCAGAAGAGTTAGGGTGGGGGTCAGACTCAGGTGCTTCTCCCTCCTGGGTGGCTTTCTTTTCAGCTACCCGGGTCCACCTACCTACGAGAGCGACCCTCTGGCTTTGGTCCAGTATTTGGGTTCCCAAGGCCTTAGCTGCCCTCCTTGCCCTTTTCAACTTTCTACCCTGTCTGGGAATGGAAAATAAATCGGGATATTTCAAAGAAGACTGAGGGTTGACAGTCTACTGTGGATGCCTCACTAACTTCAGGATTCCCCTCTTTCTCCAAACCTCCTACTGGGAGTAAGTCTCCAAACCCTGGGAAGTCCCTCCCTATGAGCACCGGGTATGGGAGTTTAGGGACTACACTTGCTGCTACCTCAGTAGTGTTCCCTTGAATCTCAATTTTTACTGGGATGGTGGAGTAATAACCAACTGTCCCATGGACGCATGTTATCCCTGTACGCTTAGCCCGCAGCGGCTGGCTACACTTCACAAGCTTCCCCGAGGCAAGCGTGATAGCACTCCCCGAATCAACCAATGCTGTGGTCTCTATCCCATTTAGCTTTACTGGTCTGGTGTACATATGTGGGGTTAGTGAGACCCTCACAAGGTGGATTAGGGAGCATGGGTCTGCCCAGTTCCCCAGGTTACACTGCATCGGCTCCTCAGCATTGGGACACTGTACAGCTATATGTCCCCACTCCCCGCAGGCATAACATCTGTATGGAGCCCTAGGCATTCCCCGGTCTCTTGGTTTGGGCAGTCTAACATCACGATCCTCTTCTCCCTCAGTGCTCCAACTCTTTGTGGCTTCTGGTTGGCCTTCAGCCCCTCTCTTTTTCCACCTGTGATCCCCTGGTTGCCCAGTCACCCGAGCTCTAGGGCTTGGTGCTGCTAGTTTAACCCGGGGTGCCTCTTCCTTAACTGGTGAGGTCAGCTCCCTCTCTGGCCTTCGCCTCTCTACCAGTGCAACAACCTCATCATAGGTGGAGGGTTCGCTCTGGCTTACCCAAGCATGAAGGTCTGGCGGTAGCCCCCTCATGTATCGGTTGATGACCAGAACCTCTAGTATCTCTTCCAGACTCCGGGATTCCGTTTGCAACCACTTTCATGCGAGATGGATGAGGTCATACAATTGGGACCACGGGGTTTTGTTTTCCTGGTACCTCCACTCGTGATATCGCTGGGCCCACACTGCAGTTGTTACCCCAGATCTGGCCGGGATCTCTGCTTTCAGCTGGGGGTAGTCTGCTGCAGCCTCTTCAGGCAGATTATAGTAGGCCTTCTGGGCCTCCCCACACGGGAATGGGGCAAGGATGCCAGACCACTGATCTCGAGGCTAGGCCTCCCGTAGGGCTGTCCTCTCAAAAGCCAGAAGGTATGCCTGTACATCATCCTCCCGCATCATTTTCTGCAGCCAGTGGCTGGCCCGTATGATCTGCTGCAGTTCAGCTCTGTAAGGGTCTTTACCTGGCTTACCAGTTCCCGCAACATAGCTTGGTCTTGAGAAGCCTGGTCCATCAGCAGGTGATTAATCTTTTGTTGCAGCCGCACTGCCTCCTGTTGGGCAGCTGCCTGGACACGAGTAGCCTCTTGCTGGGCCACCATAGCTTGTATCAATGCCCATACTAGGTCATCCATTGTGGTGGAAAAAAAAAATAAACCCTCTACCTTTTTTTTTTAAATCACCCTCCTTCTGCCGTGCCGTGCAGTTGTGACAAAGTTCCTCCTCTACCTTGGTGGGTCCTGCGCTTATTGGCAGATTTGCTCACCTCAGTGATCTTCTCCACAGTCTGGGTCAACTCCTCCTGTGTCTGATCAGGAGTTGGGAGGTTTGGGGGGAACCCGGGCCCTCCCTCTACTCCGGGTTCCAGCCCAGGGCCCTGTGGATTGCAGCTGTCTATAGTACCTCCTGTAACAGCTGCATGACAGCTACAACTCCCTGGGCTACTTCCCCATGGCCTCCTTCAAACGCCTTCTTTATGCTCACCACAGGATCTTCCTCCTGGTGTCTGATAATGCTTGTACTCCTCAATCCTCCAGCAGCACACCCTCACTCTCAGCTCCATGTGCCTCTTGCTCCCAGCTCCTCACACGCACTTCTTCTCCTCTGGCTCCCCCCTCCCTGACTGGAGTGAGCTCCTTTTTAAACCCAGGTGCCCTGATTAGCCTGCCTTGATTGGCTGCAGGTGTTCTAATCAGCTTGTCTGCCTTAATTGGTTCTAGCAGGTTCCTGATTACTCTAGTGCAGCCCCTGCTCTGGTCACTCAGGGAACAGAAAACTACTCAGCCAGTGACCGGTATATTTGCCCTCTACCAGACTCCTGTACCCCACTGGCTTGGGTCTGTCATATTGGGTATATGTACACAACATGCAGTCATACCCTGTAATTGCAGAGTAGACATACCCAGGTTTACGTTTTTTCTGTTTAGTTAAGACATTGGCAGTATCACAGATAACATTGATTTTCAACAAGAAGGCTGCCTCCAGCACAGGTCTCAGAAATGCTAATGAAATTTAAAACTTTATATTTCCCTCTCTCATTTGCTGCGTCCTGAACAATGCTGTTTATACTATGAACTTTCAAACTGGTGTTTTGAACAAAAGGGGTTGTGTCTTCTTTTTAAACAGTTCTTTTTTTATTTCTGAGCATTTAGACCAAGTATTAGGCAATTCCCAGGCAAGACTCATTTACTAAGATTTGTTTTATTTTAGAGACTTAATTGAGTGAGTTAGCAAGTGTTGATCTTGATTTTGTTCTATATCCACTTATCCCTGAATAAAATATTAAGATGTTTTCAGTTCTAAATACTTTTTTCCCAGGAATGGGAAGAAATGACTGCCATTCCTTTCTGCATAGAGATGAGTCTGATGTAAATAAAACATTGCTCTCTGAATTAACTTAAAATTCTTTTTCTGCATAAAGGTTACACGAGGGACGCGTCATTCCTTGCAACGGTGGTTGATATCGTTCAGGAGTTGAAGCTACAGAACTCTGACCTGGTGTACGGTAAGGACTTGATGGCTTTTAACCTTTTCGGTCTCATTATTTTCTGTACACATGTTGAAATCACTTCAGGTGAAGTCAGTGCTCTGACATTATTCTGAATTTCACAACAGTGCTCTGTTTTGATCTTGTTGCGACTCCGTTGGAACGTCAGTTTAGTGTTGCTAAAGTGATTTATTTTTTTCTCTTTTTACTTGTGTGCCTTCTGGTGCTTCTCTTGCATCATGCTAGCCAAAGAAAGATATGCCTTAAGGCACGATCCTCTCTATCTAGCAAAATCCCATGAAATCCTATCTAGTTGCTGCTGTTTGTTGCTTAGCAATGATGGCCTGAGACGTACTGATGATACTGGAAACTGATGACTTCTCTTGATCCTCAGATACAGACTTCTCCACATTGTCCTGTGAAGGTGTCAGTTACACCCTTGAGGTAGCACCCTGGCTTTTTTATTTCTGAAAGGCCAGTTCAGACTCCAGGACCATTTAGTTCTGGACCTGTCTCTGAGATTATACATGAGCGCTGGCAGATGACAGTAATGTTCAGCTGCCCATAGCTGGCCAGGCTCAAACCAGCAATCAAGGGACGAAAGAAATCCAGCATTTCCCATTACCAGTTCCCTGAATTATCCAGTTCCTTGATCATTATAGGTACTTTGAACGGCCACGGTCAAACCCTGCAGACCCTTATCAGGCAGAACTCCCATTAAAGTTGCACAGTCAAGTCAGTGGGAGTTTTCCATGAATAGGGACTGCAAATGATGGCCTGACTCAATGATCTTCAGATTCTATAGAGCTGCCTGGTCAGAACACTCCCCAAATGATTCACAAGCAATTATCAGTTGAAAGAGATGACTCAGATACTGGATTTATTAAACTGTTCCTGTAGCTAACAGAATTCTTATTCTGATAGACGTTGGTTTGTGGCGTATGACTCATCTGAGCCAGCGGCACTTAGATTTCAGTCACTGACTTTGGCCTGCAGAGCTGAAGAATTGTAACCACCCTATGTTGGCCAATCTAAGGTGCCCACGAGGTGCCAAACTGCGGGGAGGAAGGGGGTTCCTGTTCGCCCCATTCTAAAGTGGAGCAGTGATTTCAACATCTTTTAGGTGAAAAATACTCAGATTCATTCTGATGTGTTGCGTAGAGTAGCCCATAAATAAGTGCCTCGTTCAGTCATGATATATAGGTATTACAAATGTTTTAACAAATGTAGTATAAGTAACAGACACTTCCTGCTGAAATAAATAAAAGCATCAGTGGTACAGTTTTATAATCACCAACATTAAGAACCTTCTATGAACACCATGAAATTAAAAGACTCCATCCATCCTGGAGTTCCAACTAAACCATGTTTAAACAGTTCATGATGGAAACAACATGCCTACATGGTATCAAATCTCAGCATAAATGTCTAATTGTTACAGTGGTTTTTGTGAACTGTTTTATATAGCCTAGAAGAGGGCCAGGCTGTACCATGGCTTTATAAAATCATTTTGTAACCTGGTTAGTACTATGTATACCAGGATTTGTAGCAGTGTACGTAGCAGCTTCTACCATTTCAAGGGAACGTGTGTAACATGGTTCTAACACTGTCTTGACATGGTAAAAATTATTGGGTAGGCTGACCTAAAGCCAGCACTGTACAGCAAAAAAACATGTTTAAACATGGCTCTGGCTAGTATGGTTTGGATCGGGCTTTTGTTAAGACACCATAACTTAAATTTAGGCCCAGAATATGTGCTTTAAAAAAAATTTTTTTTTAAAGGAAACTGTTTTTTTTTTTTTTTTTGGTGTTTAAAAAACAGACACATGAAACACATATGAAAAGAAATATTTTTTCATGAGTGGTGGTGGTTTTTTGTTTAACCTTCAGTGAAAATATTTCTCTGATATGTTACGAAGCTTCCAAGAGTTTTGTACTAGAGCATGAAATCAGAAAATAGACTATAAACAGAAACGAGAACCACCCAGTTCAGTTTGATAGAATCATAGGGTTAAAAGGGCCACAAGGGTCATATAGACTAATTGCCAAGATGCAGCATTTGTTGTGTCTAAACTATTCAAGACAGATGGCTATCCAGCCTCCTTTTGAAAACCTCCAAAGACCTCCCTAAGCAGTCTGTTACAGTGTCCTGCTGTTCTTACATTTAGGAAGTTTTTCATGAGATTTAATATAAATTAGTAGTTTGAACCCATTGTCTCTTATCCTACCCACTGTGGTAAGAGAGAATAACTTTCTTCTCCATATTTTTATGCCAGCCTTTCAAGTATTTGGAGACCACTATCATATCCCCCCTTATTCTCCTCTTTTCCAAACTACACATACCCAGTTTCTTCAGCCTTTGCTTACGTGGCTTGTGTTCCATCCCTTTGATCATCTTTGTCATTCACCTCTGGATCCTTTCCAGTTTCTCCACATCCTTTCTATATGTTGGTGACCAAAATTGGACACAGGACTCCAGCTGAGGCCTAACTAGAGCCAAGAAGAGCAGTACTATTACTTCCTGGGACTTGCATCCTATGTCTTTGTTAATGCAACCAAAAACTGCATTTGCATTTCTGACTCGTGTTGAGATTGTGAACCACCACACTCCCAGATCCTTCTCAGCGGTGCTGCTGCCAAGCTAGTTATCTCCCATTCTGTATTTGTGCTTTTGGTTTCTCTTCCCTAAGTGTAGCACCTTACATTTGTCTTTGTTGAATTTCATTTTGTCATCTATAGCCCAGTTCTCCAATTTATCAAGACCCCTTTGAATTTTAGCTCTATGCGCCACAATATTTGCAACCCCTTCCTAGCTTTGGGTGCTCTGAAAATTTGATGAATATGCTTTCGGTGCCTACACCCAGGTCATTAATAATGATGTTAAATAACAATGGACCCAGAACAGATCCCTGTGGAACCCCACTTGAGACCTTCCAATTTGACATTATTCCATCAATAGTTATTAGTTACTGATTGTTTAACCAATTATGTATCCACTTAATGGTAGTTCATTGACCATCTGAAAGAAATATAAAAAGTGGGCAGCAAAATAGCAGGAAATAAACTTAACTTAATTTTTAGAATTCTTTCAGTTTAGTGAGTGACGCTGGTGCTGGTAAGAGAGGTAAAGAACATGTCTTTTTGTGGTGCCAAATGTCGAGGTTGTTTCTCTGACAGATTCCCTTTGACACTAGTAGAAGTTTACCTGAGCAAGGACTGACTGAACATTGAATAAAAACCTTGGGATTTGTTTTATGATTTGTATCTTGACAGTGACTCTCTTAATACTGTGGACACATCACCAGCTGCTGAACTATTTCCACTCCTATTTTGAAATTAAGGTCACTCTGAATAGGCTATTAATGTGATTGATGATCCTGAGACTGCACCATAAATGTCTGTCTTAATCCTAACTTTATCATAATTGGTATGTGTCTACAAAATTTGCTCTGGAAGAAGAACTTTCCTTCTTAATTAAAATAAAATAAGGCTTTGGGGTGATGCATTGTATAAATCTAAGCTCCTCTCCTTTTCTTCCCATATTTCACTAATTATTATTGGTCTGAACTGAGGCAGTCGTTCTCAGCATTTTCCATCTCACAACACTCCCTCCTCTACATCTAACCAGGACATCTCGCCCCCAAAATTTAACAATATAGAGAGGGCAGAGTGGTCGCAACCCTCTGATATCTGTATTTGACATCCTTCTCCCCCCTTACCCTTCATGGATCACAAACTCCTGCTCCGATGTACTGCAAGAATGGTTCAAATGACACAAGTTTATAAAACAACAGTGTTTGTACCTTGTCTGCTACTGTTGGGTAAAAGTATATCTCCCCACAGGGACTACTCAGAGGTCCTACTTTGTTTCTAAGGTTGGTTTTATTTTCTGTTGCAGTGTGTGATCCAGTGATGGGTGACAAATGGAAAGGAGAAGGCTCTATGGTTGGTAATCGTCTGCTTGAACCATATTTAGACTGACAAGCTGCTTATACCAGAACAAAGCTACCTTGCTCAAATTTGAGTCTAAATTCCAGTGTCACATTTATAGAGCTCTTACTTTACTTGAATGAACTTAGTGCTTCTGAAGTGTGCTAGATGGATAGCCTTGAAAACTGTGGTCCCCTGTCAACCCCCAGAACAACTAGCATACGGACTGTCAGTGAAAAATGTCCTCCATGCCACTCATAGTGCGTTAGCCATCTATCATTGTGAAGGCCTCTCTGTTGACAATGCCAACAAAACTGCCACTTGGGAATTGAACACCTGTCCATTAGCAACTAATCTGAGGTGAATCATTTCACATAGATTTCCCAACAGCCATTAGCCAGGACTTTGACTTAAGGATCAAAGATTCTATAGCCTGGTACCGAACGCTAAAGCGGCATTAACACTTTGGAGTCTATTTTCTCAAGCAGTAAGCAAATAGAATTTCATTTAAAAAAAAAAGTTAGTAGGAAAACATCAATAGTGAGAAATCTGTTACTTCCGCCAGTCTTAGCTTTCCAGACATAATCTCCTACTATGGGTCCTTTGTGCCATTATAGTTTATCTGTTAAGGTATTAGATTTTTGCCACATAAAATAGCTCTTCTGTTCTCACTTAATGGTAATACAGTTTGCCTTTGCATATGTGTTCTCACTACTTCAGTTCGTGACTCGTGCGGTGTGTGCGCTCCCTGTGCTTTCTGCTTGCACAGTCAGAAAAGAATATGATACTGTAAATTAACATTACGGGTTTGTTTTGAAAGTGTTCCTTAAAAAAAAAAAAAAGCTGTTTGTCACAGCTTCCTGGAGCATCACCACCCTGTTTTTACAGTCTTGATGAATACAGGTCATAAACTAAAGCCTCAACTCCATAGTCTCAGTTCCTGGAAGGCAGGAAACTGGCAAGAGCAGTGCCTGCTTGCCAGGAACAGAACTAGATGAGCTTCTGGGCTCATGGTTGTAATTTCCTCTCAGTTACAGAAGGTTTAGTAATGGCCGTGGGGTGGAAGACAGAGCTATATGGAAGAGATGGAGCAAACATAATTACCTGACCCACCATCTCATTCCTGCTGGAAGATGTAACACAATGACCACTCAAGTCTTTTTGAGTTAGAATGGACCCAGTCTTGTTTTCCTTAATCTGACCATTGACACCAATGGAAGTTTGGCCTGAACGAAGGCTTCATGATTGAGTTTAATATGACTGTATTATGGTAGCACCTAGACGCCACAACTGAGAGTGGGGTCTCATTGTGGTAGGCACTGCACACATGCTGTATGAGACTGTCTTTGTCCCGAAGAGCTAACAAGCCTACTAGACAGCACAGACAAAAGATAGAAGAAAGGAGGTAGCATAGTCCCCATTTAACAAATAGGGAACTGAGGCACAGAGAGTCACAGCCTATAGTAAACCACGAACATTCCCAAAGGGGTTGGTTAACTTGAGTTAGCTGGCAATAAACTCAAGTTACAACAGGAGCAAAATTCTAGTCTAGCTAGGCCTTTAGTGAACTTTGGCTAGCGAGTAAGATTGATATGCCAGAATGTAAAATGCTAAGTTACACACTAGTCTTTGTTTGAGGCTACTAACAGCAGCAAACCAATAGGCTCCTAGTATTTGTTCAGCACCTGTTGTCTGCTCGGACAGTCAGTTTAATAGAGCTAATGAGTCAAATCCAGCCCTGCTGTATTCCCATTGATTTTATACGATACTGCTTCTATTTACGCCAAGGCTTAATTTGGTTCGGAATTGGTATACATTCTTTTTTAATGTCACTCATGACAGAAGTGCTGAGTATTAAAGAAACAGTTTGTTTATCAAAACCCTGCAGAAACATTAACAAACATTAGACTGTTTTTACCTGTAAATTACTGTACAACAGACTGAGGGTCGAAAATGAAGAGCATGTGGCTTCCTGGGCTGATACAAGTTGACTTGGGGTAGTGAACTCCTAAACTTCCACCTCAGCATGAAACTTCTTGTCATGAAAAGTAGCAGACATGCCAGGTAGTGATGGAATTGTATTTCAAGTAGTAGCTGCTCTGTCAGGATGTTCAGAAATGGGAACACAAGGTCAGGGGACAGGTGGGAAAGAGGGAAGTATCAGCACTTTTTAGGTGAAGACTTTAGTCTCTTATTCAGTTGCTAAAGAAAGAATTACTTGAGGCACTTTAGATAACTGTGTGGGGATATAAAGAATTATTTTGTTTTTAATGTATATATTCCAATTATGTTGCAGAAGCAGGAATGACCTTTTATTTAAAGATATTGTCTATTATTCAAAAAATTTCAAATCTAAGACATTTAATTCCCCCACACCCAATATTAAACACATTTCTTTCTTAAAACAAAACAAAAAAAACCCAAAACACCTCATTCCACAGCTTATTTACCCATATATCATTCTTGGGGCCTGGTCCTGCAACTGGATATGTGTGAGTGGACCCTGCACCCAGCTGGGCCCCTTTGACATAAGTAAAATAGAGCTGCCATTAAAACAACAAATGTTTCCTTGGCTCTGATACTGAATCACCTTCTGAGCAAAAGAGTGGGAAACCTAGAAATTCCCCAACCAGGCACCAGTGCCTCCTGACACTCCATCAGCCAGTGAACATGAAGATCTCAGCAGCACTGCCCCAAGTCAGTGAAAGGAGGGGAAACGCTGTGCTATGTTGATCCCTGCTCACGTACTTGGACCTATATCAAATCATAACTGTTTTCCTTGGAGCGATTGTGCACATATATATTCCACTTCAGCTGAGTGTGTTCCCAGTACACTGGAACCAGAGACTTTTAGGACTTGTCTAGAGGAACAATTAGTATGTGGCAAGCTGAGGTGTTGGCCTACTGTGCATTAGCATGCCAAACGCTAACTGTCCCTGTGGACTCTGCTACCATGCACTAAAAGTTTCCAGTTCCCATTTAAAGTGGAGTAGATCAAAGTGCGCTAGGGAACTTTTAGTGTGCTTTAGTAGCCGTTTTGCACTCAGAATCTTCTCACTGGTGGGAGGGGGCTCATGGCTGGGGCTTGGGGTGCGGCCTCCAGCTGGGTGGCACTTACCTCAGGCGGCTCCCAGACGGCAGCGCAGCAGGGCTAAGGCAGGCTTCCTGCCTGCCCCGGCCCCATGCTGCTCCCAGAAGGAGCCAGTGCATGCCTGCAGCCCCTGGGGAGTGGAGTGGAGAAGGGCTCTACACGCTGCCCATCTCTGTGAGCACTGCCCCTGCGGCTCCCATGGGCCACAGTTCCCCATTTCCAGCCAATGGGAATTGCAGGGGTGGTGCTTGCAGGCAGGAGCAGTATGCAGAGGCCCTTCCTCCCCCCCGGGGTCACGGGGTCGTGCTGACTGCTTCTGGGAATGACGTGGAGCCGGGGCAGGCAGGGAGTCTGCCTTAACAGCAGCCCTGCTGCGCAGCCGGAGATCGTGATCGACTGGGAGAGTCTCCAGGATTGACCAGTTGATCGCGATTGACTGAGTGGTCACCACTTGTTTAGGCTTACTATAAATAAGTAGTTTTAGTGTTTTCTTTGATTTTCTCCCTGAAGGGATAACTTCTGTTTTTCTTGTTCCTAGTGTTGTACTCTGGTACTAGCTTTACATGTCCCCAGGTTTTAAATACTGCCCTTCATAGGAAGCTGTTACGAACGTGAACAATGTCTTCTTCATTAGACATGATGAAGAGCGTATCAGGGACAAGTGCAGCATCTGCAACTCCTTGACTAGGAGAACACACAAGTCTGTTTAGGTACAAAGTACCTCATGGAGAAATCCATGTGCCTGGCCTGTGATCCAGGCCCCTCTGGAGGAGGAGTACTCAGCTTTCTCAGTCCCAGAGGGGCCTGGCTCTTCAGATTCTGTCCCCTCCACCATGAGAACTGGCTGCAGACAGTAGACCTCCAGAGAGAAAAGTCATTCTTCTTCCCTGGAGCCATACTCCAAGGCTGCTATAACTCCAGCCCTTGGAAAGTAATGACTGCATCAAGATGGAAGAAGGGCTCCTTGCACTCACACAGGAACTCCAGCTGCAGCATTTCATGTGATACAGCAGGGCTTTTTGGCCTGAGGGCCACCTTGTATGGGGAAATTGCATGCAGGGCCATGAATGTAGGGCTGGGGCAGGAGGTAGGGGTGCGGGAGGGAGTGCAGGATGTGGGAGGGGATGTGGTGCGCAGGAAGGGGCTCAGGCAAGGGATTCAGGTGCAAGAGGGATGTGGGGAGTGGCAGGGGGCTCAGGGCAGGGGGTTGCAGTGCAGGAGGGGTGTGGCAAGAGGCTCAAGCAGGGAGTTAGGGGGCTCAGGGCAGGGGGTTGAGGTGCGGGGTGACAGAGGGATGATGGCTCTGGCCCGGCACCGCTAACCTGGAGTGGCTCTAGGGTGGCAGCGGCAGACAGTGAGGCTGTCGCAGGCTCCCTGCCTGCCTGCCCTGGCCCCACACCACTGCCAGAAGTGGCCAGCACCACGTTCCTGCGGCCCCTGGGGGAAGGAGAGGGGGCAGAGGGCACTGATGCTGTTGACCATTTAACCTGAGGTGCTGATGGGCTTTCCTCCCAACATCCCAGTTGTGGACATTTGTGGAACAGCAATATGGTCCTCTGTCTACACATTTGCTAAGCACTATGCCATCAGAATAGCTTCCGTTTTACAGTCATCATTCAAGTAGACGCCAAACTCCCACCACCTGAAGGAGCAGTGCTTGGGAATCACCTGAAGTGCACAACCACTCAGAGGAAAAAAGGTTACTTCTCTGTACAGTAACTGTTGGAGATGTGGAGATATCCCATGACTCACCCTTCTTCCCTGCTCCTTCTGAGACTAATGTTGCCAAGATACCGGTGAGAAGGAACTGAGGGGAAGTTGGAGTTGCCTCCCTTTATTCCCTTGGTTGTAGGCACAAGGACACATGGGCTGGTGTGTGCACTACCCCAACAGCACTGCTGACTAAAAGTCTCTATGTCAAGTGTACTGGGTACAGTGGAAGGTATATGTGTACAACATGTCTCAAAGATAAATAGTCACTGTACAAGATAAAAAGTAATGGTTGTAACTAACTTTTTTTTTTGGTTGGTTGGTTGGTTTTTTTTGTTTTTTTGGAAAGTGTTTTTGAGCCAGGAATCTTTGGTGGCCCCTACCAGCCCACATAAATGAAGTTATTCTTACAACCACCATGCCAGGTGGAGAATAATTCCTCATTTAACAGAGGTGAGAAACTGAGACACGGAGAGGTTAAAGGACTCTTCCAAAGTCGCATAACAAGTCAGTTGCAAAGCTAGGAAGAGAAGCCAGGAGTTATGACTCCACTTATTGCTCTAACTTCTAAATACTCCTGCAGGTTGGAAACTGAATAGTCCACTAGGTTAGAGAATGCATGTTAATGTATGGAAATCAAATTTAATGAAGGAAAATGACCCCTGCAACTTCCAAAGTAATTTCTAGCAGAGTTCATTGTCATTTTCCTGTTCTTTTTCAGTATGTGCCAAAGGAGCTTCTCCCAGTCTACAGGGACAGAGTTGTACCCGTTGCAGATATAATAACTCCTAATCAGTTTGAGGCTGAGTAAGTACTCGTTTCTTTTAATGCTTGGTAAATCTGGGGCTAAAAGCAGGAACAAATGAGCCCCCTTCCTCCCGTTATACTTCTTAAGTTGGCTTTTGTTTGTGTTTATGGGTTTTGTTACTTTTTTTTAAAAAGTTTTTAAATGTAGCTTTTTAGTAAATCTTGGAGATTGCTTGTTTTAAAAAAAAATTAATTTCACCTTTTTAAATTATAACTCCCCAAAATATCCTATTTTCTTAAACATCTGAATTTTATTGTTACTTTTAATTGACTGTGTCCAGAGGTCACATCTGAAGCTTGTTGGAAAATATTTTTGTCTCCCACCACCTTCTCGGTGCAAAAAAATGATTTTTTTTCCAGTTTTTGATTTTTGTTTTGTTTTTTCCCCCGAATAGTCTGTCTGAAAACCGAAATAGTTGGCTTTGGAAATACCATAAGAACACCTCATGATCCCCTTCTCCTCTCTGGGCTAGGCTCCCTGATCAGTTTAAATCTCAATGATGCATCATGGTCTTACCTCTTTTTCTGAGAGAGTCCCATGTTTTTGATTCATCATGAGAGATGGAAAAATGAGTTGTGAAGTGGTGGTATTTGTGATGCAGACAATTCACTGCAACATAACTTAGACCACCCATTGGTTTCATGTACAGAGCATTTTAAATTTTAGTCAGTTGACAATAAGATATGAAATTTTATCTGTTGTATGCAAAAGACATTGAAAGACAGTCTGGTACTACATGCTATTTTATATAGTCAATTATTTGCTCAGGCCCTCTTGTAAACAAGATACCATCTATTCAGAGACTTAATCCTGGTGAGGAAAGCAAACAGTGATTGTACATAGTTTATATGCTTTTTAATCTTCTTTCCTGATTTCCAGGTTGCTCACCGGCAGAAAGATCCACACAGAAAAAGAAGCTTTAGAGGTATGTAGGTGTGTGTGTTTCCGGAAGTCTAACTGCAATTTTGTAGTTTATAGTTTGTGTCCTTAAAGCTTGCATATAGCCTGCCGTCTCTCCTTCTCTGTAATTTCTCTGCAAAGCTGTAGTGATTCAGGTCACACTTCATGCACAGAAAACTTTTTATAGTTAGTGTTGGAATGTTGAAGAAAATCTTTTTTAAAAGACATAAATAAAACCACAACAATGATATTAAATAGAGCACTGTGGACTTAATGCCACTGAGATGTAAGGATGGGGTGGAAGGTGAAGGAGCCGCCATATATTATAAATGATCACACTGCCAGTCATGGAGAAATGCATTAATTAAGATGAAAACCATACTCTTCTTTCAAATGTCTGATGTGGTGTGCTAGCTGCTCCCCCTGCTGCCAGCATGAGACTACTGTGATAGCAACACTGCAGGGCTAGCACGGCCAGCTTTCACTCTGCCAAAGGGCTTGCTAGAGAGGAAAAAGTTACCAGCAAGCTCTGCAGTGCCGCAGGGAACAGCACTGAGGAAACTGTGTGCTGGAAGGGTTGGGCTCTGGGTACTATTCTGCTGTAGGTAGCTGCGGCTGGAAGGTTCTTAACATTAACTTTTAGAGGGGCTGGGTGTTACTATCCAGAGAGCTGGGCAGCAGGATGGGGCTTGTGGTGCTCACTCCAGTAGAGCAGAGGACAAGCAGCCAGGCTGCAGTTATGGTCTTCAGACACTTCCAAATAGCAGGCACAGAGGAACCTGAACCTTGTTCTGTGAAAGCTAGCATCATGATCTGACAGTGTTAGGCCTGGTCTACACTGGGATGGGGATTGATCTAAGGTACACAACTTCAACTACGAGAATAGCGTAGCTGAAGTCGATGCATCTGAGTTCGAATTAAAATTACTTCGCGTCCTCGCAGCACGCTGCGGCTCCCATATCGACTTTGCTTCCGCCTCTCGCCGAGCTGGAGTTCAGCAGTCGATGGGAGGGCGATCGGGATCGATTTATCGCATCTACACTACATGCGATAAATCAATCCCTGATAGATCGATCACTACCCGCCAGTCCGGCAGGTAGTGTAGACGTACCCTTAGAAGCTGCCGATTTCACAAACATCCCGTTCTACAGTAAGGATTTGTCCTTGTAGGGTTAAATCCTCTCATTCTTATGCAAGCTAAACAAACACTGAAGTCTGCAGGGTTGGAACCCTGAAGTGTAAAACTAAGAATTTGATGTAATGTTGACTTGAGGGGCTCAGTTCTATTCTAACACATGCTTCCTTTCTGTGAATACAATTGAATCCTTCAGTAAAAGACTCTGGAATTATTTCTCCTGATTTGATTTTTCACCTTTTTTTAATGTTGGTCTGAAAATTGTATTCCAGTGGTCATGCTGACGCCCAGGATAGTAGAGAACTTACAGCAGCCGTGATATTTGCAGTTTTTCCTCCAGCAAAGCCATCTGAATGTCAGTTGCTGATTTGTTTTGTTTTTTTCCCCCCAGCGGAAAGCAGCTCAAAAAATCAGACATTTTTACTTTTATTCCTGTTTTGCATCCCCCAATGTGCCCTATCCAGGGGATACCCCTTATGCTACTCACCACTAATTATAACAGCGTCTTTGCTGTTCTCATTAATGGAATTAAGAGCCTAAGGCCTAGTCTATACTGGGGGGATCGATCTAAGTGACGCAACTTCAGCTATGTCAATAACGTAGCTGAAGTCGACATACTTAGATCTACTCACCACGGTGTCTTCACTGCGGTGAGTCGACTGCTGCCGCTCCCGCATCGACTCTGCCTGCGCCTCTTTCGGCGGTGGAGTACAGTAGTCGATGGGAGAGCACTCGGGGTCAATTTATCGCACCTGGACTAGACATACCCTGAGTAGCGTGGAGTGGTTATGCTGCTAGTCACGCTTACAAGCCATTAGTTTCAGTCTGAACGTTCCAGTCCTACACAAGAATGATGATAATATGCTACTGAGTAACTGTTTTTCAAATGAATTCTCTTCCAAGCAATGTGATTGCTGGATGCTGACCCTTATTTACTGATAAAAATCTCTCAAAAACAATGAAGTCTCAACCAGGGAGGCGACAATGTAGTAATAAACAAACCTTACCCATTTGAAAACCAATTTCTTGTAGGATTTTTTTTTTCCTTCTGGCCATGTTTTTCCTCAGCTGCCTGCAGCACACAGGGTCTGTTCCACATGATCTCTTCTGTACAGCAAAGACCAAGGCTGGAATCCTGGCCCCACTCAAGTCAATGGGAATTAAGTCAACAGTAGGGCCAGGGTTTTACCTCAAGTGCAGAGCAAGTAGAGCTGGTTGGGAATTTTTTGACAAAATGTTTTTGTTTTCATTAGAAAAACCGATTAATCAAAACACACTTTTCACAGAAATGTTTCTGTTTTCATGACAATTGAGTTGGGAAGCTTTCTCAGGTTGGTGGGGAGGAAAGAGAGAGTGACCCCCAAATAACTTGTAGTTAGGGCACCCTGCTTTGAATCAGGCAGAGCAGGGACTTGAACTTGGGTCTCCCACACGTTAAGTGAGTGCCTTAACCACATGGCAATTGGCTATTCTGGAAAGCTTGGGGTGGGGAGTCTCATCACCATCCCCCTCCCCCACCCCGGCTTGAAGACAAAATGAAAACAGTTTTTGAAACCTTGAAACTTTTTCCAAAATGGAATTAATGTTACCTAGCCAGCTCTAATAGTGAAAGCAATGGCAGCACTATATAATCCCCTGACACAATTATACATGGTCTGGTGTTATTGTAGAGGTGAACAAATCATGCTAGAGTCTTAGATAAACCTGCCTTGGAATGACCATGCTAGTCAGAATTCTCTCTTCTGCACTAGAACTCCAACCTGAATGTTTAACTGTGCTGGGTCTGCCTTATTGAGACTTCCTTTGTAGTGAAGATCTGGCCCTAAGCCAGGTAGTTGTTCACTCTTCAAAGATGGAAAAATCTTCATTCTATTACTTTGCTACATCAGTCAGATAAAGAGTCGTCCAAGTAGAGTGGAAATCCCATGCACCTAGCAACCAAGTACTAACCATTGTTAGGCAATCATGGGGTCACCATGTTATAACCTTGTATAAAAGCATTGCACAACTGATGCCTCATGGAAAATTATGAAAGGGGTTGCTATTAGAAACAGCTCTGCCACAGATGCAATCCACTTGCTTTCCCCTTTTAAAAGACCATTTATAAACCAGTTCTCAGAATTACTATTCCATGGTCTCTGAATTCTTGCGCACAGTGAGAGATCACAGTATGTATGTACTGATCTGATAACATCAGTAATGCCATTGACTGGTTCCTGAGCAGGGGCATCTATTTATAGGGTACAGCCAAGTCTCTGTTGGAGAGGACTTTTCAGGTTTTTTTCACTTTTCATAATTTTTTAAATTTTGATCGAGATAGTACAAGAATATTAGAAACCCTGGTGAAACATTTAATATGGAATGAAAATGGACATGCCATCACCTCATAGATTCAATGCACCAGCACCAGTTGGTGGAGTTACTGATTTTTACCAACTCTGTGTGTGTTAGGAAGTTGACAGTTGAGAAATAACTTTGAAGCTCAGACAAGAAAGGAAGGTAATACAGAACAGAAATTGGAGAAGTAAGCCCTTATTATTCAGCCGCTCATGAGTCATAGCTAGGCTGAGAGGATTTCTTCTAGGGGAATTTATTTGTTATATCTGCTTTTTATGCTAAAATCCAGTACTGAAGTCATCCATTCTTCGTGTAATGAAAATCACTTCCACACCAGCCAATTGTAGAGTCAAAGAGAGGGATTTTGATTTCTGGTGAGAAATGCTTAGGGGGGGAATATACCTAAAATGTTAGACACGTACACATCATCTGCAGATACAAACATGCCTTTGAAACATACGGTACCTACGTTCCAAAATGAGAAGGAGATTGAGAAACATTTACATGAGAAGCTCAGATAAATTCCCTTTATTTAAGCCTTATTAAATTTATTATTATTATTATTTTTCACTCTTATGATGATGGCTATATAAGCCATTCTGTCATTATAGTTCAGTGTAACAACTTCTCTAGCAACTGAGGTATCAGAATCCTATTAACTATTACAAGACACTAGCGCTCTCACACATGTTTATGTGGATTCACTCTCCCCCATCTAATAAGATCTTAAATTGTGGAACTTTTTGTGTGTGTGTGGCGGAGGGGGGAGCACAAACCCCACATGATTAGAAGTTTCTTATTACTTATGGTTTTGCTCTCCTCTTTGGAAGCCTGTACAGTTGAACTCATGGTATAGGAAGAAGATCTGAAAATAATACAGAGAAACTTAATATATTGTAATAAGTGCATAAATGTTATAGATTTCTAAATCTAATCCTAATATTTTAAATTAGTTGTTTGAGAGGAAACTACTTAATCTTTATGAGGGTTGCAATGAAGTTTTTAAGTATTCAACAAAACTGTTCTTCAGCATTATTAATGGAGCTGTGCTCAATGACTGCTGCCATTTATCAGTAACACGTAATAACTAGTTCTTGTCATTTTGTGCCTGGGAAGGTAATGGATATGCTTCATGCTATGGGACCAGAGACCGTGGTGATCACAAGCTCAGACCTACAGGGTTCTCTGGGAAGTGACTTCCTAATTGCACTAGGGAGCCAAAGGAAAAGTAAGTCATGGTCTTGTTTTATCAAACAGCTCGCTCGATTTGTTTCTGTTGATTTAAAAATAAATCACTCCATTAAAACAGCCTGGAGTACATGGGAACAGCTCAATCATACGGATTCAGGCGCCTGCAGTGGTGGTGGGGTGGGAAGATGGAAACTTAAGATGTTTGTCAGTGAAGAAGAAAAATCGCACTGTCCTCTTGACAAAATAGATTGTAAACAAACTGGACAGGAACAATTTGTTTCTTTCTTTCCTAATCCTTTTTTCTCCCCATGTCTTTCCCGTCTTCTGATAGCACCAAGCACTGTCTGTGCTCGGTAAATTGTTTAAATGCTCTCATATTAAAGGAGTGCTGTTGAGCAGGATGGTGAATAATCCTACTTCTTTTTTACCTATGAGATGTAAATATAGAGATTGCATGCTGGGCTGCCAAAAGAAACAAGCTGGATTATTACTTAAGAAATACAGACCTCATGTAGAACCAGTTGATGTTTCTTGGCACCACCTAAAAATTCTATTCTACTAAATGGACCATAAGCTGCTTTTTTTTAATGTAGTTGTAATCATGGGTCAGGTACAGATTGCGCTGTTCTCCATTGCGGCCTGTGACTGCTCTTACATTTAAAACCGAGGTGCAACCTGGAGATACTAAGTGTTCCAGCACATAATGCTTCATCTTGGTTTAAGCAGCTTCCAGATTCACTATCCTTACCGAACCAGCTGCCAATAGGTCAAGATGGAGAAATACATGCTTGGACCTGTGCATGCTGTGGCTTGGATTCCTGTATGGAAGATGTTGGTGTTAGCCGGCTCTTCCAAATTATGTGTAGCACTCACGCTGCAGGTGTGGCTCCCAAATGGGCAAAGTTTGGAGAAAAATAGTTTGAAGAGCTGATTTATAGTTTCAAATTTTTTAAGATCCTCCGAAAAAACTGCTGACTTAAAGTGTCAAGCACTACAGTAATAATTGCCCTTTAAATTTTAGTAAGTATTGTATTAATTGCAGGGAGAGGTTCTTTTTCTTAACTATATGTCTGCCTTCCAGCTAGAGCGGATGGCACCAAGGTGACCCAGAGAATTCGAATGGAGTCTCCTAAAGTGGATGCTGATTTCGTTGGAACTGGAGACTTGTTTGCTGCGATGCTCTTGGCCTGGACCCACAAACATCCAAATAATCTTAAGGTGTGAGAGAGGATTTTCTTTTTTTTGGCAGGAAACTGCTTTAATAAATGACTTCTTTCATTTTATTATTGTTAGTCCCCAGAATATAGATACAGAATGCAGGCTAGACAATATTTGGAATACAGAATAACACTTCTTGCAAGAGTGTGAGCTATTCCACTGACCAAATTTCATCTCTGGGACACTTAACATTACACATACTTAAAAATGTCCCATATAGATACAGTTCCCTCCTCCCTCCCCCCAGAAACCCACTAATTTTTTAGTAGTGTTGCTTGGGTGATTGTATTTCAGTGATGGCTGATGAGGTGTCTTTCTCTGCACAGTCTGTAAAAGTATTTGGGGATTCTACCAAATCAAAGATACTCTATAAATTTAAAAATATTTGGTTTTTATCATTGGTTCATAACTGATTTTTACAGTACTGGCACTTGTTATCAGAATAAGGGTCCTGTGCGCTGATGCTTTCTTACTTATTAATTTTGGAGACTGTATCCATAATTTGGATCCTTTTGCTCCTAGTTATTGAGAGATTCTACAGCTTTTTACACTATGCATTAAATTCAGCTGCAACTTGTATGTGCCTTATAGAGTTGAGAAAAAACAACTCATTGACTCTTGTTAACCTTTGGATCAATCAAGTTGGCCTCTGAACATTGTGGTCCAAAGCACTGTGACTAACTTGGGTGACTGGGGGTGGGGGTGGGGGAGGGAGTGGCACTGTCTGTGAAAGAAAATGTAGAATCAAATAAAGTAAAAATCTTAAATGAATCCACATGTTCCATAGAATCTCTATGGATAGTAATTCTATGCTCTAATAAAAATATAACATTAGGGATCTATTATTGACCACCTGATCAGGACAGTGATAGTGATGATGAAATGCTAAGGGAGATTAGAGAGGCTATCAAAATAAAGAACTCAATAATAGTGGGGGCATTTCAGTTATCCCCGTATTGACTGGGTACATGTCACCTCAGGACAAAATGCAGAGACAAAATTTCTCGATACTTTAAATGACTGCTTCTTGGAGCAGCTGGTACAGAAACCCACAAGGGGAGAGGCAACTCTAGATTTAATCCTGAGTGGAGCGCAGGAGCTGGTCCAAGAGATAACTATAACAGGACCGCTTGCAAATAGTGACCATAATATAATAACATTTAACATCCCTGTGGTGGGAAGAACATCTCAACAGCCAACACTGTGGCGTTTAATTTCATAAGGGAGAACTATGCAAAAATGAGAAGGTTAGTTAAACAGAAGTTAAAAGGTACAGTGACTAGAGTGAAATCCCAGCAAGCTGCATGGACACTTTTCAAGACACCATAATGGAGGCCCAACTTAATTGTATACCCCAAATTAAAAAACGCAGTAAAAGAACTGAAAAAGAGCCCACATGGCTTAACAACCATGTAAAAGAAGCAGTGAGAGATAAAAAGGCATCTTTTAAAAAGTGAAAGTCAAATCCTAGTGAGGTAAATAGAAAGGAGCATAAACACTGCCAAATTAAAATGTAAAAATGTAATAAGAAAAGCCAAAAAGGAGTTTGAAGAACAGCTAGCCAAAATCTCAAAACATAATAACCAAATATTTTTTAAGTACATCAGAAGCAGGAAGCCTGCTAAACAACCAGTAGGGTCCCTGGACGATCAAGATACAAAAGGAGCGCTTAAAGACGATAAAGTCATTGCAGAGAAACCAAATGAATTCTTTGCTTCAGCCTTCACAGCTGAGGATGTTAAAGAGATTCCCAAACCTGAGCCATCCTTTGTAGGTGACAAATCTGAGAAATTGTCATAGATTGAAGTGTCACTAGAGGAGGTTTTGGAATTAATCGGTAAACTTAGCAGTAACAAGTCACCGGGACCAGATGGCATTCACCCAAGAGTTCTGAAAGAACTCAGATGTGAAATTGCAGAAGTATTAATTATTAAAATTGACAGACACATAGAAGAACATAAATTGTTAGGCAAAAGTCAACATGGTTTCTGTAAAGGGAAATCATGTCTTGCTAATCTATTAGAGTTCTCTGAAGGGGTCAACAAACATGTGGACAAGGGGGATCCAGTGGACATAGTGTACTTAGATTTCCAGAAAGCCTTTGACAAAGTCCCTCACCAAAGACTCTTACGTAAATTAAGTTGTCATGCGATAAGAGGGAAGATCCTTTCATGGATTGAGAACTGGTTAAAAGACAGGGAACAAAGGGTAGGAATAAATAGTAAATTTTCAGAATGGAGAGGGGTAACTAGTAGTGTTCTCCAAGGGTCAGTCCTAGGACCAATCCTATTCAACTTATTCATAAATGATCTGGAGAAATGGGTAAACAGTGAGGTGGCAAAGTTTACAGATGATACTAAACTGCTTAAGATAGTTAAGACCAAAGCAGACTGTGAAGAACTTCAAAAAGATCTCACAAAACTAAGTGATTGGGCAACAAAATGGGAAATGAAATTTAATGTGGATAAATGTAAAGTAATGCACATTAGAAAAAATAACCCCAACTATGCATACAATATGATGGGGGCTAATTTAGCTACAGCTAATCAGGAAAGAGATCTTGAAGTCATTGTGGATAGTTCTCTGAAGAAGTCCACGTAGTGTGCAGCGGCAGTCAGAAAAGTAAACAGGATGTTAGGAATCATTAAAAAGGGATAGAGAATAAGATGAAGAATATCTTATTGCCCTTATGTAAATCCATGATATGCCCACATCTTGAATACTGCATACAGATGTGGTCTCCTCATCTCAAAAAAGATATATTGGCATTAGAAAAGGTTCAGTGAAGGGCAACTAAAATGATTACGGGTTTGGAATGGGTCCCATATGACGAGAGATTAAAGAGGCTAGGACTTTTCAGCTTGGAAAAGGAAACTAAGGGGGGAATATGATAGAGGTATATAAAATCATGAGTAGTGTGGAGAAAGTGAATAAGGAAAAGTTATTTACTTGTTCCCATAATATAAGAATTAGGGGCCACTAAACGAAATTAATGGGCAGCAGGTTTAAAACAAATAAAAGGAAGTGGTTCTGCACACAGCACACAATCAACCTGTGGAACTCCTTGCCTGAGGACGTTGTGAAGGCTAGGACTGTAACAGGGTTTAAAAGAGAACTAGATAAATTCATGGAGGATCAGTCCACTAATGGCTATTAGCCAGGATGGGTAAGGAATAGTGTCCCTAGCCTCTGTTTGTCAGAGGGTGGAGATGGACGGCAGGAGAGAGATCACTTGATCATTACCCATTAGGTTCACTCCCCCTGGGACACCTGGCATTGGCCACTTTCAGTAGACAGGATACTGGGCTGGATGGACCTTTGGTCTGACCCAATATGGCCATTTTTATGTTCTTATGATTGGAATGTTGGTAAGCCTAAACATATATGTATATTTAATTGCAGGTGGCATGTGAAAAGACTGTATCAGCTATGCAGCATGTTCTGCAAAGGACCATCAAGTGTGCAAAGGGTAATCATTTTACACTCTGTTCCTGAATTTACTCTGTTCATATCCTCATTGGAATAAACATTCTGGAAAGTTGTTTTCAGCACTAAATATGGCCTATTATTAGACTACATCCACAGAACAGAATGAGGGAATTCTAGCACTGATGTTTTTACTGCTGTGTCCTCTAACCCTAACAGTGGTAAAAATGCACTGGCCAGTTGATAATAGTGTTGCACCTGTGGTGGGACTGCATTACTATTAGAGCAAAAGTGGGAGCAGGGCCAGCTCCAGCGTTTTTGCTGCCCCACGCGGCGGGGGGGGGGGGGGGGGGAAAGGCCGCAATTGGCACTTCTGCTGCCGCCGCTTCATTCTCGGCAGCAATTCGGCGGCTGGTCCTTCCCTCCGAGAGGGACTGAGGGACTCGCCGCCGAGTTGCTGCCGAAGAGCTGGATGTGCTGACCCTTCCCATTGGCCGCTCCAAGCACCTGCTTGCTGCGCTGGTGCCTGGAGCCGGCCCTGAGTGGGAGAATTTGAGGAAAATGCTGAGTGTCATGGACAAGAGAGCCTCACCTTTTTCCGTTTTTGGATGCACCAGCTGCCTCAGTTTCCCTTTTCTGTGTATGTTAGGACGGGGATTGATTCCTCAAATATTGAGTGGTGAATTTCTGTCTTATGCTAGCTGAATAAATTATTCTTCAAACTGTCTTCTCTTGGGAAGGGGAATTAAAAACACCAGCTGGAAGTACATAAGTAATCTTGTTCTACTGTACTGCCACACAACCTGGTCCCTGTCACCTAGAATACAAGATATTGAGCTTCCTCAAGTCCCAGTAAGATCCAAAGAGGAGTTGAGGGCCCTCAGAACTTCTCAGGAGCACTCTCTAAATAATGGTGGAGCTGCAGAAGTACCTGAGATGGGGAGATGGGGAAACAACAATGCGCTGTATACCCTCTGGTGGAGGCAATGGTAGCACAGTGGATGAGAAGAGAAAAAAATAATGATGGAGACAGGACAGAAACGTTATTCATTCTTTGTGTGTGTGTTTGTTTATTATTGATGTTTCAATATCTTCTTTTAGCACATGCTGGAAAAGGAAACAAACCCAGCCCAGCCCAGCTGGAACTGAGAATGGTTCAAAGCAAAAAGGACATAGAAAACCCGGAGATAATAATAAAAGCTACTGAGTTATAAAGGCTGTATGTCTCCCAGTAACGCACAATGTATTGATGTCCTCTTTTTCTTTCCTGTAAATTGTACTGTTTGCCTTTGATCTGTGACAGAAACCTGACTTCCATGAAATAGTGCCCTGCATAGGCAGATATCCACGATCAAACATACGTGCTGGCCTTGCTTGGTTTAAGGGGGAAAAACATGATTAGTAAAACTTACTCGCAGGTATCAAAATGGTTGTCAAATTCACTCAGCCTGTGTACCATAGGTAAGAGAATACACAGGTTCCTGCCTCGCCAAAGACTTTGGGTATGAATTTGCTGGTGGAATGACTGACTGACTTGCATATATATTGTAGCAAAGCATCTAGTGCCAATTTCACTAGCTACCTACTGCCTTAGCTGAAGGTATTTGGCAGCTTATTGTGGTATTCACTATCTCAACTGCTACAAAACTCAGTAGGGTTGAAATTGCACACAACTTCAGGCTGTGTATGGGGAGATATTTAGCATTAGATGCTCTGCAGAGGTGTTGAAGTGTAACTTCATGTTGCTAATAACTTTTCCTGTTTCTGGCCTATGAATGAATTGTGATTCCAATTTCTATAGGCGCTAATCCCTTTATTTCCACAAGTACCACATCACTTTGTCCCCATGTTCCACTCCAGAAAAGACCAATGTTACTAATCTAATTATCCAGTCAGTAGCAC
Organism: Gopherus flavomarginatus; assembly: GCF_025201925.1. NCBI lineage: Eukaryota > Metazoa > Chordata > Testudines > Testudinidae > Gopherus > Gopherus flavomarginatus. Next base: position 210,768,984 of record NC_066617.1, read on the forward strand.
CAAGTAGAAATTTGTAATTCTAGCTCTGGGACCAGATTTAATTCCTTTTTTATTAAGACGTCGAGACAAAGCTTCTTTAAAAAAGGAAGATGATGTGGCTACCTTTTGTAAATGTAACCCTATTAGTAGTCTAATGAATAGCAAGTCACTGGGATATTGACAACATTCATTATTTGTTGAGGGCATTTTAACCTGTATGGATGGTTCAATTTAGAAGCCTCAGAGGGTGCACCTGCTTAACAAAAATGTACAACAGGTTCATCAGTAAAGCACTAAATAGTGAACAGTTGCCTACACTTGCCTGCAGACATAAGTGGAGGGGTTAGTTTGTTCATAATTCCATTCTTCAGACAGTTTCGTGATCTGAATTTTACTGAATTATTTTATGCTGGCTCTCCAAAACAAAGAGCCATTTTTTTTAATGTGTGCTGCAGGATATTCGAATGTATCTAAGGCTATATACAACTGCTTATTATCATCCATGGTACCGAAGCACTTCATTATAAAGTTCCTCCTGTTCTAGTTTTTTCCCTCCTTCCATGGAGGCAGCTGGGGAATTTTTATTGGTTAACTTTTTTATACCAAAATCCTGTTCCCTGAAGTGCTCTCAGAATGGGTTTCTTGACAATTTCTATATTCTGGGTGCTGATTAGGCAGTGAGGATAATCCTGAGAGATGTTGATCACCTACAACTCCTCTTGACTTCAACAGGCATTGCAAGTTCTCTGCACCTCTGAGAATGAGTCCTAGTGTGTTGTATATGCCCAAACCTAAAAACGCAGTCTGTGAGCTTGATTTGTTCATCCTGGGAGAGACAGATACAAATTGCATCCTCTTGCAGTAGCAGGGAGCAGTTGTGCACAGAGGGAGATGCTAAAAGGAAGGCAGTTTAAGTTCCATCCTGTGTCTGAGGCTGCCCAGAATAAGCACTTGATCTGTGTGTTTCCTGGGTACCTTCCCAGAAACTTCTTTCTGGCCAGCCCTGCCCAGTTACTAAGCTGTGTCAACTGTCTAGGTCTGGGTCCCTCAGCAGTGCTTGGGTTGTAGGTAGATTGTGCTACTGCAGTCTTTGTTAATCCAACATCCAAGTAGACTTTCTGCCATTGAAGCCCCCTATTTTGTTTCTACTAGCAGAACTCAGGGAGAGAATTTACACAGGTATCGCTAATTTTAGACCAAACAGATTTAATGTTTTTCTTTTTAATAGAGTGGAAGTTTTCCGATTTTAAGAGATGTCTTAAATCTCTCTCAGCATCTTTGAAGCAAATAACACACAAGATGCTAATACATTTTGCAATAAGTTTAAGAACTCTCAGCTTTTGCTCTAAGTGGCTAATACTTTATCATCTCCAATGCACTCCGCAATTAAAAGTTAAAAATTTGCTCTTCTGACATATGAAATACACAAAAGAACCTAGTAAACTGGACTGTATCGCCACAATTTACAATAACCTGCACCATGAAATAACTTCCTAGCAATAATAATTCTGGTAATCTGAATAAAGCATAGAAGCTTCCTTAAGCACATGAGCTTATGGCTGATGTCCAGCATTCAAAGTCCTCAGCACTGTATTTTTAAATAGTTTAAAGCTGTTTTCCTTCGAGATAATGGCTAATTCCCATATGTTTAAAAACTTTATTACATAAAAACTGCCCTCTTTAACATACAATGTTTGCTGTGGAAGCTGCATGGGAAATGTAATCAACTTTCAAATTAGAGATAGTAACTTTTAAATAAAAATGATATTTCAGTAATACAACTCCAAGGACTTTCTACTTATTTTTCAATACAAATACATTTTTACCACTACCAAATGCTAATCACGTAGTGGCCATGTAGCCCACCCCAGGGATAACTATAAGCATAAACCTTTTTTATTTCACTTTTTTAAACTCATAACATTTCATGTTGACATTTGCAGTCATTCCCATAGACTTGGGAAGCTATGATCAACAGACTGTTGCTCCATCTCTTCACACAATGATTCTTTAAATAGCCTCACAGTGTTAAACTTATAGGACTAGACCCTACAGAATTTTCAACTTTTCCATAGCTTAGTGAGAAATTCCTGTTCTTCATGTCAGGGGGTCAAAGAGAGAGGTTCATAATCCTCTTCTTTTTTGAAAAGCAGCAGTAACAATACAGATCCAAGCTTCTTGCCATCAAGAGAGCATATTTATGGCAAGCTTGCGATAAGATGGTACCAAAGGAGTCTCGTTTGGTGTTTAGGAGCATATACATTGGTTTGTGCTTCTAGAAAAAGGGAGAGGTTAATATGGAAAATGGAATAATAGATTCCATGAAAGAGGTTAATAAGTTAAATGATAATAATTCAATACAGAATTTTTATCTGTAAAACTTAGCCAAAATGAATTTTTCTATGAAGCAGAACAGAGGGAAGCTAATAAGAGGCACCTGTGATTTGCCATATCAGCTTGGACCTGTGGTCTAAATCGGATATTCAGACCTCAGGAGTGGCATGTGCCTGATGCTTCAGAGGAAGGCAGACCCCCCCTCCTTCCCCACCCCTCCAGTAATGCCCTTCTCATTTAATATCTGTGATGAACTGACACAATACCACAAGAAAGCAGAAGGAAAATAAAGACATAAAAATGCAGAACAGAACTTGGAGAAGTTCAGTTACGAACTGGCCGCAATTTGCAGCCACTGCATTCTACCATCTTCTGTTGAAGTCAGTGGGAGATGCTCATATGATATCTGAATGAACTCCCATTGAAGTCAATGATATTCTTTCCATGACTTTAAATAGATCAGGCCATGCATCAGCTGCAGAAGCAGGCTCAATTTCTAATAATTGAAGAAGCATTGAGAAACTGACTGTAAGTGCACATTGTAGTTACCTTGTAACATTGTACATTGTAGTCACAACATATGGACAAAGGTATTTTTAAACATTAAAGCAATTCATATAACTTGAAGGCGTTTTTACCAGTGAAATGTTATGCAAGACTTTTTCCTAGTGTTTTTAGAACAAACTGTATGTGCCACACTGGACAAACACAACATGATCATATCCAATCATTCTTATTCCCCCTTCTCTTCTCTTGGATATAACATCCGTGAAGAGTCCACTGATACAGAAATTACACGTACTTCCAGAGCAGCTAGGAAGTATTCACTCTGGCCTTTAGCACAGTTCCCCATTATTCATTTAAAGGAAATGAGTCTATCACAGGGGTCAAGTCTTATCCACTTGCAGATCCTCATCCAAAGAAAAGCTGTCAAACTAAAATGAATGTCTCTAATGACTGCAGAGGTACAAGCAACTTGGCAGAGAGCAGTAGATTCAATCATTCTGTTCAGTGATTTTCATCTGTCAACAAAATGGAATGCTGGTGTTACTTGAGCTAATTGTGTTTGAACCCATTTTCTGTAATGAACTTCTTTGTGTGCAGGCATTTTGATTATTATAGTTTCACTTATTTGTGGAGCTTTATGCAGAATGGACCAAAACTCTTTTAAAAATTAATTATCTAGTCTATTCTGGGCTGGAACCCAACCTTTTTATGCATAAAACTTCTGCTGACTTCCTTGGAAGATACATGCATAACAACACTTTCAAGTTTTTTTTTTTAAAAAGTGTTGTGGAAGTTTATTCATGCTTGGCATACATACATGTTTTTAAAATCTGCATTAAAATTGGTAATGTAGATGTTCATTTGCTGATTTATATTTAAAATGCAAGAAATCAATAATCAACATACTATACAAAAAATTGGAGGACCAAGGTTTCTAGCTAAAAATACTGCCTTGTTAAGAGTATCCTATACGTATCTGGATTGGTTGATGTTAATTCGTTGTCTGTTAGAGTGGTTGTGTTAGTCTATTTTATTTGACAATATGTGGCAAGAAAGATTGTAATAAAAATGTCTACATTAATATATTGTGCATAAAAATTGTTAGCTCCTATTTTTGAATATGTTGACCATTTCAGAATTAAACCAAACAAGAACAGTTCGGCAGTGTTCTGAGTAAGTGGATTTGATTAAGATTTTATGAGTATCTGATACAAAGATTGGGTGGATAAGGGGAAAGCCCACATTTGGACACCTAAATCGTCCCAATATAAAACCACAGGATTGGGGAAGGGTGGGGGGTATACTAGGCTTGTCTTCTACGCATTTCTTTGAATAACTTTCATAGCAGCAGAAACTTGCTGGAAGGTTAAGCGTTAAAGCTCAGATGGCATTAGTGATTCGAGGATGCTAGACTGATTTATAGAGGATGTTTAGCTCCATAACTGCCTGTGGGAGACCTACATGTTCCAATTGAAAAGTGACTCTGGCATTCTGCATCTCTATTCCCATATACGTGTTACTAGGGTGAGAGAGTATTTTGCCCTCATCGGGAATTAGGGGCTCCAGAACAAGAACCACAGTTCATTCCTTGGTCTGCTTCTTGAGTAGTGAAATCGAAGGGAGTGCAGTGCCAGGTGAGGTCCCCTTGCCTGTATCCACATGGCATAATTTACACATTCGGGCCGTTCTGTGAGTGGGAGAAGGCAGACATCCAGTTTAGTGAAAAACATGGGAGTTCCTCTATTAAAGAAGTCACTTCTGCAAAATGCCCGTGCCAGTCAGAAAGGCTGATTTGGTCACTCAGCCAAATGAAATTGGTGCCCCCCAATTAAATGACACAATGGCTCCCCTATACCCCTTTAAAAAGTTGTTTTACGCTGGTATAAAACTAACATATAGTCCACCTACTTAGAAACCAAAATGTTTCTTGACTGAAGCTTAAACACTAAACAAATCATTTCTCTTAAAACAGATTGCAGCTTTTCATTGTTGGAGTACCTTTCAATGCCTGTTTAAGTCAATGGAACAGATTTATTAATTAAATATTTAGAGTAGAATATTTTCAAAAGAAAAATGGCTTTTGAAAATACCTTTTTCTGCTCTCTTCTTGGTGTTAACTATTGACAAATGAGACCCTTTATTTGAGGACAGTTTTCTGTTCCACAGCATTCTGAGATAAATTGTTTGCTGTGCACAGCAACGTAACATTTCAAGTCTGCAAGAGCTGTTGAGCTTTGAAACTAGAAATCTCTTACTTTTAAATATTTGGGTAAATTGGTTAGTTTATGCACATTTATATTAGAAGATTTCAGATAAGCATTGGGGCATCCTGTTTATCAGAAACATGAAAATGTGTGGTTATTTTAGCAAAGAGCCATGAACACAGACCTTATAGGGAATCTGTTGTTTTTAAAATATGTTTTCTTCAGAGTGAGATCCCAAGCTAGTTGCTCATCATTTGAATTGAGTCAAAAGGAAACTAGCCAGGAGAGAAGAGCATATAAGCAGTATAGCAGCCCCACAACTTCCATACAATTAGCTAGAAAACCAGTCCCAGGCCTTGATAGTGAGACCAAAAAAAATCCTATGAATTGGCACTTGTTGCTCCAGCTACAAGCTCACTCTAGCCTTCATTCAGGAAAACACTTACATACTTAACTTTAATGAGTCTTTATGTAAATGGGATGTAAACATATACGTACAGTTAAGCATGTGTATGAAGTACTTTCCTGAATAAAATGCATATTCCTCAGTTAGTGCCTCTGGGAGCAGCCACAGGTCTTGAGGGAAAAAAACCCCCTGAATTTGTAGAGAATAAGGTAGCACATTGAAGAAAATACCAACAATATTTGAAGGCTGTGCCATTTGTTATCACTGAAATTACCTGTATAACGTACATGTTGCCTTCGTTGTTGCATTGCTATTTAGAAAAATCTGTGTCTAGAAGAATGTAGCATATGTACTGTGTATATGTGTTAAAAGTTTTACTTGCAGTGGGGGGAAAATGCAGAATTTGGGGGCTGGCTGTGCAGGCCTTCAGAATGGGAGCAGAAAGTCTTACGAATTATATTTTTATAGACAGCACTGTGGCTTCAAGTCCCAGCCACATCATATCTGCCTCTTCCAGGAACGTAACATTGTGAGGGAGGAGAGCAGAAGGTGGCTATGACATGTAGGGATAGTACAACACCAACAGCCCTGGACAGATTACAAATAAATAAAATATGCCTTTGAAGTAATATTTTTTTAGTTCGAAATTGTTAAACAGAGAAATATTTACAAGTTAACTTTCTATGTACTTGATATTGTGTGGTGTTTCGTATTGAATAGATGACCCTGTTATATGTTTACATCTCTTAAAGACTGTCCTTGAGGCATATAAAATAAGTAAATGAATTGTATGTCGGACAGACAGAGTGCCATGTAATGGTAATGGTTTTAATTTCTAGTGAAAATGTCAGCTTTGATAGTGCTTGTGTATATTCTGGTTGGCTCTCGTGCATTTTGTTCTTTCTACAGAAAGGCTTATATGCTTAATTGTGGAGGAGTGCAGTAGTACAGTAGATAAAGGGCTAAATATTGCTGCCCAACCCACTGTAATTTGTACATTGATATTTTTTTTTAAACATCAGTAGTCCCAAATTTCAGTTTTGAGTTGCATTAACAGTACTAATAGATAAAGCTGGAGTAAGTTAGAAACATATGGATTTTGATTTAAACACGTCTCGGAGGTGTTGAGATGAGTCAAGAGAATCAACGTTAACATGACTAAATTAAATTGAATGTGAAGCTGACGGGCTTTGTTTAGCTGCCCATGCAGAGTGGCGTGCAAAAATAGACAAACAGTGTGGATAGAGAAAAGTGAAGTGGGTTTTTGGCCAACAAGTTATAGTAATTTGAAGTGTTATGAACGTTGTTTTTTAATACATGGCCTGACTTTCTGAAGAGCTGTGTTACCAATAAATCCCATTCAGTTGGAATTGTGGGTTTCCAGCACCTTTGATGGTCAGACCAATTATTTCTTACCTTGATGTACTTTTTTCCGTTTAATTTTTAGGGCTGGGAGAATAGAACAAAAGCAAACCACTTCTAAATATCAAGAAACTGGTTTGGGTGGTTTTTTACATTTATTTTACAGGGGCAAGGGGCTGTCTGCCTAGATAAACAGGGTTGGAGTCCGATGTTGGATGCTGTATCCATATCCCAGCCATATATATCTATGAGTTGGAGAAATTATTTGACAATAGTCAACAATAATGTCTTCTTTCCCTTCTCTTATTTTTCTAAAGAACCAGTCCAGTCTCCTAAAAACACTTATAAATACCTCACTTTTTCCAATAGCTGGGGAAGAACTTATCAGCTGTCTTCTCTTGGGAGATTTTTTTGTATCCAGGCCTGACACAGTGCAACTTCTGCTTTGCAGAGATAGCAAAGAAGTGAAAAACCTGATGGAGCATCTAATCATGTGACATGGGACAGAGGAGGGTATGCTTTATTCTGTGCTTTACTGTGCACATACCCAACTCCCATTGTGATCTGTGGTCACAATTTATGTGTGATGAGTCTTGAGGAGAGGCTAGAGCCCCTGAGGGATGGCAGTATCAAAATGCACTAACTTCTCTGTCTGCACTGCCCTTCAGGAGGAAATGCACCAGTTCTCGGAAGCTTGGAACACTAAGGCAGGGAGAACCAAGTTTGTTTGGTTTTATTTTCAGATACAGCCCCCAGGGCCTGATTCAGCATATCATGCATTTGATATTAAAGCACATGCTTATGTGCTTTGCTATATTGGGGTCCTCAAAGGTCACTTGCTTCCTTTCTAGCAGTGACATAGTTTTCATGGGCCCTTAGATTCACATAGGGGAAATAAATGGAAGGTGCTTGCATACGGCAATCGTTTTCACCTCTTTTTGTATATTTCTACATTGAAGTCAATAACACAGTTAGGGGCAGGATTTTGCCCAGTGCTAAGAGCAACAAAAATTTTAGGCCTTGATCCTGCAAGTAGTCATATGCGTGCTTATACTTTAATGTGCACAAGTAGGTCCCATTGATGTCAATGGAGCTATCCACATGCATTAAAGGTTAAGAATGCATTTGCAAGATGTAATGTAATGTATTAAATTATATTCCTTAACTTTTACAATAGTATGTATGAGGCTAATAGAACACTCTAAGATGCAGTTAACATCATCTGTTCTTCCACACCCAAACTCTGTGTCATTTTGAAGGAATAGATATGCTTGATACTGAATTGTCAGCTGGTGTGGTGGGCCCCACTTATTTCATGAAAAACTTTGGTGTTTAATCACTAACTACTTCAAACCAATATTGAAATCTCAGTGCTCTCAAGTGAATTCAGTTTGATTGTTTCAACCGAGTACTTCTCTCCCACTGCAAAACCACTACACAGTTGCACCATTTGTAGTTTAGTGATTGTCGTCGTTATCGGAAGATCCACTAGAACTGGGTAGGGATTGCCTTGTACAACTACAGTTATGTAGGTAAAGTAATGTGAAGTAGCTTTCACGGTGCCTGCTTTCACAGTAGTTGCACACTGTCACGTTACCCAGATCTGACAAGAATTGTTTAAAAATTAGCCTGTTTCTGTAGAACAAATTATTGTCGTTCTTGCAGCAAAACTGCCCCTCCGTCTGAACTCATAGTTCTTGCACAAGAAAAATTTAAGGCACCCAATAAACCCTGCTGTTCACTATAGAAAACACTGGATTTGAATTGTGCTACACTCGTCAGCAGCTAATGGGTTACTTTTTTTAGTCTCCCAATCTTAAGTGGCATTAATATGTCTTTTTTTCCTTTATTTACAGATTAAAAAAAAAACCTTCCTGAACCAAAATAACACTAGTATCCCTGTGAGGAAGGGAGTTCCAGAAGATATAGTTTCAGGCAGTATAATGCTAGTTGTCATTATCAGCTGTCAGCCTAGTACTGCTTTGTTGGAAGAACCTATCAATAATTGATCAATTGTAGAAGAGCACTTGTGGGTGTATATACATTATAGTCTAGCAGAGCCCTTAAGTATGAGCCTAACTTTAAGCATGTGAGTATTTCCATTGACTTCAGTGATACTAGTCATGTGCTTAAGCACTTTGCTTGATTGAAACCTTTGTCCAGAAGTGCCAAGTGGCTCCATCAGAATTGATATTTATACAGGAAATGTTCAATACTGATTGAACAATGTTTTCTCCTTATTAATATATTGGAAAACTGTAGTGTGGTTTGTCATTTTAGGAGAGAGATGATGTGATAGAAGGGTTTAAGTTCTGGATATTCTGATGCCATTGGATCGTGACCTTACAATTTGCTGTTGGCGGCATTTTAAATGTAGCCTTTTTATGTCATTCACTTTGGAAAAGCAAGAAACATTATTTCCTAAATGCCATTTTACTGTGCTTTTCACTTTTTCAATCGCTGGAGAAAAAGGAGTTTGGAATTATTTTCCATTGGTGTTTTCTCCAGGTTCAAGTATCAGAGGGGTAGCCCTGTTAGTCTGGATCTGTAAAAGCAGCAAAGAATCCTGTGGCACCTTATAAACTAACAGACGTTTTGGAGCATGAGCTTTCGTGGGTGAATACCCACTTCATCGGATGCATGTAGTGGAAATTTCCAGGGGCAGGTATATATATGCAAGCAAGCTAGAGATAACGAGGTTAGTTCAATCAGGGAGGATGAGGCCCTGTTGTAGCAGTTGAAGTGTGAAAACCAAGGGAGGAGAAACTGGTTTTGTAGTTGGTAAGCCATTCACAGTCTTTGTTTAATCCTGAGCTGATGGTGTCAAATTTGCAGATGAACTGAAGCTCAGCAGTTTCTCTTTGAAGTCTGGTCCTGAAGTTTTTTTGCTGCAGGATGGCCACCTTAAGATCTGCTGTAGTGTGGTCAGGGAGGTTGAAGTGTTCTCCTACAGGTTTTTGTATATTGCCATTCCTAATATCTGATTTGTGTCCGTTTATCCTTTTCCATGGAGACTGTCCAGTTTGGCCGATGTACATAGCAGAGGGGCATTGCTGGCATATGATGGCGTATATGACATTGGTGGACATGCAGGTGAATGAACCAGTGATGGTGTGGCTGATGTGGTTAGGTCCTGTGATGGTGTCGCTGGTGTAGATATGTGGGCAGAGTTGGCATCGAGGTTTGTTGCGTGGATTGGTTCCTGAGCTAGAGTTGCTATAGTGCGGTGTGCAGTTACTGGTGAGAATATGTTTCAGGTTGGTAGGTTGTCTGTGGGCGAGGACTGGCCTGCCACCCAAGGCTGTGAAAGTGTGGGATCATTGTCCAGGGTGGGTTGTAGATCTCTGATGATGCATAGGAGGGGTTTTAGCTGGGGACTGTATGTGATGGCCAGTGGAGTCCTGTTGGTTTCTTTCTTGGGTTTGTCTTGCAGTAGGAGGCTTCTGGGTACACATCTGGCTCTGTTGATCTGTTTCCTTATTTCCTCATGCGGGTACTGTAGTTTTGAGAATGCTTGGTGGAGATTTTGTAGGTGTTGGTCTCTGTCTGTGGGGTTAGAGCAGATGCGGTTGTAACTCAGTGCTTTGCTGTAGACAATGTATCGTGTGATGTGCCCGGGATGGAAGCTGGAGGCATGAAGGTAGGCATAGCGGTCAGTAGGTTTTCAGTATAGGGTGGTGTTAATGTGACCATCACTTATTTGCACCGTGGTGTCTAGGAAGTGGACCTCCCGTGTAGATTGGTCCAGGCTGAGGTTGATGGTGGGGTGGAAGCTGTTGAAATCGTGGTGGAATTTTTCCAGAGTCTCCTTCCCAGGGTCCAGATGATAAAGATATCATCAATGTAGCGTAGGTAGAGAAGGGGCGTGAGTGGACGAGAGCTGAGGAAGCTTTGTTCCAGGTCGGCCATAAAAATATTGGCATATTGTGGGACCATGCGGGTGCCCATAGCGGTGCCACTGATCTGGAGATATATATTGTCATCAAATTTGGAATAGTTGTGTGTGAGGATAAAGGCACAGAGCTCAGCAGCCAGTTGTGCTGTGACATCATCAGGGATACTGTTCCTGACAGCTTGTATTCCATCTGTGAGTGGGATGTTTGTGTAGAGAGCCTCTACATCCATGGTGGCTAGGATGGTGTTTTCTGGAAGGTCACCAATGCATAGTAGTTTCCTCAGGAAATCAGTGGTTTCACGGAGATAGCTGGGAGTGCTGGTGGCATAGGGTCTGAGTAGAGAGTCCACATATCCAGAGAGTCCTTCAGTGAGAGTGCCAATGCCCAAGATGATGGGGCATCCAGGATTTCCGGGTTTGTGGATCTTGGGTAATAGATAGAATAACCCTGGTCGGGGCTCTCAGGGTATGTTGATTTGTTCCGGTGTTAGTGTAGGGAGTGTCCTGAGTAGATGTTGCAGTTTCTTAGTGTATTCCTCAGTGGGATCTGAGGAAAGTGGCCTGTAGAATTTGGTATTGGAGAGTTGTCTGGTGGCCTCCTTTTGGTAGTCAGACCTGTTCATGATGACAACAGTCCCTCCTTTATCAGCCTCTTTGATGATAATGTCAGGGTGGTTTCTGAGGCTGTGGATGGCATTGAGTTCTGCATGACTTAGATAATGAGGCAAGCGATGTTGTTTTTCCACAATTTCTGCCTGTGCACGTCGGCGGAAGCATTCAGTGTAGAGGTCCAGACTGTCATTTCAACCCTCAGGAGGAGTCCATGTGGAGTTCTTCTTCTTGTGCTGTTGGTGGGAGGGTACCTGTGTATCAGTGCGCTGTTCAGTGTTGTCCTGAAAGTATTCTTTGAGTCGGAGATGGCAAAAGTAGGCTTCCAGATCGCCGCAGAACTGTATCATGTTGGTGGAGGTGGCAGGGCAGAAAGAGAGTCCCCAAGATAGGACAGACTTTTCTTTTGGGCTGAGTGTGTAGTTGGACAGATTGACGATATTGCTAGGTGGGTTAGGAGTACCACGGTTGTGGCCCCATGTGGCAGGTAGGAGTTTAGACAGGCTGTTGATTTCTGAATTAACTAAGAAAAGGAGGACTGAAATTTGGCCTTACTTAAAATATATAAAATGAACCTTAAATATTGACCCATTTGGTGATTTTTTTTCTTCTTAATGAAAGGTGGTAGCATCTGGAGGAGGCCAATGTGTAGGACTTTTGTTTGAAGCACATTTAATCCTGCTGTGCTGCTGTCCAGTGTAAATGAACAAGGCAGAGGCCACCAGAATCTGTTATCAAATAGAGTAATGCTGTAATACAGAGTGTATGTTTTTGTGAAAGTCTTAATTTCTTCTTATGAAGATTAAACACAAATCATTATTTTCATGGTGTATACGTGAAATGTAATTTTTTTTCAATAAAATGTTTCTTTTCCTAAACGGTTTACCTGGAGTGTTTTAATGACCCATTTATCTCTGGAGTCCTTCATATGCAAATCTCACTAAGAGCATAGTAGAATGAGGGGCCAGTGCTCACCTCACATGCATTGTTAATTATGATTTTTCTCTTGCTCAGTCATAAGAAAGGTAAAACACAGCAAGCCTCTGTGTACTTTGTCAAAGTAGTAAAAGATTACTGAGCAAAAGACCTGCTGAGAAAGCCTCCTAGGCCCAGCTGGACAGACTTATGCTAGGAAGCTAAAAGAGCTGTATAGACATGGCTTGGGCTTTCAAGCCCACCCCTTACCCCGGGCTAGTGTCAGAGATTTTTAAGACTAGAAGGTACCATTAGATCATCTAGTCTGATCTGTGTCACACCTGCCAGAGAACTTCACAATGACCCCTGTATCCAGGGATAACTTGTTTGATATTGACTGGTTGATGCTGACTTGCGGTGAAATTCCTGTGGTTCCTTAGAGTTCAAATCATCATTGTAAAGCAGAAGGATGGTATTTAAGCAATGCACATGGTATATTGTTAATGGTGACAAAGATGAATAGGGGGAAAGTGTCACTAGAGTAGAGGTCTGCTCAGGGCTAATTTTGAAACCTAACCTGAGCCCGATCCAAGTCCAAGAGAGTCAAGTCATTCTCAGACCTGACCAGGACCTGACACTTCCCCTCAAACCTCTGTCAGCACCACTGTCTTGTCCTTGGGACTAGTCCTGGTGGGGTCTTCCCACTCCCCACCCCCTGTGCCTGCAATCCATCTCCAGTCACTGCCTGCCCCATGGGCTCAGTGTGGTGACAGCTTCGAGTCCCACTCCTGCCGACCACCGGCCCCTGCTGGACTGTGTGTGCTGTGGAGTGAGAGGTGCTGTGACTCAGCACACTCACTGCACAGCAAACGCAGCAAAGTAAGGAGGTAGCAGCCGGCAGGAGCAAGGGCTGCAGCTGCGTCAACCCCACAAGCAGGAGAAGGTGAGCAGAGCAACCCAACCTGAGCCTGAGAGTATCTGGTGGTTTTCTGATCTGACCTGAACCTGACCCTTGTAGTTATAGACTCATAGACTTTAAGGTCAGAAGGGACCAATGGTGATCATCTAGTCTGATCTCCTGCACAAGTTCCATCAAGTTCAGGTCAGGTTGCAAGCCTCTAGCTCAGAGGATTGAGGTGTTGGTCAGTATCTGTTTCAAGTTGGTAGTCAAAGTTTCACCAAACAGCCTTGAATTGTTTTGTAGAACAAGTGACAGGTCTTGTTCCAATGTCCGGTGGGCAAATGTTCACAGCTTGTCCCAGCCTCCACCACAACTGGCCATCTTGTTGATAGTCACAGAAGCAAGGCATACAAATGATTACCTATCGCCTCACACTCCAGGTTGTCTCTTAGGGACATAGTTGTGGGGAAATTCACACTGCAGATGCTGTATTTGCTCTCTGAATCAATAGAGGGGTTTCATAAAAAATCCAGACGTACTTATGCAGTTTGACCAGGTGCAAGTACGAATTCATGTCCAGCCAGCATCACCTCATGTGCGATTATATTACTGAGCAAGCAAAGCATCAACCTGCTGAGTGTTCTTTATATCACAATGGGGGAAAAAACAGGATAGTGAACCTTCTCTGTAGATATGAATTCCCTATAATTTAACAGAATAATATGGCTATTGACTTGAATGCAGGTCCACTTCTGTGTGTGTGGTACAGGAACAATTGGTAACTTTGGAGCTGTATTTGTTTCTTGAATGCTTATTGTGTCAAAGTATGCATCACAGCCCAGGAACACTTTGGGGTCATTAACTCTAAAGGAAATATTGATTAGAGAACAATGCCATACTTCTCAGAAAAGATGATTTTCAGCTGAATGTAATGAGCAATTGAAGTGTTTAGAATGAAAGTGCCCCCTACTGTTAGCAAGACCCTGCTAATACTTCTATTTTGCCATATTTAGTTCACCACGTCAGCTTGACTCACACCATAGCCCGCTGGTGTCAGCTTGGCTTCCCGCTTCGGCTTGTCACCCTGGCTGTGCACATGCCCCTCTGCCTGCCCAGGGGAGTGCCAACCTGAGAGTCAATAATATAGGAGAATTCATGGGAGAGCCTTAGGTCTTGTTGCACTAAATAAACCTAGTCCTGTGTAGGAACTGCCATATTTGATCAAAGCAATCGGTCATCCAATCTAGCTGGAGCTAATGCATGCTTCTTTGGAAGCAGGTGGGAGGAAAGAAACATGCAGGTTGGCATATCGCATGTGATGATTCTTTAGTGACTTTGGTTAAATGCATTTGGTGATTTGTCTAGTTCCTAGTACACAGATTGTTCATATGGGGGGGGCGGGACGGGGGAAACTACCATCATCTGTAACAGACAGCAACTGGCAAACTTGGCAGAGGTGCTCAGATAGAGTCAGTCTCTAGGAGAGGTTCCGCCATTTCAGAGTTAAGAGCACACTAGCAATGGAAATTTTCACTGCTTTCTATTTTCCTTGGATAAATACAGGACTTTGTCTTTGGCGGTGTCAAACTGGCATTTTTCACAGGTAGGTCAGTCTTTTCCTGTCTGGTAAGTGGAGAAAATAAGGCACAGACACAGTTGTCTTAATTGTGTTAGTATAATGTTGCATCGGTTTAGGTTGAATATATGGGCGAAAGGTGTTACCATAACCTAATCACTGTATCACATTAAGCAGTGTTAAAGAATGTAGTATATTAGACCTCAGCCTGCTTAGCACCACGTCAAACACAATGTTTAACTTTTAAAAATCCAGAAAAGAAGGGGAAAGAGTTAAAGCATTTGAAATGAAAAGTATTAAATAATTTTTTATTTTATTTTAACATCCCTTGTTCCTTTTCCCGTTAGCTGGAGAGAGTTTTTAGAAGGACAAACCCCCTTGTTTGACAGTCTCTGAAATGTATTAGAGATGGCAATAACTATCCTTTTGGGGAAAAGAAATGAAGTTGGTTAAGATCAGCTTGAAGCTGCTGCTGTTAAAGTCCAATCCAGTTTCATCCCTGAAGGAGTTTGGGATTGTGCTGGAGCTGGTAGGGGCAGTGATGTCATCTGGCTCTCTGTGGTGCCATATGGTCAGGACATCCCTCAAAATTAGGCTGAGGAAGCCTGGGGTCCCAGGAGATGGTGGGGTGGGTGTGGCCTCCATGAGGGTTATGTTTTCTCCAGTAACCTCTATCTGTCCTTTTTGTTCTTTCATATTTGTCCCACAAAATCTCTTTTAAGGACTCAAGAAAGGAGAGAGGGGTGGAATATTCCATCACCTCATTATTTTGTCCAGCAATTAAGCCTAATATCTAATATACCAATTTTGGCTCATTAACTTCAGGCTCCACATCTCTTGTTTTTATCAAGCGTAATTTTAACAGCCTTTAGAATATATCAGCATGGCCTTTTTGGTTTAGACCAATCCAGCTTCTTACACTTGCACTTGTTACAACATTTGTTGTTCTAGGTTATTGTGCCACCTCACAAATTTACACTCACTTTTTACAGTTAAACTCACAATTGGAGTAAATTTGTAGGCCAAGTCATCACAACCCCACATTGTGACTTGACCAAGTTACTCGATAGGTAACTGACAGCGCTGGGAAGAGAATGTATGAGTCTTGGTCTGCAAGAAACATTAGGCTGCATTCTGATATGTGACGAGCTAATAAGCCAAAGGGAAATTCTACAAGCTTTGGTGAAACCAAAGGAAGAACCTGACTGACTGGTTAAAATCTTTCATATTCATTTTCCTGGCCACTTTCTGGTTTAAAACTTTACAAGTCATTGATAACATAAGTCATTTTCTTCAAAACTCTGGGCTTATACCGGGTAAAGAATCAAGGCTGATGAAATCACTTCTAAGCGAATGGGAGTGCCTTTGAGAATCCTGGCCTCTTATTCTTCACAAGTCAAAACTTGTAGCAGCTCACCTGAGCCTCGAACAAGATTTCAAGAAGAAAAAAGGCAGAAAGAGGGAAAAAATCCATGATGAGACTGGACTGCTCTCTACAGCCCTGAAAACCAAAGTTCAAGATTATTTTTTACACTGCTCTAAACTTGCTTATCCATAAAATTACAAGAAGATCTGAAACAACAACAGAAGTCAACAGCATGTTTCCATTTATTTGGAGCCGGATTACTAATGATGCCAAATTACAGCATCACACAAAACTCAAAATTTATCAAAATGCTATGCAAGAGATTTGATAGGAAATGACTTTATATTTTTTTTAAGAAACTTACCTTTTAAACAAGCTGAGAGAGATACTATTTGGAAAAAATGACTTACAGTGGCATAGAGAGTACACTTATAAAGTTGCAAACAATACCAAACTGGGAGGAGTTGCATGTGATTTGGAGGATAAGATTAAAATTCAAAATGATAGTGAGAAATTAGAAAAATGGTCTGAAGGAAATAGGATGAAATTCAATAAGGACAAATGCAAAGTACTACACTTAGGAAAGAACAATCAGTAGCACACATACAAAATGGGAAGTGACTGCCTAGGAAGGAGTACTGTGGAAAGGGATCTGGGGGCCATAATGGATCACAAGCTAAATATGAGTTAATAGTGTAATGCTGATAGCTTCAAAAAAGCAAGAAAGATACACCTGATGTGATTTGTCTTTTGTGATAATAAATCTCCTTTAAAGCTTTCAACAGTATTCTCGTTGAACTCTTTCCTCTTCATGGTAAAGTTTTTGGAAAGAGGTGGAGCCTTCAAATTTTGTCCCAACCCCCAAAAACCTCTGTGGAAGAGAGTTGCAGGGGGTTTGCATGGCGGTATTTAAGATGGTAACAGAGATGGTAAAAGCTGATTGTCCCTTTTTTCTTGTTAATAGAAAAGCTTACCCAAATTAATGGATGAGAATGTTTTTAAATGAACAGAGGGAAAACACTCTTTCACAGAGCATTGGCAACCTTTTCAGTTCATTACTGCAGGAGGTTCTGGGTCAGATACAGCAAGTGGATTTAAGAGAGCTGGACACATGTGAGCATTAATAACATTCTTTAGTTATGCAAGCTAAACCAACGATAATCAGATCTCTTTTTCCAGGAGTCTATTAACTTTACAGTGATGCCAGGAAGGAATCTGACATGCCTGGTCTCCAGCTTCCAGCACTGTACAATTCAGTAGCTCTGTTTTGGCAAGGGTGCTCTCCCTCTGATTCAGGCATGGGCCACTGCTGGAGACCAGTGTCTAGATGTGATGTAGCACTGGTGTGAAGTGATATGCCAAACCCTATGTTCCTGCACTCATTTCCAAATGGTTTAGCTGACACAGATGGCAGCTGGCTTTGGGGACATCCGTAAGGCATGGACAGCAGGGCAGAGATGGGAACTCCGTTTCTCTTCCTGTTTCAATGTTCATTTGATGCAAAGAGCACACATGTTTTTAAAAGCTAAGATCTCTCATTAATATTTAAACAAAGTGTGACGGATACCGCCTGATGTACTGGGATTTCACTGAGCCTCTCCTGATCAACCAGCCTGGGTTCCCTCTCCCTGCTTTGCTGAATTACAGTCTCCGGCCTCATGCAGCACACACACACGCGTAGGGCCACACCCTGCTGCAGACACAGACTGAAGTCAGCTCTGTGTGAGAGGACTACCCCAGCACTCACATGCCCACCCCTTTTGGGCAACAAACCCAAAATAATATTGTCTTGCACTGTATAGAAATATCTATACCGCGTATGCTCATAAAATTTGCCCTCCTCCTTAATGTGAAGAGAGATGCACAACTTCTTGCACCCTCAATTATGAATTGCACAAACTGGGTTATATTATAAACAGGAAATAAGTTTATCAACTACAAAAGGTGGATTTTAAGTAGTTAAAGCGATAGTAAACAGAACAAAGCAGATTACTAAGCAAATAAAACCAAATATGCAAACTAAGCTTGCTTCACTAAAGAAATTGGTTAAAAACAATAATTTCTCACCCTAGATATTGTTGCAGGCAGATTGCAGAAAGTCTTGAAAGGCAGGTGCAATGGTCTCCAGCTTGAGACCTCAGGTATTATTACTCACAAGCCGGACCCCCTTCCAGCTAGGGCTCAACTCTTCTCCCCCCCAGTTCAGGTCTTTGGTTTCAGGTGTCTTTTAGGGTGGGGAGGCAGAGGAGAACCACGATGATCTCACTCCTCTGCCTTATATAGTTCTTGTGTAAAATAGTTCTTATATAGTTCTTGTGTAAGGCAGGAACCCTTTGTCTTCCAGTGGAAAAACACTGGCATTCCAACAGGGGAGGAGGGGTATTCAGTACCAGGTTATTCGGACCCATGTCTTTGCAGGGCTGTGGCAGCCATTACTGGTAGGCTGTCTCCGGTGTCAACAGGAAGACTAAGCTCTTTTACAGTCCATTGTCTCTGCTAATGGCCCATTAGACTGTCTGGCCTTGTTATTGAACCTGAAGGTCTGGTTGGGGATGACACCCAAAGTAACACATTTGAAATAGATGCATAATTAATATTCCTTACTTCAGATACAGGCACACAAATTGGATAATCACATTCAGTAAATCATAACCCCTCCAATGAGCTTTCATACGAGCCATCTTGCATAAAGTATATCTGTTATGTCAGATCCATATTATAAGCATATTTTCATAAAGAATATGGAGTGAAACATCACACAAAACTTCTCTATAGCTAACGTACAGGCTAATGGACACCCTCTGTCAGCACATCAGACAGTTACAGATAGTGAGTGAAAGTTCCAAAAGGGCCTAGGGCCATGGCTACACTGGCACTTTACAGCGCTGCAACTTTCGCGCTCAGGGGTGTGAAAAAACACCCCCCTGAGCGCTGCAAGATACAGTGCTGTAAAGCCTCAGTGTAATCAGTGCTGCAGCGCTGGGACCGCGGCTCCCAGCACTGCAAGCTACACCCGTAAGGGATGTGGTTTACGTGCTGGCGCTCCAACTACACTCATGCTTCAAAGCGCTGCCTCGGCAGCGCTTTGAAATTTCAAGTGTAGCCATATAAGTCCCACTTTCGAAGGCTGGAGAGGAGGAATCAATTTGGGGACAGAATCCAGAGGGATGTTAGCTTGATCAGGTAATCATGGGTACAGGTGAGGTTAGTAGGGTCAGAAATGTCCATAAGGCTGGTTTTGGCAGGGAGCCACAAACCCAGCTCGGGTGGACAAGGCTAGAAAAAAAGTTTTACCAAGACAGCCGTGGAGACAGGGTTAGGGGTGACCAGATGTCCTGATTTTATAGGGACAGTCCCAATATTTGGGGCTTTTTCTTATATAAGCTCCTATTATCCCCCACTCCCTGTCCCAATCTTTCACATTTGCTGTCTGGTCACCCTACAGGGGGTTCAGTGATGCAGCATAGTGACATCCACTACAATTGGCTTGAATTTTTCAGGGAGGATGGTGTACATTTGTAAATGGAAGTGCTGACATGTGGCTAAGAATGTGAGGGAATTGACTGGGCAGCAATTGTGATACCACGATGTGTGGTTTGGGGAAGAGCAACCAAGCTACTCACTGGTCCTCCCTGTGGCTGGTTTCCAGTGAGGTTAAGAGCATAAAATGAACAGTTTCCAGAGGTCAAAGACCTGGGATTTTGGTGATGGGCCTCGGGCTCATGGGATAGAATGAGACGTTGTGGCCCTTGTGGGCTGAGGTCCCCATCCTGCTGCACCCTCTGTCCCCTGGAAGGGGAGGGTTGCTTGGACTCAAAGTGCTGACTCCTGGGAGGTGCGTAGGCTAAGGAGAGCCACTCCAAGTTATGGGTTATATGGTAAGGAGTCCTCTAACCCCTGCAGTGGAACCAATTAAATACCAGATAGGGGAGGGTGCAGATGCTGTACGGATACTGCCCCTCCCCTGGGTTAAGTTTTAATAAATGTTGCAGCCTGCCACTTAATTCCATGCATGTGTCTGTTGTTGTTTCACCGCTGTCCACATCAGTGTCTCTCTTTGACTTTTTTCTCTTTTGACATTTTTGGTGCTGTCAGAACAATTTGGTGAACTCAGCATAACTTTGTGAATAGTTTTGGTCAACCCAAAACTACATTTTTCAACAAATAAACTATTTGCCCAAAGGATGTTGCACAGCTCTAGTTGCAATATCTTTACTTGCAATATATCCTTCAGACACTGGTTGTTTTGTGTGACAGAGTCCGTCAGACACAATACTAAGGGTATGTCTACACTGCAATGTAAGCCAGGGCTCAGAGTCAGGCGTGAATCTAAACCCCACCCACTTTTTTTCCACACAAATCTATCCGACTTGGGTCAGTAAGCCCTCTGGACCCTGGCCCTCTGACACAGCAAGGGTCCCCTGGGACAGTGTTTCTAGCCTTTCTATCCCAAGACTACCCAATCAACTTCCAGGAAACAGAAACCATCCCCCTGGTTCAAATGCAGTTGCTCAATGTTTAACTCTTCCATTTGATTCTGATCAGTGAGCTGCAAACAGAGTGAACCGTCTCCTGCATTAGCTATGGCCACCAACAAGAAGTCCTTTGCCATGAGCACTGCTACTTGGTCACAGAACCCAGTCAGATTCTGGTAAATCTCTGGTGCGAGGCAAGCAAGATGTTCAACTTCAGCAAGAGTACCAGGAATGACCACGTGTACCAAGAAATAGTGGAGGAGCTGGCAGCATTGGGCTTTCAATGGAGAGTGACCAGTGCAAGGAGCAGATTAAGTGGCTCAAGGACAGCTACTGGAAAGCCAGGAATGAGAACTGCATCTCTGAGATTTCCCTATCATTCTGCCTCTTTTACAAGCATTTTGACTGGGTGATAGGCACTGCACCCTCCATGGTTCATGATAACCTGGTCAGCTAGGATGGTGACTTTCTAGTATATGACCAGAGGGGAGCCAGCAGCCACTGGATCAGGCTAGCACTCAGACTGGTCTGAGGAGGCTTTGCTGCCTGAGCAGCTGCAGTATGTCCTGTGTCTATACTTGGAAGAGCTGTTTGATTCCTGCTCCTCCCCAGAGGCAACCCACAAGGGCCCGGCTGCAGAAACAGAGGCAGAAATAGCGTCAGAGCCTGCTGGTAAGTATTTGGCTCCATGTATGTTGTTGTTAATGTATGAATGGGAGGAATCTTTAGTCTGCCTCAGTTGTTCACCCTGGACCAGATGAATACCGCAGCACCCAATATAGTCAGAGGAAGTGTTGAGAGGGAGTCCGTGGGGACAACGGTTACTAGTTTCTATATTTTAGTTATGTTTAGCTGATGATGAAAATAAGAGAGTGCAGCTCCCTGTTCTGAAATCTGAGTAACCTTTTACTATTTTTAATGCCATAAGGTTAGTGGGATACAGACAACTTGGATTGTTTATTGCTAACTAAAATGACCCTGTATGGACTGTTCTATTTACAGACACTAGAGGGCGTTCCTTTCAGCAAAAATAGACACTTCATTGCATAGACATACTATTCAAGCACTGTGTGAATGCTACTTACACACACATTCCCCTGTCGACACTTAGGTAGGGAGATACGTGTGTGTCCATGTTCATTATGCCTCAGACTGTTTTCAAGATGAATCTTATAATCAACAAGGACAAGTGCAGAGTCCTGCACTTAGGATGGAAGAATCCCATGCACTGCTACAGACTAGGGACCAAGCAGCTAGGCAGCAGTTCAACAGAAAAGGACCTAGGGGTTACAGTGGACGAAAAGCTGGATATGAGTCAACAGTCTGCCCTTGTTGCCAAGAAGGCTAATGGCATTTTGGGCTGTATAAGTAGGGGCATTGCCAGCAGATTGAGGGATATGATCATTGTCCTGTGTCCAGTTTTGGGCCCCACACTACAAGAAGAATGTGGAAAAATTGGAAAGAGTCCAGCGGAGGACAACAAAAATGATTAGGGGGCTGCAGCACATGATCTATGAGGAAAGGCTGAGGGAACTGGGATTGTTTAGTCTGCAGAAGAGAAGAATGAGGGGGGATTTGATAGCTGCTTTCAAGTACCTGAACAGGGGTTCCAAAGAGGATGGATTTAGACTGTTCTCAGTGGTACCCAATGACAGAACAAGGAGTAATGGTCTGAAGTTGCAGTGGGGGAGGTTTAGGTTGGATATTATTAGGAAAAACTTTTTCAGTAGTGGTGGTGAAGCACTGGACTGAGTTACCTAGGGAGGTGGTGGCATCTCCTTCCTTAGAGGTTTTTAAGGTCAGGCTTGACAAAGCCCTGGCTGGGATGATTTAGTTGGGAATTGGTCCTGCTTTGAGCAGGGGGTTGAACTAGATGACCTGAGCTCCCTTCCAACCCTGATATTCTGTGATACTGAATAATGCAGCACAAAAAAGCTTTTGCATGAGAGCTGAAAGCACAGACACACTCTCAGACTTTATGCAATCCTAACCATCTCAATGTAGCTACTGAACCATGGCAATCGGCCAGTACAAACATCTTAGGTAGTGAAGCAGCTACTGCCTAAGTTCCTTAAAAAAACTAAAAGTAGCAAATGAAAACAAAACAAAAAACCCCTAAAGAAAATCTCAAATCAAATTATTTTTCAAAAAATTCAGTTTTTCAAAAATATCCACATTTCATTATAAAAGATTTTCAAAATGAAAAGTGTCCCTGCCTCTGCAATTTCCTTAAGGGCTTTTGATGCTAAAGCATATACGAGCTGGAGCCCATGTTGATCACTCAGCAACTGTCACATAAGCCCAGATAACACACCAGGAGAGTCAGTCTGCTTGGGAAACTGCCAATGCTGGTTGAGGGGAAGGATGGGATTGGCACCCAGGGAGTATGGGTGGAGCAGGGGTTCAGGTTGTCTCCATTGTATTGCATGAGAGTTTCAGCTTTTATTACAAAAGGTAAGTTTCTAACCCTCAGGGTAGCAGAGAAAACCTTGAAAACTTGAAAACAGTGCACCGTAGCACTCAGAAACCTAAAGCAAGTAAAAACCTCCAACTTCTATTATTTTAGAAAAATCTCATGAGTTTTAACCATTTAGGGCTGGCAAACTAACATGTACCCCTAACACAGGGGTAGGCAACCTATCGCACATGTGCCAAAGGTGGCACGCGAGCTGATTTTCAGTGGCACTCACACTGCCCGGGTCCTGGCCGCCAGTCAAGGGGGTTCTGCATTTTAATTTAATTTTAAATGAATCTTCTTAAACATTTTAAAAACCTCATTTACTTTACATACAACAATAGTTTAGTTATATATTATAGACTTATAGAAAGAGACCTTTTAAAAATGTTAAAATGTATTACCGGCACGCAAAACCTTAGATTAGAGTGAATAAATGAAGACTCGGCACACCACTTCTGAAAGGTTGCCGACCCCTGCCCTAACATGTACCCCTAAGGCAGTTCAGTCTTAGTACTGCTCAGAGTCACTAAGGGGAGAGAGATGCACAATAACTCTTATCTGCTTTGGGGTTTCATAGTAAGGGAGTTGAGATGTTAGATAACCAGACTCTACTTCCAATCAATAAATTGTGACTTTATCCATGGTTCAGTGTGGAATGTTGAACAGCTGTGTCTCATCTGTTCTCCAATCAAGGGTGCCTTTTACACTGCTTCGCTGTGAAGGCAACCACTCCTGGTCTGCTCTCACACAGCCTCCAGCATGTAAATTATTCTCAGCAATACTATATGAGTCCTATAGCCAGTAACTCCTGAATTATACTGCAGAGTAACACCAGCAAATTCCTAGTCCCAGAAACATACATCAGAAATGTACATCACATATTGTCCAGCCTTCTCCTGGACAATACAAGCTCATATAACCTTAAGATGTTCCTTTGTTAAAATGCAGATTTTTCACTCACACCCTTTTTCTTACCAAAGAACAGCCACTTAACCAGATGATAGACCATTTGATTTTGCTGACATCTGGCTGAAGGGTCAGTCTGCCTTTTTGTCTCTGAGGAACTGGTCTGTGGGTTTTCTCCAAAACTGCAACATGTCTAAGTAACATCATACAGTAGAATCATATCACTTTACATACAATGTTGCCACACACATATTTTAACAGGACAATGATGTTCAGCAGATTATGAGTTTTCAAATTATACCTCAGAAGGCATACTTTATACAAAATTTATCATAATCCTGATAAGGGGTGAACATAGAGGTACAGACTGTCACAGTAATACAGAAAGGTCAGTATATACCCAATCTGGAGAACTGTCTTGCAGCACCTACATCTTCTCTCTGTTCCAAACTATGAGCTCAGTTTTGCTCATATTTGTATGTCTTGCTCATATTTGTCCTCATTTAGAAGACAGAAGATTCCAGATTCCACAGAGTTTACACACCTTTTCTTATCTAACTATGCACACAACAGTTTAGCTGGCAGTAGACCATAGCACACAAATAGCATAAAACCAAAGAAATATTTGCACTAATTGTACCTAGCACACAGTTCATATTTGGCAAACCTTAACAGAGCATACATCTTGCATCTGACAGATGTCATATATACAATGAACAAAGGTTAGAACAATTTAACTACTAGTAAATTTGCACAATAAATCTTAGCACAAGCACAGAATATTCTGGGAGATTTAAACTAGTTCAAAGTTCTAACACCTCTATTTCTTGAGTGGGAATAATGGTTTAAAGCAGATTATAACTCATCTAAACTGCAGCTGGCATAACCAGCTTTAAAAAGAAAGGCCCGATGGCTGCTTCTTCACAACATCATCTCCCAAGAGTGACTGGAACATGGCAAAGTCAGCACTGCAGGGAAGATTGCAGGTCTTTTTACACACATGCAGTGCAGCCATTTCAGACTCATAATCCTATTATATTATTTCATTCTCTCCAGGAACGATGAGTCAACAGTGAGATAAAGTCACATCTTATTATCACCATCCAACAGGGAGACATGGCCACAGATTTCCCCAGCTTGAGGAATGGGAAGACATTGGCCCTGTGCTGCTGATCAGTTTGATTTGTTGATGTTGCTCGGACTGGTTTATTAACCCTCTCTATTTAGGAGTCTCTCTCTCTCTCGCTCCTGAAACAGTGCTCTCTGGGCTGTCTGTTCTCACACAGGATCCCATCTCTGTCCTTGCCCCAAGACCCCTGGCTGTTTCATACCCATGTCACACTCTGGGCTGGGACTCCACAAGTTCTTTTTAGAAAACACCGACAACTAGCAGCAAACATGAGTCCCAGCCTGCAAAGCAGAGCAAAGTTGCCAAGATAGATTTTCCCACACTCCTTGCCTCTTGGTGTCAAGGCTGAGATCCAGTATTAGGGTTAATCTACACTAGAAGTGCTACAGCTCCTGGTAGCATTCAAGACACTCTAAGCTGATGGGAGAGAGCTTTTCTGTCAGCGTAACACCTCCACCTCTATGTGAGGTGGTAGCTATGTTGGTGGGAGAAGCTCTCCTGCCAACATAGCTCGGTCTACACCAGCACTTAGGTTAGTATATTTTACACCGCTCAGGGATGTGGATTAGTGTTCTGGTAAGTGATACGTTCTAGTGTAGACAAGCCCTACGTGGCATTAAAGTGCCACTTATTCTTCCAGGGACACAAGCTTGAATTATATATAAAGTCATTAAAACAGGAAGCAACTGACATCTCTGATGTATCAATCCCTCACCCCTGCCCTTGCGATTTTGAATGAATTAGATGTTGGGTAAGTGATGTAGTCACTTTATTATGGCAGCAGCATCCATAGATGTCAAGCATTTACATCTACAATCAAGATGATAAAGGCGACAATAACTCCTCAGCTCTACATGACATCTGGAGAAGGGCAGGAAATGGCTACATTTAAAGGTGAACTGAAAAGCTTGCTTCAAAATAAATATATGTAGTCAATGGCTTAAGCGTACAAGTCAGTAACAGAGTACGTGTGTAGGCAGATAATCATCTTGGCACTTTTCACCCCAAACGATCGCACAGTGTGTACGTGCAGCACCCTGGAAATGCAGCCATCTTTGGAGTGGTGGGCAGCAGCCCACTGCAGAACACTGAGGGAGGGGAATTTGGGGCCAGACACCAAGGCAAGGCCCCATCTTTATGCCAAGTGGCTCAAGCGGTCTTTAATGTCTCCCCAGGGCTGACTGGACCTTGGTTTTGAGGGTCCTGCACACAGTAACCTGCACTGAACTCTTTTCATGTACCAGACCTCAGAAGGAGAAGGGCTGAGATGATCTTGCTGCTGGGGTCTGAACCTTGTCATTCTAGGGAGCTAAAGATTTCAGACCCAGTTGTTATATGACAAACAGACCATCACAAAATCCTTTTCTCCTTCATTTAGAGTCCAAGATCCAAGCTTAGGGTTCTGAGCTACTCCAACAATAACTGATGACATTTTAAGCACCTAAAATGAAAATACTCCCTACTCTTTGGATATTAGTGATGCTATCAGCGGTAGCCAAGGAAACACAGAAACTTAAGCTCAGGTTTTGGCAAGTAAAAAGCCTTTCAGTTCACCTTTTATGTAAAAGCTGTAATCTGCTAACTTGGTGCCAGAACCACAGAGAATGAGATTTTTATGAGACTCCTCAGTTATAAAATATTTATTTGTAAAATGCAGGTGAAATGTGTGTTTTAAGACACATCTGTTAACCCCTCATTATGGATCAATTTTAGGTTTAAGCAAGTATTTGCCAAGAAGTGCTGCTTGGTACTGAAAGCTGATTTTCCAACAAATATTGTTTTATAAACTCTCCCTTTCCCATCAAGTTTAAGTACTTTTAAGCCAGATGATTTCCCCTGGATGTAGTTGTAGCATTGTAATTATATATTAACTGGGAATTCTCATCCATGTTGCTCTCACTACTATGAACAAGATATTTTCACTTTGGACACTTGGCAGCAGTGCTACTGTTTTGTTTTTCAACATGTCTAGGACACATTTCTCTTTGTTAGATGTACCTAAGGTAACAGTCATTTCCTTCTCTCCCTCCCTCTCCTTAAAACTCAATCCTGCAATCTTTAAACACATAAGTAGTCTCATTGAGTTTCATAAGTGCTGGAACTAGGAGTGTTAGGGGTGCTGCCACACCCCCTGGTTTGAAGTGGTTTCCATTATACAGACTTTATAGTTATGTACCTGTGTGCTGGATCTGAGCCGTAGCCAGGGCCAGTGCATGGAAGTTTTGCACCACTCCCCCCAGCAGCTAACCCCACCCGCTGCGCCTCCCCCAGCAGCTAACCACGCTCACCCACCCCTCCCACCAGAGGAGCCCCCCCGTGGCAGCTAACCACACGCACTGCCCCTCCCACCAGCCACCATGGCAGTTAATCCAGCCTGCCACCCCCCCAACCCAGGGAGCAGCTACTCCCTGCCGCAGCTAACCCCGCCCAGGGAGCCCTCCCCAGCTCTCCTCCGCTGAGCACGCCAGTGCCCCTCTAATTCTCCTCCCCTCCCAGGCTTGTGGCACCAATTGGAGGAGACTTAGAGCGGGGTTTGTGTGCTCAGCAGAGGAGACAGAGTGGAAGTGAGCTGGGGCAGGGAACGGTTCCTCTGCATGCTCCCCCTCATTACTGTGGGCGGCCCTCCCCGTGCCCCCCCACCCCAGCTCACCTCCACTCTACCTCCTCGCCTGAGCGGGCTTTTAGGTGTCCTCAACCACTAGATACCCTAGGCGACCACCTAGTTCACCTAGTGGTTGCACCAGCCCTGGCCATAGCTGGACACACCATTGAGGGACTGTTTTTTCAAGCTCCTGCAGAGATCTTTGTCCCTTCCCATGAGAGGAATTTTTTTAAGTGACTGTCATTGAACTGGGATTCTATAAAGCCTAATTCTGTCAGTGGTTCCCAGCCTTCTTTTGCTAGTATCACAGCCTGACACAACTGGCACCATCTTTTTCTTTTTCACCATCTAATTTCTGTCCCACTTCCCTTTTTTCTGTTTTCTTTCTTGTCTTCTTCATCACTTCTTTTTTCCTCCTTTATTTTTGCTGACACTTCTCCTTCCCTTGCACCACCCCATCCTCCCTATCAGGTCAGTGTCTGCCTCCCAACCACCATTCGCTAGAAGCTACATGCTGCTGGGTGGAGAGGACGTGCATTGGTGTCAACACAAGGCTGAGCTCTATGGCTCCAGAACACAGAAAAGTAGATTGGGCTGGCAGGCTGCTGCCGCAGTCTGCAGGCCTATATGTTATGAGCTGTTCCCACAGCCAGCTACAGAAAGGGACAAACAGGGAGCAAGGAGCAGGAGTGGCTGTCCAGGAGCTCCCTGCCACTTTACCTGACAAGAAGAATAGTCTTGTGGTCAAAGCACTGGATTGCAACTCAGGAGCTCAGGACTGAGTTGCTGGGTCTGCTCATGAAGACAATTCCTGTGGCACCATAGGCAAATTACTTAAAACTGTCCATGCCAAAGTTCTCCCCCTGTAAAATGGGCATGATAACACTTTCTACCTTGTAGAAGTGTTGTGAAGATACATTCATTAATGCTTGTGAGGCTCTCATCTTTGCTGATAATGGGGACCTTATAAACAGGTAAAGAGATGTGGCAGCATGGGGAGGAGGGCATTGGGATGTATTTGGGATCCTGTGGTTTCCCAACCCTCACTCTTCCTCTCCTCTGCCCTATGAAGTCATCTGGTGCATCCCAGATTGGGAAACCTTGGCCTAATCTATTTTAAAGTGATCTCATCATATAAACTTCTACAGCAGAATCCCACTTACCAATGTTTGAGCTTTGAATGAAAAACCTTGTTCTTAGTGTGGCAATTTAATCTGCCACTGCTGATTAAGACTTAATTGATCACTTTACATTACATCCATAGTGATACTAGGAATTAGTCATGGCTAATGTCATTACAGAGAAAGATTCTATAATAATTTATCAATTAGGCTTTGTCAAGCTGTGAGCACATACGGCTATCAACAGTGGCAGCTTCTCAAGATAAGCTTTTCTTAGGCTGTTATTATACAGTCTGATCTTTATTCGTCTGCTAAGATGGCTCTGAATACTATACACCATTCCATGTCTGTTTTACTTATCCTTTTTCAGATGTCACTAGCCTCCACTGGTCATCAAAATACCATATTACAATATGACTGGAAAAACATACGTTCCTTTAATCATTTCCCATTGTTGTTAATTCTTTCCCCAATATCCAACAGCTGTAAAAAGAAAGTGGTAAAAGTACAGCATATTAGTGAAACTCTGAAGGAGGAAAAGGAATAGACAAGAGAAGGAAAACGTGGGGAGAAGTTTTCCATCTCTGCTGGTGATGTCAGGATAGAACCTAAAGCTAATTTGCATGCTGAATTTATATTGTTTTGTCTGATGCTCAGATACCAAGGTGATTGGGCTTGTCTATACTGGAACTTTACAGCGCTGCAACTTTCTTGCTCTAGGAGCAAAAAAAACCCCTGAGCACTGCAAGTTTCAGTGCTGTAAAGTGCCAGTGTAGACAGTGCATCAGAGCTGAGAGCTATTCCCCTCATGGAGGTGGGATTTTTAGAGCACTCTGTCCCAGTGCTCTCTCTCAGATTTAAATAACCAAAATCATGGGAGGTGGGTTTTTTTAGTGCTCTCTCCCAGCGCTATGCTGCGACTACACAAGCCAGGTTAAAGCGCTGCCGCAGCAGCACTTTAAATGTTGCCAGTGAAGACATGCCCTTAAGACAGAGTTGGAAAGTCACATGTTTGCTCTAAGGAAAAAAATAAGCTGCCAATGAAACTTCATTCTGTGTAGCGTTCCCCTCTTGGGCCAAGTTCTTAAATTATTACAATTTTCCTTCATTTCCTACAAAGGCAAATTCTCCTTGACATCAACTGGGCACTCACCAGACATGACTGAAGTGTTAAAATCCATGTGCAACCTGGTATATGGATTGTGCCAACTCTTTTCCAAACCCCAAAGTCCAGAGTTTGGTCAAGAGACCAGAGGCCTAGCAAATAGTGATTAGCTAAGAGAAAGCTGGGGTAAACAGATAACCTTGCTCTGCCAAAATAAGCCTAATCAGCAAATTGCCAGGTGTTGGAGCTAAGAACTAAATAATTCTGTCTTATTCAGAGTTGCAAATTGAACAAAGAATCCGTTCCTATTGCGTTAGTTTCTTCTGTAGGGACGTGTTGTTCCACATATCCAACCTTGAGTTTATGAAAGATTGGCACATGTCAGTATAAGATATGGCCTCCTCCCACCTCTCTTTCCCAAGGACCAATGCCTGTCTTAAAACATAAGGAGACAATCTTTATTGCCATATATTTTCACTGTTTCTTTGCTTTAACCCCTTGGATTTACCTGTTGCACAATCAAAGGAGTTGCTTCATTCCTATGGACCCCAAACTGAATTCAACATATATATATTTTATACTAATACATTTTATCAAAGTATTATTTAAATGTTAAACTTGCTAACTTGAGACCATGGGTGGAGACATTATGTAACCTGTTAGCCATTGGCTAATGTGCTATCTTGTCTTGCTGCAAAACCTATCTGGGGGTGTGGAACTGCCTACTCCGTCACTTTCCCCCGCCCATGGAAAATCTATATATTCTATTGTAATCAATTGATTGACAGTGTCTCTGACCCTAATAAGCAAGGTGACACTCTACCAGTGCAGTGCGTAATAAACTCCTATGCTTGACCTCTACATGGTGTGGATTTATGTTCCTTCAATGATCCAACTCCAAATGAAGTCTGTGGGTGTCTTTGCATTGAAAGAAAGGAGGGTCCAGTGGTTAGGGTGCTAGCCTGGGACTTGGTTCAGGTCCCTGCTCTGTTCCAGATTCCCTGGGAGACTTTAGGCAAGCCACTTAGCATCTCTGTGCCTCAGTTCCCCATCTGCAAGGTGAAGTTAGTAGCACATGGGGATGTTGGTATGATAAATTAAAGAGTGAGAGATGTTTAGATACTACAATATAGTGGCCACATAAGTAGCATAGATAGAAGGAACTCAGGCTCCCCAGTGCAATGTGAAGTAAGCACCTTAGAGGTTGTTGGGGAGGGTTGTTATTGGTGGATGCTTTATTTAGTCTTGAAACGGTTGTGGACTGAGCTAGACACGATTTCATCCATTTGGTTATTCCATAACTGTTCATTTCATTACCTCACTGTGAAGTTCCACTGGGCTGCTCTTCACAAAATAAAACAGAACCCTCCCTGGAAGATGCAGTATTTGCATATTTTGCAGGACAAATTGGAGTAATAAAAGCATTTTAAATAAATCAGTGTGTTTTCTAGTTATGCTGGAAATTTGTCCAAAATTTCAAAAATATTCTCACAGGAGAAAAAAAATTACCATTTTCCTTTAAGAATAAGAGATTTTTTGTGGCCCCCGGGGAGATCTGCTGTCAATCCTAAAAGCCAGGGATAGAAATCTCAGAAAAACAAAACACCTGACTATAGAGATTGTCCAAGATTCTGACAAACACGTCTAAAAATAGCAAAATGTCAGTGTTATCTGGGGGTAAGGATAGGGAAGGGCGGCAATACAGGATAAATTAGAATAAGGTAGAAAGCTTCCTTTCCTTTGGAAGAGATGCACTGGAGTAAACTTTGTTTTGACAACATTGTATCTAGAATGATGCTTAAAATATACACTTAACTGTTTATGCTGTAAGGTCCCAGTCCAGCAACACGTTCAGCATCTTCGTTATCTCAAGTACGTGAGATGTCCCATTATTGGGCTGGGACCTATATGGTACTCTGAGAATGCACATATTCAGTAGTAATGCTGTACAGTAATGATATTTCTGGTACAGTACAGGAATGAATGCATCTTATCTCAAAGCTCTGTGAAGGGAAGCTGAGCCTGAGGGTAATGTACAGCCCTACCTCCTTGTCCAAACACAGTTTGATTTGTACACATGAAAGTATTGGGCAGAGACACAAAACTGGTCTCTTAAAGGCCCTTTTGATCCTCTTTGCATCTCCAAGAGTGAAGCTTTAATTAGCTTTGTTACATATTGTGTGGGCATGTAAAAGGACAAGGAAGAACAGTGGGGTGGGGTCCTTTTCAGGGTGAATTGACTCATAATTCAAGATGTTAACACATGACCTCAAGCAGTACAAACTAATTTTGTCCTAAAACTTGTTAAATTGCTGTGATTTCCCCCCTCCGCCCCTTCTTTCTACCCCCTCCCCCCTACACCCCTTCTTTCTGTTGAAGAATCTTATTCCACTTCAGGAATTTGGAATCAGCTTGAGGAAGTCTCTTTACCAGCCAGTAGGTAGGAAGATAAAGTAGATAGAAATTGTGTGGGCATGCATCATCAGTCTAATGCACAGATGTGTGTGCACAAAACACAGTGTTGCTACTGAAGTGATATAGATAGGGCCCTACCAAATTCACGGCCATGAAAAACACATTGTGGACAGTGAAATCTGGTCTTTTGTGTGCTTTTACCTTATACTACACAGATTTCACGGGGGAGACCCAAATGGAAGTTGCAAGGGGGTCATAAAGTTATTGTCAGGGGGTGTCACAGTATTGCCACTCTTACTTCTGTGCTGCCTTCAGAGCTGGGTGACTACAGAGCAGCAGCTACCGACTGAGGGTCCAGCTCTGAAGGCAGCAGCACAGAAGTAAGAGTAGCCGTACTGTAACCACCCCTCCAATAACCTTGCAACCCCACCCAACCCCAACTCCTTTTTGGGTCAGGACCCCTACAGTTCCAACACTATGAAATTTCAGATTTAAATGACCAAAATCATGACATTTATAATTTTTTAAATCCTATGACTGTGAAATTGACCAAAATGGACTGTGAATTTGGTAAGGACCTAGCTATAGACACACCCTGAGGGTTGCTTAGGTGATTGCCACTTTCAAACTTTTAGGTCCAAATGGTAAATGATTTTGAAAAGTTTGGTAAAATTCTGTTCATTTCTTTTTTATTTACCATAATGTGAAAGGTGTCTTGCTTAAAGCAGTCAGCATTGCATATCAGATGAGTACAAACAGTGCTTTTACATACAGACCAGATGTTTTTCTAAAAGATCTTCTCTAGGAATTATTTTGGGGATGGTCTGTGCTGGCCTGGGTTATACAGGAGGTCAGACTAGATGATCACAGTGCTCCCTTCTCACCTTGGAATCTAAGAATCTAGTATTTCACAGTGTGTTCACTGGATAAACAAATCCTTTCTGCTTTAATTCAAGTCTCGTATTCCAGTATTTGTGCAGAGAACACTTTCCCCAAGCCTGATTAGGAATCCTAGGAGTGGTTGCAGGATTTTTGTTTGACAACTAAAAACCAAACCAAACCAAACCCCAGCAGTTTCAAAGAGCTGCAGGACACATTCAGTGTGTCTTGCATTCTTTATATGTTAATCAATAGGAGAGACACAGACGCCGGGGTGTTATAAAAGATGGAAGACCCAGGGCCGGTGCAAGGAAGTTTCGCACCCTAGGCGAAACTTCCACCTTGCACCCCCCCCAGCTAACCCCACTTCCCCACGGCAGCTAACTCAGCCCCCCACCCAGGGAGCCCCCCCCGCAGCAGCTACCCCCCCACCGTGACAGCTAACCCCTCTCCCCCCTCATCCCCTCATGGCAACTAACCCTGCCTGGGGAGACTTCCCCGCTCCCCCAGCAGCTAACCCTGCCTGGGAAGACCTCCTGCGGAAACTAACCCTGCCTGAGTAGCCCACCCCAGCTCACCTCGGCTCCACCTCCTCCACTGAGCACGTCGGCGCTGCTCTAATTCTCCTCCTCGCCCAGGCTTGCGGCGCTGATTGGAGGAGACTTAGAGCTGGGCTGTGCTCAGTGGAGGAGGCAGAGCGGAGGTGAGCTGGGGCAGGGAGCAGTTCCCCTGCGCGCCCCCCCCTCGTTATTGTGGGCAACCCCCTCTGCGCACCCCCCCACCCAGCTCACCTCCACCTCCTCGCCTGAGAGGGCTTTTAGGCGCCCCCAACCACTAGGTGCCCTAGGTGGCCGCCTAGTTTGCCTAAATGGTTGCACTGGCCCTGGGAACACCCTTCTCCTCACACACACTAGCTTTACCCCCCTGCCAGGGACATGGCAGAGTATGGCAACCTGGTGCCTTGGGCACACCATGACACATGGCCCCCAACTTCCCCCACAGAAGGGCCTCAGCAGCATGGCCCTCCCCCATTTAGAGCCGCAGTGGACTGCTCCCAGAGGAGCAAGGACAATGGCATAGGACATTCCTTCTCCCCCCAAGAAGTGGCAACAGGAAGCCCTCTGCTTGCAGCTGCAGGGGTCCCCTATCTCCCTGTGATAGAGTGTTGTTCACCCATAAGACTTGAAGTGGCTGTGGTGGCTAGGTGGGCCAATTCACTGCCCAGGCTGCACCTGGAGGAGAAGCCAGGGAGCAGGGATTAGTTAGCTGATACTCAGCTGGACAGGAACAGGCTGGGCCTGTAGAAAGCCCAGAAGCTGAGAGCAGAGAGGAGGCTGCAGGGAAAGTAGTCTGCGATCACTCCCGGAGAGAAGGGAGGTTATAGAGATAAGGGGGGCTATAGAGATAAGCCGCCTACAATTACTCCCTGGAAGGAGGAAGTTTGGGGTTGCAAATCCAGAGGAGGGGGAAAGCCAGAAAGGTAGGAAAGTCTTAGGGGCAAAACAGCTAGGGATAGGATAGGGCAGACCTTAGCTGCTGATGAGAGGCCCATGAGCTGGAACCCAGGGTGGAGGACAGGCCTAGGTTCCCCTACCAGCCACTGGGGAATGGCACAGAACAGACAGTGGAGAGCAGACTGCTTGAGATGGTTTGCCCTGAAAGACTTTGATACCCCAGAAGCAGGGCCGGCTCCAGGCCCCAGCGCGCCAAGCGCGTGCTTGGAGCGGCATGCCGCAGGGGGCACTCTGCCAGTTGCCGGGAGGGCGGCAGGCGCCTCCGGTGGACCTCCCACAGGGGTGCCTGCGGAGGGTCCGCTAGTCCCACGGCTCCGATGGAGCTTCCGCAAACACGCCTGCGGGAGGTCCACTGGAGTAGCGGGACCAGCGAGCGGCAGAGCGCCCCCGCCCCCCCGCGGCGTGCCGTTGTGCTTGGGGCGGCGAAATGGCTAGAGCCGGCCCTACCCAGAAGGATGGCAACATACATAGTGACCTGGCCAGAGGGCCAAGTAGCGAAGGAGGATCGTCTGGAGTTGCAGAGACAGATGGAGCATCCACCAGAGGAGGACACAGCACCTGAGTGAAGCTAATCCCCAGATCCACCAGGAGGAGGTGCCCGTAGCAGTGAGTGGACCCTGTCACACTCCCCAAGAGAGAGGCAAGAGTGGCAGCAGAGTACTTCCCCCCACCCACCGGCACTACCTACCCCAGGAGCCCCACTGTATGTTTGGATGGGTGGGTGGGATGAGCTTGCTGCCTTCTGGCCCTCCTGATAAACACACACACACACACACACACACACACACACCCCTACCTACCTGCAAGGGTGGCATTGGTAGGGTCTCCAAGAGTCATGGGTGTAGGACTTCTCACCCCACTGAGATAAGATTTAGAACTCTTAGAGCTATTGTTCCAGAGCATCTGCAGACTCATGCAGATATCCCTGCATCGGTTATGTTGGGTTGTGTTTTCAAGGTTGTCTATGCAACTCTGAGGGCTAGAAATGTGTTAATACAAGATACATTTTCAAATCCTTGCCATGGAAATATCAGAAACAAAACAATGATTACAACAATGAGCTTTTGTTTAAAGAGATGTTATGCACTAGGAGTATAGATAATCTGTTTAACAGGGCATCACCATGTTACAGAGTAAGCATCAGAAGAACACCCAGGGCATGTCATTTCCAGTGATTTTATTAAATCGAGTGACGTTTCTGATTACACATTTAACAAACTAGGCATACATGCTTTTAAAAAAAATGAAAGCTGAGGTTCTGATGTAGTCACATGACTTCGTAAGATGGGGCCACAGGCACACATCCATATTGCCTATACTTTAACCTGACCCTTTGCACAGTTAGGATAGAGTCCCATCATATAAGCATATCAAATGCTAAATCAGTGCTACAATGTAGGGAAAAAGGAATAAGACATAGAACCAAAGTCCTCACCCTCTGTCAATAAAGTATCACAGGCAATGTTTGCAAGAATAGGGTTTTTATCCCCAGTATCCTGCCCAAGAGCCAATCTGGAGAAATGCTTTTTGCTTACCTATAGTAAACTCCCTCAGCTTAAACTGTTTACTATTTATTAACCTACTGCTAGAAACTTGCATGTAGTGATACTGTCCACTCTTAACCAGTTATAGCTTTCCAACAGTGGCTCCCTCAGTTGGTATGTAAAATGATTCTTGTATATTGTACACAGGGTCAAATTCTGCCTTCAGATACATTCTAAGGTGGAATTATGCACCCAGCTGTGAAGTATTTAGTGATGGAATGAATGACAGATGTATGTCGTTGCCACAAGGGAAGCTAGAGGTGGTCTCGTGGTTATGGAAGGAGCCTGGGCGTCAGGAGACAGTAGGCCAGGCTCTGACTCCTGCTTCCATGTCTCAGAGCAGCTGGAAAGCTAGCTCAGTTGGCTACAGAAGGACTCACCTAGGCAGTGCAGCAGTTCTACACCAACTGTGTCCAGACTACCACAAGACTGGGGTACTTTTGCACTTTGGATGTTCTCGACTATCTGAGTGTCACTGGGGGCGAATTAGAGCAGGTTTCGGGCTGGCATAGCTTATGGCAGGAAACAGACTAGTTGCTGTCTGGCCCCAGAATCCCATGTTCACCTAGGTTTCTCACAGCCTACTCAGTCCTCTCTCCTGACCTGTGAAGACAGAAAACGTTTCAAGATTGAACTGATAAGGGTTGATGCTTTCTGCTCTGTGAGAATGTTTAGAAATCTATATGAGGGTATATGTCTTGTGTGTATAGCTTCCCTCTGCCCACCTCACTCAGGCAAAAGCCCTCTTAAACCACTGGAGAGGCAAACTATGGATACATTCCTCCTCCAACCTTACTTCAGTGTTTTATCAATACAAGTGGTCAATATCACTGGCAATAATGTAGACACAAAACAAACTACTTCCTTAGCTGTAGTTGAAGTTTCCACCCCAAGCCCTCTGTGGCTGATTTTTTTTACATTCACTTCTTCACTGAAATGCTAAATTGTAGATATTCCATACCAAGCTTTAGCATGAGCTTTCTTCTAATAAAAGAAAACAAAGTTAATCGGTCTCAGTCCAGTTCCAATTGACAAGTATCCACATCACAATCCACCTCTCCCCCAAGACAGTTGGCACTAACTGATATTCTTGTGGGGAATCCTAGTGGAGAGACCGAGAATTAAATGGGCTTGGACACTGAACTGCTCTCTCACCTTAGAGGTGGTCTCTCCAGGTCAGGGATGAGACATGTTGGTGGGGCAGTGTGTGGGGAAACTTGCATTGCAGCCGAGCCTGTTTTGACTCTGGGGCTAAGAATCTAATTCCTTTAAATAAGTACTAAGCATTTCCATAAAACAGGGGGAGAGGGGTGTTTGAAAAAGCAGCCTGCCAGCAGTACAGGCAAGGAAAATTTAAAACAGTAGCCTGGACAAGAAGTACATGTTTCTATTTTGATAGAAAAGGTTTAGGCTAAAACTAGAGAACAGAACACAGTTCAACTACTTTCCTATTATTGGCAAGGGGGCCCATCTCCTTTTCTGGGGAGAGATATTGTCAAGGCAGAATCCCTACTCTGGCACTCCCAGTGCACAAGTAGGGGCCCACAAGGATTTTAAAAAGCAATATTTGCCTCTCCAGGCTTAAATTAAACTCCCAAGGTTACAGCTTTTCTCTGATCTTGGCTTGGTAAATGCTGCCACCACCCAAATGCAACCAAACCAAACCAAACCAAACCCTTGGACCCAGGAAGGAACACTTGGGTATTCCTCCCTGTGGGGTACCCTCAAGCCCTTTCAGCCCCCTTTTGGGGAAGAGCTGAGAAAGAAAACAAAGGAAATTAGCTATTGCTACCAGCTAATCAAACAACATTCACAAACCTCTTAGGATACCAAAAATCCAATCCTGTTCTTAACAAAGGTAAATTTTATTAAAAACAAAAAGGAAGAAAATACATCTGGAACTTGGGCTTTTGCCAGATTTTAAAAGGTGCAATTCCAAAAATTAAAAACCCAAAATAGCTTTCTTGGGGGTTCAGCTTAAAGGTTACAAGCAAACAAACATATGGAGTTAGCACAGAGGAGTCCACGAGCCAAAATAAACCTGATTGTGTCTGTAAGCAGAGTCAGGATAAGCTCTACCCTGACATCTGGTGGAAAGAATGTCAGAGAGTTTATTTGCATAGACACGCCTACCCTATCCCAGATTGCTGAGCGGTGGGACTGCTTGGTGACAAATGACTCACCCTCAGTTGGGTGGTACTTGCTAGACAAGGGTCATGGGTTCCAAAACCCAGTGAAGTAGAGAGGCTGGGGACAGGTATCTGTGCCTGGTGGTGCAGGCTCCTTGTGGAGCCAGAAGCACCAGTTGCACCCCCTCCTCTCTCCACTGTGGAATGTCAGAGTTGATTTTTTTATTCCCTCAAGAATCTAAATACAGGTTGCTGAGCTGAATGCACTTTGGGCTAATGGTGCACTAGCACTGGGGCTCCCCCACTAAGAGCTGAGATCACTAAGAGTTGAAATCACAAAAAAGCTGAAATGACTTTGCTGAGAGCACTGAGCATTGTGCTAGCTAGTGGGGGAGCCTGAAGATATGCTGTGGAACAGAGCAGCTGGCGGAGTGGAGCAGTTGCGGGGACGGCTGGAGCGGATCACGGGACAGCTGGTGGCAGCAGAGCGGCTGGCAGAGCGGAGTAGCTGCGGGATGGGTGGAGCGGCCCACAGAGTGAGCAGAGCCGAGCAGTTTTGCAGAGCAGCTCATGGAGCAGAGCAGCTGGTGGAGCGGAGCAGTTCCTGAGGACGGCTGGAGGAGCAGAGTGGAGCGGCTGGTGAAGCGGAGCAGTTCGTGGAGAAGGCGGAAGCAGAACCCACGGAGAGGCAGGGCAGTTGGCCCTGGATCACGTAAGGTGCCCCTTTCTACCCAGGCTGGGGGGAGGGACCTCTACAGATAGACTCTCGAACTCTGGGGTGGCATTGACCAGAGACTTTTGGGTTGTTGGACTTTGGGGTGATTGGACTTAAAACCCTAAGCGGAAAAAGGACAGTGCCAAACGTACTTGGAGGTGGGTTTTTGTTTATGGTTTGTGTTATAACCCTGTTTGTGGTGTTTCTCCAATGGGATGCCGCATTGATTCCTTCCTTTATTAAAAAAGATTTTGCTACACTCAGACTCCGTGCTTGCGAGAGGGGAAGTATTGCCTCCTAGAGGCGCCCAGGGGGGTGTGGTATGTGAGTGTCCCAGGTCACTGGGTGGGGGCTCGAGCCGGTTATGCATTGTGTTACTGAAACGGAACCCCTGGATACTGAACCCGGCCCTTGTTGCTGCCAACTAGAGGGGCAGAAGGGTTACATGTCTATCTAAACATCTCCTGCCTTCCAATGATTCCTTCTAGGTATGGAAGATAATTTTTCATACCTGGTTCAAACCTTACACAGCATTTCTGCTCCATGTCCCTGCAGCCCAGAAAGAACAACCAACAAACAGAAAGTTTCTTTCCCAAATCTAAAAAGTTCTACCTTCCCATTGGCTCTTTTGATCAGGTGCCCACTTCCTTTTCTTCTATCTGTGGGCTTGTTAACCCTTTACAGGTAAAGCAAGTAGAGAACAGCTCCCAAGAGGAATTTTGTAGCTAACTGGCTGGGTGTCCATAAAAGGGAGCTACCCCCACTTCATTTATCACAGATACAGGTAGATTTGATCTGCTGGTTCTATTTGCTGCCGTTTAAAGTTAGAGAGAAATATGGAAAGGGGGGTGGGTTTGGGAGGTTAGGGGTGAGAGATTAGTTACATTACATATATTCAAGTTATTATAAGTAAAATGAAACTGCTTGCCAAGAAGGCCATGTTACAGCCTATTGGAGCATAATATTAGACTCAAGGCTGTGTGTGTGTGTGTGTGTGTGTGAAAGACAGAAAGAGAGAAAGAGAGAGAGATGTCTCAGGGCAAACCACTGGACTATAGTAATGCACTTTAAAGGATATGGTCAGTTCACTTGTAATTTTTTGTTTACTTTCCATTATTTGTATTACCGTCTTAGAAGCCTGAAAATGTTCTCATTATTATTCCATTTGCTAACGCTTTTTGCCCTATGATTCAAATGATACAAATATGACCTCTCTTTATTAAGCAGTATCACTTTTTCCTATGAAAATTTGCAAGAGCCCCAACATCACTGCTGAGGAGCTTTGTGAAGTCATTGTTAGTATACCGTGCGCTGAGAGAGAAATTACACATGGAAAAGACAAATATAGCTAAAGTTTAAAATAAATACAAAACAAACAAAAACAGCTAAATGGTTTTGAGCCAATCAATGGCCTTTAAGGCAGCAGTGTTCCCCTTAAGACATTCACAAAGCCCAATATGAAAAGAGCGACCCTCAAGCAGGTGTGCAGCATCCTCCACAGAACCTCAGATGCACTGCCTTGGTACAGCAAGTCACAGCACACCTAGACTTGTGAAGCTGGCTCCAGAGACAGTGTGGAAGACCAAAGCCATGTAGTCATTCACCTGGCCTGATGATGATGTAGGAGTCCCTGGTAGTGGCAGAGGCTCTTTCCCATTCTGGCTGCCACAGTGTGTGGATAGTCTCGGTTGGATGGAGAGTGTGCAATACTATCTCGATAAGATTTCTGCCACACAGTGAGTGGTAAGGACATCCCACATATCCCTGAACAGTGACAAGTGTGTAATTTGCTATGAGTTTGTTGGCTGCATTCTGATGCCAGGTGTTAGTTGGAGGAATATTGAGCAGGACTGGTAACCATACACATTTTGTTAGCTTTAGTGTTCCTGTGATACTTCTCATGGTAGGATTAAACTGTAGGTCTAATAGTCTAATGTGGGCAGAGTTTAATCAAAATGGGGCAAAGTATTCACCAATTGAATAGGAGATAGTGAGCCCCTTGCAGTATTGGTGCATAGGCTCCCCAGGGGGACCCTAACAGTTTGTTTAGAAGGCAGTTTCTGATCTTGATCTTTTGAACTACTTTAGAAGATAGTGAGTGAATGATCCAGCGTGACCCTGCTAGGTGCACTGGCTTTGAATTGTGTGCTAATTGCTGACCATCCAAAAAGATGTGAAACTCAAGCTGGCTCTGAGTGTGGTGTAAGTGGAAGCATGTTGACACAGTTTAACTACTTGGTTTCAGTCTCCACTTCTTGCAATGATCACTGAATGCAGCCATATCACTGTTCAAGTTCTCATCAATCTTCTGGGAGTTACAGTCCCTTGAGGCCCAACAGATATCATCAGTGTACATGAACCACTTGGAGATGGCATTCAGTAGGTCAGTGGTGAATATATTAGGCAGAGTTACCCTTTACAGGTAAAGCAAGTAGAGAACAGCTACCAAGAGGAATTTTGTAGCTAACTGGGGGACGGAGACACCCATCTGTGGGGGATGGAGACACCCATCTGTCGCCCTGACCGTTCATCCCGGGAGGTATGCTGCCTGCCAGGGGCCCGTATCCGAGATGTTACAGAGGCATTGTCGAGGATTATCCGGCCTTCTGAATACTACCCCATGCTACTCATCCATGTGGGCACAAATGATACTGCGAGGTGTGACACTGAGCAGATCAAGAGTGACTACAGGGCTCTGGGAGTACGGGTTAAGGAGTTTGGAGCGCAGGTGGTATTCTCTTCGATTCTTCCTGTTGAAGGTAGGGGTCCGGGCAGAAACAGATGCATCGTGGAGGTGAATGCCTGGTTGCGAAGATGGTGTCGCCAGGAGGGCTTTGGCTTCCTCGACCACGGGATGCTATTCGAGGAAGGACTGCTAGGCACAGATGGCGTTCACCTTTCGAAGAGGGGAAAGGCCTTATTTGCGCACAGACTGGCTAACCTAGTAAGGAGGGCTTTAAACTAGGTTCGACGGGGACAGGTGAGCAAACCCCACAGGTAAGTGAGGAACAAGACCTGGGAGATGGGTTGGAAACAGGAGGGAGCATGGGCTATAATGGCAGAGAGGAAGGAGGGTCAGGGCAAAGCTGGGAGGCAAGATCAAACCAGTATCTTAGATGCCTATATACAAATGCAAGAAGTATGGGTAATAAGCAGGAAGAACTGGAAGTGCTAATAAATAAATACAACTATGACAT
This sequence comes from Gopherus flavomarginatus, assembly GCF_025201925.1. Classification (NCBI taxonomy): domain Eukaryota; kingdom Metazoa; phylum Chordata; order Testudines; family Testudinidae; genus Gopherus; species Gopherus flavomarginatus. The sequence goes on from NC_066617.1 coordinate 210,811,227, forward strand.
TGTTGGCATTACTGAAACTTGGTGGGATAATACACACGACTGGAATGTTGGTGTGGATGGGTATAGTTTGCTCAGGAAGGATAGACAGGGGAAAAAGGGAGGAGGTGTTGGCTTATATATTAAAAATGTACACACTTGGACTGAGGTGGAGATGAACATAGGTGACGGAAGTGTTGAGAGTCTCTGGGTTAGGCTAAAAGGGGTAAAAAACACGGGTGATGTCGTGCTGGGAGTCTACTACAGGCCACCTAATCAGGTGGAAGAGGTGGATGAGGCTTTTTTCAAACAACTAACAAAATCATCCAAAGCCCAAGATTTGGTGGTGATGGGGGGCTTCAACTATCCAGATATATGATGGGAAAATAACACCGCGGGGCACAGACTATCCAATAAGTTCCTGGACTGCATTGCAGACAACTTTTTATTTCAGAAAGTTGAAAAAGCTACTAGGGGGGAAGCTGTTCTAGACTTGATTTTAACAAATAGGGAGGAACTTGTTGAGAATTTGAAAGTAGAAGGAAGCTTTGGTGAAAGTGATCATGAAATCATAGAATTTGCAATTCTAAGGAAGGGTAGAAGGGAGTACAGCAGAATAGAGACAATGGATTTCAGGAAGGCGGATTTTGGTAAGCTCAGAGAGCTGATAGGTAAGGTCCCATGGGAATCAAGACTGAGGGGAAAAACAACTGAGGAGAGTTGGCAGTTTTTCAAAGGGACACTATTAAGGGCCCAAAAGCAAGTTATTCCGATGGTTAGGAAAGATAGAAAATGTGGCAAAAGATCACCTTGGCTTAACCACGAGATCTTGCGTGACCTACAAAATAAAAAGGCGTCATATAAAAAATGGAAACTAGGTCAGATTACAAAGGATGAATATAGGCAAATAACACAGGAATGCAGAGGCAAGATTAGAAAGGCAAAGGCACAATATGAGCTCAAACTAGCTATGGAAATAAAGGGAAACAAGAAGACTTTTTATCAATACATTAGAAGCAAGAGGAAGACCAAGGACAGGGTAGGCCCACTGCTCAGTGAGGAGGGAGAAACAGTGGGCCTGATGAAATGCATCCTAGAATACTCAAGGAGTTAATAGAAGAGGTATCTGAGCCTCTAGCTATTATCTTTGGGAAATCATGGGAGACAGGGGAGATTCCAGAAGACTGGAAGGGGGCAGATATAGTGCCCATCTATAAAAAGGGAAATAAAAACAACCCAGGAAACTACAGACCAGTTAGTTTAACTTCTGTGCCAGGGAAGATAATGGAGCAGGTAATTAAAGAAATCATCTGCAAACACTTGGAAGGTGGTAAGGTGATAGGGAATAGCCAGCATGGATTTGTAAAGAACAAATCGTGTCAAACTAATCTGATAGCGTTCTTTGATAGGATAACGAGCCTTGTGGATAAGGGAGAAGCGGTGGATGTGATATACCTAGACTTTAGTAAGGCATTTGATACGGTCTCGCATGATATTCTTATAGATAAGCTAGGAAAGTACAATTTAGATGGGGCTACTATAAGGTGGGTGCATAACTGGCTGGATAACCGTACTCAGAGAGTAGTTGTTAATGGCTCCCAATCCTGCTGGAAAGGTATAACAAGTGGGGTTCCGCAGGGGTCTGTTTTGGGACCGGTTCTGTTCAATATCTTCATCAACGACTTAGATGTTGGCATAGAAAGTACGCTTATTAAGTTTGCGGACGATACCAAACTGGGAGGGATTGCAACTGCTTTGGAGGACAGGGTCAAAATTCAAAATGATCTGGACAAATTGGAGAAATGGTCTGAGGTAAACAGGATGAAGTTCAATAAAGATAAATGCAAAGGGCTCCACTTAGGAAGGAACAATCAGTTTCACACATACAGAATGGGAAGAGACTGTCTAGGAAGGAGTATGGCAGAAAGAGATCTAGGGGTCATAGTAGACCACAAGCTTAATATGAGTCAGCAGTGTGATACTGTTGCAAAAAAAGCAAATGTGATTCTGGGATGCATTAACAGGTGTGTTGTAAACAAGACACGAGAAGTCATTCTTCCGCTTTACTCTGCGCTGGTCAGGCCTCAGCTGGAGTATTGTGTCCAGTTCTGGGCACCGCATTTCAAGAAAGATGTGGAGAAATTGGAGAGGGTCCAGAGAAGAGCAACAAGAATGATTAAAGGTCTTGAGAACATGACCTATGAAGGAAGGCTGAAGGAATTGGGTTTGTTTAGTTTGGAAAAGAGAAGACTGAGAGGGGACATGATAGCAGTTTTCAGGTATCTAAAAGGGTGTCATCAGGAGGAGGGAGAAAACTTGTTCACCTTAGCCTCCAGTAATAGAACAAGAAGCAACGGGCTTACACTGCAGCAAGGGAGATTTAGGTTGGCCATTAGGAAAAAGTTCCTAACTGTCAGGGTAGTTAAACACTGGAATAGATTGCCTAGGGAAGTTGTGGAATCTCCATCTCTGGAGATATTTAAGAGTAGGTTAGATAAATGTCTATTAGGGATGGTCTAGACAATATTTGGTCCTGCCATGAGGGCAGGGGACTGGACTCGATGACCTCTCGAGGTCCCTTCCAGTCCTGGAGTCTATGAGTCTATGAGAGGTGGTGCTAGCACTGAGCATTGCAGGAGTCCATTCTTCTGGGATCTCCATGTGTGGGTTTTGTGGCCCAGAGTCACCTGAAAATGTCTACCTTGGAGCATCAGCTCAGTTGCCATGACAACCCACCTAGGAAGAACTCTTGACATCTTATAAAGCAGACCAGTATGCCAGATGGTGTCATAGGCTGCTGTAAGGTCAAAAGGCATCTCTACTTTTCTTCTGTTGAAATCCATTTTCAATGCAAATAATAAATGCTAACACATGGTCACAGGTACTTCAGTTTGGTCAGAAAACTGCATGATCATCAAAAGTTTTTCTGTCAGGAGTGCAGTTCTCTGTAGAATCATCTGCTCCAGAAGTTTGTAGATAGCAATCTGGAGTGATATTGGGCAATAGCGGCCTGCTAAAGAGTGGTTTTTACCTGGTTTTGGTAAAGGTATCACCTTAGTTTTCTACCATGTCTTGGATATCATGTTCTCCCGTATGATGCAGGACATGAAGATGGACAACCAATGTTGGATTTTCTTCCCAAGGTGCTGCTGTAGTTTTGGTAATACATTGTCAAACCATCCAGGCTTTCCCTATTTTCAGTGCCTTTCTTATTTCTTCCCTAGAGAATGGTTGGAAGTTTGTCTTGATTGTGTTGCAATTGCTTGTATTGATGCCTTTCTTTTTTGATGAACACTTCAATTTTTCTCTGTTAGCTTTAGTGATTGTTGGCCAGGTGTGTGGCAACACTGTTTGGCGAGGCCTTTTATTACTGTATATCTGGTGGCTTTTTTGCTACACTGAACTCTCACATCCATGCTTTTCTGCTAGATCTTGACATGTCCATTTCTGAGATTGCGTTTCCCCCAGCATGCTCTTCAGGCTACATTTGTGCTCTAGAAGAGGCGATTTCTCAATCATTGCATGTTTCCTACTATTAAGGAGGTCTGCACAGATCTATCAATTAACTGCTACAGCAGAACCAACACAATTTGTCTTTGTAGGTTCTACAAAACTGGTATTTATAGAACAGACATTCTTAATATGATTAAATGCTAGACTTAAAAAAAAGACTCTGGAGGACACACCTGAACTAGGTCAAATTATGAACCTACAAATTCACCAGTGCCTTTTAAAGGGAGAACAGATTATTTTCTAGATCCAAAAGGTGCTTTCCTTTGTCTGTAATGTTAAGAGGATCTTACCTTCTCCTTTCTGGGGAATATTTATTATCCCATGTCAGTCAACATGCCCAACCCAAACTTTCCCTAATTAAAAAATATTTAATAAACCTACAACAGTCCAGAGTAATCACCCAAGGCAATATAGTAACATCATTGAAAACTGTAAAGACTTGATCATTACTTTAAAGTTCTGGGGAATTAAGGTTGAGAGTATATATTGTACTTTAAGTAAAATACATTATAGGGCTGTTGTAATTATTCCTAAACCAAACATTATAAACTCAGGAAATTCAGAGATTAGTGTAATCTTAAAAAAAAAGTCCAAAATTTTCAGTATGATAATGCACAATTAACAAACTTAACACTGCCTTGTAGTAACAGCATAAAATAACCACATTGTTATGACAGGTGCATATGTGTGTTTGTAGTCCCAAATTAGATAAAACTATTTTGAAAGAAGATCTCCAGTGTTTTCATTTTTTCCATTCATCATGTCATCACCTCAGGACAGCGTTAGGATTGTTTGTGTCCTTTAACATGTTTAGGGTTTTTTGTAAAGTAGTCTTAACTCTGGTGTTCCTGTTTCTTAGATACGTATAGGGCCCCCATTATCACAGTATCTGAATACCCCCATGATCTTCAGTGTATTTATCCTCCTAACACCTCTGTGAGGTACAGGAATGCTGTTATCCCCACTTGACAGATGGGGAACTGAAGTACAGAGAGACTAAGTGACTTGCCCAAGATGACACAAGAGGTCTGTGTCAGGGCAGAGAATTGAACCCAGGAGGAAAGGGGGATAACTCCAACATCCCTGTAATTTTTACCCTAAATTACTAATATTTACTTTCAACTTAAACTCCATCTTAATTTTTTTAAATTATTAAAAGTTTTATACATGAACACTAAATAAGACACTCAGAGAATGTTACCATATGATATTTCTACTGAATTGAAGATATGAAATGTTAAACAATTTTTTAAAAAGTTTTTACTTTTAGAGTCAGATTTGCCACTACACACTGGCTGCTTTACCTCACTCTGAAGTAGCGCAAAGCAGCCAGACCATACTGGCCAGTCTCTCCAGCTCCTGAGTTCCACATTTCTCTGCATACACACACAAACACACCTTAAGAGCATAGGAGGCCACTGTATTCCCTGAGGGAAGCTGCTTGGCTTCTCTCCCATTATTCCCAAGGGGAGGCAGTGGCTACTTTGAAAAAAGGACTGCTATCTTCCCACAGGGAAGTCTGAGGCTTCTGTCCCATTGAAAGCAATAAAAGATGGCAGCCATTTTGAAAAAAAGGACAGTTCTTTGTAAATGTCTCTGTAGAGGAACATTATTCATCAGCTTCTACTGAAGAAGAAACTTTCAGCTATAAAGGATAACACAGCAGAACATGACCATTAATCCTAACAATATTCTCCAAATGTAGCCAATGCAGAGAATTCAGAGAGTTTCAGTGGGGAGTGTGGTAGTCTGTTAGTGAGATCATTCAGAACAATAAAATACCCAAATATCTTGAAGTAGAGATTTCCAGACTTTTTTGCTGTGCTCCTCTTTGGAGTGTCATGTCCCATGCATCCCCTCTCTTGGCACAGGGGAAAGGGGGGAACCAGATGGTGCCAAGTTCAGAACCCATGATGGGTTGGAGAGGAAATCCCCACATCACCAGAGAAATCCAGGGTCCCTCCCCTATGGAGAAGGCTCAGTCACTAGGGCAGAGGGAGAGGAGCCTGTGTGTGTGTGTGTGGGGGTGCCTGGACCCCATAGGTTCACTCTAGGCAAGGGGTTGTTCTTAGCACAGGAGCAACTTCTCAACTCCCTAGGGTGCATGGGAGGCCAGAGCCACTGTGGGAGGGAAATCCAGTGCCTGACCCTTCAGCAGGCAACCAGATGCAACCCCCTGCCTAGGTCCCCACTCTGCAGTAGGAGCCACCAGCCTGGGTCTCATTGGCAGCAGCAGAAATCCCCTGCCTCCCTGTCAGCCCTCACTTCTCCCCAGCGCTGCTACCATGTGCCCACCCCCTTTCTTCGTACCCAGGCCCTGTTCCCGCAGCTTCCCCTGGCTGGCCTATTTTCTCCATATCCAGATCCCCATTCTCCCACTCTTTGCTGTGCCCAGGATGCCCTCCTGGAAGATGAGGTCACTTCCTGCAGCCTGACCCACAGGAAGATGCTGAGTCAGTGTCTACTTGGTTGAAAACTATCTGGTGAGTGCCTGGTGCAAGCAGCACACAGCTGGTGCCCACAGGCAGAAAGGTGGCAACATAGTGATGGGCAAGAACCCTGGGAGCAGCCTCTACTCACCCATCCTGGCCTAGAGCCCAGGCACCCCTGCTAACCTTGTTGTGCCGCCCCCCCCACCCCCCGAGAGACCCATGTCTTAAAGATTATTTTAAATTAATTTTAACTCAAACTGCTATGTATTTGTAGATTTTTCAGAAAATTCATTCTGCACTCAGAGTAAGCACTATAATTTTGGCGGGAGATGCTATATTTTTAAACAATAAAATTATTGAATTTCCATTTTAAATGGAAACAAAATCAGTGCAGTCTTGACTATAGAACTGTGACTGATGCTTCCATAGCAGTATGTGACATATACTGTGCACTTCACAGAACATAGAGAAGACACGGTCCACACCTTGAGGAGCTTCCAGTCTACACCAGGGATTGGCAACCTTAGACACGCAGCCCGCCAGGGTAAGCCCCTTGGCGGGCCGGACTGATTTGTTTATCTGCCGCATCAGCAGGTTCGGCTGATGGCGGCTCCCACTGGCCATGGTTTGCCACTCTAGGCCAATGGGGGCTGTGAGAAGCTGAGGCCAGCACATCCCTTGGCCCGCGCTGCTTCCCGCAGCCTCCAGTGGCCTGGAGCAGTGAACTGTGGCCAGTGGGAGCCTCCATCAGCCAAACCTGTGGATGCAGCAGGTTAAAAAAACAGCCTGGCCCCCTAAGTGGCTTACCCTGGCAGGCTGCGTGCTGAAGGTTGCCGAACCTTGGTCTACATTTAGCTATAACATCAAGTGATACCGGACAAAGGAAGGGTAATGTAAAGGAAAAAAACCTCAAACTGCTCTCTAGTTGAGAATGTAGTCCATGGTCTTTCAGGTAAAGAAAGAAGAGCATCTGTATAGATATTGTATTATGAAAGTATCTCACCTAAACTTAAGAGCATGTAACACAGTCCATGTAATAAACAGCATCTGTAACACCAACTTTAATTCTCCCTCTCATTTAAATGTGCTTGTAGTAGTAAGTGAAAGTTTGCAAGGGTAAGATGACAGTTTTGTGTCATAATAATATATCCCTCACATGATGTAAATATGCATCTATGATGTATTTAGACATAATACATTCTACTTTACTGACATACTGCAATGACATTCTAATGATCACTTAGCTCAGTGCACCATTATGGAGGGAAAGGAACAGCTTTTAATCAGTAAATAGTGATCAACATGGAAGGAAGCACAGGCCACCAGATCTGTTCTTCTCTTGATGCATGCGTATCAGTTTCATTCAAGGACATGTACTGAACGGAGCACGTAGCCTTCTTCTTTAGAGTATGAAAATGTATTCTTTCCAGTGCCGCCTCTGCTTAAAAGGTTAGTGAGTTAGACCTGCCTGAAGCTCTAATGGTAATGGTGTACACAACCATCTGAGTCCAATCCAACCCCTTTCCTCTGTTGCACAATAGGAACCAGGGGTAATATAGCAGCAATGCCTGTTCACCTGACATAGGTGCTGGAGCTAGGGTTGAGAGGGTGCTGCTGCTTGAAGTATTGATAACAACCCAAATATATCGTTTCTGCCTTTAGCATCCCCATTATAAAAATTGTTCCAGCCCCACTGCTCTTAGGAGGAAATAACTGTCCTACATCTCTCAGGAGCAGCCTCTCTAGCCTGTTGAAGATGAGTGCTAACAGATGCCATTATCATAACCAGTCTCTGAGCAGTCCACCCTCAGTACAGCTGATCAACATTTTCCACAGTTTCAAATGTCAATGAAATTTGTCTAACCTTTCCCACCAGAACAAAAAAAAAACTGAGGGGGAGGAGAGGTGTATGTTCATCTGACTTTACATCTTAGCCACCAGAGGAAGGCTGAGGCTTAGAGTGAGAGGGAAACCAGAGGAATTCTAGGGTCACTTGAAATCTCCTCAGAGTATAAGAAATTTATTGGACCTAGATGTCCAAGGCAATTTCCATAAAATCTGTTCTAACAAACTTTACTATCAAGAGTAACTTCTCTATCAGTCAGCTTGAAATGAAGTGATCAAATGGAAATATTTTGTTGCTGCTCTGCATATAAAATGCCAAGCACCTTTTGTAAATTGCTCCAACCAAATTCAGCTAGTTTTTAGGGCTTTTGTAGGTTTTTAAAATCCAATAATACCCTCATTCATCTTATTCTAGCTCCACAAAAACTGTTCATGGTGGTGGGCTGACACCTCCGGAGAACTCAACCTACTCCTATTAGCTTTCCTTAGAATTATAGCCCAAGTCTTATTTTTCTGTATCCTGACATTCCAAGGGTACTCTTAAGCAGCTTTTCCAGACCTCAGAGCTAGTGGGAATTGGTCTACAAGTGCAGTACTGTTTTCTTGGCTGATCTGAAAAGAGTGGGGTTTTTTTAAAGCACTTACTTTCATAGCCTTGATAGAGGGCTGCCCACTGCAACAGTTTTGTTTACCTACCAGAAACCACAAATTCCTGCCAAGTCATTAACAACAAGCTTTAGGGACTCTGCCTTTCAGCTGGATCTTGATCACAGTTACAGAGACAGAGCTACAAACCTTCAGAGGCCTTATGCTAGGACACACTGCTTATCTTTAGAACTGCCATTCCTTAATCAAGGACAATTTTTAATAAGGAAATCTTGTGATCACCATGCTCAAAACCAGTTCCAGACATCTTGCTTTAAAAAGACCACTCAGTATGTTGGCTGTAAAAAATCCTGTTCTACAGAGCATGAGGTAAACAGTAGAAAGCAATAGGATAATAACCAGACATGGAAAAGCCTTGGTAGTTCATCCAGTATGTCCCCCTGCCACTACAGATTGTTGCCTACGCATATTCACCACTCATTTTCGTCCACTTCTTTTTTGCATCCCTCCTATACAATGGAGCTGCTAAGAACTTCCCTAGGGAGAGTGCTATGCGACTTCACTATTAGTGTAAGTTTTCCGTTGGTCAATTTAATCTGCATGATGCCTAATTATATACATTTGGAGCAAAACAAATAATTTCCCCTTTTTCAGTGGTGGCTACACATTTTAAGTATTCGTGGGGTTTCATATTTTCCTGAGTCTTCAGTTAGCCAAGCTACATGTATTTTGTTCTTTTAATCGTTCTTCACCATTCACTCCTTCCAGCTGCTGACCCCTTTTTTGTCTCTTTCTTTACATTCTCTCCCATTTGACAATATCTTCCTGATATCAAAGGGCTCATAACTGTACACCATACGTTAGGGGCAGCCATCATTTTCTTGTTTAGTAACAAGATTCCTTTCTGTGGAGCTTGATCCTGTTCTCACTGAAGTCCAGGGCCGGCTCCAGGCACCAGCCAAGCAAGCTTGTGCTTGGGGCAGCATTCCGCCCAATCCTAGGGCGGCACGGTCGCTTTTTGTTGTTGTTGTTGTTCGCTGCTGCGGCTGCCCTGTAGGGGCAGCAGCGAGGAGGAGGGAAGCGCCCTGCAGCAAACTCGGCAGGGCAGCCCGCGTCCTTCCCTGCCCGCCGACTGGAGCGATGCGAAGCCCTCCCGGCAGGCGGCACGGCGGGAGGGGCCGCAAGGTGAGCACCCTGTTGAAGTGCTGGCCGCCCCCCTTCTCTCTCCCCTCCCCCGCTCCCTCCCCTTAGCCTGCACTAGACCGGGTGCGTACTCTGCAGCACAGGGACTCCCCCAGCACCCTGGCTCCAGGTGCCCCGTAGGGTTTTTTGTTTTGTTTTTTTCCCTGCTTTGCTGGCTGCACTGTTGTTCCTCTGCCCCCACCCCCCCGCTTTGCCGCTCCAGCCGCACCATGTCTCCCCACCACAGCTTTGCCGCTCCGGCTGCCCCGCAGGTTTTTTTTCTCCCTGCTTTGCCACTCCAGAGGTGCCATTTTTCTGTTTTGTTTCCCCCTCCCCACTTTGCCGCTCCTGCCGTGCCATGTTTTGTTTTTTGGTTTTGTCCCCCCCCCTGCTTTGACGCGCCACCACGCCCCATCCCCCTTTTTTTTTCTTTTTTTGCGCTTGGGGCGGCAAAAAAGCCAGAGCCAGACTTGCTGAAGTCGCTGGAAAACCTCCCATTGATTTTAGTGGTACAGCAAAATCAGGCCTCAAATGCAGATCACCAATTATACTGACTGTTCACTGCCATGTTACACTGCAAATAGCTAACTAGTACGGCATTATTGCTCTGAAGTCTTTTTCATTACATACGCACAATGGGGTCCTGGCCCATGACTAGGCTCCTAGGTGCTACAGTAATACAAATAAATATGAGTTTTCAAGTATTGACTCTCCTACCAAAATACACATATTTAGCTTGTTGCAGGTTGGACAGTCTGTGGATGAAATACTGGCCCCATTAAAGTTGATAGGAGTTTTGCCATTGAACTCAATGGGACCACAATGTCTTCTTACGTTTCTGTCCTCTCTAGGTCCCATAGCATTAAATAGGCCTTTTCCATAAGGAAGAAATATTTTATTAGACAGTGGCAATCTTTCTATAGGTTTTTAAGCTTCCTATAAAATTTAATAAAGAATTACATCCCTATTATATTAGGATGGTGAAAAGAAACTTACACAAAGAATATCATTATCTTTTAAATTCTGTAAGATTTTCAGGTAACTTCTATAGAACCCTATTACATCTAATGCAGATTTAATGTATCCAAGGGTGCTGAGGGAGTTGGCTGATATGATTGCAGAGCCATTGGCCATTATCTCTGAAAATTTGTGGCGATCTGGGGAGGTCCCGGACGACTGAAAAAAGGCAAGTATAGTGCCTATATTTAAAAAAGAGAAGAAAGAGAACCTGGGGAACTACAGACCAGACCAGTGGTTTCCCCAGGAATTGAAATTGGAGGGGGGAGGCGTTCGAATTTACAGGAGGGGTGTCAGGACCAATGAGATTTGAATAAAGTAAATGTTTTGTTAGGATAATGCAAATTTAACATTAAGATAATGCAAGTTACACCAAAACATATAACGGTCTAGATTTCTAAAAACATATAATTTTTTTTAAAAAATGTATTTAATTTAAATTGACTTTTGAAAAGTAAGCCATCATGGGATTAGAGGGAAGTCCTCTCATGGATCAGTGACTGGTTAAAAGATGGGAAACAAAGGGTGGAATAAATTATCAGTTTTCAGAATGGAGAGAGATAAATAGTAATATCCCTGAGGAGTTGGTACTGGGACCATTACTGTTCAACATACTCATAAATGATCTGGAAAAATGGGTAAACAGTGAGGTGGCAAAATTTGCAGATGATACAAAACTATTCAAGATAGTTAAGTCCCAGGCAGACTGCAAAGAGTTACAAAGGGATCTCACAAAACTGGGTGACTGGGCAACAAAAATGGCAGATGAAATTCAGTGTTGATAAATGCAAAGTAATGCACATTGGAAAACAATCTCAACTATACATTCAAAATGAAGGAGTCTGAATTAGCTGTTAGCTAACTCCTATTAGCTTGCATTAAGCTAAATAAATCAAAATAAGCCCAATTGATGTCTGGCTGTAGTATAGATGTACCCTGATGTAGGCAGTGTCAGCCAAGATGATGGCTCAGGAGTTTTCCTACTGTGTATAGCTTGTACTGTGTAACACTACTGCGTTCACAAAATTTCCCTCTGATCAATGTTTTGTGTTTGAGGCTTATGCTAACATCCCTCAATAATTCCCATAAGTAATTTCTGAAATAAATGAATGTCCTTTCTCAGGTTCATGGACCCTAACCTGGCATTTGGCATGTTCTAGTTCAGGCCTGCACAACATACGGCTCATGGGCCGCAGGCTCACTGTGCGGCCTGTGGCCAGGAATCAAAGGGCTCTGGGCTGCCCGCAGCGGCGGGAAGCCCAGAGCCCTTTAAATCCCAGCCGCGGCCGGGATTCAAAAGTCTCTGAGCTGTCTGCAGCGACGGGGAGCCCAGAGCCCTTTAAATCTCAGCCGAGGCCGCGATTCAAAAGCCTCTGAGCTGCCTGCAGCGGTGGAGAGCTCAGAGCTGTTTAAATCTCAGCCGCGGCCGGGATTCAAAAGGCTCTGTGCTACCTGCAGCTGCGGGGAGCCCAGAGCCCTTTAAATCTCAGCCGCGGCTGGGATTCAAAAGGCTCTGCGCTGCCTGCAGTGGCGGGGAGCGCAGAGCCCTTTAAATCTCAGCCCCAGCCTGGATTCATAGGGCTCTGGGCTGCCCGCAGCAGTGGGGAGCCCAGAGCCCTTTAAATCCCAGCCGCCAGGGGTGGCTTTAGCCACTTCAACCAATTCCCCTTAATCGGGCCCCACACCTAAGAAAGCCCCGTGCTCAAGCCCCAGTAGGATGTACCGGCAAAAGCCAGTGCGCTGTACTGGGGTGGCCCAGCTTCCCCAGGGGGCAATTTAAAAGGCCTCGGGCTCCCAGCAGGGGCTGGAGCCCCAGGCCTTTTAAATTGCCATCAGAGCACCACTGCTGGAGCCCTGGGGTAGGGCTGCGGAGCTCTGGGGGCTATTTAAAAAGTCCAGGACTCCCATTGCTTCTACCACTCTGGCTCTTTAAATAGCCGCTGGAGCCCCACCACTTCCCCAGGGTTCCTGTGGCTATTTACAGGGCTGGGGCATTGGAAGCAGGGGAGCCCCGGACCCTTTAAATAGCCCCCGAGCCCCAGGCTGCTGCTGCTACCCTGGTGGGGGAGGGAGGAAGAGGGGGCACTCACCATACAGGATGGGCTGTACCCCCTGTACCTGCACCCCCTGCCTGCACCAGCTCCGCACCCCCTGCCCTGCCTGCAGCCAGCCCGTCTCCAGCCAGCCCCTGCCGCACCGCCTGCCCTGCCCGCACCAGCCCTGCACTCCCTGCCCTGCCTCCAGCCAACCCCTGCTGCACCCCCCTGCCTGAAGCCAGCCAGTCCCGCACTCCTTTGTCTCCAGCCCTGCCAACCCAAGCCACCCCCCACCCCATGGCCCTGCCTGAAGCCAGCCAGTCCACCCCACACCCCCTGTCTCCAGCCTGCCCCACACCCCTTGCCCAGCCTGCAGCCAGACCCAGCCCCTTTCCCCCCCCACCTCCAGCCAGCCCCATATCCACTGGTGCCCTGCAGTTCCCAGGGAAGTAACCCTGCACACCTGCTTCAATGAGATGGGCAGGGAGTAGCGGGGACCCACACATGTGCACCCCAGCACACCCCCAGGGAATGGCAGAGCTCATTTCTAGTTCCGACCCATCTTTTTAAAAAAGGAACTTTAGGTAGGGTTAACATACATCTGTATTTTCCTGGACATGTCAGGCTTTTTGGTTCTTAAATCACCATCTGGGAGGAAAATATGGACGTATGGTAACCCTATTGGTACAAAAAATACATACTGTAGCAGAACTTTTTATAGGGAACTGGTTGCTAAGAAATGAAAGGCTTTTTTTTACAAGTTTTTTTTTTCAGTCATCCCTGCAGGGCCCCGCCAAAAATGTTTGAATAGGGCCACGCACTTCCTAAAGCCGGCCCTGCCAGCCGCAGATGGGATTCAAAGGCTCTGGGCTGCCCACAGCCATGGGGAGCCCAGAGCCCTTTAAATCTCAGCTGCGGCCAGGATTCAAAGGGCTCTGGGCTGCCTGCAGTGGCAGGGAGCCCAGAGCCCTTTAAATCCCAGCTGTGACCAGGATTCAAAGGGCTCTGGGCTGCCCGCAGAGATTCCTGGTCACGGCTGAGGTTTAAAGGGCTCAGGGCTCCCCGCGGCTTCAGGCAGCCCAGAGCCCTTTGAATTCCGGCCGCAGCTCCAGCAGATGGGCTGGGGCTGGGATTTCAAGAGCTCAGGCTCCCCTCAGCAGCAGGAGCTCTGGGCCCTTTAAATCCCCGCCCCAGCCCCGCAAAGCTCCGGGTTCCCCCAGCTGCCGGAGCCCCAGGCCCTTTAATTTGACCCTGAGGGCTCCCAGCCAGCTCTTCAGCTGGGAGCCCCTGGTTGATTTAAAATCGAGTATCACCTCCCAACCCCCAACCTTCCTTTTTGGCCCACAGCTGTTTTGGTGGGGCGGCGCTGGGGAAGGAGGGTTTGTTTTTGCAGGGCTGGGCGGTGCTGGGACGGGGTGTTTCCGCCGGGCTGGGAGGTCCTGGGGTGGGGGTGTTTCTGCAGGGCCAGGGGGTTTCGGCCCTCAGCTGTTTTCTTTGGAGTAATGTGGCCCTCGCCGCTTTACAAGTTGTGCAGGCCTGTTCTATTTAAAAGGGCCCTGGGGAAGATATTTTTATAACGTTTTTCTCCCTGTTGTTTCTAACAATCACTTGAAAGCACACACAGAATCTGCTACATGACCCTGCTTATCAAGGGAGGGAAACTATGAATCATTCATCCTTTCACAAATGGCAAAAATTGTTTGAATGAGAGAATAGTGAGTTCCACCAACAACAGAATTGGACTACAATGAAATGTGGTGCTTCCTTTTAATGTATGAGTCCATACAGGAATGGCAAGTGCTCGTGTCTATATGGAGTGCTGTTTGCATTTCATACTGAGGTATTATTGCTGGCAAGGGCTGAGGGAACATTCATGCTCTCCCTCTTCACTCCTTTGTGGTTTCACCTTTTCGATCTTTGTTTCTCTCTCAGTGGAGAACCAGTAAGTCAGTTTTTTTCCTTTTGTATTTTCTATATGGATCTTATTATTATTTGTACTGTGGTATATCGTGTAGGCGCTCTGGTCACTGACTGTGCTAGGCATTGTACCAACAGGCTTGTGTGGCCCCATCACTGATGAGTTGAATGCCCTGCAATCACTAATGGATTTCTCCTCACAATACCTGTCTGGGATAGAGAATTAGTATTATTATTATCCCCATTTTAAAGGAAGAGATCTGAGGTAAAGAGAGATTAAAGGCAACATTTTCCAAGGCTTGGGCAGGCACAAAAACATTTGGGTGCCCATGTTCTGCCAGGGGCTGGAGCAGGGTCTGTAGGAGAGTTGTCCAAACTGTAGTTGAAGAAGAGCCGCTACAAGTATGTACAACACAATATTATTCTGACTGGAAGGAAGGAAGATAGTCTGGAGTTAAGAGAGGAGACTAGGACTGAGGAGATGTGGATTCAATTCCCAGCTCTGCTACACACTCGTTTTGATGTTGGGTGAATCAATCAATCTCTCTTTGACTCAGTTCCCAGTTTCCAGCTTGTGTGTTGTCCCTTTCTCTCACCATTTTGTTGTCTTGTCAATTTAGACAATAGGTTTTTCTGTGCAGGGACAGTCTCTTATAACTATTATTTGTACAGTTCATACCACAATCAGGCTCCAATGTAGGTTGGAGCCTCTAGGCACTACAGTAATGCAAATAATAATAATAAATAATCACGTAATTTCATTTGCATTGGTCAGAGGAAAAATTGGCTTCCTTTTCTCACTTATGTCAGACTTGAACCCTTGGCTGGTGCAGGATGTGTGTGTAAGTCAGTGACTCAATTATTGCTTGATCCTCTACTTTTTCCCCACTTCACTTTTTATCTGCCCTCCATTTAGATTATCAAGTTTTTTCTTTAATCTGAAGCTTTTCTTTATCCCATGCCATCACATTTTCTCAAACGAGAGTTGCATTGTATGTCACTATATTTGAAGAAGTGCCATTGCTGCGTGTATGGGGCTGCATGCATGTCTGTCTGTCATCAAAACGTCTGTGTTCTCTGATTTGGGCCTCCTGCACCTACTGTTACTAATGATCCTAAAAGTCAATCCACTCAAACCACACAGGGTATGTCTACACAGCAATGTAAGTTAGTGAGACTCGAGTCAGCAGACCTGTGTCAGGGAACCCTGGCCTTCAGCATCTACACTGCGCTTTAACCTTAGGTTAAGGATTTCCTGACCTGTGCTCTCATGTAGGCCTCTGGCATCCATACAGCACTGCACAGGTTTGAGTCAAAGTAACCCTATCCCAGAGTGCCTAGCGCCCCTTTCTTCCACCCTCATGTTGACACTCTAGCCCTATGAATGTGTTGCATTGTGGAAAAACTCTACTACCCACCCTGTTTCGTAACTGTGATGATGCTATTGACAGTGGCGGATTATGACACAGGCCCCAGCCAATTTGGGACCCCCGCAAAAGTCTCCCTCTGCTCTGGCCCTGGGGCAGGAGAAGCTCTCACTCCCGACCATGGCCCCTGGGCCTTGGCAGGGGCACAGAGCTTTTCTGGTCTCAGGGCCACAGCTGGGAAGGTGGGAAAGAGTGAGCGGGGAGCAGAGCCATAGGGAAGGGGCGGAATGGGGGTGGGGCTCCACGTGGAAGGATTGGGGTGGGGACACTCTTCTGGCACTGGGGCTCCCCACTTGCTCCAGCTCAGTGCCCCGGGCAGATCTTAATCTTCCTCTGGCTATTGATGGGAGTCAGGCACCCATAAGGAGCACAGGCAGGGGTGAAAGTAACTAAAAGGACTTACTGGTATGCTGGAGTCCTGAGGGGGGGGCGTGGCCTTTCAAGATTTAAAGGTCCTGGGGCTTCGGCTGTGGCTGGGAGCCTCAGGGCCTTTAAATCACCCTGGAGCTACCAGCTGCAGAGATGGCTGGGAGCCCTGGGGGTCAGGAGCGAATTACAGGGCCCAGTGCTCCGGCTGCAGCAGAGCTCTGGGCCCTTTAAATGCCCGCCCAAGCCCGGCTGCTGGAGCTCCAGCAGTGCTTTAAAGGGCCCAGGGCTCCACACAGCAGCAGGAGCACCGGGCCCTTTAAATCACTGCCACAGAAGCCAGTCCAGTCCGGCACGGTGTACTGGCTCTTTCATGGCTTACTTTCACCTCTGAGCACAGGAGTACAGAAACTGCATAATTAGCTCCTCTGGTGGCTGTCTCAGTAGAATGACTGAGTGTGAGAAGGCTTTATATTGAACTACCGTTGATCTGAGAACAAGGCTCTCCACCTCTAGGCTGAGTCACGTGGCATGGAAATGCCCATGTGCACCAGTTCTGAGGATAATCAGGACATCAGTCTTCAGGGCTGTCAAACTATTGAAATGAAACTTTGCAATTCTTAATTTTTTTAAATGGGATGTTCACAAAGTATTTTTGTTTGGTTCGTTTTTAAATTATTTTTGTCTGTTTTGAAGTTTGACATAAAATGCAGGTTTCAGAAGAAAAACACTCACACACCCCTGAGCCTGGCTGCTTGTGGCTGCTGAGCAATGATGTGCATCCCCAGGACTTGGGGTGCAGGGTGCTCAAGCACCCCCTGGGATCTCTTATCCCCACCCCCACTGCACCTTGGGAGGCAGGGATAAGGGATTCTCCAGGAGGCTCTGGGGAGGTTTTGGGACTGGCTCCCCCTCCACCACCATCACACTGCAAGCTTCCCAGGTGCCCCTGCATACGTAGCCCCATAGAGGGCAGGAGGAGTCTGGGAACAAGGGACAGAGAGCGGAGCAGGACCAAGTGGCTGCCCTGCAAGCAGGGGGAGCAGCTGGGGTGTTGGGGGTCATCCATCCCCTGGCTGTGATGAGTTGGGAGCTCTGCCACTCCCCCTCCCTGCAGGGAAGCTTCTTAGTCCCCTCTCTGCTCTTTGGCCCTTGCTCCTGGTCCCACCGACAGCCCTCCCTGGGACTGTGTGGTACAGGTGCCCAGGCAGCATTGACCAAAATCTGGTTGTGTTCTTGTGACCATATCAAGGTTCCTTCCCCACTCTGAACTTTAGGGTACAGATGTGGGGACCTGCATGGACACTTCTAAGCTTAATTACTAGCTTAGATCTGGTAACTCTGCCACCATCCAGAAATTTCAGTGTTTGGATCATTCCCTTTCCCCCCAAAACCTTCCCCTCCCTGGGTAGCCTTGAGAGACTTCTTCACCAATTCCCTGGTGAGTCCAGATCCAATCTCTTGGATCTTAAAACAAAGAGAAATTATCCATCCCCCCTCCTTTCTACCACCAATCCCTGGTGAGTCCAGATCCAATCCCTTGGATCTAAAAACAAGGAAAAATCAATCAGGTATTAAGAAAAAAGCTTTTAATTAAAGAAAAGAAAGGTAAAAGAAAACCCTCTGGGAGAGATTAGCATACCAGCTACTCTCACAGACAACAGATTCAAAACACAGAGGATGTTCCCCTGGACACAAATTTAGTTACACAAAAAAATACCCAATTTGATTCTACCTCTAATTGCATAAGACAGGTTACAAAGAAATAAACATAAACCTATTTATTCCTTTTTAAAACTTACTACTCTGATAAGAGGCTGGTTCCTTGATCTTTTTCACTCCGAGTGAAACTGAAACTCTAAACAAAGGAAAAACTTCCCTCCTTCCTTTTGAAACATCTTGTTCCCCCATTGGTCCCTGTGGTCAGGTGTTAGCTAGACTAGGTGAACTTTTTAACCCTTTACAGGTAAAAGAGGCATTAACCCTTAACCATCTGTTTATGACAGACCAGGAAGCAGCTCTCTTTGCAAAAAGCTTCTTCTGATCCATCTGCATTGAAAACCCTGCAGGCTCTCTGATAGTGTGCTTGAAGACATAAGGAATAAATATGCTTACAAAGAGAATCACATAGTATATATTTCATTTTATAAAAATTTCATTTGTTCACTTATTTTTAGACGAAAAATCAGGGAAAAATAGTGCTTTGGGGGTTCTGGTGAAAGTCGCAACCCCCCTGAAACATGCATTTTCAATGGCTGTTTTAAATTTCTGCATAGTATTATTTCAACTGTTAAAGACAGCATTAGTGTGATGCTGGTAGATTTGGTGACAGCCCTTGCCAAGGCTTTAGGCCTCAGCCAAGCACTGGCAAATTCACGTCTGTTTCAGCACTTGTTAGTTAGTATGGTTAAGATGGGTATTGAATTTATAACAATGTGTTTTAGTGTTTAGACTTTATGAAATGCTTGTAAGTTGCTGCATGCATTAATCTCACTTATAATATCTTTATCGCACACTATAAGGTGGTAATTAAGTTTTTGCTTTATGACTGTAAAAAAGTTTGCTCTGACACTGAGAGCCCAGAAAGAAGGCCTATTAAAACTAAATGGGCCATTGTGGGACATCACAATACAAAGACTTAGTTAATTGCCCCTTCAAACCTATGAAGAAGCTATGTGCAAAAGGGCTCATCCCATCAACCTGAATTCTGGAAGAAGGAAATAATAATAGCTGATAAGACAATATTTCATTTCTTTTGTTGTTTGGCCCCTCAGCAAGCTGGAGCTATGAAACAGAAGCAGAGATCCCCTGTGCTATCCCTAAAAACATTCAGAGCTGACAGATTAATACAACTGTATCACTATTAAAACCATAGACTGTAACTCATTTGTGTATATATGTTGACTGCTTTAACCTTGTAATAACTCTTTCAGTTCTTTTTCCTAGTTAATAAATCTTTAGTTAAACACTTGTAGCCAATCCTGTAATAAACTATGGATTTGGCTACACTTGCAGCTGTACAGCGCTGGGAGTTAAAGCTGTCTTCGTACAGCTGTGTCGGGAAAGCGCTGCAGTGTGGCCACGCTGACAGCTACCAGCGCTGCAGTGTGGGCACATTTGCGGTGTTGGGAGTGGTGCATTACGGGCAGCTATCCCGGCGTTCAAGTGGCTGCAATGTGCTTTTCAAAAGAGGGGGGTGGGGTGGAGTGTGACAGGGAGCGTGCAAATTCCGACCCCTTCCCACCCCTCTCTCATTCACTCTTAAATGCAAATAGCCTTCAGACCAGATAAGCAGCTGCTCCGACGGACTCCCTTCCCCTCCCCCTCCCCCGCCATGCTGTTTCTCTCAAGCAAACACTAGCTGTGGACATTCCCTGCCTGCCTCTGCTCGAGCAAACAATTGCTGTGTTTGTTTTTTAGATAAGCAGCTCCAGGAGCCCTGAGTTCACAACAAAACAAAGAGTTCTTTAGTTAAAAGCATTATGGGAAAATTCCAGAGGTCAGTTACCGCGCAGTAAGATTAATCACTGTTTACACTGGCATGCTGCGTGTTCTCTTTATTCCTCTCGTCCATGTGGAGTACAACCAGCACTGTAGCCAGGGAGATACAGCGCTGTATGTGCCTTGCCAGTGTGGATGGGGAGTGAGTTACAGCGCTGTAAAGCCACCACCAGCACTGTAACTCTCAAGTGTAGCCAAGCCCTATGTTGAGAGATCTATGGTACAAACTGACCTGGGGCAAGTGACTGGTCTCTTGGGTCTGGAAACAACTTAAATATGTTGTGATCTTTGACGTATAGCAACAACCATCACTAAGTTCAGCTTGCCTGGGTGGCAAGATAGACTGGAATTCCCAAATTGACTGACTGTGGCTCCATGGTAAGAATGTTATAGTGCTTTAGGAGTTCACATTTGTTACTGGGTTGGTGAAATCTAATTATAGAATGTACAAGCTAGAATGACCAGATGTTCTGATTTTAGGGTCTTTTTCTTATATAGGCTCCTATTACCTCCCCACCCCCATCCTGATTTTTCATATTTGCTGTCTGGAGTCTCTGCCCTGAGGCTGGCACTCACAGTCATGAGCAACTCCAGACAGCATTGACGATATTATCAAGACTTTAATTTTTTTTTCTTTGATGGAAGATTTCACTCGTTAGTCACATGATAAATAAACCAGCTGGTCAAAACTCAGCATGCAAGCAGATCAGTGAGCTATTATGATGAATGAATAACTATGATTGTCACTAAAATAATTTCTGCACAGATTCTGAGATTTGTCTCGAGGTTTCAGTGTGCAGTCAACTTGTGGTACTTTCCCGACTGTGTCCCCCAGAAAAATACCAGTCATAGCAATGTGTGGCTGATTCAGAGTTGTATCTGGGATTCCCTTCTTGTAGAGTCAAGGGCAGGGGTATTGTCTACAGCAGCTATCGGATATGTATGTGCATGATGTCTCCTGGTAGCTAATAAGTTCTGATCACTTATCAGGTTGCTATAAGAGGGTCGGAACTATGGTCCTGGACGTCACCAAACTGCAACAGCAGGCAAATTTCATAGACACTCATTCTTCAGTAGTCAGTTCCACATGAGCAGAACCTTGCACTCAGACAGACTCCCAACAGGAGTGTCTACCAGGTTGGATTTGATTGCAGGACCAAGGGGATATTGTAGAGCAATGGTTTTCAAACTTTTTTTCTAATGACCCAGTTGAAGAAAATTGTTGATGCCCGTGACCCAATGGAGCTGGGGATGAGGGGTTTGGGGTGCAAGAGGGGGCTTTGGGTTTGGGGAGGGCTCAGGGCTGGGGCAAGGGATTGGGGCGTGGGGTTGGGGCATGGGCTTACCTCGGGCAGCTCCCAATCAGCATTGCAGCTAGGGAGCTAAGGCAGGCTTCCTGCCTGTCCTAGCACTGCAGACCGCGCTGCGCCCCAGAAGTGGCCTGCAGCAGGTCCAGCTCCTAGGTGGAGGCGCGCAAGCAGCTCTGCATGGCTCTCGTCTGCAGACACTACCCCCCCAGCTCCCATTGGCCGGTTCCTGGCCAATGGGAGTGCAGAGTCAATGCTTGGGGTGGTGGCAGCGCGTGGAGCCCTCTGGCCTCCCCCCCAGCCTAGGAGCCAGATCTGCTGCTGGCCACTTCCGGGGCACAGCACGGTGTTGGAACAGGTAGGGACTAGCCTGCCTTAGCCAGGCAGCACCGCCAACAGGACTTTTAACAGCCTTGTTGGCAGTGCTGACCAGAGCCGCTGCAACCCAGTGTCTTACATTCCCAGCCCAGTACTGGGTCGCGACCAACAGTTTGAAAACCACTGGTGTAGAGCACAATCTAAGATGTGCAGCAGCATACTGGTTAAAGCTGTAGCATGCTCATGTTGGGCAACAGATCTTTTTGTGCCTTTTTTTTCTTTTGAACTCCGCCTCTCTCTTTTATTTCCTTTCCAACTAGGTGATTTACAGCACCTCTTCCCAGTAACTGAAGGGGGAAAATACTTGTTTAAGAGTAAGTTGAATAAATGGATCATACAATAGTATGTTTTTGAAAAGCATGAAGAAAATATTCACCTTAATGGATTGAGTAATAAACACAGATAACCAACATTAATACAAAACCGGTGGCTATGTTCTTAAGGGAAAATGACTTTTCATAATTGTTTCTCCATCATTTAGGCATATGTGGAGAACAGAGAAATAGAAAAGGATGGGTGGGAGGCAAGAAGTTCTCCCATCTAAGGAAATGGACTCAGACTAAGGAGATCAGAGTTCAATTCCTAGCACTAAACCAACTTGCACTTTAACCTAGCGCAATTCATTTAAACTGTGCCTTGGTTTCTTGTCTCTAAAACGGAGATAATTGTGCTGCTGTACCTCACAGGTACATTGTGAGGGTACATTGATTAATGTGTTTGAGATGCTCCGATACTACAGTAATGGGGATCATATAAATACCGAAAGGGAAAATTACATAAACAACAGAGAAAAAGTAAATGAGGACAAATCTCTTCTTATTGGCTACATAACTATGACATGGTGCTCCATATTCTTTGTAGAAATATGCTTATGATATGAATATGGCATAACTATGATATATTTTATGCAAGATGGCTCATGTAAGGTATCATTGGAAAGGTTATAATTTACTGAATATGATTATCCACTTTGTATGCATGTACCATTTCTGTCTCTGGAGTTAGGAATATTGACTATGTAACAATTACAACTGTGGTTATACCTGGAGATGCCCACCAGACAGTAAGCAATCAGCCTTGATGGGCCATTAGAAAAAAACAATGAGTCTTTGAAGATGTGGATCTCCCATTTTCTGGCAGTTCCTCCCTGTGGACACTGCAAATAAATCTGGTTTCATGGCTGCTTTGACATTGCAAGGACAGGTGATAATATCACCTGGTACAAAGTACCACCTTGGACACTGCTGGAATTTTCTACTGGAAACAAAGGCTTCCCACTTTATGTAAATTCTATTTAAGGCTGGAGATTAAGGCAAACAGGACTCTTCTCAATTGCTTTCCTGCCCAAGAAGAAAGACTGCTGAAAATACCTCAAGAGACAAAGGAACTGAGCTGAGGGAAAGGCAAGGGCTGAGTCCAGACTAAGACAGAGGTGTCTAGTTTGTAAAGAGAAATAACTGGAACTCTAAGCCACAGAAACTCTGCAACTTGCCTAAAAACATTTAGGGTGAGAAATTATATTTTGAAACCTGTTTCTTTAGTGTATTAAACTTAGTTTGCGTGTTTTGTTTAATTTGCTTAGTGATCTGCTTTGTTCTGCTCGCTATCTCTTAAAATCACTTAAAATTTACCGTTTATAGTTAATAAACTTATTTCTTGTTTATAACATAACCCAGATTGTGCAATTCATATTGGAGGGTGGGGAGGGAAGAGAAGCTGTGCATCTCTTGCTCCACACTGAGGGAGAGGGCAATTTTTATGAGCTTGCAGATCTTCCTACACAGCACAAGACAATATTATTTGGGGGGTTACCCTCCAGATGATGTCTGCACCGTAGTGCTGGCCATTCCTCTAGATGAATCCTACACACAGCTATTTTCAGTCTGTGTCTGCAGCTGGGAGTGTAGAACTGATAAATGAAATTGTTTTTAATTGTTCACTTCATTAATATAACTTCTGTTCACCATTCACTACATGTGCCTACGTTGTAACTTCTGTTCACTGTTTGCCATCCACTACGCTTGTCCGTATTGTAACTTCTGTTCACTGTTTGCCATATTGTAATTCAAACCTCATTTTAAAACTCTCACTCCATTTTGTAAAAGCTTCCTCCAACCTTCATTTTTGAAAACCCTACTGTAATCTTATTAGTTTAGTTTAGATGTGTGACTGAGGTATGTATGGATGATGGAATCAACCTCCAGCCCCAGCCTGTCCTGATGAGATAAAGTTCAAACACCAATGGCTGAAGATGCAGACAAGAGCCCTAACAAAGTAAGAAGAGTCCACCCTGAAAAGGAAAGGTATAATAGAAGGAAGATCAAAGCCAGGTCCCAGGCTGAAAGTCACACCTGCAATTGACGGGTGACCAATCACCAAACCCAGAGGCAGCCTGACACAGCAAGACCTATAGACTCTGGATTCAAACTAAAGCCTACAAAAAGGATGGGTGAGATGGAAGACTTTGGAGCGTAACATTCTGCTGCCAACATGGAAGGGTATCGGTGTAGGCCCAACAGAGACCCAGCTCGGCCTTGTGCCCAGCTTTCCTGGCCAGTTAGCTGCCACAAGCTATGAACCCAAGCTGCAAAATCAAGCCACGAATTCAAGCTAGGTCCAGGACTGGTAACTATGCAGCAGCTGCAGAACATCTGATGGATGTGTGTGTGTGTATAGGGATTAGGTATAATGTGTGTGTATAAGGCTTAAGATATTAGTTATTGGTCATAAATCAGATTTTTATCATAATAAATGTGGCATCTTTGTCTTGCCCCCGAAAAGATCCTGTGTAGTTTTGTCTGTACAACAGGAGTGGCCTGGCCTGGGTGTGTGCTGGATAGGGACTTGAGGGCCTGGCACAGCAACCCAATGAAGGGAAAACTTAGGTGGAAACCCAGAACATCAGTGGCATCTCAGATGGGAGGCAGTCCAACCTGTCGCAACAACACAGGCCCAATTCCTCAGTGGGTGTAAATCAGGGTAATTCCATTGGCTTCCACATAGCTATGCTGATTGACACCAGCTGAGGATCAGGCCCATCATGTCAGAAAGTTGTGACTCAAAATTTGCCTTTTAAAATCTTCTTTCCTTTCAGCATAATGAGAGCCATGATGCTGTATTCCCAACTTAGTATAATTTAAGATTTGTCAGTATGTTTAGCACTCCATACAAGACACAAATTAAGACTGTGCCTATCTCAGAGACCTTACAGTTTAAGGCCCTCATCCTCCAAACACTTCCAGACATGCTTAACTTTAAGGTGCAATCAGTTCCATTAGAGTTAAGCACACATGCCAAGCATACAGGGATGTAAAAGTCAAACAGGGAGAAGACAAAGCATACTAAAAAAACCTAGAAGAGGAAATAACGTGAAGGTTACTTGATTTATTTTTGGCTTACTCAGTGTGGTAATGCAGAAGGAGTGATAGTTTAGGAAGGACTTGAATGCAGAAGAGTGATAGTTTGGTGAACCAGGATGGTGGTGGGCACTCCATGTAAAGAGGTTGGCATGAAAAGTTACATGATAAAAGGTATTGTTTCCTGTAATGCTGTGATGTAATATATTTGTTTTTATACCAAGTCATTTTTATTTTCCCAGTATATTGTGAAATTAGAAGTCCTCCCAACCTGTACATTCCTAACACATTTCTATCCAGAAAGGACATGGGGGAGGGGCAGTAGAGGAAGGAGGAGGGAGAGAGAAAGAGAGCAAAAATAATTTGGCATAATATTCAGAACTATTTGACCATACGATCCTCCTTAATCTGCCAGCTGCAGAACAATATAATTCCAAAGTAAATAGAGTGCAAAATGCTGAATGGGCTGAACATTAGAAGCTATATCAAATCAATAATTAATTCCTAGAAGAAGTAGACAATTTTATAAGCCTGTTGTGGCTGAAGAGGGCTGAATGTTGATAGGGTTGGATGCCAGATGTCAGACCAGCATCCAGTGGAGAAAGCCTTCTACATACAACGTGGTTATCTTTACACTGCTCATTATAGTGCTAAGTGTGCATTTGGGAATGATCTTCTTCTCTTACAATATGCAGAGGAGGGGTTTACCAAACATATCTTCTTTAAAAAGAAGGCAAATCCCAAGCTGCAACAGAGGATGAATGTTACTTCTTTTAAAGCTTTAATAGTTGGGAAGGGAGGCTGGAGATGGGAGGTTTGTGTTTTTCTTGACATACATATAAACAAAGTACAATTAGATATTTTCAATGACAGAATATTTTTACTGTGTCTTTCACATAGCAGTATGTGGAGAATAGAGTGCAGTTTATAATCTTGCATAGACCTCTTGATGGAGTTTGTCAGCTCTGCAGGGGTCCTAACCCTGTGAAAATAAACAAAAGTGACTACATGATTGTCTCTACTGTGTTTTAAAAAATGAAACAGTCCTGCAGTCAACTTCTTACCTTCTGTATTGTTATGGTTACAGTTTTAAGCATGCAAAAGTCAGGAAAAACACAAGTTAAAAGTCTGCATATGCACCTTTTTGTGTTTGAAGGAGAAATGTGTACAGAGCAAATTGCATAGTGTGTGTACGACAATTCATTTAATAAATAAACTCTGCTGTTTTCAGCTTTCTTCACAGAGCCTTTTTGGTAATGCTTTGGGGAGGGTTAGAGAAAACCCCCCACAGCTCTTGTTGGAGAGGTTGGCACCCCCAAACTTACTTCAGTCTTCTTTTAAATAAACAACCTTTAAAAAAAAAACTGTTTCCAATCACCTTTTGAATGCTCAAAGTCCCACCAGGTGCTTCAACATCCAGCGTGACTACAGTGTTTGGGAGACATGCCCCTCAGCTGATTAACAGGAAGGGCTACTAATTTGGGATAGGTGTGCCTGTGTCCAGGAAGTGAGACTAAGAGCCTGGAGGGTGGGGGTGCTGTGCCCTACCTTGCTGGCAGCAGCACTGATGTTGTCAGAGTTAGTTCCCTGTCCATAGGCAATGTTCTGCAGCTAGGAGCAGTGAGATTTGCTAGCATGGAACAACTAGGATATTCATAAAGGGTCTGATGGTAGGACTCTCATTGCCTTCGCTGGGCTTTGGATCAGGCACAGTCGCTTCTGTTTAATTCTGGGCAAGTATTGACTTAAATAGACCCATTGCTTTTAACCCCCCACTATTCTATTAGTAAGTCTGAGTGAAACAAAAAGATACAAACTTCTTTACACCACCATTTTGGCTAATCGCCTACGTCAGGGCTCTGTTGAAATGTAAAGGCCACAGCAGAATGGATGTAATTGGTGTGCTCTTGAAAGTAGAGATGCTATAAATAGCTGAACAAAGCTGGAAGTGGAAGGGAAATTGGACTATTTCTTAGTGCTGCTCCAGCTGCACAGAATATTAATTAGCCTGGGTGAAACAAAATTATTTTTTTTTCCAGTTCAATAATTGCAGCATTTTTTCCTAATGTTCCTCACTTTAAAAGTCACTGTCTGTCTTGTCGCTCATTCTGACTTTGCTGGCAATAATTCAGAACCTAGATTTTCTCTCAGAAGAAGGTCTCCTTTTTAATACGAATGAGGCATGATTCAGTTGTTCCAAATGGGATGTCCTCCCGTCTCATGCTTTGATCATGTACTGCACAGAACTCAGCCTATTTCAATGAATAAGCATAACTGGGAACTAATGGCCTTCCCCTATGTTCTGTTTGGAGAATGCATTGAAAGGAACTCCTCTGTGTGGAAAGAGGTTAATGTATCACACTGAACTCCATGGAGCACTCATAGAACAGTAAACCCTTGTGCTGATCTTGAACAGGAATCACTTTTATCATGCAAAGCTGTTACTTTACATTGTAGGCATTTGTAGTTTCAAAAATCATGGGTCAGGCCCCAAAAATCATTAGTTTGGTTTACAAATCATGAGATTTAAAAAATACTACATTGGGATGTTGAGTTTTTTGAGCCTTTAAAGTGAATGCATTTTCAAGCTTTGCTTCACACACCAGAGAGCTAGAAAACTTACTATTTTAAAAAATGAAAGATGAGTTTCTCACATAATCATATGATGCCAGAAGCTGTGGCTTTAAGGAAAATGCCAAATATCACAAGACTTGCAATAAAATAATGAGAGTTGGCAACAATTTATTTTGTGTTTCTATTTAGGATCTTATTCATATCCCAGTGAAGTTTATGGAATTTGTACCGTTGGCTTCAGTGAGAGCAGGTTCTGGCCTTTATTGGTCCCTCTAGCTATGTGAAAGATCTGCTAGGTAGCCTGCAAAGTTAAATGTGCAGCGCTGTATTTGTGCTCTTTTTACTTTGTCTGATTCATGAAAAAAGCTAAAAGTTTTGGGGTTTGGAGGATTTTCTATCCATGCTTTTTTGTTTTACAATAGAAAACATCAGTAATATCACATCTTGTCTTCTCTGTTTTTGCTGATGATCTTCTTCACTCAGAAATATGTACTGTGTCCTCTTCTACCTGTTTCTTGATGAGAGAGAGATATGAAATCTTCACTGTGAGCTTTTCTCCCAAGTGCTAGCAAAAACCAAAACTTGAGTGTTTTAATCAGTTTGAATAAAAATAACTTCTCTTAGTACTTCTGGTGTCATAGTCCCATTCTTCCCAGTCATCCACTGAGTCCTCCAATGTAGGAGAGGCCTGTTTTTTTTAATTAAAAAAATTAAAATCAGGCCTTTCCACACATCAAAAAGAGAGAGAAAAAATGGAGGGGGACACACAAATCCAGCTTTTCTCTCCAGCACCTTTTTTATTACAAATTAAGCACTGCCTGTGGCAGATGTATTTAGAGGATCTAGTGTCCTTTGTTCCCTGAGAGAGAAGTATGACTCAGGTGATTTACCAGCTCCACATCTCTCTTCAGGCACTTTAGGCGAGAAAAGCATCTTTTCCCTACGTTTTGGCTCTTGAATGGATTTTTTTTATGATGGTATTTTGCATTATGACGCATTTTATGATGATAGGCAGCAAGGTGACACAGGTTGCAAAGGCTGAAATGTCAGATTATGCAAATTCATTTCCCCCTGTGATAATGCAACGAATCAGTTAAAATCTTGAGTTTTTGTTTCTTAAGAACAAATGACATTCTCCTCACGCTTAGGAAATAAGGTCTTACAGGATAGCAAGCACTGTTTGGTGATGTCTTTTGTGTGAAACATGGTTTCTACCTATTATTTGGCTGCCTGGATTCAGAGAGCTTTTCCAGCAGAGTTGGACCTGTACTTGCCAACCTGTAATGACAATCTGACAGCTATTGAAGCTCTCTTGCTCTGTGTTTGTTCCAATTAGCCAGCCTACTTGAGGCGGGTTAGCACATCGATTTTGGATATGTCTATGCTTCGATAGTAATTTCTGATTGGCAGTCCATTGTGAGGGCTCAGCAGGAACTTTTAAAAAACATTTTTGCTTGGTTTGCTTCTTGATATGGCTGATTTTGCACAACCGTGTGCTGTTATCTAATAAATAAGGGTGTGATACTGTAACTGATCACAGCATGAGCCAAGGAGCAGTACAGAATTTCTAGTTCTTGCAGACTTCTGTGAACACATATCCTGTACCTGTTTGGATTCGCATTAAGAACCTATTAGACTGTCCTCAGTTGCACCCGGGCCATCCCCTGATCTCCATGGGATGGTGAGAGTGTAGATCTGAGGTGGAACTTGGTCCATAATGCCCAACATTTTTAATGTGGTTGGAAGGAAAATGGGGATTTTTCTTGCTATAACTCGCTGGTATTCAAGGTATAACTCTCAAGTTGTGTGTAGCTTTGAGTGTCCAGCAGGTTTAATCAACACTCCTCTCACTTTGCCTGGGTCTTGGCAGAATGAATGGAGAGGAAATCTGAACAGTCCTTGGCATGCTACTGATGCACGTGAGATGACACAGAAAGCACTCTGTAACAGATACTGCAGCCACATGCAGTATCTTTGGGGACCATAGTGTATTAAGTTTATGAATGTTTTAAGTATTAGTTTGGGATTGTGTACAACTCCATGGGGGAAGGGTTACCACAGCTCCTCCAGGAGCTATAAATAGCATGGGAGGAAGGGGTTAGACTACTACACCCCTACAGATTGTAAACCGCACCAGAATACTACTACCCCATAGGGTGGTTTGCCTACAATGGTGTAGAGTAGTCCTGGAGAAGAGGCAATATGCAAAGAAAGAACTTGGAATATAAAGGTTGAGTTTAAAAAGACTCAGGGCCTTCAGTCTGAGCGAGAAACAGACAGGACATTCTGCCCAAGGAGAGGCTTCAGTTGTGCTGAAGGTTTGGAATGACTATGGCCTGCTAAGGCCCAGAAAACTGATGGGAGATTTCTGGTATGGTTATTATTAAGCTTGTAGGACCTGCTATTGTTTTGTATATATTTTCTCTGTATGATTATTAATCCTGATGAAATGCACTCTCCATGGTAATGTGTAACTGCTGGCTCTTGCTGGTCATAATCCTTGGGCCAAAAGCACAGCAGAAGGGCTGGCCTTTGGACAGACTGGCTTGCTGGGGATATCACAATGTGTGGCAGTGGAGAGAGACATGCGGGTCTCTGCCCTGCCTGAGGCATGAGCCCTAGACTGCTTATCGCTCTACCTTGCCAGAGGCACGAGCCCCTAGATTGCTTGTCACTTTGCCATGCCTGATGGCCTAAGTCCATAGACTGTTGCTCTGATCCATCTGTGGTCAGGACCCTAGAGTATCTGCCGCTTGGCTCTGCTAAGAGGGCCAGGGCCTTAGAAACTACTAATCCCCCAACAATCTTTGCCTAGAGAGGGACCCGAGAGTGAGGGGGTGTGGCCTCCCTCTGAGCTTAATGGGGAGGGATGGCCATGCACTCCTACAGTCATCATATGCTGCTGTGATGCAAAGGTGCACATGTCAAAATGCAATGTCAGGCTGTCACACTGCAAGTATTCAGGGAGTCATGGTTACTATGTTCACTGACTCTTCCGCTGAATACTGCTGTGTTACACATTTATTTTTGGCATCATTTCTGCAGCAAGAGAAACTGTATTTTGCAGTTA
The DNA here is from genome assembly GCF_025201925.1 of Gopherus flavomarginatus. Lineage (NCBI taxonomy): Eukaryota > Metazoa > Chordata > Testudines > Testudinidae > Gopherus > Gopherus flavomarginatus. The sequence goes on from NC_066617.1 coordinate 210,841,730, forward strand.
ACAGTATAATTGCCAAAGGTATTTCTATGTGAACTTTCTCCTGATATTGTGCCATAAGGATAAGATTGTTTTGATTGCTTCCATTAAGGGCTCAGCTGATGGTTTAAGACATGATCAGCTGTGCCCCTCATTATCAGAGAAAATTAATCTGAAACTGTGTGCAAAGTATAGTGTCTGATGGCATTAGCAGTTCTTAGATACTATCCGGTATGTTAATTCAATATAAGACGTGTTTCATTGCTTACCCCATCAAGACAAAATGTTGCTGAAGCACTTTTGTTGGTTCAGTCTTTTGGAACCTATGTAGCTTTGCTCAGTGAAAGGGAAGCAGCATAGGCCAATGAACAGGACACAGGTCTGAGGGTCAGTTGATGTGGATTCTATTTCTGCCACTAACTCATTGTGTGATCTTGGGCAAGTTACTTAATCTTTCTCTATCTCAATTTTCCCTATCTGTAAAATGGGCATATTGATACTTGGTCTTCTGTGTCCTGCATTTTGAGATCTGTGTGTGTGTGTGTGTGTGTGTGTGTGTAGTGTGGGAAGGAATTTGAAGTGAATAGGAGTTGCATGAATACAACTGACAAGATAATAAAGCCTTGTGTCTGGGCCTGAGCCAAAATCTGGATCGGAACACTCCCCTTTGGATCTAGAGCTGAAATCTGCACTTCTGTCATGGGTTGAACCAAAATTCTGGATCTGAATTTCCCTCTGAAATTTAGGCTCTGGATCCAGTACCACACTTTGCATCTAAGGCCTGTCTCTACAGACTGCAGTACTTTTACAATCTGGCAAAAACAAATGGATGAAAATTCAGATACTGCAGTCTGGCTCTTAGATGTGAGACTTCGGGGGTTTAACTTTAAAGACTTTCTTTTGTTAGATGTTTAAATATTTAAAAGTAGCATTCATTTCTAAACAGCAACAGTTTTAAATAATGTACAATACTTTGTATTCAGAAGATGTCTCTCTTTCAGGGAGCCATTTTAATTAACTGAAAACTATGGTCCCACACAGTGGCAGGTGAAATTTTGTGCAGGACTGCACGTATAAAATATACATTGATACTGTGTTGTCTCTGTGGAATGCTACATAAGGATTGTGTATTGTATGTCGTTTGAAGAAGATAGTTCATGAGGGCATAAAAGAACCATTTTGAAAGTCAATAGTGAACTCTGAGAAATGACACTGTGTACAGAAACCTAGCATTAGGGAAGTCTGGTAACTCTACTTTCCCTGCTGGGAAAAAAACCTTTAGGGAGTTAAAAATCCAGTAGAAAACTCCACAAGTTAAAACTTACTGGACCAGTCGCTGCTGTCAGTCACACAGGTATAAAAGTGGAGCGACTTTGGTGGAGTTACTCTGGATTGACACTAGTGTAAATTGAGAGCAGAATCCAACCCACTGAGTCTGTACCTGGTTCTGTTCTCAAAGAAGGAAAGGCTCTGGTGGTAATAATGGAAGGGGCTAAGGGTATGATCTGTAAGCCTAGGTGTAAGAGTGAAGGACTTACATAGGGGATGCCAGGGGAAAGGAAGGACAAACCTGTAGATCCCTGTGGAGGGTCTGTGTGTTCCTCTTTACTCCCTAATGCCAGCAATAACTACAGAGTTGGTTTCCATTTGGCAAATGATGCCAGTTAGCCAGGAGACACCCTCAATGTGTGGCTTCCCTCTGTCTTAGCCCCAACTCATTCCCTCAAAAGCCACAGAGCTGGAATGGTGAGGCCTTTGTGTCTCTGGACATGGGGGCAGGGAGGCTAAGAGTGGAGGTGCTGCTCCTACTTTCCAAGGTTTGGGGGCTTTTCCACTCCATTTTGCTCCCCCTACATCTCCTAATGAAGGGAAGCATGAGGCCTAATAGCAGTAGTCAGACCAAGAGAGTTTGTGGGAAGAAGGTTCACTTTCTTGGCAGTTATGGAAACCCCACTCCCTTCACTGAGGGACCAAACAAGTTTAGAGCACTCCATTACAAATATTTCCCTTGAAAGTGAGGCACAGGGGGTTAACCCCTTGAGCCTTATAGGCTGTAATCTGTCACTGCACCATAGTGCTAGTTTTTATAGAAAGGAAACAAGTGGAGAAAAATTTAAAATCATGTAATGTTCACTGTAGACAGCCCCTCCACCAGTAGATGGTGTTATATCCTTATCTTAGTGTTAAGTTGTGGCTCTGACCTGGGGAGTTAGCAGGAAGTTCAGTCCTGCCTGTGTGTTCTGGAGCTGGTAATTGCAGTGTCCCAATAAACCTCTGTGATCCTATAAGCATAATACTACTAGTGGCTGTTGCGCTCTGTGAATGAGTGGACTGATAAGAAAGCAGCCCACTACCTAGAAATGTGCTTGGATGGTGATGCCAAAGCATTACTTCCCGGTGCAGGTTGTGGGTCTTTATATACAGTTATGCAAACACTTATATGGCAGCTGTGAGGAGGGCTTAGCCCCCTTGAAATACTAGAAGGAATGGCAAGCTAGGAGGAGGCAGAAATGGAAATCTCTGGATAGTTATCTTTGTTCATTAAGGAGACTGTTCGATAGGGCTTTCCCTGTGCCGCCCCATCTGGAAGATGGTTTGAGTGTAGGGTGACCAGATAGCAAGTGTGAAAAATCAGGACGGGGGTGGGAGATAATAGGAACCTATATAAGAAAAAGCCCCCAAAATCGGAACTGTCCCTATAAAATCAGGACATCTGGTCACCCTACCTGAGTGAAGCAGAACGTGGTGTGGCAAATTTGGAGCTGGCAATGCAGAGAGGCATATGCCCAATGGCAAGACATGGGAGAATCCTTTGTGAAAAACTAGTTTATAAATGGTTTAGCAGGAGAACTTCATAACCTGCTGGGGAAGGAGGATAGCATACTGGATAAAGCCATGGATCAGGTTACATACAGAGTTCAAAATGTGGAATTATAAATTGGAGTTTCTTTAAAAGTATCAGCTGTTAATTCCCAGCATCAGGGAGGCTTCTTTATGCTAGATACAGCACTTCAATAAATGATTTCTAAGGAAGTGGCTAAGAATTTGGAAGAGGGCGAAGTGCAAGCTATTCACATGCATCTCATAGGTCAGAGGGCTGCCTCTAACTTATATCACTGTGTCGTCTGTCCCTCCGTGGCCCCGACCGACCAAGCTTTCAACCCCATTCTGGCCAGGGTCACTGGGAGGAAGAGGTGGAGTGCAGGTTGGATGGGGACGGAGCTGTGGCAGAAGACGAAGAATGGAGGAGAAGCTCTAGGTTCAGTGCTCCAGCTGCAGTCCCAGCCGAGGCTGAGAGCTCAGACCCAACTGAGCTCTCAGCCTCCCACCCTGGCCGAGCTCGGGGGAGGGGGCCTTGGCCAGAAGAGATGAGCAGGGGGCTAGCCTCCCCCAAGGGGAAGCTTCACCTGTTACCCATGGGCACAATTATTCAGAACGTGCTAAGTGTAGACAGAACTTGTGGTTGCAGTCAGAACAAAGGAGGTCACTCTGCACAGAGGAGATGGGTTTAAACAGATCAACTTATGCCTAATGCCTAATTCCTTCACCTCTTCCGCACACCCCCACTATCTTTAAGTACTGCCTTACTCTGCATTTTCCCCTGTTGATTTCAATGGGACTACTAGTGGAGTGAAGCACTATTGAACATGAGGAAAAGTGACAACTGAGGTCTACAGTAGCAAATAATGTTTACAAAAAATTAGGAGTCACTGTTGACCTGTCTTTGGGTCTGAATATGAATCTACAGACATAGCTGCAGCATAGGCCCTTTAATAAAGCTCATCCTAGGCATGCAAGACACACAGCATGATGAGAGAAATACAGAGCAGTTGGGAGCAGATGTGCTTCTGAGATGCTCAGTGGGTTATCCTTTAATAAACATAAGGTTGCTTAGTATCAGAGGGGTAGCCGTGTTAGTCTGGATCTGTAAAAGCAGCAAAGAGTCCTGCGGCAACTGATAGATTAACAGACGTTTTGAAGCATGGGCTTTCCTGGGTGAATACCCACTTGGTCGGATGCACCTAGGTTGCTTCTAATTTTGAAATTTCAGTGCTACTTTTTGAAGAGAGCTATACAGGTCAGGACACATCTAGGGGGAAATCAGTGGGATGTCAGGAAGCAAAAATGAGTCTGAAAAGGAGGATTCCATCCAGGCAAGCACCATCTGAGTCCCTGCTACCACTTTGATTTTTAACTGGGATTAAAGAAATGCTGGAATGGAACTGAAAATAAGAGGCAAGCAAAGTTTGTGTACAATGAAAATTGAATAAACCTAAGCGAGGGTGTAGGTGCATAGGGTTTTTATTACACAGCAACAGAGAGTGCTTCTCAGCAAAAAGCATTTGTAAGAGAAATAGAAGAAGGCTATAGCTTTAAGATGAGATGTAAAGCGGTCATTCACAGCTGTAACTACGCTGGAGGATTTTGGTGCTGCAAACACCTGTCATGTTTATAATTCAGCTTGTGTCCCCAACTGCAGGAGTGCTCAAAACAATGTCCAAGAGCTGCTGTTGCTGTTACATTTGCACTTGCAAAACTCTCCACGGTTACACCCTACATCCTGTCACTATGTACCATGCAATGACAGTGAGGACAAACAGCTGTGGCATTTCCTCTGCTACTGCCACCCACTACCCCTCTCGTTACCGGAGGTGCTGAGATCTATACTTGAACACTCTTGGAGGCATTGAAGATTGATTTCCTGTTCTCATGGACATCTGGGGCATGCAGGAATGAGGCTCCATTCTGGGAACTTCTGCAAATTGTCATTCCTTGTCCACAATAGGACTTTTTCCACCATAGGAGGTCTCTAAGGAAGGAGCTCTCAGAGAGAATAAGGACTGAGGAGAAGGAGATAAAATGGCATCCTTCCATTCTGCCTTTCATAAGGGCTTCTTTCTTTCCTTCTTTTTCTCCTTTCCTTCCTTCTCTCCTTTCTTACTTTCCCTTCTTTTTTTTTCTTCTTTCTGAAATTTTAAGCACAGGCCTACTACAATTTTATGTTACTGCAATCTTGTTGAAATCAGTGCTGTTACAATGGCACAGCACTGAAGGTAGTTCGTGAGGTACTATTGGCCTCCAGAAATCTTGCCAGAATCAGTTGGTGATATTACTAAATATGATTTTAATACCTTTTGAAGTCAGATACTAATTAACTACATGTTGATCCTAGGGACTATATCTCAGCTAGTGGAATTTCCAGTAAAGCAGTTTTGTCTTCTCCTTCTCTCTGTTGTTTTTCTTACAAAATGGCAGAAGAAGGGTTAGAAGAATTTTGCTTGATAGCTCTGTTTTTTAGGTGTCATAATTCAGTAATCCCCTTTGCAATTTTCTTCAAAGGTGCAGAAAAGTTCAACACTGGTCCCACATCTAATGTATTTTAACCAACTGTGAGTCAGATATGGATTGTAGAAGGCTGGCAACATAAATACGGTTGCTGCCACAACCACCCCTCCCTCTTAAGACTGATGTCTGGAGTTTTGTGATTTGCATTCACATGTTGGCAAGCATGATATTGATTTTCCTTTTCCAAGGGGAAAGAAAGCAGTTTTAGGATTTAGTCCATACAATTACTCTCGCAGAGGAGTGTGAAGCCATTCCTGCTGCATTTGCAAGTTGCTGCTTGGTGTCTGCATTACTTTGCATTATCCCACCCAGCAGGAACCTGAGAGTGGCAGAAATGGCTTTGCACTTTTCAGTGAAAGCCAGCAACAGCGTACCATATAGTTTTGTTTTGCTTTTGTTCTGGTTTGTTAATCTAACCCCAGATATGGGGATGGTTATTTTAAGCATTCTTTTGTTAATTTGCAGTCTTATTCTGATTCCAGAGAATGTTATGGACTCTCTATTAATTTTCTAACCTGGAAATATGCTGATCAGCTTCCTTACCAGGAATATAATTGTTTTAAGCATATTTATGTTTGTGTAGAAGGACAAGTTAGGGTTATTCCTGTTTAATATTAATTAAAAATAATAAATGGCCATAGGATCTAATGAGAAGGCTCCTTCTGGCACTGTATGATAGATGGCAGTAATACAGTGTTGATTACCTTCAGGAGGAACATAGGCTTACAGAGACTCTGCTCCAACATCAATTTAGTGTCTTCATAGATTCATAGATTTTAGGGTCAGAAGGGACCAATGTGATCATCTAGTCCGACCCCCTGCACAAAGCAGGCCACAGAACCCTACCCATCCACTTCTATAACAAACCCCTAACCTATGCCTGAGTTATTGAAGTCTTCAAATTGTGGTTTGAAGACCTCAAGCTGCAGAGAATCCACCAGCAAGTGACCCATGCCCCACGCTGCAGGGGAAGGCGAAAAACCTCCAGGGCCTCTGCCAATCTGCCCTGGAGGAAAATTCCTTCCTGACCCCAAATATGGCGATCAGCTAAACCCTGAGCATATGGGCAAGACTCACCAGCCAGCACTCAGAAAAGAATTCTCTGCAGTAACTCAGATCCCATCCCATCCAACATCCCATCACCAACCACTGGGCATACTTCTCTGGCAATAGTCAAAGATCAATTGCCAAAATTAGGCTCTACCTTCATACCATCCCTTCCATAAACTTATCAAGCTTAATCTTAAAGCCAGATATGTCTTTTGCCCCCACTACTCCCCTTGGAAGGCTGTTCCAGAACTTCACTCCTCTAATGGTTAGAAACCTTCGTCTAATTTCAAGTCTAAACTTCCTAGTGTCCAGTTTATACCCATTCGTTCTTGTATCTACATTGGTACTAAGCTTAAATAATTCCTCTCCCTCCCTAATATTAATCCCTCTGATATATTTATAAAGAGCAAGCATATCCCCCCCAGCCTTGTTTTGGCTAGACTAAACAAGCCAAGCTCTTTGAGTCTCCTTTCATAAGACAGGTTTTCCATTCCTTGGATCATCCTAGTAGCCTGTCTCTGAACCTGTTCCAGTTTGAATTCATCTTTCTTAAACATGGGAGACCAGAACTGCACATAGTATTCCAGGTGGGGTCTCACCGCGCCTTGTATAACGGTACTAACACCTCCTTATCTTTGCTGGAAATACCTCTCCTGATGCATCCTAAAACCGCATTAGCTTTTTTAACGGCCATATCACATTGGCGGCTCATAGTCATCCTGCAATCTACCAATACACCAAGGTCCTTCTCCTCCTCTGTTGCTTCCAACTGATGTGTCCCCAATCTATATCTAAAGTTCTTATTATTAATCCCTAAGTGCATGACCTTGCACTTTTCACTATTAAATTTCATCCTATTACTATTACTCCAGTTTACAAGGTCATCCAGGTCTTCCTTTATGATATCCCAGTCCTTCTCCGTGTTAGCAATACCCCCCAGCTTTGTGTCAGCCGCGAACTTTATTAGCACATTCCCGCTTTTTGTGCCAAGGTCAGTAATAAAAAGGTTAAATAAGATTGGTCCCAGAACCGATCCCTGAGGAACTCCACTAGTAACCTCCTTCCAGCCTGACAGTTCACCCTTCAGTACGACCCGTTGTAGTCTCCCCTTTAACCAGTTCCTTATCCATCTTTCAATTTTCATATTGATCCCCATCTTTTCCAATTTGACTAATAATTCCGCACGTGGAACCGTGTCAAAAGCCTTACTGAAATCGAGGTAGATTAGGTCTACCGCATTTCCTTTGTCTAAATAGTCTGTCACCTTCTCAAAGAAGGAGATCAGGTTGGTTTGGCACGATCTACCTTTAGTAAAGCCATGTTGTACTTTGTCCCAATTACCACTGACCTCAATGTCCTTAACTACTTTCTCCTTCAAAATTTTTTCCAAGACCTTACATACTACAGATGTCAAACTAACAGGCCTATAGTTACTCGGATCACTCTTTCTCCCTTTCTTAAAGATAGGAACTACGTTAGCAATTCTCCAGTCGTACGGTACAACCCCTGAGTTGACCGATTCATTAAAAATTTTCGCTAACGGGCTTTTCAATGTTTGATGGCTCTGAACACTGGCTTGTATAGATGAGCAATAAGATAAACCTGATTGTTATGGATTGCAAAATTATGCAGTATGGGTTGCAACATTTTGTGATCTGTAAGTGAGACTGGAGGTAAGTCACTGTGAATGTTTTGGCTTTAGTAAATCACAGTGGTTAAGTGAATTCCTAAAGGAATAAGCTCAGTACACATGGCAGGCATTGCATTTTGAGTGCTTATCACACACTTTGGGTTGGACTACAAGGCATGAAGCTGAAAGCAAAGACCCAGATCCTCAGAGGTATTTAGGCACCTAAACCCCATTGAAATCAAAGAGAGCTGGGCACCTAATTACCTCTGAAGATCAGGGCTCACTGTTGAATGTAATCTGCTTTTTCTTGTGACTCATCCCATTAACTCTTCAGTTTAGAAAGCACTATGCCCAGAAGCATTTGCAGGTTCAGGCGCCAAGTATCATGCTGTTGCAAAATAAAAGCATACACGATGTGACTCTCACAATATGGATATGCTTGCCAGAAGCCTATCTAAGATTTTGAACAGGCAATTTCCTCTTGGGTAAGTTTACTAACACATGGTATAAAACAATTGCAAGAAATATTGTACTCCTCTTGCTCCTTCCAGAAGTGGGAATATCTAAAAGTAGGGTTGCCAGGTGTCTGACCGGAACACCCACTTGAAAAGGAACCTTAGCAGCTCTGGTCAGCACTGCTGACTGGGCCATTAAAAGTCCAGTTAAAAGTCCAGCTCCCTACCTGGCTCCACACGGCTCCTGGGAAGCTGCCAGCATGTCTGGCTCATAGGCACAGAGGCATCCACGGGGGCTCCGCATGCTGCCCCTACCCTGAGCACTGACTCCATAGGTGTCATTGGCTGGGAACCACAGCCAATGAGAGCTGCAGGGGCAGCGCCTCCAGGTGGAGGCAGCTCACAGAGCCTCCAGGTCCCTCCACCTAAGAGCCGGACATGCTGGCAGCTTCCCAGGAGATGTCTGAGGTAAGCATTGCCCAATGCCCGCACTCTGAACCCGCTCCCACACCCCAACCCCCTGCCCCAGCCCTGAGCCTCCTCCCTCAGCCTAACTTCCTCCCGGAGCTGGCACTCCTCACCCCCTCCCACACTCCAGCCCCCTACCCCAGCCCTGAGCCTCCTCCCACACCCAAACTCCCTCTCGGAGCCCGCACCCCCTCACATACCTCAACCCCCTGTCCCTGCCCTGAGCTCCCTCCTGCACTGAAAGTCCCTCCTGGAGCCCGCACCTTGCACCCCATTCTGCACCCCAACCCCTTGCCCCAGCCCGGAGCCCTCTCCCAGAATCTGAACCTCTCTGCCTCAGCCCAGAGACCCCTCCTTCATCCCAAAGCCCTCATCCCCAGCCCCACCCCAGAGCCTACACCCCCAGCCGGAGCCCTCACCCCCTCCCATGCCCCAAACCCCATCCCTGAGCCCCCTCCCGCATGCCGAACCCCTTGGCCCCAGCCCAGAGCTCCATCCTGCACCCCAAACTCCTGATCCCTGGCCCCACCCCAGAGCCTGCACACCAAGCAGGAGCTGTCCTGCATCCCAACCTCCTGCCCCAGTCCAGTGAAAATGAGCTTTGAGCAAGGGTTGGGGACAGTGAGCGAGGGAGGGAAGGGGGATGGCGTGAGTGGGGGCAGGACCTCAGAGAAGGGGTGGGGCCTTGAGGAGGGGGGTGGGGCAAGAGTGAAACTTCTTGAAGGAAAAGGTAGAGCCCCTACCCCCTTTTATGTTACATGAATAATACTGGAGAAAAATTGTGTCTATCTAGCTAAAAATACTAGTTACCACAAATAACACCTATGAACTGGTAGGACACAGTGTTCATATAAAATTATGAACGCTATATAGTAATACTGTCAAAACTAGAGATGGTATATAAACTATGGGCCAAAATCAGCTCTTGTATAAATAGACAGAACTTCACTTCTGTTAATGGAGTTATGCTCTCTTATACCTTCTAATTTCATCCAGGCCCTGTACTAATTTAATAAAATATGATGGTTTTACTTCATTATTACAAAAATATAATATACTATCATACATGTAATATTTAAGATAAAATTAACAATTTTATTATATTTAACGTAGGACTGCATTACTATAGTTGTGCTATAAATACTATAGTTGTAGTGAGAACACACAGCAATTGCCAACGCCAAAACATGTCTGTGGGTATGTCTACCAGATTGGCACGCAGCAGTCGATCCAGTGGGGATTGATATATCGTATCTAGTCTAGACGCGATAAATCGAGCACTCTCCCGTCAACTCCTGTACTCCAGCACGGGGAGAGGCGCAGGCAGAGTCAACGAGGGAGCGGTAGCAGTTGACTCACCACAGTAATTTGAAAGTGAAGACACCACAGTAATTTGATTTAATTACATCGACTTCAGCTACGCTATTCACGTAGCTGAAGTTGCGTATCTTATATCAATTTCTCCTCTCCCCCAGTGTAGACCATGCCTGTGTATATTGGCTGACCTTTCTCCCTACTAAATCATTTGGGCTGTATGTGGGTGATTAGAAATACAAAACATCAAGAATCTTTCAAACTATGAATAGCTGTGTTTTAAATTCTGTTGAATCATTACACATTCTTATTTGACAGTCTCTCCAGGTCAATAAAAGAATTTCCTTTTTTAATCACCCACATAATTAACAGCTGCCTTAAAGGTAAATCTAGTTCTGGGGACTTTGTAAAGTCTTAATTTTGATGAGGAGAAGATTTGGCAGCTTGTTGTGAAGACTGGAGAAGAACTGATACCAAAACCTTGAATACAAACCCTGTCAGTTGCTGGAGGTATTCAGACTTGAACCTCTGTATTCCAAATCACCCCTATGGATTGACTGCAGGCTGGATCTAGAATGGCAGGGGCCAGTTTTCCACTTCATATGTAATAACCTTGCAAGAACTACTATTCTTATAAAATTTCTCCTAGGTGCTTTCAAGGAACGTTCAGGAGATTTTGGCATCGTTTGATACAAACCCAAACCCTTCACCCAGATTCAGCTTTAAACTTGAGCCACAAACCCTAATTTAAACCTAATTCAGCTCCAGATATCGCCTCTTCAGTCCAACTCTAGAACAAATACCATTAAATGGAGGCAGCTGTTCTACCCACCATCAGCCATGAATGGATGTAAGTCCATTTAACAAGCCTTAGTTGGAGATGTCTCTTAAGAGTACAACCATCACTCAAGTATAGGCCATCAATGCAATAGACCACAGCAAGAAATTTCTATAGTCTATCACATCAAATGTGTCTGCTGCACGTATAGTACTTCAATAAATCTACTTTGCTCTAAGTCCTTATGAAATCTTTTTGTAGATGTAAGCAGAGTCAGGATGACCTCTACCCTGACATCTGGTGGTGAATTATGGGGAGTGTGGAAAGGAATTTCAGGTATTTGCATTGGCACACCCACCTCACCTAGCAAAGCCCACGGCAGCCTGGGATGGTTATTTTAACAGCTCTGGGATCCCCAATTTCTTTGTTATTGGGGCAAGAAGAATAAAGTTTTACCCTGACTATGTGAATGAGGAACTATGAGACTGCTTTATGACAGAAATGACTCAACCTCAATTAAGTAGCACTTGCTAGACAAGGGACATGGGTTCCAAAACCCAGTGAATTGAGAGAGGCTGGGGATTGGTGTGTGTACCTGATGGTATGGGCCCCTTTTGAGGGCCTGGAACACCAATTGCACATCCTCCTCTCTGCACTGTTAAAGAGTCGAGCTAATTTTGATTCCATTAGGAGTCCATCCAAAGGCTGTTGAGCTGAATTCATGTTGGGCCAATGGTGCACCAGCACCAGGGCTCCCCTACTATGAGCTGAAATCGCTAAGAGTTGAAATCACTAAAGAGCTGGAATTACTGAGCTGAGAGCACTGAGTGCTGTGCTAACTAGTGAGGGATCCTGAAGACCTATCGCTAAGCGGCTGGCAGAGCGGAGCAGTTTTCAGCATGCTGGAGCAGCCCATGGAACAGTGAGTGGAGTGGAGTGGTTTGTGGGGACGGCTGGAGTGGCTCGCAGGTTGGCTGGAGGAGCGGCACAGCTGGTGAAGTGGAGCTGGTCGTGGTGAAGGCTGCAGCAGAACTCCACGGAGAGGCGGAGCAGTTGGCCTTGGCCCACGTAAGGTGCCCCTTACCACTCTGTGTGGGCCCCCCCTCATTTCTACCCAGGCTGAGGGGGGTAAAACTCTGCAGATAATCTTTTGAACTCTGGGGTGGCACTTACCAGAGACTTTTGGGTTGTTGGCCTTTGGGATGATTGGACTTAAGACCCTAAGGGGGAAAGGACATTGCCAAACGTACTTGGAGGTGGGTTTTTTGCTTATGGTTTGTGTTATAATCCTGTTTGTGGTGTTTCTCCAATGGGATGCCGCATTGTTTCCCTCCTTTATTAAAAGGATTTTGCTACATTCAGACTCCGTGCTTGCGAGAGGGGAAGTATTGCCTCCTAGAGGCGCCCGGGGATGTGGTATGTAAGTGTCCCAGGTCACTGGGTGGGGGCTCAAGCCGGTTATGCATTGTGTTATTGAAACGGAACCCCTGGATACTGAACCTGGCCCTTGTTGCTGCCAACTCAGAGGGGCAGAGGGATTACATAAAGTTAAAGTACATATGAGATAAAACAACGGTTTATAATTGGTTTCTTTTGAAAATGCTCAAAGGTGGACTAATGACCTGCAACATTCCGGATGAAAATACCTCAACCCTGTTTACCAGAGGAACAACACAAAAACACATTTAAAGTTACTATCACAAACAACCTACTGCTTCCATCAGAATTGCACACTCACAACTACAGACCAGCCAAACCTTGCTGGACAGACTATATTCACAAGTACTTTCCTCAGAGGAGAAAGCCATTTTCAGACTCTCGGGTGCTGCTGAGACAGTCACCCAAAGAGCGCACCTCTTCAGGAGATGTAGACAAATTGTACAATAAAATTACTCTACTCTGTGATTATTATGACATAAATGCTTTCACATACATAGCTTCTCTTATCCAAAGATCTCAAAATACTTTACAAACCTCATAACATCCTTGTATGATAGGTATGTATGATCATCATCACAGACAGGTTACGTGACTTGCCCAAAGTCACACAGCAAGTCAGTGGCAGGACTGGAATAGAATTCAGGAGTTTTGGCTCCCAGTCTCCTGCTTCAACTGCTCTATTTACAAACGCTAACACAAATATAAGGTTTAAATCCTTCAATATGAGTACAAATAAGAATTTACAAACTGCAAACTAATTCTCTGTCTAGACTTAAGCTTACAGCCTCCTGAAAATGTAAACTATAAATCTCAGAGGTAAATAGAGAATCTTGCCAAATAAGGACATGTGTTGCCCAGTTCAGAAAGCCATTAGGAACTCTGTCCTGCTAGGGTTTCAGAGCACACGCAGATTATGGGGAGCGGCAGCTCTGGGCCCTGGTTACTGAATGACTTTCTTCAGTTCAGTTTAGTTACATTTCCAGATCGGTACATTTGAGTTAAAAAAGTCAAAGTTGTCCCATAACTCCCCACAACCCTGAACTGCTCTGCACTGGTTCCTGAAGGCTGCACTGGTCTCTGAAGGCTGGAGGTCCCAAGGAGTTGTATGGCAGCTGGGAGTGCTATGATGCAAGGGACTCCTAGCCACATCACCTAGACTAGTAGCTAGGAGGGAAGAGTACCATTGGAGAGGAAGGATGGTCAAGCCACAAGCCTAGGACTTGGGAAAGCTGAATTCACTTCCCTGCTCCACCACAGACTTCCTGTGTCACCCTGGACAAGTAACTTTGTCTCTCTGGTCCTCAGTTCCCCATCTGTGAAATGGGGATCCTAGCACTGCTCTACCTTACAGGGGTGTTGGGAGACTAATATATTACAGATGTTGAGGTGCCTAGATGCTATGGGTACATCTATGCTGCAATTAAATACCCACCACTGACTTGGGTTTGTGGGGCTGTAAAATTGCAATGCAGACTTTCTGGCTTGGGCTGGAGCCCAAACCCTGGGACCTCACTGGGGGAGGGTCTCAGAGCCTGATCTCCAGCCTGAATGTCAACACCACAATTTTACAGCCCTGTGAGCCTGAGTCAGCTGACATGGGCCAGACACAGGTGTTTAATTGCAGTGTAGACATACCCTAAGGGAACAGGGGCCCCATAAGTACCGCAGATAGAATCTAGATAGGACCACCAAGAGTCCAATTATGGAGGAAATATCCAGGGGTTGGATCCACTTGACATAGGTTTGTGCGGCTAGAATGGAGAAAAATGGTTGTAACCGAAATTTGGGGCCTATTGTATTAACTGAGATACAATAAAAGGCCCAAAGAGTCAAATTTGTTAACATGACCCTGAAACTGTCCAATATTAAACAGTGTTAAAGAAGGTTCGGAGTTGGTATACAGAGACTTATAGATCATTAAAAATCCTTTTAGACTTTTATTAAAAATACAGAAAAAGAAGGAAAAAGAATTAAAGCATTTGAAATGTAAACTATTAAATAAGGCTTCTATTTTAACAACGTTCCTTGTTCCCGTTCCCTTTAGCTGTAGAGAGTCTTTAGAAGGAATCCCCACCCTTTTATTTGTCAGTCTTTTAGAGGGTATTAGAGAAGGTAATACCAGTCCTTTTATGGGAAAAAGAAGTTAGATGGTCTACACTGTCATTGTCCGAACCCATTTCCTAGAAGGCAAAACAAGCCAAAAACACACAAAAGGGAAGAGAAAAGAACAACAGAGAGAGAAAAGGCAGCTTCTATCTCTGGTGCTGACTCTCACTTGCAACCTCACTGCTGGAAAACACAAGTATAACACAGGGTCTTATCAGCCACTCCAAAACCTGGCAAACTTATAGATTCATAGACTCATAGACTCTAGGACTGGAAGGGACCTCGACAGGTCATCGAGTCCAGTCCCCTGCCCTCACGGCAGGACCAAATACTGTCTAGACCATCCCTGATAGACATTTATCTAACCTACTCTTAAATATCTTCCTAACCTGCTCTTAAATATCTCCAGAGATGGAGATTATAGCATCAAGATTGCCCTCTACCCCTCTCATCCCGTCCCGTGGTCAACTAGTTACATCGCAGTGTTGCCAATGTAGTTGTTTTTGAACCCCTCTCCCCTTAAATTTTAACACTTCCTATAATTTCAATTCCTGAGGAAGACTCTGCCTTTTTGATCACAGGTTCACAGCAGCGTTGCAAAATGTGCAGTCTGCAGACTTTTATTAGACAGGAGGAAAAAGGAGACAGATAGGAAAGAAGAAATAAGTTGGGGAAGGAAAAGGACACATTGGGGCTGAGGTGGAGGAGACAGAGTCTCACGGCTGGTCTACACTGGAGGGGAAATCGATCTAAGATACGCAACTTCAGCTACGTGAATAGCGTAGCTGAAGTCGAAGTATCTTAGATCGAGTTACCTACCATCCTCACGGCGCGGGATCGACGTCCGCGGCTCCCCCTGTCGACTCCGCTACCGCCGTTCGCGTTGGTGGAGTTCCGGAGTCGACAGGAGCTCGTTCAGGGATCGATATATCGCGTCTAGATGAGACGCGATATATTGATCCCTGAGAAATCGATTGCTACCCACCGATACAGCCAGTAGTGAAGACGTAGCTTCATATCCCAGGTGGTGGTCATGTTTGGCCGGAGGTGCTGGAGGTGGTATGGATCATCTTCTCCTTTTCTCTGGCTTGGTCTGGTCAGGACATCTTTCAGGATTAGGATGAAGAAGGTCCAGGGTCCCAGGAGACAGTGGGGGTAATAGCCATGATGGTGAAGCTTGCTCCATCCCCTTCTCTTGGCTTTCAGTCAGCCAGCATCGTGGTTGCAGTTGTCAGCTTTTCTCTGCTGAAATCTCTTTATGAGACCCCCAAAAAGGAGTGATGCATTGGACACAATGAGGAACATTGCAGGAGGCACTCAATTTAAAAAGCAATTAAAGGAGGTTTTGGAAGAACTTGACAGGTTAGAGTCTGATGATACTACAATCATCATCTCAGCAGAGATCTGGCTTCATCTAATCAACAACAAAGAACTTGAACCACATATGAAGACAACATCAAAAAATGATTCAGCAAAGTGATGGAATCTTTCTATTACTTAGCCGATGTGACTATTTCCAGATACAATGGTCACAAGCTGAGGGAGGAGAGGCAGAAACATATCAGATGGAATGTAATCCTGAATCCCTTCCTGCTCTGTTAGCATTTAAAAACTGAAGATCCAGATCACTCTCTCAATTCTATGTTTATGAAGGTGGCAGTACCACAACCTATTGCATATAATTGGTGGAGAGGTATGGCAGTAAAATCATGAAAGACAGGACAGTTAAAATTCAGATTTTTTCCAGTTTTTAAAAGGTCTGCACTCCTACCCAGCTAACTCAGTATCAATCCAGCACATTCAGAATGGTTCAGTTGAAAATAGGCTAAGTGTTAAAAAAAACAAATCGATTGGTAAAAATGTATAGTTATTGAAGGGCAGATCAAGAAGAGTGGGAGGCCCAATTGGCTAGTACACTGGGGATTAAATTATTGTGTTTTACTTACAGATTTGCAAGCTTTCATTTTGGACAATGTGTGTGAAGAGTAAATAAGTGTGTGAAGTGAACGACATATGTGTGTGTTGTTTCATAAAATCCTGGGCAGTGTTTTTAGTTCCCTCCCACCACCCCTGTAGCAGCCCTCTTTAAAAGCCAGGGACCCTGGGGTCGGCCATCTCTGTTTTATTATCAGAGAGATCTAGGAAGAGGTCAGGTGATGCCTATAAGGGGCTGAGAGCACCCAGTTGAAGGGGAGCTGTAGGAAGGAGGTTGGCTTCTGTGACTGGCCCTGAAGCACAGAGAGAGATGCAGAGTTAAAAGCCTATGGGCCCACACAGCCTGTGTTGATCAGGGGAGTAGCTTTGTAAGGGTTTTTTTGCATGAATTACTAAACTGTGCCCAGAGGAAAGAGCCTGAAGAGAGTGGGTGTGGTGTTGAATCCTTCTTGGAGTGAGGAAACAAGCCAGCAACCCTACACTCCCAGTGGGGATTTTCAGAAAATGAAAGCTGTTAGGTTTTATAGACTCATAGACTCATAGGTCAGAAGGGACCAATATGATCATCTAGTCTGACCTCCTGCACAAGGCAGGCCACAGAACCCCACCCATCCAATTTTATAACAACTCCTAACCTAGGACTGAGTTATTGAAATCCCCAAAATTAGTTTGAAGACCTCAAGCTGCAGAGAATCCACCAGCAAGCGACCCGTGCCCCACGCTGCAGGGGAAGGCGAAAAACCTCCAGGGCCCCTGCCAATCCGCCCTGGAGGAAAATTCCTTCCCTATCCCAAATATGGCGATCAGCTAAACCCTGAGCATGTGGGCAAGACTCACCAGCCAGCACCCAAGAAGGAATTCTCTGCAGTAACTCAGTCCCCATCCCATCCAACATCTCTAAATGTTTATCACATTTGCTTAATGTGTACAAAATCCCATGTTCAAAGCCAGGCAGAAATGCAGCTGTGTTTTCTCCTTCCCTACAGCATGGGGAGGGATTCACATTAGGGCAGCTAAGATGCTGAATTTTCATTTCTCCAACCATAGAAGCATGTGATCTGCCATTCTATCCTTTCACTAGTTACAGTTTTCTTGTTACATTCCCTCTGGATACATCATTCAACAAAAAAGGGAGAAATTCAGCAGACTGTTTTATGCAGTGCAACTGTTATGTTCACCTCACATCTGTTCAACCCATTTCTTACACTAGAAATAATGTCTCCTTTCCTTGCTGCAGCTCCTCATCCAGCAGCCTGACAGAGAACTGTTACTTGAAATCAGCCCAGCAAGATAAAGATACTGAGCCATTATCCTCATTGGGGGCTGCGTCCATGCTTAAGCAGTCATAAGCTGAATTTCTGTGCTGTATTGCTTGTCTCAATTAGAATATATCTACACTGCATTTGCAGTGTGTGATTGCAGCACATGTAGGCTTACCCAAACTAGCTTTAATCTAGGTAGCGCAAGTACTAATACCAGTGAAGCTGTAGAGGTATGATCTGCAGCACAGACTCTACAAGCCTGCCCAGGACCCTTGGTACTTACTCAAGTGGGTAGCCTGCACTGATCTCCTAGTAACTTTTTATTTTCACCTTTGCATACATTTTTGAAAATGTCAGGGGGCAACATTAAGGGTGGAGGGATTGGATGATAGTGAGTGATGAAGGACTACGAGGCAGTGGGGAACAGGCTGAATCCCTTCACTGGTCACTGCCAGGCATTCTAATATATATGTAGTGTTTTAAACAGAATTTTTGTAAAGAAAGCTCAGTACTGTTTTCTGTTGTTATCTGGACTCTACTGAAACATACTTTCAATCTTCATGCTTTTTCTCCCCCAAGTTTTTTGTTTTCTGATAATAGGATAAATTACTGCTGCAATTTTTAGGATAGAGAAACTTGTTAAGTGTTAGAGAGCCAAATTCTCTGCTGGGACGTAACCCCACTGAAACCAATATATTATATATATTCAACTACCCAGACATCTGTTGGGCAAATAATGCATCAGGGCACAGTTCTTGGAATGTATTGAAAATGATTTTTTATTTCAGAAGGTGGATAAAGCTACTATAGAAGAGGTTGTTCTAGATTTGATTTTGACAAATAGGGAGAAACTGGTTGAGAATTTGAAAGTGGAAGGCAGCTTGGGTGAAAGCGAACATGATAGGAAGGAAAACAGCAAATAAAGATAATGGACTTCACAAAGGCAGACTTCAGCAAACTCAGGGAGTTGGTAGATAAGATCCCATAGGAAGCAAGTCTAAGGGGAAAAATGGTTCAAGAGAGTTGGCAATTTTTCAAAGAGACATTATTAAGGGCACAAGAGCAAACTATCCCAGTGCATAGGCAAAATAGAGACTATGGCAAGAGGCCACACTGGCTTACCCAAGAAGTCTTCAATGATCTGAAACTCAAAGAAGAGTCCTGCAAAAAAGTAGAAACTAGGTCAAATTACAAAGTATGAAAATAAATAACTCAAGCGTGTAGGGACAAAATTAGAAAGGCCAAGGCACAAAACGAAAGTAAACTAGCTAGAGACATAAAGGGTAACAAGAAAACATTCTACAAATAGATAAGAATTAAGAGGAAAACCAATGACAGGGTAGGTCTGTTACTCAATGAGGAAGGTAAACCAATAACAGAAAATGTGGAAATGGTAGAAGTACTAAATGACTTTTTTGTTTCAGTTTTCACCAAAAAGGTTAGTAATGATTGGACATCTACTATAGTGAATGCCAGTGAAAATGAGGTAGGATCAGAGGCTAAAATAGGGAAAGAACAAGTTAAAAATTACTTAGACAAGTTAGATATCTTCAAGGCACCAGGGCCTGATGAAATGCATCCTAGAATACTCAAGGAGCTGACTGAGGAGATATCTGAACCATTAGAAATTGTCTTCGAAAAGTCATGGAAGATGGGTGAGATTCCAGAGGACTGGAAAAGGACAAATATAGTGCCCATATATAAAAAGGGAAATAAGGCCAACCTGGATTACAGACTAGTCAGTTTAACTTCAGTACCCATAAAGATAATGGAGCAAATAATTAAGCAATCAATTTGTGGACACCTAGAAGATAACAAGGTAAGTAACAGTCAGCATGGATTTGTCAAGAACAAATCATGTCAAACCAACCTAATATCTTTCTTTGACAGTGTAAGAAGCCTTGTGGAAAGGGGGAAGCAGTAGATACAGTATATCTTGACTTTAAGTAAGGCTTTCAATATGTCTCACATGATGGTCTCATAAACAAACTTAAGAAATACAGCCTAGATGGAGCTACTATAAGGTGGGTGCATAACTGGTGGAATTAGGTTTGTTTAGTCTGGAGAAGAGAAGACTGAGGGGCGACCTGATAACAGTTTTCAAGTACATAAAAGGTTGTTAGAAGGAGGAGGGAGAAAATTTGTTCTCCTTAACCTCTGAGGATAGGACAAGAACCAATGGGCTTAAATTGCAGCAAAGGCAGTTTAGGCTGGACATTAAGAAAAACTTCCTAACTGTCAGGGCCATTAAGCACTGGAATAAATTGCCTAGGGAGGTGAGGAATCTCTGTCATTGGAGATTTTTAAGAGCAGGTTAGACGAAGGCCATGGCTACACTGGAGAGTTGCAGCGCTGGTGATGGGGTTACAGCGCTGCAACTCAGTCTGTGTCCACACTTGCAAAGCACAGCCAGCGCTGCAACTCCCTGGTTGCAGCGCTGGCTGTACACCTGGTCTGCCTCGGGTGTAGCGATTCCAGCGCTGGTGATGCAGCGCTGGTCATCAAGTGTGGACACCAACAGCGCTTTTATTGGCCTCCAGGGTATTAGGAGGTATCCCAGCATACCTTTTCAGCCACTCTGCTCATCGTTTCACACTCCACTGCCCTGGACTCAGGTGACCCGCCCTTTAAATGCCCAGGGAATTTTAAAAATCCCCTTCCTGTTTGCTCAGCCAGGTGTGGAGTGCAATCAATCAATCAATCACTGACCATGCCTCCACGCCCCAAACGAGCCCCAGCATGGAACACTTCCGAGCTGCAGGACCTCATCAGTGTTTGGGGGGAGGAAGCTGTGCAATCACAGCTGCGCTCCAGCCGTAGAAATTATGATACCTATGGGCAGATATCAAAGTCCTTGCTGCTAAGGGGCCATGAACGGGACACGTTGCAGTGCAGGGTAAAAGTAAAGGAGCTGCGCAGTGCCTATTGCAAAGCCCGTGCGGGAAATCGCCGCTCAGGAGCTGCCCCCACGACCTGCCATTTTTACAAGGAGCTGGATGCCATACTTGGGTGTGACCCCACTGCCAATCCGAGGAGCACGATGGAGAGTTCAGAGCAGGGAGAAGTGGGGGAGGGTGTAGAGGAAGCCGACAGTGAGGCTACTGGGGTGGAGGGAGACACCCCGGAGTCCCAGGAGGCATGCAGCCAGGAGCTCTTCTCAAGCCAGGAGGAGGCTAGCCAGTTGCAGCAGCTGGAACTTGTTGGTGAAGAAGAAGCAGAGGAGCAGTTCCCGGTAAGCAGATTTTATTTTTAGGATGGAAATGTTTTGGGAGAGGAGGGTGGGGGTTATGGCTGCCTGAATGCATGCATGCCTAAATGTGGAATAGCCCATTGATTTGGTCTATCACTTCTCTGTAATCGGCCTCGGTAATCTCTTGAAAAGTTGCAGCCAGAGCGTGGGCAATGTGTTTGCGCAAGTTTATAGGGAGAGCCACCGTGGTCCTTGTCCCGGTCAGGCTAACTCGTCCGTGCCACTGTGCCGTGAGGGGTGGGGGGACCATTGCTGCACACAGGGAAGTTGCATAGGGACCAAGGCGGAATACACATTGCTGTAGAAGACCCTCCCTCTCTTGCCAGGTAACACGCAGCAGTGATATATCTGGCAGTAGAAAACCCTGTTGAGAATGTAGGGATAGTGTTCAGTGCAGGTCCCTGCTCTCTGCTCTCCCCAGTGCAGGTCCCCAGGTCCCTGCTCTCTGCTCTCCCCAGTGCAGGTCCCCAGGTCCCTGCTCCCTGCTCTCCCCAGTGCAGGTCCCCAGGTCCCCTACTCTCCCCAGTGCAGGTCCCCAGGTCCCCTACTCTCCCCAGTGCAGGTCCCCAGGTCCCTGCTCTCTGCTCTCCCCAGTGCAGGTCCCCAGGTCCCTGCTCCCTGCTCTCCCCAGTGCAGGTCCCCAGGTCCCTGCTTTCTGCTTTCCCCAGTGCACAGAAACCCCAGTGAGCCCTCAGGCAGTTCCCCTTCCCAGGTGAAGTCGCGGCAGAAACACTCACCCCATTGCTCGCCATGCCTTCGCTGCCGTGACCTCTCTGTGCTATGTTAGGTATGTGGGAATGATGCTACAAAAAGTCTACAAACTCCTTCACTGTGTGATAATAAACAATGTAGCCTCTGTGTACTAAATGTTTCTATTTATGTTTTTTTAAGTGACCTTGAATAATCCAGCACTATCACCGCCTGCCCGACGGTTACAGAACTTGAGGAAAAATCCTCGAAAATCAAAAGAAGATTTGATCAAAGCAGTTATGAATCAGTACGCCAGAGAGAGTAAGAAGATGCAGGAATGGAGAGAGAAAATGCATGAGTGGAGGCAAACACAAAGCAGGAGAAAGGAATTGGCTACCAAGAAAAGCATGAAGCAGCTGATAAGCCTCCTGGCTCACCAAACTGACTGTATGCAGTCTCTCGTAGCCATGCAGGCAGATCAGTACCGTGGTAACCCCCACCCCTCCCAAAGCTCTCTCTCTTGTTCCCCAGTATTTGCACAAAACACCTTTCTCCAGCAGCCTGTTTCTTACCACCCCCAGCTGCCCCCAACACCTGTACGATCACCTACCAGCCCTGATAACTACAACCCTTACTCTATGAACTCAACCCCCATCACGATGCAGCATATTAATCCTGAAGTGCAGCAGGCATTGAACAGCAATCCAAGCAGGACATATTCAAACCTCTGAATGTACAGTCCACCACCCTACCCCCCTGCCCTTTTATGTACTGTATTTTGAATAAATGATTTCTTGGCTTATAAAATATTTTTTATTATTGAAGAAAGTGATAAATACTGCCACCAAGGGAAAAACTGGCACAGCAAAGGCACCAAACTTTACTGTTGGCTTTCAGCATCAAATTGCTCCCTTAAGGCATCCCTAATCCTTGAAGCCCTTTGCTGGGCCTCTCTAGTAGCCCTGCTCTCTGGCTGTGCAAATTCAGCCTCTAGGCGTCGAACCTCGGAGGCCCATTCCTCACTGAATCTTTCACCCTTCCCTTCACAAATATTATGGAGGGTACAGCACGCCGCTGGCTCGCTCGCTGAAGCAAAGAGCAGCTGTGCTTGTTTTTTAGCAAGTAGCTACGGGGAGATCAGAGTTCAGCCATTCTTCTGGTTTGTTGTGGACAGGAATTCTGGGATACCTCCTTATACCCCGGAGGCCAATAAAAGCGCTGGTGGTGTCCACACTTGCTGACCAGCGCTGTATCACCAGCGCTGGAATCGCTACACCCGAGGCAGACCAGGTGTACAGCCAGCCCTGCAACCAGGGAGTTGCAGCGCTGGCTGTGCTTTGCAAGTGTGGCCACATCCTGAGTTGCAGCGCTGTAACCCCCTCACCAGCGCTGCAACTCTCCAGTGTAGCCAAGCTCCAAGTGTAGCCATACCCAAACACTTGTCAGGGATGGTCT
The DNA here is from genome assembly GCF_025201925.1 of Gopherus flavomarginatus. Lineage (NCBI taxonomy): Eukaryota > Metazoa > Chordata > Testudines > Testudinidae > Gopherus > Gopherus flavomarginatus. The sequence continues at coordinate 210,864,885 of NC_066617.1, forward strand.
AGATAATGCTTAGTCCTGCTATGAGTGCAGGGAACTGGACAAGATGACCTCTCAATGTCCCTTTCAGTCCTATGAATCTATGATTCTATATGTATATGCAGAATATCCCTACATATACTCAGTACTCCTGTTTCACAGAGATTTTTATTTTTACCAGATCCCCATATAAGTGTAACCTTACTAAGTCAGAGCCACAGCACTGAGGCAAGACTAACAGAGTTCACACCGAGAATGTCCTCAGCCATCTGTGATTCACTGTAAAATTAAACCAAGCATTTGGAGACTTTTGCATTCAGTGCTGTAAATATATCAACCTCTGATCACGCAGATATCTGATTTTCAAAGTATAGTTGGACTAGCTCATTAGAAGGAAAAAAAGTAAATTAACCTACAGCCATGAAAAAACCCACGATTTTAATAAAAACAGCCAAAGGATGGCAGTGGAATCTTATTAATCATCATTACAGTCCTCACAGCTCACAGTATATTTCTGGTTTGTTTTTTGTTTACTTAGGTTTGGAGATAAAAACAATATTGTATGCCAGTGGTTTGTAAGGATTATGCAATGGAAGTTAGTGTAATATACAAACCCAAAAGTCAAAAGCTATGTCCATGACCCAGAAAGGAGTCAGATTCTTATTGCAATGACTTTGATGCCATCTGGAATCCTTTGACTTCCCTGACCATTATATAAGTTTTTGGCTTGGTATGGTCTACAACTAGCTTTCAGTTTTCTTTCAGGTGCAATTCAAGATTTTGCTTTTGATCTCAAAAGACTTTGGGATTCTGGCTATCTTACAGACAACCTTTCTCCCTGAATACCAGTATGACAGAGGAGGGGGCACTTCTGCTAACAATCCCTAGATGTATGTGGGACCAGAGGCAGGGTGCTTGCAGTGACTTTGGAACTACTTCCACACATGGGTTCAACAATCCTGCATCTGTTAACCTTAAGGGCACAATGTAAGACTCTTCTGTTTGGCTTTTGCCTGGGTTGGGTCGTATTTTTAGATAATGACAGAAGAGCTCATACTGAAAATATTATGCCCTTGCGTTGTTTTCTTTGCAAGGATTTGCAGTGATGGGTGTATTTTATTAATTATAAAATAAAGTTGTGAGGGAAAGGGGAGAGAACAGACTTCCACTGTGCTCGTCTCGGAGTTATGGAGAAAAACCCTCAATCCCAAACTTTGCTGAAACAGTATAACAAAAGGTATGATCCTGCAATGGAGTTCAATTCTATAGCAAAAAGTAGACGTTGCCATGTAAGCACCATTGCCAACACATTGAGTGTGGAATCTGAGCCCACTGAAGTCATTGAGAGTTTTACCATTGACTTCAATCAGGTTAGGATTTCACCCAAACAGTTTTATCCAAATCATGGGCCTCCTCTTAAATAATAAGTAATGATAATAATTAATATCTAGCTCTTAAATGGCACTTTTTACCCTTGATCTCTATGCACACAACTATAACAGAATGGAAAAATATACACTCCCACAAATGCTGTTGAAAAGGGGATTTTCAGACTTAATTTTCCCTTCTTCCTATCTATACTTCCCAAAAATCTCAGATCATGTTGTGTTTTATATCTCTGCCAATGTTAAGGAAGAACCCAATAGGATGAACTGCTGAGCTGCAGAGAGTGCACCAGTGCTGTTGTTATAGGAGGAGCTCATACCAACCCATTTAAGGTTGCCCAACTGTTCCCATTAGAGACCTGTTTTCAGTTGCTTGTGACTTTGCATGGACAACTTTAATTCCAGCATTCTTAACTTTTCAGTGTTTGACTTTGCATCCTTCATAACATTCTTTTAATGCCATTTTATATGGAATTATTACAGTATTGATGCCCAAACTCTCCTATCAGGATCAGCACCCCACGGTGCTGGACGCTGCACAATTGTATATAAAGGCTGTGCCCTGAAGAATCTGCAATCTAAAAAGACAGAACAGATCCTCAGCTGGTATAAATTGTGAAGTTTAGCTGACTTCAATCTATCTATACTTAATTACACTGGCTGAGAATATGGCCCAGATGAAGTATGATGGGGAAGGAATGAAACATTCACACCACCCTTCCTTCAAACTGTTATTAGAATGTTCTTTCTTTTATCCCATTAAGTTATTTTTACCTTTTCTTTCTTTCAATCTTCTGCAACCAGCACACAATATGCCTATTGATTAACATTTAGTTCTTTATAAAATAAGTTTAAAAACAAAATTTTTCCCTCCTATGCCAAAGCTTCCTCTGAACCAAAACCTCACCTATTGTCCACAGAGATGGAATACCCCAACCACTGTATGGACTTTCCCATCAGTATTCATTCCATTCTGCCAGCAGAAACGAGCAAGGTTATTGTGACATCACAGAAGGAGGCTCCCAGGTCTGTCAAGCAGCAGCCAATGGGGACTGCTGGCAGGAAGATTCTGGCCCCCATTCCAGATGGTGATAGTGGCTTCTGCCCTTCCGTTTGCTCCCAGAGGCAGGGTTGGTATGCTGGGACCAGATTTCAGGACAGACAATGGATGGAAGTTCAGACCAACTCCCTCTCTCCTTTGTGTTGCTGCCCCTGCTGGAATATCATCTATTAATGAAGTCGAGTGAAAAGCAAATACTGTAACAGTTTGGCTCAGCAGCATTCCACACTGGGAATCACAGCCTTTCCAATTTGGGCAGAATAAGAGAAGAGAAATGGGAGTTTCACTTCTGGTTCTTACCTTCCCAAATTGCGGGGAGCACAGACATTCTTGGTTTACATCACGCAATAACCCAATTTTTTAAATGACAGGTTCAAACAATAAGATTTGCTATCTGGGATATTTAAATGTTCAGCTATGTTTGATTTTGATGAATATGAGTTCTGTGTATGGATGTCCTGGTATGTTAAAATATAATTCTGTAACCTGTCTTCTTTGTCATATTCCTGGGAGAGGAGGAAAATCAGTAAAAAAAAAATCACTAAAAGCAAATGTAACATTGCAACACAGTATTAGACTAACATTATTTTGATTTAGTTGGTGGAGAGGATTCTCTTTGAAATGTGGCAGTTACTGCTTATATGTGTATTTAAACCAGATATATGTTGTGCATATTATCGTATCATTCTGGGTGATTCAGCTTCTGCTTTGTTATTGCCTCCGCGACATCACTGAATGATAGTTATACTCTTAGCATTGCTGCTTATATATTGTGACTCACAAGAGTGCAGTTCTTCCGGTGTTTTTCCACCATCAAATCTAAAAATATTCCTCTGTAAAGACATAAAGACTTAGCCAGTCAGACAGACAGACAAACAATGGGAGTTTGTTTTGTTTTTAATTTTCTGGGACTGTTTTTTAGAAACAGTCTCCTGTTTGCACCCTTACAGTGTTGCTGGCCCAGATCATGTGGGCCCATTTGATGTGACTTTCATGTCTGACTACCTAATACTGCCTATGCAAGTATCATCCATGATGTCCACAGTCTGGGAAGCCTACCTGAGATATCTTTCTAAATCAAATTCTAAATCTGTTTAAATAAGGAAAAAAGGTTTTTTCTTGATTCAGTTGTGAATAAGAAATAAATTGTACTTGTATTTGCAAGTGGTAAGATGTAGTGAATTTAGTGGGACAGATTTGGCTATTGCACTGCATAGCTATGAAAACAGGTACAGAAGGTACAGGTAGCAATACTGTTTACCCATATTATAGCTGGCAGCAACCTCACGTAGAGCCTCCTCTTGAACGGAATACTCCCACTAGGATAACTAAGATGCATGTAAGAATGCAAGTTTGCCGGTGCAGGGTCCAGTGATATACATACAGATGTGTGGTCCACATCCTCTGGTTTTTGGATTTCGCTGAAAAAATACCATTCTTTGGCTCCTAGCGCCATGGGATTGCAGAGCCTTGTCTGTGGGTTTTAGCTGGGGAGCCAGAACTGGGAGAAAAAACTTCCCCCTCATGCTCACACTCTGCTCCTGACTTAAATGCAAATTAAGGTCACACACATCTCCCAGGAGTGCTCTGCACATTACAGGGCTAAATACTTGTCATCTGTTCACATTATGCAGCTGCATCATCCACTGTCCTTTTATCCAAGTCAATGGGAGTTCTACTCTTTTATGCTAGGACTGAATTTGGCCCCTCCTCAATTTTCAGTGTATCCTTTCTCTTTATTCCAAAGCATCAGTTCTCAACACATCATTTCCCTTTCACCCTGGCCCAGTTTCATTAGTTCCCTTAATATTCATATTTTTTTCTACTCAGTCCATCCTGATCACACACATCTGAAAAACCCTTCTCTCTACAATTCATTTAAAATAATGAAACTTTTTTCACTTTTTTTGTAAAACTAACTAGTGGTCCACATAAACACGACTGTACAGGTCTACATAGTTTTTGGAACTCTATAATAATTGGTTTCTAGTAATAGGGAATTTGGGGGCAGGTCCTCAGGTGGTGTCAACTATCATAGGTCTATCCATGAAGTCAATGGAACTATGGCAATTTATACCCGCTGACTTTGGTTTTTTGTTTGTTTTTTCTGCTGCTCTCCATTTCTATATTGACTAAATTCTCTCCAGATAGTGGCACAGTTCTCAAAGTTGAGATCTAAACAAGATCTCCATCTCTCTTTCTTTATGCGTTTATTTGTGATTTCAAGCAGAAGCTATTTTTAATGATGCAAACTTGGTGATGTGCTGCCAATATGTTGACAAGCAGCTCCTACAGAATTTGTCCTCTTTAGACTGTGATAGACCCTGCTAAATACCATGACTGGATGTGTTTGCACAAAAAGAGGGATGAGGGACTTCATTGATCTTCCTCCATTTAAAAAACACTTTCTCTTAATTATAACTAAGACAAGAAGCCATGCACATGGCAAACAATCTTGCTGTATGCTTAGTGTATTTGCTAGAAATGTTTCTACTTTGTTCCTGTAACATTACTGACTATACTGATAGTATAGAACAATATTAATGGATGTAAATTGGGGATTGAAGTTGGGGGAGATCAAAGACATTTTTACAGAAGATGAGGCGCTGGGGAAACGTTTTTGAAAATGGCCATTATTTGGTGAAATCTGGTGCATTCTAAAGACAAAACAATTGCTTTTTTGAAATATTTAAGAGACCCAGAAATAACTCATCTCTGCCAGAGATGTTTATCAATATCCAGAGAAGCTGTTGTTTCATCACAGGCAAAGAAATATACTAACCCTTCCTACAATAAGGTGGTAGAATTTTAACAAAGGTCTCCAGGAACCCCCTCCAGTGCATCACTATGTATGCTGTGTTTCTAAGTGAAAACACCAGATGTATAATCTCAGAAAGGGAAAAAAAAGATTGTGTTTCTTGTCACTGTCTTGGGGCAATCTATCTGCTCATTGCCAAACGGAAGCTGCAATTACACCATCACCTAACTACTTTACTTCTTTAACGTAACAATAGGAGAAAACAAGATATTATAAACATAAAGTCCTCTTTTCCTTTCTCTGGCAAGACAAGACATTAACTCTGCTGCATTAAATTCATTCTTAAAACCTGTCTTAATCATCCTATTTTTTTTTAAGATTGGCAAGCCTTATTGACTGCCCTTAAACTCCTAAGTTAGTAACTTGATGCAGCTCCATATGCCATGTATCACATTATATAATAACTACCTGGAACCTTTTAAAATCTCACTGAGAGAACTGTGATTAATATCCATAAATCAATAGGCATTGAATCAGGCCTAGAGAGGAAGCTCATTTAAAAATATAGAGCCTGCAAAGCTCCTCTCCACTTACTTGGGTTGAGGGCGGGCATGGAAGAGCATGAATAAATCTGAAATGAAGTGTAATGTATCACATCAGGCAATATTTTCTATTGCAGGACCCAAAACAAAAGGATTTCCCCCCTTGTGTTTTATTGTAATTTAAATAAACTGCTACAATAAAAAAAGTTGACATCACAGCAACGGATTTTATTAACAACTTTTTGTGACAGTAGCAACTGTACATTTTCAGTTTTCAGCCAGTGCTTCAAGGAAACATTGCTCAACTTGGTGGAAGAAGCAAGAGACACATATGGACAGTTAGATCTGACCAACTTCTCTCTCATTTTGTCACACTGCTTCTCAGGACATTTGACTAGTGTTGATCTACACCTAAAATGTAGGTTGACCTAGCTACTTTGCTCAGGGCTTTGAAAAATTTCAATGTGCAATGTAGTTAGATTGACAGAAGAATTCTTCCATCCATCTGTATGTTAGTGAGGGGGCAGGACTGATCTAAGAGAGAGGGGCTTAAAAGCTAGATGCTAAGCATGGAAGAAACAAAAAAACAGGGCAGTTTGAGAGGGATTTTGTAGGAGGGAGAGAGAATAAAATCATCATGATTTGGAAAAGCCACATACTGTTCCTGGCTCCTCCACCTGTGTGTGTGCGTCCAGACAGAGAACCTGGCCATGGATGCTTCTACCCAGGCCCTGGTGTAGATTTTCAGAAACTCTGACCTGCATATCCACATCATAGAAAGCCAGGCTGGGGAGACCATCCAGTGTGAGAGGGGCCTATTGGTAGAATCTCTCAGGAAGCAGGTGGGAGAGCTACGGAAGGAAGTGGCTAGGCTGAGGAGCATCTGTGTATGATGGGTTCCCCCAAGGATGCCACTTGGAACTGGGGTACCACTGAGCCCTCCTGACTCACTAGCCTGGCTCCCTCTCACACTACGATACTGTGATAAACTGCCAAGTTCTCCAAGCTTGCTCTTTCACCAGCATACACACAGATAGGTACACACCTGACTGCAGCTTCACACACAGCTGAGATCAGCTCTTCATGGGAAGGCTCAGCAAAGGCACCTCCCAGTTGCCAAGCCATGCACCCCTTTCTGGACTGCAAACCCCAAATTATACCGTTTTGCGCTGTACACGGAACTCTACAGCATAAGCTCATAAAATTCCTCCTCTCCCTCAATGTGGAGAGAGAGATGCAACAACTTTCTGCCCCAGGTTATAATTTCCACACACAGTGGTTTTAGACAAAACAAAACAAGTTTATTAACTACAAAAGATAGATTTTAAGTGATTATAATTGATAGCAAAAAGATCAAAGCAGATTACTGTAGTAAATAAACAAAACTGAAAACTGAGCTTAACACACTAAATATGTAGGATATGATTTAGCAATTTCTTACCCTGAGTGATAAACAGGTTGGCAGATTCTTAAGGCACAAGTTCCTTTGGCTTTCTCAGATTTTCATACACAGGCTAAAAATCCCTCCAGCCTGAGACTATCATTTTCCATAGTTGAGTCCTTGCACCTCAGGTTTTTCCAAGTGTGGTGTTGTAGGGAGAGTGAGGTATCATCATGATGTCATTTTGCACCTTTTATATCTTCTTCACACTTGCTGGAAAGCTCTTTTGCTGGGACCTGGATTAAACATTTCCCATTGTTTTAGTGCTATCTCTGAGAGGTTTCTGTTGCACACAGTTCCTGGGGTAATTCTTGTGCTTGTGTGCATTTCCTCAATAAACCATTAACATTGCTTGACCTTTTTATTGTTATGCCCGAAAGGCTGCCTGAAGGTGTTTTCAAGCTCACAACATGTTTCAGTAACACATACATAGCCAAACTTCATAACTTCACATACGATAATAGCACATACAATCCAACAAGATATTATTGTCTAGCAGATCAAGACTTTTAGAATGATACCTCACAAGGCATGCTTTGTAAAAAACATACCCTAATTACATCACAGTGGTGAATATTAGGGTGCCAGGGTGTCTCACTGTGTACACAAGGAGTTCATTGATAATATTCATATGGAAGGTTGACGAAGCAATACAGCTGGAGGGCACTGCAGTAGCACCACTAGGGGAGGAGGAAACAGTTCCTGTACAGAGAGGAAACTGGTTGCTGGTTACTTCTGGCAGCAGGCAGTACTCCACCCCTGCTCCCAGCCCACCATCCATAGACATAAAAATCAGTCTGCTGCTTTGGCAATGAAGGATGAGGAATCTCTCCCAAAGGTGGAGAAGCAGAAGCCATGGCTGCTAAGGCTGGGAGGACCATGACCATCACTCCCAAGAGGAAACCAAGGGTGGTAGCTGGTGATGACTCCCTTCTAAGGGGAATGGAGGCATCCATCTGCCAGCCTGACATTGCATCCTGGGAGATGTGCTGCCTGTCAGGGGCCTATATCCAAGATATTATGGAAGGATTCCCAAGGATTACCCAGCCCTCTGACTAACAGCCAATGCTGCTCTTCCATGTGGGCACTAATGGTTCTGCAAGGTATGACCCTGAGCAGATCAGAGCAGACTACATGGCTCTGGCAGCGAGAGTGATGGAATTGGGGCACAGATGATGTTCTCATCAATCTTTCCAGTCAAAGGTAGGAGCCAGGCAGAGACAGACACATTCTGGAGGTGAATGCCTGGCTGTATGGATGCTGTTGCCAGGAGGGCTTCGACTTCTTCAACTGTGGGATGCTGTTCTGGGAAGAAGGACTGCTGAGCAGAGATGGGCCCATCTATCAAGAAAGAGGAAGAGTATCTTCAGATACAGAGTAGCTAACCTAGTGAAACAGGCTTTAAACTACGTTCAACAGGGGCAGTAGATAAAAGCACACAGGTAAGTCCAGTACATGGAGATCAGGGAGAAGGGTCAGACTTTGGGCATTCATAGCAGGGACAAAGCAGAGGCAAAAGGGAACACAGGGAGGAAATGTAATGAATATTTTAGATGTCTGTATACTAATACAAAAAGTATGGGGAATTGTCATAAACAGATAGCTAAGGGTTAATGTCTCTTTCACCTGAAGCACCTGACCAGAGGACCAATCAGGAAACCGGATTTTTTCAACTTTGGGTGGAGGGAATTGTGTGTCTGAGTCTTTTGTCTGTCTGCCTGCTTTCTCTGAGCTTTGGAGAAGCAGTTTCTACTTTCTAGTCTTCTGTTTCTAAGTGTAAGGACAAAGAGATCAGATAGTAAGTTATATGGTTTCTTTTCTTTGGTATTTGCATGAATATAAGTGCTGGAGTGCTTTGATTTGTATTCTTTTTGAATAAGGCTGTTTATTCAATATTCTTTTAAGCAATTGACCCTGTGTTGTATCATCTTAATACAGAGCTTATTTGTATGTATTTTTCTTTCTTTTTATATAAAGCTTTCTTTTAAGACCGGTTGGAGTTTTTCTTTACTTCAGGGAAATTGAGTCTGTACTCACCAGGGAATTGGTGGGAGGAAGAAATCAGGGGAGATCTGTGTGTTGAATTGCTAGCCTGATTTTGCATTCCCTCTGGGGGAATAGGAAAGTGCTTTTGTTTCCAGGACTGGGAACAGAGAGGGGGGAAGGGAAAAAGGATTATTTCCCTTTGTTGTGAGACTCAAGGGATTTGGGTCTTGGGGTCCCCAGGGAAGGTTTTTCAGGGGGACCAGAGTGCCCCAAAACACTCTAATTTTTTGGGTGGTGGCAGCAGGTACCAGGTCCAAGCTGGTAACTAAGCTTGAAGGTTTTCATGCTAACCCCCATATTTTGGACGCTAAGGTCCAAATCTGGGACTAAGGTTATGATAGGAATAAACCTGTATACACTTGTACTGAGGCTGAGATAGAAGTGGGAGGCAGACCTGTTGAAAGTATCTGGGTAAGGATAAAAGGGATAAAAACCAAGGTGATGTCATGGTAGGGGGGTCTACTACAGACCACCTAACCAGGAAGAAGAGGTGGATGAGGATTTTTTTAAACCACTAACAAAATCAACCAAAGCACAGGACTTGGTGGTGATGAGGGACTTCAACTTCAACTACTACTACATCTGAGAATTAGTAGGTAGGTACTCAGAGAATTAGTAGGTAAGATCTCGAAGGGAATCAAGTCTAAGGGAAAAAAGCGTTCAGGAGAGTTGGCAGTTCTTTAAAGAGACAGGTTAAATACACAAGAGCAAACTATCCCACTGTGTAGGAAATGTAGGAAGTATGGTAAAAGACCACTCTGGCTTAACGAGGACATCTTCTACGATCTGAAACTCAGAAAAGAGTCATACAAAAAAGGAAACTAGGCCAAGTTATGAAGGATTACTATAAAAAAGCAAACACAAGCATATAGGAACATGTAGACAAACCCTTTGTCTACACAGGAGGTTTACTGCTCACTGGGTTGTAGTGCATTAGCTGGTGCTCAGTACATAAGCCACAAAGAAAGTATACACATGGACTCCTGTTTTCTTTTTCAATCCACATCATTCTGTACACAAGACAGCATTCTGGGTGGGAAGCTCATGGTCCTTTGCTTTGCTGCTGGGCTTTGGGCATTCTGGGATTTTTCTCATGGTGCGTTATGGGATGCATAGTGAAAGCCTGGTAAAAGCCAATAGACTTCTGGGACTTGAGGTCAAACTCCAAAGCTCCCATGATTCTGTGTATGTTGTTCCATAGTTCCTCTCTTTCTGAGCAGGTCAGCACCATTTTGAGAGGAAGTGCCATTTTCAAACTTCTGTCAGCCAGCATGGACAAAACAATGCTCTGTACCATGATTTTAACGACGGCAAATATTCAGAGGCTCTTGGGGGTTTATTTGAGATCTCAGTGCCGGCTGGATTTGGATTCGGACTTGGATTTCAGTTGCCCCACCACCAAGCAGGTTCTGATGATGCTGCAGCTGCTGCACCAATAGCAGCGAGAGGAGGAGAACAAGGAGGAGGAAGATATTGAACAACTGCCCCGCTCCTGCGCAAACTTTTCTTGGAACAGCTTCCTACAGTGAAGCATCATTTCTGGACTCAGAAAACAAGCAGTGAATGGTGGGAAAGGATCCTTCTGTAGACCTGGGATAATCGGTACCAAAATGTTAGGATGACAAAGGCAATTTTCCTAGAGATCTATGCTGAGCTCATCCAGGAACTGCAGCGGCAGCACACCAACCTGTGAGCACCCGTCACCATTCAGAAATGGATCATCATGGCCATCTGGAAGCTGGCCACCCTGGCTGCTACTGGTCAGTGGCTAGCCAATTTGGGCAGGTCTATTGTTGGGCCCATTGTGATGCAGGTGTCTGCTACTGTGCAAAAGGTGCTGATGCAGCAGGTCATAAACCTTGGCAGTGCTCAGAACGTTACTAATGGCTTTGCATGTGTGGAGTTCCCACATTGTACTGGAGCAATTGATGGGACCCATGTGCCCTTTATTTGCCCTCCACAGTAGGCCTCAGAGTTTATAAACAGAAAGGAGTGTTTCTCCACAGTTAGAATATACACCTCTACTCTGCTGTAACGCGGTCATGGGAAGCCAAAAATCCCTACCGCGTTATAGCTGAAACCCGTTATATCGGGGTAGCAGTGGCAGGGCTCCAGCAGTGATTTAAAGAGCTCCGGACTCCAGCCACTGCGGGGAGCCCCACTGCCGCAGCCCCGGGATAGCGGCAGCAGGGCTCCAGCAGTGATTTAAAGGGCCTGGGGCTTCCCACAGCAGCCGGAGGCCTGGACCCTTTAAAGCGCCGCCACAGCCCCGGTGCTACTGTGCTATACTCGAATCCATGTTATATCAGGTCACATTATAGTGGAGTAGGGGTGTATCTCCACAGTGCTTTCAAGCCTGGTTGATCACCATGGCAGCTTCACAAACATCAGTGCAGGATGGTCTGGAAAGGTCCACAGTACTAAGATCTTTTGCAACTAGCATCTGTTTTCCTTAATGAATATTGAAAGATTTGTCTCCAGGAACATTATGGAGATTAATGGTGTTGAGATGACTCCTGTCATTCTGGGAAATCCAGTTTATCCTCTGCTTCCGTCTCTGGTGAAGCCATTTATAGGGCACTTGGGTAGAAAAAAGGAACTGTTTAACTATTGCCTGAGTAGCTGCAGAATGACAGTGGAGCATATGTTTGGCAGTCGAAGGGTAGATGGCACAGTCCCAAAACAAAGTCAGAGGCTGCAGAGCACAACTTGCCTCAGATAACTGCATGGTTTATTTTTCACAGTATCTCTGAGAGCAAGGGAGAGAGCTTTCATGCTGGGTGGGAGGCAGAGGTGCAGAGGCTTGCTGGGCAGTATGAGCAGCAGCCACCATGGTGCTCATTGCAAAGTGCCAACGGCTAGGACCCACAATATTAGGGAGCCCTTTTGTCCTTACTTTGTGTGTAGGGCCTGAAAATGTTTTTCTGGCTGTCAGTTGTAATTCTGCGGGTTTTATTTTATTTGTTGAATGTAAGTATTGGAGATGCTTGTATGAATTATTTAAAACTTAACCCAGCACTGTTGTGTGAAATTTGGGGGTCTTGGTGTTTTTCATGCATTGGAGATGTTTTTAGGTACTGTACTCGTTTTATGTTTTTTGTGGTAAGTCTGAAAGGTTCTCACAATCATATTTTCTGCATGCATTTTACTGGCACAGTTTGTACAGCAAACAACTTAACAAATACAACATAAAATACAACTTAAAAGTCATGATGTTCAACTGTGGAATATTTACAAACAGTGCAACAGGGAGCGGGCAGCAAACTTACACTTCTGGTCACAGGCATGTGGGCTGGAGTGCCATGGGAGAAAGGCCTCTGCTGCATTACAGGGCTCGAACAAGCTTGGATCCCGTGCAGTGCTGTTCTTGCTGGTCTGGAGTGGGAATGCCCTGGGGGGTGTTACAGAAGAGCCGGATAGTAATTCCCTCTGCATCTCTTTAGGCAGCCTTATCTCTCTTTGATGGACACTGATGCCAGTTACTAGACGGCAGAGGAAGGGCTTATTCAAAGAAGCAAAGGGCAGACGAGCAATGTACTGTAGCTGTAATGTTATTCACCAAGATGGTCCCCCTAGAAGCATTGCAGGAATGGAAAGGCATCTCAGGCTATCTCAGCACCAACGATTAGGCTGCCTTACTCTGGAAAACTGAGCACTTTGTTTACCTTAAATTATCTCCTCTGCTGACACGCAGAAAGTGCAGAGAAAAATGGATGCAGTTTTGCATTGCTTGTTGAAACCTTAATGGCTTCCAGTCTTTTTCTATGCAGTATCTGTATCTATGAAGTGTTATTATGCAGCTTTTACCTATTTGATTGCAATGATGAAAAGTGTACTTGATATATCTCAACTGGGTGCCTTAAAAGTTGTACGGCCATGCAATCCCTGTCCTACTTGTATATCTCATGTAAACTGTGCAAAAATAACTTAACCTTGTTTTCTCTATTGAACCTTTTAAACTTTGCACTTCTCCAAGGTTTGATTATTTGAATTTGCTGTGTGAAGTGGGGACATGGGGAGGTTGTAACTGTGGCATGGGGATGCCATTTTGAGCATGCTGTCAGGTGCAGAGAAATGGGAAGGAGGAGTGACATTGGTCAGCCAGGAGAGATGCAGGCCCAGAAAAGGGAAGAACTAGGCGTGTGTGTGCGCCCTCCAAGGGAAGGGCTTGTAAACAATCAACATTCGGGGCATCAGTAGGAGTGAGTTAGAAGATGAATACTTGGCCTCATCACTATTTCAAAAATGTAGGCAGGTGGGGAGGGAAGGGGACAGCACTGGGCAAGGCAGAGAGGCAGTGGCTAGAAGCTTAGAAAGGTTTCTACTTCACATAGACCAAAAATGGCAGTCACCAGGAACAACAGTAACTGCAGTTGTAAAGCATGATGATGATGATAATTGTGGGAGAAAAATGAGTTCTCACTCTGAGGTTAGTTGCAATATGCCAGAGGCAGCTTTATTTTCTTTAACACTTGCAAGGGGAGAGTACTCACAGGCAGGGGTTCCCCTCCTGAGGCAGATAGATAAACAATTAAGGGAAGCATTTATACCTTTTGTGACATACAATAATGATCAACAACTGCATTTTTTTGTACATATTCCTTTCTGATATCTTCCTTTTCTCAGCAATTTCTGCTACAGTCTGCATTCTATTCTTATCTAACTCAAGGTCAAAAAAACAGCATCTCTTTCAGTTCTTTTCCACTCCCCAGGAGGTCTCGCATTATTAGCTGTTAGAGTTAGCCTGACTCTTGCTCTTCCTGGAAGACTAAGATGTCTGCTCTTTTCCCAACTTCCACATAATAATAATAATTAATAATCAATTACAAATTAAGATACTTACATATTGAGGACCCGTGGAGAGGATCATCAGCCTCTGTCGCAGGCTCAGCTTTGGGCTGGGAATCCAACTGGGTTTGTAAGCGGTTACCCTCGGGGTCTTGTGTGGAAAAGACATCCTGGCTGTTTGTGATGATCTCCTCCTCAGAGCTCAGGTCTTCTAAGGGTCCACAGTCTGGTCAGTGGTTGTGGCTACAGCGTCAGCATTGTCTACACATGTGGGGTGCGGCGGTGGCATCCCTGGAAAAAATCCTGTCCAGCTCCTCATAAAATGGACAGGTCACAGGGGCGCTGCTGGAGGTTTGGCTTGTGTCCCTGATCTTTGTATAAGGGTTACTGAGCTCTTAGTTCTTGGTGCAGCACTGTATAGTATCCCAGCTCTGACCCTTCATGGCCACCTGCTGAGTGGTATCTGTGAACACATCTTTGGTGCAGCGGTTGCTGATGAGCGTTTGCTGCACTGTCACTTCTCCCCAGCTGGTGAGGGTACCAAGGATGCCTGCATGGCTCCGAGCAGCTGCATGAGACATGGTGTAATGCCACTCTAATAATTCCACTGGAACACTGATATATTCAAATACAGAAGCAAATTGACCAATCCTGGACCCAAGCCAGCTTTTAAATGGAGAAGGTGACATCTGCATCATGGATATAAAGGCCATTTCAGTGCACGCATACTCAAATTAATGTGCAGTTAACCTGCTGTGAGAAAGGAGACTCAGGTTAAGGTGCAGTCAGAATACTTCATTTTATGCAGCATAGTCAGCCCTGTGTCTGCACCTTGTCTGAATGAGATGGTGCAGTCGCTGCATATTTTATCCCTTGTGTGTCTTAGATTGAGGCATGAATTAGAGCTAACTAAGAGATGCACCATCCAGATAAGAGTGAAATTATGTGAGTTGTTTCCGATAACATGCTGGAGCTTACTATAGCCCCCTGGACTATGTGGGGATATTCCTGCTGCTTGTTACCTGTGTTTGCAATCTAGGAATCTTGTTAGATACTCAGCTGCTCTTAGACAAGGCGTCTTCTCTCCATCTTTCTTGGCAAGGAAGTTGCAACTTCTTTTTTTTTTTTTCTCCAAACAGGGACCTTGCTACTGTTACTGGTGCTTTTGTCACTTTGAGGTACAGTTACTGGATTATGCTCTGGGTAAGAATAAGACAGGGTAAGACTAAGACTAATGCAGTTGCCAATTTGTTAAACAGTATCTCTTGCTGAGAGCACATAAACCAATGTTCCAAAACCTGCACTGGCTGCCTGTCAGTTTCCAGGTGAAGCTGAAGCTGTTGGTTTTGATGTATACAGCAAGGCTTGGCTAGAAGCTGCTTATCCAACATACAACTGCTCTATGTATGCTCTATGAGACTACCTCAGTTGTGATCGGTAGAGGCGTTATCAGCCCCTTAGGTTAAAAAAGAAGAGGCTAATGGCAGCAGGGCATTTTATACAAGGGGCTCTCAACTTTAGAATTAATTTCCCCCTATAGTCTGCCAATTTCAGGACCTGCTGCAAGGCGGACTGCTATCCCCAAGTTTTTGGGGAGGGTTGTGAGGCACGATGTGGCTGGGGTTCCAAGAAGCTGTGATTTAGTTCATCTTTAATTTTAAATGTGAACATTCTATGTTACCACTTAAGACATGAAGTAATCTTTTGCATCCGCATATTATAAATGATATAGTATTTTCTCATTTTTCAATTTTCAAAATGGCAAAGCCACAGACTATTCAAGAAAAAAATTAAAATACAGGGAAACCATAGCAGGAACGCATATTCTCTTCCATATAATAGCAATTTACTAGACCGGAAACATGTTGCTGCAAGAGGAATGAAGAATTAATTCCTCCACACAAGTGTCAGAGATCACAGTGTTGGTCTATGCGGGCACCTTGGCACCCAACATTAGTTCCTCTGTTCACTTTTTATGTATTTACATATGAAAAGGCAGCCTGCCCAGACCAGTAAAAACCTCTGACCAATAAAAGGAGAAACAGCTTAGCATTTACAGCTATTGAACAGGGCCAAATGTTCACCATGTGGAGGATGAAGACGGTGAACAAAGAATGTGTGTCTTAGTGTGCTCGCACTCAGTGCACATGCAAATGTTAAGTATGTGTGTGCCTATTCTGAGTGGGGATCACCTGCTAACAATATGCTCTGTAGTGTCCATAACAAAACTGTACACTAGGCTATTAGCAATGTTTAAAAGGAAGAATGTATGTCAATTGTATGTTTTTTTTAAATCTATATTAATGCAGCATTAAATAAGTGCCCATATTCTCATTCATACAATTCACTTTTTTCCACCATTCTAACAGTACACTTTAAGGCTCCTTTACCCTACCCAAAGCAGTGAGTCTTAGTGTAAAAGGGAAACAAGCTCAAGGTGTCTATAAAAACAAATCAGGAAATGCAAAGTTAAAAGTCCCCCAAAACCCTTGGTAACTTTTGGTCCTATGCATTAAAGTAGGTTCTTCTATTACATGACTACACCAGACACTGTATGTAATAATACCAAAATGCTACTTATGTGTATCCAAGATTACATACAAAGTGCAGTTTAAGTACAAACCCAAGGGCGGAAGTTCTGATTACTTAAAAATGAATATTGGCAGGACATTATTAAAAGTCACTGAAGGAATACAAAAAAATAAAATTCATAATAATATAGTGGGGGGGGAAAGTTATTTTACAGAAGCATAATTAAGATTAGGGTGCTACTGTGGTAGGTGCTGAACAAATACATAGGTGGATGGTCCCTGATCCCAAAGTTTACAGTCTGATTAAAGACAATATACACTAAATTAAAGTAACAAACAAAAGGAGGGAAATGTGGAGAGAAGACAAGAGTCACAGTAATAATATAATGTGGATGCAAGTGCTGTAGCATTTCAGCATCTACATTACCTACGATGCAAAGGGCTCTACTGTTGGTGTAGGTAATCTGCCTCCCCGAAAGGCAGTAGAGTGCGATCTACTCCAGGAATTAGGTTGACTTAACTACATTGCCCAGGAGTGGGGATTTGTCACACCCCTGAGCAATGTAGCTGGGTTGACCTAACTTTTTAGTGTAGACCAGACCTAACATGGTACTGTCACTATAGCCTGATGCTGTGAAGATGCCACAGGGGTCTACCCATTATCTAACTCCTTCCTCAGCAGCTGCCATTTCTCACATTTCCCCCACCCAAGAGTTAATCTCCGACCCCCACAAAACAGCTCACAGGGTCTGGAACTCCTGACATCACTGGGGTCCTGAGGTTATTAATGCACTGTTCTCCTGTGCTTCTGGAAGACGCGGAAGGTCTAAGGCAGTATTTATTCTCTCTGAATTGTGCACATGTATGCTAGTGCAGGGAAAATAGAGCAATGTACATGAGCTCCCAGGGAATGCTGGGAAGGAGGAATCCCTATGCTTGGAGTGCATTGATAAAAGAGTCATGACTGGCCCTTGCTTCAGGGAAGCAAAGGCAGGAAAGTCTCCTTGCTGCTGCCTACCTTCCCTTATGAACCCACAAAAGCATTTATTCAATATTTTCCCAAATCTATTTTATTAAGTATCTCAAAGAACCTGAATCTACACTTCATGCACAGGGAAAATTTTGCACATTCAAATAAACTTAGCAGTGGGTAGATGGTTTCAGGGGAGGGGACACCTGGCCAGGGTGCAGAGAAGGTCCAGAATGGTCATGATTAATGTGAACTAATAAGACAGAAGTCTTAACTTGTTCATGTAGCATTTCAATGTACAAAATGCTAAATATGTGTATGTTTGTATATCTGGAATTCTACACAAGTTTATCATTTTAAAAAAAATGGGAAAATCATATTCCAGTGCTGTTCTGTATGCTCAATTTGGGACACTTTGAAGGCACCTGATTTTTAGATCAGCATCCAAAATCACTAGTCATTTTTGAAAATATTGTCCCATAATGTTAGATTGTAACTTCATTATTTTTAGTCAAATTTCTTCTACCACATTAAAAGCACTTGGCCTTATTGAAAATGTATCCATAGTAAGTTTGAAATTTTATAAACAAAGTCAAAAAAGCATTTGAAAAAGTGTTAGTGTAAAAATCAATTTTTTATACTTTCATACCTCAAAAGTGGAGGGGTGAGGGGAAAGGGAAATGAAACCACAATTTTTGACCTGAGAAATAGAATGAAAAATTTTAACTCCAAAGGTACTCATTTTCCAGGCTGGTATAGATGTCTGAAAACATGTTTTTATAGCAAAGGTCCCTACTCATCTGCTACTGCAGGGTCATCAGTATAGCCCTATCATAGTAAAGAAAACTAGCACAAATTATTATATAGACATACTATTATTATTAATTATTATTATTTTATTTTATCATATAAACTATTTGGCACATTAAGAGTAGTTTCAAGTAGATTTGGATTTAAGGGATTGACACTTTTTATAAATGATTTGCCATTTTCAGTATCTTGGATCATTTTCAGATTAATACATTGTGCCTGTAACTGTTTTGGAAAGGCTTCAAATTAAGTAGGAGGTTGAGTTTACCAACCTAATGTTAGAGTGTGTCAGTGCTCAAAAATTAACTGTGTCTGATATGTGTTACCAGATTATCCACTCATTTCAATAATCAGTTTTACACCAGTGTAACAACATTAACTTTGATGGAGTTACTCCAGATTTACATATGTTAATGAGACCACAGTCAGGCCTTCAATAGCAAATACAGTTCCTCAGACTGTCCCTCAATGGATATAACATGGCTGTTGTGGAGAGGGTCACACTGTGTTCAATATCTGGATCAGAAAGCATCAACCCTCTTGTTCTAACAATGGTTGGGATGGAAGCTCCTTGTGAATGGAGAGCAGAGGAGGGGTGAGGGGAAGTAATGAGACTCAGGGTGGTGGGTAGCTGGCTCCAGGCTGGAAAGCAGATGGTGGTGCCTGCTCCTGCTCATCTGGTTCCTACTCTCACATCTGCGCCTCACTCCCTGTTCCCCTGGCAGTCAGGTGTGTGTCAGTTTATGCAGAGATGGAGTCCCCACGCTGGAAATATTGTGGCATTAATTCCCCCTGCCCTCCCAGTTCTGTCACCCCTGCTTGGCCCCATTCAATCCAGAGGCCCAACTATGCTTAATTGCAATTGAGGAGGGCTTGTGAGTCAAACATGACTCAGACTGGGCTTTGTGTCTTGGAGAAATAACAGAAAATTGTCCCCCTGTGACTTTTTAACTAACTACTGTCAAACCTCGCAATAATGTGCCCTGCCATAACGCGAAATTGCATAAAACGCGATCATAAGTTGGCTCCCCTTTAAGGCCTAATACCAGTGGTCCCCAACACCATAGCAAGGGAGAGAATCTGCGGCCCCACGCCTGCTAGGGACAGCGAACTCTGAGGCTGTGGGCGCCAGTGCTCTCTGTCCCCGGCAGGCGCGGGGCCGTGGCTTCTCTCTGGCTTCAAGAGGAGCCGCGGCCCTGCGCCTGCCAGGAACAGAGAACTCTGAGGCTGAGGGAACTGGTGCTCTCTGTCCCTGGCAGGCGCGGGGCTGTGGCTTCTCTCTGGCTTCTCTGGGGCTGCAGGCTCTGGTGCTCTCTGTCTCTGGCAGGTGCGGGGTCACTGATTCTCTCCCCTCCTGGGCACTAGGCACTAGGGGCACTAGACACTAGGCAGCGCACATCAATGCACCTTGTTGGAGACCACTGACTTAAACTGACTGGCTTGAAACCCCGCTATACCGCGACCCAGCATTTATCGCGATGAAATTTTTTGGACCCCAAACATCGCATTATAGCGGGGTTTCACTGTATGTGAGAAGCCAGACTCAGATAATTTCAGTGTATAGGTTATGTTGGACTCAAGCTTAATTAAACAAAGTGAGCTGGGTCCTCACTAGAGTTGGAAAGGTGGGTTTCCAGGGGGGAGATAGTTCACATTTCCTAAGAATAGTCTCATATTCAGTCAGACTAACAACAAATACTAGGATCAATGCAAGACAACATTTCCTGTCCTGCATGCCAACAAATGCCTGTCTGGAATTGCTTAGATGGCTGATAAATGGATTTCAGCAACTTTGATGTATGTCAAATGTTTTTTGCTCAGACAGTGGAAAGGCCCAGAAGTGTCTTATTTGGAGGTAGGTCAGCTTTAAATCACATTTGCCTCATTCCAGTTCTGAGCATTTGAGCCCTGAAATGGCTCTTGATGTGATCTAGGCAACTAGGGTAGGAATAAACGGTACATTTTCAGAATGGAGAGGGGTAACTAGTGGTGTTCCCCAAGGGTCAGTCCTAGTACCAATCCTATTCAACTTATTCATAAATGGTCTGGAGAAAGGGGTAAACAGTGAGGTGGCAAAGTTTGCAGATGATACTGAACTGCTCCAGATAGTTAATACCAAAGCAGACTGTGAAGAATTTCAACAAGATCTCACAAAACTAAGTGATTGGGCAACAAAATGGCAAATGAAATTTAATGTGGATAAATGTAAAGAAATGCACATCGGAAAAAATAACCCCAACTATACATACAATACATTGGGGGCTAATTTAGCTACAACTAATCAGGAAAGAGATCTTGGAGTCATCGTGGATAGTTCTCTGAAGATGTCCACGTAGCATGCAGCGGCAGTCAAAAAAAGCAAACAGGATATTATGAATCATTCAAAAAGGAATATAGAATAAGAGAGAGAGTATCTTATTGCCCTTATATAAGTCAATGGTATGCTCACATTTTGAATACTGCATACAGATGTGGTCTCTTCATCTCAAAAAAGCTACACTAGTATTAGAAAAGGTTCAGAGAAGGGCAACTAAAACGATTAGGGGTTTGGAACAGGTCCCATATGAGGAGAGTTAAAGAGGCTAGGACTTTTCAGCTTGGAAAAGAGGAGACTAAGGGGGGATATGATAGAGATATATAAAATCGTGAGTCGTGTGGAGAAAGTGAATAAGGAAAAGTTATTTACTTGTTCCCATAATATAAGAACTAGGGCAGGGGTGGGCAAACTTTTTGGCCTGAGTGCCACATCGGGTTTCGTAAATTGTATGGAGGGCTGGTTAGGGGAGGGGTCGTGGCCCGGCCTCCACCACCTATTTCCCCCCCCCCGGACTCCTGCCCCATCCAACCCCTCTGTTCCTTGACAGCCCCTCTGGGACTCCTGCCCCATCCAACCACCCCTTCTCCCTGTCCCCTGACTGCCCCCGGAACCCCTGCCCCTGACTGCCTCCTGCTGCCCCATCCAACCCCTCCTCCTTCCTGACTGCCCCCGGGTTCCCTAAATAAGTGGGCTGATATTCATAGGTACAGAGCGCAAGCAATTCCCAATGAAGTCTATGGGAGCTGCAAGTACTTAGCATCTTTGAAAATCAACACTTATGTGGTGCATAAATATAAACTTCAAAGAATAACTTTAGACACCATTTTTAAAAGTGTTATCCTTTCTTTTTTTAAACATCTTAAGTACTTTAGAGCCACATACTAGAATATAAATCTGGCCTATGTGTTTATTATATGGTGTGGTTTTTATTGTTTAAAAATACACTTTTAAAAATAAAATAATAATACAAATGTTGTCAATCCAAGGCATACATTTGTTTAAAAATAAAATACCACAGGCTTGATCCTGCTCACCACATGCAGAACTGCCATGGAATTTAGTGGTGCGTGGATCACAGGAAGCTGTAACATACATGGATCTTCAATCCTACACTTGAATGGCTTTGTTTTCGTGAACTTACATTAAGATACAGAATTATACCTTTATTATTACTATTTTTATTTCAGTGGCACCTGTAGGTTACTGTGTTATTAAGCATATATTAAGAAGTCCTCATGATGTCATCTCCATATTTCTCTAAATGCCCCCCCTCCTTTGTTTATAATCCTGATTTTCAAACAGACCTGTGTGTATGGGCTTTTTAAGGGCTTCATCCAAAGGCCATTGAAGATAGTGTAGAGAGAGCCCTTGATTTCAATGGGTTTTGGATCAAGTACTAAATGCAACATGCCAGGGTTCAAATGTTGGTCATTACATGGAGGAAAATGGTGGGAGAGAGAATGTGGGAGAGTCAAGGTGGGTGAGGTAATATCTTTTGTTGGACCAACTTCTGTTGGTGGAAGAGACAAGCTTTGCACAGAGCTCTTCTTCAGGTATGGGTGACTGGGTCCTTTCCCAGATTTGAAGAACTCTGTGTAAGCAGGAAAGCATCTCTCTTTCATTAAGTTGGTCCAATAAAAGATATTACCTCCCTGCCGTTGCCCCATCCCTTTAATACGTTGGGGCAAACAAGTTTAGAACAACACAGCAAATAGAACGTCGGACACAATCAAAGGAAAACAGCTGGTCACTTTGAATGATATGGGCTACAGATATATATTAAAATACATCATTTTATTTTCAACTTAGTTATTAAGAGAGCCAAAAAAACCCCAACCTCATAATAAAACATGAGCAGACACCAGGTTTGTGTGGGTAACTGAGGTGAGTCTAAAACGATTTATTTCTTAATGAGAAATAGCAGAGAGACAGTGCTTAATTTGTGCCAGGGCGTGCCAGGGCTGAGCTCCAGCACCTCTAGGTTTGGCAGTTCATAGTCCTAGAAACCCGGCACCTCTGGACTTGCCCTGTCAGTTATGAAAGTAAAAAAAAAACAACAATTGCTTGAGCCACAGCACCTCTTTCATTACAAAGTAAGCATTGCGGAGAGGTGCAGCTGCTACTGGGTCCATGCCTGGGGCTGGCACACTCTGCAAGGGAGGTGAATGAATGAGACCTCGAAAAACGAGGAGGGTAAATCAATCACACCCATTCAGCCCCGGAGGCAGGGACTTCAATGCATCCTGCCGCAAATCCATTCCGCTGCGAGTTTCCCAGCCAGCCAGCGGGTCTGCGACCGTGTCCCCTTCGCCCTCCCGGGGGAGGGGGGTGAAGCAGCCGGGCGCCTGTAGCTCCCCCGCTCCAGGACAGAGGCGTGAGGCGAAGCCGGGGCAGGCAGGCTGCAGGAGGGCGCGTGAGGCTGGGGAGGGGCTGCGAGCCGGGTTCGTGCCCCCGGTGGGAGCGGGAGGCCAGGGCTGGGCTGGGCGGTAGCAGCAGCAGCAGCGTTGCATTACTGGGCTAGAGCGAGAGCTAGAGCCCCGCACCTGCCCCGACCTCCCCCCCGAGCCCAGCTCGCCTGCCCCCAGCGGCCCGGGAGGAACTGAACCATCGTTGCACAGGAAGTAGCGGCAGCCGGGAGAGGAGCAGCGGAGACGGCAGCATCTGCCGCACTCAATGAAAGAGACTCGCAGGGACCCAGCCGGCCGCCCCGATCCTACCTCGGCCCCGCCTCCCGGGGAGCAGCAGCGGTGCCAGCACCCAGGGCAGGCGCTGAGCAGGGCAGTCGCTGCTGGAGGAGGAGGTCGCGGCGGCCAAGGGGCCGGAGCTGAGCCGGGCAGCAGCAGCTCCAGCTAATCCGGAGGCGGCAGCAGGTTAGTGCTGCTCTGGCTGCGGGGGGTTGGTGCGCGGGGGGGGGGGGCGGATGCGGGACATTGCTGCTGTCTGTGCGGTGCACAGCTGGGGCCTTGGCTGGGGCTGCCTCTCGGCCGGTGTCGTGTGCGCGTCTGCCGAGCGCAGCCCTTCCCCGGGCAACTCCTCCTCCAGCCCCCCGCTCCTGGCTGCAGCCCTTTGCCAGCCACCCCTTTCCCCAGCCGCAGCCTCCTTGGCGCGCCCTTATCTCCTGCCCTCTCCCCGCGGCCCCGCTCAGTGGGCGTCTTTCCCACAGCATCCTAGCTCCGTGCGCTCGCCCCGAGACAGCCGCTCCCCCCATTGCTGCTGGGGACGGGTGGGAATTTTCACCCCGGGGGGGCGGTGACTTCCCCTGGAAGTTGACATCTTGACAGTCTTCCCGGTGTGCGCCCGGGATGCACATGGCGCGGGGCTGGCGCTCAGCGGCGGCTGCAGCCGCTCGGGTCTCTAGCCGCTCTCCTCCCTCGGCCGCTGCCGGGCATTGCCCCTGGCGCTGCCTCGGGGAGCGCGGCTC
Source organism: Gopherus flavomarginatus (assembly GCF_025201925.1). Taxonomy (NCBI): domain Eukaryota; kingdom Metazoa; phylum Chordata; order Testudines; family Testudinidae; genus Gopherus; species Gopherus flavomarginatus. Next base: position 210,888,930 of record NC_066617.1, read on the forward strand.
CGCCCAGCCTGGGACCCCCGCCGGCCGCTTGCTCCCGGCGGACTTCGCTGGCGGTGGGTTGAGGCTCAGCCCCTGCCGTGCGGCCGCGGGCTGTGATGGGTGTGTGAACGGTCCGCGCTGGAGCTGGAGAGCGGGGCCCATTAGCAGCCGCGAGAGCCTTGTCTCCCTTCAGCTCTTCCGTTTTCAGCTCCTCGGCGGTGTGGCTGGGGGAGGCCCAAGGTGACCAGATGGCAAGTGTGAGAAATCAGGATGGGGGAGGGGTAATAGAGGCCTATATAGGACAAAGCCCCCAATCAAGACTGTCCCTATAGAATCGGGACATCTCGTCACCCTGTGAAGGCCTGGCCCCTTGATTTCCGTTGGGATTTCGGGAAGGGGTGTGTGTGCGCACAGGCAGGATCACTGCATTGGAAGGGCTGTGCTCTGGGATGTTGCTTTTGTTTGTGTTTTTATAAGTGTCTGAAAAGCCCTGTGCCTCTGACCCATGGAAGCAAATAGGAGAGGAGAGAAAGGGAGCCGCAAGGGAGGGGATATACTCGCTGAGCCTGTCAAGCTAAACTAAGTCTCTGAAGTGTCCAGCTGTATCAGTTGATCAAATTGTACGTGGACATTCAGAAGGTGTTAAAAAGAAGAAAATCTAGAAATGCAAAATGCTACGTTAATAGCATCTTACATAAAAGAATCTCAGAGAGCTTTGCATAAGCTGGCCTTATTAGCCCTTGGCAGTAAATATTGTACACAATAAAATTAAGACTCTATCCCCACGCCCCCATCACTAGTGCAATGAATTGAGATAAGGATTTTTTGTTTCTTATTATTGAAAAGCAGAAAATATGTCACTTGTCCTTGTCTCGCTGAAATCTGCCCTGCCTCTGTTAAGACGAAGCAGCAGCATGTACAGAAAATGATGAAAGAATGGTTTCAAAATAAATAAGAAGCCTACTTCTGAATGGCTCCACTGTATATGAGGAGACAGCATGTAACTACAAAATGGAGAAGAGAAAACCCTGAGGATTTGACAGCCTAAATCAACTATAATATTGCTGAGCCATGGATGCTCTTAGGAGGATGGTGGTGATGGGTTTAATGAAATGTTAATCTAATGTATAGGCCCCCTGATCAATAGTAATAATTCTTTCATAACTTTCAGTGTCACTTTTTCTTGGAACTCTGTTTATGTTGAAACTTTTGTCAGTGCATGTGTTAGGCCAGATCTATACTGCAGACCTATATCAGTATATCTACATTGCTCAGGGGTTGGAAAAATCCACACCCCTGAGTAACAGAGTTATACCTATCTAACCCCTGTGCAGACAGCGCTGTGTTGGCAGGAGAGCTTCTGCTAACATACCTACCACCTCTTGGGGAGGTGAGATTATGCCAATGGGAGAAACTCCTGTTGGTATAATAGCATCTTCGTATACAGCACTACTGCAGTGCAGCTGCACCTCTATACAGTGCACAATGTACAGCTGCGCTGCTGTAGTGCTGTACGAAAAGACAAGCCCTTAGCATACTGGCCAGTTTGACACCTCATTTTCCTTGAGCACTGCTTTTGTTCTTGAGGCCACTATCTCTCCTTGGATCTTTGTTTCCTCTCTCTTTTAAGGGGAAAGGGTGTAGTAGCAAACATATTTTCAAGTCTAATGTAAACTTAACTGATCTTTCACCCTTTCTTCCACTCTAGAGCTAACACTTCAGGGTCCAGAATCACAAATATTTGACAACAGGTGAATTGCTGTTCTGAATCTGAGTTCTTAATAGTAAAGTGGTGAACGTCTGGCTTGTCTTGACAGCATTTCTTTTGGTACGAAGTGTTACATTTGGAATTTTTGTTTTACTTTTGTCTGTACTATAACAATTTCTTTTTGCTAGATTCTATTGTGACTAACTGATTAAACTTACAATTAGGTTTGTATGCTTTGATTCCACTTACAGTGGAACAGATAAAACTTTCATGCAGATTCTTGGGCTGTGTCTACACTACAGAAACTGCTGATTGACACTGGTGTTAAATGCAGTTGCCCCTTCTCAATCTGTCAAGTGTCTGGCATGCTTTGCTGCACCTGTTGAACTCAGCAGAATCCATACTAGTCGGACAAGTGCTTTTAGTTGCAGATGTGAGTCACTGCACTTTCTGTAGTATAGACAGTCTTGCATTCAAAAGTTGTCCAGCTTAACTGTTCTGGCTTTGAAAAACAATGATAAGTTTACCTTTTAGTTACAGAAAAACAAAGCATCATGTTTCTTGGCTCCTTGATTTTTAGACCCATATCTGCTTCCTACCCTATATATTTGGTGTTACCAGACTTTTACGCTAAACATTACTTGCATTAAAAAAATAAAAAAGCTGACTAATGAAATTGAGTTAAGACTTCATCCATCTGGTCTAAAATGGCACCATCTCATGTTATGCTTCTTATGTTACTAATTACTCATCTTTATTCTTCTCTCCCATACAAATGGCCTTGGCATGCTGAAGAGATACAAACTACTGGCCTCTTAACTGGAGCTTGAATCTAACATGTATAGCAGAGGGAAACCAATTGGATTGTCTTATCTGAACACAATCAGTCTTGCAGCACCATTTATAATAACTTTGTGTGGTTTGGCAGTGTACTGTAGATAGCTCGCTCATGAGCGTTTCCAGGGAGTAAATTAAGCTAGCATAGCACCTAGAGCGGTGAGTTGCTTTCTGGCCAAATTTGATATTATAGTTGGTCTTATCAGTTGAGTTTCCCTGAGTGTGGTCACTGAAGTTATCTTGAACTGAAATACACCTCTACCCCAATATAACGCTGTTTGCAGGAGCCAAAAAATCTTACTGTGTTATAGGTGAAACACTTCCTTTGATCCACCAGAGCGCGCAGCCCCACCCCCCTGGATCGCTGCTTTACCGCGTTATATCCAAATTCATGTTGTATTGGGTCGCGTTATATCGGGGTAGAGGTGTATAAGGAATTTCAGTTTCCATAGATCCTAATTCTTAATCTTCTCAAAAAGATGTTTCAGCAAACAAAACAAAATTCTATCTGTATGGAACCCTTTCCAGTTAAAAGTGCTTATGATCTTTTTTCCCCATTCATGGAATGATAAAGCTATTGCCCTCTGTCATAGTTCTTTCACAAAATGAAACTGTTTGCTGCACATTCCACTATTAGTTTTATTTTTTCTTTTGGTTTCCATCCGCAGAAAGACTCTTTGTTTTGAAGTCTTAATTGATGTTTTGCTTATTTATGAAACTATTACTGAGTTGTTGGATTAGGAACTGTAGTCTTCAGGGGAAATGTGTAAATAAGGTATTCCTGTTAACTATAGTGTATTTATCGCTGAATTACTAATATTGGTGGAAGCATCATGCTACAATTTTTCTTAAAAAGTTGTATTTAGTTCTCTTTCCTTTGTCCCCTTGCTTATTAAAACATCAACGCAATGGTGCTCCTCATTGCTTATTTCTCATCATCTTAGTTATTTCAGTCAAAAACTGTTGAACTTGTGCACTAGATATTTCTTCTCATATTTTAAAAGTATCTATGTTGCCAGTCTTACTTTCCTGTGTACATTTAATGTAGAGGGTTTTTTTTTTTTGAAAGACTTGCTGACTGTCAACACTTGAAGCCATTGGTTCATTGATGAGAGAAGGTGGCCCTGTGGCTGTTCTTCCTGCTTTAAATAGCTAGGTGAAGAACCCTAAAAAATCACTGGAAGCAGCGGAACCTTCAATTTCATCATCTCTAAGATTTTTTCCCCACCATCTGTAGTGACATGCTTCCAACAGTCATTCTCCCTGCCTACTGTCACCCCTCAAGAAATTTAATGTTAAGACTCTGCACGAAATTTGTGTGCATTTGTGTGTGATTATTAAAAACAAAAAAAGAACTTAAATGTTTTGAGTACCTAAAGGACGAGTATGGAGAGAACTAGTTGTTCTTGTTTTATCTCCACAGAACAGGGTACAGTACACAGATCTTATAGAAAAACTAAGGAGGTTAGGGTGGGGTGGGAGGTAGAATCTTTTATTTGTTATTGGAAGCAAGAATCCACTTGGCATTTTAAGGGAAAACTCAATTTTACCAGTGCAGTTGCTTCAAGAGGCTAAAATTACAACTTCTTCTGTGTCTCTGATTGCCCTATTCAGTTTTATTTCAATGCAGCTGAAGACGCATTCATTCACCAGATGTAGGAACATTTCCTGATCCACAGAATAAGTATAGGAAATACTCCCAACTAAAATTTGAAACTTGTAAAATTGTGAAGCTCTTATTTGTTGTGGACCATGTTTGTTTTTTTGTTTGTTTAATTTTTTTGAGTAGGATTACAGATAAGCAGTAATGCTAAGTATCCTGTGAAAGTGAGAAGGGATGGGAGAAAAACTATATGAAAAGTTACCAATAACTTTTCTGAGCAGGGCAAAAGTTAAAGTGAACATAGCACTAATATGTTGCCATATGCTGAGTGCAGGTCCCATTGTATATCTTTTCTATCTGTAAAACTAGACAAGAGAACAATAAATCTTTTTTAGTACTGAATATTGTAGTAGTGAGATGTAAAATGTGTACAATAAACTTTATAGATAGGCACATGAAGTGTACATTATTTCAATATAAGAAATAATTGTATAATCAAAGACTAACAGATGAAGTATCTTTTTGGTGTTTTGATGTATTAGGAGGAGATTTCCTTGTTATTGCTACAGTTAATCCTGGGGGAATTCTGTGCCAAAAAATTTAAAAAATCTATGCACAATATTTTAAAATTCTGCAAAATTCTGCATATTTACCAAAATAACACAATGTAATCACACCGGTTTTAATTATTTTGGTAATTTATTTCAAAATACCAGTCAGCATGTCTGTAACAATACAGACAACAAAAATGATCCAGGAAATGTTTTTTTGACAAATGGATTCCTTACTAGGCATATTAATCCAGAACTTTAAGTAATAATTCATTGAAATTACAATACAGACATGTATTTCCGCACCCCTCAGAAGCAGTGCAAAGGCTTGGGGGAGTCGGGTAACGGAGGATCTGAGGGAGAGGGAAGTAATTGCTGTGAAAGAGCATGTGAACGAACCTGGAGGGTTGTTGGGTGTGGGTAGAAGAAGTATGGAACAGGAGGTTTTTTTGGAGGGGGAGGGATTGTTAGGGAGCTTCCCCCCCTGCAGACCCTGGCTGACCTCTAGCTTCTCTCATTCAGTCATGCACATCTGTCCCTATGTGTCCCTGCATCCCCACTCAGTCACCCTTCCACCCTGACTCAGCCAGCTCCCCATCCTCATGTGTCTCTGCACCCCCTTCTCTGTCCATATACATGCTTCAGGGAAAGTCTACACTTAAAATGCTGCATTGGTGCAGCATGTAGGGTCCTAGAGCCCAGGCTCCAGCCTGATTGTGGAAGTCTGCATAGCAATGAAACGTCCCTGCAGCCCAAGCCCCGCAAGCCCAAGTCATCTGGCATGGCCACCGCGGGTGTGTAGTTGCTGTGTAGACATACCCCTAGAGCCCAGGCTTGAATGTCTGTATTGCAGTTTTGCAGCCCCACATCCTGAATCATGTGAGCCAGAGTCAGCTGACATGGGCCAGCTATGAGTGTTTAATGGCAGTGTAGACATACCCTCAGAGACACACGACTCTGACCTGGGACTGGCACAAAGAAATGGAGAGGAAGCAAAGATGATGGCTACAGCATCATGGCTGAAGGGATCCGTGATCTTTGCCAGTCTGAACTCCATCTTACCCTTGGCTTCCCTATGCTAACTGAAGGATTTTCAGATTGTCTATGTCAAGTGATTAATAAATTGTTACCTTCTTTTGAAAAGGTTGCCTGGTGTCAGTGCAAGTTCTTACTGAGAGCATTGTGTCTTGAGTGAAAACTAAGCCTTCTCTGGCAGTCTGGCTTGACTGGACTTGCTTCAGGGAGCCAAGGAGAAGGATTGCTGGCGCCCAAGGACTCAGTTTCCAAGTCATGAAGGCCACGGACCTGTGCCTGGGGAACCGTGTGGATTCTTGGGGTCTGGCATGCTAACGGGGTCACTTGCAAGGGGCTAGTTACAGGCTGGGGTGTAAATCAGACACTAGCCAAGATGAATTTTCAGCCAGCTAGTTTCCGCCGGAGCTTAGTGGCTCGTGGCGATATGCTTTGGCCAGGAAACCTGACCCACTCCCAGGCACTGTAAATTTGAAACCTACCCTTAGCAGAAAATGAAATATGGGCATTTTGCTAATATCTGCCTCTGTCAAGGAAAGTTTTATTTTGAGAATGTGTAGTTTGAGCATGGCAGATAATTCAGAAGGTGCTCAAACTGTTTTCCAAAAGAAAAATTACAGATATGAATGCTTGCTAGGAGGGATCGGGGGATTGAGGGAGAATAGAGGAGAGGGGATTGCGGCTGAGGGATGGGGGGATTATGGGGATGGGTGGTATGGTTGGAGGGCCTCAGGTCAGGGGGAGGGGATGGGAATTGGGGGAGTGGGAGAAGCATATGAGACACTTGGGGGGACCTGGGGATAGATTGCAGGGAGAGTGGGGGACCCTATCAGTCCCACATTCTCCTTTCCCATGTGTATGCTGAGATCTGGTGGGAGGCCACTTTCCTGGCCCATCTGAGCTGGGATCTCGGGTGGGCATGGAAGGTAATGTAATTTAACCCCCCTGAAAACCAGGAAATACAAAGTTAAGATACATGCTGTCCCCGCTTACCATGCCCAATTTTGGATCAACTGGTCATCTAACAAGATCACAGATCGAGATGGTAAGGCTGTAGGTAATATGTACGTTTCTCTGGGCAGGTCTACACTATGGGACTAAGTCGACCTAAGTTACACAACTCCAGCTACGTGAATAATGTAGCTGGAGTCGACGTACCTTAGGTCTACTTATTGCGGTGTCTACACCACGCTGGGTCAACAGGAGAAAGTCTTCCATTAACTTACCTTATGCTTCTTGTTCCGGTGGAGTACCAGAGTCAACAGGAGAGTGATCAGTGGTCTATTTAGACCCAGTGAATTGTTCCCTGGTGGATTGATCTCCACGTATTGATCCCAGTAAGTGGAGACAAGCCCTCTGAGTCTGACTACTCCATTGTTGTTATTGGAGAAGTGTATATTTTGCCTGCAGCCTTACCACCTGTTTCTATGATCTTGTCTGATCTCATAAAGTGATTGATCCAAATTTGGGCCTGGTTAGTTCTTGCAGGGAAAATCCAGGTGTTGCAGCAAGTGGAGATGATGATTGAGTAGCTGGAACAGCATACTTCCCCCTCAGAGTCAGTACTTATTAATGCCTTGGCATGGTGCTAAAAGGGTCTTCATGCTGCCTCTTGGATGGGACTGAAAACCAGTGTTCTTGCCACATGTGGCAATTATTGCATTTATTTGTATTGCAGTAGCATCCACAATGTTAGATGCTTTCCAAACATAAGAAGACATGGTCTCTGCCCAAAGAAGCCTAAAGTTCCTATGACTCTTTCACTACAATAGAGATGTTAGCTTCTGTACCTTGTCCAGTTTCCAACCAGGGTACAGACTAAATGCTTACATTTCATTGTCACTGTGGTTTCATGAGATTCCTCAATAAAATACCTGCCCATATTTGAAATTGGTCCAAAGGAACAACAGCCCATACTTTCTAGAGGGGCTAACGGAGTAAGAATTACCTTCCTCTCATTAGAATTTTATGAGTTGAAGAGGATGGCTGGAGAATGTGTTAAATAATTAGTGGAAAGAGTTGAATTCTAGAGTTCCCTGACAGCAGGTGAGCACTCACCAGGACTATTTTATACAAATATTTAAAGACCAAGGTTTCTACATCATGAAGAGCTCTTAAACTCTTTTGAACAGTTTTGCAAAAAGGTGCCAGTTTGCAGTTAGTCTAAAGCAGTTTAGTGTTGGCCTCTTTATCATATGTCTAGCATTTTTCCTCTGCAATGACAAATTTTATCTGCTACAGTGAAGGCAAGTGTGCTTTGATACAAATTTTATTACTCTTGTGGGCTAGAAATATTTTTGGCAATTGTGGTATGTTGTCAGGATCCTTGACATCTTAAAGTGCGGTCTTTGTCTATAAATAATGCTAGTGAGTGTTTCCCTTAAGAAGGAAAGACTAGAATCAGCACCTGCACCCATTAGTTACTTAATCAAAATTGCCACACATTTAAGGAATAAATCAGTTTTATTTTCTCTCATGTTTTACTGAAATAAACGTTAGAGGAACAAGATGGATGAGGTAATATGTTTTATTGGACCAACTTCAGTTGGTGAGAGAAACAAGCTTACACAGAGCTCTGTAATATCTTGGAACCAACACGGCTACAACAACACTGCACAAAATAAATGTTGTCCAGTATACATAAGCTTTTGTTTGGTTTCGCATATCAAGCAGTAAACAGTCCATATTGCAAGTTACACTTACGTGATGTACATAATTCATGTGAGATTCTCTCCAAATTTTATGGTACATAAACCAGGAATATGAAAATACCTTGCATTTCTTCTTTTTCTTCAAAACACTTCACAAATGTTAAATAATCCTTATGACAACTCTGTGTAGTAAATGTTGTCTTTGTTTTTATGGATGAAGAAACAATTATTGGCATTGTTATGGTCTATGCTGTTAAGAATGGGATTTTCAAAAGTGCCTGAAGCCTGGTCTACACACAAAACTTTCACCAATATAATTATTTTGTTTAGGGGGTGGGGATTTTTATCAAAAGAGCTATATATTGGTAAAAGCCCTAGTATGGATGCAGTTATATCATTATAAAAGTGCTTATACCAGTGTAGCTCATTCCTCATGCCATACAAGAATAAGATGTATTATATTCCAGCAGCTCCCATTGGCCCAGAGCAGAGAACCGCAGCCAGTGGGAGCCGCGATTGGCCGGACCTGCGGACACGGCAGGTAAACAAACTGGCCTGGCCCACCAGGGGCTTTCCCTACACAAGCGACGTCCCAAGTTTGGGAAACGCTGCTTTAGAGGATACATGCTATTGACTAACAGTGGGATTTGTGCTTCTAAGTCACCTAGGCACCCTAAAGCTAGAGATTGATGATATGCTGTTGGGTGTACCGACTTTGTCACCTCAGAAAACTTACCTTCTGAGTTTGGTCTCCTTCTAACTCTCACTTTGCTCACAATGCAAAATCATCACAATTCAACATTATTGGTGGCCTCAGTTTGAGGCCAAGCACAATTGTAGTACAGGGTGTGACATCTCAGTAGTGTATTTGCAGAGCACCTGCACACTAAATGTGTTGGCTTCGGTTAAACCTAATCTCTCGCTTTCCTGAACACCAAATTTTCACAGAAATAGAGTCAGGATAGTTTCAGCTGATAAGTCAAGCGTAACAGTTTAAACCTGATTTCAGAGGCAGGCAAAGGAAATGGATCCTGATGTTGTCCTTGCGAGCCATTTTGGCTAGAAAAGTTCAGACCACACTTTCCTAAACAGAAGCTGATTGCATGGCTTGTCTTGTTTTTAGTAATATTTATTTGTTGTTCATTTTCTGAGGTCTGCATCTGTATTTGTGCTAGAGTTGTATATCTCTAATCATCCTTACATCATGAAAAATGTACCTGGGATGAGGGAAATAATTCACTGTTAGAAATATATACATTTCTCTGATAACTAGCATTACAACCAATATTGACCTTACATCTGTTTAAAAGTTTAGATTATTAAAACTGAAATTTATTTTTAAACCATGTATGCTTTTTTATTTTATTTTATTGCAACTTCACTCAGTTTTAACAGTAAAAACTAAACTGGCCAGTTTCATTCTCTAATTAACAGCACACTGCTAAGATGGTTCGACTTCCACTGCTCCCAAAGAATGTTTAAAACTTTTCATTCTCTCCTCCTGAGCTGTCCATCAAAAGTCTAAAACAAACAAATAAAAACCCCATGAAAAAACAATCCTTTAAATCATGGTATTGTAAAATAATTCTGAAAATATCGTGGATAGACTAAATAACCATTGAAAAACTATTGGAGATTATTGAAACTCAGCAAACACTAGTCAGAGAGATCTTATGAAAAGAAATATTAAGAGATTCTGCTGGCAATGCATGTTTATGGGCACTGAAAGGGAAATTTAATGTCAGAAGAACCTAAGTCAGAAAAAGAAGATCTTGGATGGACTATGTGGTATACTGGGTGGATCAAAAGAATTATTCATCCACAAAGAGATTACCAGAGGATTGTACAGAAGGAGCTCCTATGGCTGCAAAACACCTCGGCCCTGCCCAGTAATGGAAATGCTACATAAGAAGAAGGGAGGCCCTTATTACAGAAAATGTGGATCCTAACTGAATGTCACTTTTTATAAAGTAAATCTGCACAGTACTTTGGAAAGTAACTTTCATGGCTTTGTGGGATGTAAAGGAATCTTCAGTCTTACTGGGAAAATTGAGTTTACTTGTTTGTTGCCAGGGATACACTTGTCATGGTTATCTGGCATCCCTGATAGTGTCTTTCTTATTGCAAGTATTTCACAGTGGCAGTCTGACAGACAGCAAGCATTCATCAGTGAGATACAATAGCTGCTGTAAGCAACCCATCCTGTTTACTCAGTTGTTGAAAGTGATGATGAAGGTGCTTCTTCCAATTCCTCCTGCCCCCATCCCAAATGTGTATATATATATCCAAATGCCAATCTCAAATGTTGTTCAAGGGCATAATGATGTCAATTGTTTTCACTCTTTCCTTTGCTTGGTATGCAACATATGGTGGATCAGTGCTTGAAGCCTCTGCTCCCAGTCAAGGCAGTGTGCCTAACCTTTCGCGATGATTGGAAGGAAAGGAGTACTTTGTAATAGACTGTAGTAAGCATTCTGACACCAATTTAGAAGCAGCCTTGATGGGTTCCAAAGGGAACCACAAACCATCTGGAAGGTTAGTCTTTGAAATATGGCACTGGCTTGGAGAAGGAAGGGAAGAAAGGACCTGGGGAGTGGGGAGCGGTTGTCAAAAGTTCCCTCAGTTTACTGCAGTTAGCATTGCCTTTGAAACTAAACTCTGATTAAAACTGGTATTTCATATCCTCCTGCTCATCACAACTACATCCGTATCTGTGAATTGAGGAACGTCCCTTTGCCATACCATTAGTTTGGGAGCCTAATGACAAGAGTGAGGTGAGTTTTTTTCATATGGCTTTACAGTTGGTTTAAAAAGCAGAAAACTAACTTCATTATTTAAAATATCTTTCAGTCTGATACAGTTTTGCCTAAATAGCTAAATGATGTTTTAAACTGACCTTTAAGCAAGATGCAAGCAGGTGATCTACTGTATGGAATTCTGGCTAACATTTCATTTAGTGTAAATATGAAGGCCCTCTTTAAAATGTGGCTGCCTCCAAGCTTATGTCTTTTATTTCAAATGCAGCTTAATTTGTTTAGAGAGAATTTCTACTGTATGAAATTTGTGGGGTGGGACAGAGGTGGTGCTGCTGGCTTTTAAAATGACAGAGTCAAGCTGAAAGTGCTTAAAAATTGTCTTAAGAATATTTAGGACCCATCATTTTCAGTTTTTATTTTATTTATTTTTTTCCCTGGAATTTATCAGTGTTTTTTACCTCAAAAACAAAAACAGGTGAAAATCAGTGCAAAAAACTATTAATATTTTTTTCTGGATAAATATCAAGGTTTCTTTTGGTGGACAGAAAGATGGGGGGAAAAGTATTCAGTAGATTAATGCTTTGAATTCCTGTCATCAATATGTTTTGCTGCAGAACTAAAACAGAACTCAAAACAAGTTACCTCTGAGTTTTAGAAAACAATACATCTCTAATCCCCAAGTAAAACTTCTCATTTGAATAAACAGTTTACTATTGTAGAAACTATTAGCCTATAAATATTTACATTTAATACTTGGGCCACACCATTTGCAGCGCGTACACTCAACTTTATCCTTATCTCCTATTTTTTGTATTTTTAAAACTTTTGAATACTTCCTTGTGTTCTGAAACACATTCTGATACAGATTTTTGTTTTCTTCTCATTTTAGTGTGTGAAATCTATAAACCATTATTATTGCTCCGTGTTTGTCACAGAGGTCGCGGAAGTCACAGATTCCGTGACTTTCCATGACCTCAGTGGCTTGCAGCCTTGGGGTCAGCCACACTGACCCCTGGGCCGCCAAAGCAGCTAGTTCCGGGGCCAGCTACTCAGGTGGCCTCGGGGACAGCCACACTGGCCACCCCCCACCAGTGATCACCTGATGATTTAGTCAGGGGTATATAGTACAAGTCATAGACAGGTCACAGGGCTGTGAATTTTTGTTTATTGCCTGTGACCTGTCCATGACTTTTACTAAAAATACCCCTGACTAAATCATAGCCTTAGCCATTATCTGCTAACAGCTTGAAATGTATACATGGTGGGCATGAGATACATCGGTATGTTCAGATCTGTACGGACTTCAGAGCTTATGCGTGTGCCTGTTTCTTCATTGTGTTATATCTTCTAGACTAATACATAGCCTTTCTTCAACAGGCAGTTTTCATATACACACAGACAAATGTATTATCGTAATACATATATCTCATGCAATGTATTGTATCTTCCTAATAAAATAAGTTATTTTTTATATATTTGATACTGATTTGTATCATTGATAATGATACAAAAGTAGGGTGAAAATTGGAAAAAAGTGAGTAATGCTTTTTATAAAACCTGGGAATTTTTCAATTAAAAATCAGTTTAAACTGAAAATGAAGGAGCTTAAGAATATTACATATATTTTTATAAGCTTTCTTCTGACCCTGAAGAATTGAGTGCTACAGTATTATGAACATGTGCTTTCTTTTTACTGGACAACATACAGTGATCAGTCCTGGGCTCTACATTTCTTTGCAAGTATGCACATTATGTGCCTGTTTTATTTTTGTGACTAGGCCAGGTTAAAAGCAAAACAAGACGCCTGGGATCTTGCTGTTTTAAGCATACACATGCAAGATTTTTGTGTCTTTCTATTTGTGCCTCCTTCAAAGTGTAGAGTGATGGCTTGATGTTCATGTGCACATGCATGAATCCCATCGTTGTCATAGTAGGTATAATTTAGGCCTAATAGCTCAGATGTTGTCCCCTTTTAATAGGTTGGTAGGCTCCTTGTTTGGTACTGAAGTGTACAACCTGGTCTACTGGAAATCCTTGGCAAACTGGCAGAATCTGAATGTTTCTAAACCATTTTCAGTTTCACTCAGGGCATATCAAATCATCCAGATTCAGTCATGAGTACGTCCACCTTAGCTCACCCCACCCCATTTGTTTTTGCTGGTTGTTCACTTGTTTGTTTACCTCAAAATATTTAGGGTTAGATTTTACAACTCTTATGTGAGTTGTTTCACGGAGTTCAGTGGGACCAGTCGTGTAAGTTTCGCCAAAATAAAGTAAAGGAGGCATGATCTGAATCCTTAGAAACTGGCACCTTAAGACCATACCTTTCAGTTCTTCTCCACACTCCAAGATCCTTCCATATCTTTGCCAGAGAGCTTCTATTGCTGCATTATTTGACTTTGTGCTTGTCTACATGGCGCATTAATCCACACTAGAGGGTTGTAAATTCTACTGTGTTGCACACTAACTGGGCTGTGTAGACCCTGCTGGCATGCGCTAAAAGTTTGAAAGGTGACTACTTTAGCACACAGTAGGGAACTTTTAGTGTACGCTAGCAGGGTCCACACAGGCCAGTTAGTGTGCAACACACGAGAATGTAACACCCCACTGGTGCAAAATAATGCACTGTGTAGAAAAAGCTTAGGACTATTCTTACTGTAGCACTTTTACTTAATGAACTGTAAATTCTTAAGTCAGTAGAGAAATGTATGCTAAAGCCTTATGTACTCTCAAATTCTGGCATGCTGGGGAACTCACTTTTATGGGATTTTGCCTTGATTCCAGAACATAGTTAAAACATAGCTCGGCAAGACAAAACCACTTTGAACACTACCACATAGCAACTGGGTCCCATAATATGGCATATTCTTATATATTGATAGGGCTAACAAGAATATCTAGAATTATAACAGTTGGGATTAAAACCTTAAGACAGTCTCTAACAAGGATTAGGATGAGACCTTCATGAGGGCAGATTATATCATATCTGCCTACTGTTGGATTTTTGCATTGAGACATATGATGCTGTCCACTGCCAGAAACAGGTTTCTAGACTAGATGGACATTGGGTCTGATCCAAAATGATAATTCTTAATGTTTCGTAGTATACAGGGGCCCTACAAAGCCACAAAGTAGTAGCAACTGTTGCACATTTAAACTTTAGCATAATTATGTTGCCACACTAATCAAGTATTCAGTGTGGTGGTGCCTCACGTGTTACCAGATTGTATCTTTCCCTCTGCAGCTGTGTAGCTACAAGTTCTAACCCTTCGTGGGGTTTCTACTGAGTTTCTAGAAGGTATTTTAGTCCATAAATCTCACCTACCAAGGGATGGTCTCCTCAGATAACCATACTTCTGCTTATATGTTAGATCAACACAAGGTGAAAATATTTCTTTTATTCGCCTTCTCATCTAGCTAAAGATTTACTTCAACTTCAAGTATGGATTTAAATAAATTGCCAAATCACAGTAACGAGCACATAATGTGGTAATATAAAAGGCACCATGATTGTACTTATGACAGGTTTTGTCTGTGTACGTACATTCTTCATACTTTTAAGAACATTTTTTTTTTGTTTGCAGCTGACTTTTTTTATTGCACCTGTGTAATCATTTTTCTCGCCCAGAAATGTTTTGTTAGGGATTAAAAGGGGAGAAGGTTTGAGAGTGGGAAGATAATTTGATATAATTAAACAAAATTACCTTCACCTTTTCTCAGATCAGTAACTCTGTATCAGCTATTAATAAATAATTAAAGGAGGGGTAATGTAATTAATGAAAATCAAGATGGGTTTATGGAAAATAGATGCTGTCAAACTAACTTCATTTCTTTTTTTTTAATGCGATTACAAGTTTGGTTGATAAAGGCAAGAAGGTTGATGTAATATACACATAGACTTCTGTAAGGCATTTGACTTGGTACCACGTGACATTTTGATTAAAAGAACAAGTACAATATAATATTAACATGACACATTCAATGGATTAAACGCTGGCTGACTGATAGGTCTGAAAATATTATTATAAATAGGGAATAGTCATTGAACAGTCGAGTTTCCAATAGGGTTCTGCAGGGATCAGTTCTTGGCCCTACGCGATTTAAAATTTTTATCAATGACCTGGAAGAAAACATAAACTTATCAATGATAAAGTTTACAGAGGAGATAAATTGGGGGTATGGTAAATAATGAAGAGGACAAGTCACTGATTCAGAGTGATATGGATCACTTAGTAAACTAGATGCAAGCAAACACTGTACATTTTAATATTGCAAAATGTATACATCTAGGAACAAGGAAAATAGGCCATACTTCCAGGATGAGTGAGACTATCCTGGGAAGCAGTGACTCTGAAAAATATTGGGGGTGGTGGTATATAATCAGCTGAACATGATTATTCTCCCAGTGCAACACTGTGGCCAAAAGAGCTAATACAATCCTAAAATGCATCTACAGAGGAATCTCGAGTAGGAGTACGGAGGTTATTTTATTTCTGTATTTGACACTGGTGCAACCACTGCTGGAATACTGTGTCCAGTTCTGGTGCCCACAATTCAAGGAAGATGATGATAAATTGGAGAGGGTTCTGAGAAGAGCCGTGAGAAGGATTAGAAATATGCCTTATAGCAGGAGGGTCAAGGAGCTCAATCTATTTAGCTGAACAAAGAGCAGGTTAAGGGATGACTTTATTATAGTCTGTAAGTACCTACATGGGGAACTAATATTTAATAATGGCTCCTCAGTCTAGCAGAGAAAGGTGTAACATGATCCAGTGTCTGGAAGTTGAAGCTTGACAAATTCAGACTGTAAATAAGGTGCACATTTTTTGAATGCTAAGGTAATTAACCATTGGAACAACTTACAAAGCTTTGTGGTGTGTTCTCCATCACTGGCAATTTTTAAATCAAGACTGAATATTTTTCTAAAAGCTATGCTGCCTAGGAATTATTTTGGGGAGGTTCTGTGGCGTCTTTTACACAGGAGGTCAGACAAGATGATCACAATGGTCTCTTCTGGCCTTGGAATCTATGAATCTATTAAGTTATCCGATGTTCCTTGGAAGTTGTCTCTTCTGAAGGGGCTCTTCTAGATCCTAGGGAAGAGCTATTTTTTCCTATTCAGTTGCTGTGTGTGAACCCAATCATTCAGGGATTATTTGTTACCTGCCTCAGGCCAAGTGTAGACTACAAGGCTTGTTGGCACAACTGTTACTGGTCAGGGGTGTGAAAAAAACACTCTCCCTAGTGACACAGTTGTAGTAAGATGAGGCTCTTAAACAAATTCTTGTGTCAGAGGCCCAGTCTGAGGCCCGAAGCCTGAACCAAAGTACTTCCAGGCACTACTAAGCAAAAGCTGGGCTGTGAGCCAGAGACAGGCCTCACTCACAGAAGCTGATGAGAAGTTGTTAGAAGCAGGTGCATTCACATGTAAGTGCTAATAAGAGGAACTTGTGCCAAGATGGCACCTGGACAGCCCAATACAAGGACACTCCATAGACATAACAAGGAACAGGCAGGTGCATCTTAAAGACAGAGTCAAAAGGACAGCATGATGGATAGATCTATTAGTCTGAAACAACATGATCAAACGGGGAGACAGCACCCTAATGAGCCAAGGGGCTGTACCTCAATATGTCAGTAGGGATGAGTAATCTGTCCTGTGACTGTATAAAAGCACGTCCCGGAGCATGCATTTTTGGCCTAGGAGGCAGTGGAAAGTCCCGCCACTGACTGAGCCAGTCCATTGCCAGGGGGCACAAGTTCATAGTATGTCTTGTAGAGTCTATGAGAAACTATTACTGTGCTTCTTTTGACAATAAACCTGGCTTGGGTTCCTTCGTACCTTACTAGAGTCTCTGATCTTTGGAGGTTCTCTCGGGGTCTGCTGTGTTAGTTATCTGCGCAGAACTGGGGCAGCAAGCAGAGGGAACACACGCAGCTGACCGGTATCATCATTGAACAAGAGCAGAGCACCACACCAGTAGCTACTGACAGCAATACTTATGTTGGTAAACCCCCCACTATAGACACAGCTATGCTGGCAGAAGAGTGTTTATGTCAGCATAGCAAATGTTGTTCAGGGAACTCGTGTTACTGTGCCAACAGAAAAAACTCCTTCTGTTGGCATAAATTGTACCTACACCAGGGGACTCTGCCAGTGTAGCCATACCAGCAAGAATTTATAGCGTAGGCAAGGCCTTAGTTTGAGTTCTTGCACCTGACCTCTCCTAGCTTGGACCTTGTTGTCTGTCTTTTCCCTCTTCCCCTTCTCATGTCCCTTTCAAGGAATCTCCAGTCCTTTCACTTATTGCTATCCAGCTCTTGCTGCGGGTCTATAATAGGAGATTTAGCTTTTTGCCAAACCATCATTCTCCCTTTGTACTTTGTCCAGCAGGTCGTTTCATAATTGTCATTCCTCCCCTGCTGAAACTGTTGAAATCCTTATAGTATGTTCCCTGAAGGAAAGCTGTTGGTTGAAGTTCCCAAGCAACTGGAATATTGTAGCTGTCCCTTTAGTGTATTGAGGACATGTTGGTTTTCCAAGGAATCATAAGCTACATGGTAAATTATGCATCCAACAAAGTGGGTATTCACCGACGAAAGGTCATGCTCCAATACGTCTGTTAGTCTATAAGGTGCCACAGGACTCTGCTTCTTTTACAGATCCAGACTAACACGGCTACCCCTCTGATAATTGTAAATTATGTATGTGACATATGTGGAGACAGAGGATTGAGAATCATCTTGTGCAAATGTTGGCATTGCACAATGTAATGTTAAGTTGTAAGTGGTGGTTCCCAAATGTTTAGGCAGCTCTAGCAGTTTACTTAAGTGAGACTTTGATTGTACAAGCCAGTACCTGCCTTCATTCCATTTAGTTAGGTGAGCTCTGACCCGCAGTAGAATTTTTGGGATGTTTGGAACAATTGAAAACTTGTTTGTAGGCCGGAGAGCACCCAGATTAAAATAGGTTGGTAGTAGCAGTAGCACAGTGGGCTCCAGTCATGAATGCCTGATGGAACCAGCAGTGGGGATCACTGGTAGCAAATTTTCAGAACAGTGGTGGTCTGATGATACGTCACTGAATGTATCACCTGAATGATTTATGGTCTGATCAAGCCTGATTTTTGCTGAGATGGGTTATTTTTTGATGTATCCCAGCATGCTGTAATTAAGTTTCTGACTCCTGGATGTAGTTTGCGATGACTCTTCCCAGCTTGCCTCCACCTTAAGTGTTCAGTGTAATGTAGGTTGGTACTAACTAGTGCTCCCTGATGGTGCTTGGAAGGTTTCCTGTCCTGAATAAAATTGGGGTCAGTGAACACTAGCTTTTGTTCTTAAAAAAGGTGGATATACTTATTTAATGAAATATTGATTACTGAATGAATTATGTGACCATCTTAATGAAATAGCTTTTGTGAAAATAAGGAGACTGAATCAGTAGCACTTCTTTTTGAGTGAAGTTGTGTTTTCGGTAGATTAGCCGGAATGCAGTTGTTTGACCCATTTGATTGACAGATAAGTGTCTCATAAATCCATACCAGCCAATCTAAAGATAATAAAAAGCTAATGTAAAAGACAGCCACACATTCTGTGAAAACAGTAGTTTAAAGGAGACTTCATACTTTGATTGAAACAGGTCCTTGGATTACTCTCCTTTTGAGATCTAAAATAGAGCACTTTATCAAGTCCTATATTATCAAAAATAAGTGCTACTTAGTAAGAGTGTATAAAATTATCATGATTGAGCTATGGACATAGCCTTTGGGAAAAGACTTGGTGACCTTAGAGAAGAGAGTAAAAGTCATAGTCAGGCACAACCTTCCCCTCCACCCCTCAAGTTGTACATATCTTGTGCCTCCAACAACCTAATATTTGGATTTTAATGCAAACTATAAGAGCAGTTCTGATTAGTCTGGAACATAGGATTTGCCATGTTAGAGTCTGGCTTTTGAAAACCATAAACTGGCTTTTCAGATAAAAATATAAATCTTATTTTGTGAGAGTTTGTGGGGGTGGTGAGAAGTGTACCTGTGAACCTTCTGACCACTCCGGGGTTTCCAAGTTCTCTCGGAATCCAGTCGTGTAGTCTTTCCTGTTGCTGAGTTTTGTTAGCCTTCTGTGAGGCTTAACTCTCCCACTCAAGTTGTTCGTCAGTTTGATTCACTGACTTAAATGTGACATATCCCAAAAGTGACAAATATATTCTTTGTGAAGGGGCAAACAGCTTCCTTCCCTATCCATTCTAGAAATGTTGGGAGTGCAGCAAGTCCAGCCTTCACCATACCAAGAGTATGTCTACATTGCAATAAAAAATCTGCAGCAGTGAATCTCCGAGCCCATGTCAATCGACTCGGGCTTGCGGGGCTCAGTCTGTGGGGCTAAAAATTGAAGTGGAGGCATTTGGACTGGAGTCTGGGCTCTGAAACCCACCCCACTCACAGGGTCTCAAAGTCCAGGCTCTGCCCTAGCCCGAATGACTACACTGCAATTTTTAGCTCCTCAGCCAGATCCCCAGGAGCCCAAGTCAGGAGACCCAGGATAGCCGTGGGTCTTTTATTGCAGTATAGATGTGCCCTGAGTAACTGACAGTGGGCAGAGCCAATTTTAAGGTCATTAGTGTGATGTTTGTTTTGTAATTAAGGCTGTAGAAACTAAGTATTGGCTCAAATGTGTGAGGCTTTAAGGTACAACTTTTTAAAAACTACCTTTTGACTTAGAACTTCTCAGGATTGAACACACGCTTCCAAAACTTCAATTGACTCCTGAAAGTTTATATATTTATGATTATATATCATTGAAAAGTGTTTTACAAAAATTTTCTCCAAACTAATGCCCATAATAAAACGTATATATTAATAGTCTGATGCATGAACTGTGCTTTGTGACTTGGTTCCCACAAAAATATGCTATAATTTTTTTAGGATCACATTTAATTTGGTACATCAATTGTCAGTGTGACAATAAATATATGCATGTTGAAGTCAGTGGGACCGCTTGTGTTTAAGCATATGCATAAGTGTTTACAACATTGGGCCCTTAATGTACAAGAACTATAATTCCCAAAGCAGATTCTCTGAAGTGTGCATTTTCAACACAACTCTTAAAATGAGTGTTGTAATGCAGGCTGACCACCTTTCTGTAGCGTGTGTCCATTTATTGAAAGAAAGGGCTACGTATTGTGTTATAGTTAACAGGAATGGTGTCCCTAGCCTCTGTTGGCCAGAAGCTGGGAATGGGCAACAGGGGATAGATCACTTGATGATTACCTGTTCTGTTCATTCCCTCTCGGGCCCCTGGCATTGGCCACTGTCAGAAGACAGGGTACTGGGCTAGATGGACCTTTGGTCTGACCCAATATGGCTGTTCTTATGTTCTAGTATGATTCTGCAGCCACAAAAAGCATACATCCAGGATGCTGGTAAAGAGGAAGGAATTGATGAATGGATACATGTGGGGGTTTTTTTTGTTTTGTTTTTGCTGCTCACTATTTTCTAGTAACTTTTTAACAGCATTCTCCAGAAAGGAGGTGGGATGCTGTACAATAATTTCATAATAAATGTTATATGACTAGATAAACAAAGATCTCCAACTATAAATAGGGGGTTCCAGGCTTTGAAAATGTTACTCAATCGTATACCTACATAGCTAAGGACTAAGTTTGCTCTCTCATTCCCTGTGCTTCCATGCTCCCAGCAATTTAGGGTCAGCTAAACGCTTAAGCCCTGTTGACTTCACGATTCCTGCTTGTGTTGGTCAAGTTAACTGCTTTTCCCTAACCCTGTGGTATCCTATGTAAGGATAAAAGGGACGGGAAAATGCTCAATCTATGGAGTGGAAAGTGCTGTGTGTGTGTATTCGTCTTGGGGAGAGGAGAGACTGTTGGAGAGAAGAAGGAAGGAGAGAGTTGTTTGATGTCCAGAGAGAACGGAATAGTTAACTCCCCAGAATAAACAGTTAGACCAATTGACTGCATACTATGCTATTTTGCTCTAAATATATGTTGAGTAAGGTCTCCTGTGAAAGCTTGTAATGTTCTAAATTTAGTAATCATTATGAGATATATATGCCAGCTATATTTATGAATTTATGTATTTGTGTATATGGAAAACTGATCTCCTAATCTGTGGTGTATCTTCAGCTCCATCTCATAGGAGGATGATGAGCAGTCAGAGAAGGGCACCTCCCAAACCAATTGTTTACATGAAACAGGCTTCAAGTAACTATCTGTTGTCCAGCCCAGGAAAAGAAACTAATTCCTCTTTCAATTGATCGTTTTTCTATTCAAGGAACCTTTTTATTTTTATCCCGAGCAGGTCTCTGGGGCACAAACTGCATGGAGTGTGTGTGCTAAAGTAAGCTGATAACTGGGGGAGGCCCAGTTTCACTCTTTTGGGAGTGATGAGTCAGAGGGGAATGGGGCAACTGCCGGGAAAAAAAGAAGTCTGGGAGGACGTATTTGGGGAAACCTGGGGCTGGAAGAGGTGTTGGGATCACACTGCAGAGAGTATCTAGGCTGGTGAGTACGAAGATGAGTCCTTATGCTTGGCCTCATGGATAGGCTACTGGTATCAGGGAATCGAATCATAGCTACACATCACAAATGCTCCCAAAGTTACAGGGCAGGTGGTGACCAAGCCTCTCACTAGTCTGGGTGGACCCCAAAAAGTCACAAGCGAGAGTGAAGAGAAGGTAGAAACTAAAAGGAGGGAGAGGACACAATGGAAGAAAAAACAGAAGGATAAAATGAGGAACCGCATATATACCTTTTCTCTTATCTTCCAGTGTGTCAAAATGTATGACTGAAGGAAAGAGAGTGTTGGTGACCAAGTTTAGAAGTGAACAGACACTTAGAATGCCCCCAAAAGTAACAATTAAATAGGAAAAGAATCACTGTCTATATGTATGTGTATATATCTGTATCCTCACCATATACATACTTATAGCAACCAGCCCTGCTCAAGGTGACACTTAACCCTTGCTCACAATGTATTTTTATCTTTGGAAGGTACCCAGAGGCAAGTGGGTATGTGTTATATATATTTAGTTTCTGGAGGAATATACCTCCTCTTCTCCCTGCACACGCTTTACCCTCCCTCATCCCTCTGCATACAAGCCAATGCACAAGTGTCTTACTAGGTTCAATACTGTACATCCAAAGGATGTTTGAGAGATACTGAGATTCTTAACCATGGTTGCCATCATTTCTCTGAATGAATCTCCTCAAAGTAGACCCCAAAAGAAAGAGAAACCCTCTGATGTGGAAAACCGTGCCGATCAGCAAACATTCTTGAGGGTTAAGACATCAGTGTAGTGATGATGGTATTTTACCTTTGCTGTTTATGTGATTTTGTTGAATGGCCTCCTGTATTTGTTGGACAACATGAGAGATGGGTTTGGAGGGATGCTGCATATCAAATTCCTCAGTATTTAATTATCATTATCCATGTAATTATCCATCACCATCTATTTACTGCTCTCTTCTAAATGTGATTGGAGCCATTGATGGCCAGTTTCAGCCGTGTGGCATGAACAGGTGGAGACAGCTGACAGACACAGCAGTAGCGAGTGTAGAGAAGCAAACACTTGAACTGACTGTGTCTCGTACTGTCCTAGGCAATGCAACCGATAGCATCACTCCCCTCACAGGGTTTCAGAGCCTTAGCATGAATGTCTATACAGCTATTTTTAGTCCTGTAGCATGAGCCTGAGTCAGTTGACTTGGGCTCTGAGACTTGTTGCCACAGGTATTTTGTTTTGTTTCAGTGTAGACATATCCTAAGTGATGCACTTCCTGAGTAACCTGTGGAACTCATTACTGTGTGCTGTTTCAGAGGCTAAAAGCTTAAAAGTGCTCAAAAAGGGATTGCATACTTACATGGAAGATTAAAACATTCACAGTTACAAAGGATGGAATAAACATTTATAAGAGGTATAAGCCCTCGTGCTTCGGGGCAAGAGCAAACTACTAACTGCCTAGTGTTTGGCAAGAAATATCCTCTATCATTGAGTTATTCCAGCATGCTTGTAGATTATGAGGATTTTCTGCACCTTCTTCTGTTACTGGTTACTATCTGAGACAGTAGTGTGGATTAGGATGGACCACTGGCCTGATCCAGTGTGGCAGTTCCTAAATTTTAGAGGCAAAACAAGGACTAGAGAGGAGAGGGGAAGGAAAGAAAATGACTGAGGACCCATGTATCTTGGACATATTTGTCTCTCTGAGTAGGAAGAGTTGTGTGGAGGGAACAGAATACTAAAATGGGAGAATAAGAATGGTTGAAATGTGATTTAATTGCCTAAGCTTTGGGATATTTATTTTACCCCAAAGTTTTTGAGTTTTCCTCATGACTTTTTTTTAAAAAATGGTGTGATGAAGGGGTAAGCTGTGAGGCATAAAGGTGAAACTTTATATTAATGTCTATAAAGTTTCACCTTTATGCAGACGTAAGGCACACTTAAAGATTTGGTTATAACTACACCGCTACCTCGATATAATGTCACCTGATATAACATGAATTTGGATATAACGCAGTAAAGCAGTGCTCCGGAAGGGCGAGGCTGCGCACTCCGGTGGATCAAAGCAAGTTCAATATAACATGATTTCACCTATAACGCAGTAAGATTTTTTGGCTCCCAAGGGCAGCGTTATATCAAGGTAGAGGTGTATATGAAATCATAATCACATTGCTGTTCTAATGTGTCAATTGCCAAAGCTTGAAGGAATCAATATAAGACATACGGATGTTTCATGCAGTTTGCACCTTTTGACTATTGACATTGTGTGTGTCTTGGTATCTTATTTCTTTTGCATAGATCACAGTATCTGCCACATCTGATCCCTGTATAGCTGGCATCCAGGTAAAGTTTCTCTCTTAAAAAATTGTGCCAGATTGCTAGTCTTGATTTCTAGTTTGAATTTGTTTGCTAGATTGAGGAACCCTCAATCATATCTTCTCACAGACTGTGATCAATTACCTCTTTTCCTTCTCTTTGATAGGTTAAATAGATTGAGCTCCGTGAGTGTCTTACTATAAGGCATATTTTCCAATCCTTTAAACATTTTTGTGGCTCTTCTCTGAGAACTCTCCAATTTATCAACATCCTTCTTGAATTCTGGTGACCAAAACTGATATACTATTCTAGTACCATTGCACCAGTACCAAATACACTGGTAATATAACCTCCCTACTTGATATTCCCCTATTTATACATCCAAAGATCACATTAGTCCTTTTGATCACAGTGGGGCTTTGGCTCCTTTCAATCTTTCTCTTCCCTTCTCTATTTTCCAGTCTTTCAACTCATATTTTTTTCCTTCTCTCTTTTTTCCTTGCTTGCTTCCTTTCTTTTTGTTCCTCACTTATGCCCCTTACCCGTCTCTGTTCCCTGCTGTTTTTTTCCTCTGTTGGCTCCCAATCCCCATTTCTCTTTATCTGTCATCTCCTGCTGTGGTGCTCCCGCTGCAGGAGTGTGTCCCAGCAGGCAATTACAGCTGACTTGGAAGCACTTCTTTTCTCACTGCACATGGATCAACATCTTTCTGTACTTTTCGGCATTAATACAGTCCAGCATGAAAGCAGGGGGGCTAGTGATCAAATACAGAAAGACTATTAATGGGGGTATATATCATGAGGCACTGCTATTGCGAGATGCCATTGTCTATCTGCCTATATCAGCCCACATTTGAATTCTGGTGATCCAAGCTACACGGCTTATTGCATTTGTAGAAGAAAACAAATGCATTGTGCTTGCCTCTCTGTTGTCCTTACTGCTGCTTCTTAAGACTAGTAACTTCTTAAGTGACTGTGGTACACACGAGAAGCTTGCTTTCCAAGTGTTTCCAAGGCAGGTTTCCTGTCGACTTCAGTCCTTTGGCATATGCAGACAAAGCTGAAGACAGGGAAAAAAACTGTGACTGCAATGAACCCAGCATCAAGGCAGTATTAAAACTTAGAACAGAAATGCTGATATGCAAGCATAGATGCTATATTGTGCAGGTTTGGTAAAGTCTACCTTTGTTATAAGTCTGGAAGCTAGGTTGGAACTGGTTTGATTATTTCTCTTTTTTCCCAGTGATTGTTTCCGTTACAAGGATCAGAAGGTGTTTGGAGAGAGAACAAGTGCATTTTTTGTCTCCAGTTTAATAGTCATATTGAGTATGTATGTGTTGGGAAAACTGTCTTTTGCATCTGCGGGGGGAGGGGGGAGGATTCATATATCTCAGTAGCAACATTCAGCAACAAAGAAAACTTCTGAATACAGGTATCCAGAGATAGAATGAAGGATATGTTGGTGTATCTGCTTGTACCAGTCGTTACAGAAATCAAGTGAATAAGTCTCCAGTAACCACAAGGGAAATGTTTTAGTGTATAATAAATGTGAGAGGTAGTAGAAACACCTTACACACAAACTGAGTTGTAAGAACGAGAAAAAATAAAGAAATCTGAATGTTTCCCTAACAGGAATTCACAGTGACATATTAGAAATTAAAAGTCTTGGTCATTTGTAGCCCTTACTTATGCTGGAGTTTTTTTGCTCAGCCAGTAGAAATGAAGTCATATGGATTTTAAAAAAATTGAGAGAGTATCTGTTGGTCCAGTGAGGAACTGAAGATTAGTCAGCTCTACTTTCTCAAAGTCTATTCTTGGTACAAAAGACATGTCCTGACAAGTTTTCATTTTTATATTTTGAGTCATTATTTTTTCTCCTATTATCATGTTTTGGTTCACAAACAGTATGTGGTGGTGGAGAGGAAGATGTCTGTCATAAAGCATTTAGTAGGGAGGGGAAATGCAGCGATCCTAGATAATGTATTTTTTCTTGAATATTAGGTATTAGTTATTTCATGGTATGTATTTAATCCCAATGTAATGCAAGGCTGTTGAAAATATGAGTGTACAAGGGCCATTTTGCTCAGAGTTTGACATAATTTTAGTTCTACTGTTTTGAAAAGACCTCTCATTATCAAATAATTCATAATCTTTTCCTTGGGCCTGGAATTCAGACTGCTCAAAGGTAGTGGGTATTTACAGAGAAAAAAAAATCAGCATCTTTTACTGAAGGATAAATGCTTCTTTTTTTATAAAAATTACATTTAATGAAGGGTAATTGTCATAAACAGATAGCTAAGGGTTAATGTCTCTTTCACCTGAAGCACCTGACCAGAGGACCAATCAGGAAACCGGATTTTTTCAACTTTGGGTGGAGGGAATTGTGTGTCTGAGTCTTTGTTTTCTGCCTGCCTGCTTTCTCTGAGCTTTGGAGAAGTAGTTTCTTTTTTCTAGTCTTCTGTTTCCAAGTGTAAGGACAAAGAGATCAGATAGTAAGTTATATGGTTTCTTTTCTTTGGTATTTGCATGAATATAAGTGCTGGAGTGCTTTGATTTGTATTCTTTTGGAATAAGGCTGTTTATTCAATATTCTTTTAAGCAATTGACCCTGTGTTGTATCATCTTAATACAGAGAGAACATTTGTACTTATTTTTCTTTCTTTTTATATAAAGCTTTCTTTTAAGACCTGTTGGAGTTTTTCTTTACTTCAGGGAAATTGAGTCTGTACTCACCAGGGAATTGGTGGGAGGAAGGAATCGGGGAGATCTGTGTGTTGGATTGCTAGCCTGATTTTTGCATTCCCTCTGGGGGAATAGGAAAGTACTTTTTGTTTCCAGGATTGGGAACAGAGAGGGAGATTCACTCTGTTTGGGTTCACAGAGCTTGTGTCTGTGTATCTCTCCAGGAGCACCTGGAGGGGGGAAGGGAAAAAGGATTATTTCCCTTTGTTGTGAGACTCAAGGGATTTGGGTCTTGGGGTCCCCAGGGAAGGTTTTTCAGGGGGACCAGAGTGCCCCAAAACACTCTAATTTTTTGGGTGGTGGCAGCAGGTACCAGGTCCAAGCTGGTAACTAAGCTTGGAGGTTTTCATGCTAACCCCCATATTTTGGACGCTAAGGTCCAAATCTGGGACTAAGGTTATTACATGAGTGGCAGCTGGTGGGAGATAGACAGAATCCAGAAGCCAGTAGAAATATTATATTTTTCTTTTCTCTGCTAAGGGCTTTTTAGCAGAGAGAAGCAGTTGGTTTTAAAAGGGAACCAGAGAGAATTTTTTTTTCTGCTCTCTCTCGCAGTTTGTGGCTTGCATGTTAAGGGTCTTTTGTCATGCAATAGCCCTCCCATTAGGAGGCAAGTACCAGCACTTATAGGCATGCAAATAAAGTGGTTTTTCTGGTTTCCCTTCATTGAACATTAGCTAGAGAGAGAAAAGGAAAATTAGCTAAAGGCACTGTTGCTAGGCAGACTTCAGGAGGCAACAGAGAACCTGCAGTTCAGAAGATAAACACCGGAGGGCACCCCAACACAAGAAAACAGGAACCATGACTTCTAAGGCAAAAAATGACGCCGAAGAACAAATCAAAGAAGCTGAACACAGGCGACAACTGGAAATAAAACAAAAAGAGATGGAGATGAAAGAAAGAGAAGAACAGATCAAAGAGGCAGCCTACCAAAGAGAACAGGCAGCCTACCAAAGAGAACAGGCAGCCAAAGAGGCAGCCAAGGAGGCAGCACACAAAAGAAAACTAGAAGAAGAAGAGGTGGCCTACCGAAGGAAACAAGCAGAAGAAGAGTTGGCCCACCGCCGAGAAATGGAAAAGCAACAAAAAGAAATGGAAGAGAAGGAAAAACAGAGGAAACATGAACTGGAGTTGGCAAAAGCTGGGCTGCATGTGCCAGCCAACCCTAACAACCCGGCGCCAAATATTGCTCCACAGCACAGGAAATTTCCCACCTACAAGGCAGGTGATGACACCGAGGCCTTCTTGGAAAATTTTGAAAGAGCCTGTCTTGGGTACAGCATTCCCGAAGACCAGTACATGGTAGAATTGAGGTCACAGCTCAGTGGACCTTTAGCAGAGGTGGCAGCTGAAATGCCTAAGCACCAAATGAATGACTATAAACTTTTTCTAACCAAGGCCAGATACAGGATGGGGATAACCCCAGATCATGCCCGTCGGCGCTTCAGAACCCAAAAGTGGAAACCCGAGGTGTCATTTCCCAAACACGCCTACTACATTGCAAAAAACTATGAGGCCTGGATAACAGGAAACAACATTCAAACCTTGGAAGAACTAAACCTCCTCATACAAATGGAACAGTTCTTGGATGGTGTTCCTGAAGACATCACACGGTACATACAAGATGGAAATCCCAAAGATATCGCTGAGGCGGGGGAGATTGGAGCCAAATGGATGGAACTGGCAGAAAGCAAGAAAGCTACTGTCAAGGGGAACGATTACCCCAGGGGGCACACAGACCATAAACCCTACAACCGAGGACAGCCAAAGACCCCACATACCACCCAAGTAAAGCCACAGATACCCTACCCTTCAACCTCACCAGTCTCCAGTAACTCACCTCGGCCCAGTGACCCATCAGATGGAAGATGCTTTAAGTGTAATGAACTGGGACATATCAAGGCCAAGTGTCCCAAGAACACCATGCGAGTGCAATTCATTACACCACCATCACACCAAAGATCCCCAGGCCCGGATGCCTCTCAAATACCCTTGGAGCGAAGGGAAAATTTGAGAGTGGGCGGAAAGAAGGTTACTGCGTGGAGAGACACGGGGGCACAAGTGTCAGCTATCCACCAATCCTTCGTTGACCCCAAATTCATCAACCCAAAGGCCAAAGTTACAATTTACCCCTTCATGTCACAAGCTGTAGACTTGCCTACAGCTCAACTGCCTGTCCAGTACAAAGGCTGGTCAGGAATGTGGACTTTTGCAGTCTATGACAATTATCCTATCCCCATGCTACTGGGGGAAGACTTGGCCAACCAGGTGAGGCGGGCCAAGAGAGTGGGAATGGTTACACGTAGCCAAACCAGGCAAGCTTCCAGACCCATTCCTGTTCCTGAGCCGTCCACAGAGGCCCCGTCTGTGTTACCAGAGACCCAGACAGAGGTAGTGGACCCGGATTCCATGCCTACCACTGAAACAGCCACAGCATCTCCAGTCCCAGGCCCGGAACTGGAACAACAACCAGCACCAGCAAGTGCAACTACATCTTCAAACTCAACGCCAGAGGGCGCCAGCGAGCCAAAACTGGCAGAAGCAACAGACAGCCATACCCAAAAGGCTCAGCCAGAGCCTGAAATACCCTCAGGTGCACCAGCGGAGAGCGGTTCACCAGCAACGGAAACAACCCCATCACCTACATCGCTTCCAGAGGGACCAAGCCCAAGTCCACAGTCTGAGGAAGAACTGGTGACCCCAGCCTCAAGGGAACAGTTCCAGGCTGAGCAGGAAGCGGATGACAGCCTTCAGAAAGCTTGGGCGGCGGCACGGAGCACCCCACCGCCTCTCAGCTCTTCTAATCGATCCTGGTTTGTTATAGACCAAGGACTTTTATACAAGGAAATTCTTTCTGGTGGACACCGGGAAGAATGGCAGCCGCAAAAACAGTTGGTGGTTCCAACTAAGTACCGGGGGAAGCTCTTAAGCTTAGCCCATGATCATCCCAGTGGCCATGCTGGGGTGAACAGAACCAAGGACCGGTTGGGGAAGTCCTTCCACTGGGAGGGGATGGGCAAGGACGTTGCCAAGTATGTCCGGTCTTGTGAGGTATGCCAAAGAGTGGGAATGCCTCAAGACCAGGTCAAGGCCCCTCTCCAGCCACTCCCCATAATTGAGGTCCCATTTCAGCGAGTAGCTGTGGATATTCTGGGCCCTTTCCCAAAAAAGACGCCCAGAGGAAAGCAGTACGTACTGACTTTAGTGGACTTTGCTACCCGATGGCCAGAAGCAGTCGCTCTAGGCAACACCAGGGCTAACACTGTGTGCCTGGCCCTAACAGACATCTTTGCCAGGGTAGGTTGGCCCTCTGACATCCTTACAGATTCAGGGTCTAATTTCCTGGCAGGGACCATGGAAAAACTGTGGGAAACTCATGGGGTGAATCACTTGGTTGCCACCCCGTACCACCATCAAACCAATGGCCTGGTGGAAAGGTTCAATGGAACTTTGGGGGCCATGATACGAAAATTCATCAACGAATTCTCCAATAATTGGGACCTAGTGTTGCAGCAGTTGCTGTTTGCCTACAGGGCTGTACCACATCCCAGTTTAGGGTTTTCACCACTTGAACTGGTGTATGGTCACGAGGTTAAGGGGCCATTACAGTTGGTGAAGCAGCAATGGGAGGGGTTTACGCCTTCTCCAGGAACTAACATTCTGGACTTTGTAAGCAACCTACAAAGCACCCTCCGACACTCTTTAGCCCTTTCTAGAGAGAACCTAAAGGATGCTCAAGAAGAGCAAAAGGCCTGGTATGACAGACATGCCAGAGAACGTTCCTTCAAGGTAGGAGACCAGGTTATGGTCTTGAAGGCGCAACAGGCCCATAAGATGGAAGCATCATGGGAAGGGCCATTCACGGTCCAAGAGCGCCTGGGAGCTGTAAACTACCTCATAGCATTTCCCAATTCCTCACTAAAGCCAAAAGTGTACCATGTTAATTATCTCAAGCCTTTCTATTCCAGAGATTTACAGGTTTGTCAGTTTACAGTCCAGGGAGATGATGCTGAGTGGCCTGACGGTGTCTACTACGACGGGAAAAAAGACGGTGGCGTGGAAGAGGTGAACCTCTCAACCACCCTGGAACGTCTGCAGCGGCAACAAATCAAGGAGCTGTGCACTAGCTTCGCCCCATTGTTCTCAGCCACCCCAGGACGGACTGAACGGGCATACCACTCCATTGATACAGGTAATGCTCACCCAATTAGAACCCCACCCTACCGAGTGTCTCCTCATGCCCAAGCTGCTATAGAACGGGAGATCCAAAACATGCTACAGATGGGTATAATCCGCTCATCTACCAGTGCATGGGCATCTCCAGTGGTTCTGGTACCCAAACCAGATGGGGAAATACGCTTTTGCGTGGACTACCGTAAGCTAAATGCTGTAACTCGTCCGGACAACTATCCAATGCCACGTACCGATGAGCTATTGGAAAAGTTGGGACGTGCCCAGTTCATCTCTACAATAGACTTAACCAAGGGGTACTGGCAAGTACCGCTAGATGAACCTGCCAAGGAGAGGTCAGCATTCGTCACCCATGCGGGGGTGTATGAATTCAATGTCCTTCCTTTGGGCCTTCGAAATGCACCCGCCACCTTCCATAGGCTGGTAGATGGTCTACTAGCTGGACTGGGAGAATTTGCAGTTGCCTACCTCGATGATGTGGCCATTTTTTCAGACTCCTGGCCCGAACACCTACTACACCTGGAAAAGGTCTTTGAGCGCATCAGGCAGGCAGGACTAACTGTTAAGGCCAAAAAGTGTCAAATAGGCCAAAACAGAGTAACTTACCTGGGGCACCAGGTGGGTCGAGGAACCATAAACCCCCTACAGGCCAAGGTAGATGCTATCCAAAAGTGGCCTGTCCCACGGTCCAAGAAGCAGGTCCAATCCTTCTTAGGCTTGGCCGGATACTACAGGCGATTTGTACCCCACTACAGCCAAATCGCTGCCCCACTGACCGACCTGACCAAAAA
Source organism: Gopherus flavomarginatus (assembly GCF_025201925.1). Classification (NCBI taxonomy): domain Eukaryota; kingdom Metazoa; phylum Chordata; order Testudines; family Testudinidae; genus Gopherus; species Gopherus flavomarginatus. The sequence continues at coordinate 210,920,604 of NC_066617.1, forward strand.
GACCCAGCCAAATGCAGTTAAGTGAACTGATGAGTGTCAAAAGGCCTTTACCCAACTTAAGGCAACGCTCATGTCTGACCCTGTGCTCAGGGCCCCGGATTTTGACAAGCCATTCCTAGTAACCACAGATGCATCTGAGCGTGGTATAGGAGCGGTGCTCATGCAGGAAGCAACAGATCACAACTTCCATCCTGTCGTGTTTCTCAGCAAGAAACTGTCTGAGAGGGAAAGTCACTGGTCAGTCAGTGAAAAAGAATGCTATGCCATTGTGTACGCCCTGGAAAAGCTACGCCCATATGTTTGGGGACGGCGGTTCCAACTACAAACTAACCATGCTGCACTAAAGTGGCTTCATACTGCCAAGGGGAACAACAAGAAACTTCTTCGTTGGAGTTTAGCTCTCCAAGATTTTGATTTTGAAATTCAACACATCACAGGAGCTTCTAACAAAGTAGCTGATGCACTCTCCCGTGAGAGTTTCCCAGAATTCAGTAGTTAAAAAGTGTTCTTAAAATGTAAAAGTCTGTTAGTTATATACTTAGGAGTATATGTAAAGGTCTATGTGTTGTATTAATCTGTTTATTTTAAAGTTCTAGAAGAAAATCGCCGCCAGTGAGCTTCCCCACTGTCTGCAATTTGGGGGGCGTGTCATAAACAGATAGCTAAGGGTTAATGTCTCTTTCACCTGAAGCACCTGACCAGAGGACCAATCAGGAAACCGGATTTTTTCAACTTTGGGTGGAGGGAATTGTGTGTCTGAGTCTTTGTTTTCTGCCTGCCTGCTTTCTCTGAGCTTTGGAGAAGTAGTTTCTTTTTTCTAGTCTTCTGTTTCCAAGTGTAAGGACAAAGAGATCAGATAGTAAGTTATATGGTTTCTTTTCTTTGGTATTTGCATGAATATAAGTGCTGGAGTGCTTTGATTTGTATTCTTTTGGAATAAGGCTGTTTATTCAATATTCTTTTAAGCAATTGACCCTGTGTTGTATCATCTTAATACAGAGAGAACATTTGTACTTATTTTTCTTTCTTTTTATATAAAGCTTTCTTTTAAGACCTGTTGGAGTTTTTCTTTACTTCAGGGAAATTGAGTCTGTACTCACCAGGGAATTGGTGGGAGGAAGGAATCGGGGAGATCTGTGTGTTGGATTGCTAGCCTGATTTTTGCATTCCCTCTGGGGGAATAGGAAAGTACTTTTTGTTTCCAGGATTGGGAACAGAGAGGGAGATTCACTCTGTTTGGGTTCACAGAGCTTGTGTCTGTGTATCTCTCCAGGAGCACCTGGAGGGGGGAAGGGAAAAAGGATTATTTCCCTTTGTTGTGAGACTCAAGGGATTTGGGTCTTGGGGTCCCCAGGGAAGGTTTTTCAGGGGGACCAGAGTGCCCCAAAACACTCTAATTTTTTGGGTGGTGGCAGCAGGTACCAGGTCCAAGCTGGTAACTAAGCTTGGAGGTTTTCATGCTAACCCCCATATTTTGGACGCTAAGGTCCAAATCTGGGACTAAGGTAATAAGGTTATTACAGTAATGTTTTCAAAAAATTCCTAGGTGATTTGGAAGCCTAAATCTCATTTTCAAAAACTACTTAGGAACTTGAGAACATAAATCTCATTGAAAGTCAATGGAACTTAAAAACCTAAATTACATTTTTAAAATCGATTTTAAGCTCCTAAGTGCTTCAGTCACAGGCACTTTAGAAAATTTTACTCAAGATCTAAATAGACTAACAAATTCCACACATTCACTTGGGCTTTTGCTTGTTTTCAGAGCCCAAAGTGCCTTCTCTTCCCCATTCCTACCCTTCATGTTTCAAGTGTATGTTTTGGAAGATGCACAAGAGACTGCTTAAGAAAACTAAGCAATCTGTGACAGTGAAATCATATTCAGAAGTATGAGTGTTAATGGGGGATTTCTGGCTTGTATGTGGAGGGTTACTGAGAATAGGGAGGGTAGAATTAGAGTTGGGGTTTGACCCTTATCTGATAACTTAACTTTTTACCAGTATCATTTTTTCAACTTTAATGTTATAATAAACCTATTCTTAATGTACTCAATTTTAGCTTAACAACTCAACAATAACTGTATACTCAACCCATAAGTGAGTATCGTTGCTGGGGCATCAACATGAAATATTGTTCTTTTTAAATATAAGTTAAAAGTATATTCACGTAAAACACTGCTCCTTGAGTTCCCCTCACAATTTTTGTGGACTTACAGTCCCATTTTTTAAATTATTCTATTTCCTCTTTATGAAACCGAAGGCACTGAGAATACAGAAGTAAAAGTGAAATTGACTATATATGCAAAAGTGAAATTGACTATATATGCAAAATAATTAGGAGAAATCACCTTTTTTCAGTTGACTTCTTCTAGTTACTGTCATTGAAGGTGTTACCCATAACAATAGTAAGTAACACCCCCCCCCCAAAACCCACACCAACCTTCATTGTGGGCTTTTCGAGTGTTTCAGGGAAATACTTAGGGTATATCTACACTATCCGCCGGATTGGCGGGTAGTGATTGATCTATCGTGTCTAGTGTAAAACCAATCTGCCGTCAACTCCGGAACTCCACCGCAGCGAGAGGTGGAAGCGGAGTCGACGGGAGCGGCAGTGATCAACTCGCCTCACAGCCAGGTAAATCGACCTAAGATACCCACCCACCCCAGAGTAGACCTAGCCTCAGGAACTATTATGCTGTGTCTACTTTAAGTCTTTGGATTTGTATGGATGCTCAGTGTATTTGTTATGAGATATGCCACATCTACCAATTCATTGATATAGTTAAGAGCTATGAAACAAATTTTGCAATGGAACGTATTTTCTCATAACACTTCAGCAGCAGATAGTTAAAGAACAAATACAGAGCAACAACTCAGATACTAAAAATATACACTGATGTTGACATCTGGCTATTTTTCTTTAACTTTGTTTTTATATAAAACACCATAAAACCTATATAAATACATACATCTAACTGTTTTTTAACAAAAGCATCTTGGATGTTTTGCACAACAGCTATGTCTGTCTAAAATCAGCACCATTTTAATAACTATGACATTGCATGGAATACAAGTCAGTCTTCTGGTCTGGAGAATAGTCTATTTTGATTTGATTAAGCATGTATTCTGGGAATAGAACAGATGCATGTGATGGGGCATGAAGAGAGTAACTGTATGGAGAGAAAAGCTAAGGGCTTGTCTACAGTGGGACTTTACAATACTGCAACTTTCTCAATCAGGGGTGTGAAACCCTCCCACACCCCGAGCACTGCAAGTTTCAGCACTGTAAAGTGTCAGTGTAAACCGTGCATCAGTTTTGGTAGCTGCACTCAGCGCTGGTAGGTATTCCCCTCGTGAAGGTGGTATCTACACAGCCATGTTAAAGCACTGCCGCAGCCAGCCCTTTAATTTTGCTAGTGAAGATGTGCCCGAAATTACCGCAGTGGTGGAAGACTTGTTTTTTCAGTGTTTTGAAGTTTTGCTAGTTGGGTCAGACTCTGTGCCATGGAGACCTTCAGGCGGCCCTGTTCCAGAAAGAATCAAAGCACACACCACGAGATCTATAGTAACCAGATGGGCTGAGTGAGCAAATGCTTCCACTGCTGAGATGTGCAGAGCGACCACTTGGACATCGGCTAACAACTTTATCAGACGCTGTAAGATGGATTTTCCCTCTTCCATGGAGGCTTCCTCGAGCAGGAAGGTGCTGCAGGTGGTGGCCCAGTAATAGTATTTCCTTTTGAGGAACATTTCTAGAGGGATTTCCTTCATGTCTCATTCTGGTGTTTTCTTCCCTGTTTCCGTATTCCTCCCTACTTCTGTTTCCAGATGTATCAGAATTACAGGAAACAGTGGGCTGCAGAAGGGAAATTATTGGGTAGTAAATTTTCCATTCTGGTAGAAGTGTCTCCCACAATTCTACCCAACCTGGATGGCTTGTTAGTCTAGGGGTCAGCATTTGATCTGGACAATAACTGTATAGACAGCTACCTGCTGTACATAGTTCATGAGTTGGCTTTGATGTTGTTAATAATATCTTTCTATGCGTATACAACTTTGGAGTGACAAGTTGCAGAAGGAGGCATGTCCAACACATGCTGCATGACAGCTTTGAACCGCCTCCAGGGGCTGCAAAGCAGACGAGACCAGCCCAGACATCTCAGAATTGTGGGGGGACTCTGCTAGCAGAAAGGAAATTATCAGGTAATAAATTTTCCATTCAAACCTATCAACATAATTTTGATCACACTGAAGAAATGGTCTCTTGTTAGACAGGCTACTTTAATTTACTTTGCACTGTTTGCAGAGTGAGTGGCTTCAGTTACAACCAAGGATAGAATAATTCAGGCTTTTTCAAGAGTGAGATGTGGAAATGATCTTGTATCTATCTATCATCTTAAAGGTTGAGATTTTCAAAGCAGGCTAATGATTTAATCAGTTTAGACAGGTTTAAAGTAACTCTTAACAAGTGCAGTTAATCTGTGGTGGGTAGAATTCCTTTTATGTAGTCAGCTGCTGATCACATCCTGAATAGTCTTTTCAGGCCTGTATTATGGGAACAAATGGGTGCAGGCATCGATGTCGGTAACGTCAGACTGCTCGATCAGGACAGCATCACCAACTCTCAGCACTGCAAATGCTACTGGTACCGACTGCGGCGGCACCACCGGACTTCCGGTATGCAACAGAGCTTTTGGTTTCTGACACACCAGACTCACCTCTGCTTGGTACCAGAGCCCTAGTACTGACTCCACCCAGATTTCCAGACTAGCTGGTGATGTCATGCCCTTCACCCTCATTTTTGAGTGCTGAGTCAGACAGTGAGGACGTAGTCTCCCACCACTTCTCTCATCCACCCTACATACTCATTTCCAGTATGGACCTCAACCATCCACCCCTCTGGCTCCCAGCCTCCTTGGTATGGGCAGCCATGGTACCAGCCTTGGGAGCCCTTCCCACCCTCTCAGTGGCCTTACTGGGACCCTTGGCAGGCACATAGGCTGAGCCAGAGCCATGGAAGACACAGTGTCTATCAGGAGCCCATGAGACACCCTCTTTTGGCCACTGCATCGAGGGCATCCAAGCCCCCTAAACGGGAGAAGAAAAAGAAGCTGAAGTCGAGGAGGAGATGTCCCCTCACCCATGCCAGTCTAGCTTCTCATCTTCATCATCAGACGAAACAGTGATGTCCCCTCCTCTGTCATCGGCAGACGACTTTAAGCTTTTCCAAGAGCTAGCTCAAAGGGTGGCAGGTGCATCACAACTGCCATTACAGGAGGTGACCGAGCCTCACCATAAACTATTGGACATTCTACAGGCTTTTGCATCATCCAGAGTAGCCCTCCCTATTAATGAGGCCCTCCTGGGCTCTGCCAAACTCATATGGCAGACCCCAGCATCGGTCCTACCAGCACGCAAGTGGGCGATTAAAAAATATGACATGCTGGTGAAAGACACAGAATTTCCCTTCTTCCACCCACTCCCCAATTCAATCATTGTGGATGTGGTGAACTCAAAAGGCTATCAGCATCAACTGAAATCCACCTCCTATAACTGGGACTGGCAGTGCTTCAATCTTTTTGGGAGAAAAATATACTCCTCAGCTACTTTACAGTTCCATATCACAAACTATCAAGCCTTAACAGCAAAATATGATTACATTAACTTCTCAAAACTCAATTCCTTTATTGAGCAGCCCCCAGAATCTCACAGGGACCAATTCAAAGCCATCATTAACGAAAGCCAACTAGTGGCAAAGACATCACTCGAGTCTGCACTCAATGCAGCTGACCCAGTGGCACGTTCCATCTCCAGGGTCATCGTGATGAGACGAGCCGCTTGACTGCACTTTTCCGGTTTCCCCAAAGAAGTGCAAACAACCATGGAGGATCTTCCCTTTTGAAGGTACAGAGCTCTTTGTGGAAAAGATGGATGCTTCCCTCCACACTTCAAGATTCCAGTGCTACTCTTGGATCACTCGGAATCTACACAGCTGGGCAGAAGAGAAAGAATAGTCCTCAGCCTTCATTCAGGCCCCACTCATCACAATATTCATCTCAATGCTCATATGAACTGGCAAGGAAGAAGTCCATGTTCTCCAAATGGAAACCTTTGGGCCCTCAATCCAATCTTGATTTTAAAATTGCCAGTAATGAAGAATCCACCCCACCCCTTACTAAATTGTTCCATTGATTAAATACTCTCCCTGTTGAAATCTTAGGCCTTATTTCCTATCTGAATTTGTCTAGCTTCAACTTCCAGCCACTGGATCATATTATACCTTTCTCTGCTATACAGAAGAGCCCATTATTAAATATTTGTTCCCCATGTAGGTACTTACCGATTGCAATCAAGTGACCCTTCAACCTCTTTGTTTAGCTAAATAGATGGAGGTCCTTAAGTCTATCGCTATAGGGCATGTTTTCTAATCCTTTAATCTTTTTCTTGGCTCTTCTCTGAACCCTCTCCAAATTATCATCATCCTTCTTGAATTGAGGGCACCAGAACTGGACTCGATTCCAGATGTGGTGCCATTCCAAAAAAGTCACCCTAGATACAGCCACTGTACCTGTTGTCCTAGACTATCTGCGGAATCTCAAGAAATTGGGATTATTAGCTCACTGAAAGTACACTCAGCAGCACCATCAGGTGTAAGGGTACTCAGTTTTTTCCTGCTCAACTACAAAGAGGTTTCTTAAGAGCATTGTAAACCTCTTTCTCCAACCTAGGCTTTCTATCCCACAACGAGATCTCAATCTAGTGTTAAAAGGACTGACTATATCTCCCTATGAACCCATGGCCACTTGTTCTTTAACTCACCTCTCCATGAAGACGGCATTCCTAATTGCCATTACCTCAGCAAGAAGGATAGGGGAGATAGCCCTGATGGTGCATGTCCCCCATCACAGTGTTCTTCCCTGACAAAGACACACTTAGCCACATCCGAAGTTCACTCCCAAAGTGACATCCAAATTTCCCGTAAACCAACTCATTCACCTTCCAGCCTTTTATTCCAAGCCTCACCAGGATAATAGGGAAGCCATCTCCATACACTCAATGCTTGGCCTTTTATTTGGGCAGCGCAAGAGCTTTGAGAAAATCTTTGACACTCTTCCTCTCCATTGCAGATAGATCAAAAGGTACTGCGATTTCAGCTCAAAGACTCTCTAAATGGGTCTTGAACTATATCCAACTCTGTTATCAAATTCAGAGTTTAGCACTCCCATCTACAATCCACACGTATGATTGGTTCCCTTATCTGTCACCTTCTTATCCCTAGATCAGAAATCTGCAGAGCAGATACATGGGCACCTGCACATACATTTGCTACTCTTGAGGGAATTCTGCACCAAAAAATTAAATATTCTGCACACAATATTTTAAAATTCTGCAAATTTTATTTGTCAAAATAACACAATATAATCACACCATTTTCAATTATTTGCTGACAAGTATTTTGAAATAAATTACCAAAGTAATTGAAAATGGTGTGATTACATTGTTATTTTGACAATTAAAATATGCAGAACTTTGCAGAATTTTGTATTTTTGGTGCAGAATTCCCTCAAGAGTACTGGGATTCTGTGTGGTGCAATCTGGGTGTGGACAGCTCGGTGTGGGATCTGGGTGCAGGGGGAATGGGACTCTACAGGGGCGTCCAGGTGAAGGTGATTAGGGCTCAGTGGTGAGAGGGGACATGGGGGTGTGGTGGAGGTCAGGGTGCAGTAGGTTGGGGCTCAGTGGGGTGGGAGTCTGGGTATGGGGGACTCCTGATGTAGGAGGTGAGACTTGGTGGGGGTGGGTTTAGGGGGTTTGGTGGGGGGAGGGGTTCTGGATGCAGAGGGCTCCTGATATGGAGAGGGCTCAGTGGGGGGGCGTTCCAGATGTGCAGGTATGGGGAGGAGGTCACTGTACAGGGAGCTGCTTCCCCTGTCCACCCAACTCCCATGCATCCAGACCCCCCACCCCCGCACCTAAACCTCTGTGCTGAGCCTAACTCCCCGCCCCCACACACACTTGGAACATCCCTCCCCCCATGGTGCAGAGCTTTCTGCAGCCAGGGGAAGTTTCTGGGGCTTGATCTGACCCAGTGGAGCCCCCATAAGGACACTACTCAAAGTTGTTACCCACCTTGAGCAGTAATGATGGTTCTTGGAGATATGTGTCCCTCTGGATGCTCCACCCTTCTCCCCTCTACTTCAGAGTTCTCCCCATAGACTCTGTGGTAGAGAAAGAACTGAGGACGGTTTGCCCAGGCAACGCTGGTTAGCCTCATGGCAGACCATGTGCGGGCCAAATACATGCTGCTGCCAAATTTCTCCGATGGGCAGCACAGACACACCTACAGTGGAGCGCCCATAAGAGGGCACATCTCGAAGAACCATCAGTATTGCACAAGGTAAGTAATTATTCCCCTCCCTCCCCCCCCCCCCCCCCGATTTTATACTCTAATGTGGCAATGGGAAGCCTCTCTTGACAGGGCTTTCTTCAGAGCTTTGTAACTGCACAGTGCTGAGTGCCTAGTCTAATTTCTTGAAGCATTTCACACCACTCCCCCTCTCTCCCTGCTCACAAAGTTTACCTTAAAAAAAAAAAGTGGTAGAGTGATTTGTCTGTCATAACACTGTGTTTATAGGAAGAAGAGGTCTTGGTATCCAGGAAGCCCTGAATTCTAATCTCTGCTCTGTCTTGCAAGTTCCATACCTACATTTAGGCTGAAATCTCTCTTGCTTGTTTTCAGCCTCCAAAGCATCTCCTCTCTAGATCTCCGGTTGTGACTTTTGGCAAATCATTTAATCTCTCATCCTTAATCTCCCCATTTGTAAAATGGGAAGGATGCCTTTGTGCCTCACATGGCATTAATAGCTGCACAGCATTTTGAAGATGAAAATTGCCATTTATACACTATTATTGATCATAATGTTGTAGGATGCCAGTACAGTTAAAGTGTTCCTAAATCAAGAAGATTTTTCCCTTCAGAAACAGTTTTTCTAATAAAATGAGTTGTCCCTAGGGATGCTTAACAACAGATCAGAACTTCATAATACTATTTAATCTTTTTTTTAAATGCATTTATTAGGTCACAAAGTTCTGGAAAATCACTGTATCATGTATGTTTCTGGATAATTTAAAAGCATGCTGTAAAGCAGGTGCTTGAAATAACCTGTGAATAAACCACAACAAGGTTTTTTCTGTTTATATATTCTAAAAATGACTGTCTGTACAGAGATGCAAATGGATTGCATTGGAAAATATGAGCCTAGTGCTCCTTTGCCCAGAATTGCACTGTGGATCACTGAGAGTAGGTTAACCAAATTCAGTGTTAGTCGCCTGTCGCTGGGAGGGCAGGGTGTAGAACAAATGTCCATTTCAGTGGGCCTAATCCACAAGAATTTATCCATGCAAAACTCTTGCTTGGTTTAGAGGGAATTACACATGTCCAGGGGCTACTGTATATTCCTATATTAGTCACTTAAAAGACGTTAGCTTCAACCTTAATTGTGAAGGCAGATTTTTTCCCTTCTTAAGACTGATTTTTGTCACCCCCACAGCATGGCTGCGGCTTGCCTGGGTCAGCTGCCTTGGGCTTCTGGGGCTCAGGCTACGGGACTGAAAATTGCTGTATAGGTATTCAGGCTCGGGGGGGAGGAGAGGGTCCCAGAACCTGGATTCTAGCCTGAGCCCAAATGTCTACACAGTAATTTTACAGCCCCGTGAGCCCAAGTCAGTTGACCTGGGCCAGCCATGGGTGTTTAGTTGCTGTGCAGACATACCCTAGTTTTCTTTGCCAGATGTTCAGGCAAGCACCTGGGGTAAGAGGGGTCACTGCTGCTGATGTTTAGGTGGGGCAAGTGGTGTTAGCTGCTTTCACTCTTCAGGTAAGTGAGGGGTCCTGGAGAGAGCCCCTCCTGCTGCCATTCCACTAGAGTCTTCTGTTTGGGTGGTAACACAAGCCTCCTCCCCAGAAAAGCCCTTCATATTGCCCCAGTGAAACCCCTATCTTAGTATGAGTGCTTGAGCCAGCCCTCACCTGCTCTGAGTCAAAGGCACATGGAGCTAGAGACTCCATGAAGATGAGGCTACTTCTGCTCAGCTGATTCTCTACGGAGACATCATAACAACTGAGAATGAAGTTCCCAGAGTGACTGGTGTTCAGAGGCAATGTTCGCACATAGTGTGGGAATAGCCTAATCCTTCTTTTTAAAAGGTTTAAAATATGAGGCATTTATAAAAAGAATGTTTTCAAAACATACTGGAATTTTAAAATCCTATGAGGAGTTAATATGAAAGTACTAGTGGCCTGATGAATTCACAGGAAAATGATTAACACATAGCACCTGTAAAGTCTACTGATGAAGCTTAATGATTAGTTGCTTCTCATTAATAAGTAATTATAAAGAACTGTGTTTTGAGGGTCTCTCTTTGCTGACTGAAAGCCATTTAAAGACCTACAACTCTAAAAGCCATCAATAAATCTACAGAAGTGTCCTTTTCAGTGGCTTCATTTCATAATGCATACTGAAAACCTAGGGAGAATGGGAGGAATATTTGTATAGTCTCAACTAACATAGGATGGATTTCAGCCCTGCATATAATCAGTATTTTTAAAGAGGTCCCTCAGGTAGCATGCTTGAGACTTTGCAAAAAGTAAAGAAAAATTTACAGATAATAGAAGAAACTAGTATCTTAAAGATCAAACAAATAAAACTTATCAAGGACATCTGGAGTAAAATATGTTTAAAAATTGATTCAGGGGAATTGGGAAAGGGATTGAAGGGAGGGAAACAAGCCAGTGGCCAACAGTGATCATAAGAAACCTATGTATTTTCTCTACATTTTATACTGTATCCAACACCATAGAACTTAGGTGCTGTATATAAAAATAAAGAAATTGTAGCAGTGAAGGCAGCACTTTTTGTCCTCTCATTGTTTTCTCCTATAATAATAATTAATGCTTAGCTCTTGCGTACATAGATCTCAAAGTACTTTACAAAGGAGGGCAGTATCATTATTCCCATTTTACAGATTGGGAAACTAAGGCAAAAGAAGGTGAAATGACTTGCCCAGTTTCACTCAGCAGGCCAGTGGCAGAGCCTGACTTCTCATCTGCATTATGATGATAATGGCAAGATAAGTTTCCAGATGCTTTTTTGTTCATTTTACACCTTTATTCCCCTCGCCACTTGAAATTGAGATAACCATTTGAAAGAAGCGCCTTCAGATACTTGTATGTCTGTGGCGTACTTCTGCAAAGGTTTCAGATGAAACATTTCTGCCTTGGGGTCTGAACTGTAGACTAGCATGTAATAAAAGAGGCAGAGATGATTTGTTTCCTGTCTAAGGGAGAATGCTGGCAAACTGATTCATGAACTTAAAAAAGGAAGGCCACAGTATTCTCCAAGATATATGGTATATAAGACCAAAAGCAGATGAATGCAACTCTGAATACTCTACACCCCCAAAATTGGAGTGCCGAGAACACATTCAAAGTTTTGTTATCAAAATAGCCAATAATAGCATAGTTTAGGTTGCAATATTGAGTACAATGTAAGGTTTTATGCCAGAAAAGCCTTTTAATGCACATACATTTATATTTCATTGAAAACTTACTTGAAATGGAAAACCATTTACATATTTAAAAACATACAGAACTTATTTATGCTTAATATACTGTAAATTAGTTTGTCAGTCTTGGTGCTAGTCAGAGAAACAATTCAGTATTGTTACTGGTCTTGAATTCCTTGTAAAAACTTGAGATCCTAAGTCAAAATAGTGCTTTTCTTTGGAGTTAAGTACTTCTTATCCATGCTAAATTGCAACAAGAGGGCAATACAAAAAATTGCTTTCAAATTCTGCTCTTTTGCATGCCAATGCAAAGCTATATTATTGCCCCAGAAAGTAGATATGCTGCCCTGATGAGTATCTGTGTTACATTTTAGGGACTTCAACTTTGGCATTTTTAGTCTTACTTAAGTGTCTGTAAATGAAAAGCTTTACATACATACACAGTGGAAAGTCAAAGTTCCTTTTGAAATGTTGGGAAGGCAGAGTTCAAAAGTCATTTCAAGTCTGAAAACACTCCTATTCTAGGAAGCATTCCAGTTACAATGATTGTAATCTGTTTTGATGTGCAATTCTCAGTTTTCTTTAGTTGGGGATATTTGGGACAGGGATTATTTTCTCTATATGGCATGTTGACCTATTACAGTGCACACCTTACTGAGTTATATACATTTGTGTTAATGATTATAATTTAAACAAAGAATTGACAAGCTGTAAAACCTGTGAAACTACCTCACTACAATTACAAGTATTGATTTTTCTTTGACTAGGTAGTTACATTTATTTGCCTCCTTTTATCCCTCCTCCTCTCTTTTCCCTTAAGAATTAATCAATACCACTTTGTAGAATCCTGTAATACCAAAGTCACTGTAAGGACTGTATCCTCCATAAATCTATCTGTGCCCCATAACCCACAACATATGCCCCCTGGCTTTGGGAGCTACTGTTCTTGAATGCAGACTGCTAGACCTGTTGTATTAAATGAGATGAAATAAATGATCTAAAGGTGTTAACCTAACCCAGTTACTGTCCAGCACTGAATTGTGTTAAACAAGGTCCTGGGGTTGGCTACTCAGCACCATGGTAAACACACCATTAAATTCATTTTATTAAAGATACAGAAAAAGGAAATGAGTTAGAGCATTTCAAATGTAAAGTATTAAATAAGGCTTTGATTTTATCAGTGTCCCTTTCACAGAATATCAGAGTTGGAAGGGATCTCAGGAGATCATCTAGTCGAACCCCCTCCTCAAAGCAGGACCAATCCCCAAATGGCCCCCTCAAGGATTGAGCTCACAACCTGGGTTTAGCAGGCCAATGCTCAAACCACTGAGCTATCCCTTTCACTTTAACTGTAGAGAGTTTTTGGAAGAGAAACACCCTTATTGCTTGACAACCTCAACTAGTATCAGAGATGGTAATAACTGTCAGTGGGTAGGGTTGTGGATAAGGGTCGGGGCAGTCAGGAGATAGGGAGTGGGGGTGGGGGTTGGATGGGGGTGGGGTCCCAGGGGGCAGTCAGGGGACAAGGAGTGGGGGGAGTTGGATGAGTAGGAGGTTCTGAGGGGGGCATTCGGGGGGGATGGGAAGATAGGGGGCGGGTGCCAGGCTGTTTTGGGGGCACAGCCTCCATCCCCAGCCCTCAAAACAGTCTCGCACCCCAATGCGAAAAGTTTGCCACCCCTGGACTAATCTATTTAGTTTATTGATAAGAAGATTAAGAGGCAACTTATTCATGGCCTGTAAGCTCCTGGACAGGGGAAACAGATCTGATACTAGAGGACTCTAGCAGACAAAAGCATAGTAAGATCAGTGGTTGGAAGCTGAAGTCAGCAAAGTTCAAACTGGAAATGAGACACCTATTTTTAACAGGGTAATTACCCATGGCTTGTGCTATATTCTCCATCACCTGTAGTTCTTATATCAAGATTGTATATCTTTCTAAAAGATTCGCTTTAATTCAAGCACAAGTTGTTGGGCTAGATGGAGGAATCTCTGGGTGAAGCTCTTACGCAAGTTGTCAGACTAAACGATCATAATAGTACTTCTGTGACCTTAAGGTCTATGAACCTATGTCTTCCACATCCAGTAAATGAAATCTCATTCAATAGTTATTGGTAAGTAGTTGCATTTAACCCAGAACTTTGATATATGCCCCAATTCAGCATTTGCCTTTTGCAGGGCAGTAGTTACCTGAGAGAAATCCACAAAAAGTAGTAAACTTTTTCCAAATTCTTGCCCAGCTATATGCACTTCTGTCTCCTCTGCAGTTCTTTTCGAGTAGTACTAGAGATGGATATTCTGTACTATAGAAACTAGTGAGCATAGTTTTGTTATTATATTGTTCTTGGAAGGTTGCCAATCCAGGTGGACTGGCAGACACATATGCCATTAACAGTTCTACAAAATGAAATCTGCAATAGACAATCTGCTTGCAGAATGGCTAACTGTTTGTGATGGGAACCTTGGGGCACAACCTGGAACTAGGGTACCGCAGTGCCCCCTTAACTCTCTAGCCTGGGATGTCTCTTACAATGCTTTGCTAGTGACAAGCAGCAAACCCCTCAGTCGCTGTTATCACTCAATACAACAGCATGTGGAGCCCCACACCCAGCTAGATTGCATGAATGCTCCCTAAGCCACTCAAATCATACAGAGAAAGTCACCAGCAAATCTCTCAATCCCTCAGCCTTGCACCCCAGAACTGTACTGTCTTGCTCTGGTCAGAAGCCTGACCTGTGAAAGTTCATTACCCAATCTGCCCTTCCCTCGATATGGAGGGGACACACACAAGCCTTTGTAAAGTGAGCTGAGATTTCCCAAGCACTTCAGGCAAAACACACTGTTTTAGATGAAGTATAAAACAGATTTATTTACTAAAGAAATATAGCTTTTAAGTGATTATAAGTGGCAGGCATAAAGGTCATAGACAGCTACCAAAGAGAATAAAAGTAAGCACACAGTCTAAATCCTAGACCTTTTTGGACTGAGTGGTGTTTGGATCAAGCAGCTTTTCTCACTCCACTAGATGTTACAGTAGGTTACAGTCTGTAATACACAGGCTTCCCCTTAAAGCCTGGGACCAGTCTCCTCAGTTCAAGTCTTTATCTTCCCAGCATTCTTGTTGTTTCCAGTGTGGGTGGGGGAGGAGAAAGATAATCACATGATGCCACTGTCCCTTGTTTTATACCCTCAGTCCATGTGCTTGGAAAATGGAAAATACTAGCTCAGATATTTCCTGGTAGGCTTTGCTGGGTCACAGAGTTGAGCAATCCCCCATTGTGTGATGCTTGCGCAATTCTCTTACAGAACTGTAAATCCCTTGTTTACAACTCCCCTGCTGATTAATGGTCATGATGATCTTTCAGCACCCGGCCAGGTGTTGGTCACCTCCTTTGTTGTCACAAAACAACTAGCAGTGGACGACGCACAAACTTAAAATTATTTCAATAACAACCATGCAGCAAAATCTCATAACTTCATACACATTAATCATACACGTATTTTGACAGAATAATGGGTTTCAGCAGATCATGGCTTTTCCTGTGATACAGTAGAACCTCAGAGTTAAGAACACCAGTTACAAACTGACCAGTCTATCACACATCTCATTTAGAACTGGAAGTACACAATCAGGCAGAAGAGACCAAGAAAAAGAAAGAAAGGAAGAGAGAGAATGCAAATACAGTATAGTACTGTGTTAAATGTAAACTGCTTAAAAAAAAGGGAAAGTTTAAAAAAAAAAGATTTGACAAGGTAAGAAAACTTTCTGTGCTTGTTTCATTTAAATTAAGATGGTTAAAAGCAGCATTTTTCTTCTGCATAGTGAAGTTTCAAAGCTGTATTAAGTCAGTGTTCAGTTAGAAACTTTTGAAAGAACAACCATAACGTTTTGTTCAGAGTTACAAACAATCTCCATTCCTGAGGTGTCTGTAACTCTGAGGTTCTACTGTGTCTTACGTAGCATGCTTTATAGTAGTGGTTCCCAGACTGGGGTTTGTGAAATGTTACAGGGGGTTCTCAGGAAAAAATTCCCTAATGGCAGACAGAGCTGCCCTTAGGGACCCTGGGCAGCACGGGGCCAGCAGCCTGGAGCCCCTGGACTTCCAAGAGCTAAGCAGATCAAAGCCTATCTATCACACTGAGGAGATTTAAACTTCAAGACTCCTTATAAGAAATGGAAAAGGAGGTGGATATTTTTTGCTGTTTTTAAAATTAAATAGGCAGCTAGTCTTGTTTTTAAAATGATTATGAAGAACAAGTTTAAGCTTTGTTGTAATGTGCATTGTTTGTGTGGACTGCTCAAGACCTGAATGCTTGTGTAGGAGGAACTCTTTGAGTTGGTGTCTTAAATATCTTCATGCTTTCACATCTGATACTCCTTGATGAAACATAGGAGCCTTGTCTTGTAACAGGCTTATTCAAAGTGATTCAAGCTACGAAAGTGAGATCTTGAAAGAGTGTTGCCGTTTTCATAATGTAATCAAAATACTGTAATGATAAATAATAATTAATAATAGTGTGTAATAAGCATATCATAAAAATAAATTGTGTATTTCCAAGATCACTGCTTTTATAATTTATACTCAGGTAAAGGAGAAAATCCCTGGAAATATTAATTTTAAGAGGAGGTTCATGAGACTTGACATTTTAGTGAAAGGGGTTCACAGGTTGTTAAAGTTTGGGAACTGCTGCTTTATATGAAATAGAACTATATTTGAATGATTAATCTGGGGGTTACAGGGTGCTACTTTGAGGTACAGAGTGCTACACTGTTATTCACCATTATTGTTAAAATCAAACATGCACATATTGCCTCATGTAAACAAACCTGTTAGTTGAAATCAATGGGAATTAAGCACATATTTTGAGTGTTTTGCTGAACTGGAGCCAGTGTAGGGAACAATCCTACACTGGGTGGGGATGGACTAGATAACCCCTATTAGGCCTCTTCTGTTTCTGTTCCGCTGATATATTATTGAAATAATTGGTGGTGGTAAGTTAAAAATATCTAACTCATAGAATACCGGTGACTTTAAGAAGCTCTTTCAGGGTTATGGCAACTGTACATGGAATTATCTCTGAAATATTTCCCATAGAGTGACATGGCCTGTTTCCAATGAGTTGAAAATTAGGTGACTTGTTTGAGTGCAACATCTGTAATAGTGTCTGTTTTTGTTAAAATAAAATGTCAAGCTAGCTTTTCAGCTTTGCTGGAGGCAGTGGTAGATTAAATAAGAATTGGGTTTAAATACTTGTGACACATCGGACTTGATGGGCAGACCATTTAAGTTTTATTTTTCATCCTAGATAAAATGGGGTTTGTCGGTTCCCAGTGCACCAGGGTTGCTGACTGTCCCTTTTTCCATATTTGACATAACTTCTTTTTCTTAATGTATTTGGCCCCAATTTGTCTCATACTTGGTAACACCACTTTCTGAAGGTATATAATTTACAAAATTTAGATGCTTTCTCTAGAAATGTAAGATTTCTGCTAACACTCTATATTAGAATATCATAAAGTAGGCAAGGGAAACTTAAAATAGGCAATATACTTTAAACAAGCCACCTCCAAAGGAAGTAGGTCCATAGTATGCAGTATGATTGAGTCTGAATGATACGGAATCCAAAATTTTATATAAAATAATTCTTGAATTCACTAACCACAAAAAAAATTAAAAAGATTTAGCTTTGGGTATATCTACACTGCAAAAAAAAAAAAAAAAAAAAAAAAAAATCCCATGGCAGCAAGTCTCAGGAACTGGGTCAAGTGACTTGGGATCTCACTTCTGAGCTAAAAATAGCAATGTAGACATTTCTGCTTGGGCTAGAGCATGGGCTCTGAGACACTTTCCCATCACTGGGTTTCAGAGGCTGAGCTCAGAGCAGGAATGTCTATGCTGTGATTTTTAATTCCGTAGCCTGTGCCCTGTGAGCCCAGGTCAGTTGACCTGGGCTCTGACACTTGCTGTGTCGAAACACCCTTAATGGCTGAATTACAAAAAAAACTCTTGCAAGTCTATGACTATTACGTTTGGCTTAACTTTTCAAAATAGGTGGGGTTTTTTATCATTGTAGTTTGGTTTAAAGAGAATTTTCTGATGAGTTTGCAATTTTATACATGGTTCTGTAAGGTTGTAGTATCCTTTTATTTTAAAAAAAAATTGATCGTTATTCATAAGAGAACACTTTTTTGCTTGTGGGAAAAGGAGAAAACCAATCGGTTGAAACATAATCTGCGCACCTCCCGCAGGGAGGAGAATGGAGTTCTCCTGTTACTCCTATTGTTGCTATGTTTGAGCAATGTTTCACATTGATGGTGATAACAAAGCAACCTCCTCCCCCGCCCCCTGCAATCTTCCTTCATTTGCATTATGTTTTCCAAAATAACTCTTTGTAAGTGCTTGGTCTGCAAATTTTGTGCAGTTCACAATTCTTGATCCTGGGAGATAGAATGACTGGGAGATAGAAGTCAAAATTCTCCTTATCTCCATAGCTTCTTTTAAAGGCAGAACTGCTCTGTGGCTCAGCTCTGTCATCTCTCTCTCTCTCTCTCTCTCTCCGCCTCCCCCAATGAATACTGTACCTTTGGTAATAAAGACAGCAAAGCCCAATTACAAATAGATCTCCAGAGGACTATATTAAAAGCAAACAAATATTCTAGTTTTAAAAGGTATGTTAATATATGTCTCTATTATAGTAATCTCAGATATGGCCTCTTTTACTCCAAGTATATTTTTAATTCTGTCCAGAAACTTGATAGACATGTTGATCAATTATAGCATTTCTATTTCTTCTCTCTTATCCATTTCCCCCTACCCCACTCTTCTCTCAAAAATGTTGGCTTGTGGAAAGGGAGAACTCGTGAAACCTCAGTGGCACAGCAGCAGCACAAGGCTTTTTCAGGAGATTTAAAGTTTAGGAGGAGATGTAAAGATGATGGCAGCTGTTGCCACATGTTGATGTAACGGTGACCTCTGTGAGTCCCCACCCTTTCCTTGGACTCTAAGGAGTGCTTTTGCAAAAAAAAAAAAATAATAATGTAACATTTCTGGTGTTAGACTGGTGATGGTTTTACATTTACCCAGTGGCAGAGGTTACACTGCTATGGTATTTCATAGCCACTCGGGGCCTATTATGGTGAAAATAGGCACCCAAGAAACATTATCTTCTGTAAGACAGTTAGTAAAGCTCTGTTTCATAGTTGCAGTATAGCAACCGCAATCTAAATGAGCTCAGATTATGTATTTTGAGGATAAAATTAAGCCCTTTTTGAAGGAGTAAATTTTTCGACAATAATGAAAATTAAAGCACTGGACCCAACCTACTTTGGGCTAGTAGACTGAGATTTTCTGCAAATCCAAAATACTTTCTGGCATGCCATTTGTACCCTAAATAATAATTAGTAATTACATTTAAATTATTTTTGGTCACTAAGATCATCCAAAACTTTGATATCTGGACTAGTAGGTTGATTGGTGAAAAAGAAAATGCTAAAAATTCGCAGTAATTAGATACATTCAGAACTGTTTTTGCAGAGTGGATTTGCTTGTGTTTATTCCCATTAATGTAAAAACAGTGCAACAAAAAGGCATATGTTATTGTCAGCTTTTACCTGCTTGCTTCACTGTGGCTTTATTACAGGCTGAACCTCTTTAGTCCGGAACCTTCGGGACCTGACCAGATGGCGAACCAGAGAATTTGGCGAATCAGAGAATTTGCCAAACCACAGGAGGTCAATATGTAGCAAGCGGGTCTCTCTTTATTTTTGTGTCGCTGAGGCGAATAAATGGAACAACGCTTGCAACGCTGCCTAGCCAAGACTTACTGGCTTTCTTCATAACAAAGTGTTAATGTTGTTACATAATTTTACTGTACTGGCACAAGACAATAAGTAGGAAAGCATAAAAAACATAAAATAAAATCATGCCGGACCACAGACGTTGCCGGACCAGAGAGTGCCGGACTAGAGAGGTTTAACCTGTAGGATGTCAAAGTGGTGTAAAGCCTTCGGGTTCTGCTCAGCCCTGTCACTAAGCCTAAGATCAGGTACCATTCATGGCAAAAGTGCCTTCTTCCACCTTCATCTTCCTAGGAAGCTTCACCACTCCCTTCTTGATGAGGAACTGACCAGATTGATCCACGTGTGCGTCACCTCCAGACAGCATTACTGTAATTAGTGTTATGGCAGATGAAAGGCACAGAAAGGCTCCAGTTTATGCAGAATGCAACAGTCCACCACCTCAGCGGTCCAGGCTGTCATGAACACATAATCCCTGAGCTCTGCATTCCCCACTGGGTCCTTCCCAGCTGCTGCTGCCAAGTCAAACCCTGGCTATGATCTTCAAAGCCGTGAGTAGGTCAAGAGACAACTGTGTTAGCAACTGCATCTTTGTCTATCACCCACCAAGACAGCTGTGTTCCTCTGAGACAATACAGGTATCAGCACCCAGAATGAAGTACCTAAGGGCTGGAGATTAAGCTTTCTCAGATGAAGGAGCTTTTGCAGCAGGAAGAGCTGCCAGAGGAATTAGACTAAATCAGAGTCAGAGCATTTCTAGGGCTCACTGCAAAACTCATTTTTTATTAGTCTTTTCCATTGTAACTGGAAAGGGTGGGAGAGGAACATGAGCTTCTTAGAACCCTGGAAGGGAGAAGCCCAACATAGCTCTGGAAGACCAACATAGGTATCTATTTGCATATTTATCTAAGATGTGCAGAACTTGGATACTGTGATAATGGGCTCTTCAGAATATTTTCTCTGTCTTACGGCTTTCTAAAGTGTTGCCAAAGGAGGCACACAGTCTTAAGTCAATGTCTGCCATTAATCTGATGCTACCTGCCTGACTTTCAGCTAAGAACCTATTCTAAATAGATGCCAAATTCATTTTTTTTTTCAGTGTGTGGTACTGAATCTCTAAACAGAAATTATCCTATTTCAGTACATTGTTTAAAAAATGGGAAAGGACTAGTCTGAGTTCACTTCACATAAGAGCACCCAAGAGAATGTATGATAAGAGCTAGATATTATTATCATTATCTGGCCACAGTAGTGTCTGAACTACATACCTTCATGATAATTATAACTGCCTAAATGACTACCAACTTCTACAACATTTCTGTTTCTGTTTAAAAGCAAAAAATAAACAAACAAAACAAACTAGGAAACTAAATGGCAAAAAACTTTAACGCAAAGGTAAGGCTGCCTGATGGTATCTCATGCCCTTCGAGAACATCAAGTTCAGCAAATCTCAAACATGTGGAAACCAGGAAATACAGAGTTATGGTCATGTACATACAATGTTAACTCTCCCCTCTTTGAGTGATGCTCCAATACTCTTGTAAAACATATTCACACTCTGCCTTTGTGATGTACTGAGCCAGAGCTACCTTCATCTGCCCTATACTCAACCACTTTAGGCCTGGTCTACACTGAAAAGATTTATATCAGCATAGATTCATTGGTCAGGGGTGTGAAAAAAACACACCCCTCACCAATGGTGCTATTCTGGCATAACCACCCGGTGAAGACACAGCTGTATCAGTGGAATAGGGTTTTTCCTCCGTTGGTCTAGGCTTTGAGTACACTATGAGCAATGCCAGCATAGCTCTGCTGTTATAATCTCTGTAGTTTAGATATACCCTTAGCCTCGGCCACAGAAAGAACACCACATATGCCAGATATAAGCATGATGTCACCTCACACTCTACTTTCACTTACCCATCATTAAACTCGCTGACCACTTTCATCTCCCACCTCGCTGCTGAAAATCCCCATAGTAAGAAAGCCTCTGTGTACTGCTACTGATCCCAGCCTACAGAATGCAGTGCTGAAATCAAGCATATTGGAGCTCTAAAAATATACATGTGTCTCTTCCCTTTGGTCACACACATAGCGGTCAGGCAGAGGGATCCCCCTGACACACCCATACTTACTGTAGCCTTTATAATAGTGATGAGTTGGTAGTACCAACGGTATCTTAAACGAGGGATTCTCAACATTTTTCTTTCTGAGGTCCCCCCACCCCCCAACATGCTATAAAAACTCCATGTCCCACCAGTGCCCCAATAACTATTTTTCCATGTCCCACCAGTGCCCCAGTAGCAGCTATGTGGGTGAAACCAGACAGTCACTAAGCTCTTGAATGAACTCTCACAGGAAAATGATGAAAGACAAAAACACTCTGTAAACTGTGGGTGAACACTTTTCACAAAGCGATCACTCTATATCTGACCTCTCAGTCCTCATCCTCAAAGGAAACCCGCACAACACCCTCAAAAGAGGAACCTGGGAACTTAAATACATAACTCTGCTAAACACTAAAAATCATGGGCTGAACAGAGACACCAGATTTATGGTTTATTACAACAATCTGAAACCCACCGAGCCCTCTTTATATCCTATCACTTCAGGGGTGTTAACAGGCCACTCTATCTTGAATGATTCTTAGAATATGTGCTAACAAAACTACTTATGCTAAACAATCTGGCATTTAGCTGTAAGCTCAGAATACCTTTCCCAGTTCTGAAGAGCTGCATGTGACTCGAAAGCTTGTCTCTCTGACCAACAGAAGTTGGCCTAATAAAAGATATTACCTCACCCACTTTGTCTCTCAAATTTTGAATGAAGTTATCCTGCTTGTTAGAATTAACGTGGTTTAAAAATGTAAGAATTTCACTTTGAAATCAAGATCTTTTTAATACATATTCCTGAGAACTTCCAGTTTTTTGGCATTTAATTGCTGCTAAACTAGAGAATATTTTTGGCAGATAGATGAAAATGAAGCAGGAAAGTTCAGTATGTACTAATTTTTCATCATGCCGCTTCTAGCCATTCACTTATTGTGAAGTTCATTAGGAACAGTGTTGAGCTAGCATTGAAAAATTCAGAAATTGGGTGTGGGCAGAGAAATGTCTGAATTGTAAGGAATTGGTTGGTACAATAGAAAACATCATTTACTAATTTCAGTTTCTAAAGTTTCAAATGGTTTTGAGCAATTTTTAACTCTGCCATCGCTGTTTTGAAATTGGCATGGCTCCAAGGAGAAATAGGTGTCTTTATAATAATCATTTTATAAGCCATTACATTTTTCAGAGTACATAGTACTTTATAACTGTGCAGTATGCTACAAAATCTAATCCCTGCGTATTCAAGGTACAAATAGAAATGGTACCATATAAGTCATTATGATACAAAAAAGTTCGCAGAGACATTTACTGGCCATATTCATATTAGATTCCTCGAAGAAATCTCCCACTGTTGCATTCCTACTGGTGCAGTTCCATCCTGGGTACTGTGGATAGAGACAGGGTGCTGGACTTTTTATCATCACATCATCTAAACCTACTCTGAGCAAGTTTTGAGGAGACAGTAGTGAAAATGCCAAGAACCCTGCCCATGCTATCATTTTCACCTTTGCTACCGCTGATGGAGCTGCACTGGTGCAGAATGATGAGTCTGTATTTTGTTAGTGTAGATCAGGGTGGCCCAACTGAGCCTGAGAGAGCCAGAATTTACCTATGTACATTGCCAAAGAGCCACAGTAATACGTCAGCAGCCCCCCATTCACTCCTCCCAGCACCTCCCACCTACCAGCAGCCCTGCCGACCAGCGCCTCCCTCTCCCTCCCCTTACCTCCTGATCAGCTTTTTTGTGGCATGCAGGAGGCTCGGAGGGGGGAGGGGGAAGGAGCGAGGGCACAGTAGGTTCAGGGGAGTGGGTGGGAAGGGGTGCAGTGGGGGCAGGGCCTGTGGCAGAGCCAGGGGTTGATCAGTGAGCACCCCCGGCACACTGGAAATTTGGCGCCTGTAGCTCCGGCCCCGGAGTCGGTGCCTATACAAGGAGTCGCATATTAACTTCTGAAGAGCCACATGTGGCTCTGGAGCCAGAGGTTGGCCACCCCTGGTGTAGATGAAGCCTTAGTTCCCATAGGGGTGGGTTGTTTCAAGTGTTCCTAAGGCTATATCTACACTACACAGCTTTTAGCAACACGGCTGTGCTGCTACAGTCGTGCTGCTAAAAGGCACGCAGTGTACCCACTGCTTGTCGGCAGGAGAGAGTTCTCCTGCCGACCAGAAACTTCCACCCCCAACCAGCAGTGTTAGTGTTGTCAGTAGAAGAGTGCTTCTGCGGACAAAGCACTGTTCAAAGTGTTTGTTGTTGGCAAAACGTGTGTGTGTGTGTGTGTGTGTGTGTGTGTGTTTTTAACACCGCTGAACAACAAAGGTTTTGTCTTTCACTTGCCAGTGTAGACAAAGCCTAAGTGTGAGCCTGCCCAGCCTTTCAGTGTGAAGACATTTTAGGGCATTTCCCTCTCAACCATTTCATAAAAGGGCTACTGTTCAGGAGAAACAAAACAAGTGGAAGCTGAATCCTGAAAATACTCACTGATACTGCATTTCTGATCTCTGCTGGAAATAACTTTCAAAGAGCCTGTGTAACCATAGATGGGCAACTTGCCCTAAAGAATTTGTAATGGTTTCAGTTAACTATTTATTACAAGAAACTTTTTATCAATAGATTGTCTGACTGGCAGCTAGTGAAGGATCTAAGACAGTGTTTCCCAAACTTGGGACGCCGCTTGTGCAGAGAAAGCCCCTGGTGGGCCAGGCTGGTTTGTTTACCTAGAGCAGCGAACTGCAGCCACTTGGAGCCATGATCGGCCGAACCTTTAGACGTGGCAGGTACACAAACCGGCCCGGCCCGCCAGGGGCTTTCCCTACACAAGCGGCACCCCAAGTTTGGGAACCACTGATCTAAGAATTGGAGAGATCTATGTGTGGAGGAACTTCTGTTCAGCTCTCCAGTTGAATTTCAGAAAATAAACTGAGCTTTACAGTAACTATAAAAAGGGGAAAGGATATATGTAGCTATGTTCCTGAATTACTAGTGTGCTTCCTAGTTATATTTATTAAAATATATTTCACTCCACATACATCTGTAGTTTGCCTTTGAAATAGAACCTGGAATGCCAAATTTCACAAAGAAAAGTGTTTTGTTTTCAAATTTTAAACTGAAAAAATGGGATTTACAATGGAAATGCTGTAGGGCCACTAATTTTAGTGGCACAATCAAGCATAGATTTGAAGTTTGTTTTCTTTCAGGCCAGAAGGGACCATTGTGACCTCCTGGATAACCAAGGCCGAAAAAACTCATCATAATTTTTATCTCCAGCCCATAACTTTTGTTTGAGTTATAGTATGTCTTTTAGGATATGTTTACACTGCAAAAAAACCGCAGTGGCAGCAAGTCTCAAAAGTTTGAGTAGTAAACTGATTCAGTTTCACAGTGTGGGGCTAAAAATAGCAGTGTAGACGTTTGAGCTTGGGGTGCAGCCCTGGCTCGGAGACTTCCCCTCGTGCCAGATCTCAGAGCCCAGACTCCAGCCTGAGCCTAAACATCTACTCTGCTATTTTTAGCCTGTAGCCTGAACCTTGCAAGCCCAAGTCAGTTGACATGGGGTCTGAGACTGCTGTGCTTAGAAGGATATGTAATCGTGCATGTGTGTGTGTGTGTGTGTGTGTGGAGAGACAGACAGACACACACACCTACCCACCTACCCTGACAGAAACATGACAATCAGTCCATATCAGAATAATGGACTTTTCCCAAATATTTATTAATGAAATCATGCTGTATCTGGTCATATATTGAAGTACTGTATGAAGAGCCTTAATGAACTGAAGAGAGCATGTCCGTGTAACACTTAACAAACAGCATTTCAATTACATTTCCAAATAGTTCAGCATCAGCAAGATGCATTTGACCAAATTCAGTATTTTTTTGTGCCGTGTATCGTGTAGACGGGTCAGAAACCAGGCATAAGTGATCAAGTGGTATAACTTGCACTAACATGACATTCAGTGAAGCTGGAAAATGAGTCTAACTTATACCAAACTGATACGCTGTAGGGGACCAATTGAGCCACTGGTGTAAGAGGCACAAATCTAAATGAAGGATGCCTGCTCCTTTCAGGACGGAGCATGTTGCTGGTAATGTTGGAGTTGATATAGTGAATAACAGAGATCAGCAACCTTTGGCACGTGGCCCATCCGGGAAATCCCCTGGCAGGCCAGGGTGGTTTGTTTACCTGCAGTGTCCGCAGATTCAGCCAATAGCAGCTCCCACTGTCTGCGGTTCGCCGTTGCAGGCCAATGTTGACTGTGGGAAGTGGCACGGGCCGAGGGATGTGCTGGCTGCCACTTCCCACCGCCCTCATTGGCCTGGGACGGCAAACTGTGGCTCGTGGGAGCTACAATCGGCCGAACCTGCGAATGCTGCAGGTAAACAAACCGGCCCGGCCCATCAGCGGATTTCCCTGATGGGCCATGTGCCAAAGGTTGCAGATCCCTGGTGTATAAGAAAAGTCAGAATGCTTATGTGGGCTTGTCATAAACAGATAGTTAAGGGTTAATGTCTCTTTCACCTGTAAAGGGTTAACAAACAGTGAACCTGGAACACCTGACCAGAGGACCAATCAGGAGACAAAATACTTTCAAATCTTGGTGGAGGGAAGCCTTTGTTTGTGTTTTTTGGGTTTTGCTCTGTTCTCTCTGGGTTCTGAGAGTGACCAGACATGCAACCAGGTTTGTTTCCAATCTCTCTGATACAGTCTCTTATATGTTCAGAATAGTAAGTACTAGGTAGATAAGATGGTTTTAGTCTTTTGATTGTTTTCTTTGTTTGCAAATGCATATTTTGCTGGAAGGATTTTAATTTGTATTTGTGCTGGGGGTGGGGGGAGGGCTTCTCTCTAGTGTCTATAAGCTGAAAGACCCTGTAACATTTTCCAACTTGATTTTACAGAGACAATTTTTATTTTTTCTTTCTTTTATTAAAAGCTTTTCTTTTTTAAAAGACCTGATTGATTTTCCCCCTTGTTAAGGCTCAAGGGAATCGAGTCTGTACTCACCAGGAAATTGGTGGGAGAAAGGAGGGAAGGGAGGGGGGAAGGTGGAATTCCTCTGTGTTTTAGATTCACGGAGCTTGAATCTGTTTTACCTCTTGGTGAGGGGAAAAGAGGAGGGGGGAAGGTGACATTCCTCTCTATTTTTAGATTCAAGGAGTTTGAATCACAGTGATCTCCTAGTGTACCCAGGGAGGGGAGGATCTGGGAGGAAGAAAGGAAGGGAGGGGGAATGGTTTATTTCCCTTTGTTGTGAGACCCAAGGAGTTTGGGGTCTTGGGGTCCCCAGAGAAGATTTTGGTGGGACCAGAGTATACCAGGCACTGCAAGTCCTGGTTAGTGGCAGCACTACAAGATCTAAGCTGGTAATTAAGCTTAGAGGAATTCATGCTGGTACCCCATTTTTTGGACGCTAAGGTTCAGAGTGGGGGTTATACCATGACAGGGCTGCTTTATCCTACACCTCCTTTTCTGCCCTATGGAAGTTACACTCACTTTTCAGACGTTGTAAATGGCAAATTGGTTTAACTTATGCTACTTTGTCCTTTAGAACAGTTTTCTAGCCATCTTACTTCTGAAGGCAACTGATCCTGAGTGCCACTGAGCACCCTCAGCTCCAAAGGGAGGTGTCAGTGTCAGCACCTCCTCTTGAGATCTTGAGATCAGGCTCCCAAAGCGTAACTTTTACTGCCAATTTTGTCTCCTCTGAATTGATCCAGAGGCTTCTCTGTGTTTTGCTCCCACTTAATCCAGGCTGATTTTGGACCATTGTTCTCTTCTGTCTTGCTTTTATTTGACAATTAGGTTGTTGTTGGTACAGATCATGGGGATTTGTATTCAGTAGGCCAGGTGGTAATCAGTTTCACAACAAAATCCTCCCCCCCCCATGTTATATATAGCTTGGTGAGCTAGGGATAGTGCTCTGGCTCCATGGAGGAGAGTTATAGAACTTCCTTCAGGAACTAAAATCAGATGGGAAGGGGGGTAATTACTGCAAATCCTAGGCCAAGTAAACAGTGCTGGAAAAGTACAACCCCTGATGGGGACTGCGACGGGCGGGAGGATTGCGTATACTGATTCAGACTGGGGCTATGTCTGCACTACAGCTTATGCTGGCATAATTTATGTTGCTCGGGTGTGAATAAACCACCCCCCAAATGACATAAATTACACTGACATAAGCACTCATGTGCACAGCTGTATGTTGGCGAGAGAGCTTCTCCTGTTGACATAGCTTCTGCCGCTTGCCGGCGTGGGTTTTTTTATGCTGATGGGAGAGCTCTCTCCTGTCGGCATAGGGTGTCTTAACCACACGCAAATGTTATCGAAAGATACTGTAGAAACAAGATTTTTATGATTTTTTTCAACAGGGATTTCTCTTTTGTGTTTCTGTTCTATTAAACTACTGTGGAAGTGAAGGCACTCTGCTCTAAAAGATAATCTTATTAGCGAGCCGACAGTGAATTGATTACTGTAAAAGAGACACTTTGGAACCTTTTCACTACTCCCAGGGGAAGCAACAAAAAAAAGGGGGGGGTATATGTCATGAGTTAAAAAGGAAGTAAAAGAATGGGACAGTGAAGTTTTAAAAGTTTGACTTCTAAGCTAAAATAATTACTCCTTGCTGGCTATCTGGGTTTGAAAGAGAGCCTACTGAACTTGGGCCATGGCTACACTAGAGAGTTGCAGTGCTGGTGAGGCGGTTACAGCGCTGCAACTTAGGATGTGGCCACACTTGCAAAGCACGGCCAGCGCTGCAACTCCCTGGTTGCAGCGCTGGCTGTACACCCAGTCGAGCCTCGGGTGTAGCGATTCCAGCGCTGGTGATCCAGCGCTGGTCAGCAAGTGTGGACCCCACCAGCGCTTTTATTGACCTCCGGGGTATAAGGAGGTATCCCAGAATTCTTGTCCACAACAAACCGGAAGAAAGGGAGAGCTCGGAGTTCAGCCAAACTGCTTATTTAAAAAACAAACACAGCTCCTGTTTGCTGAGCGAGCAGAGGCAGGCAGGAGAATTACTTTGGAATGTTCACAGCTGTTTGCTTGAAGAGAGAAACAGCACACTCACACGGCAGAGGGGGAGGGGGAAGTCCATGTTGAGCAGATGCTTATCTGGTCTGACAGCTATTTAGGAGTACATAATTTGCATTTAGTGAATGAGAGAGGGGTGGGGGAAGGGGGTCAGAACTTTTAAAATGATTGAAGGTAGGCACTGTGTGTCTTCCAGTCCTTAGAACTTGCAAGGCAGGGAGCTGAGAACAGTGTCAACTCCAAAAATCCGTTCTCTCTGTCTCCTCCATGCTCCCTGTCACATTCCACCCCACCCCCCTCTTTTGAAAAGCACGTTGCAGCCACTTGAATGCTGGGATAGCTGCCCACAATGCACCACTCCCAACAGCGCTGCAAATGCTGCAATTGTGGCCACACTGCAGCGCTGGTAGCTCTCAGTGTGGCCACACTGCAGCGCTGGCCCTACACAGCTGTACGAACACAGCTGTAACTACCAGCGCTGCAGAACTGTAAGTGTAGCCATGGCCTCGGTCCTAGACCTGCTGATAATTTTTGAAGAAAACACTTGTGAACTGGATTGAAGGATAGCATTTGCTGCACTGAGGGTACAACCTTCATGGTAGCAGAACCTTTATTGAGCACAGCTTTGAAAAGAGAAAGGGGTGGCAGAGGAAATGAGTTCCACAATGCATTTAAAAATATGTACTTTTGTCTGTGACTTATAAAATATTTATCTCCTCTTCTCTTCCTTCCTTTCCTTTCCTTCCCTGGCAGTGGTATAATTTTACTGACTTCCCGACTTACACCAGTGTGTATGACAGAGGAATCCTTGTCTCTCTCATACACACTTTATACCATACCTGTCACTGTGGTATCTCAGCACTTGATCGATGAATTACTGAGGTCAGAGTTCTAGAACAAAAATGGCAAATGGACCCATATTGATACGGTCTGATTGTCAATATTGAAGAAGTTAATAAACAAGTGGCCATTGCAATAATACTTTGCATTTCCATCTCAAAGTGCTTTATGAGTTTACCCTAGTG
The DNA here is from genome assembly GCF_025201925.1 of Gopherus flavomarginatus. NCBI lineage: Eukaryota > Metazoa > Chordata > Testudines > Testudinidae > Gopherus > Gopherus flavomarginatus. The sequence goes on from NC_066617.1 coordinate 210,950,127, forward strand.
ATACTCCACTGAGACATAAGTGTTGCTCTCCCCTGTAACCTTTGATCGCTTGTGCCTAGTGTTGCTCTCCCCTGTAACCTTTGATCGCTTGTGCCTCTCTCCACTTGGTCTTTAAACTTTCCATCTGCCCCCCAGTGACTGCAGTGACTGTCACAAATGGGTACTTCGGTCCCTACTCAACTTTGTTATTGTTACAAATATTCATTTCTATTTTTAAATAAAACAAAAGCATGCTGGCTATATATTAAATTTCATAAGGTCTGAGTAGCTAAAGAAGGTAAAATCTTAAAGTAAGTCCTATGAGTTAAGTAAGGTATACACCCTCTTCATTTTCCATTGCAGCTCTGGTTTTAATGTGCCCACAAGCTGTCAGGGAAAGCGCATTTCCATTGTCTCTCCTTCTTTCTCCTGTTTGTTTTTCTGAGTAGCATGTTGATATGTAAGGTGTCAGAAGTGCATGTTGCCATTTTAGACATTCACAATTAGTATCCATGTATGGATAATAATATATTGGTTCATTACAGCACCTAAGGCTTTGTCATCACCAGCATTTTTCTTCAAACTCCCCATCCAGGCAGTTCAAATAGGATAGGAACACAGGTTTAGACAGGTGCTGCCAGGTGCTGGAATTTTAATCACCACATTGTTTAGCTCTATTCTGAACAGTGGGGTAAGAGGATAGGTGCGTAAAATACCAGCTGCTAATTTATAATCACATTCTCACCATTGTTGGTGCCCTTGGAGCAGCACCTGTCATGGTACATCGGTGGGAAATATTAAAGAAAAGTATTGTTGTAGACATGGAATAAGCTTATTGGTCCTTTTTTGCACAAGATACGAAGCTCAGTATTTCTTGATAGATAGCCTTTCAGTTTCCTCCCAATTAGCATGCAGTACTTCAAAGGAATCCTTTGAACCTAGGCAGGTGTTTGTAGATACACAGAACCTTGTTCCCTGAAACTTCATTTAATGCCAGTCAGAATCCGTCCTTGTTCAACTAAAGCATATTTGCATGCTGATAGTTCTCTCTTCTCTGACTGCTTTTTTGGTTTTTTTCAGGTTGAATGGTTGGGTTTGCATATTTTCTCCATCCACAAAGTGAACAGTACCATCTTTCTATTATACTGCCAATTGATTTCAGACATCAAACTTTAGATTTTGCATCCCTAATTTACCTACAGGATAACTGAGACACAGTGGCTTTCCCAAGTTCACGCAGCATGTCCTGGGAAAAATCGGGAGGAGAACTCAGATTTACTGACCCCTCTTCTCCTCAGTCCCTGGCTGTTACAAATATATTTGTATCTGTTAGACATGCACCTACCTTCCAAGTTTGCTTGTGTGTTTATTTTCATTGAGTACAAAGGCATATATTCCCTACCTCTAAAGAAGTCCACCATCGGTGAGCGTTGGGCAGGGAGGGGAGTTCAGGAAAGCCTTGGAGCTGGGCAGACACTACTGAATTTTTTTATTTCCAGAGACTAAGGTTGGCAACTCTATACATTACATAACACTGATTCATTTATACAATACAAGAAGGCCTACTGAGTACTTACTGCTAAGGAAAGCATTCTGCACTAATAGCTGTTCTGTTATCTAACTCTTTTCTGCCTCTGTTGTGCAAAGGCTGGTATTATAGAATCACTGTTTTAATACCAGCACTGTAATTTTAGATTTGCTTTTATTACAGTAATGCCAAATAAGCCTGTTTCAAATGTAGGTAATTACTGCAAATTTCTAATTTGAAAATTTGTCTAATGAGACTTCTTTAAAACTGCAGCCTGTCTTTTGTTTTTGCTTTAGTTTACAGCATCCCGAGAGTGTCTGGAAACTTGTCATGTTTTAATAGTGTGTATTTTCTTAAATGAATATCTTGTGCTCATGAAAGGTGTTGATTTGACAGTCTTTCAGAGTAAAGTTCCTTAGTTGCTAACTGAAGCATTGTAATGTGAGCGCAGGCCATACACCCTCTGTGTCTGGAACAACCAGACTCTTCTGTCATCTCCAGATTATGTACTTCTAAATGCCTTCTTTTTTTAAAATTAACTTTATATGCTAATGACAGGCAAACATCATTTAGCCAGTCTCGGAGTGAAGTTGGGGAACATGATAGATAAAAATTCCTTTGTAACCCATAAAAAGAGTGGTTGGCTATTCCCAAACATGAAATTCACGAACACCATGCCCTTTAACTAATTACTGCATAGTCATATAGGACCTGATTTTCAACTAACTGGAGTGACCATACAGATCTGTGCTTTCTGTGCTGCGTGAAATTTCAGCCTCAGCTGGAAGTCCATTTCACCTAGTCACTACTGTCTTTTTAAAATAATACCTCCTTAAATTCTTCTTGTACACATTCCTTCTTAATTAAAACCTGTGTCCCCAATTCCTGGTTATTCCAGCTAGCGTTATTGGATCAAAGTAATAGAAAATTAAATCTTTAGCGAGTTTTAAACATGTCAGTCAGTTTTCCTTTGGATCAGAATCTCAAATAATCCCAGTTTTTGTCAATTTCCTTGTATGTAAATCTCTCCATTCTATTTATAGTCTTACTTGCTTTATGCTGTATCTTTCCAATGTAACTACATCTTTTAAAAAATGCTAGACTACAGTTATATTGAAACTAGTGCTCTATGAAGCATTAACCAGCATCCCAGTAACTGCCTTCAGTGCTGATGCGCTTTGATCTGAGCATTTTAGTTTTGGGTCTATGTCTGCTGTATTAACTAATTTATTGCTATTTAAAGTACACATAGTTTAAACACTGTTTCTTCCTAGTACCTCAGATTACACTTAAACCATTAAAGCCTTGTGTATACTGTATGCACAAGTTTTACCACTAACTGTTCCCATATGGGAAGAAGCTTTATCAATATACGCACATTTAAACTGGTGTAATTGTATCCATATCAAAGGTTGTACTGGTATAATTACACGGGTAAAAAAATCAGACCCATAACTGACATAGTTATACTGATATAAAAACTGCATCGAGTAGGCCTTAATTCAGTGTTCCAGTTCTGAATTCATTTACCTAAACTGCCAAGATTATAAGGTAAAACAACTACAGGCCCTTGAGCCTTAACCACTCTTTTGCCATGCTATCCCTTGCTACTGTAATGATCTTAGGTTTCTTTCCTCTTATCTCTAGACACTAAATGAATCCTCTATTAATGAACGGAACAGCTAGAGTTTACCCAGCTGCGGTGCAGTCTTTCTTGCGTTGCCCTGCTCATGTTTCTGAAGTTTAGCATCTTCATTTGGTGAGGAGAAAAGAGAGGAGAGGGTCTGCTCACAAGTTGATTGGAACTCTTCTCAGGGACCCTGGAGCAGAGTCCCAACTCTCCTTCAGGCCAATATAGCATCTGAGAACAGGCTCCCCAAGTGTTATTGAAATTCAGTTCTGTACTCCAGGCATGATAACGTACTTACCTCATCACAGTTACTGTAGCCTTCATGGCCCATGGACACTTATTCTGCTGACTGACAAACCGAAGTTCTTCTGCCCTTTTTCTGTTGTTTTGCCCTCTCAGACTTGTATTCAGGGTTTATTGATGTAAAAGGTACAAGCTTTGGTAGGTGGGCAGGAGGTATTTTTATTAAATTCTAGGATTGTCCTTTGTCAGCTTGAAACAATGTACCAAAGAGCAGGGTAGAACATGCGTGCCATAGAGTGCAAATGAACCTAGCTGATTGTAGCATGGTAATTTGCCGTAAGCCGATTACTGGATTAGAGCAAAGGCTTGGTATGTCAGCAACAGCCCCTGACAGTAATTTTTATTGAAAGGTATTTCCTATTTTATTATCAGTCCACTTATACCTAGATCACGTCTTTATTTCTTAAGATAAGAGGTTTTTTGTTTTTTGTTTTAAGTTCAGTTACGTTACCGAACGCCACTGTTTGCCTACTGGAGACAGTGTCTGACTTTTTCTTTTGCTGTTGATGAGGAGGCAGTTTTTAGCAGCTGCAATGCTTCCAGATTTACCTCGATTTGCTTTTGTCATCATAATCCCTCCTCCTTGATTTGTTCTTCTAGCAAAGACTCACGTCATCTTGTTTTTCCAGTTCTGTTTTCCTCCTCCTTTTTCTCTCTCTCTCTCCATCTCTCTTTTTTTTAATAAATAAAAACAAATAAATAAGGAAGATGTTGGCAAACCAATCGGGAGTATGTCTGCTATCTGGAATTTGCGCTACACTGATTGTGCTGGCTTTAGCCTATTACTTGTACTGGTAAGTGGGATTTAGTACCACCTGTTTACTTTTTTGCTCATAAGATGTTATTGTTGCATACCTTCATAGACTGCTTCCTATACTGGATGTGTAGACTAATGTATGACTCTCTCTATGTGGCTCTACTTTTTTCCTCATTAGTTGTGTCGCAAGTCTCTGTTTACTCTTTACCACTTGGAAGAAAGATGGATGATGAAAGGATACAGTGATTGGTATTGGAAATCATGGGGTAAGAGGGCTGAATTTCTTCTTCATTAGGGGGTGCTTTTTTGTAACCCCTTTACTCATTACCATTTTCCACACCCCTGTTTATCATCCATACAGCTGTCCATCTTTCCTCATAAGCTTAGGCTGTGACTGGCTTCCTGACAAATGGGTGTGTGTGTGTGTGTGTGTGTGTGTGTGTGTAACGTGCGTATATGAAAGTGTACCATCTGCACTGCAGTATGGAAAGCTTCAGGTGCAAATTAAGGACTCTCATGTTTTCCCCCCTGAACCTATGGCATTGTTCCCTAATCTGCCCTTTACATATATGAATAGTGGTGGTAGCAGGTGATTGTGGGGAGAGAACAGAGTTGGAGCCTGCAGAGGTGGCAGGGTAAGACAGTGGGAAGAGGAGGAAGGAGGTATATATCTCTTCCACAGTGAAGGAGGCACATTCAGCAAATATCTTCCATTCTAACCTTCTTCCTTCAGATGTTCAGAACTTTCAAAGGAGTGGTCTAGGTCAAAAGGTGACTTTTTAAAGAACTTGAGTAAAATCCATTAATCATTTTTAACGGAAAAATTATATATATTTTTAGCTGTAAAAAGACTGACTTTTCTGTATTGCAACTTAAATGGCTAGACTTCACAAACTGAAACTTCCCAGGTTAGGGGTTTTCACTGAGGATAAGTTTCCAGAATATTGTGCGTTTTTTGAAGTGATGTAGATAGAAGTAAACTAAAATCTGTGGTGTGCTTTAAATTAAATGTTTCTACTAGTCAGAGTTCTGGTATTTACAGGACTACAATTTAATGTAAATACTTAATACTGATGAGTGTATTTGCTGATATTTCACTATGAATTTCTACAGTTTTGTATACTTTAAACATGCAACAGAGTGTTGAAGTCCACAGTGAAATCTGTGGAAATAATAGTGTCAAAGCTGCTGCTGTGTCTTAAAAATATCCAGGGAAATAGAACACACACGTTTATGTGACTATAGCATTAAAGTTACAATTTGAAACATTCTAAAGATAGGAAATGCAACATTTAAAGTTTTTGATTATTAGTTACGCCACTGATTATATTTTAATACAAAAAAACCTCTGCAGTGGGAATAAATTAAGGTTATTATGGAATCTCTAACTTTTTCATTTCCCAACATTAGAGTATCAAAATGTAGTCTGAAGCTTACATCAGTTTATGTCTTGTATTCCAATAGAGAGACATGCTATATTGTGGGAGGAGTATGTACAAATATTATATATTTAAAAATTTTTTTTAGCAAGTCTTGGTATAGGAGCAGTCTAGTTCACTCATGGTTTAAAATTCTTGACTTACAGCCAAGCCAGATCTGGGTTGCAGGACAGATTACAACTCTGTATGCAGCAGAAGTTATCTAGCAAGTAAAAGGCCTAAGCCTTCCTTGAACCTTGAGATTGTTGAGGTAGAAAATCAGAGATGTTGCGCAGCTGTTTGTTCAGGCCAGTTTGTTTAAACTTTTCTGATTAGATATAGATGAGGCCTGATTATTTATACATGAAGATTTTTTTTAATCTATTGACTCTTGAAGAGAGCAGTTCTATAGACTGGTACTGCCAGTGGTAAAGTAGGTCAATTAATTACTTATTTTTCCTCATATATTTGGTCTGCAGAATGTAGTTTCTGAAACCTTTTCAACTTATTTTTCTTGTCTGGGTGCTACATCTCCCATAGAATGCCCCACTCACACAAGGACGAACTGATAAGACTGCAGATTGCAGAGATGGCAAGGAGTGAACTTTGCATCTTGAGAGATTAATCTGTTTTTTGCCTAATTGCATCAGTGATCTTTTGCTTTCCTTGGATTGGAAAAACCCTATTAGCCAGCTGAGGTAATCAGTTGCTTTTTGAGCAAATGTAGATATACTCTGTAAGGACCTTATTATGCTAGGAATCCAGGGTGCTCCATCCCAGTTGGGAAGGCGCTCAGCCCCTTTCAGGATCGGAGCTGAACTGCTGCCCAATAAGTAGGTAGTGTGATGCAAGAGTACACCCATCCACAGAAACTACTTGTGGGATCCAGCTGACTAGCCGAAAGGTAAAGTATCCTGCTCAGATAACAAAGGGAATTTCCTTATTGGGAATTGAGCCCAGCACCTGACTGAGTCAGGCTCTAAGACACTTCTCCCTGATTAGTGAATTGCTTATTTAGCCATATATAAAAGATATTTTTATTGTCATATATTTGTCATAATGACTTAATAGTGTGTAGGGGCAAACTGATCTAGGCTACATAAGACAGTTGAGCCCAAAACTCTTCCCCAATTTTTTTTTTAATTCGAGCCATTATGAGACTCTGAAATGGTCAAATACATGCCCTTCCTTAACCTCACCCTCCCACCCATCCAGTTTGTGGCCTCAGAAGGAACCGAAACACCAAAATATAATCAGACAAGCTACTTTAAGGTATTTCTGGTCAGGACTTGAAATATTTGAAAATATCTTTTTCACTAGATTTCTAGTCCAGTTTTGCAAACTTAAACAGTTTATGTATGTATATGAACTTTGCTTGTGTCATGAATGAAGCTGCTTGAGACTTGTTTCTTAATGGGTTCTTCTGTGGTATGACTTGGTAATTCATATTATAGAGTTTTATCTCCCATCATATTCTTGATTATCACAGTGTGGTTTTGTATTGTACTTGCACATGCTTGCAGAATTTTAAGGAGCTGTACAGTCTCATTGGCCATCCCTTGTGTTTCCTTGTTAGTAGAATTCTGTGTTTTCATGGGGCTTGTGCCCACTAACAGGTTTTGTGGCCGCCATAAGCATCTGAAGCAGCAGTCTGGTATGTTGTCTTGGATTTTTATTTTTAAATTTGCCATCAGTTTAAATTGAAGGCTTGCATTGGCTTATAAACTAGAATTATTTCAGACTGTAAGTGCTCTTTTTGATTGTAATCTCATTGGGGACAGAGCTGTCATTTTGTTTGTACTGAGCCTAACACAGCAGGGCCCCAGCCTTTTTCTGGCCTCTAGGCACTGCAGCAATGTAAGTGATAAATAAGAGCTCATCTTTGGTCAATTTATCTAGACCTGCTCCTGTCAAGTTAGCTTTTGACTTGTGCTTTTATTAATACGATAGCACACAAGGAGATTTTACATTGGTTGTCTATTAATATTTTTTTTAAATAACAAACTTTCCCCCAGGAAACACATTCTCATGTAAATAAAAACAAATAAGCAAAAATTAATACCCAATTTGTTACTGCTTCTGAACTCATTCCTAAGTCCCTGTGGGAGCAGCCTGGCTAATGAAGAAGCACTGCTCCCATGGTGTCTCCACTGGTACTCAAGCCTGCTTTTGCTGTTTATGTCGGTATGATTTTCCCACCGTGATGAGGGAGCCCAGGCAAATTCAATGCTGATTTTGTTCTGCATTTATTTACATGAGAGTTCACCACAATTCTGAGGAAGGCTGATGCCACAGAGAGCAGCTGTCCTACCTTTGAAGCACAAGCTTATGTAGTATCCCCAGAGGGACTAGGTGAGTTTTGGAGGAAGGAGAAGACAAAGGAGCAAAAACTCTTCCTCCGTGACCTCATAGCTATATATATCCGCTGCTGTTGGCTTTCTTGTTCTCATGGGGGAAGAGAGGAGAATTTGGCCCTAGGAATCAAGACTTGCTCTCTCCAAATTACCATGATTATAAAGCTGATCCTATTTCTGGGCTTAACTACGTAACAGTGTATCTTTAAAATTAATCCATGTAGAGAGGAATTCTTCTTTTAATAAAGTTTGTGAATTCTATGTCAAAATTAATCCTTCCTAATGCCCCTATACACTGTAGTAATCTAAATATGAGTATTAAGAGTGAGGTGAAGGAGGAGGAGGCAAGGATTTGAGGAGTGGTAATGGAGAAGTCTGTGTTTGTATCTGCATCAGGACAAACTCTAACTGACACAAACTATGTTAATAATACTTTTAAACTTGTAAAATGCCTGTCATCTGAAGACCTTTGTGCTGTACAAACTCTAATTAAATCTCATAAAACCCTTGAGAGACACACATTCCTATAGATCCTACTCAGATAGGGTAAACTGAGGCTCAACAAGGATAAGTGTCTTACTCAAGATCATACATTGAGTTGGTGGTAACACTTGCATCAGAACCCAGGAATTATGGCTTCCAGATTCCTGCTAGGTCACTATTCTCAGCAAGGCATATGATTATATTTATTTTTAAGAGTCTAGAGTTGTTTCTGCTTCATAGGTTTTTACATCACAGTGGAAATAAATGTGGAATCTATAAGAAGGTTGAGTCGCTCAACAACTTTTTCAGTTTGTATTGCCATGTATAGTTTCCTTTTCTTGGCCAACTTTAAGGCCTTCCCTACATTAGAAAACAGTGCTCTATTTAAAAACTTCCCCTGCAGTTTTCTGACCTCGCCCTTTCTACATAAACAAAGCACGAGCACAGCTGTATGGTTTTTGCATGAACTGGGCCAAATCCATGATTGTCAATCCATATGCTCAAAAGTCATGAATTGGGCCCCCTAAAAATAAGGAGCAGGGTTTAAAAAATCATGAGATTCTTAAATTGTAGGTTCCTTCTGTTTGCCTTCTGAGTATTTAGGGGTCACATTCTGAGGCTTTTTCTCTGCAACTGTGTCAGAGCAAGAAACATTTTTAAAAAGTGAATGTGGAGATTCTTATGTATTCACCTGACTTCAGGAACTGGGGCTTTAAAGAAAACATACAAAATATTGCAGAGAGGGAATTAGCTTGGCTGAGGGGAACTTACAAAGGTGTAAGTAATACACATGCATGTAGGCCTTTATTTGTTTTACCCGTTGCTCTACATGCTCATACCTTTGAAGAGTGAATAAATGATGCTTTGTTTTGAAGATGCTGTTTCCATGTCACTGCCAATGCATGCTTTCACAGCCTCCCGAAGGGAAACTTATGCAGGTGCAAAAATAGAGTTGGGCTTGTGACACTAACACGGTTGGGATATGGGGGACTACAGCCCAGAGATCCCGTTTGAGTGGTTCCAACCCAGCATGTGGTGCAGGAAGCCGGCCTATCACATAAGGGGTGCACTTGCCCTTAGACTCCTTTTAGTTCCTCTTGAGTGTACCCTTTATCTGACAGGTCTGGCTTCCGGCACTTTATCCTTGTTGGAAATTACTTTAAGTGCTCTTCATTTTCTATGCAATAATTTTTAGGCCATAAGCTTTTAATATGTCGTCTTGTAGATGGTATCTCATAATTGCTGAGATTTCCATCTAGAAAGCCATGAACAAATTCTACATCAGTGGAGAAAATACACCACTGTTGAACTATAATTCCCTTCTGAAAATGTAATCTTTCTGTGTAAAGCGAAGGATCAGCCTGGATCAATGGAAATCCTAGTTGCTGAATGTGTACTTTATGCAATGCTTTACCAAGAGCTTCAGCATAATTAGAGGGAAGTTGCACAGTGCATTTATCTTTGTCAAGGTTAACCAAGGAAAAATGCAATAAATGGTGAACAAGACTTGTCTCCTTCATGGTAGAGGAGGGTTCAGAAGGAAACAGATACTCCAAACTAACACTTAGGGCTTATCTGCACTGCAAAATAGTTTGGCCTAAGGGCTCTGATTGGTAGAATGCTTTGAAGTGTTGTGGTAGACTCTTCTGGTGTGAATTAAAAGGTAACTAGTTCATGCTGATGTAGTCCTAACTGAGTCCTTTTTCAAACAGTGCAAAGTATGTACCTTTTAGTTCATGCCAGCAAGATCTGCACAGGGTAGTCAGAGCCCAACATTCTTTACAGATCACGGCCCTGGAGTCTGGATTGTAACACTGCATAGATAAACCCTTACTTTGCATCTGTCTTTACAAGTAAAATGGGTAACTTTGCTCTAAATCAGAGGTTAGGTTTTCAGAGATGATACCAGATTGTGACCTCAAAATGCATTACTTACCCTTTTCTACACCACACTTGATGTCCTTTCTGGAAAAGAGTAGGTCCTGAAATGATTTTTTTGCTTTTCCAATCAAATAAGAGGTCCCAGTGTATTTTCATTTATAAAGTTATTACTTAAGGCTTATACTTCTGGAAGTGTTTGGAAAAATGTCTTTTCTGCCTATGCTGTCAATAGGATAAGTAGTGGCACAAATCAATGTTTTGTCATTTTTATTTTATTTTATTTTTAAAAAGAAAGGAAAAAGGAGGCCTTGGCAGGAAATAGACATTATTGCTGATTCTATAGGAAGAAGTGTTGGGAACATTAAGGGCTTATGGTAATATTCAGTAGGGAAATACCTGAAGTCTAAATTTTGTGGAAATGTTACTGAACAAACATATAATATTAGGATTTGAAGACCCCGGAATAGGTAGCAAATTAACAGGTCTGTTTTGGCTTTTCCGTGTTCCTTTGATGTAGTTAGTTATAGAGTACTGAATTAGTGCATCACTTTGAGTCAGGCATGGTCAGATGATGCAGCAAAACGGAAGTGTGGATGCAGGAGAAAGGCAGCGTCAAGGTTGTTCTTCATAGTTTGAGGCTCATAAGGTGCATTTGGCACCTGTCCCAATGAATATGTCCAGAAATCTCAAGAACTAATATGCCTACAGCTTTTTAGGTAGTGCTAGAAGGTGAATGGTACTAGACTTAGTGAAAGTTGCTTTCTAAGAATGACTAATTTAAAGATGCAGAATGAACTTCCAAAGTTTGGCTTGGGAAAGCTTCCTAGACCTACACTGTATCAACAAACTCTGATGTAAGCCCAAAAGCAACTCTTGTATTGTCTTTTGCTGACAAGTTATTCCTTTGGAAAGCCAAGAAGGATTCAATTAATATGTGAGCTTCCATGCTTTTGGTCTTGTCTGCACTAAGAAAATTCACCCATCCTTGACCACAGAGACACTGTATCTGTGGTTCCCAAACTTTTTAATACTGCAGCTCCCTTACAGATATTTTAAAACTCGGTGGCTCCCTACAGCAAGTATCAGGATGGGTTGTTTGTTTTTAATGAACTCAGAACACTAGATACAAGAGTTCAGGATACTAGGTTCAAGAGAGACACTAAAGTTCAGATGTTTTTGTGACCTTATTCAACTACATACAGTTTGTTTAATTATATAAACCAATCTAATCTGGATTTTTTTAAATTATAATTTGAAAATATGGTGATTAGTAAGCCTAGTTTACTAGTCTCTTAATTAAAAAAAAACAAAAACAGACATACTGATTAAATTTCTCCCCCAATACTCATGACTCCCCCAGGAACCCTTCAAGGATCCATGGCTCTTAGTTTGGGAAGCACTGCCCTACATTCGCATCTTTCTCGTGTGGCTTGTCTACCTACAGCTCTGGTCTCTTATCTGCTCTGACATCTCCGATTATCTGAAAAATGTATCTGGTATCAACCTCTTACCATACTACTTACCATACTTCCATTGTTTTAAAAGGGGAATGGATCCATTCCTGGTGTGAATAAATAGTTCTGGGCATTTCTATGTATGCACTCTTCTATTCACTTGTGGGTGCCCCAGTATTAAAAAAGATTTATATTAGTAAACTGTAAGCTGAAAGCAGAATTCTGATTGCATTTCTCAGGATCATGAAGTCCTTAGAGGAATTGTAATGTGAGAGGAGATTGGGGAGATTAATTATATGTAGGTTTGGGAGCAGGAAAGGAGGCGGAAGTGTCATCAGATTATAGATATTATTAAAATGGCATCACTTCACAGAGAGGAAGAAGCTTTGCAGAAATGGTTAACTAGAAGCAATCGTATGAAATGCTGTAAAGGGAGAACTTAGATATGATACTAGGAAAAATATTTCAAAATACTGTATACACTGTTTGAATATTGGCTAGTCCCACCAGCAAAGGAGAATGGTCTGAGGAAGTGACTTTAGTACTGGAGGATTAATGAGAACTTGGTGTATCAGAAAATAAAATTATCCTAAAAGTACATCAGTAAATCTTGGATGCTGGGAACACTTCTGTTTCTTAATAGTATATGCTGCATCATTATTATTTGTTTTATGAATAATATTAAATGTAGCCATAGACTCCTGTAGCTCATATATTGTTTTAGAGGGAGGAATTCCCAATTTTTAAAAAATAGCTGGCTATTCTCAAGAGGTTGGTAATGGAAACTTCATTGCAGAAAATGAAAGTGTGTAAATACTGTATGTGGAGAGAACAGACAGGTCAGAGTTAGTAGGCTTAATATCCTATTCCTGTCTCTGAGAGGTTTTGAATTGGCTAGTGACTGGTTTACTTGGAGAAAATCTTTTTTTAAAGAAGTGGGTGTGAGACGGGGTGAAGAAGGTTGGAAGAATGTGAAATATATTTGTGTATCACAGTACTAAAGCCTCATTCTGATGCCAAAAGGGTTATGAAATGAATAGCTGAATTCAGACTTTTTCTGACAGTAAGCGATCTTCTGCCTGACTAAATCAAAGCTCCATATTGATTATATAAAATATATTATTATGGCGCAGTAATAGCCATCAAACAGATGTCAAAAATAAGCTTGTGATTTCACTTTCTGAATTCAGAAAGTAGGAGGAAAACTGAAAGTTATAAGAACTTTCTTCTGACAGATGAATAACTCCTAGAACTGGCTACAGTGGGAGGAAGAAAGGGTAAGTAGAGAACATAGTATTTTGATGGGGTCACAGTGTTTTTTATTTAAAAAGCCTTCCCATAAACAGTACTTAGTGCTGTGTTACAAGAGTAAGCTTTAGATTTTACTATTCATGAATTATTATAATTCTTTGGAGGCCTCAGATATGCTGGGCATCTTTAAAAAACAGGTACCATGAGGAATGTATAGTCTAAATTGGACAGGATGCTGCAGGTAGGGATCATAAACCAAAGAAAGGTGGGAAGATGAGAGGAAAGACAAAAGTCACAACTTTATTAGATTTTTTTTGTTTGTTTTTGGTGCTTTTTTAAACTTGCTTCCCCCTCACTTCTTATAGTGGGATTTTTTGGAAAGAATTTGAATGAGTTTGTCAGATGTACTTGGGGAGATGTTTCAAGTATTAGGGGGTAGTATGGATGAGGGCACAGAAATACTTGAGAGGAGGATGCAAAGGAGTTGTTGAGACTGGCATCATAGTCTGAGCAGAGAGAGGTATGGGGCAATGTGAAGAAAGACCAGTTCAGAGATGTGTGCTTGAGAGTTCACAGCAAAAGCACTAGGTGAGAGAGATGATTTTAGTGGTAGCATTGTGGGCAGATGGGAGTGAGGCGAGTTTAGCATGAAAGGACCAAAGAGGAGATGGCAGTAGTCAAGGCAGATGATGAGGGCAAGAGTGAGTGATACAGCTATTGGGACAGAAAGGAAGCATCAGTGTTGCAGGGAGGGAAATGACTGGATTTGACCATGGTCTGGATATTGGCAGAGAAGCTGATGGAGGAGTTGAGGGCAAGCCCCAGGTTATAGCTCTGGGTGATAGGGAGGCTGGTAATGTTATCACCAGCATTGGAGGGAATGGAGAGAATTGAGGAGGAAGGCTTACAAACTCAACATGGCCAAAAGTGAGCTCAACATAATGGCAGATCAGCCTAGCGAGAGATTAGGTTTGGCACTTGAAAGCTGCCAGAGTGCAAACACTTCTCAGCTTTATTTGGGGAAACAAAATGAAAATCCATCTCAAGTTAGAAAGCATTATAAATGTTAATGTAAAGATAATGTTTTTGTAAAAGCTGGTCTTTAAATGTTTAAGTTACAGCTTTCACCATAGCTTCCCATATGATGCTGGTTGTATGGGTGCTTAGCAAGTCCCATCTGATGTAAGTTGGAGGACTGTTAAGCAATTATAATAAATCTGGCCAAAAGCTGGTTTATAGAATCAATTGTTGACTTTTTTAAAGGTATTTGCTTTATTAAAGATGCATGTGCCTGTACAGAGTAGCCACTTGGCTTACTGACTGCAAAAAAGAATTAAAGGAATTAGAAAATCACTTTTTTATTCTGAAAAATCTATAGTGGGTGGTAATTTTTTCCACTGAAAAAGTAGTCTGACTAAAGATGTTCTCTAGAATAATTATTTCAGTGTATAGGCCCCCATTTGAGGAGCCTCTGAACACTATCAGGGATACTCTGTTTAGACCGACCTCTGGGTGGTGCTGTTTTATAGCTTTGACAGATTACAAATCCCAGGATGCAGTGGTGGGTGCCCTCTTGACCAGGACTGAGCTTCCAGGACAGAGGCTGCAAATGGGAGCCAGTGGGCTCCAGTTTGGTCTGTAAACTAGAACTGGGAGCTGCTACTCCCTTTGGAGTCTGGGCCAAAGAAAAGCTGTGACCAGATCTCTGTTGTTGAGTTGCTGGGGTTGAAGATTTATAACCAGGATTAAGGCTATGCTGCAGTTGAATACTTGTTAATGCTGAGCCCTTGCTCACTGATTCCTTCTCCACAGCTGGGCATTGAGAACAAAAGCCAGCGACTGTTGGTTATGCCACAGATTTGAATTTGACTCACTCGATTTGAGGAAAGAATGAGTTACCCCTGGGACTGTCCCCTCTGGGTTGAAGATAGTGTTGAGACTTGGTGTGGCTACATTATGTCTAAGAAGAAAATGGGGGCAGTGGGAGGGATTCATTGTATGGTCAGAATCGGGGTCAATTGCTCTTTGATGGAATAACTGTTATTACCAGCTAGTACTGTGCAATCTAAGTGGGTCATTATACAAAGCCTGCTCATCCAGTACACCAATCAAGGGAGGACCCCGGACTATAAACTAGTTTGCACTCAGGTATGGGATGGATCTGTGTATAATGCTAAGAGTGCTGGTTAGGTTTATGTTGCTGTTGAAATTTGTAACCATTAGCTGAACTATTGCAGCACCATCTACGGACCTGGTACAGTTATAATAAACTGTTTACAATGTTCAAAAAAGAACTAAGTAAGTTCATGGAGGGTAGCTCCATCAATGGCTATTAGCCAAGATGGTCAGGAATGCAACCCCATGCTCCAAGTGTCCCTAGATCTCCAACTGCCAGAACCTGGGGCTGGATGACAGGATGGATCACTTGAAATTACCCTCTTCAGTTCATGCCCTCTGAAGCATCTGGCACTGGCCACTATCAGAAGACTGGATACTGGGCTAGATGGACCATTGGTCTGACATACTGTGGCCATTCTTATGTTCATATATAACTTAACCTATATTAATCTGTTGCATTTTCCTTTGTATTTTGCTAGAGTAATTTTTAAGTAAAGTTGTGTGGGTTATATGTTGGGTGTTTGTTGTCTGTAAAAACTTCAAAGATCACTGCTGCTCTCATCTTAATGCATGACTCATTGGCTCTCTGGATGCTGATTTGCAAGGTAGTAGATGTTGCCAAAATAACAAGAACCCTCTGATGTGCTTCATCTTGCTGAGGAGTCATAGGTCACTGTTCTCCCACAGACTGTTATAACCTGCTTCAGAAAAGAAGGGTTTTCATCAATAGAAAAGGATGGCCTGGTGAACGTTGATGAACTGGCCAACATGTCTGTTTCTGAAAATCTAACAGCAGAAGAATCTGTGGCTATTGTTGAGTTTTGACAGTCATTTGGAATTGGAAGGTGAGTTTTCTGATGCCGAACTTCTGGACACAGTAGTGCCTGTACCAACAGGCTGATGAGGCACAAGAGGATAGTGTGTTGGGTGACAAACTTGAAGAGCTTTCCCACACAGAGCTACGTGTGGTGGATGTTTTTCACAGGATATGCCAGAGTCATGGCTTTGAGAAGTGTTGCAAGCCTACACACAAAACTGAAAAGGATTTACAGGTCGAGATGACCAACTGTAGAAAGCAGACATTGGATACATTTTTCCCTCTCAAAAACATTATTTATTGATAAAATCTTGTGCTGCTTTAATTGATATGACATGTAAAGAGCACTGACTGCAAGTGCAGAGCTGATCAGCAGATAGAGACGTTATACTGTAAGTGTTTTATAAGTTTTTTTTTCTTGTTTTCTTTAAAATGCTTTTCCTTTATAGAATTGTTTGCTGCTGTAGTCTTTGTGACTCATAGCAAGCTGAGATTTCCTAAATTTGTTCTAAAGCATTGTGGTACACTTCACAATGTATCAATCACTGTGTATTTTGTTTGGTTTACTTCTTTAGTACTGACAGTCAATGAACAGTTAATAAATAGTTTCACAATTTCTGTTGTCTACAAATATATCATTCTGCACATGGTTTTCTAGGTATCCTCCTGAAAACAGTGCTTCCACTTATTGGCAACTTCTGTATAATAACTTTTTGCTGGGAACCAGAGGTTTCTTTTAAGCAGAAATTACTGTATTTGAATCTCTGTTCTTTGTTAGAAAAACTTAGATTTGTTTATAGTGAAAACAAGTATAAGTGCTCAGAGAGACAAGGTGGGTGAGGTAATATATTTTATTGGACTACCTTAGGTGGGTGAGGGGAATAAGCTTTCAAGGACCTGAAGAAGAGCTCTGTGTAAGCTTGAAAGCTTGTGTCTCTCACAACAGAAGTTGGTACAGTAAAAGATATTATCTCACCACCTTGTGTGTCTGATACCCTGGGAGCAATACAGCTACGACAACACTGCATAAATTTAAGTGCTGTGAGTTAAGCAGTGATCCTAATATATGACTGTAAGCGGAAGTGTACTGTTCCTTTGGGAATAGTGTTTCTGTAAATACTGTGAGTGTCCAGTGGAATAGGGGCTGGGTACTCCAGGGGGACGCTCTGAGAACTCAGGGGTTGGACTGTACCTATTGCTTACCCACAGCGGGGCCTGTGAGGCATAGAGGGGAGGGCTTGTGTTACCTGTGGTTAATGGAGTCAGGGAGCTGACCCCTGGCAAGCACATACAAAGCTTCCTCATGCTAAGGGCAGGTGATAGTGAGGTGCCTCATCACCCTAGGTACCACCAGAAAGCATCAGTGCCATGTCAGGTTTTGCCCCAGGTCGATCTCAAACAGTATGGTTTGTTCTAAAAATTGGTTGTGAGCAGAATCAGGTGTCTTCTCTGTATTAGGTAGGTGCTTTTGCAAATACCATTGGGTACCTATCTGCATTTTTAGGTGCCTAAATGCCTTTGAAAAGTTGGCCACATGTCCTTTAAGTTTTTAAGAATAGTAGATTTCATCCACCTGGTGTTTATTCATAGATTGGAAGAGGAAAACAAGCATCTCCTGCTTTCTCAGCTCCCAGTCAGATTCTCAACTTTGAATGAACTAGTCCAAATGAAGAGAACAATGTCTCTGCACTGGCTAGCTAAAGTGAAATTAAAAAGAAATTTAGACAAAAGCTTTTCTGCACAACAGAATCTGGGAAAATGTAACTATCAACATTCACTCCATTGTAAAAGCTGAAAATAGCAGACACTTATTTCATGCAGCACATGGCATTGAGGCATTTATAATGCTTGAGTTGACCTCAAAAGTTAAAGATGTTTTCCCCGATTCTGTATATGATTAAAATTTGAGAATTTGAGGGCTCATTGATGCAGTGTATGTTTATTTAAATGATTGTAATAGATTATAGTAAGTTTCAGCTTTAGCATGGGTTGTCATAATTTCAAATTTAATTTTAAACAGGTTTACTTTTAAAAGGAAAGATGTTGGATTTAAATCAATTTTTATCCACCCCGATACAACCATAAACTGCAGTCAATAGAGGCGAGGTTGGAACTCATGATATAAAGCATAGGGAGGTATAACCTAAGCTTCTGATAATTTTGTCTCTGAGGGTATGTCTACACTGCAATAAAACATCTGTGGCTAGCCCTGGTCAACTGACTTGAGCTCGTGAGGCTCGGGTTGTGGGGCTATAAAATGTCAGTGTAGACATTTGGGGTTGGGCCCCAGCCCAAGTCCTGGGGCCCTTCCCTGTTGCAGGGTCTCAGGGCTTGGGCTCCAACCCAAGACTAAACATCTATATTATAGCTCCACAGCCTGAACCCCACGAGCCCAAGTCAGCTGACCTGGGCCAGCTGCAGGTTATTGCACTGTATACCATACCCATAGTGCTTTCTGTGTTGTAGCAGCTGGAAATCTTGTGACACCAGAACTGCCATTCAGTTTGAATAGAGTCATCTCAGTATTTAGTCTGCTAAAGTACTTAAAAACAGTAACTCTTAAAATTGCAGGAGGAACAAAATATTGAATATGTACCACTTGTAACTGATATTGCCCTCAGCAGATATAAAGTGAGAGGCAAAAATCAGATCCTAGGTTATACAGTTTTGCAAAAAGAATAAAAGAAAAGGTAACATCTCCTTACAATTTTTAAAAGGTGGCCATTTTTGACCTCTTACTATTGTGTATGTGTGAACCTGATCTGCATCAAACAAACATGAAAACCTGAAACACTGTGTCAACTTTAACTTGTTTAGGTTTTTAGTTACTTTTGTAACATTTCTGAAAAATAAAAGATGAACTTCCCTATCAAAAAGGAAAATTCTACTGCAACTTTAACTGTGGCATTACTATTGCTCTACTATATAAAGCATGCATGTATACAATGTATATGTGTCTGTGAAATTGAATAAATGATAGGCTGGTTTGGTATGAAACTGTTAATTTCATGAGTTTGGGATGGCTGCATGATCTTGAGTGGCAAAGGGCATACTATCAAGTATTCTGCATATGCTATATATTTTGTAGCAAAACTATGAGACTATTTTAGAGAATTTAAAAGGGAAAACTACATGGAATTCTGCTTCTCTATAGACATTGTGATTCTAATAGCCCTGCAATGCCAACTGGCAAAAGAGCCCACCTATGCTGTAACTTGTATCAGGCCTGACATACTCATTACCCACAACACATTGTTGTCATAATGTGTATTTAAAAGGTGTCATGTAAAGTATAAGATGTAAACTGATGAAATGCTAGTCCCGAAAATATTGTGTGATGTATGAATAGGTTGTGTATGAAGAGTTGTATACGTGTACCGGAAATATGTTCTTAAAATGTGTTTAGGAGGCAGTACATAAAACCCACCCACTCTGGACAAAGGACTGTGTCTTTATCTGTCTGACTGGCTTGATTACAGGCAGAAGACAATGAAAATACACTTTCTTATAAGGTAAACAAAGCCTTCAAGCTGGCAAGTGGCAGAGAAGACAGTTTAGCGATCACACTGCAGGACAGAATCTGCACCCCAGGAAGGCTTCCTGGGTCTTGAAGCAGAGACAGTAGACTTTGGGAAAATATAAGGGGTGCAAAAAGACTTCCTAGTTATCCATCACTTAGGGAACAAAGGGAACAGCACCCTCTGATTCTATGACAGTTGGATCCCCTGGACGGGAGGCCTGGAGATGCTGGTACCTAGGTACAAGAAAACTGCTTAGACAAAGATTGTAACCTGCTAAAATTAAGTTTTAGTCACTAAAAAGCATATTTTGTTTGTAACCATACCTGTCTCTTTTCTCTTGCTTAAAATCACTTCATCTCTGTTCCTTGTACTCAAACCATCTCAGTGCTGTTATAATGAAGTAAAGTGTGAGTCTTCAGCAACACTAACAGGCTGGCTTGTACATCGTGTCTTTGGAGGCAGCAAACTTAATAATTTCTCTCGTCCAGTGAGAGGGGCTGGATGCTGCCAGAAGATGTCTTTGGGAAACTCAGGAAGTGGAGTTCACTGATTGTTACCTGCAAAGCAAGGTGTAGACTGGCAGATTCTCAAGGAGTTTGTTGGTGAAGCAGACAAACTGGGGTGACAGGGAGCTGACACAGTCTAATTTCCTGCAAAGGTCACTTGCTGAGGCAGAGGTGTAATAGGGGCTCACAGCTATGTGTGTCATGAGCAGAATGTCACAATCATCCTGCAGTCTTCTAATTTATGCAAAGTTTCCCAGTAGCACTTAGCTTGAGGAGTGGAATTTTGTGCTCTGTGGGGTGCCCTTGACAGAGGGCTAAGGGAGATCCTGTGTCACAGAATCCAGCTTTGTGCACATCATTGCACAAAGAATTGTGTGCTGCTGTAGGCCTCGGGATGCATAGCAAGCTGGGGGCAGGATCCCAGTGCTGCCAAAGTGAGGACCCTTGCAACATGGCTTCTGCCATTCAGCACCTCAAGGCAGAGCCCTTGGCACTTTGGTGCACAACAGCAGAGTCTCTGTCCCCCATACCATCAGTGCCTTGAGAACCTTGGCACCTTTCATGAAGGGCCTCAGGCAGTGGTGAAAGTAACTTAAAGAACTTGCCAGTATGCCGGAGTCCTGAGCAGGGCAGGGCCTCAACCGGAAGAGGCGAGGCCTTTCCAGATTGAAAGGCCCTGGGGCTCCAGCTGTGGCTAGGAGCCCAAGGGCCTTTAAATCGCTCAGGGGCGAATTAAAGGGCCCTGGGCTCTGGCCTCCATGGAGCTCCAGGCCTTTAAATCACCATGGGAGCCCTGCCGCTGCTACCTCGAGCGGCAACAGCAGGGCTCCAGCAGTGATTTAAAGGGCCCAGGGCTCCCGCCACTGCAGGGAGCCCTGGGCCCTTTAAATCACTGCCAGAGAAGTTGGTCCAGTCTGGCTTACTTTCACCTCTGGCCTCAGAGATTTTGCCTAGATACTTCTATGCATCATCACTTTGTGAACCTCAGGGCCCTTCTGCACCCAAGCCTCTCTGGGCTTGGCAATACCTTCACAATGGCCTGGTGTGCTCAGATGGCTTGTACGTTTTTGTGTGTGATTGATCTTCGTTTTTTTGTGGGTTTTTTTTATTTCATTGTTGCCTAGGCCTCCATACCTTATTTGGACTCTGTACTTTAGCACCTCGTTTAATTTCTTTGGACTTGAGGTATAAGGCATGGCACTGAGGCTATGTTTCCTCATGGTAATTCAGAACATCTTCCTTTTGGTACTTTGCAGGTTTTTTGTTCTTACCTTTGGTGCCATAATATCTTGTGCATCTGTTTTGACACCTCAGTACCTGTGGCCTTGGAATCTGGGTGCTTTGGTGCCTTAGGATGGCTTCTTTCCCTTTACCTCTCCCCTGACAAACCAGTGTTCTGGAGTGAGAGCCAGTGTATTATCCAGGATGTTTCTGTTTTAACAGAGGATCATCCTGAATTAGCTGTCAGCGCACAAATATAAAATATGTAGGTTGTTGGTTTGTTTAAACAAAACAGAACACCTGGTAGGCTAATTATACCTGATGTATTTCTAGCATAATAGAGCCGGAGCTTCTGGGCTGAAGCCTGGAGCCCATGGGTGGAGTTGGGAGGACACGGAGAGGGGGGTGTTGCACCCCCCCCCCAACTGCAGTGCTTTACCCAGAGCATGGCAATTCCCACCCCCAACTCCTTTTCTTCCCCAGTCCTCCAGAGGCCCCACTCTGAGGCCAGGATGGAGGCCAGAAGCTGGAGCTGGGCAGTTCAGGGCAGCCACTGCTCCGGTTGGTGCCATGGAATGGGCAGCCATGGTATCTCTTCTCCTCCCCCCACCCCCATCTCCTCCTGCTGCTACTGGTGCCTGGGCTTTTGGCTGCTTTTCAGCTCCCAGCCCCCTTTGACTGCTCACGCAGCTGGTAGGAGCTACCAGGGCAGGAGGACCCAGCTGTGGGGCTGGGAGAGCCCTCTGGGAGCAGGGAGCACAGGGAGGGGCATGAGAGGCCCTCCTGGCACATAAGCCCTAGCTACTCTGCTCCCTGCACCCTGAGCTACACCTCTGCCTGCGCACAGCCCCTAACTATACTTCTCCCAACACCCTGAGCTACCCTCTTCCTGCACTCAGCCCTTAGATGCCCCCTCCTTGCACCCTGAGCTACCTCCCTGCCCACACACAGCCCTTAGATTCCCCCTCCCTTAGCTATCTGCTCCCTGTGCACAGCACCTAGCTTCCCCCTGCCTGCATCCTGAGTGGTTTTCATATTTTTTGAGCTGAGCCCCCGCCCTCTTTTGACTGGGCGGCTTGTGGAGGTGAGTCAGGGAATGGAAGTGACATTCCCTCCCTGAACCCCACTGTGTGGAGCTGGCCTGAGCCCTGCCAGGCCCTGCCCCCGCCCCATAGAAGTCATACTGCGCCTATGCCCCCTCCCTCCAGCCCGGAGTCTCTAGCCCCCCCTCCCTGGTGGGCCCTGGAGTTTTTGTAGCATGTGGAGGGGGGCCTCAGAAAGAAAAAGATTGGAAACCGCTGTTCTAGCGGTTTCTACGATGCATGTAGGTATGATTTTGGAGGGTCCATGCATATTTAACCTTGTGAAATGAGGAAATCTCACCAACTTTGCAAGTAAGCCATCTAAGCTAAGCATGGCTACTTGCAATTAGGGTGGATTTTTTAACTCTTCAGTCCCTCCTATTCTCTGCCTATGACACACCATAGTCTCTAGTCTCTTGTGGAATTGTTGGCTGTGATATATGGGATGTCAAACTAGATGATCTGGTGGTCCCTTCTGGCCTTAAACTCTGCGACTCTACAAATGGCGAATCATTTTTGCTCAAACTTTTAATAAAAGGCACTCAATCTGGAACAACGCTGCCGGATTTCAAACAGAATGGTAGAAAACTGAAAAAATTAAGCAATTGAAACACATCCTGTGACAATAGAAACACTTTGCTAAACTGCAGATGTAGCATTGCTCTCCACCTGTAATACATATGGCACACATATCCATGCAAACTATATTTTAGCTATAGGGAAGAAAAATGAAAGAAGAGTGCCAAATTGTTTCAATGCATTTCAGTTGTAGTTACCATGAAGTTGTGCAGTTGTGTGTGTGGGGGTGGGGGGAGGAGGAGACATCACTGTGCTACTCAGCCTAGATGTACACAGTTATAGCACTAATTTTGCCCAGTGTGCATTTTTGGTGATAAGGAAATTGTTCACATTTGCCATTTGCATTTCTTTTTTGCTGAGCTTTTTAGAAAGGAAATAGTTAATAACATGTTATTAACTACCATCACCATGTTATCGCTCACGTGTTGTTTTTATCTGTAACACTGGGGCAAAGGTTAGGAAAATAAAGTTTTCATTAATAGCTTTGTGCTTGTTCAGGGCTATAAATACTGCATTCTCTTTACTGCAAGAAATGAGGCTTAATCATGTTTGCACCACTTTGGTTAGGGATGGAAAAATGGGAAAACTGGCATTCAAATGCAGTGATTTGAAGTATGAAGTGCTGGTTTATTTCCCTCATAAAGTAGCACTGATAAATTGTTTCAAAGTCCTCTTGTCTGTACTTTATGCATCCTGTGAAACTCTGTCTATATATGTCAAAGTTACACAAACTATTTGTGATTTTCGGAGGTCCTGAGTACTCATATCTTTGGATCGAAGCCATCCTAAATTTTGAAAATCTGGGTTCTGATCGTGATTGGAACACTCAAGAGGGACCACTGTGGGAGTTCTTGTTATGTCAGTGAGTTTTGGGTTGTTCAGGAGCTCTAAAAATTAGGTGGTAAATGTACATAATACCAGGTAAAGGATGGACAGAATCTTGGTGATCTGTAGGTTTTGGTTTGTAGAATGAAAGGACGATTTTACATCATTGTATATGAGTTAGTCTCTGCTGTTGATCACTGTTGCTCAGTTTTAAACTATTCAGATCCAAAGTTACTTTATAACTTATTTTCTTAAAGGGTCACTGATTGTATTGTAATAATACCACAGTCAAGACCACTGGAGAGTACAGAAACCACTAGATAAGAATTAGTGCTTTTATAGATTATATGTGCGTTTAAATTCCTGTTAAAGTTATTTATTTTTCACTCCTCTAGTAGTTGCAGGTGTTGTTTAAAAAGCCTTTTTGCTATGACTCAGTTGTCAACATTCTATGTAGATAGGCAACATCAATGTAATGGCAACTGTTAGCAACACCAAGAATTTTCCTCTTCTAGATTTTCTCCCTGACCTCTCATTCTGTATATCCATTAAATCATAATAGAATATATAAAAATTGATGCAAAGGCAATTTGCAGAGCTGATTTTTCTGTTTCCCTAAAATTCCATTAGGATATTGATCTAATGCTTTAAGCAAGAGACCTCCTGTCTTAATGAGAATGATATACTAGTATCCTACCATACATCCATAAAGACCAGAATTCAAAGCCTACTGAAGTCAATGGAAAACTTGTTTTCCAATAAAGTTTTCCATCGACTTCAGTGAGCTTGGATCAGACCTCAAATGCTTAACATATTCTAATTTAGCTAGACCATTGGGTAGTAACATTTTTATTTTGTATAAGGAGAAGTTACTACTATTGATGCTGCTTCAAAGTCTTTAGGTTTGGGGTGGGAGTTCATTTCATCAGTCATCCCTTTCAAGGTAGAAATCCTTATTGTAAGTTTGAACTGAGCTCCTCTTCCAGGATATTTAGTTTTCAGAAAACTATGATAAGTAATATAAATAAACATTGGACAAGAGTCTTTGGTAGCACAGAAGGATATATTGGGATGCAAGACCTAAAGCTATTCAGCTTATTGTGTAGGCAACTTACTGGATCTTTCCAACAAGTTTAAATCTGAAGTAAGGCTAGAAGCTTTTTGGTGATATAGGAATGTTGCTTAAGGTTGTGGTATGTGGTTTTTTTTGTTTTTTTTAAAAGACATTTATCAGCAAAAGCCCTAGTGTACACGCAATTATACTGGCAAAAAAGTGCCATTCCTGGTATTGTTTATTTCATTCAGGGACCAGAGTAAGCTGTGCTGGCATCTTCCCCCTCAGATTAGCTGTGTCTGCACTGGGAGCATTTGCCAGTATAGCTTATACCAGCAAACTTTTTCTAATGCAAACTAGACCTGAATGATGATTACTCTTACTGGAGTTGTAGCAGATTGGGTGGGAACCTTATTACCTTAAGGCACAATCCTTCATGTTCTTCCTATTGGGCAGAGCCAATGGGATTATTCACAGTAGTATGCACTTTGCTTAATTGTGCTAGTCAGCCCTTATTCATCGTTTAGTCGTGCCCCCAAGATTTTGAAATTTGTGATGAAAGTGCGTAGTAGAGAAAAAAAGAGATTATCCATTCCCTCCTTTTTCACAAATATTTGATTGTGAGTATTCAGTGCTAGCAGATTTCACTAACACTTTTAAAAGGTGGCTGTTTATTATCCTCCTCTGTTTTAAGAGCCTGGTTTCAAGTAGATGGAAAGGTGGTACCAGTCCTGCAAATCAGCTGAGATAGCATCTTACAAGCATCTAATACAATTCATGAGAAAGAGACAAGATACCTGAACAGGAAGATTTTTTTCTGTATCATTTGAGGTAACTTTCATGAGCATTACATTGACAGGACTGGAGTTGGTGCTTTTTGTTTACCCACAGAACAAGTACAGCCAAGGCAGCAGCAGTGAAAGCTTCCCTCACCATTGTGCCTCAGTTCTGTTCTGGAGCAATCCTCTGTAAGTGTGAGCATAGTTCAGTATATATATCTTTCAGTTGTTAGCCCCTCTGATCTGCTAGGAAGAGGGGAGACTGTCGTGTTCACACACGTACGTGAATGTGAGCGTGTGCATGTGTGTGACTGGAAAGTCCAAATGTTCTTTCAAGCTTTTGCCTGCTTCTGTTTATACTAATGTTGCCTAGATACTTGAAGGAGAGAGCCACAGAAAACAATTTTTGAGTAAAATAAGTCGTCTTCGTTTTTGCAGATAAACTTTTAAGGGTACATAAAATAGTGATGGCAAATTTACATGATGCCTAGTTGAAAGGTAACTAGAGTATTTCAAATAATACCCCATCACTCATTGAACAGACAAATAGTTTAATTTGGAACCAAAATCAACTCTTTTTAATTACTTATGTATTTTCAAGAGACACACAGAGGGTTTTGAATTTGAAAAGTTGTGGATGTACATGTTGGTGAGACGAATTAGAAACTCTTTATCATGCATACACCAACAGCACACATTCTTGCACTGTTTTAGACTTTCTACATTTTAAATATCCTTTTTTGTAAACTGGATTGTCAGCGCTTAAAGAGATGATTGAGCTTTGTAAATCTCATTCATCTGAAAAAGACATTACCAAAAAAAAATTCTGGCTAAATAGTTGTTTGCAACTTTGACATTGTATCAGCTTCGTCTTCTGGGCCCTCAGTGACTGAATGGTAATTCTTATCAAGCTAGCAAAATGAAAGTAGAATTCACAAATACCTGATTTGGTGACAGGGAACACTAGAAGAACAAGAAAAGGTGGAAATTCGATTTAATAAATGAAGACAAATGTAATGAAGTAGAACAGAATTAATTGCAGAAACAAAAGGCACTTTAATAAACGGACTTTGCGAAGATAATTGGGCTGAAGGTGCAAGTAATGTCTACAGCATATTTTTTTTGTTAAATGTTCTGTTTCCAATTAATCGATTAGAATCAGTTGGCCAGATTCTGGTTTCAGTTTTATATGCATGCAGCCTTATTTAAAGACTCATGTGTTTGCCCCATTGACTTTCAGAGAGTTATATGTGAAAAAGAGAACAGTGGATAAATCAGCTGCAGAAATTAGAGCTAGGAAAATCCATTCACATTTAATAACTGATTAATTTTACCCTTTTTTCTCTTCATCAACAAACTATGAATTTTTTGCTAATTAATTATTTAAAGCTTAATATTTCATACAGATGGATTTCACATGTTTACTGTGTATGCTGTAAGTATATTCTGTTAATTGTTACTGCTATGGATTTGGTGATCTTAGTTCCCTGGTATTATTTCTGGTCCCTGAAAGGATGAGTGTAAAGTGTATTCAGATACCATCATTATGAATATCCTAGAAATGCATTTAGTAGTAGGAGGTCAAAGGTACTTTTTTAAAAAGTTATAGTCAGTATATACTAGAGAGAGTATAGTTAAGTACTGATGGAAAGGGGAAGAGAGGTGGGCTGGGGAGATTATAATTGATTTTTTTCTTTGAAGAAATTGGGATGATTTTGAGAAGAGAAATGAGATAGAGAGGGTTTCAGGAAGGAGTCAAAGGCAGGGAGGAGGCACTGGAATTTTAGGCCCAGGATTCAGTGAGGTAGGTGAAGTAGAACTGGTTAGGTAGCAACA
Organism: Gopherus flavomarginatus; assembly: GCF_025201925.1. Lineage (NCBI taxonomy): Eukaryota > Metazoa > Chordata > Testudines > Testudinidae > Gopherus > Gopherus flavomarginatus. The sequence continues at coordinate 210,977,503 of NC_066617.1, forward strand.
AAAACAGTATTACTGAAGAGAAAGCAAATTGCATCTGAGTAGGGTGGATTGATTTAAATCAAAGCAATTTAACTCACCAAATTTAATCATGATTTAAATCATCAAGCAGGAAACCTTATTACAATTGATGATTGAAATCAATGTTTTGCATTTGTACTTTTTAGTTATTTGCAGTTAGTAACCATTAAAACATGTTTATTTGCTTTTAAATATAGTCTTTGCACAATTTGGTACTGTTTTTTGGTAACCTGGAAGATACAGTATATCCATACACATTTATGTGAGCAGTTATACAGCTTAATCACACATTAGATTCTTAATTTTTATATTTTTATTTTGCAAATTTGTGCATGGTGCACTTATTACTTATGATATTTGGGTTTTTTAATTTGCGATTTCTGTCAAGCTCTACCTGGATGGAAATTCAAAATAAATTAAAAAGGCGCAAAAACAGCTCTTTAATTTTTTTTATTAAATAAGACTTTCTTAAATATTCTGGAAACATAAGAAAAGTTTATCAAAGTTTATTAAAACATGTTTTTCATTTAAAACTGTTTAATTAAATAAAGGAAGTATTATCTGGAGTTAGTGAATTTAACTGATTATTTTTGATCACTATGTCCTTCAAGATTTTAGAACTAGTAGATCTCTTCCTCTTCCAGATATGAGAGGATAACAAGCTTTCCTGCTGTTTCAACTCCCAAATGGTTTCTTAACTTTGAATGAACTAGTTGTTGAACTGCTAGGTTTTAAACTGAAATGAAGAAAATACTCTCTCTGCAACTGCAGAAGAGTATGCTGCTGTCAAAAGCTGGTTTAGCTTGTCAACAAACTCTGGTTCTAGATGCTTAGCCAGTGACTTCCACCAATTCAATGGTTTGACTTTCTTTCAAACTTGACAGCAAATATGTACCAATTAATATATTTTTATTTAATTTTTTACTTAAATAGATTATAATAAGTTTAGACCTTAACACGGATTGTCAATTTAAAATTTAGTTTCAAGTAGGTTTAAAAATAAGCTTGTATTTAATTTAAATTTTAAAATAATATTTTTAATTTTTTTTCCACTTTTTATCCAGCATGCATCGATGGTAGTCTATGTAGTCCCAGGTCTTCCCCCAGAGACTGTCACCAGCATGGAATCAGGAGCAAAAATAGTTGAGTAAGCCAGGATGAATTGGGATTGAGGAATAACAGCATGAACATAGTGCTGGGAGAAGGAGTGTGATAAAGGATCACATGAGTGGAAAGAATGCTGTTGACAATGGAGATCATCAGATCAGTGGAGGGGAGGAAATAAGTGAACAATTTTGCTTTAATAGAATCCCATTCTTTTGTGCTGGAGCAAGATAAATATGATTTTATCCTCTGATCTGAACAAGAACATGAAAAGACCTGCAGAGGGCTCACAGACAGCCTTAAGTATTAACTATCTGCATATGAAACTGTTTATGATAAACAAGTACATATAGCAACCCTGTGGTTCCATTTAGTATTAATTGGGGCCCTACAGAATTCTCCTCAGTGACATCAAATCCCAGAAGTTCTTCAGTGCACAACAAATTGTATTTCTTACAGCGTAAGTTGAAATTCTTCTTCGAGTGCTTGCTCATATCCATTCCAGTTAGGTGTGCGCGCCGCGTGTGCACGTCTGCCGGAAACTTTTTACCCTAGCAACTCCAGTGGGCCGGCAGGTCGCCCCCTAGAGTGGCGCCACTATGGCACTAGATATATACCCCTGCCGGCCCACCCGCTCCTCAGTTCCTTCTTACCGCCGTATCGGTTGCTGGAACTGTGGAGTGCGGTTCGCTGACCTCCACGTCCCTAGCTCTCCTCGTCGTGTAGCTTAAAAAAACCTTTTTTCTCAGTTAGTTATAGTTACCTTTTCAGTATAGTTGTAGTTAGTTAAGTTTTTGTAAATAGTTATTGAACATTGCCTGTGGGTGGGCTGTTGCCCTCCCCGGCACCCGGCACCGGGCCCATGCCTGGCTCGCCGGGGTTTAAACAGTGCTCGACTTGCAAGAAGCCGATGCCTACAAGCGACCCCCATGACGCATGCCTGAAGTGCCTGGGGGAATCGCACATTAGCGACAAGTGCCGCATTTGTAAGGCCTTTAAGCCGCGCATTAAAAAGGAAAGAGACCAACGTCTCCGCGCCCTTCTCATGGAAGCGGCTCTCTCTCCGGCACCGGCAGCGCAGTCCACCACTTCGGCTCCGGCACCGGACCACGCCGGCACTGGCAAGACTCCCCGGCACCGACCATCTCCGGCACCGGGAACAGACCTACGTCCCTCGACGTCTGTCTCCACACCCAGACAGACCCGAGTGGACCGCCCGGCTCCGACCTTAGCTGTGGCACCGCCTGCAGGACTGTCGACTCCGGGCCCGGAGGGTCCGTCGAGTCCAGCTCCTCCTAGCTCCCCAATACGATCAGGGGTCGAGCTAAGGGTCCCGTCAACGCCGGAGACTTTCGCCTCGGCTCGGGACTTGATTGCTCTCACGGAGCCAACTCAACCACCCACGGGACGCATCGTATCAACGGGCAAGCCGATGCTTCGTCCGTCCTCTCCCGCGTCCCGACGCCGATCACCCCGATGGTGTGACCGCTCACGCTCGGGGCACCGCTCGGAGTCCCGGCACCGATCGCCTAGACGGTGCCGGTCGTACTCGCGGCACCGATCACCATCTGGCTGGTCCCGATCGGCTTCATCACACCATCGGCACCGAGCCTCCAGGAGTCGTTCGCCTCGGCGTTCGGCACCGCGGTCGACCTCCCGGCACCGAACCGGTGGCAGGTCCCGCACCCGGTCGACCTCCCGGCACCGCGCTGGTAGTAGGTCCCGGTCTCCATTGCCGTCTCGGCACCGGGCCTCCAGAAGGTCGCGATCTCGCTCCAGACATCGACATCGCTCCCGCTCCAGGTCGAGATCTCGGCGCAGGTCATCACGCCGCTCTCGGTCTCGGTCCCGGTCCCAGTCCCGGTCCCGGTATGAGTCATGGCACCGACCCCCGGCACCGAGGGCAACGTCAGTCGCGGCACCGGCGGCGCTGTACCATTCCAGCTCAGCGCCTCCCTGGCCTGCTACGGAGCCCTCCGTCTCCTCCCTCGATGATAGTGCACTCGACAGGCACGAAAACCGCTTCCCGGAGCAAGATAGAGGACATCCGCAGTGGGGATTCTGGACCCCTTGGGCATACGCCCAGACGCAAGGTCCTCATCAGATCACCCCCCGTCCATTGGCGGAGCATAGACCACCGGAGGCTACGGTGTCCAGGCCACCCCTCTCTCCACAAACGGAGGACACTTCCCGGGACCCGGAGCTCCCTCAGGATACCGAGGTGCAGCCCCTTGTGCAACCCCCCGTGGATACTCTGTTGCCCGGAGTCTCCTCATCTTCATCCCCGGATGAGGCGGTGGCCGGTACCTCTTCCTCCAGCCCCCCGCCATTGGATTTAAGGGCACATCAGGATCTCCTCCGCCGAGTGGCTCAAAATCTAAACCTCCAGGCGGAGGAGGTAGAGGAAGTGGAGGACCCAGTGGTGAGCATCCTGGCAGCCGATGCACCAACCAGGGTTGCCTTGCCCTTCATAAAGACCATACAAAATAATGCCAATACCATCTGGCAGTCACCGGCCTCCATTCCCCCGACCTCTCGGGGGGTGGAGCGGAAATACATGGCTCCATCTAAACGGTATGAATATTTGTACGTTCACCCGACTCCCTGCTCTTTAGTGGTCCAGTCGGTGAACGACAGGGAGTGCCACGGACAGGAGGCCCCGGCGCCTAAGTCAAGGGAGGCCAGGCGCATGGACCTTTTGGGCCGCAAGGTCTATTCGGCAGGGGCTCTACAACTCCGCGTATCCAACCAGCAGGCTCTCCTCAGCCGCTACTCCTTTAACACCTGGGTAGCGACGGAGAAGTTTGCGGAGCTCTTGCCACAGGACGCACGCCAGGAGTTTTCCACCATCCTGGACGAGGGCAAGAAGGTGGCGAGAACATCACTCCAGGCCTCCCTTGATGCCGCTGACTCGGCCGCGCGAACCCTGGCTTCCGGGCTCACCATGCGGCGCCTCTCGTGGCTGCAGGTCTCCGGCCTTCCGCCGGAACTCCAGCACACGATCCAGGACCTTCCCTTCGAAGGCCAGGGTCTGTTCTCCGACAAGACTGACCCTAGGCTGAAGGACTTAAAAGATAATAGGGTCATCATAAAGTCGCTCGGAATGCATACTCCGGCGAACCAACGCAGGTCCTTCAGACAACAGAACCAGCAGCAGCAGTGGCGTCCATACCCCCCGTTCTGCCCGAGACAGGACCCCTCGCGACGCCGGGGCAGGAACAACCCCGCCGCAGGCAGTCGGGAGGTCAGGCGGGACAAAGTCAGGGTCCCGCTAAGGCCCCCCCAGGGCCTAAGCCTTCATTTTGAAAGTGCGCCCGAGGGCGCAGTACCGGTCTCCCCTACGGATCCTTTCCCGCAGTTTTCCAACCGCCTTTCCTCTTTCCTCCCGGCATGGTCCCAAATAACATCGGACCGCTGGGTCCTACGCACGATACAGGACGGTTATCGCCTGCAGTTTTCCTCACCCCCACCCTCCCACCCTCCTTCCCCGTCCCTCTTCAGGGACCCCTCTCACGAGCAATTCCTCCGTCAGGAGGTGCACACGCTCCTGACCAAAGGAGCCATAGAGGTGGTTCCGGAGAACGAGAAGGGCAAAGGGTTTTACTCCCGCTATTTCCTGATCCCCAAATCCAAGGGCGGTCTCAGGCCCATCCTCGACCTGCGGGAACTCAACAAGTACATCGTGAAGTTGAAGTTCCGCATGGTGTCCCTCGGAACTATCATCCCATCCCTGGATCCCGGAGACTGGTACGCCGCCCTCGATATGCAGGACGCCTATTTCCACATTGCTATCACCCCCCATCACAGGCGTTTCCTCCGCTTTGTGGCCGACCGCCAGCACTATCAATTTGCGGTCCTCCCATTTGGCCTGTCTACGGCCCCACGAGTATTTACAAAATGTATGGCAGTAGTCGTCGCTCACCTCAGACGATGCCATGTCCACGTCTTCCCCTACCTGGACGACTGGACGATCAGGGGTACGTCAGAGCAACAGATCACGGATCATGTCACCATGATCAGCTCCCTTTTTGCTGCTTTGGGCCTCATAATCAATGCCGACAAGTCCACTCTACTCCGCACGCAGCGGATAGAGTTTATCGGAGCTGTTCTAGACTCTACCCTCGCCAGGGCCTTGCTGCCCCTGCCCAGGTTCCGGTCATTGTCAGACATTATTCTTCGGTTGCGAGCGGCCCCGCTGACCTCAATCCGAACGTGTCTGGCCCTATTAGGCCACATGGCGGCCTGCACGTTTGTAACAGCGTACGCCCGTCTCTGCATAAGGCCTCTTCAAACATGGCTGATTTCTCAGTATCGACCGACCAAACGGTCCTTGGATTCAGTCGTCACCGTCCCTCAGGCGGTGCTGGACTCTCTACACTGGTGGCTGGACCGATCCGTGGTGTGTGCGGGGCTCCCGTTCCATCCGCCCCAGCCTTCCGCATCCCTAACCACAGACGCTTCCGACCTGGGCTGGGGAGCTCACTGCGGCACCCAGAGGACTCAGGGCTTGCGGACCCCGCAAGAGATCAACCTCCACATCAACGTACGGGAGTTGAGAGCGGTCCGCCTTGCTTGTCAAGCATTTGTCCATCTCCTCCACGGTCGTTGTGTTGCGGTATTCACCGACAACACGACGACCATGTTCTACATCAACAAGCAGGGCGGCACCAGGTCCTCTCCCCTCTGTCTGGAGGCGATACGTCTCTGGGAGTTCTGCATAGCCCATTCTATTCACCTGTCCGCCTCCTACCTTCCCGGAGTGCGGAATACCCTCGCGGATCGGCTGAGCAGATCCTTCCTCTCACACGAGTGGTCCCTCCGTCCGGACGTCGCCCTCTCACTCTTCCAGAGGTGGGGTCGTCCCCAGATAGACCTCTTCGCATCCCGGATGAACAGGAAGTGTCGAACATTCTGCTCCTTCCAGGGTCGGGAGCCCGGGTCTCTCGCGGATGCATTCCTGATCCCTTGGACAACACACCTCCATTATGCTTTCCCTCCGATTCCCCTGATTCACAGAGTTCTAATCAAGGTGCGCAGGGACAAAGCCCAATTGATTCTAATAGCCCCGGCATGGGCCAGGCAACACTGGTACCCCGTGTTGTTGGACCTCTTAGTGACCAACCCCGTTACCCTACCTCTTCATCGGGATCTCATCACGCAGGACCACGGCAGGGTCCGTCACCCGGACCTTCCGTCGCTCCACCTCACGGCATGGCTCAGTTGACTGACTCTGAGCTGCGGTGCTCCACCCCGGTCCGTGAGGTTCTCTTAGGCAGCAGAAAGCCTTCCACCAGAGTGACTTATACAGCCAAGTGGAAGCGCTTCTCCTGCTGGTGTGCAGAGAAAGCTCTTCGTCCTATGGAGGTGCCCGTCACCACTCTTCTGGACTACGTCTGGTCCCTTAAGGCCCAGGGGTTGTCATTGTCGTCCCTACGAGTTCACCTCGCTGCCATCTCCGCTTTTCATCCTGGCGTGGACGGCTGTTCTGTTTTCTCTCACCCCATGGTGGCGAGGTTCCTGAAGGGGCTGGAGAGGCTCTATCCCCAAATTCGCCCTCCAGCCCCCTCATGGGACCTCAACCTGGTCCTGTCCGGGCTCATGATCCCTCCTTTCGAGCCATTAGCTACCTGCTCCCTGCTTTACCTCTCATGGAAAACCGCCTTCCTTGTGGCCATTACCTCAGCTAGAAGGGTGTCAGAGCTGAGGGCCCTCACGGTGGACCCACCGTATACGGTCTTCCACAAGGATAAGGTACAGCTGAGGCCGCACCCTGCTTTCCTTCCTAAGGTGGTCTCAGCTTTCCATGTCAACCAGGAGATTTTCCTCCCAGTTTTCTTCCCTAAGCCCCATTCGTCCCGCAGGGAGCAGCAGCTTCACTCGCTAGATGTCCGACGGGCGCTAGCCTTTTACATGGACAGGACAAAACCCTTCCGCAGGTCCCCTCAGTTATTCGTGGCAGTAGCGGACAGGGTCAAGGGGCTACTGATCTCCTCTCGGAGATTATCGTCATGGGTTACGTCCTGCATCAGGACCTGCTATGACTTGGCCCAACTCCCGTCGGGCCGAGTGACTGCTCACTCTACCAGAGCACAGGCATCCTCGCTGGCCTTCCTCGCCCGAGTGCCCATTCAAGAAATCTGTAGGGCAGCGACCTGGTCATCCATTCATACATTTGCTTCGCATTATGCCCTGGTCCAGCAGTCCAGAGATGATGCTGCTTTTGGATCTGCAGTGCTCCAGGCCGCGACCTCTCACTCCGACCCCACCGCCTAGGTAAGGCTTGGGAATCACCTAACTGGAATGGATATGAGCAAGCACTTGAAGAAGAAAAGACGGTTACTCACCTTTGTAACTGTTGTTCTTCGAGATGTGTTGCTCATATCCATTCCACACCCGCCCTCCTTCCCCACTGTCGGAGTCGCCGGCAAGAAGGAACTGAGGAGCGGGCGGGCCGGCAGGGGTATATATCTAGTGCCATAGTGGCGCCACTCTAGGGGGCGACCTGCCGGCCCACTGGAGTTGCTAGGGTAAAAAGTTTCCGGCAGACGTGCACGCGCGGCGCGCACACCTAACTGGAATGGATATGAGCAACACATCTCGAAGAACAACAGTTACAAAGGTGAGTAACCGTCTTTTTGTCCAGGGACTTGACGAAAATGGGATTTGGAAGCAGTTTATATCATCCAAATTTCAACAGTTCAGGGACTAAAAATGCAGTCTGAGATCTGTCATCATTTGTAAGGAACTATGGAAATTCTGGGAGAAGGATGATCTTATGATTAAGACACAAAACTGCAAGTAAAGAGGTTTGTGTCCAATTCCCAGCTCTGTAACAGAACATTTATCCAGGACGCTTAATCTTTCTATATCTGAGTTTCCTCATTGAGAAGAAGATAATACCCAGCCCTGTGGAGTATTAAAGTAAAGAAAAATGCATTAATATATGTAGATCTCTATACCGTGGACAATAGGCATTCTAGAAGTGCAGCCTACTATTAATAATTAGAGGTTTTCCGAGGTAGTTAAACTTGGTCTCCAACTTTCTTAAACTCTATACATGAATTTATACATTTTATACATTATTAAACACAAAACTCCCTGGATTATGGCAGAAAGCAGTCATACTGTGTAAAGGAGACTTGAAGTCTTTGTATTCTGTTTCCTTCTTGTGGTGTACATAAGTTCAGGAAAGACTCAATATACTTGAACTTCTTCCATGGCAATATTTTCAAATACCGTATGTGATTATTTTTTCCACTTACTGTCTTCTCAGCCATCACCATTCTCTAAACCAGTGGTTTTGACTTAGTAATACTGTACATGAAGAGAACTATTTATTTATGCACTGTTGGCAGAATCTGTATATGCCCACAATTTAAGGATTGGTTTCTGTGTAAATTGGAAGAAACTTGGTTATTTGAAAAACCTGTTTCTCGTATAGTCACTGTAAATGGAATCCAAGAGAATGCATAAGCAAAAACAAGGAGTGATACCAAGTGACGCTAGAAGAGCTGGGCGGATGCACTCAGACCTCTGTAGCTCTTTGTTCATGCAGAAAAGCCCTGGGGAAGTGGCTTTACAGCTATGCTGCAAAATGGTGTGTGCGCCTCCTTACTTACTACTGACATTTTACTGCAAGATCATTCCTAATGGGATTCTCTACTGCCACTGGCAAGTTAGGAGTATAAACTATTAGACTAGTCTCAGCATTCTTGCACTGAGTGGCTGCCAGGTCCAATAATGTAAATGTGATCTTAAGAAAGGAAAAAAAAAAAAGAATACAATTGAAAATAATCGCTACTCTTGAGTAATAAGTGTGTGTGGCAAAAAGATATCTGTCGAGATAGCCACAGCTAGGGATGCCACTGCTTCATTAACTTGCATGCCTGGTAGTAAGAGTGGGGAAATTGCAACATTGTGGATTGAGAGTTTAAGATTTGTCTCACCGTATTGGACCATTGATCCAAGCACAGTCAACTCTCGGAACTCATTGCCATGGGATGTTGTGAAGACCAAAAGTATAACTGGGTTCAAAAATGAATTAGATAAGTTCATGTAGGATAGGTCCATCAATGGCTATTAGCCAAGATGGTCAGGGACACAACCCCATGCTCTGGATGCCCCTAAAACTACTGCCAGAATCTGGGACTGGACAACAAGGGATTGATCACTCAAAATTTCCCTGTTCTGTTCATTCCCTCTGAATCATCTGGTACTGGCCACTGTAAGAAACAGGATACTAGGCTAGACGGACCATTGGTCTGAGCTAGTATGACTGTTCATATATTCTTATCCTGCCACTTGCTTGCAAAGAAGGATGAAGGGAATGTCTATATCTTTTATGACTATTATGGATATTTCAGTTTACCTGCATGATATTATGGCTACATGCAGTTGAATCAAAAGATGCTGTTAGGAAGAACAAGCAGGTAAGACACTTTCGGATAAACTTGAGGGGAGTAAGAAAACAGTGGCTGGACTGTTAATTGGGAAGATGCTATTTTCAGGCGCCAGGCAAAGTTACATAGCTGGTTTGCCACAGCTGAGGGTCTAAGATCAAAAGAACACTGAACAATTAAAAACTTGTCCTCTAGCAAGGGAGGGGGGTTCAGACCTCAGTGTCTGTTCATGGAGACCCAACAGACTGACCTGCGGGATGGGTCTGGGGCAGTTAGGCTTGCCCAAGTTTTGAAAGAAATGAAAAGCTTAAGGTAAGAGAGGCTTTTTGTTGTTTTTAACCCTTTTCTCTCATTACCGTGTACCTTTTGGGTGGATATGTTTGTTTTGACGAAGCTTTTTTAAGTCACATTTATCACCTGTTGGTCATAAACTCCTGGAAGAACTTTTCTTGCATGGGCAGAACGCAGTTGGGCCTGTCACATTCGTGCATCTGGGCAATGGGGTTGCAACCCAGAGACCCAGTTCTCAAGTGGTTGAGCAGCTGGGTTCCACCTTATAAGAGATGAAGAAAGCAAAGCCTGTCACCTGAGGTAATGTAAAGGGATCAAAGGCCTTAGCTCTCCCTGTAACCGTGCCAAGTGGTCAATACGCAAATCTTTTCCCAGAGGAAAGCAAAAAAAAAAACAAACCCTCAGTGCACCAGAGCAGTTGGGCAGTGGGATACTCTGTACTCTTTCTTTCCTTTTCCATAGTTCACTAATATTTTTACAGAGATTACTGTAGTATGCCTTGCCTGTCTTGCATCTTTCTTATTAAACAAATCTCCAGATTTAGAAATTTCAGCTGTAGTTTATACATTATGACCCGTCCAGTTATTCCAGATGGATGCTGTATTACAGGAGTCAGCAACCTTTTAGAAGTGGTGTGCCAAGTCTTCATTTATTCACTCTAATTTAAGGTTTTGCCTGCCAGTAATACATTTTAACGTTTTTAGAAGATCTCTTTCTATAAGTCTATACTATATAACTAAACTCTTGTTGTATGTAAAGTAAAGAAGGTTTTCAAAATGTTTAAGAAGCTTCATTTAAAATTAAATTAAAATGCTGATCTTATGCTACCAGCCTGCTCAACTCGCTGCCAGCCTGGGGTTCTGTTCACCTAGGCTGGCAGTGGGCTTAGCGGGGCCTGCGGCCGCGATGCCAGCTAGCAAGAGACCGGCAGCTGGAACCCTAGTCCTAGGGGGGGTCAGGGCAAAGGGCTGGAGGTGGGGTTCAGGGCAGAAGGTCTAGGGTGTGGGGGGGTGTAGGGCAGAAGGCTGGGTGTGTGGGGGGGTTCAGGGGTCAGGGCAGAGGGCTGGGTGGGTGGGGTTCAAGGGTCAGGGCAGAGGGCTTGGGGGTGTGTGGGAGTGGAGGGCAGAAGGATGGGGGGTCAGGTTCAGGGGTCGCAGCTCATGGCAGGGTCTGGAAGGGATATGCCCTGTCCACCCCCTTCCCCAAGGCCACCCTGTCCCTACCTCTTCTCTGCCTCTATGGAGCAGCGAGCATGCTGCCACTCTTCCCCGTCCCCCTCACAAGGGCCATCAGCTGATCAGCGCAGGGAAGGAGAGGTGGAGGGGCAGGAAAGCACCACGCTGGGGGCAGAAGCAGGGGAGAGGGGAAGCTTGGCTGCCGCAGGACCACACTTCTGCCTCCTGTCCCTGCAGGGGAGAGCAGTGGGCAGGGGGGCTGAGTGGGGCTGGGGGCTGGGACCGTGGCAGGCAGCAGCATGCCACTCAAAATCAGCTTGCATGCCGTAGGTTGCCGACCCCTGCTGTATTATCAAAATTTGAGATAACAGCAGTAGATGCATGGATATCCAGCAACCTGCTGATTTGCCTTCTGAGTTTAAAGCTCAGGTAGTACCAAAAGTCAGCATCCCTCTTCAATAATAGGGGATCAGAGACGTGACATCTGACTTTGGGAGATGATTGACCCCATAAGCCTCATAAGGTATTTGTGTATTTGAATGACCCTTGCAACCTGGTGTTTGAGGGAAGCTATTTGTTCTAAGTTACCCTTTAGGTGCTCTGTACATTTGTGCTCTACTGCAGTATCGCTGTAAAAGGTAGGAGTTTGCAAGGTCATGGGAGTAGGGAGAGTACAAACGTCATAGCTACTGGAGCTGTTCTCAGTCCTGCAGCCTGGCAGGAAATGGATATTCATGGTGGTTTTGTGTTGTGGGATTGCAGATATGGTTGGAGATGAAGGGAACGAAAAGATGGTTGTTAGAGGGCTGCTGTATATATTTTCTTTTATTCATATAAGGTGGAGACTGTTGAGAATTGCTGCAAATTGCTCTAAGGAAACTGTTTCCTCAATATCTACTGTACTCAATCACTGTTAATACACTGTTGCTCATTATGGTAAATAGTAATCCCTGTTCACTTCCCAATATAAATTGATCAGTAGGGAATTCACAAAGGACCCCCTGGCTGACAAAGTAACATTTCTCAGATAGTCTTTCACTGTCTTATCTGTCTGGCCTACAGAGACAGGAGAAAAGTAAACTCTAACTGGGAAAAATATTGTTACTTTAAAGCCAAATAAAATAGAGATACTATGGAAGATTCTGAGCCCAGTATTGAAATCAGTATTAATCGGGTGGGAGAGAAAACAGGATTCTTCAGATTCTTTAGGATTCCTGTCTTTTTAAGATTAAATAAAAGTAAAATAGTTATACTTTACAAAACATTGGGGTTAACCCTATCCCTGAATCTTCTCTATCCCCAAAAGGTGCAAGCTGGAAGCAAAGCCACTCTTTGGCTACTGTTTTTATTCAAGTAGTGCCCCTATGGCTGCTCCATTTAAGGTGTGCATGTTCCCCACACTGCTTTAATCAGAGATTTTCATTAGCAGGGCCCCTTTGGCCTGCGCATGTGCCGTTGATATCCTCCTGCCTGCACCAAGGCTATATCAGGCTGCGTGGGCAAACCACCCTCAGTTCCTTCTTATCTGCCTTGCTAATTGGCTGCTCAAGGGTTGGTCATACCAAGAGGCATTGTCTGCCACAAGGACAGCACTTTCTCTGTTCTTGGACTTTGGTCTTCAGTTGAATGTGGAAAAATCCACACTGTCTCCTGTTCAGAACTTGTGATTTACAGGGGCATCCCTATATTCCTTAGCATCCAGGACAGATTCATAATATTACCAAACCTTATCAGAACCAGTCAAGGGAGCCCCCAGACTTCAGTCAGAAACTGTATTCAACTTCTCAGTCACATGGTGGTTTGCACCTCCATGACAGAGTGTGCGAGGTTATGCCTTTGCTGCTTCCAGGGTGGCTCAGATCACTTTACTTGCCAAATACAGTCTAGACAAGTGTCTATTCCCTAGCAGATAAAGCATTCCCTGCACTGGTGGAACGTCCATCACAATGTAGGGGGTGAGGGTTCCTTTCCTCTAACTGATGCCAGTGGTAACCGTGACTACAGACACATCTTTGTTAGGATGAGGAGCGCACCTTGACACTTTTAACAGTGCAGGGCAGATGGTCACCCCAGGAAACCATCCTTCACACTGACCTGTTGGAGCTCAGCACAGTCAGAAATGCCTGCCTGCCTTTTCTGCCTCTTATCAGGCACAGATCTATCAGGTTAAAGAAGTATGGATTGGATGAATGGACTATAAGGTGGATAGAAAGCTGGCTAGGTTGTTGGTCTCAAAGGATAGTGATCAACGACTCGATGTCTAGTTGGCAGCCGGTATCAAGCGGAGTGCTCCAGGGTCCAGTCCTGGGTCTGGTTTTGTTCAACATCTTTATTAGTGATCTGGATGGTGAGATTAATTACACCCTTAGCAGGTTCGCAGATGACACTAAGCTGGGGGGAGAGGTAGATGCACTGGAGGCTACTGCTTCCCACAGCTCCCACTGGCTGGGAGCAGCGTACCGCTGCCACTGGGAGCTGTAGCAGCAGTACCTGCGGACGCTCAGGTAAACAAAGTGTCTCGCAGCCCACCAGGGGCTTACCCCAAACAAGCCACAAACAAAGTTTGGGAACCCCTATTCTATGTCTACCGGCAGAGAGGAGTGAGATCCCCTTCCCACTGGGCCAAAGCAATATGGTTATGGAACTGGTGCATAAAATACCACATTGGAATTTCAGCAATGTATCTTCCAGGCAGACAAAATGTCACAGCCGACACTCTCGGAAGGTGTTTTTCCCAAGATTATGAAAGAGAGCTGGATCCTCAGGTTCTGGTCAGCATTTTTCAGATTTGAGGGTTTCTGTTTTGTTCAAGAGTGGGTTTAGGTTGCAATTCCTTGGAGGACTTCTTTCCTGGATGAGGAAACTGTTTTACGGTTTTTCACCCAATATCTCTGATTCTCAGTGGTGAAAAATATCAGACAGGTCAAGATGAGTCATTCTAATTGCCTCAACATGGTGAAGACATGCATGGTTTCCTTACCAGTTCCACCCAGCTCTTTATCCATTGACATATCTTCCAATCACTCCTCAACTTCTCTCCAAGGGTGCCAGTTGAAGGCTGCATCCCAATCTGAGCATTTGCTGCCTCAAGGCATGGCTCCTCAATGGTTTGCTGGGCTACAGTTGTTCTGTTCTGCAAAGGTACAACACATATTATTAAATAGTAGGAAAGATTCTACTAGAAATACTTTCAAAAGTGGAGAAGATTCAATCACTGGAGTCAATTACAGAACGCTGTCCCTGAATCTGCCTCACTTCTGCTCATTCTGGAATACCTGTTGCAACTAAAAAAACCAGGACTGTCACTGAATTCCCTGCAGGTTCATCTGGCTGTCCTAACAGCTTTTCATACCATTACTGAGGGGCTCTCCCTGTCTGCTCACCTTGCAACTGTAAGATTCATGAAAAGTCTAGGAAATTTCTTCCCACAGGTGAAAGTCCCTCCCCAGCTTGTCACCTGAATCAGGTTCTTAAAAGTCCATATGAAGTCTCCTTTTGAACCAATGGAGACCTGCTCCTTATTGAATTTGTCTGTGAAAACAGCCTTCCTGGTGGCTATTACCTCAGCCCACAGAGTCAGAGACATTGAGGCATTAATGGCAGGCTCTACTTTCACAATATTTTATAAGCATAAGAGCCGCATCCCACGTTTCTCCCTAAAGTGTCCTCTGAGTTTTGTCTAAATCAGGTCATTTACCTATCAGTTTTCTTTCTGAAACTACAATTCCAACAGGGAGACTGTTCTCAATACTCCAGATGTCAGGAGGGCATTCTAGATAAAACTAAACTATTTTGTAAATCCCCTAGACTATTGGTTTAGTGTGGAGACAGATCAAAGGTTCTGCCATTTCTAGCCAATGGCTCTCAGAATAGATTTCTGGGCGTTTTATACCTTGTTACAGTGCAGCCAACAACACCCCCCGCCCCCAGGCTGGCATGTAGATTATGACCTCACTGAATGAGCTGACATCTGTGCCTCTACTTAAAAAGTCCCACTTTCTGAGCTCTGCAGAACAGTTACATGGTCTTCAGTACATCCCTTCTCCAGACACTATGCCTTAGTGAATGCCTCCAGATGTGATACAGCAGTTGGCAGTGCAGTTCTTTCCTTTGTAATGGCCTCTGGTCTGAAGCTCCCTGCCCTGTTTATGGGGATACTGTTTGGGAATCACCGGAAGTGGAGCGCCCATAGGCGCACTACACAAAGAAGAAAGAGAGGTTACTTACCCTGTGCAGTAACGGTAGTTCTTTGAGATGTGTGTCCCTATGGGTGATCCATTATCAGCCCTCCTTCCCCTCTGCTTTGGAGTTTCCTTCTGAGACTCAGTGGTGGACAAGGTACTGAGGAGAGTTCACTCGCACAGCCTGAGATAACCTTGGTGCAGGGCATGAGAATATCAACAGTGCATCCATGGGCTACATAGATACTGCTAATTAAATTCTCCAATAGAAGGCATGTGGGGCACACGTGCACCTGAAGGGGAGAATCCATAAGGGGACACATCTCAAAGAACTACAGTTACTGCACAGGGTGAGTAACCTCTCTCTGTTCTCGGGGCTGCAGTAGTATTCGCTGTATTTGCAATCTTGAAGTGCACTGGGGCACAGTGAACCCCAGCAGAGCTGGGTTCTGTGCGTGCCAGTAGTACATCATGCTTTCCACATATAGAGGCTTCCAGCAGCTGCAGCTGGCGGAGCAAGATTTGCCTTTTTGTGTCTATAGTATTGCAGAGTACTGATCTGATTGACAAATGCTAGAACATCCTAGATTTGGTGCAAAGCAGAGGAAGCGTAAAAGTGTGACTCAACCATTTTTCAGTTGAAAACCTTCAGGGTTATTACTTGGCATTTCCATTTTCTAGTAGTGGTTTATTTCCGATCTTAAACGGCGCACCCAAAGGGAGAGAGCCATGTTTTATAGTGCAAGGTAATAATTACTATTCTAATAACTGTGATGACATACATTATCATCAGCTAAGCTAACTGTACGCTTGTATGAAATGCAAATTGAAATTCTGAGTGATTATGTGGAGGAAAAAAACAGATTTTTATTTATTTATTTTTTTGGTCTGTCTGTACTGTACTTTGAAAGACAACAGATAAAGGAATGATTTTATCTTTAATCTTGGAAGTGGGGAAGGGTTTGCTTATCACTGACATAATTCATACACTAACTTGAAGAATGTTCTAATGAAAAGACATGAATCCATTGCTGTGTAGGGAATCAGCTGCTCAGTGTCACAGCTCAGCAAGTAAGGTGATGATACAGTACACAGGAAGTATTTTGCAGCACTTAAGCTGTGTCAGACAATGGGTATCCTGGAAACAGAGTTTGTTTGTTTTTAAAATTATGTTGTTCCTTCATCAGATTGTAAGAATTATTGCTAAGTAACAACTGTATGCCTGCCAGAAATGGAAACCTTTACAAATACATTTTGTTTTAGAATTCAGCCTTTTTCTTATAGGAAAAATCCTGGGGCAAGTAGAGTGGGGCTTCCTAAAACAATATTTATTCAACTACTTTGATTTAGCTTAGAGAAATGGTACTATAGTCACTATGTAAAAATCTAAGATAGAAGCATTGGGCAGTTTGACATGTTTCTCCCTTTTCTCTATTTTGTTTCCAAATGTACTTAAGTAAGGAAAATTAAAAACTCCTCAACTCATTTGTAGTACAGAAGGCAATGAGACATATTCTAGGGATCAGAAGGAAGCACCTGACAAGTAGGAGTTGCAATAGTTTGTGTTAGTCAGGAAACCAGCATCTTTAGTACAAATGCTGGGGAGTTATAAATAGCAGCATGAATTAAATGAGTGAAAAATGGAGCTGTTTCATTAGTTCTTGGCTGTTGGCGTGTACTGTTTGTTTTTTTTTAACCATAGGGAACATCTGTCTGTCTGTCTGTCTACTTAGCACTTTGTATCTTCAAAGCATTTCATCACCAGTAACCACTTAGGTCAGGGGAGCTGGCGCCCTCACAATGGAAATATTGTGGGGGCTCTACCCCTGCATAAACTTGCACATGCCTGGGGGGACGTGGAAGACAAGTAGGACCCAGAGAGGCTGGAGCAGGCCACCACAAGGTCTAGGGAGCAGGGAACAGGACCCAGAGGGGCTGGAGTGGCTGCTGTGGGGCCCAGGATTGGGCTGAAATGCTCCCAGGATCAGGTAGGAACCCCTGGGACCCACCTTCCCAACTGGAGCCAGCTGCCTGCCCCTTGCCAGGTCTCAGTACCTCCCCTTACTCCCCCTCCGATCTGTCTGCCCCCCATTTCCAGGCACTGACATAGGTCTAAATCAACCAGACATTCACACTCATGTGACTTTACCCATTGAATTCAATGGGATGTAAAATTATTTCTATGCGTAAATGTTGGCAGAATCAGGCAAAGACTGGGGTGTCATCTTTGCCTTCTAGGAATAACTCCCATGTTCATTTTCTTTGCACACAACCAGGGTAACCCCCATGGCTTCTTTTTCTGGTGTGTTCCTTTCCTGGCGACTTTGTATGTAAATGTGCAT
Organism: Gopherus flavomarginatus; assembly: GCF_025201925.1. NCBI lineage: Eukaryota > Metazoa > Chordata > Testudines > Testudinidae > Gopherus > Gopherus flavomarginatus. The sequence continues at coordinate 210,995,013 of NC_066617.1, forward strand.
CTGTTTTGTTAAGTTAGAGCTTAATTTATAGCCTGACAGAAATACCTATCTCTTATCTCTTGTCTGGAGGAAAACTTGTTTTTCACCTTTACTGGTGACTAATACCTCGATACAGACTTTAAAACATATTTTCCGTGTACATATATAACTCCTTACATAGTATCTATATGTACAGCTAACAACAATACAGTCAAACCCCGCCATAACGCGCCCCGCCATAAGGCGAAATTGCATATAACACGATCACAGGTTGGCTCCCCTTTAAGGTACAGTATGGTACTGTACTAATGGTCCCCAACACGATGGCAGGGGAGAGAACCTGCAGCCCCACACCTGCTGGGGACAGAGAACTCCGAGGCTGCTGGTGCCGGTGCTCTCTGTCCCCAGCAGGCATGGGGCCGCAGCTTCTCTCCAGCTTCTCTAAGGCTGCAGGCGCCGGTGCTCTCTGTCCCCGGTAGGCGCGGGGCTGCAGCTTCTCTTCCACTTCAAGAGGAGCCACGGCTCCCCGCCTGCCGGGGACAGAGAACTCCGGGGCTGCGGGCGCCGGTGCTCTCTGTCCCTGGCAGGCGCCCGCTCAAGAGCAGCCCCGGAGTTGTCTGTCCCCGGCAAGTGGGGAGCCGTGTCTCCTCTTGAAGCTGGAGAGAAGCTGCGGCCCCACGCCTCCCGGGGACAGAGAGCACCAGTGCCTGCAGCCCCGGAGTTCTCTGTCCCCGGCAGGCGGGGGGCAGCACCTCCTCTCCCCTGCTGGCCACTAGGCACCAGGGGCATTAGACGGTGCATCTCAATGCAGCGCTTTGGGGACCACTGAAAAACTGACTGATTTGAAACCCCACTATACCACGACCCCGCATTTAGTGCGATGGAATATTTTGGACCCCAAAGGTTGCGTTATAGCGGGGTTTCACTGTATTAAGGACCAGGGTGACACTAGCTTTCCTTTAAAACCTTACATGATGATTTTTGGTGAACCAAAATGTACATACCAGTATCAGGATGTTCCTGTAACCCCTTTGCTAGTTGGCATGAAGGGCTTCTTGGGTCACAAAGCTGAGAAAGGGAGAAGATAACTGACTTGCCTAAGAGCTGGAATTAGAATTTGGGAATACAGTAAAACCTCAGAGTTAGAACACCAGAGTTACAAACTGACCAGACAACCACACACCTCATTTGGAACCAGAAATATGCAAACAAGCAGCAGCAAAGACACACACACACACACACACACACACACACACACACACACACACACACACACACACACACACACACACACACACACACACACGCAAATGCAGCACAGTACTGTTAAACGTAAACTACTAAAAATAAAGGAAAAGCAGCATTTTTCTTCTGCACAGTGAAGTTTCAAAGCTATGTTAAGTCAATGTTCAGTTGTAAACTTTTGAAAGAACAACCATAATGTTTTGTTCAGAGTTATGAACACTTCGGAGTTATGAACAACCTCCTTTCCTGAGGTGTTCATAACTCTGAAGTTCTGCTATACTTGATTTCCATTTCCATTCTTAGTCCGCTAGGCCATACTGCCTCTCTTAGTGCTGCACTGTTTTTTCTAAAGTGAAATTTGTCATAGTGGGAAGGGCCCACTCAGTGAATGGGCCACTACACTACTCTCTAAACAAAGCAGACACATAGCACGGTCGCCATCCTCTCTGTGCTTCTGCAGCGATGGCCTTTTGTGCTTGTTCTGAATAGGTCAATGCAGAGAAAAAGCTTTGGGGACAGGCCATGAAGGGATCAATGGATTCACACTTACACAGGTGCTAGGCACACCACTCATGTGGCCCAGAGGGGCAACAGCCACTATTCCAGTTCACAGACAGGAACAAGTAGCAGTGGAGGTGCTGCGGTGCCGCCTGCTCTTAGATTGGGGATTGTTTTTTGTTTGTTTGTTTGTTTCAGTTTTTAATTTATTTTTTGGTCCAATCACAAAGCCTTGTTACTCGGAGTTTGTGTGAAGAGAGGTGAAATTCAGCAGCAGCGGCCAGAATAATTTTTCTCAGGTAGTAAAAAGTTCTAGTTAACGAGATTCTTACTTAAAGTGATTTGCATCATTGGCTGAATAACGATTACCCCACTGCAAAAAAGACCAGAATAAAAGAGGCCTGGAGGCTGGTGGTTTTCCTCTTCCTGCTTAAGACAGAGAAATAACACTCTCCTAGATTTCTTTTCCAGAGGCTGGTAACTTTAGTCTCAATGAGATTTTCTTTTCTCTCTCTTTCAGGACAGTTATTCTGAGCGAAGGACCCTGCAAGGCCTACTAAGTGGTTATCATGGGCTTAATTGCATTTTTGAAGACCCAGTTTATAGTTCATCTCCTCATTGGGTTTGTCTTCGTTGTGAGTGGGTTGATCATTAACTTCGTTCAACTATGCACACTAATCCTCTGGCCTATAAACAAGCAGTTTTATCGCCGAATAAACTGTCGCCTTGCCTATTCGCTCTGGAGCCGTGAGTATACTCTGATGGGAATGAGGTCGTAAAAAATTGAGTAGGGTTTGGGTAAATCCTAGGGCTGTTGTAATAACCTTAGTCCCAGATTTGGACCTTAGCGTCCAAAATATGGGGGTTAGCATGAAAACCTCCAAGCTTAGTTACCAGCTTGGACCTGGTACCTGCTGCCACCACCCAAAAAATTAGAGTGTTTTGGGGCACTCTGGTCCCTCTGAAAAACCTTCCCTGGGGACCCCAAGACCCAAATCCCTTGAGTCTCACAACAAAGGGAAATAATCCTTTTTCCCTTCCCCCCTCCAGATGCTCCTGGAGAGATACACAGACACAAGCTCTGTGAAACTACACAGAGTGACTCCCCCTCTCTGCTTCCAGTCCTGGAAACAAAAAGTACTTTCCTATTCCCCCAGAGGGAATGCAAAGTCAGGCTAGCAATCCAACACACAAATCTCCCCTTGATTTCTTCCTCCCACCAATTCCCTGGTGAGTACAGACTCAATTTCCCTGAAGTAAAGAAAAACTCCAACAGGTCTTAAAAGAAAGCTTTATATAAAAAGAAAGAAAAATAAGTACAAATGTTCTCTCTGTATTAGATGATACAACACAGGGTCAATTGCTTAAAAGAATATTGAATAAACAGCCTTATTCAAAAAGAATACAAATCAAAGCACTCCAGCACTTATATTCATGCAAATACCAAAGAAAAGAAACCATAGAACTTACTATCTGATCTCTTTGTCCTTATACTTAGAAACAGAAGACTAGAAAGTAGAACTACTTCTCCAAAGCTCAGAGCAAGCAGGCAGCCAGAAAACAAAGACAAAAACACTCAGTTCCCTCCACCCAAAGTTGAAAAAATCCGGTTTCCTGATTGGTCCTCTGGTCAGGTGCTTCAGGTGAAAGAGACATTAACCCTTAGCTATCTGTTTATGACACGCCCCCCAAATTGCAGACAGTGGGGAAGCTCACTGGCGGCGATTTCCTTCTAGAACTTGAAAATAAACAGATTAATACAACACATACACCTTTACATATACTCCTAAGTATATAACTAACAGACTTCTACATTTTAAGAACACTTTTTAACTACTGAATTATGGGAAACTCTCACGGGAGAGTGCATTAGCAACTTTATTAGAAGCTCCTGTGATGTGTTGAATTTCAAAATCAAAATCTTGGAGAGCTAAACTCCAACGAAGAAGTTTCTTGTTGTTCCCCTTGGCAGTATGAAGCCACTTTAGTGCAGCATGGTCAGTTTGTAGTTGGAACCGCCGTCCCCAAACATATGGGCGTAGCTTTTCCAGGGCGTACACAATGGCATAGCATTCCTTTTCACTGACTGACCAGTGACTTTCCCTCTCAGACAGTTTCTTACTGAGAAACACGACAGGATGGAAGTTGTGATCTGTTGCTTCCTGCATGAGCACTGCTCCTATACCACGCTCAGATGCATCTGTGGTTACTAGGAATGGCTTGTCAAAATCCGGGGCCCTGAGCACAGGGTCAGACATGAGCGTCGCCTTAAGCTGGGTAAAGGCCTTTTGACACTCATCAGTCCACTTAACGGCATTTGGCTGGGTCTTTTTGGTCAGGTCGGTCAGTGGGGCAGCGATTTGGCTGTAGTGTGGTACAAATCGCCTGTAGTATCCGGCCAAGCCTAAGAAGGATTGGACCTGCTTCTTGGACCGTGGGACAGGCCACTTTTGGATAGCATCCACCTTGGCCTGTAGGGGGTTTATGGTTCCTCGACCCACCTGGTGCCCCAGGTAAGTCACTCTGTTTTGGCCTATTTGACACTTTTTGGCCTTAACAATTAGTCCTGCCTGCCTGATGCGCTCAAAGACCTTTTCCAGGTGTAGTAGGTGTTCGGGCCAGGAGTCTGAAAAAATGGCCACATCATCGAGGTAGGCAACTGCAAATTCTCCCAGTCCAGCTAGTAGACCATCTACCAGCCTCTGGAAGGTGGCGGGTGCATTTCGAAGGCCGAAAGGAAGGACATTGAATTCATACACCCCCGCATGGGTGACGAATGCTGACCTCTCCTTGGCAGGTTTATCTAGCGGTACTTGCCAGTACCCCTTGGTTAAGTCTATTGTAGAGATGAACTGGGCACGTCCCAACTTTTCCAATAGCTCATCGGTGCGTGGCATTGGATAGTTGTCCGGATGAGTTACAGCATTTAGCTTACGGTAGTCCACGCAAAAGCGTATTTCCCCATCTGGTTTGGGTACCAGAACCACTGGAGATGCCCATGCACTGGTAGATGAGCGGATTATACCCATCTGTAGCATGTTCTGGATCTCCCGTTCCATAGCGGCTTGGGCATGAGGAGACACTCGGTAGGGTGGGGTTCTGATTGGGTGAGCATTACCTGTATCAATGGAGTGGTATGCCCGTTCAGTCCGTCCTGGGGTGGCTGAGAACAGTGGGGCGAAGCTAGTGCACAGCTCCTTGATTTGTTGCCGCTGCAGACGTTCCAGGGTGGTTGAGAGGTTGACCTCTTCCACGCCACCGTCTTTTTTCCCGTCGTAGTAGACACCGTCAGGCCACTCAGCATCATCTCCCTGGACTGTAAACTGACAAACCTGTAAGTCTCTGGAATAGAAAGGCTTGAGAGAATTAACATGGTACACTTTAGGCTTTAGTGAGGAATTGGGAAATGCTATGAGGTAGTTTACAGCTCCCAGGCGCTCTTGGACCGTGAAGGGCCCTTCCCATGATGCTTTCATCTTATGGGCCTGTTGCGCCTTCAAGACCATAACCTGGTCTCCTACCTTGAAGGACCGATCTCTGGCATGTCTGTCATACCAGGCCTTTTGCTCTTCCTGAGCATCCTTTAGAGTCTCTCTAGCAAGGGCTAAAGAGTGTCGGAGGGTGCTTTGTAGGTTGCTTACAAAGTCCAGAATGTTAGTTCCTGGAGAAGGCGTAAACCCCTCCCATTGCTGCTTTACCAACTGTAATGGCCCCTTAACCTCGTGACCATACACAAGTTCAATTGGTGAAAACCCTAAACTGGGATGTGGTACAGCCCTGTAGGCAAACAGCAACTGCTGCAACACTAGGTCCCAATTATTGGAGAATTCGTTGATGAATTTTCGTATCATGGCCCCCAAAGTTCCATTGAACCTTTCCACCAGGCCATTGGTTTGATGGTGGTACGGGGTGGCAACCAAGTGATTCACCCCATGAGTTTCCCACAGTTTTTCCATGGTCCCTGCCAGGAAATTAGACCCTGAATCTGTAAGGATGTCAGAGGGCCAACCTACCCTGGCAAAGATGTCTGTTAGGGCCAGGCACACAGTGTTAGCCCTGGTGTTGCCTAGAGCGACTGCTTCTGGCCATCGGGTAGCAAAGTCCACTAAAGTCAGTACGTACTGCTTTCCTCTGGGCGTCTTTTTTGGGAAAGGGCCCAGAATATCCACAGCTACTCGCTGAAATGGGACCTCAATTATGGGGAGTGGCTGGAGAGGGGCCTTGACCTGGTCTTGAGGCTTTCCCACTTTTTGGCATACCTCACAAGACCGGACATACTTGGCAACGTCCTTGCCCATCCCCTCCCAGTGGAAGGACTTCCCCAACCGGTCCTTGGTTCTGTTCACCCCAGCATGGCCACTGGGATGATCATGGGCTAAGCTTAAGAGCTTCCCCCGGTACTTAGTTGGAACCACCAACTGTTTTTTGCGGCTGCCATTCTTCCCGGTGTCCACCAGAAAGAATTTCCTTGTATAAAAGTCCTTGGTCTATAACAAACCGGGATCGATTAGAAGAGCTGAGAGGCGGTGGGGTGCTCCGTGCCGCCGCCCAAGCTTTTTGAAGGCTGTCATCCGCTTCCTGCTCAGTCTGGAACTGTTCCCTTGAGGCTGGGGTCACCAGTTCTTCCTCAGACTGTGGACTTGGGCTTGGTCCCTCTGGAAGCGATGTAGGTGATGGGGTTGTTTCCGTTGCTGGTGAACCGCTCTCCGCTGGTGCACCTGAGGGTATTTCAGGCTTTGGCCGAGCCTTTTGGGTATGGCTGTCTGTGGCTTCTGCCAGTTTTGGCTCGCTGGCGCCCTTTGGCGTTGAGTTTGAAGATGTAGTTGCACTTGTTGGTGCTGGTTGCTGTTCCAGTTCCGGGCCTGGGACTGGAGATGCTGTGGCTGTTTCAGTGGTAGGCATGGAATCCGGGTCCACTACCTCTGTCTGGGTTTCTGGTAACACAGACGGGGCCTCTGTGGACGGTTCAGGAACAGGAATGGGTCTGGAAGCTTGCCTGGTTTGGCTACGTGTAACCATTCCCACTCTCTTGGCCCGCCTCACCTGGTTGGCCAAGTCTTCCCCCAGTAGCATGGGGATAGGATAATTGTCATAGACTGCAAAAGTCCACATTCCTGACCAGCCTTTGTACTGGACAGGCAGTTGAGCTGTAGGCAAGTCTACAGCTTGTGACATGAAGGGGTAAATTGTCACTTTGGCCTTTGGGTTGATGAATTTGGGGTCAACGAAGGATTGGTGGATAGCTGACACTTGTGCCCCCATGTCTCTCCACGCAGTAACCTTCTTTCCGCCCACTCTCAAATTTTCCCTTCGCTCCAAGGGTATTTGAGAGGCATCCGGGCCTGGGGATCTTTGGTGTGATGGTGGTGTAATGAATTGCACTCGCATGGTGTTCTTGGGACAGTTGGCCTTGATATGTCCCAGTTCATTACACTTAAAGCATCTTCCATCTGATGGGTCACTGGGCCGAGGTGAGTTACTGGAGACTGGTGAGGTTGAAGGGTAGGGTATCTGTGGCTTTACTTGGGTGGTATGTGGGGTCTTCGGCTGTCCTCGGTTGTAGGGTTATGGTCTGTGTGCCCCCTGGGGTAATCGTTCCCCTTGACAGTAGCTTTCTTGCTTTCTGCCAGTTCCATCCATTTGGCTCCAATCTCCCCCGCCTCAGCGATATTCTTGGGGTTTCCATCTTGTATGTACCGTGTGATGTCTTCAGGAACACCATCCAAGAACTGCTCCATTTGTATGAGGAGGTTCAGTTCTTCCAAGGTTTGAATGTTGTTTCCTGTTAGCCAGGCCTCATAGTTTTTTGCAATGTAGTAGGCGTGTTTGGGAAATGACACCTCTGGTTTCCACTTTTGGGTTCTGAAGCGCCGACGGGCATGATCTGGGGTTATCCCCATCCTGTATCTGGCCTTGGTTAGAAAAAGTTATAGTCATTCATTTGGTGCTTAGGCATTTCAGCTGCCACCTCTGCTAAAGGTCCACTGAGCTGTGACCTCAATTCTACCATGTACTGGTCTTCGGGAATGCTGTACCCAAGACAGGCTCTTTCAAAATTTTCCAAGAAGGCCTCGGTGTCATCACCTGCCTTGTAGGTGGGAAATTTCCTGTGCTGTGGAGCAATATTTGGCGCCGGGTTGTTAGGGTTGGCTGGCACATGCAGCCCAGCTTTTGCCAACTCCAGTTCATGTTTTCTCTGTTTTTTCCTTCTCTTCATTCTCTTTTTGTTGTTTTTCCATTTCTTTTTTGGTGTTTTTCCATTTCTTTTTGGTGTTTTTCCATTTCTCGGTGGTGGGCCAACTCTTCTTCTGCTTGTTTCCTTCGGTAGGCTATCTCTTCTTCTTCTAGTTTTCTTTTGTGTGCTGCCTCTTGGGCTGCCTGTTCTCTTTGGAAGGCTGCCAGTTTCATGCTTTCTTCCTTTTCTTTCATCTCCATCTGTCGCCTGTGTTCAGCTTCTTTGATTTGTTCTTCGGCCTCAATTTTTGCCTTAGAAGTCATGGTTCCTGTTTTCTTGTGTTGGGGTGCCCTCCGGTGTTTATCTTCTGCACTGCAGGTTCTCTGTTGCCTCCTGAAGTCTGCCTAGCAACAGTGCCTTTAGCTAATTTTCCTTTTCTCTCTCTAGCTAATGTTCAATGAAGGGAAACCAGAAAAACCACTTTATTTGCATGCCTATAAGTGCTGGTACTTGACTCCTAATGGGAGTGCTATTGTGTGACAAAAGACTGTTAATAGTCCTTAACGACTTCTGCTTAACATGCAAGCCACAACTGCCAGAGAGAGCAGAAAAAAATTTCTCTCTGGTTCCCTTTTAAACCAAACTGTTTCTCTCTGCTAAAAAGCCCTTAGCAGAGAAAAGAAAAATATAATATTTTCTACTGGCTTCTGGGTTCTGTCTATCTCCCACCAGCTGCCACTCATGAAATAACCTTAGTCCCAGATTTGGACCTTAGCGTCCAAAATATGGGGGTTAGCATGAAAACCTCCAAGCTTAGTTACCAGCTTGGACCTGGTACCTGCTGCCACCACCCAAAAAATTAGAGTGTTTTGGGGCACTCTGGTCCCTCTGAAAAACCTTCCCTGGGGACCCCAAGACCCAAAATCCCTTGAGTCTCACAACAAAGGGAAATAATCCTTTTTCCCTTCCCCCCTCCAGATGCTCCTGGAGAGATACACAGACACAAGCTCTGTGAAACTACACAGAGTGACTCCCCCTCTCTGCTTCCAGTCCTGGAAACAAAAAGTACTTTCCTATTCCCCCAGAGGGAATGCAAAGTCAGGCTAGCAATCCAACACACAAATCTCCCCTTGATTTCTTCCTCCCACCAATTCCCTGGTGAGTACAGACTCAATTTCCCTGAAGTAAAGAAAAAACTCCAACAGGTCTTAAAAGAAAGCTTTATATAAAAGAAAGGAAAAATAAGTACAAATGTTCTCTCTGTATTAGATGATACAACACAGGGTCAATTGCTTAAAAGAATATTGAATAAACAGCCTTATTCAAAAAGAATACAAATCAAAGCACTCCAGCACTTATATTCATGCAAATACCAAAGAAAAGAAACCATAGAACTTACTATCTGATCTCTTTGTCCTTATACTTAGAAACAGAAGACTAGAAAGTAGAACTACTTCTCCAAAGCTCAGAGCAAGCAGGCAA